>NC_053035.3:345644869-346894869 GCF_002575655.3 Aegilops tauschii subsp. strangulata | reverse complement strand
CTTGAACTTGTCGATAACCCTTAGCGACAAGTCGAGCTTTGTAGATGGTCACATTACCATCCGCGTCCGTCTTATTCTTAAAGATCCATTTATTTTCTATGGCTCGCCGATCATCGGGCAAGTCAGTCAAAGTCCATACTTCGTTTTCATACATGGATCCTATCTCGGATTTCATGGCTTCTAGCCATTTGTCGGAATCCGGGCCCGCCATCGCTTCTTCATAGTTCGAAGGTTCACCGTTGTCTAACAACATGATTTCCAGGACAGGGTTGCCGTACCACTCTGGTGTGGAATGTGTCCTTGTGGACCTACGAAGTTCAGTAACTTGATCCGAAGCTTCATGATCATCATCATTAACTTCCTCCCCAGTCGGTGTAGGCACCACAGGAACATTTTCCCGCGCTGCGCTACTTTCCGGTTCAGAAGGGGTGACTATCACCTCATCAAGTTCCACTTTCCTCCCACTCAATTCTTTCGAGAGAAACTCCTTCTCTAGAAAGGACCCGTTCTTGGCAATGAAGATCTTGCCCTCGGATCTGAGGTAGAAGGTATACCCAATAGTTTCCTTAGGGTATCCTATGAAGACGCATTTTTCCGACTTGGGTTCGAGCTTTTCAGGTTGAAGTTTCTTGACATAAGCATCGCATCCCCAAACTTTTAGAAACGACAGCTTAGGTTTCTTCCCAAACCATAATTCATACGGTGTCGTCTCAACGGATTTCGACGGAGCCCTATTTAAAGTGAATGCGGCAGTCTCTAAAGCATAGCCCCAAAATGAGAGCGGTAAATCGGTAAGAGACATCATAGATCGCACCATATCCAATAGAGTGCGATTACGACGTTTGGACACACCGTTTCTCTGAGGTGTTCCAGGCGGCGTGAGTTGTGAAACTATTCCACATTTCCTTAAGTGTGTACCAAATTCGTGACTTAAATATTCTCCACCACGATCTGATCGTAAGAATTTTATTTTTCTGTCACGTTGATTCTCGACTTCACTCTGAAATTCCTTGAACTTTTCAAAGGTTTCAGACTTGTGTTTCATTAGGTAGACATACCCATATCTACTTAAATCATCAGTGAGAGTGAGAACATAACGATATCCTCCGCGAGCCTCAACACTCATTGGACCGCACACATCGGTATGTATGATTTCCAATAAGTTGGTTGCTCGCTCCATTGTTCCGGAGAACGGAGTCTTGGTCATCTTACCCATGAGGCATGGTTCGCACGTGTCAAATGATTCGTAATCAAGAGACTCCAAAAGTCCATCTGCATGGAGCTTCTTCATGCGCTTGACACCAATGTGACCAAGGCGGCAGTGCCACAAGTATGTGGGACTATCGTTATCAACTTTACATCTTTTGGTATTCACACTATGAACATGTGTAACATCACGTTCAAGATTCATCAAAAATAAACCATTGACCAGCGGGGCATGACCATAAAACATATCTCTCAAATAAACAGAACAACCATTATTCTCGGATTTAAATGAGTAGCCATCTCGAATTAAACGAGATCCAGATACAATGTTCATGCTCAAAGCTGGCACTAAATAACAATTATTGAGGTTTAAAACTAATCCCGTGGGTAGATGCAGAGGTAGCGTGCCGACGGCGATCACATCGACCTTGGAACCATTCCCGACGCGCATCGTCACCTCGTCCTTCGCCAGTCTCCGTTTATTCCGTAGTTCCTGTTTTGAGTTACAAATATGAGCAACCGCACCGGTATCAAATACCCAGGAGCTACTACGAGTACTGGTAAGGTACACATCAGTTACATGTATATCACATATACCTTTGGTGTTGCCGGCCTTCTTCTTGTCCGCTAAGTATTTGGGGCAGTTCCGCTTCCAGTGACCACTTCCCTTGCAATAAAAGCACTCAGTCCCGGGCTTGGGTCCATTCTTTGACTTCTTCCCAGTAACTGGTTTACCGGGCGCGGCAACTCCCTTGCCGTCCTTCTTGAAGTTCTTCTTACCCTTGCCCTTTTTGAACTGGGTGGTCTTATTCACCATCAACACTTGATGTTCTTTTCTGATCTCCCCTTCCGCTGATTTCAGCATTGAATATACTTCAGGAATGGTCTTTTCCATCCCCTGCATATTGTAGTTCATCACAAAGCTCTTGTAGCTTGGTGGAAGCGACTGGAGGATTCTGTCAATGACCGCGTCATCCGGGAGATTAACTCCCAGCTGAGACAAGCGGTTGTGCAACCCAGACATTCTGAGTATGTGCTCACTAACAGAACTGTTCTCCTCCATTTTACAGCTGAAGAACTTGTCGGAGACATCATATCTCTCGACCCGGGCATGAGCTTGAAAAACCAGTTTCAGCTCCTCGAACATCTCATATGCTCCATGTTTCTCAAAACGCTTTTGGAGACCCGGCTCTAAGCTGTAAAGCATGCCGCACTGAACGAGGGAGTAATCATCAGCACGTGATTGCCAAGCGTTCATAACGTCTTGGTTCTGTGGGATTGGTGCATCACCTAGCGGTGCTTCTAAGACATAATCTTTCTTGGCTACTATGAGGATGAGCCTCAGGTTCCGGACCCAGTCCGTATAGTTGCTGCCATCATCTTTCAGTTTGGTTTTCTCTAGGAACGCGTTGAAATTGAAGACAACGTTGGCCATTTGATCTACAAGACATAGTGTAAAGATTTTAGACTAAGTTCATGATAATTGAGTTCATCTAATCAAATTATTTAATGAACTCCCACTCAGATAGACATCCCTCTCGTCATCTAAGTGAAACATGATCTGAGCTTAACTAGGCCGTGTCCGATCATCACGTGAGACGGACTAGTCAAGATCGGTGAACATCTCCATGTTGATCGTATCTTCTATACGACTCATGCTCGACCTTTCGGTCCTCCGTGTTCCGAGGCCATGTCTGTACATGCTAGGCTCGTCAAGTCAACCTAAGTGTATTGCGTGTGTTCCGAGGCCATGTCTGTACATGCTAGGCTCGTCAACACCCGTTGTATTCGAACGTTAGAATCTATCACACCCGATCATCACGTGGTGCTTCGAAACAACGAACCTTCGCAACGGTGCACAGTTAGGGTGAACACTTTCTTGAAATTATTATAAGGGATCATCCTACTTGCTACCGTCGTTCTAAGCAAATAAGATGCAAAAACATGATAAACATCACATGCAATCAAATAGTGACATGATATGGCCAATATCATTGTGCTCCTTTGATCTCCATCTTTGGGGCACCATGATCATCTTTGTCACCGGCATGACACCATGATCTCCATCATCATGATCTCCATCATAGTGTCTTCATGAAGTCGTCACGCCAACGATTACTTCTACTTCTATGGCTAACGCGTTTAGCAACAAAGTAAAGTAATTTACATGGCGTTATTCAATGACACGCAGGTCATACAAAATAATAAAGACAACTCCTATGGCTCCTGCCGGTTGTCATACTCATCGACATGCAAGTCGTGATTCCTATTACAAGAATATGATCAATCTCATACATCACATATATCATTCATCACATCTTCTGGCCATATCACATCACATAGCACTTGCTGCAAAAACAAGTTAGACGTCCTCTAATTGTTGTTGCAAGTTTTTTACGTGGTTTGTAGGTTTCTAGCAAGAACGTTTCTTACCTACGTATGACCACAACGTGATTTGCCAATTTCTATTTACCCTTCATAAGGACCCTTTTCATCGAATCCGTTCCGACTAAAGTAGGAGAGACAGACACCCGCTAGCCACCTTATGCATCTAGTGCATGTCAGTCGGTGGAACCTGTCTCACGTAAGTGTACGTGTAAGGTCGGTCCGGGCTGCTTCATCCTACAATGCCGCCGAAACAAGAAAAGACTAGTAGCGGCAAGAAGAATTGGCAAACTCAACGCCCACAACTACTTTGTGTTCTACTCGTGCATAGTAACTACGCATAGACCTGGCTCATGATGCCACTGTTGGGAATCGTAGCATAATTTAAAATTTTCCTACGCTCACCAAGATGCATCTATGGAGTCTACTAGCAACGAGGGGAAAGGAGTGCATCTACATACCCTTGTAGATCGCGAGCGGAAGCGTTCCAATGAACGTGGATGACGGAGTCGTACTCGCCGTGATCCAAATCACCGATGACCGAGTGCCGAACGGACGGCACCTCCGCGTTCAACACACGTACGATGCAGCGACGTCTCCTCCTTCTTGATCCAGCAAGGGGGAAGGAGAGGTTGATGGAGATCCAACAGCACGACGGCGTGGTGGTGGATGTAGCGGGTCTCCGGCAGGGCTACGCCGAGCTTCTGCGAGAGAGAGAGAGGTGTTGCAGGGGAGGAGGGAGGCGCCCAAGGCTGTGTGTTGCTGCCCTCCCTCCCCCCCTTTATATAGGCCCCCTTGGGAGGGGGGGCCGGCCAAAACCAATCTAGGGTTGGGGGGGGGCGGCGGCCAAGGGGTGGAAAGGGGTGCCTTGCCCCCCAAGGCAAGGGGGAAGCTCCCCCCTAGGGTTCCCAACCCTAGGCGCATGGGGGAAGGCCCAAGGGGGGCGCCCCAGCCCACTATGGGCTGGTTCCCTTCCACTTTCAGCCCACGGGGCCCTCCGGGATAGGTGGCCCCACCCGGTGGACCCCCGGGACCCTTCCGGTGGTCCCGGTACAATACCGGTAACCCTCGAAACTTTCCCGGTGGCCGAAACTTGACTTCCTATATTTAATTCTTCACCTCTGGACCATTCCGGAACCTCTCGTGACGTCCGGGATCTCATCCGGGACTCCGAACAACTTTCAGGTTTCCGCATACATATATCTCTACAACCCTAGCGTCACCGAACCTTAAGTGTGTAGACCCTACGGGTTCGGGAGACATGCAGACATGACCGAGACGCCTCTCCGGTCAATAACCAAGAGCGGGATCTGGATACCCATGTTGGCTCCCACATGTTCCACGATGATCTCATCGGATGAACCACGGTGTCGAGGATTCAATCAATCCGTATGCAATTCCCTTTGTCAATCGGTATGTTACTTGCCCGAGATTCGATCGTCGGTATCCCAATACCTTGTTCAATCTCGTTACCGGCAAGTCTCTTTACTCGTACCGCAATGCATGATCCCGTGACTAACGCCTTTGTCACATTGAGCTCATTATGATGATGCATTACCGAGTGGGCCCAGAGATACCTCTCCGTCACACGGAGTGACAAATCCCAGTCTCGATCCGTGCCAACCCAACAGACACTTTCGGAGATACCCGTAGTGCACCTTTATAGTCACCCAGTTACGTTGTGACGTTTGGCACACCCAAAGCACTCTTACGGTATCTGGGAGTTGCACGATCTCATGGTCTAAGGAAAAGATACTTGACATTGGAAAAGCTCTAGCAAACGAAACTACACGATCTTTTATGCTATGCTTAGGATTGGGTCTTGTCCATCACATCATTCTCCTAATGATGTGATCCCGTTATCAATGACATCCAATGTCCATAGTCAGGAAACCATGACTATCTGTTGATCAACGAGCTAGTCAACTAGAGGCTTACTAGGGACACGTTGTGGTCTATGTATTCACACATGTATTACGATTTCCGGACAATACAATTATAGCATGAATAATAGACTATTATCATGAACAAAGAAATATAATAATAACCATTTATTATTGCCTCTAGGGCATATTTCCAACAATTTGTTCCTCCATGTTTGAAATGCATTGAACGTGAATCTGCTAATTCTTCACCTGAATGTTCAAATGCTTCTAATGCTACAAATTCTTCAACTGTCTCTGCTATCACTATCCTCATCTGAGGACATTGCTAGTATCACTAACGATGCAGGGCTGAAGGAATTGTACATGACAGGCATGTACAAAAGCCTCAAAGGGCATCAGACTCTTTGTGATGTGCTTAAAAAGCAGATCCTCAACAGGAACCCTAGGAAAAAGGGTATTGCCTTTGAGAGGAAACTCAATGCTGATGGTACATATTGGAAGCCTGAGCAGTACCCCCAAACCTCATGGGTTGCTGCAAAGGGACCTCCAGTTGATCCATCTAATTTACCTAGCTTTACATGTGAATCTTCTCATTCTTCTGATGAGTCATTTGACTTCAACTATCAACTGTTCAAAAATCAGAATGGTGAAGTATTTGCTAGATATGTTGGCACTAACTGCAGGAACGGTTCTCCTATGAAGAAAATCTGGGTTCCCAAAAGGTGTCTTGAAAGTCTTCAGGTGAATGTCCTCATGACACCACCTGTGAAGAATAGGAACCCCAGATCAAATTCTTCATATGGACCAAATTCTTCATATGGATCCAAGTCCTCATACGGACCAAATTCCTCACATGGATCAAATTCCTCAATAGGATCAAAGTCCTCATATGAACATCATTGTGCTAACAACTCTGTTTCGCAGGGAAGAGCCAAGGGATATGAATATGAGCATTATTCTTCTAATCATTATGTTCATAAGTCATCGAAGAATTTCTCTGCTTATTCATATGCTTACCCTAACTCCTCTTATGTGAAACGAAATGGATTGGCTTCTATGCCACCTTTCTCTTATGGAGCTCGCAGAGTGATGAAATCTTTGCCACCCCTTCAGATGTGGGTGGTGAAGAAAAAGAACTAATCTTTTATGCAGGGTCAGGTCTCCAGACGTACTTTAACGTCTGAAGAATTTGCTGGAGACCTGAAAAGTGCCTGAAAGGACGCAGGCTAATCATGAAGAAATGAACTTTCATTTCTCACGTCCTCATACTGCTTTAACTATTGCATTGCTTGATGAAATTGGTCTGATGAATTGTGATGTCATATTCTTCATTTATGAAGTATATGAAGTTCGTAAGCTACACTAATTCATCTGTAGGATGATCAACCCAAAGCCACTGAGTGGGTCCTCGATAGTGGATGTACAAATCATATGACTGGTGACAAGAATCTATTGATGGATGCTCCCTTATCGCCATCGCATCTGAAGCATATCATCTTCGCTGACAAAGGCAAAAGTCAGGAAGTCTTCAAACGATTTTCCTCGAGGGCTTCAACCAACTTTGGTGTGAAGATCAAGCACATCAGAAGTGACAATGGAACTGAGTTCAAGAATTCTGTTCTTGATGACTATCTTGATGAACTTGGTATTACTCATGAGTTATCTGCTCCTTACACTCCTCAGCAAAATGGCATCGTGGAGCGCAAGAACAAAACTCTTGTTGAGATGGCTCGCACTATGCCTGATGAGTACAAGACGCCTCGTCACTTCTGGATTGAGGCAATTTATACTGCGTGCCACATCATCAACAGGGAATATCTTCACAAATTCTTCAAGAAGACTGCCTATGAACTCCTCACTGACAAGAAACCCAATGTGAGTTATTTCAAAGTCTTCGGTGCTAAATGTTGGATTAGAGATCCTCATCACAATGCTAAATTTGCATCGAAAGCACATGAAAGTTTTATGCTTGGTTACGGAAAGGACTCGCACACCTACAGAGTCTTCAACAACGTTCTTCACAAGGTTGTTGAAACTGTAGATGTGCGGTTTGATGAAACTAATGGCTCGCAAAGGGAGCACCTACCTTCTGTGATAGATGAACCAGCACCTGAGGAATCTATCAAGTTCAAGGCTACTGAGGATGTCATTCCTACCGAAGAATCTGCTGAAGAATTCATTCCAGAACGTGAAGAACGTCGAGCTAATGCACCTGAAGAAAATGCGGAAGAAAATGGTGCTGAAGAAAATGCTGATCAAATTCCTCGACGACAACCAACTCATCCTCGCGTTGCAAAAGAAGTGCAAGTTGAAAAGATCATCGATGACATTAAAGCACCAGGTCCTCTCACACGCTCAAAAGCTTCACATTTATCTAAATTTTGTGGGCACTATGCTTTTGTCTCTATCACAGAGCCCACTAAGGTAGATGAAGCATTTCTGGAGCCTGAGTGGATTCAGGCCATGCAAGAAGAATTACATCAGTTCGAGCTCAACAACGTTTGGGAACTGGTCAATCCTCCAGATCCTCGCAAACACAATATCATTGGCACAAAGTGGATCTACCGCAACAAGCAAGATGAAAATGGCCTTGTGGTGAGGAATAAGGCACGGCTAGTAGCTCAAGGCTACACACAGGTTGAAGGATTGATTTTGATGAAACTTTTGCACCTGTTGCTAGACTTGAAGCTATTCACATATTACTCGCTTATGCTAACCATCATGATATCACTTTATATCAAATGGATGTGAAGAGTGCATTCCTCAATGGTAAGCTTGAGGAAGAAGTATATGTTGCTCAACCCCCAGGTTTTGAAGATCCTAAGCATCTTGACAAAGTCTTCAGACTAAATAAGGCCCTCTATGGCCTCAAGCAGGCCCCTCGGGCGTGGCATGATACTTTGAAGGAATTCCTCATGAGGAAAGGCTTCAAACCCGGTTCACTCGACCCTACACTTTTCGCTAAATCATATGATGATGAATTGTTTGTGTGCCAAATATATGTTGATGATATCATCTTTGGCTGTACTGACCAACGTTATAGTGATGAATTTGCCTATATGATGAGTGAAGAATATCAAATGTCTATGATGGGAGAGTTGAAATTCTTATTAGGTCTTCAAATTCGTCAACAGCGCAATGGCATATTCATATCTCAGGAGAAATACCTCAAGGATGTACTGAGGAAATTCAGCATGCAAGATTGCAAAGGCGTCAAAATTCCGATGCCCACAAATGGCCATCTGTGCACTGATGAAAATGGTATTGACTTCGATCAAAAGGTATACTGCTCCATGATTGGTTCTTTATTGTATTTATGTGCATCTAGGCCAGATATTATACTTAGTGTTTGCATGTGTGCCCGATTTCAAGCTACACCGAAGGAATCACACCATAAGGCTGTGAAACATATTCTTCGATATCTAGCTCACACACCAACACTTGGATTATGGTACCCCAAGGGCTCGGCTTGATCTCATTGGATATTCTGACTCTGACTATGCTGGTGATCGTGTGGACTGCAAGTCAACATCTGGTACATGTCATTTCCTCGGACGATCTTTGGTCTGTTGGTCCTCGAAGAAACAGAACTGTGTATCACTGTCTACTGCTGAAGCTGAGTACATTGCTGCTGGCTCTTGCTGTGCTCAATTGTTGTGGATGAAGCAAACTCTCACGGACTATGGCGTCAACGTGAAGAATGTGCCTCTCTTCTGTGACAATGAGAGTGCCATCAAGATTGCTCACAACCCAGTTCAGCACTCGAAGACAAAGCACATTCAGATTCGTCATCATTTTCTTCGCGATCATGTGTTGAAGGGCGACATTTCTATTGAGCATGTGAAGACTGAAGAACAGCTAGCCGATATCTTCACTAAGCCCTTGGATGAGAAGAGATTTAGCAAGTTGAGGTGTGAGCTAAATATCCTAGAATCTTCGAATGTTCATTGAAAAGGACACTCATCCTAACACTTATGCAAAATTGATGACTTAGATGTGCAACACATGAAGAACCATTTTTCCTCAATCAATGAAGAATAACACTCTAAGTGTGAAGAAATTAATGAAGAATTTGATTCTCAGAACCCTACGATAATTGTACGCGGTGTCTGAAATCATCATTCTTATACGGTGGGTCACGCCACCACCAAAAGTTGAAAATCTCCAATTTGAGTTTTTCCTCAGTTTTGAAATTCCTCAGTTGTTCAAAATCTTCAACTTTGCAAAATCTTCACTGTTTCCGTCGTTTTTCTTCATTGGCTATATATATATATATATATGAGTTTATGTCCTCTACATCATTCACTTATTGCTATTTCTTCAAGTTGCTATTTCTGCTAAGTGAATGTGATCGGACCCTTCCCCCTCTATGCTATATACTCAACCCAATCTATTCACAAATTCTTCATGTGCGTTCTATTTGAAACTCGTTCAAAAACTTCACTGTGTCCTTGTCAGCTGAAGAATTTACGAACGGAACTTTTAACTTATCTTATCCAAATTTTTGGCTTTGCCGCTCAAACCGTTCTGCATCCCACGAAATACTTATCTATTCACCCACGATCTAACACGATCTCCACTTCTCAGTACGTGGGTGGCACATGTCAAGCGAATGAGAAGGGTCAGGGGCACGTTCGTCCAATTTCTTCGGGAGAACCGTTTTTCACCGTGGCTATAAAAACCCCCTCTCCCCTTCCTCACTTCCTTTACTTCGCTCGACCTCTCTCCAGCTCAAGCTTCTCAAACCCTAGCGCCGCCGCTACTTCATCGTCGCCGGTGAGGAAGAGCTTCACTGCCTCGACCTCGTCGCCGTCGTACTCGCGCCGGCCGCGGAAATCTTCACTCCGCCGCCACCGTAGCCGTCTTCCTCCACTGAGTTAGGGCGTGGAAGATCTGCACAGACGAACTTCACTTCTCCACCTCACAGTTCGTCGTGTTCTTCGTTCAAGGTAATTAAAAGTTACTTTTACTGCCCTCTTTGATTCAAATGATTTCTGCAAAATCTTCAAAAGGTGTTTATTCTTCAAATTCTTCACACACTAAACACCTCACATGTCATCTGTTCTTGATTCGTTTCTCTAAGCAATAATTTTTCTTCAAGATTCCTCAATTGTGCGGATTTCTGATCTGTACAACTCTGGAACCTAAGACTAAGAACGCTTAGTGAATTTCTTCAAGACTCATCTGGTCGAATTCCTCAAACTTGTTCTTTTTGAAAAACCTTCTGAGAACGCATATGACCTCTCCAAATTCCTCGCAACTATACTCTGTTCACAGGTACTCATGTCCGCTGCTGAATCACTAGGTTCTCACAACCTTAACTCATTTGCAGTGTTCCTCGAAGAAAAGTTGCATACTTCTTCAGAGAATTCCATTGTTCAAATTCCTCATCTGAAGAAAATGGCTGACGGTAAGAAGCCACAGAAAGGAGGAAAGAGGCCTGAGGTCAACACTGCTTTTGAAATCCCTGAGGACATCTATGCTGGGTACTGCACACCCCCTGAGGAGGATAAAAATCAGTGCAAAGTGCGCATTCAAAAGATTGAGAGGAGATGGGCAAGAGAGTGGAGGGAGTACAGATATGTGACTCCAAAGTACATGAAGAAATTTGCTGTTACTCCTCCATGCTCAAGACCACCATTGGCACCTGGCCAAGAAGCAGATCCCACTAGCATCAAACGCGGTGAGGAGTTTCCTGAAGAATGGGCCAAGCGACAGGCCAAGTTGGCCAAACAGGCAAAAGATGCAGTGAAGAAATTCAACGAAGATTCCACTGCTGCTGCTGCTGAGGCCTCTGTAAGGCCGAAGAAATCCATGGCAAAGAAGCCTGCGCACAAGCCAAGTGCCTCTTCTTCAATGCCCTCACGGCAAATTTCCTCAGCTAAGCCCTCACGGCCAATTCCTCACGCTGCTCCTGCTCCTCCAAAGTCCTCAGCTGCTCCGACAAAATCCTCAACACCTGTGCATCTTGCCACGTGCCAAAGGACTACAGGCATCTCTATTACCTCAGGAGCTTCAGCTAGTTCCTCAGCTGCACCAAATTCTTCAACAGGACCCTCTCTGCTGAAGACTAAGACCACTGTTGGACGAGGCTCTCGCCCAAGTCCTCACAAGAAGCAGGTCGCCTTCCAAGTGCCGTCTGAAGAAAACGAAGCTGATGATGAAGAACTTGCTGAAATCATCAGAGACAGGCAAGTCAGGGCCGCTAGAGCCAAGGGCACAAATGTGCCTATGCTTTTGGATCCAAAATTGATCCTCGATTACATTGATCTCTGGCACAAGGACCCAAACACTCCTATGCTTGACTTCAAGCTGACTCCTGGTCAAAGTCATATGCTGACTGCCTTCATCCAAGACGAGAAATGGAAGTTTGAGAAGGCCAGGTAGCTCAAGAAAGCACAGTACAGGAAGGAGAAATTCCTGAAGAACAACGTTGTCTCTATGACAACTGATGAACTTGTGAAGATCCAGTCTGAAATCAAAGTCCTCAACGATGATTTCAATGCTTACTATGCTGATTGGAAAGGAGCCAAGGTCAGGTTTGTCAAACTGACAAAGATGTTCACCTCAAATGTTGCAGCCCCATCGCAACAAGAAATTCCTCAGGCTGAAGCATCTGCTCAGCCAACTGAAGAACATGCCAGCACCGCTGATGACAATCAGGCTGCTGAAGAAAATGTGAGTTCCAGGGTTGGTGACTGCATTCCAGCCGCTGATGAAACTGCCAGGGCACCCACTAGTGGTGCGCCTGAAGAAAATGAAGAGTTCAGGGCAACTGCATCAGTTGTGCCTGAAGAAAATCAACCACAATCCTCTGCTCCTCCTGCGCCTACACCAACTCCAATCCTTCCATCTGCATTAGATGTGAAGAAGACCAAGGCTGTAGAGCGTGCCGCAGTGAAGAAAAGGAAAGCATCAGCTCCTTCAGATTCTTCAGCACCGAAGAAGATGAAGAAATTGACAAGCTCATTTGCTAATCCAATTGATGCTGTTCCAGTTTCCTCCATGCCATCAAAGGAAATCATCCCTTTTGATGAGGAATATGTGATCCCTAGCGAATCTGATGAAGAAAATCCTTCTGCTGCTTCGTCAGAGCAGATGGATGAAGAAATTGAAGTGGATAAAATCCCTTCAACCCCCACAGTTTCCTCGCATATGCCTCAGTTTACTGCTGAAGAGGCTGGCGTTGAAGAAATTGAAGAAGAAGATGTGGACATTGGCTGTACCACACCAGTGATGAATGATGACTTTTGGGAAAGGCAGCACCCCAATTCTCCACTCTTCACTCCACTGCACCAAATTCCTCAGTCCCCAGCCATTACAGTTCAAATGGGATCTGATGAAGCTCATGAAGACATTCCAGCCGCTAGTGCTGAAGAAAATGAAAATGAAGATTTGAAGAACCAGGCTGCCACTGAAGAGGAACCAGAAATTCCTCAGCCTGAAGAACCTGAGATTGCGATTGCTGAGGTCATCATGCAACTGACTGACACTCCTCTGCCCAAGCCAAAGGATCCATTCTCAAGGAAGCAAAAATTCAAGGCTGGTGATTTCTTCGGTGAGCACACATTCTTCACTGATTACAACCCTTATGACTCTGCTCGCATAGGGAAGAGGCGTTTCTGGACTGCCAGCCAGGCAAATTTCTATTCCTCAGTGCTGTTCAACAAAGACAAAGTCTTCGATCATGAGCACATTCCTCATGTGGATATGGAATCTCTGCCATGCTTCGGGCCAGTCCTCAGTGTTCTCTACGACGCTGGACTGTTAAATTTCTGCACTGACATATGTGATTGGAATGAAGAGCTAATTCTTCAATTTTATGCAACTCTGCACATCACCGGCAACTCTGAAGACGTGAATTCATGGGTGCTGGACTGGATGTCTGAAAACACTCACTACAAAGCACCAGCTACTGAATTGCTTCATGATTTTCCTCTCAGTCCGCCCCTTGAAGGTGCTTGTTGCGTCTACAATGAACCTGAGCTTACCGATCACTATATGCAAGTGCTGATGAAGCCTTTGAGGCCACGTCAGGCCCCAAGAACAAAATTCCTTGTGAAGGAATTGTTGTATGTGCCTCGGACTGTCTATCGCATTCTGACGAAGACATTGAGTCCTATCAAGGGCCACGACTCGAATGAAGAAGAAGTCGTTGGCATCATGAAGAATTTGCTTTTCAATATCATTCATGGCGTTCCCGTCAACTTCCATGATTTCTTCATGAGGACTCTGGCCAATGTCGCAATGTCACCATTTGAGTTGAAGCCTTATGCACCGTGGATTATGAGATTCATCAGAACAAGGTCTTCACTCAACTACAAAGCTGATACACTGAACCATTGCAGCTACTTGCCCCCGATTGAAGTCCTCAAACGAACATTTTCCTCAGCTGATGAAAAGGGCAAGGCTACGGCTGTAATTCATGAAGGCATTCGTCCATTGGATGGTCAATTTCGCAAGGCTGCATCCTACTCCACCAATGATGACTCTGCCACCCATGACTCTGCCGCCAACGCACCCAAGCAAAATCCTCAAGGCACAACACCCAGGGTGATGACTGACTGTGAGCTTCTCCTCAGTCTTCACCAGAAGGTTGATCGCAATCATAAATGGGTCAAACGTCAGTTTGGTTCAATTCTTCACAACATGACTGCTACCCACAATGCAGTGAAGAAAAACCACTACTACCTTCATGAAACCCTCAACTGCACCTAGGCTGTTCTGTCGCACATATATGGTGAAGAAGATCTGAAGAAAATGGGTCTCAAGGAAGATATTGAATGGGCTGCACCTCCTCCGAAGAAGTACAAGAAGGTCAAAGTTCCTTCCTTGGTTGCCAGCTCCTATTCTTCATCACGTGACACTGATGAACATGAGGACTTGGACAACACCGCGGCAGGCCCTACTACAACAAACGACCCTGACAACGCTGACGCTCCTTCATCAACTTGATATTCTTCAAGGTCCGGCTCGGTGACTTATCTTACATGCCTTACAATACATGTTTACATATACATGGCTTACACTTACGGGCCTTAAGCCGCCTTCGGGTTTGGGCCCTTTAACAAGCCTGCCTTATGAACCGCCATCTTCAATATACTCTTGGGCTTCATTTAGATGAACCGCCATTGGGATGATCCGGCCCCTCCTGGGCGGGTCATATCCAGTAGTCATATCCCCAACATTAGGCCCCGGGTTGATTTGAACTTGTTCATGTCAATCTTCAACACTTAGAAATAATCCCTCTTCATCTTCCTGTGTTATTTGTAATCCGCCATGACATCATCTCCTGTAATTGCGGTAACCCGCTGTGACGTCACCTGTTATTAATGTTATATATGGCCCAAATCTTAATAAATCTTTTCCTTTACCGAACCTCCGAAAATCGAGGCGTCCGCGCCGTCACATATCCATTTTCTTGTCTCCTCGATTCCCGTGCATGCCACTTATCCTTCTAGCCTTATAAATAGGGGCCACGGGTCCTCTTTTCACTCTCCCCCTTTATCCTTCTCGTCTTCGTCCTTCTCCTCACAACGCCCCAGCGCGCCCGAGCTCCGCCGTCGTCGACCTTCATTCACTGCCTCAACTTCGGCCGCTGCATCGCCCTGAACGAATCAGAACGTCGCGACACTCCTCCGCTGTCAACCAGCGTCGGTAAGTCTTCCCCTTTCCTCTTCATAGATCTGTGTTAGGGTTTCTCTGTTCGTCGGTGTTCATCACCGTTCTTCCCTTTCTTTCTTAGATTGCATAATTTTGATCTGAAGACGATACAAACCTTGCGCGGTAGCCGTTTTAGCACTTGTTTTGCAATATTAGACTATATCCTCATAGCAACAGATCTCATCTAGGCATCCCCACTTCTTTGCTGCCGCCACCTTAGGTTTAGATTTTATTCCATTTTTCTGAATAGCTGCAGATCCAATCTTATAGCTCCAATATGTGAAACCTGTTTGTCCCAACACTTAGCAAAATTTTGCTCTTGTCAGATCTTGAATGCCAGTACTTGTCATGGCGGCTTACATCACCGGCTTATAATTACTCATATATCATTAGTCCTTATTTAAGCCGCCATTCTGAATATATACGGTAACTATTTAACTTGTGATTTCACAAACTGATTTGAACCGGCAAAATTTTCCTTTCCTTTAGGTTTTCTCTCTTCACAATGCCGCCAAAGACAGTCTATACATGCAATTGGGTTCCCTCCGTCGTCACTGAGGGCTCACTCAAAGACTTTGTAAAAATCGGGTACTTGCCCGCAAAGAGTGTTATGCATTATCGTGCCTGTGAACCAGGCGAAGAAAGACCTTAGCCAAAGGATGGCGAAGTCACTGTATTCACTGATCCCATGAACCGGGGCTTCTCACCACCCGGCTCTAAGTTTTTCCTAATCGTTCTGCACTTCTTCCAACTCCATCCAAGACATCAGACCCAATTCCGTGTCAAATATCTGCAACTTTCAAGTCTTCTGCGAAGTATACCTTCAAGAGGAGCCCAGCGTCGAACTCTTTAGGGAATATTTTTATTTAAACCGCCAGAACGAGGTTACGAACGGACCCAGCTTGGAACTTGGCGGAATCTCAATTCAACGCAGAAGATATGCCATCTTCCCTTATGCGTGCCTGCCGAGCCACCCCAAGGATTGGAACCAGACATGGTTTTACTGCAAGGATACCTCTCCGGCTGACGAGAATCCATTGTCGGGTTACCGTGCTGAACCCCTTGACCCAAAGCATCCTCTTCCTGAAAAACTTACCGCTGCTGAATGTAAGAAGCTTGCCCCCACTATTGCGAAGGTCAAGGCCCTGCTGGGGAACGGCTTAACTGGCATTGATTTGGTCCGGTGCTGGGAGTCGTGGCGGATCATACCCTTGAGCCGCCGGCCCAGCTTAGTGTGTACATATACAGGCGGCACAAAGGATCCATTACGCCACAGCCCTTTGCGTTTGACTGATGATGCAATTACTGAGATGACA
This sequence comes from Aegilops tauschii subsp. strangulata, assembly GCF_002575655.3. Lineage (NCBI taxonomy): Eukaryota > Viridiplantae > Streptophyta > Magnoliopsida > Poales > Poaceae > Aegilops > Aegilops tauschii. Next base: position 346,878,413 of record NC_053035.3, on the reverse strand, counting down.
AAAACTCTTCTGAATGAAGATTCCGAAGACTGCAGCAAAGTGGGTCTAAACCCTTTTGCAAACTTAACCCGCCGCCAGATGTGAGTCTTTAACTTATCTTACTTCTATCTCATTATTCAAATATTGTATTAACTCAACTTTGCTAACTTCCACAGGCTAAATCTGATTTCTGAAAGGCAAAATACGACCATGAAGCCACCAAGAAGGCCAGGGCTGCCCAGAAAGCTGCCAAGAAAACTACCAAGAAGCATAAGAAGAAACCAACTGCCTCTGACATGTTTGATCTAGATGACACCTCTGAGTCGGAGGTAGCCCTTGACTCTCTTGTCTCCTTTTTCAATTATATTATTGACATTGATTGCTCTCAGGATGACATGGAGGCCATGTAAGTGCATCTAGTGCCCCTTAGTGATTTTGGTGTATTGAAGACTTATAGGTTATGGGACTAATGTGTTTATGAGTGTACACAAGTCTATAAGTCTATGAGGAGTTTGATATTTACAGAGAAAGTCGACCCCTAAAAATGAAGTTCTTCGACTGAAGACTTTGGATTTCTGAAGACTTTCTAAAGACTTTGAAAGTGAAGAAATTGGTGTGACCTTGAAGACTTGGTATTCATTTGAGGAACATGAAGCGTGAAGACTTTTGTTTACGTAGTTTCATTTTCTCTTTCTTGAGTCATAGGAAACACCGTACTGTTAAAGGGGGGTCGAGGAAATACTAAGGAAAAATTTCCATGTGATGCTCAACTCAAAATCCTACACCTACCAATCCCTTCGAGTGAAGCCATTGGAAATCTCATACAGTTCAGTCATATTCTTCAGTGACAGAGACGAAGTTCTTCTGGTCTCTGAGGAATTTGTTCTGACCGAGGAGTTAGGAATTCGCTAGTGCGAATTGCCTACACAGTGAGGAACATGATAGCCTTGAGGAATTTGATACTCAAATTTGCGACCGTTGCTGTGCTATGCGCCAGCTATCCCAAAATATCTACCCACCTAACGGTCATATCATTTAAGGGCATTTATGTCTTATCATGCCGGGCTGCTCCCTAGGCTATAAATAGCCGCCCCCTACAACCACTAGCTGGTTGGCTGCTCCGAGAGAAACGGACACTTGTCATTTGAGAGCATCCCATCCTCTGAGGACTTTGAGCGAAAATCATCAAGTGAGGAAAACCCAAACCCAAACACCCACAAACCTAAAGTGATTGAGCATCACTAAAGAGATTGATCCTGCGTGGATCCGACGCTTGTTACCTTTGAAGACTGTGCTTCTTCCAGACGGTTAGGCGTCATGGTCTAGAGCATCCAAGAGGAAATTGTGGATCACCGAGTGACCGAGTTTGTGAAGGTTCGGAAGTCACCTGAAGACTTACCACGAATGATTGGGCGAGGTCTGTGTGACCTTAGCTCAGGGGAATACGGTGAGGACTAGGTGTCCTGGACTGTGTGTTCAGGACTGGGTGTTCGGCACTGTGTGTCCTCAGGTTTAAATACCTAGCCGCTCCAACCAGACGTACAACTGAGACAGCAGTTGGAACTGGTCTACCAAATCATTGTCTTCACCAAGCCTACTGGTTCTATTTCCTCAACTCTTTCATTTCTTCATATCTGTGTTTGAAGACTTTGACTGAAGACTTTCTCAATTTCCTCAGTTCAATTTCTTCAGTCTGTTTGTCTTCATCCTGTGCTATCCTGTGTTTACGCTTCTGTACTCTGTGCTTGTCTTCATTTCATCATGACGACCATGCTTGTGTTCTGCTATGCATACTTTTGAGTACTTATTCCGCTGCAAGTAGTTCTTCACCAAGGAATTTCCTCACTGGCAAATTCCTCAGTGAAGAATTCATAAAAATCGCCTATTCACCCCCCTCTAGTTGATATAACGCACTTTCAGGCCAGCCAAGCAGTTGAAGAAGAGGTAACTATTATTTCCTCCGACTCAGAGCCTTTTCCAAGACAAAAATTTCGACGAGTAACCCGGAAAGTAAGGTTTTCACACCCCTTAGCTCATTTGGATCCTCACATTCTTTTGAAGCAACAACAGCACAAGAACCGGCGCTAGACTCGGAACAACGGAGGTGAAGAATTGTCCTCTGGCTTACCGAATACTCCGGTTCCACGGAAACGCCAAAACGAGGTCCTTCCAAACTTAACTTCTTTTTACCCACTAGAGGGTCTCTTTCGCCAGCCACTCAATTCCTCTGATTCAAACTACCAGGAGGTTTCTCGTTCTTCCTCTGGCGATTCATCACAGACCCAGCTGCCGGCTTTCAAGACTGCGCCTGGGTAACAATAATCAACTTTATTCTGTACCTCTTTATACTCTTATAACTATACTGACTTGTCACAACCCGTGCAGTGGACAAGCAAAGCCTATCAAGAAGGCCAAGGTGACCAAGCTAACTGAGGGTCCCGCTTAAATAAATTATATACATCCTGCCAGCCCCCAAGTCTACTTGTTATGATAAGATTGAATAGGCTGTAGACTTAGCAGAACTGTGAACATCTGTAGTAGAATCCTTCCAAAGCCGGCTTGTACTTTTATAATTAAGCCGGATTCATCAATTAACATTGCATTCGTAGCCCCCAAGGGCCGGTTTAATCAGCATGAATGAGCTGGTCCTGTTTACCATTGTTTATAAAAGAGAGCTTATCTGTGTAGCCCCCATGAGCCGGCTGTGATTGTTTACAGCACACAACCGGGTCATTATAAAGTAGTAATAAGACACGAGCAATAGACATTAGCCCCCAAGTGCCAAGTACTATTGCTTGCAAAGTGCTTGGGACTTATTCACATGAGCCGTTTGTATGAAGAAATTTTCGACAGGCATTAGCCCCCAAGTGCCAAGTACTATTGCTTGCAAAGTGCTTGGGACTTATACTTCTGTAACCCGGATATGAATGTTTTTGAAATTCTTGTGCTTGTACAGGCTGCCACTTCTGATTTGCAATCACAATTGTCTGATGCAAAGACCCGGCTGGAAAATCAGGAAGCTGAGACCCGGAAGGCCAATTCAAAATTCGAATTTTGCGTGGCTGAGACGGAAAAGCTGAAGACCAGTTTTGAGGCAGAGAGAAACACTTGGGCTGAAGAGAAGACTGCTTTGATGCAACGAGCTGAAAAAGTGGAGGCCGGTCTTCAAGAGGTGACCACTGAACTCACCGGTTTAAAACACCGTGTATCCCAGATGGTTTCTGCTATCTTTGGTGAGTCGCCTTCATAAGCATCAAAAGTGAATCTTTTCCTTAATAGTATAAACCGCCTCTAACCAATCTGTGATTTACTTAGGTCCCAGGAGCAGCAACCTGAACCAGGATATGCTTGTGAAGTTCAAAGCTGTTTACACTCTTGTTGAACAGCTATATACTGGAGCTCAGCGTGCACTGGCTACTATTTCTCCAACCAATCAAGCACCTACTCTTTTGATAGATGTCTTGAAAAAACTTTCTGTGCTGCCTGCTAGGATGGATGAAATGAAGCGGTCATCTGCAAGAGCCGGTGCCATGACGGCTTTGAGCTGGGCCAAGGCATGGTTACCAGAGCTAGACCCGTCTGAGGTACCTACCGGATACCCAAGCTTGAAGGAAGACGACAATGCATTTGATCAAAAGGACTTCGCTGCCTGTGTCAAAGAAATGCGCCCTCTGGCCAGTCTTATTGCAAATGAAATGGATCTGCTTACAGCATGGAGAATCAGAAGATGCCTACACCGGCTTATAAAGTGATGGGTTTAATCCCTCCAATCCGTAAGCATACTTTGCCCCTGAAGTTGACCCGTCTGGACTTATAGATGATGAAGCTGAATTTCAAGCTTTATGTGGCATTGACTGGTCATCACAAAATCTCCAGACGGCGGAAGAGAACGAAGATCTGGAAAAGGATGATCCAGAGGCCTCAAATCAGCAAGGCCAAGAAGAATGATCCGTCGGGAGGTTTATATTTGATCTTTGCGAAAACACTTGATCTTATTTGGCTCACGGAGTCATGTAATAGGGTAGTAAAACTTGAATCTGCCATGCCATCGTGCATGTTTCTGTTTTTGCACAATACTGCTAAACCGCCAATGTGAGAAACTATCATTTTATGCTTATGATAGTATTGACTTATGCATATCAGATTTGATAATTATCCTGCACATAAACAAATCACAGGTGCCCTGGCGGTTTACCGCCGGGCGGGTCAAGATACCCAATTGAAACCACTAGGGACGAATAGTCCATAACTTGGGCCGTGCTGACCATAATGCTGACATAAGAAAATATCGTACCTGTGGTGTGTGTTTAGACTGCCAATTTAGCAGCTTGATGTAGTCAGATTTTGCAGAGCTATAACTCCGAACATAAGAGTATGATACCCCAGCGACTTAGAGTCTGCCATCCTGGCGGGTTGTAGAGACCCAAAAGATGCTTCAAATATGAGCCATAAATAAGGCAGCTGGGCCAAATTTATAAAAACCAGATGACAAAGAAGAGATCAAATAAAGAAAAATCAAAAGAATTTCGAGGCTTTTGTAGGCCGCCAAGCCAAAGTGTCTTCTTCGATGAAACTAGCCTGAGCCACTGGAAGGTACGTGCTTTCCATGAGCCGGCACTCATAGTACCCAATCGACATTTGAACCCAGATAAAGTCAGGTCTTGTATAAAGATAGACTTATCAGGAGTACGCGGGGTCAGAGTAGCAGCATGCATCACGGGCCGATTTATCCAAGTTTCAAGGAAGGCGACTTATGAAGCGTGGATTTATCCTGACTATCTGTAAGCCATGCTCTCGCATGACAAAGCACCGTTTGAACCTTAACAAGCTCAGGGCCTTTGGTGAATACACCGTAAAAGACTGATTGTTTAAGAGTTCGGCAGGTCAATCAGGATGACCTGATGGAGTTGAAGCAGCTGGTATCAGGTAGGATGACCCGGAAAGGTTATGTCCTCTTTGGTCGAATACGCCTATGTTTGAACAAGATAACCTGGTCAAGAGGGTAGTAATGCTATGTTCTCTTTGGTTGAATACGCCTATGTTTGAACAAGAAGCCCCCAAGTGACATATTGACAAGTTGTGCTCGTCAGGGACCTATGTTTGAGCTGTGCTGTGCATCCAACTCTCTTTGGTCCCTGTAATTTGGGCGTCAAGCCTCTTAAATGAATATGTAAGACGATGGTAAAGACTCAGCTTCAAAGAAGTGAAACGACAGAGGCCCTGAATTATCAGGGATGCCGACTTTATTATACTGTTTATAATATATACATCATCTGACTATGTACACCATGAGGGCCGGTGGCTCAAGTATAGTAGGGCCGAAGATGAGCAATATTCCACGGCCGACGGGTCTCCTCTTCCGACTTATGTGAGTCCTTGTGGTCTCGAACGTCGATAAGATAGTATGACCCATTATGCAGATTCTTGCTGACCACAAAAGGTCCTTCCCAAGGCGGTGATAGCTTATGCATATCTGTCTGATCCTGGATGAGCCGGAGCACTAAGTCGCCTTCTCGAAAGGTTCTGGTTTTGACCCGGCGGCTGTGATAACGACGTAGGTCTTGCTGATAAATCGCTGAACGAGCCGCCGCGAGATCACGCTCCTCATCCAACAGGTCAAGTGCATCTTGACGTGCCTTTTCGTTATCAGCTTCAACGTAAGCCGTCACCCGGGGTGAATCGTGACGGATGTCACTAGGGAGAACCGCCTCTGCTCCATAAACCATGAAGAAAGGTGTGTAACCCGTAGATCTATTGGGGGTTGTATTAATACTCCATAACACTGAGGGCAACTCCTCTACCCAACAACCCGGCGTTATTTGCAAAGGAACCACAAGCCAGGGCTTGATACCTCGCAGAATCTCTTGATTAGCTCGTTCCGCTTGACCATTGGACCGAGGGTGAGCCACAGAGGAGACGTCAAGTCGAATATGCTCCCGTTGACAGAATTCTCTCATAGCGCCTTTAGAGAGGTCAGTACCATTATCTGTTATAATGCTGTGTGGGAAGCCAAAATGGAAGATCACCTTCTTGATGAATTGAACCGCCGTTGCTGCATCACACTTACTGACCGGCTCTGCTTCAACCCATTTAGTAAACTTGTCAACTACCACCAAAAGGTGGGTCTTCTTATCCTTGGACCTCTTGAAAGGCCCCAGCATATCAAGCCCCCAAGTCGCAAACGGGCAAGTGATCGGAATCATCCTCAACTCCTGAGCCGGAACATGAGCTCGTCGTGAAAACTTCTGACAACCGTCACATTTGCTAACCAGATCCTCAGCGCCAGCATGAGCCGTCAACCAATAGAAACCATGACGAAAGGCCTTAGCTACAAGAGATTTAGCGCCTGCATGATGACCACAGTCTCCTTCATGAATCTCTCGCAGAATCTCGCAACCTTCTTCAGGAGAGACACAACGCTGAAACGCCCCTGTGACACTGCGATGGTGCAACTCTCCATGAACAATCGTCATTGACTTAGACCGCCGGGTTATCTGCCTGGCTAAGATCTCATCCTCAGGTAACTCACCCCGGGTCATGTAAGCCAAATACGGTACTGTCTCATCAGGAATAGCATGAAGAGCCGCTACCAATTGTGCTTCCGAGTCAGGAACATCAAGATCCTCCTCCGTAGGTAATTTGACAGAAGGGTTGAGCAGAACATCCAGGAACGTGTTGGGTGGCACCGACTTACGCTGAGAGCCCAACCGGCTTAAAGTGTCAGCCGCCTCATTCTTCCTACGATCAATATGCTCAACTTGGTAACCCTTAAAATGACCCGCAATGGCATCAACCTCTCGACGATAAGCCGCCATGAGCGGATCCTTAGAATCCCAAGTACCAGAAACTTGCTGAGCTACCAGATCTGAATTGCCAAAGCACCTTACCTGCCTTAAATTCATCTCTTTAGCCATTCGAAGACCATGGAGCAAGGCCTCATACTCAGCTGCATTGTTAGTATAAGGGAACATTAACCGGAGAACATAAGAAAATTTATCACCTCGTGGGGAAGTCAAAACAACTCCAGCCCCCGAGCCCTCCAACTGCCTGGATACATCAAAGTGAATAGTCCAATATGTTTTGTCCGGCTTTTCCTCAGGCACCTGTAACTCTGTCCAGTCATTGATAAAATCCACGAGTGCTTGGGACTTGATGGCCGTACGAGGCACATACTTCAAACCATGGGGTCCAAGCAATGGCCCATGGCAACCCGACCTGTGGCTTCTCTATTTTGGATGATATCCCCTAAAGGAGCAGAGCTAACCACAGTAATGGGATGACCCAAAAAATATTGCTTGAGCTTCCGGCTTGCCATGAAGACCCCATACACAAGCTTCTGCCAGTGTGGATATCTCTGCTTGGACTCAATAAGCACCTCACTGATGTAGTAAACCGGCCGTTGAACCGGATATTCCTTGCCTGCCTCTTTCCTTTCCACCACAATCGCTACACTAACAGCTCAACAACAGAGGCTCCTTATCAATGGGAGCAGCCAGAACTGGCGGCTCAGCCAGCTCCCTCTTAAGTGCCTCAAATGCCTCATTAGCAGCATCACTCGAGACAAAATTATATGTCTTCTTCATCATCTGATACAGAGGGATAGCCTTCTCTCCCAACCGGCTTATAAACCGGCTTAAAGCTGCAATGCGACATGCCAGACGTTGAACATCATTAACACACGCAGGCTTAGCCAAAGAAGTAATGGCTTTGATCTTCTCCGGGTTAGCTTCAATGCCTCTGTTAGAAACCAGAAAACCCAAGAGCTTGCCTGCTGGTACAACAAAAACACACTTGGTCGGGTTAAGCATCATCTTATCTACCCGGAGATTATCAAACGTCTCCTTCAAATCATCAATCAAGGTCTCCTTTTTCCTGGATTTCACCACAATGTCATCTACATAAGCATGAACATTACGCCCGATCTGATTGTGAAGGAAATTTTGCACACACCGCCGGTAAGTCGCCTGGGCACTCTTGAGCCCAAAAGGCATAGACACATAGCAGAAGGCTCCAAACGGAGTAATGAAAGTTGTCTTCTCCTGGTCCTTAACCGCCATCTTGATCTGATGACAACCAGAATAAGCATCCAAAAAACTCAAACGCTCACAACCCGCCATAGCATCGATGATTTGATCAATACGAGGGAGAGCAAATGGATCAGCTGGACAAGCCTTGTTTAAGTCCGTGTAGTCCACACACATTCGCCAAGTACCATTCTTCTTAAGTACCAACACCGGGTTAGCCAACCACTCAGGATGAAAAACTTCGACGATAAACCCGGCCGCTAAGAGCCGGGCCACTTCTTCACCAATGGCCTTCCGCCTTTCCTCGTTAAAACGACGGAGGAATTGCTTGACCGGCTTAAATTTCGGATCAATATTAAGAGTGTGCTCAGCAAGTTCCCTCGGTACACCCGGCATGTCTGAAGGCTTCCATGCAAAGATGTCCCGGTTCTCACGGATGAACTCGATGAGCGCGCTTTCCTATTTCGGATCTAGATTGGCACTGATGCTGAACTTCTTAGATGAGTCGCCAGGAACAAAATCAACCATCTTAGTGTCATCTGCCGACTTATATTTTAGCGAAGGATCATGCTCTGTGGTTGGCTTCGTCACGGACGTCACGTCTGCCGGGTCAACATTATCCTTGTAAAATTTCAGCTCCTCCGCTGCGCAAACAGACTCAGCGTAAGCAGCATCACCTTGTTCACATTCCAAGGCCACCTTGCGACTCCCATGTACAGTGATGGTGCCCTTGTAACCCGGCATCTTAAGCTGCAAGTAAACATAACACGGCCTCGCCATGAACTTAGCATAAGCCGGTCGCCCAATCAGAGCATGATAAGGGCTCTTGATCTTGACCACTTCGAAGGTTAGAGTCTCAGACCTGGAATCATGCTCATCTCCAAAGGCAACTTCCAAAGATATCTTACCCACTAGATACGCTGACTTACCCGGCACCACACCATGGAACACAGTGTTTGACGGCTTAACATTTTTGTCAGTCAGCCCCATGCAATGGAAGGTTTCATAATAAAGTATATTAATGTTGCTGCCTCCATCCATGAGTACCTTAGTAAATTTATAGCCCCCAACCTGAGGCGCCACCACCAGAGCTAGGTGACCCAGATTATCAACCCGGGGTGGATGATCCTCAGGACTCCACACAATAGGCTGTTCTGACCACCATAAATAACGCAGCACCGCCGGCTCAACAGCATTTACTGCCCTCTTATGAAGCTTTTGATCCCGCTTACACAAGCTTGTGGTGAAGATGTGATACTGTCCGCTATTCAATTGCTTCGGGTTGCTCTGATAACCAGACTGCTGCTGTTGATTTCCCTGATTATTCTGCTGGTTGTAGCCACCCTGGTTGCCGTGGCCTTGAAACCCGGAATTTGAACGGCTGCCTCCATATCCCGGACCATGAGACCCGGATCCTGAACCGCCGTTCAGGCCATGGTTGTGCTGGACAGACTCCCTGAAGTGTCTCATGATACTGCAATCTTTCTACAGGTGAGTAGCTGGCCTCTCCTCCGTTCCGTGCTTCGGACATGGCTGATTCAATATTGCTTCAAGGTCAAATTTTGTCCCTTGAGTCGGCCTCCCCTTACGACGCTGGTTATAATTCCGCGCACCGGTGTTAGCCACAAAATCATCAGCCTTGCGCTTATAGTTGCCTCCCTGATTGGCTGGGTTGTTCTGTTGTCCCTTCATGCCACTACTCTTCTTTCCCTTTCCCGACCTTTCATCCTTAGAGTCGGGGTCCTTGGTACCATCGGAGTCGGCATACTTGACAAGAGCCGACATAAGCTCCCCCATGTCGTTGCAATGACGCTTAAGCCGCCCAAGCTTCTTCTTAAGTGGAATAAAATGACAATTTTTCTCCAACATTAGAACCGCTGAGCCGATGTTAATGTTATCTGAAGAATGTATGATAGTCGAGACCCGACGCACCGAGCTGGTTGTTGATTCTCCCTCAGCTTGAACACAAGAAACCAAATCCACGATCGACATAGGCTGCTTGCACGTATCCTTGAAATTCTGGGTAAAACGGGCCTTCAACTCTGCCCATGACCCGATGGAATTGGCCGGCAGCCCCTTCAACCAAGTACGAGCCGTCCCTTCCAGCATCATGGTGAAATACTTAGCGTATGCAGCCTCGTTGACATCCGACATCTCCATAGCCATCTCATAACTCTCCACCCAAGCCTCAGGGGGCTGATCTACTGTGTAATTAGGAACCTTATGAGGGCCTTTGAAGCCCTTGGGCAGACGTTCGTTTCGCAGAGCCGCCGTTAAGCACGGCACACCCAAAGCTCTAGAAGTTACACCTGCCTCAATTGAAGCCGTCGGGTAAACCGGCGCGTGCTGATGAGCCGCCAGCTCTGCCGCTCGACGCGCTCTGCCCTGGTCCACCAAATCCTGTGCATTGGCACCATTACGCGTCGGGTCATACCCATGAGGTTGATTACGGCACTGCTCAGTACTTGAAACCGCTGGCGAGTCAATGTGCCTACTGTAGCTCCGGCTTGGACGAGGGGTCGAGTGAATCTTGTCACGACTATAGGAATAAGCCCGCTGCTGCACCAAAGCCGTTTGAAGAAGCTCTCTAGCCCTTCGGGTTTCAACCACCGTCGGAGTCTCGCCCTCAACTGGTAGAGCCGCCAATCGCGTAGCTGCCGCAATCACGTTGTCCAAAGGGGTGGAGTAATGACCCGGCGGTGTCACCACGTGCTGAGGTGGGGTGTTATTCATATGTGGAGAACCTGTCAAGCATGGCTGACCCGACGTTCCACCCCTTCGTGCATCAACCGTCTGGTTTATCGCCGGCGGGTTACTGGCCCCTGCTCCAGGTGTGTTGAAGTGATTCCTCGAATCATAAACCAAGGGCAGATGGCTCCGATATTTTCTCCGCAAGACTTCATTTGACGCGTTCTGATCCACCGTGAGCCGGTATGAATCTGCTTGAATCCGCTGCGCCTGGGCGTTTAAGACGGCCCGCTCCGCAGCCATCCTAACGTTTTCCGCTGCCAGCTCTATCTTGGCCTGCGCTATCTCATCACGCAGTTTAGCCACTTATGCCTTATGCTGCTCCTAATTGTCTGGGTTACATCGACCTCCATCAGAGTCTCCAGAGCTTCCAACAGATCTGTCAAAACTTGAGCCGGCGGGCGTGCTGAACCACCAACACCTGCTGCTGTCACCGCCGCTGCACTGGAAGTCATGGCGGCGGCGGCTGTCGAGCCGAGAACCGGCTGGGCGCTTGCCATGAAGATCGCCACCCTATTCGGTGGCTCATGGGGGTCCGGAATACTGTCGCCATCGGAACAGCCCCCAAGCTGTCCGTCTTGCATTTGATACCTTGAGTTGGTCTCGCCCATGGACGACTCACCATCAGAGTAGACGACCGTCTCACCGCCAGACGCAGAGCCTTCCAATTCAGCCCCGTGGATAAATCCAACAAAGGCACGCTTCACGGCGGGTTGAACCCGGGCGGGTCGTGCACGCTGAGCCGTCTCGATGATGTCGGTGCAGATGTCCGGCTCAGGGCCCGGTTCGCTGATCTTGCCGATGAAGACGTGGATTCCGCCGAAGGGGACCCGGTACCCGTACTCAATTGAGCTGGCCTCGAGGCCCCAACTTGCATAGTCGATGTAGAGCTTGCCGTGACAACTCTTGGTCATCCGGCCCACAGCGTATCCCTTGATCCCTTCAAAGCTGCCCTTCAAGAACTCAAAACCACCGTGCGCAGGCCCCACAGTGGGCGCCAACTGTCGTGGAATTGTCACGGTAGATGTCCTAGTGCGAGGACTTAGTTGAGGCACCATGGCGACGAGGTTAGCTTAAAGGGATTAAACGAGACAAAGGACACGAGGAGTTCATACTGGTTCGGCCCCTTGCGGTGAAGATAAAGGCCTAATCCAGTTTGAGGTGGTATTGCTAGGGTTACGATTACTAGGGAGCGAATACGCTTTGCCTGGCTCTCGATCTGTTGTTTCTTGCCCTAAGCCGCTGCCGGGTCATCCCCTTATATACATGGGTTGACGCCCTGCGGCCTACAGAGTCCCGGCCGGCTCATACAAACGTGTCCGGCTCGGTGACTTATCTTACATGCCTTACAATACAAGTTTACATATACATGGCGGTTTACACTTACGGGCCTTAAGCCGCATTCGGGTTTGGGCCCTTTAACAAGCCTGCCTTATGAACTGCCATCTTCAATATACTCTTGGGCTTCATTTAGATGAACCGCCATTGGGATGACCCGGCCCCTCCTGGGCGGGTGATATCCAATATTCATATCCCCAACAGAAGGCATTGCCTCTTTAACGACTGATGAAGAAATCTGACAAGTTCGAGTGGACTCCCAAAGCTGAAGTAGCGTTTGTAGAGCTCAAAGCCATGCTTTCCACCCAGCCGGTGCTTACTGCCCCAATCAGCAAAGAGCCTTTACTGCTTTATATTGCAGCCACTGGACAAGTTGTCAGCACAGTGCTCATGGTCGAGCGGGAAGAAGAAGGTAAAGCCTACAAAGTTCAGCACCCGGTGTATTATATTTCTGAGGTCTTGACTCTGTCCAAGCAGAGATATCTGTAACACCCCAGATGTAATTTTCCATATTTGTAACTACAACTCTTGCCATTTTCGGCTATGTGTTATGATATTCCCTTCGTGGTCGGGTTTTGTCTTTCGTTTTGCATTTTGTTCATGCCATGCATCTCATATCATGTCATCATGTGCATCTCATTTGCATACGTGTTCGTCTCATGCGTCCGAGCATTTTCCCCGTTGTCCGTTTTGCAATCCGGCACTCCCACATGCACCGGCGCACCCCTCTTGTTTCTTTTCGTGAGCGGGTGTTAAACGTTCTCGGAATGGACCGAGGTTTGCCAAGTGGCCTTGGTATACCACCGGTAGACCACCTGTCAAGTTTCATTCCATTTGGAGGTCGTTTGATGCTCCAACGGTTAACCGGGTAACCGCAAAGTCCTTTTGTGTGTTGCAGCAAAAAAAACCCTCCAAACAGCCCAATAACCCATCTAAGTCACTTCCATGCTCTCGGTCGTTCGATCACGATCGTGTGGGCGAAAACCGCACTCCATTTGGAGTCTCCTAGCTCCCTATGCCTATATAAACACCTCCCCCTCCGAAATTTGCGTCCAAACCCTAGCCTCTTCCTCCTCCGCGCGCCGGACAAAACATCCTCCACCGCCGGACACGTCCGCCGCCGCCCCCGACCAATCCGCCGCCGCCACATGTCCCGCTCCCGCCGTCTCCGCCGCCGCGGCCCGGAGAGCCCGGATCGGGCCCGCGCGCCCGAGCCGCCGCTCCTCCCGTGGATCCAGCCGCTCCGCCCCGCGGTCGCCCGCCTCCGGCGCCGCCCGGCGACCCGCGCCGCTCCGTGCCTCCCCGCTGCCTCGTCGCCTTCCACCGCCGACCGCCGCCCCGAGCCGCTCCCTCCGGTCGCCGGCGCGCCTCGCCGCCCCGCCCGTGCCCGCGAACGCCGCCGCCCGCACCCGCGCCTGGAGCTCGCCGCCGCACCCGCTCCGGTCGCCGGCGTCCGAGCTTTTCTCCGGCAAGTACTCCGGCCGCCGTCGCCCTCTCCTCCGGCGAACCTCGATCCGCGCGAGGAACCCTAGATCTGCAGGTTGACCCCGAAATCCTCTAAGTCCCGAAGTTTTCACGATATATTGCTCTGTTCATCGCATCATATCTCATTGCATACTGCTCCGTTTTGCGTGCATGATATATCGGAATGTTCGTCTCGAGATGATCTTCATTTTGTTCCATTGCGCCATGCTCATTTGAGTCCATCTTGATGCCCAAATCTCTGGTGCAAGAGTGCTATATGATGTTTACTGCTGTTACTTATCAGAACTTGAGGTTTTGTTATTTTTGTTGCATTTGATGTGTGCATCTTATGGGCATGAGCTCTACAGGTGTTTTGATCTGTGCCATGCCATCTTTATAGAGGTGTATGCCATTTATTTTTGTGATCTATTTGTAGATAAAGTTGTGCTCTATCTATCCATGTCCCTATTTGCAATTATGGAGTGCCCTAGCATGTCCTAATCTTGCTCTACTTTTGCTATAAAATGTTCCTGGCAGATTGTTAACATGATATTCAATTTTGCCAAGGTTGTTGTAGTTGATCCATACATGCTATGAATTTTCTCCTGCCATGGTTAGCTTCATAAACATGCCATCTTTGTGTAGGTATGCTTGTTTTGTCATGCATTCCTTTGTGATGAGTGAATCAAGCTCACCAATATGCCCTCATAATTTCTGTGAATGCCAAGTTCTGTTTTCTGCTAAGTCTGGAACCTGTTAACGGAACTTGCTATGTTTACATGGGTGCCATCATATCTTATGATCCTTTTTGGCTCATGGTCAGTAAGGGATTTTTGTTCTATGCTTTTAGTAGATTCATGCCATGCCTTGTTTTGCTATGTTAAGTTCCTGTAGCATGTTGATTGCTTGCTCTGAACATTGCTACCTGATGCTGGTTCTGCCATGTCCAGTAATTTCACCGTGTCTGTGAACGTGATATCTTTTGCACTTTTGCCATGCTTGTTTGAGCCTGTTATTGTGTTATCTAGCCATAGCTCAGTGTTCATCTTTTGTCAAGCATCTCCTGTAGATTACTGTCATATATTTTGTTGCTATGTTGGGATGCTGTAGCATAGTTACTTGATGTATTCTAAGTGTTATCATGTTGTTAATCGCAGAATCGTGTCATTCTTGTTTTGCTTGCCATTTGCAAACCGTGCATCCGTTTCCGGTGATCTTTATATCGATTTCGACCGAAATCATCTCATCTTTCCAGTGGCATACTTGGTTTGCCAAGTTACTGCCTTGTTCATCCTTTTTCTTCCGCAGCACACAAACACATCGCATATCATATCTTGCATATCATGCATGTATTGCATCATGTTGCTTGTGCATTTCCCGTGATTGATTGTGGTTCCATTGCTTGTGTTCTTGCTGTGGGTAGAGCCGGGAGACGAGTTCGCGAACGAGGAACCTGTTGAGTACGCTTACGAGGATCAAGCTTTCGACAACTCTGAGAACCTTGCAGGCAAGATGACCATACCCTCGAAATCATTTCTATCTTTGCTTTGCTAGTTGTCGTTCTATTGCTATGCTGCGCTACCTACCACTTGCTATATCATGCCTCCCATACTTGCCATGTCAATCCTCTAACCATCCTTTCCTAGCAAACCGTTGTTTGGCTAAGTTACCGCTTTTGCTCAGCCCTTCTTATAGCGTTGCTAGTTGCAGGTGAAGTTGAAGTTGGTTCCATGTTGGAACATGGATATTTTGGAATATCACAATATCTCTTATTTAATTAATGCATCTATATATTTGGTAAAGGGTGGAAGGCTCGGCCTTATGCCTGGTGTTTTGTTCCACTCTTGCCGCCCTAGTTTCCGTCATACCGGTATTATGTTCCTTGAGTTTGCGTTCCTTACGCGGTTGGGTGATTTATGGGACCCACTTGACAGTTCGCCTTGAATAAAACTCCTCTAGCAAGGCCCAACCTTGGTTTTACCATTTGCCACCTAAGCCTTTTCCCTTGGGTTTTCGCGAGCCCGAGGGTCATCTTTATTTAAACCCCCGGACCAGTGCTCCTTCGAGTGCTGGCCCAAACTGGGCGATGTCCGGCGCCCCCTGGGCAACCAGGGTCTATGCCAACCCGACGTCTTGCCCATCCGGTGTGCCCTAAGAACGAGATATGTGCAGCTCCTATCGGGATTTGTCGGCACATTCGGGTGGCTTTGCTGGTCTTGTTTTACCATTGTCGAAATGTCTTGTAAACCGGGATTCCGAGACTGATCGGGTCTTCCCAGGAGAAGGTTTATCCTTCGTTGACCGTGAGAGCTTATAATGGGCTAAGTTGGGACACCCCTGTAGGGTATTATCTTTCGAAAGCCGTGCCCGCGGTTATGTGGCAGATGGGAATTTGTTAATGTCCGGTTGTAGAGAACTTGACACTTGACTTAATTAAAATACATCAACCGTGTGTGTAGCCGTGATGGTCTCTTCTCGGCGGAGTCCGGGAAGTGAACACGGTTGGAGTTATGAATGAACGTAAGTAGCTTCAGGATCACTTCTTGATCATTTCTAGCTTCGTGACCGTTGCGTTGCTTCTCTTCTCGCTCTCATTTGCGTATGTTAGCCACCATATATGCTTAGTGCTTGCTGCAGCTCCACCTCATTACACCATCCTTTCCTTTAAGCTTAAATAGTCTTGATCTCGCGGGTGTGAGATTGCTGAGTCCTCGTGACTCATAGATTCTACCAAAACAGTTGCAGGTGCCGACGAGACCAGTGCCGATGACGCAACCGAGCTCAAGTGGGAGTTCGACGAGGAACGTGGTCGTTACTATGTTTCTTTTCCGGATAATCAGTAGTGGAGCCCAGTTGGGACGATCGGGGATCTAGCATTTGGGGTTATCTTATTTTCATTTGGTTTTGACTGTAGTCGGTCTATGTGTGGACTTTGGATGATGTATGAATTAATTTATGTTTTGTGTGAAGTGGCGATTGTAAGCCAACTCTCGTTATCCCATTCTTGTTCATTACATGGGATTGTGTGAAGATAACCCTTCTTGCGACAATACCACAATGCGGTTATGCCTCTAAGTCGTGCCTCGACACGTGGGAGATATAGCCGCATCGTGGGCGTTACAATATCCGCATTATCAGAAGCTTGTTTATGGAATTTATTTGACCACGAAGAAAGTTGCACATTATTTCTCTGACCACTCAGTTTCAGTCATCAGCGACGCTCCATTATCAGAAATTCTGAACAACAGGGATGCAAATGGTTGAGTGGCAAAGTGGGACATTGAACTCCTTCCGTTAGATTTCAAGTTCAAGGCAAAGAAGGCAATCAAGTCCCAAGCAATAGCAGATTTCCTCGCCGAGTGGAGTGAACAGTAGCAACCGACTCAGATCCAGTCGGAACATTGGACTATGTTCTTTGATGGGTCCAATATGTTGAAAGGTTCTGGTGCTGGTGCAGTTCTGGTATCTCCTAGGGGCGACAAGCTCAACTATGTTCTCCAGATTCACTTTGATTCTTCCAACAATGAAGCTGAGTAAGAGGCACTTCTGTATGCGTTGCGTATGGCCATCTCACTCGGCGTTCGGCGCCTGATGGTTTACGGTGACTCAGATTTAGTGGTTAACCAAGTGATGAAGGAGTGGGATATCAGAATCCCAGCTATGACCGCTTATTGCAATGCAGTAAGAAAGTTGGAGAAGAAGTTTGAAGGGTTAGAGCTCCACCACATACCCCGAATCAAGAATCAAGCTGCTGATGATCTGGCTAAGTTGGGTTAAACTCGGAAACCTATCCCCAGCAATGTGTTCTTGGAGCATCTCCATACTCCATCAGTTCAAGAAGATCCCTTCACAGAGGAGCCCCCACAACTGAAAAGTCCTACTGATCCTACTGAGATCGAGGTCCCAGCCATGGTCGACCTAATCATGGAAGTTTTGGTCATCACCCCCAATTGGACGGTGCCATATATTGCATACCTGCTTATGAAGGAGCTTCCGAAAGATGAAGATGAGGCCCGTCAGATTGTTCGTCGATCCAAAGCCTTTACCGTGATAGGTGGACAGCTCTACAGAGAGAGTGTGACTGGAGTCGCTCAGCGATGTATCATGCCAGAGGAAGGTCGGATGATTCTCAATGATATCCACTCAGGGACCTGTGGTCACCATGCGTCCACTCGGACCGTTGTAGCCAAAGCATACCGAGCGGGATTCTACTGGCCACGTGCAAATGAGATGGCAAAAGATATAGTCGACAAGTGCGAAGGCTGCCAGTTCTACTCAAACATGTCCCACAAGCCTGCCTCTGCCTTGAAGACTATTCCACTCGTCTGGCCGTTTGCTGTTTGGGGTTGGATATGGTTGGACACTTCAAGACCGGCAGAAGTGGTTTCACTCATTTGCTTGTGGCAGTCGACAAATTCACTAAATGGATCGAAGCCAAGCCTATCAAGAATCTTGATTCAAGCACTGCCATCAGTTTCATCAGAGAGTTAATATTCAGATATGGATTTCCTCACTGTATTATCACAAATAATGGCTCCAACTTTGATTCTGATGAGTTCAGAGCGTTCTGCGCTTCCCAAGGCACTCGGGTCGACTACGCATCCATTGCGCACCCGCAGTCGAATGGGCAGCCAGAAAGGGCGAATGGTTTGATACTTCAAGGGCTGAAACCCCGACTGATGCACGATCTCAAGCATGCTGCTGGGGCTTGGGTGACTGAATTGCCATCTGTCTTGTGGGGACTGAGAACAACTCCAAATCGGTCGACTGACCGAACTCCCTTCATGGTATATGGTGCTGAAGCTGTGCTTCCGAGTGATTTGCTGCACAATGCTCCCCGAGTGGAACTTTTCTCAGAAGCTGAAGCTGAACAAGCACGCAAAGACGCATTTGATCTCTTGGAGGAAGAACATGAGATGGCTCTGATCAGGTCGACCATCTATCAGCAAGACTTGCGTCGATTCCATGCCCGTAATGTCAGAGGTCGAGCGTTCCAAGTAGGAGATCTCGTTGTTCGAGTGCATCAGAAATGACCTCACAAGCTTGCTCCGGCCTCGGAAGGTCCCTTCATCATCACCAAGGTGCTCCACAACGGAGCTTATCACCTTTACAACGTAGCCAAGAAAGTAGCCGAGCCACGCTCGTGGAATGCGGATCTGCTCCGCCATTTTTATACCTAAACACTTGAGTCAACGAGTTGTAACAAGAATCATTCAGTTCGCTTATCAAAGACAAGATTTCTGCAGTATCTTAATGATTGTTCCAAACGCATGTGTTGAAATCCCCCAGTGGGTGACTTAGCCGCGAATCCGGTTCGCCTAAGTTTCAAAAACACTCCGAGTGGAGAGCAATCCTCCCACTCGGGGGCTTAGCCGCGAACCCGATTCGCCTAAGTTAAAAAATGCTCCGAGTGGAGAGCAATCCTCCCACTCGGAGGTTTAGCTGCGACCCCGTACTCGCCTAAGTTAAAAAATCCTCTGAGTGGAGGGCAATCCTCCTACTCGGGGGCTTAGTTGCGACCCCGTACTTGCCTAAGTTAAAAAATCGTCTCAGTGGAGAGCAATCTTCCCACTCGGAGGCTTAGCTGCGATCCCGTACTCGCCTAAGTTAAAAAATCCTCCGAGTGGAGAGCAATCCTCCCACTCGGGGGCTTAGCTGCGACCCCGTACTCGGCTAAGTTAAAAAATCCTCCGAGTGGAGAGCAATCCTCCCACTCGGGGGCTTATCTGCGACCCCGTACTCGCCTAAGTTAAAAAATCCTCTGAGTGGAGAGCAATCCCCCCACTCGGGGGCTTAGCTGCGACCCCGTACTCGCCTAAGTTAAAAAATCCTCCGAGTGGAGAGCAATCCTCCCACTCGGGGGCTTAGCTGCGACCCCTTACTCTCCTAAGTTAAAAATTCCTCCGAGTGGACAGCAATCCTCCCACTCGGGCGCTTAGTTGCGACCCCGTACTCGCCTAAGTTAAAAAAATCCTCCGAGTGGAGAGAAATCCAACCACTCGGGGGCTTAGCTGCGACCCCGTACTCGCCTAAGTTAAAAAATCCTCCGAGTGGAGAGCAATCCTCCTACTCGGAGACTTAGCTGCGACCCCGTACTCACCTAAGTAAAAAAATCCTCCGAGTGGAGAGCAATCCTCCCACTCGGGGGCTTAGCTGCGACCCCGCACTCGCCTAAGTTAAAAAACTATTCCGAGTGAAGAGTAACCCTCTAACTCGGGGTCTTAGCTGCGACCCCGTACTCGGCTAAGTTAAAAATCTACTCCGAGTGAAGAGCAACCCTCTCACTCGGGGGCTTAGCTGCGACCCCGTTCTCGCCTAAGTTAAGAGAAACCACTCTGAGTGGCTACGTCACAAGTACAACATGCGCTCCATCCCGATCCGCAAGGACGACGAGGTGCAGGTCGTGTGCAGCACCTAGTGCTCATGCCCACGGCCCTCTCGACGGAGCTGCGTCACAAGTACAACGTGCGCTCCATCTCGATCCGCAAGGAAGACGAGGTGCAAGTCGCGTGCGGCACCTTGTGCTCATGTCCACGACCCTCTTGTCAGGGTTGTGTCACAAGTACAACATCTGTTTCGAGTGAAGAACCAAGTTTCACTCGGAGTTAAGAAATTTGATAAGTGGTAAAAGCAAAGCAACCATATTCAAAGAAAAACCAAGTTCGGATAAATCCAGCAAGTCTAGAACCATGGATGGAAGTACTCGGGCGTCAGGCCCGAAGGAGTTTAACGGTTACAAAATCACTCAGCATTCCGAGGCAAATTAAAGTGAGGCTTAATGTTTGTTCACTCAGCAGGAGGAGGGCTAGCTGGCTCGACGAACTCGTCCAGGTCGATCCCATCAGCAATACGGGTGACAACGCCGATGAAGGTCTCCATGAAGGACTGGAAGTTAAGTTTCTTGGTATTGGCGACCTTGAGAGCCACGAGCTTTTCTTCTTTAACTTCCTTGCAATGGATGCGGACCAGAGACAGGGCCACGTCAGCACCACACCGAGCGGATGACTTCTTCCATGCCTGCACTCGACCAGGGATCTCATTGAGTCGAGTCATCAGGGACTCGAGGTCATTCTGGAATGTTTCTCTCGGCCAGAGTTCCGCGTCGATCCTTGATACCGCCACCTTCAGTCGTGCGAGATAATCGGTGACACTGGCGAGGCGAGATTCTAGTCGCAGCACATTCATTGCAGCTTCATCCTTGATGGGGGAGTTTATAGGGTCCAGCTCAGTTTCAATCCGCCCGGTCTCTTCCTCAAAGTTTTGACAGAATTCTGCACGCACAGAAAAATGATGAGTCGACAGCTATATAGAGAGTCGACAGTGGCAAATCAGTCGGACAAGAGAAAGTACCTTCAAGCATAAGAAACAGCTTCTTGGCGAGTCCTCCCAGATAAACCTCTAGTTCATCCCTCTTCTGAGTGAGATCTCCAACTTTGTTGGTCAGAACCACCTTGTCATTCTTCAGCTGCACGACTTCCTTGTTGGCTTCGTTGATGGCAGTCTTCAATTTGGCGTTTTCTTCTTCTAACTTGCCGACTGAATCCAGTTTCTTGTCGGCAAGTTCAGTTTTTCCCCGCGCCGTCTTCTACGCTGCAGCAAGGTCGAGGTCCTTCTGCTCCAGAGCCTGCTTCATTTTGTCTAAAGAAATAACATTCTTCAGACGAGCTTGGAGTTGTCTGTTTTCACTACGCACATCTGTTCGAGTGAAGTCACTCGGTTCAAAAGGCGGAAAGTAAAGCTAGCAAGACAAACAGTCAACAAGTGGTTACCTCCCGTAGCAGCTGCTTCATCCTTGGCCTTCTGCAGATTTTGCTTAGCTAGTTCCAGATCAAGGTTGAGCTGAATTTGTTTCTGCTCCAGTTCAGCGAATTGAGCCCCCAGTGCACAAGATTTCTGCAATCGACAGATAAGACGCGTCAGTCGACAGGAACAAAGATCGATCGCTTCGGAGCAATAAGATACAAGTTCAGACGGTTACGGCAAAAAGAGTTCTAAGACTACTGCCGAATCAAACATTCAACAGTAGTCTCGGGGACTACACCCAGTGGGTGCACATAGCGTGCCCCCACTGGTTCGGCTTTTCAATCAACATGGTCCATCCGGTCAAAAAAAAGAGAAAGCAACAGTTATTCTCAGACCACAGTCGACTGCGGTCTCGGGGGCTACACCCAGTGGGTGCACTCAGCGTGCCCCCACTAGTCCGGATCCCACTCGGCACGACCTGGCTAGACCGAGTGGAAGAACTATAAAGAGAAATTTTGATAAAGACCCCCGCTGAATCAAACATTCGACGATGATCTCGGGGACTACACCCAGTGGGTGCACTCTGCGTGCCCCCACTGACTCAAAGATACACTCGACGCAACCTAGTCGACTCAAGTGGAAATGCTATTCAGCAAAAGTTGAAACACCCAGTGGGTGAACAGATGCAAGTTTTCAAGTACCATATCCTACCAAAACAGGCGTCAAGATAAAGATCAGTCGAAAATCAACTAACCTAGACGTTGGTCTGGAGACCTGAGCTGGCATCATAAGAAGCTTGGCTGGCCTCGCGCACCACCTTCATCTGCTCCATCATAAGGCCTGCCTGGCGTATAGCTTCCTTGGCAGCACTCACCTGGTCCTCCGGGACATGATGGGTGATGAAGAGTGGAGCTTGTGGAACGGTTGAGTCAGCTAGAGGATCTGAGGCATGGAGTTGCACAGACGGAGCAGGGACTTGAGCGGTCGAAGCCGAAGGACGATCAGTCGACACAGGGATGGCGAAAGAAATTGAAGCCCGAACTGGGTCTCCAGATTGCCGAGTCACTAGCTCTGGTGCTGGTGTCGACTGAGGTGCCTTACTGGCAGGCACCCTCCTGCTCGAAGTTCTGCTCTTCCTTCCCGTGGTCTTCTGGGGCATATCTTCATCATCATCTAGAAGTTCAATGACATTTTGAGGCGTTGCATAAGACTTGGTCGTTAGATTTCGGTCGACCGACAGTTCAAGTGACAAAACGAGA
Source organism: Aegilops tauschii subsp. strangulata (assembly GCF_002575655.3). Classification (NCBI taxonomy): domain Eukaryota; kingdom Viridiplantae; phylum Streptophyta; class Magnoliopsida; order Poales; family Poaceae; genus Aegilops; species Aegilops tauschii. The sequence goes on along the minus strand of NC_053035.3, from coordinate 346,855,858 downwards.
GCAAGGTTGTGGAGTCATACCTGCTTTGGAAGTGGCCGGGTCTTCAGTCTCCTCATGATCTTGATCCTTGTAAATGTCCATGGAGGTCCCAGAGGTAGCAGCGCTGAAAGGTCCAGAACTCACTCGGTCAAGCAAGAGAATGAGTCGACAGAAGCATAGAAGTTTCCAAACAATGCAAAAGCAAAGGAAGAAAACAAAATGCGTACGCAGAGGCAATGGGGACGTCCACTTTGATCTTGGGCAGGGCCTTTCGAGTCTTTGTAGGTGCAACCTTGGGCTGCTTCAGGGCCTTCTCCGTCGGCTCGGGAGTGGATGTCCGAGTGCGCTTCAACGCCTGCGCGCTTGGCGCAACCACTTTGCCACGCCCACCTGCTGGGTCGTGTGTCTGCTTGGAGCTTTGTTCAGAACGAGGCGGTGAGTCGACTTCCTCATCACCGTCCGAATCATCACTATCATCTTCATTGTCGTCGGGGGACTGCCAGTCACCGCTCTCCGTTCCCTCCTGGACCCGCTCCCCGTTCGGCATCGAGTACATCTCAGTATAAATCTGCAAGGCAAGAAGTTGTTCAGACGTCAATCAGATTCAAAGACTGTCGCAAGTCATAAGAAAAATACACTCAAAAGCAAATATCAGACCACGTCTGGCTCGTTTTCAGCATCGTATGGTGCAACCCTCCTGGACCCCCTGGGGTTGTCCTTGTTTCCAGTAATACTCCTCAGCCACTGCTCCACCGTCTCCTCGGTGACTTCCTCTGGGTCGACCCGAGCGGTGTCGTTAGGGCCCGAGTACAGCCACATTGGATGGTCACGAGCTTGAAGAGGCTGGATGCGCCTGCTGAGAAACACTTCCAACAAGTCCAGGCCGCTCACGCCATCGCGGACCAGTTGAACTACTCGGTCGACTAACATGGACACCTCTCCCTTTTCTTCCGGAGTTACGATCAGCGAGGAAGGTTGGCGGAGCCGATCCATGGTAAAAGGAGGAAGACCGGTCGACTGACCAGGAGTCGGAACATCTTGGCAGTAAAAACAGGTCGGTTGCCAGCCTCTAACCGAGTCGGGAAGAGTCATAGGTGGAAAAGTACTCCTACCCCTTGTCTGAATCCCTAAACCCCCGCACATTTGGATCACGTGCGTGTTTGCGTCATTCGGATTTGCCTTCTTCGGATTGAGAGCGACAAGTTAAGATGTGCTTGAATAAACCCAAATGCGGTCGACAACCCAAGAAGTTTTCGCATAGGGAGACGTATGCAGCGAGGAGTGTGATTGTGTTGGGGGAGAAGTGATGAAGTTGGGCACCAAAGAAGTTCAGAAAACCCCGGAAGAAAGGATGGGGAGGCAGAGTGAAACCCCAGTCGACGTGGGTGGCAAGCAGAACGCACTCACCCTCTTGCGGTGGGGGCTCGATCTCGTTCCCCGGTAGCCTCCATGACCCGTGGGCGATCAAACCTCCGCCGGCCAGATCCTCCAGATCCTCCTTCTAGATCGTAGACCGAATCCAGTCCCCCTGGATCCAGCCAAGTGGCAGACCGGACCTTGACGACGACCCCCCGACTCGTCTTCTTGCCCTTCGCCGCCGCCGTCGCCTTCTTCGTGTGCTCCAGGGCCGCCGTCTTGTCCTTTCCCATCGCGGCGGACTACGCACGGGCAGGGCAGCGGCGTCAAGAGTGGAGGCGGACGCGGTGGAGGAGCAGAGGAGGAAGAAGGGGAATAGGGCGCACTGTGCAACACATCGGCTTCGACGCCTTTTATGGGGATGTTTCCGACTGGCTGACTCGTGGGCCCAAATGATCCTGTCAAATCCCGCAACAGCCGCGCGCCGGATACGTGGCGAAAAAGGTGGCGCAAGAATCGAGGCGCCTCTGTCTATCCACTCCGTTTACTGCGGCACGCCCCGTCCCGCGCGCTTCCCGAAATTTTGAATCCCGTGAGATCCGGGAACCGCAGAGCAATCAATCGCACCGAAGATTTTGTACCATACCAACACTCGAAGATTGTCACTTAAGTTCACTCGACGACCTCTGAATCGATCAAGGCGACTGAAACAAGACCGAAGCTTCAACACGACTCACAAACCCAGGTGATATGCCTCCGAAGTATAGAATCGAGTCGGAGTCAGCTTCATCTCTTTTTCCACTCGGACCTCAATCCATTCGGGGCTAATGACGATGACATGTACCTAGGGTAGGGTCATAGGCCTGACCTAGACGCCCTACCCAAGGACACTACCCTAGACTCGAAGACATTCAAAGCACAAGAAGAGAAACCGACTAAGTTCATCAAGGAGTGCGATCCACTGGACCTTCAACCTCACTCAGATACCCCAATTCCATTCGACCAATATGAAGTCACTCGACGATACAAGGAATCACTCGGAGTAGAGAAGGCCTAACGTCACTCGGGATGGCAACGGTCAGGCATTCACTCTGTAGTCTTAAAGATCATTTATACCTCTTTATTACTGCCGTTATCAGTAACACTCTGTCTTAATGTACATTGAACCCTTTTGTAACATGGGCTGGCTGGGGTCCTGGAGCACTCTATATAAGCCACCTCCCTCCACTGGCACAAGGGTTCGCACCCCCTGTAACTCTCACGCATAATCCAATCGACCAAGCCTCCTGGCACCGAGACGTAGGGCTGTTACTTCCTCCGTGAAGGGCCTGGAGTCGTAAAACCTTGCGTGCACAACCTCATCGTAGCTAGGATCTTGCCTCCTCCTACGTACCCCCTATTCTACTGTCAGACTTACTCCCACGACATTATGCTTATGAAACTTTAGATTATTATTATTATTTGTTTATCAAATTATTTGGCTTTATTATGCTTTTTAAAAGTCAGATTATATATATTTTTAGCATATGACCTTCACCATGTTCAACACAATGGTGATCTCCAACCCCAGGCAAAATAGCAACCAAATACTGCCTGGGCCATTTATCCACAAAGGCACGTTCCCAGGTCAGCAACCAAACACAGCCCAGAAACATGGTCATGCCTGGCCAGGCATTTTTGCTGAGATGTCCAGGCAACTCCCAGGCAGCTATTTTGCCCAGGCAAACCAGTGAGGACATGATCCAAACTGACCCATCGTCTGCGAAGGTGTCCTTTACCCAGTGTCGGATCTAGGATTTTGAAATAGGGTGGCCCGCCTTGGAAAAAAATTGACCACAAATATCATATTTCACTGGCAACATGGAGCAAGTTGCTCGTATTGGGACACTTTGATCAACGAGTCTGAAGGAAACAATAGAACAATAGAAGAGTGTCGGCCTACTAAGTGCATTAGGCCATAGTGCGGTGAGGGGAAATATCTGGTGCACCGGAGCTTGTAGTCCTACCGATGCACCAGACTCATATTGTGCTTTAAAAATGTTTAAAAAAATCTAAAAATAATTAGCGCACTCACACAACATGAATGTAGGTTGTGACAAAATGTCAAATCCAAATTTGAAACATAACTCCAAAAACAAAAATGACAAACTCAACACTGAAAAAGTACATAACGTGTTGAGCGCAAATATTAATATTAATGCCAATGCTAATCACATACTGATGAAATATTAGTATTAATGCCAATGCTAATCACATACTGATGTCATCGATACCTTAACGTGCTGAGTCGTTGGATTGACTTGATTTGACGGCCATCATTTGTTGGATCTGCCCCTTTCAATCTTTTTATATTGATACAGATATACGAATATAGTGGAGATTAATGTGAAGTGGTCGACATGTTATATAGTATAATACATGCATTGAACAAGCTCAAATTCATTTGCATTTAAGGTATCGATGACATCACCACATTGCTCTATGAACGGTGTACATCTAACTAAAGCATGGGTTAAAATATTCAAATTTAATATGGATTTAAATATTGATTTTGTCATCATAGCATTTGTAAATCATATCTAAAGCATCATCTTTGTTGTGTTTTTGAACATCAAAGGTATATACAATCACGTATATAGATCACTTTTGAACATGGAATGTATATACAATCACGTATATAGATCTGTATCCAAACATAAAATGGATTTGAGTTTTTTTAAGGAGAAGTAAATTTAAATTTATTTTATACGATAGTGTAAATTTAAATTTAATATACAATAAAGAGTAACTTTAGATTCATTTTATACGGTGGACATGAACGCTTGTTCTCGCACACGCACCATGTCAACAAGGCACATGTCGGTGGCTCCTGCTTGCAGGGGTCCAAAGTGAGGGGTGGAGTATGAGCATGGTTTTCTAATTATTTTTAGGTTTTCTTCAAGGATCTTTTGTTGTGTAAAATTAAATCTTAAAATCAATATCAATAAAAGGTCGGTGTGTCCGGTTGTTTGGAAAATCGAAGTCCGCCTTAATTGAGGGACGGAAATTCCATGGAGTCGGCCAGATGATATGTGTTGGAGATGCCCCAAGTCACTACTCTTACTTGCTGTTTTTTGGATGATCTGCAATAGGACCGCTGCAGCAGCACACGCCATTAGACTGATCATTTCATTACCCCTGCTCCCACGCACGATTATATCATACACACACTTGCACGCTCACCTGCCCACCAATATTAATGCTAGTATGCTACTGCGACGATGGAAAAAAAGCAAATACTAGTACTAACTACGTAGCTATCTAGCTGCATGCACCACGGCCAGTGACCAGCATGCCGCATGCTGTATATGCACTATATATCACGGCCACTCCTTACTTTCTATGTCGACGTCGATCTGCACCTCAGCAGCTGGGTTGCTGCAGCGGCTGTTGGGGGACAGTGCAGGCACTGGCAGCAGCTGAAGAAGCGGCTGCTGCTGCCATTTCAGGGGCTATGCTGAGGTCCCAGATGCTGACCCCTCCTCCGGCTTCGGCCAGCACCTCCAGGGGCACCTCCTGGAACCCCTCCAGTCCAAAGTCCTCCGCCTTGGGCAGTCGCGTCACGTACGCCTCGAAGTCCTCCGGCGCCTCCGCCGTGCTGTAACAGTAAGACGGCTGCATCCAGGCACTGCAGTCCATGTCCGTGGGAGTCCCGGTCGGGGTCGACGCGCTGGAGTTGGAGTTGTTGGAGGAGCAGCACGGCGTCCCCGGCGCCGAATTACCGTTGGCGCCACCACTGCCTTGAGCTGGAGGGTGCTGCATCTGGGACGGCGACGCCGAGAGGTTGAGGCGGGCGCAGTCGCCGTAGAGTGCCCTGGCCGCGGCGTCGTAGGCGCGCGCGGCGTCGAGCGCGCTGGCGAAGGTGCCGAGCCAGAGGCGGGCGCCGCGGTTGGGCTCGCGGATCTCGGCGACCCACTTGCCCCAGGTGCGCTGGCGGACGCCGCGGAAGGGGCACTGCTGGTTGTCCGGGCCGCCCTTGCCCTTCATGCAGCCCTTGCGCGACCGCCGGAGCGGGCAGCACTTCTTCTGCTTCATCCCCGCAACCACCTCCTGCTCCATTGAAGAGATAGACTGACGATTAGTGTGTTGGTGTTGGAATATCTGGGACTGGGAGGCGGATATTTATACAGGTGAAGTGGAAAAGCGAAGGGCGGGAAAGACGGCGGCGAGGCGACGTGTAGGGTGTGCGTCCGAGGTATCCCACGCGTGCGCCAAGTAAGGAGGCCGCTCGACACGAAGGGGTGGGGCCGCGCGAGCAGGACACATGGGCGACGCTGTGGGCTCCACGAGTCTCCGCACCAGGGCCACGTGGCGGCTACCTGTCGGCAAACGCGCAGGTTCAAGCGTCGACGCCTTGGTCAGCGAGCCGCCCGGGTTTGGATTTGGACGAGCTTCTTCTCCATGTTTCTTTTTCTCAGCGCTAGCACATGTGATTATCCATCCGCAAGAGTCTGCGTGTGTGTGCAGCAGTGCGTACGCTCTCTCTCTTCCTGCGACACCATGGCATGAGGCAGGAGCAAGCAATTGGGCATGGCGCTAGCTTTTTGTGCAGGGTCGTACGGACTGTGCTACGTGGCCTAGCTCGTTGCATGGCAGCTAGGATTTGGCATCGACCATCGGACATCGGCCGAAGAGCTCTAGGTATTGAGCGCTCGCACGTGCACCCGGCGCGTGTATCCGTGCGTGCATGCATGCATGCATGCAAGTGTCGCAGCCCCTGAACGCACACCTGGCCTTGTATTGCTCATGCTCTGGCAGCGGTCTCGGTGGGTACGCGGCGTGCTTCCGTTTCTCTCTCCCCACTCTACAGAAAGGTTCCTGCTTCTCCGGCCGGCGGCTCGGCGTGCTATTCTCCTTAATGACGTATAGGGATCACCACTGGAAAAGCCCAGGTTTTTGTGGGAGCCTGGGAGGGCAAAATGATCTTTTTTTTTAGGGCAAAATCATCGTATATGGTTCTTCCTAAATAATTTCGTTGCCAAAAATACACACAGTACTGGGAGCACAGGAGCTTTCCTATATCGACGGAAAAGTACGGTTTTTTACGGGGTATGCATGGTGAATTTTTTTTGCTTCACAACAACGTAAGAAATAAAAAAGTTCATGATACCGATGTTGATCTTGAACTTGGTTTTCAACGTCGATAGATAGCAATGTTAGTGTTGATGTCGAACTTATCTTCGGCGCCAATGAGGCAGCTCTGTCCCACAAACTCTTCAAATCACCGCCCTTGTTGTTCATTTTTCACACCTATAAGAAAATGCATGTTACATAGTGATGGTGGTAATGATGGACAGTCTTACAAATTTGAATGTTCATAATTCAGAAACTAAGAAGCTTGAAATTCATCTTGTTTTTCTTGAACTTCTTCACAAATTTTATAGCCAGACAATACAAACCGAACTAAAAATTTACTCAAAATCAGGGAATGAAGATAATCCTTTATTCTTAGCTAACCATTCAGACAAATCAAGAATAAACACTCAATGTCTTGCAAAAAGGAACCTGACAATGGGAGAACTGCCCACGCCGCCGCCGTTGCCGACTTTCCAACTAGATGGCAGATGTGTGTGCGCCGCTGCGACCCTGCAGCCTGCAGGGGAAGCCGCGAACATGCGGGAACGAGATCGATTGGCGGCGGCTTCTGATGGCCGATGTGGGCATGCGGACGCGGCGCAGTGATGTGCCCCAAGTCCTCGATGCGGTGCAACGGGCGGTTGAATCAGCGAGATCGTCGAATCGAAGGCTCCTAGGCACGCTGTCTCCTCGACTTCGTCAAATCGGGCAGCATTCTGCCTCGAAAGACACGGCCCAGTAGCACTACCTAGGAACGAGTAAAACCCAATATAGGCCCAAGTGGGTCTGAATCATTATTCTCTTCATTTCTCTTCTCCCGTACGTACAACTACACTGCCATATGTTATATAAACGCATATAGGAGCTTATATACTGAATTGTTTTTGCATAAAATGTTGGGTATGCATTGCATACCCTTGCATTAGCCTAGCCCCCCCCCCCCCCCCCGGGGGGTAATGACGATGACATGTACCTAGGGTAGGGTCATAGGCCTGACCTAGACGCCCTACTCAAGGACACTGCCCTAAAAGTCAAAGACATTCAAGATACAACAGAAGAAACCGACTGAGTTCACCTAGGAGTGCAATCCACTCGACTATCTATTCCGCTCGGATACCCCAATTCCGCTCGACAGTGAAAAAGTCACTCGACCATACAAGAAACCACTCGGAGTACAGAAGACCTAGAGTCACTCAAGGTGAAAACGGTCAGGCATTCATTCTATAGTCTTTAAGATCATTAATAGCTCTTTATGTCTGGCCTTACCAGTAACGTCTTGTCTTAATGTACATTGAACCCTGTGTAACGTGGGCTGGCTGGGGTCCTGGCGCACTCTATATAAGCCACCCCTCCACTCGCACAAGGGTTCGCACCCCCTGTAACACACACACACACACACACACACACACACATATTCCAGTCGACCGCCTCAGGGCACCAAGACGTAGGGCTTTTACCTCCTCCGAGAGGGGCCTGAACTCGTAAACTTGTGTGTACAACCTCGCCGTAGTTAGGACCTTGCCTCCTCATTCGTACCCCCTACTCTTACTGTTAGACCTAGTACCACGACAGTTGGCGCCCACCGTGGGGCAGGCGTCTTAGGGACTTCCGGCGAGGTTGCAATTTTTTCGATCTTCATCATCATGGTTTTCGGCGGTAGTCTGGCTTTGGGCCGCGAGATCCGACTCGGCGCGCTCGTCTTCATCGCCGACGACTCCGCTTGGCTCCAGGAGGCCCCCCTCGACGACGAGGCCCTTCCCATCGGTGGGGCGGCGTACTTCCGTGCGAGTGCTTGCGGCGTCCTCCTACGGCAGCCGTCGACCCAGTATCGGCCGGCTCCCGTATCGTCCACCCTTCTGGCTGTCCGCCGCCACAAGCGATCCGGTCGTTCACGACTTCAGCGGTGGGTGAAGCATGCAGTGGCACGCCAGTCAGCCACCCCTCAAGTCGCGGCAATCGAGCCTGACGAATCTCTCTACAGACTGTTCGACCTGTCGACTGGTTCCGCTGAGACTCTGTCCGAGTGCGGGAGCAGCGACCCGGCGGCGGAGGTCCTGATGGTCGACACGCCGCGCAGCCCGCCTGGTTACCGTCGTAGTGGCGGCGGCGATGGTGGTGGCGGTCCATCTCGCGGTCATGACGAGTATCACCCCGAAGCCCTCACTGCGGAGCAGAGTGATGAACTGCATCATCGCAACGTGGAGGCACTCCACACTCCCATCATCAGCGAGACCTCTGAGGCTCGGGCCTTGGAGACTACGCGCCTGGCCACTTTGGCTGAGCGCGTGCGTCTGGAGAACCTTCAACATTCAGTCGACGAGCGCGCTCGATGACATATCCCCAAATCCAGTCGACGACATCGACAGTTGTTTCCGCCTGAGCCTCAGGTATACCGCACTCCGATCCAGAATCTTACAGCTGCAACCCGTATAGCGGAGTCGATTTAGCCGTCCCAATCAGAGGCTGGAAGGGGTTTGATGCAAATCCGAGCACTGCTCCGGGCAGCAGGTGAGCAAAACACAACCGTTTCTCAGTCGCGCAACAGGATCCACAGCAGGTCGATGGTGGCGGACACAGTCCAGTCGGCTCACAGCCCAAGATCGCCTCTGCGGCGTGAGGGTCGTGGTCACCGCCAAGAGCAATACCTGGGTCAGAACCACGAGCAGTATGATCATCGACTCGGCCGTGATGACCACCGTCGAGTGCCTATGCCCCCTCCGAGGGGCGGATCGTATGTGCCCCGGCAGTACGATGACAGGCGCCCGTATGGTGATGAGCAAAGGGTCCCAGTCGACCAAAGAGAACCCGGGTTTGATGCAAGATCAATTCTTGTGCAAGGCCTGGTCGACAGAAACCGGGCACACAGAGAAGGACTAGACAGAGATCGCCTGGTTAGTAGCAGAGTGCATGTTTCTAGGCCTGAATGTTTCAGCAGAGCCATCAGGGCTGCTGAGATCCCTCCCAACTTCAGGTTGGCGACATGAGTAAGTAAGTTCACTGGTAAGTCGAAGCCAGACACTTGGCTAGAGGATTACCAAGTGGCTGTGTAGATTGGTAGCGGAAATGATGATGTAGCCATGAAGCATCTCCCCCTGATGTTGGAGGGTTCAGCCAGAGCTTGGTTGAATCAGTTGGCTCCTGGAAGTATCTTCAGTTGGGAAGAGTTGGTCCGAGTGTTTGTTAGGACATTTGAGGGCACTTGCAAACGACCTGCAGGGCTGACTGAATTGCAGCATTGTGTCCAGAAACAGAATGAAACTTTGAGAGATTACATCCAGAGGTGGACCAGTCTTTACCATACCGTGGAGAATGTGTCACAACATCAGCCAGTTTGCGCCTTTAAGGAGGGCGTTCGGTACAGAGAGATTAAGCTGAAATTCGGTCGGACAGGGGACATGTCCCTGGCTCGGATGATGGAAATAGCCACTCGATACGCTAACGGCGAGGAAGAAGACCGACTCCGCAGTGTCAAGAACAAACCAGTCGCCCAGGACACCGGAGGAGGAAATTCCAGTCGGAAGCAGAAGCGCAAAGCCGACCCCGCAGGTCCTGGTGAGGCCGCAGTTGTAAACCAAGCGAAGTTCAAAGGAAAGCCTAATGGGCCATGGATCCCCAAGAAAATGAAAGATCAAGTGGGAAATGGCGTACTTGATTTACTGTGTCATATACACACTAAGAAAGATGAAGAGGGGAACCTGATTTACCACAAGCATACCACTCGACTGTGTCGACTCCTGATTCAGAGCTTCCAAGAGGGCCAGCCCAGTGAAAAAGAAAAGGAATCTGATAAGGATGAGGACAAAGAAGAGGATGATGGTTACCCCAATGTCAATGCCACTTTGGTGATTTTTGCTGACAATGAAAGCAAAAGTCGACTGAAGGTCATCAACAGGGAAGTAAGCATGGTTGCTCCGGCAGCGACGACGTATCTGAAATGGTCAAAAACTCCCATTACATTCGACCAGTCTGATCACCCAGCGCACGTTGCTACCCCCGGGCGGCAAGTGTTGGTGGTCGACTCAGTCGTTGGGGGCACTCGACTGACCAAGGTCTTGATGGATGGTGGCGGTGGTTTGAACATTTTATACGCCGAGACTCTTCGGGGGATGGGCATTCCGATGTCCAAGCTCAGTGAAAGCAACATGCGCTTCCACGGGGTCATCCCAGGGAAGAAAGCTGATTCACTCGGTCAGATCACTCTTGATGTGGTTTTTGGTGATTCAAAGAATTACTGCAAGGAAAAGTTGACGTTTGAAGTCGTGGATTTTCACAGTGCCTATCATGCTATTTTGGGCAGGCCTGCATATGCTCATTTCATGGCTCGACCGTGTTACGTGTACCTCAAGTTGAAGATGCCTGGCCCCAGAGGTGTGATCACAGTCACTGGAAATCGGTAGAGAGCAGAAGAGTGCATCCAGAAGGGCTCAAAGAATGCCGATGAACAGATGGCAGCAGTAGAGATGCAAGAATCTCAGAAGAATGCAGATCCGAGTGATTTGTTGCATGCTAAGAAGCCTGCTTCAGAGTCTGCATTTCAGTCGTCCGGCGAAACAAAGCCAGTTCACATTCACCCGACCGATCCCAATGCTGCTCCGACTCATATCTCAACAACACTCGACAGCAAATAGGAAGAAGCGCTCATCCAGTTCCTCCGTGAGAACTAGGACATCTTTGCATGGAAACCATCTGACATGCCGGGTGTACCCCGGGGACTGGCTGAGCACCATTTGCGAGTTGACCCGAAAGCAAAACCCGTTAAAGAGCATCTCCATCGGTCCGCCGTGGAGAAGAGGAAGGCAATCGGCAAAGAGGTGGCTCGGCTTCTGGCAGCTGAGTTCATCCGCGAGATATACCACTCCTAGTGGCTCGCCAATGTTGTCATGGTCCCCAAGAAAGATGATTCACTTCGTATGTGAAGCGTTTTTTTTTGGAAAGACGTGTTTCTTGGAAGAATTCACCTTCATATGTGTCCGGGTTAATGTGAGGTTCATAATCCTCTTCATTGGTGGGGGAGGTGGTCTAACATATGGCGGCACTTCATAAACGACATCCCAACCATTCAGGTTTGGATCAGTTTGGCAGGCCCATGGTAGATAGAAAACTTGGGTCGCCTGTTGAGTCGTAATATAGACACGGGGAACATCTAAATGGGTGCTTTGTTTGATTTCGACTAGCCCTATATGTTCATGAGTCCTTCTAGTCTCCTTCGGCTGGAACCAGTAACATTTGAAGACTACAATGTTTGGTGCGTTTTGACCATAGAATAGAAGTTCACAAATTGCTTCAACTCTCCCATAATACTCGATACCTCCATCGCCGGCAGTAGAGACACAACAATTTGTAGACTTTCGGTCGGCCATAGATAGCTCTTTGCCGTAGGTACGAAAGCGATACCCATTGATGTCGTATTTGTCAAATGAACGGACCTTAAAGTCAAAACCATTAGCGACTTGTCTCAATTCGGCGTCCATAGACTCTGAATTAGCCTACAAGTTTAATTCGAAAGGCTTGTTGCATTAGCCGCAAATTAGATGAAGAAATGAGAATGGTCTAATGGAAATTACCGTTTGTTTGAACCAAGAGATGAAACCGGGAAAGCCGGCTCCTTGCTTTGCCAGAAGCTCATACTCTTCGATGGATTCCTTTTGGATCACTGCTCCATCCGAGAAACAGGCGACGTATCGACTGTATCAAAAAATATCCGGGAATAAGAGCAGTTCAAAGTAATTAGAAGTTGCGAAACAATGTACGCGAGAACTTACTCGATGTACGGCCGCACTTCTGTTAGGTTGGTGAAGATATACAACAAAATGGTCCGCCATTCTTCGACATCCAACGATATTGGTTTCGAAGCACCGGCTGGTGCGAGATTCCCTTTGAATAGGCTGGGGTTGGATTTATGGTCGCCAGCATTGTATCGAGGCTTCGGATTATGCAAATGACGATTTTTTGCTTCGTAGTGTGCTGTCACGAAGCTTGCCGCCTCCTCAGTAATGAATGCATCGGCCATCGATGCTTCAATTCGACGTTTATTTTTACATTTTGCTCAGAGCGTCTTCTGCATCCTCTCAGTTGCGTAGCACCAACGATTTTGCACGGGCCCCCCCAATCTTGCCTCAGTCGGGAGATGCAAAATCAAGTGTTGCATTGGATTAAAGAAGCCCAGCGGGAAGATCTTCTCTAACTTGCAGATCAACTCCGGCGCCAACTCTTCCATTTCTTTTATCACGGCAGGCGATAGATCTTTCGCACAAAGAACACGGAAGAAATAGCTCAGCTCTGCTAGTACTAGCCATTCATCCTCAGGGATGAAGCCACGCAACATCACCGGCATTACCCGCTCAATCCATATGTGCCAATCATGACTCTTGAGACCAAATATTTTCAATTTGTCAAGATTCGCTCCCCTCTTTAGATTCGCTGCATAACCATCGGGGAACATCAACTGCATTTTCACCCACAAGATAACTTCCCTCATAGCTGGCCTTCCAAGATTGAACCATGCCTTTGGCTTCGTCCAGTTCTGCTTTCCTTTCGGTTCTTGCATGTTTTGTAACGGTCAATCACATAGCACCTCCTGATCGACTCTAGCCTTAGTATTATCCTTTGACTTCCCGTCTGTGCCGAAGAATGTACCAAAAAGTGACTCAGCGATATTATTTTTGGTGTGCATCACGTCGATGTTGTGTGGGCAAAGGAGGTCTTTGAAGTAAGGCAGATCCCACGAGCATGTCTTGTGAGTCCAAACGGTTTCGAATTATACCCCTTGAAATACCTTGGACGCTCTGGATCTGGTCGAGAGCGTTTAACTGTGGCCTGTCAATGTGGGTGGTGCAGAGTTTTTGACAACTCTACCTTTCATGAAGTTCTTCTTGTCTTTCCTGAACTTATGGCGAGGATCCAGGAACTGTCTATGCAAGTCGAAGCAAGAAAACTTGTGACCCGCCTGCAGCCAACGAAACTCAAGAGCTACCTTGCATGTGGGGCACGGGAACCTTCCATGCACACACCATCCAACGAATAGCGCATACGCCGGCAAGTCATGCGTCGAGTACATGTACCAGACACGCATTATGAAGTTCTGTTTGTTAAAGGCCTCGTATGTCTTGAACCCACTATCCCAAGCTTCTTGCAATTCATCCTTAAGCGGTTGCATGTACACATTCATATTCTTCCCTGGATAGTTCGGCCCTGGAATTATCAACGTCAGAAAAATGTTCTTTCTTTGCATAATCTGCCCGGGGGGAGATTGAGTGGAAAGACAAATACGGGCCAACAACTGTATTGGGTTGCCATCAGACCAAACACACTAAACCCATCCGTGCTGATGCTGACTCGAGGATGCCTTGGATCTGCCGCTTTTTCCGCATATAATGCATCGAAGTGCTTCCACGCTTCACCATCCGATGTGTGTACCATCATCAAATTCCCATCTGCATCTAGTTCGGTTCTTTTGCCCTCTTTGTGCCATGTCATCTGTCTGGACATCTCCTCGATCATGAAAAGATCTTGAAGTATTGGTACGATTGACATATACCGAAGAACATTAACCGGGATTTTGGTCTGTGTCTTCTCACCCATACCGTTGTCTACCACAATATACCTGGAGGACTTGCAAACGGGACAATAGTTCAAGTCCGCATACTCAAGCCTAAATAAGGCACATCATTTCTCACATGCATGTATCTTCTCATAGGGCATCTTAAGAGCACGGAGGATTTTGTCTGACTGGTACATATTTGCAGGCAGTACATGGCCTTTGGGTAGAAAGTGTCCAAATACTGTCATCATCACCTCGTAGCATTCTCTGCCCAAGTTGAATTGAGCCTTCAAAGCCATTATTTGTAAGATGGCATCCAGCTGACAAAGCTCAGTGTGCTCCTGAAGAGGACGTTTTGAAGACTCCAACATGTCATTGAAGGCCTTTGCAGATTGCTCCATCTCTTCGTCCGAATCCCGAGCATCATCAAAGTTTTGCACCATGTCTTCCATCCCGGTACCATGCTCGTCGGTGCGACGACGAACCACCTCAGCTCTGGCACGTTGGGCAGACTCATCATGAAATGTCCACACCATATAACCGGGCGTAAAACCACTCTTCTGCAGGTGTTTGCCCATTTCATCTTGTGTCCTCTTTTCCCAGTTCTTGCACCGGACATAGGGGCACCAGTTTTTCCTCTGGCCATTTGCAAATGCGGCTTTCACAAACCCCTTGGTTTTTGTTAACCATTCATTGGTAATCTCTTTCTGACTAGTGCGACCGGTTTACATCCACACACGATCACTCATCTTGCTTAGCTACTCGACAGACAATAAAATATATATAATTCAACATGTATATTCATCAGTTCATCTAGTTTGTCAATTTTATTACGTCCATGCAACCTACACTCTAATAGGTAAAGATAGGTCCTAATCCCACCCGAGTATGTGTAGATTGAGTACGTTCTCCATGCTCTATCCCATTCCAAGACAAAATTTCGGCAGCACCAATGTGCATCCGGAGAACAACAGGGGGCGCTGACGAAATTTTGTCTCGGAATGGGGTAGAGCATGGAGAACGTACTCAATCTACGCATACTCGGGCTGTCTGTGGAATCGCTGGACAATCCGAATGAGTTACGGTGATAAATATGCAAGTGAATGCATATTTATCGATGCAACCCTTTCGGACGGGAGACGCATACTGGTTACGCGATTGTAGTTACCTAGCTAGTGTCATCGGCACGGAGTCCGGAACAGAGCAAATAATTAAGGGGGGAGGAGGAGATGTTATTTGTGCTCACCCACGAACGCAGGGGCGGAGCTCGTCGAACACCAGAACCTCGCAGCGACGAAACAACTGCACATTGAAATCGAAAGATGAGTAACATAGCATTATTGTTTTTGCCATCAACCTAACTAAAATTAAACTAAACTAAGCCTAAACTAATGTAAATCTAAAAAACAGAAAAAAGAGAGATCTAGGGCAGCGGTGGAGCTCACCAGAGAGAGGGCAGCGGTAGCGACAGGCGGCGGTGGAAGAGGGGGCGGGGCGGCGGTGGAGGAGGAGGGCGGGGCGGGGTGACCTGGGGCGACGGGGGCGGGGGCGACGGGGCTTCGGGGCAGGGAGGGTGGGGGCAGCAGCGCCTGGGCGGCGGGGGCAACGAGGATCGGGGGTGACGGGGCGACGTGGGCGATGGGCCGGCTGGGGCTGGGGGCGCCGGGTGGCGGGGTGGTAGGGGCGTTGGGACGGCGGGGGCGGGGGGATCCGGGGCCGGGAGGGTGGTGTGGCGGCAGCGGTGCTGGGCGACGGGACGGAAGGGGCGGGGGGCTTCGGGGCTAGGAGGATGGTGGGGCGGTGGCGGTGCGGGCGCGGGGGGCGCGCGCGTGGAGAGAGAGGAGAAGAGAGAGGAGTGGGGCCGGGGAGAGAGGGAGGGGTGGCCGTTAGAGGCCGTTAGTGGGCACGCTCTTTGCCGTCAACTAGTTGGTGGCAAAGAGGGGGGCTAGTGGGTCGTTAGGGTTTGGACCTCCACTGGACCCCTACCCACCTCTTTGCTGTCCGCTGGCGGACGGCAAAGAATCTTTGTCGTCCGCCAGCCGACGACAAAGAACTGGCTGGCGGCAAATAGGGCCTTTGTCGTCAGCCATTTCTTTGCCGTCCGTTTTTTAGAAGCGGACGGAAAAGGCCTTCTTTGCTGTCCGCTAGCCGACGGCAAAGAACGTAGTGCATGCTGGATAGCGGTCGATGGGTGGAGTAATAGTAGTAGATGCAGGCAGGAGTCGGTCTACTTGTTTCGGACGTGATGCATATATACATGATCATTGCCTTGAATATCGTCATAACTATGCGCTTTTCTATCAAATGCCCAACAGTAATTTGTTCACCCACCGTATGTTATGTGCTCGAGAGAGAAGCCTCTAGTGAAAACTATATGGCCCCAGGGTCTACTTTTATCATATATAAAAACACAAAAATACCTTGCTGCAGATTTTTTTTGTTTTGCAATTTATTTATCTATCGACCACTACAAGATCTAATCCTTGCAAGTAACCACCGAGGGGATTGACAACTTCCTGTTCGTGTTGGGTGCAAGTATTTTCTTTGTGTGTGCAGGTGCTGTTCACAAGGCTTTGCGTGATTCCCCTACTGGATTGATAATCTTGGTTCTTAACTGATGGAAATATTTATCTCTACTATACTACATCATCCTCTCCTCTTCGAGAAAATCCCAACGCAGCTCACAAGTAGCATCGATGTTGTGCCTCTTGATCCAGGCCGGCAAGCACCAAGGCCAAGAGTTGTCGAGCACATGTACAAGGTTGATCGTCAGTGTCGTCCCGATGGTGAGATCCGACGCATAGCCCAGTTATGGGAAGGGCCAACCCACGGCAGCTGCCATCGATGCTCAAGGAGCAGCCCGGCTGGCTGCGCTCCCCGTGCCCCAGGGCCTAGGTCGATCACCAGCCAGTAAGGACCAGGCAGCCCCGATGCCGCCGCGCGTGGAGCGGACTCGACAGGGCGCCCACAGCCATGGCCAAAGGGAGGAGAGGTAAGGAGGAATACGCCCCGTTGGCTGCGTTCCACGCGCACCAGGGCCTAGATCGACCACCGTCCAGCCAAGACCAGGCAGCCATGATGCCGTCACGCGCAAAGCGTACCCGGCAAGGCGCCCATAGCCATGGCCAAAGGGAGGAGAGGAAAGGAGGAAGCCTCCACCATGTGGTGCGACGAGCTTTGCCCCTACCACCCTGACCAGCGACAATCAACAAGAAGGGAGGGAGCCGGAGAGGGAGTCCCTAGTGGAGACGGTGGTAGTTGTCGCCCAAGTCGCCCTGGGATGATGAGGGAGCCTCGTGTTATGTTTCCCTCATCAGATCATCCATGTGCCTACAGCAACGATTACTGGTGTGTTCTGCATATTACCAAGTCAGGCCCGTGTGGTGCAGTTTCGACCCATTTGGTAGCCTGCTTTGCATAGAATTATTGGCCCGCACGATGTCAAAGCACCTCCCAACAAGGCCCTCTAGGAACGGTCGAATCGGTTGTTTTCCCTCAGCCAGGCTAGCGACATGCAGGGGAGGTGAACGCGGCGCCGAGCTCATGTGACAAGGGAGATGGCGCAAGCTTGCGCACGTCCCCGAAAAAGTGGCCGGAGAAATTGGGGTCACCTCCCACCAAACCAGTCGTCCTATTCAGACACCTTCACCTCCCCGTCGAAACCCCTCCCATCATTTCTCTCCTTCGAGCTCTCTGTCTCGTGCGGATTCTTCATCGATGAGAAGATAAGTGGTGTGTCTTCTCTGGCCGGCGGTAGACAACGACGACAATTTGTCTTCCTCCTCTTCTCCGACCTGCTCTGCGGTTTCACCCGGCTTCACGGATGACTGTAAGTTTGACCACTCCCTCATCCCTACTCGTTATAGTGAGCATGTGGTAGCATTGTAGACTATCTATCTGTGAGCATGTGATTTTGCGGGAGCTAGTGGCAGGTTTTGCTTATAGGCTTTGGTCATGTTCATGTTATTTTTCATGCCAGTTTCAATGATACCGTGGTAGATGTGGTACTAGCTTGTGAATCATAGCATGTGTAGTATGTTAGTTTGTAAGTATAATTGATATGTAGGTGTGGTAGTGTTGAACTCCATGGTATGCTTTGATCTTGAAGATGGGTCATAGGGTGTTGTGTTGAAATTCATGATCCATGTGTGCTATGCTTAATGTCCATGCGTAGTGGTCTTTCGTACTGTCCATATGTAATGTGTTACACTAGTCCTAGTGCTAACACTTGTAGGACATGAGTGATGTCCTGCAAGTGCACATGGTTGTTGTAGCACTTTCATGATAAATGAAGTGTCGAACCATCTCTGAGCCAAGGGGCAAGAAAAGACTCACTATGACCAAAGACAAGGAGCTGGAAAGGATGACGAGAGGGCATTTTAGAGTGCTCCAAACCCGTTTTGCAGTAGTTTAAGGACCAACAAAATATAGGATCCACGGAAGTTGTAGGAGGTGATGACAGCTTCTGTTATCATGCACAACATGATTGTAGAGGATGAGGGTGACGGAGTTCATCACAGTCTGGAATTTGAGGAAATGGGTATCAAACTTCCAGAGCAGAATCAGGCGACCTTCAAGGAATTTATCCAAATGCATTAATGGATTCGCCATCGAGCAAATCATGAGCTTGAGAATGATCTTGTCGAGCATTTATTGGCGACTCGTGGGGTTGAACTACAAAATATGTCTAAATAAGTAGAATTCAAATTTGAACTATTTTATTGCAACTTCATGTTTGTATCGTAATATTTATATTTGAATTATTGTTGTATTGGAATATTTGCACAACATGATTATGGACGAAGAATGATATTTTTATTTAATATTTTTAAGTGTTCCGAATATAGGATAAAACACAGATGTGGGCATCTGATGTTAGGGTTGCCCGCCCCCTGTACGCTGTCCGCAGACAGACGTTTGGGTTGTCCGTTCTGATGGATGGCATAGATGCCCTAACTTTACCCACTAGCTGAAAATGACCCTACAAAGACTAAAAGGACAACTCAGAAGCAGGACAAATGCACCAAATTCAACCAATGTTTCGTGCTCCTAGTTCGGTACTGGCAACGATAATGTTACCAGAAGACCTGAACCGTTTCAAACGCCGTCGACATTATAACAGTCATGATACTAATCCACAAGCATTGCTGATGCCATATCACGATTGAGTCGATGCCTTCACTTTATTGTTGATTGTTGGTTTATAAGATAGCTAACCGTTCATGTCTGCTCTTTACTGGGGATGTACTACTTAGTTTACATGGATCTTACTTCCAGTACTCAATAGCATGTTCACGGACAAAGCGTGCGTCACATCATCACTGCATGGTTCAGATGATAGTTCCAGCCTCTCAGAATGACCCTGGGCTTGGATCCTTCAGGAGCCTCAAAGGAGATGTCGGCTGTCATCTTCTCCCCAGGCGTGAGCGAAAAATAGTTGTCTGAGTAGTGTACCGGAAGGATTCTGGTGTCCCTGTAATTCTCCCCAGTGGATGATTCAGAGGTGTGCACCGAGAAATGAAGGAAAAACGCCACACCTGAATCGATCCCCTTCACCTCAAGTGTTCTTGGTTTGTCACCCGATCTTGCGAGATCAATGTTCCTGTGAATTTTGCTCCACAGACCACTTTTCTGTACCACACAATTAGTTTCTTCACTAATGCCGTGGACACCATTTCTGTCCTCTAGTTCCATAGTTGAAACCGAGGTTGTGCTTTCAGCTGCGGATTTCTTTGACTTGTTCTTTATGGACATTCTTACCTTGTATGTACCGCCTGAGACAGAAATTCCGGACCCGATCTCGAGCGGAATTGTCTTCTGCCGATACTCTTCCAACAACTTGTAGTCTTTCCCAGGAAGATGTAGCCAATAGAAGTTTCTGGAGAGTGCTTCCTTGTCTGACAGCCTGAAGAGTTTAAGCAGCAGAAAATAGACAGGCTTGGCATTCTTCATCTTAGGGTATTCCATCTCCATAATTTGCTTCACTTTCTTTGGCGGTACCACGAATTTCTCTGTAACTTTGTAATATGGGGATGCACCGTCAAGATCCCATACTGAAATTTCTACAGCCACGTCTGTCAGCTTATCGGACGTAGTGTTTACCACCTAAAAAAAGGCACTTTCCATGCATTAATTTCCAGAAAGTTTGGTTGAGACGACTTTTCTAAGTTGCAGAAAGTACCTCTATGTTGTAACTAGCCAAATTCAATTGGACATGAATCGGCTCAGCAGCACAACGGCAACCATAGAACCCGGCAGTCTGGTCTTGGAGGTGATCATAGAACTGTCCTCGTAGTCCGGTCCATGGATTTTGCGTCTTCCAAATTAGAACACCTGTGAACTTTGTCCACATGAAAGAAGTCCATCCTTCGAGGAGAGCTCTGTACTGAACATAATTGATCAATTGTGCCTGAAGGTTAAAGACAATATTAGAGACAAAACTACATGCTCTGATCTGAAGCATAAAGCTTCAGACGTACGAAGAAATGGCAGTACTAAATTACTTTTTCACAGAAATCATCAAGGTCTTTTGGATGGCCATATAGTTCAATCTGATCATGCACCTTCCCCGGCTTCGAGTAGGGGATGTACTTGTGGTAATCCCATATTGGGTTTGGGACTTCTTCTATGTACCCATCAATTCCCTTCTTAAAAATTGGAATACTCCACCCTTCTGGAGGCATTGTTGCTCTAATCGTTGCAGCAACTGGAACCCCCACAGAACCAACTTCAGGGTTAAACCCATATTTATAGAAACTATTCTTGAAAAAGCTCTCTGGATGCTGAATCTCATATGGACCATCAGTGAAATCGCCTTTCCCATCAGCAAAACCATCCCACATTGATCCTTGGACATACGCCCTAGTACCATCCAGGTATCTACTTGGGTCACTTGGGTCTTGTGACAAATACTTTCCTTGATTTTTTGTTGTCTGGTTGCTCAAAAACATAGGATGTAGCTTCAAATCATTCTTCAGTGCTCTGTTGATGTCAATTGGTGGGACTTGCTCATTACCACCAACCCATAGAGCTAGACTAGCATGATTTCTGAGTAACTTGACAGTATCTCTAGCACACAGAAGGAAGAGAGCATGGTCCAAAGGACCATCTGGGTTTGATATTGGAAGTCCACGACCATCAACATCTCCAGTTATCCAGAATTCCTGCCATACCTGTACCAAATGATTTGTTACTGCAAGTAAACACAAAAATGGTACCAAACCAGTGATTTGTTACTGCAAGTAAACACAAAAATGGCACCAAACCAGAGTAGATGTGAAAATTACAAAAGAGAACTATTCCCCTCCATTTCTTAGATATTGTCGAACTTCACAATATTTTTACATGAAACTGCAATCAATATTCAACTAGGTGTAGCCATGTAGGTTATGAAAATACATCTAACCTAATCATCAACCCTGTGAAGGCAAGGAATTCCAGCAACCAGATAGTAACTATTAGCTTTCTGAATCCTAAAAGGGAGCAAAGGTGCGTATCATTTGAAAACCCTTTATACTATTCATGGCAAACTAATATCTTGCAATTTGTATAACAAAACAGGAAATATAGATTCACAGGGAGAAATTTAACCCTACCATCAAACCATATACATCACAAAAATGGTAAAAATCAGGCCTCTCTGCTAATCCACCACCCCAACAGCGAAGCATATTAAAGTTCATATCAGCATGGAACTTGATATCGGTCATGTAGCGCTTCTTTGTTAGTCGAAGCAGGCCATCTGACAATATCCAGTTCCCTCCTCGGATGAAAATAGGCTCACCATTTACCTTGAAGATCCTGCAGATGAGATAAATTTACACTGCCATGTTTTCATGAGCACAAGTACTATACACTGAGACATAAAAGAACTAGTTACCTCCCACCAGTAGAATCATCAATAGAACTCTCAACCTTACGGAACCCAAAATAATGACTCCATGCATCGGACTCTCCTAGTCCATTGACATCCACACTAATTTCAACATTGTACAGGGATTGCTTTCCCATGCCATTTGGCCACCACAGGTTTGGCTTATAGAAGAATAACTGCCCATGTTCATATAACAGAGTTAACTAATCTTCTTATTTCAGATGTTCTGTCAACAAAATAACTATCACTAAAAATATTCATCACTCAGGGACAGTGCAAGGAAAATGTGCTCACACCAAGGTTCTTGTGCCTTTAACAATGAGAAGTATGCAACAAGGAGCACTGAATATTTTCTGCTTAAGAGGTATGAGGATGACAAAGGTACTTCCTTACTTAACATAACACTAGGGGACAGTTTAGTGTGTTGTGATCCTCTAATATGCCACCCTAACTCAATTCTAGAAAAAAATAACTGTTAAAACCAAAAGAAAGAATGCATGAGTAGCTATATCATAATCATGACGAAAATAAGAAAATTAACAAAGGAACGCCAGAGTAAGGTGCAACATGGAAATCAACTTACTAACTTACAGGAGGAATGGTGTATTCCAGAACTGAACGGGGAGGAATCGATATGGCATAACTCTGAAGATGTTCCACCAAGCAAATGTCCCCCTCTAATTCAGCAGAAACCTGAATTTTCAAACTACAATCTGCGAGCCATGAACTTTTGTTCTCCAACTGAAGTGTACAATGTAGGTACGACCTCTTAAAATCGTCATGAAAAGTTGAAACCAGATGGGGATCGGTTATGTTCACAGCCTACAAAGGGGAAATTGTAAACAGAAATAATCAAATAAGTGCTATCAACCGACACAAAAACGATAAAGGAGAAAATAGTAATAAATGTGAACATTCCTACTAAACTCACCCCAGTTATGCAGATCGAAACTTCATCCCAGATTCCTGTGTTTCTATCCCTAGGATGACCAAAAAGAAATAATTGAGGATATTATGACTGTTGCAAATTGCTACAAGAATGATCAGCTCGGAAAAAATGCTGCCCCAAAGAAACATTTTGATTTGTAGTAACAGTACAGAAGCAACTATAGCAAGTAATAATTTCGAACGAATTTACCAACATAACAAGGACATCAGATATTGTTGGCACTTGGCAGTAGTCCTCACTACATGGATGATACATTTGTGTGATCATGACTTTCAATGTGATCATTGTTGAATCAATATCATGGAAGTACCAAGCACGTCGGGATAATGAGTTAAGAAAAGTTAGGCCAACATTAATGAAAAATTTATTAGATTGTGGCAGATGATTTATTTCTTTTGTTATTGTGGTCAAAATGGGAGAATGAAAATTTGATACAGAGGCTTTCCTGGATTTGAAGGAAAGTTTGATGCATATTTTCAGTTATTTTTTCTACGAAATCCGAAACAACATAGATAAATTGCATATTGATGCTATTTTGTCTATTAAGATAATATTGGATTTCAATTTTTACATGTAAAAAATATTCATATGCTGATCTAGTTATGAGATTGGCAAATGACACAAAAGGACAGAAATGCTTTATCATTTTTAAATTTTTTTTAAAAGGAGGTTAAACCCCCGGCCTCTGCATCAATAAAAAAAAGAGTATTTCCTTTTAGAAGCACCCATTTGAGTGAATCAGCACCATACTAATATGTGGTCGATGTTGAAAGTCGAGAAAAAGACTGCAAAATGTTTCTAGTTCAGCATATTGCATCTAAGTTTTTCATGGAATGAGTATCAATCAGTCTTAACAAAAAACCATAGGAACATATTTTTCCTGATAATGAGCAATATATTAATATCAAGCTGATACCAAGTACACCTGATTTCTGTACAACACAATGTCAAGAGCTAGTTGAGACATCAAGGATGCACACAGCCAGAAAGGAATATATAGTTGTTGTTAAAAGAAAACTAATTGGGAAAAACAATGGGATTAACAATAACATAATCACACAGATATCACCAACAACCTTATCGGGCACATCCAATCCCATCCTTCAACATATTGCGTAGCAACATCTTTTCCAATCTGAAATGGACCATGTCAAAAGGTAAGATCATGCACTTGCCATGAGTTGTCCCACTTAGCAACAATATTCCTTTTCAAAAAGTGTAGTGAAGATGAAGTAGTTTGGAATTAACGCAACTACATGATCATGAATCATTGAAACCTTTTGCTAAAACTCATTGATACCTCGTGATCACCGCCTTGACCTCCCTGAGGAGGAATGGTACCAGGATGATCAGGAGGATGAACGAGGACAGCAAGCAGATTGCTGCCCTCAGGATGAAGAACTTCAGTAATATCAAGGGTGTGCCTTCGGAACATTCCTTTTGGAAGTATCTCTTTGTGCCCATTTATGTATACTTCTGCTGAGTAGTTTACTCCACGGAAGTTTAAACTCACGTGCCGGTTTCCTGCCTAGAGATGGAATGGTAACAGAATCAATTGATATGTCAAGCAGATATGCAGTAATGTTCTAGAATAACAAGTGCATTACATTCGGTGGAGTGCCAAAATTATACTATCCCTCCAGCAAGTCAAATTAACACCAATTATGAGCAGAGCAAGCAGTTTGGATAAGGCATATCCCATGACCTCTCACACTGCTGCAATACCACTTTCTTAAAATGCAAAATGTGGTACAGTACAGACAAAAATGGAACTTAGATCGTGGAGATAGTTCAATTGTTGCCACTAAACAACTGCCTAAAATCACTTTACTACACTGGGGTCGTCTACATTCCTCTTTAAGCAACTGCACAATTAAATAATACACGGCGAAATCGGTGTATAACCGCATACCGGAGCACACTGGAAGGTGGTGAAGAACCAGAACGTGTAGTACTCCCTCCCGGAATCAGCGATGTCGATGATTGCCTCGTTGTTCAGCCCGTAGAAGGGGTCAGGAATCAACTTGTTTTTTAGAAGGGTCCCCAGCACGCTGCGTTCAGAAGCATCCAACAGTTTGTTGGTCAAGCAAGGACCGCCACCAAAATAAACAAAGCTTGCAGTATTATTTTAAACCCAAACCGCGGATAGATTACTCCGTCGAAGAACAAATCCCCACGGATCAGAACTACGGCTGGCAGGTGTAGATATTATCGCGGAGGGAAATCGGCGAGGACGCCGAGGAGAAGCACGTACGTTCCGGGGACGGCGGCGTGCATCCACGGAGCGGCAGCGGAGGCGTCCGGCGGGTGGGTGGTGGTGAGCTCGACGCCGGTGAGGGCCACCTCGGTGGAGCGCGCGGCGAGCCAGCCAGTGTCGAGCACCAGCTTGCCCACGCTCGCCGCCGCGGCAGCATCCGGTGACATCTCGCCGGATCGCTTGCTCGGGCGGATGCCGCGCTCCGAGCGGAAGAGGTGGGATGCTGGTGATGGAGTGCGCGCTGGCCCGCCGGCGGTGTGCTTTTGTTTCCGGCGGTAGCGTAGCGGGGCCAGGGGCGCGTCACGGGTGCTGAGGTGGGGCCGGGCGCGGATGGGAGTCACGCAGCTGCCGGGAATCGGCGGAAGAGGATGGGAAAGTGTGGGATCGGCTGGGGCCTCGGGGTGTCACCGGAGCTCAGTGCATCGGAATATCGTTTCGTTAAAACAAACTAGCTAAATATTGCTACGGAATGTCCCTTCGGAGACATCCGATAAATATTGCTACGGAATGTATTTGAAAAATAGTGCCGTGTGACAAATTGTCCTCGAAGGCACGGTCTTTTTTTTTCTTTCGTGACCTGGAAGGCACGGTCGAAGCCCTGGACCCGTCAGCGTTTGTAGGCCTAATAAACAGCTTCTCTATTAATGAATCGATTTTCAAATTGATGCGGGCCGAAAAATCCTATTTAAATGGATGTAATTAATTGTGCATGTAATTAACTACTCCTTCCACTTCTAAATATAAATCTTTTTAGAGATTTCGATACAAACAACATACGAATGTCACGCAAGCAACGCAATCTCATGGCGAGCCTCCAGGTGGGCTCCACCACTGTCACAGATCATAACGCCATGGTAGACGCTGCCTTCGACCACTTCTCCGAGGTGCTCGGCACCGCTGCAGAGCGCAATATCACGCTCGATCTCCATGCTCTTCAAGTCCCGCAGTTCGACCTGCTTGTGCTAGACGCGCCCTTCACCGATGACGAGATCTGGGACGCCGTCAAAAGCCTGCCGGCCGGCAAGGCGCCCGGCCCCGATGGCTTCACTTCCGAGTTCCTAGTTGCTTGTTGGGACACGATCAAGCACGACTTCCGCGAAGCTTTCGACAAGCTATACTCCATGAACGGCCGAAGCTTTCAAAAGCTCAATGAGGCATTGCTCACTTTGCTCCCGAAGCGTGCGGACGCGAGATCACTCTATGACTACCGGCCGATTAGTCTTATCCACATTTTCGCCAAACTTGTCGCGAAGCTGCTCTCCCTTCGGCTGGCACCTCACCTACGATCCATGGTCTCTACTAACCAAAGTGCTTTCATCGGAGGACGGTGCATCCACGACAACTTCATGCTCGTGCAGCAAACGGCCCGTCTCCTCCACAACCTCAAGGCGTCGCGAATGCTCCTCAAGCTTGATATTGCACGGGCTTTTGACAGCGTGTCCTGGCCATTTCTCCTCCAGGTCTTGACGCACCTTGGCTTTGGGCCACGATGGCGCGGGTGGATATCTATCCTTCTTTCCACGGCCTCGACGAGGGTTCTCATCAACGGTCACCCAGGCCCCCCAATTGACCATGCCCATGGCCTGAGACAGGGTGATCCGGTATCTCCCATGCTTTTCACGATCGTGATCGACGTCCTCAATACTATCCTGCTACGCGCTGTGGACACCGGCCTCCTGCATCGCCT
The DNA here is from genome assembly GCF_002575655.3 of Aegilops tauschii subsp. strangulata. Lineage (NCBI taxonomy): Eukaryota > Viridiplantae > Streptophyta > Magnoliopsida > Poales > Poaceae > Aegilops > Aegilops tauschii. Next base: position 346,829,102 of record NC_053035.3, on the reverse strand, counting down.
CACCACCCGGCATGCGGCATCCAGCATATCTCTCTACGCGGACGACGTCGTCGTTTTTTGTCATCCGGACAGCCATGACATCGCTGCCGTGCGCACCCTCCTCCAGGTCTTCGGCAGGGCTTCTGGGCTGCACACAAACTTCAACAAATGCTCAGCAACCCCGATCTAGTGCACTGACGATCACATCGCCACGATCACCTCCGAGATGCAGTGCCCTGTGGCGCACTTCCCCATCACCTACCTTGGGCTGCCTCTCGCCGTCCGCAAGACCTGCTCGACGAGTCTAGAGCCAATCTTCGACAAGCTCGGCCGCAAGTTATCCACCTGGCGCGCCTCCATGCTCTCTCAAGGTGATCGCCTTGCCCTAGTGCGGCATGTCCTCTGCGCCATCCCCACGCATTTCCTCACGGCCATCGCCTTCAACAAAACGGCCATCAAGAAGGTGAACCGGATCATCCGCGGATTCCTTTGGGCGGGCCACAAGGAGGCCAACGGAGGCCAATGCCGCGTCAACTGGCAGCGGGTATCCCGTCCCATCTCCCTCGGCGGTCTTGGCATCCGTGACATCTACCGCACGGGCCTGTCCCTGCGCGTTCGCTAGCTGTGGCTCCAGCGCACAGACCCCTCGCAGCCATGGAGCCACCTCCCCATTCCTCACGACACCGATGCAAACACTATCTTCCACGCCTCCACAAGCTGGCAGCTTGGCTCGGGCGACACTTGTCGCTTTTGGACCGACCACTGGATCAACGGCAAATCCGTAGCTGAGATCGCCCCTCTCGTCTACACTCTCGTCCCGCGCCGCCTCCGCAAAGACCGCAGTGTGCGCGACGGCCTTCACCTACGTTCCTGGGTCCACGACATTCGAGGCGCACTTGGCCCAGCGGCCATGGTGCAATACGTCGACCTTTGGCGCCTGGTACGCCACACACCGCTTTCCTCCACGCCGGACGTGCTCTCCTGGCGTTGGACCGCTTCCGCCACATACTCGGCGAGCTCCTGCTACAAGGCGCTTTTCTTTGGCGCTTGCGAAGATCCTCACTGGCGGCTCACCTGGCGTCCATGGGCGCCTCTTCGCGTCAGGTTCTTCCTTTGGCTTGCCATGCAAGACCGTTGCTGGACCGCGGAGCGGCTCGCCCGCCACGGCTTGCCGCACGAGGATACGTGCACGCTCTGTGATCAAGAGCTCGAGTCCATGCATCACCTCCTCGCGGCCTGCTTGTTCTCGCGTCAGATTTGGCATGAGATCCTCGGCTGGGCTCGCATGGCCATCGATCTTCCATCTGCGGACACCCCCTTCCAAACATGGTGGTCTTCCTGCCTCGACCGCTCGCCGGCCCCCGTGCGAAAAGGCCTCTCCTCCCTCATCATTCTCACGGCGTGGTGGCTCTGGAAACACCGCAACGCGTGCATCTTCGACCCTGCCACTCCCTCGCTCACCCTCGTCTCCGACACCATCAAAGATGAGGCGCGCCTATGGGCAAAGGCAGGCGCCAAAGGGCTACTAAACATCATCCCTGGCGAGTAGCTACTAGGTTAGACATTAGGGCTGAGCAGACCCCTTGTTCCAGTTTGCACCGACGCTCGTGCACCATGCCTTCTGCGTACATGGCCCTGTATGCGTTGTAATCCCATGCTACTTTCTCCTTCTATCAATACAAAGATACGCAGCTTGCGTATTCGTGAAAAAAAAACATACGGATGTATATAGACATATTTTAGAGCGTAGATTCACTCATTTTGCTGGGTCCCTTATTGGGATCTCCAAAATGACTTATATTTGGGAACGGCGGAAGTACCTATCTAATTAATTGCATCAATGGCTTGATTTTTAATTTAATTCACACTATATTGCATTAATGGTTATGTGTGAACGACGACGCACACATTCGCCTTTAATAGCAAATATATTGACTTAGTTTTTAAATTGATTCATTGTGAAAAAAAATCCATATTAGGATGACCTAATTAATTGCACATTTAATTGACCGTCTGACTAATTGACTGTATTAACGTCTTGATTTCCAAATGGATTCGGTGCTAGATTCTCAAATTGCTTTTGCATTGATAGTTGCGTGATTAATTTTCTTAGTAATTAATTAATAATTAGTTATCTTCCTAATTGACAACTTCTCTATTAATTTTGTGTGTCTAATTTTCTATCTGTAGGCCTAGTTGACAACTTCTCTATTAATGAATCAATTTTCAAATTGATATGGCGTGAAAAATCCCTATTTAACTGTATCTAATTAATTGCACATGTGATTGACTGGCTATCTAATTAATTGTATTAATGACTTGATTTGCAGTTTGTTTCTATATTTTGCATTAACCCTGCAAAACGCCGGCCCGCAAAACGTGTTTGCAGTTTGCGCAAAACCGCTTTTGCGGGCCGGCGCGGGCTGGCACAAATGCAGACCCCCAAAACAAATCCGTAAAAAAGTATATCTGAGGAATATGCTTTTTTACGGGTTGGCTATGTGGGTTCTGCTCGGGCACCAGCGCAACGACCCGCAAACAGAAAAAACAGCAAATCTGGAATTTGACATAGGGTTTCACAAACAAGTTCAAATTCAAATGACATAAACAGTTTGCGCGCAAATAAAAGCGAAGTTCATTACGCAAAAGAGGGCATGCAAAGGTTTGCGCCCTTGTCTGGCATCATCTTGGGGTCGATCTTCACTCCGCGCCATGGAGTCCATCTTGAAGTTCATCGGCGCCACCGTAGCCACCTCCGTCGCTTGTTCCAACTCCCGCACCGAAATTATCCACATTGCCACCATATGGAGCAGACAAAACATCACCGGAACTGGAACACGGACCGGCCGAGGCGACCATTCTCCTCTTCAAGATCTCTCTCCTTGCCATATCATGCCATGTTTTGGTGACGTTGTCCATGTCACTGCGGTTCATTGACATGATCTTGTTCTCTTCGGCGAGCAACAATGACATCGATTTGTTTTCAGAGGCGCGTGCTTTTCTCTCCTCAACGGCAGCTTTGCGGAGCCCCTCTTCCTTGAGCATTTGCCATTTTTCTTGCTTCTCTTTTGCCTTCTTCTCGGCCAACTCTTTCTTGATCTCCAACGACTTCAACAACATCAACTCGTTTGATTGCACCATGGCATCAATCTTCTCCCTCAAGCTCGATGCTTCTTGCTCTCTCTTCATCTTCTCTTTAGTCTTCTTGTCGCCATCGGGCTTGTGCAAATGTCTTGGGCCATCATCATCGTCATCTTCATCCATGTTTGTAAGTGAGCCTATCTTTGGTGGGGATTCTTTATCGATCAACTTCCACTTCTCGCACTTTTGGAGCAACTCCCAACAATGCTCTAATTTGAAGAATCTGCCTTCCGAAGCTTCCATGTCCTTGTATCTATGTTGAGCAATCTTGTCCTACACAATGTGAACAAAGTGACGCAATCATTTCTCATGATACATTATGATGATGCACAACTTGAACAAAGGCAAAACAAGCTCACATAGCCGGACTCCACGGTGCCACTTGGAGGTGCATTGCGTACTTGCTCCAAGCAAGCTGCCCAACGGCTGCACATAGGCTTGATATTCTCCCAACGACCTTGAAGCGACCGAAATGTGCGTGGAGTCCTATTGGGGTAGTTTTTCATAATGCGGAAGTATTGATCTTCGATCCTTTGCCAATATCTCTTGGCGGTTTGAGAAGTACCCGTACATGCATCAAGAGACACCGCACTCCATGCTTTGATCAAAGCTTGATCTTCCAAGATCGTGTAGTTCTTTGATCTTTGGCTTTTCCCAGTTTTTGCTTGTGATTGCTCAAACGCTTCCGCTTCGATCTCCTCCAATTCGTCCGCACAACCATGATCGTCCACGCCACCCTCCGTTTCATTGTAGTCGAATGGTTCGAAAGGGGCTTGATCAATGTCAACCGCGTTCGTGTCCAACAAGTTCATGAACTCGGTTGTTGCATTGTTCGAACCACCGCTATAGCGAAAGATAACAAATCACGAGCTATCGAGAATAATGGCAAAAAATGAAAGGGAATGGCCAAGACCAAAGAGATATACCTTCCGGCCATTTCGTCGAACACCTCGCTCGCGGGGGGAGCGGCACCGTTGAACGGCATCACCGGAGCACCTCCTTGCGGGGGGATGGAGTGAGAGGTTGAAGAAGGTGGCTTCCTTGAAGCCGGAACCTTCCTCCGCTTTGCGCCCGCGGCCTTGCCAGCCTTCTCCGCCGCCGGCCGGGATCGCACTGCGGCATTGGCGCCCGGAGCGCGGGCCATCGCGGCGGGGGCAGCCGGATTCCCGCCCTGCACGACCACGTTGCCCTGCCGCTTGCGGGCAGGCGCGACATGTGCTTGGGCGACGGCGGCGGGGCCAACATGGCCGGCGACGAGATCCGCCCGAGGGGAAGGGCGTGTGCGACCTTGACGGTGACGGGGGACGGCATGGGGTCGTCCATGGCGGCGAGGGACGGCCGGGGAGGAGCAGCCAGAGCTTGCGGAGGGGGGGCAATGGTGGTGGAGGATGCGGGGAGCGGGAAAGGACGCACGGAAATGTCCCTCCCGCCAAATCTCGCGCCGGACAGGGGTTGAGCTCGGGTCGGCCTCCCAGCCCGTGAAGATAGAGGTTGGGGGAGAAGATTTGCCGCGCCCCGCAAAAAAAATTGCGGGTCGGGGCGGGATGCGGGGTCTGCTCGTGCAGATTTTCTGGCCCCGACCCGCAATTTGGCGGTTATTTTGCGGGCCGGGGCATTTTGCGGGGTCTGCTAGAGTTGCTCTTAATACTAGTCAAGACTAGTAGAACGCCCGCGCGTTGCTACGGGCTATCCGCAATGTTATCTGTAACGCTCGGGTTCAACACAAAAAACCTCGTCCAACGACGTACCTTTCCTTTTTCTGTTGGAACCTCCCATTCCCGATCGGCTTCCTGCCGCAGCGGGACATTTCTCGCTGGAACCACCTCCTTTAGAATCAGATGACGCCGACCTCATCTTCGCTGTGCATTGCAATAAAGAAATTTTTCATGTTTACAATATAATAGAGTGGGTTAAACTAACAACATACCATTGACACAAAGCAACAAATAACTACAGATAGCATTCTCAAACGTCCATTCAACTTTGCAAATGCACATTGACATTGGAGGAGAGTGGCAACATGAACGTATTCCTAGTCGCCAATAAGCTCCACCTCCATCCCACATATGCTAGAAGGGATAATTGTCGTTCTTCTCTTCCACGTATTTCCTTACACCTTCTACTCCTCGCGTCTTTGCTAACCCGTTTCATTGGCGCCAACCAGCACCACGTCAACATTAGTGTGTTTGTCATCGACGCCTCATCTTCTTATTTCTCATTTCTGGTCAGCTTTAGTTATCGTTCCTACTTATTTTCAAGAGTACTCTTTTTTTCTCTCTCTTATTATTTGGAACACTCTTTTCTTTCTCCAACACCATGGACCGTTTGGTGGCTTTAGTTCTTTTTCCTGCTTGTTCTTGGAACAGACTTTCTTCCTATTATCGCATGAACCACCTGACCAATGTTGTGTCGTGTTGTCCTCACCCACAAATATTTCGGCAACCGTCAGCGTGTGGACATCCTGCGGAGCATAGTCTTCATCCATCTAGATGAATGCAAGGTCGCCCATGTCGCAAGCGCATGGTGGCCGTTGTCCATGTTGGCAAGCGATCCTCGGTGATTGGCCATGCAGTTGAGAGCCCGTTGATCGTCCTTGCCCACGAGCGCTTTCAAAATGATTCGTCGCGATTAACTGCTTGCTTAATTGATTAAGTAAATAAATAAATAACGACCTACCTAATTCTTTGCATGCCTAATTAACTGTCAACCAAATCAATTAATTATCTAACTAATTGGAAAATATCCCTACTTCTAATTATCTATAGGCATAAATAATTGTCTAACAAATTAATTAATTGCATTAATCACTCAACTTCCAAATTGATTCGGTGCAAAAAATCCCATTTAAATGGACCTAATTAATTGCATATGTAATTAATTGTCTAGCTAATTAATTGCATCAATGGTCTGATTTCGAAATTGATTTAGTGCTTGATTTTTAAAATATTTTCGCATGAATGGCTGCTACAAACGCCAATGATAACGACTACCGAGTAATGTTGGACACATTTCCTTAACGAATTTCTTGACATTTAAATGGACACACTTGATTTGAGAATGTAGCTTATCTGGCTCTACAAGAAATATAATATGACTAAGTCCACGTGGCGGTCTGATGACCCGCCTCCCCCCCATGGCCGTCCTCGACCCCGTGATCCATGCCCTGCCATTCTCAAGCACCGTGCCAGCGTTAGACCCGGCCACGACATCTTCCATGGTGTTGTGCACGATGTCCCTTCACAGGGGCGCGCGGATGCGTGCGCCCATATGAAACTTGTGATTCTCAATTAATAGTAGAGATAATGATAATAATAAATGACATAGCGCGCGGGATTAGTGATTTCTTATGAAGAAATATCTCATTTTATTATGGAAGGTTATCGAGAAGAATCTTATGTCTGTCTTTTAGGAAGGTGATCTCACATATATGGTGTAATTTCTGAATTCTTAATTACTTATTGTTTACGTAATTAAATTGAATCAACACCTACCAAAGGAAGCATGAAACAAGATCCCCTAATGGGATTTGGTTTTTTAATGGGAGGGAGAAAAACCAGTGGGAGGAAGTGGTGGGATGTGGGACGGAGAAAAATCGGACGAAAATAAACCGTACAAGGCTACCAACTGCTCCATTAAGAATAGAGATGTGTGGGCTAAAAACAATTCAAATAAATTTTTGGCAGAGGAAAAATTGGTGGCATGGGTATTTTAACTGGAATAGAGGCGACGCTACCAACTCATCATGGTGTACAGGTCTGTGCTGATTTTGATAACATGCCAAGCCAAAATAATAGGTTGGTTATAGAAAAAATGAACCAAAAAAATAGGAAACCAAAAAACAAAATATAGAAAAAATAAAAAATAAAAATTTGCGCACGCGTCAGATGGGCCGGCCAACTTTGATTATAGTTGTTGTTTTGATAAGATTTGATTTGATTTGTGTTTGAGTAGAGGAAGTTTGGATTTGGTTGAAATTTTCTTATTATTTGATTTGAATGAGTTAATGCATGACGTAGTTTTGAAAAATGGCAATTTGATTGAGTTCATGCATTCGTCAAATGGGTCCACCCAAATTGGTTGCGCTTGAGTGAAATGTCGCATGTAAGATGCTCGCGGGCTTAATATAAAATTGGTGGGAGTGAGGTGACACTAGCGACCCCCCTTTATAAGTAGAGATATCTTTATGTTTCTGTTTGCGATTTAAAAGCATCTCAGCAGACCCCGTATATCGCTGACCCTCAAAACTTGTTTACGGTTCGCGGAAAAACGGCTTTGCGGGCCGGCACGGACGGCGGCCGAGCAGACCCCGCATAGCGGAACTATAAAACAGAATATTCGCGGATATTCCATTTTTACAGTTCCGCTATGCGGGGTCTGCTCAGCCGCAGCCCGCGCCAACCCGCAAATCAGATGGGTTTTTATTTGAATTTGACACATATGCCACATATTCAGAATTATTAATTCGATATAACATAAAATGTCAATATTACAATACAGCAATCATCCAAATTACAATAATGATTGAAATCACCAAAGCAAACTAAATAATTCAATACAAAACTTGTCCCGAATACAATGCTTCCTAGCATGCCAGGCCAACCTCTTCTCTCACTTGATGCCATCAACTTTTTGGGGTCTTCCTCGTTGGGTGCCCGAAGATATTCAAGACCAAAGACACAGATGATCACTTTGGCAAACCTACGCAGTGACTCAATTGTAGTATCTTCACCAATGTGAAGGTACTCATCAGTATAGTCAGCCAGAATGTCGTATGCAATTACCTGCATAGCTGCCGAGATTTTTTTAATATGCACGAAATCCCTTCAAGCCCGCGGCATTTCTTCTTTGAGTAAAATACCGACAATTGGCCTCGCGAGCTTGCACTATTTTTACAAAAAGGGATCGGCGCATTCGGTACCTTCTCTGAAATAGGTGCAACGGATATGTTGGATTGTCCGCGAAGTAGTCTTGCATCAACATGTCGTTCCCCGACATAGCGATTGCGAGGAATGCAAAGACGGTCGACGGTCGATCCTCGCCGTCTCTTTTGGTTCTCATCGCCGTGCTCCTTCACAGCGAGGGCCATCAGCAACATCTGCCGCGATGGTTCTCAAGCAGCGTCTCAACATTCGAGTCGTTCGAATCAGACGAATCCTCGAGCAAAAACCTCTCGCGAGGGCTCAATTCCATCTAAAATCACAAATACAGACGCCACATGAACCAACTATGCATATCGCATCCGAAAGCACCAGCATAAGTACTCACCGGCGGTTCGGGGCAGTGGCTCTGGGGCGGTCGATCCCGGGGCGGTGACGACGACTCGGGGCGGCTCGGCTCGGCGGATCCGGGGAGCCGGTGAAGAGGCTAGGTGGAACCGGGTGAGGGGCGCCCCGACAGCGTGATTCCGTCCGTGGATATGGTCGGAATCGCCGGCGGCGGACGGGCGGAACCGATGGCGGGCGGCTGCGAAAGGGGGTGGGGAACGCGCGCAGGCTGAAATGTCCCTCCCGCTAACCGCTTTTCTGAGATACAGGGCACCATCGGGGCGAGGGGGAAACCTTTGCTTTCGCGGGTTGGAGGTGGGATTTTACCGCGCCCCTCATAAAGTTTTACGGGTCCGACGCGTTTACAATGTCTGATCGGACGGCTTTTTTTTGGCAGACCTGTTTTTTGATGGTTATTTTGTGGATCGGGGCATTATATGGGATCTGCTAGAGATGCTCTAATGATGCTTGGCACGGTGAATGGGCTTCAAGATCTAATCAATTCACCAAGCGGTCAACTTGGTAAAATGATAAGCCGTAAACAATTACAATCAAAGATCTAATCAACTACTGTTGTACATAAACTTGTTAGTATGGGTTGTACTAGAAGCACACGCGCGTCTTGCCGCGCCGTTTTTCACTTTATAGGTTTTTTTCACACCTTTGATGCTTGGCTCCTCCGTCCTGTATGTGTGCGACTTTTATATGGTGTATTAGACATTTAAACATACAATCTTCCAAATTACTCAAAAAAAAAACAACATGAGAATTATCAACATTCACTATGTAGAGAACTTCTTATGGTTCCAAACAAACATCACAAACCAACCGACATGATCTGCAGTTTGATAAGCCACTGCTTCCTCGTAAAATTCAGAAACCCTTTCCCCGTGGCAGCGTAGGATTCGGGTATGATCTCAGCTGAAATAGTTTGCTATTCCATTGTAACTGTTGACAAATTTGAAGTTAAATACTGAGCTAAATTCGTACACTCAGATATAATCGCAACCTAACACCACACAGTAGGGGCTGACATAGATGAGAAGGCAACCAAGGACCTCATAGCATTGCAAGATGAGGGTCTCGACACAGTTGCCATCGGCTGCAGACGACGTCATCGGCAACACTTCATCTCCGTCGATGTCGTCTCAATGTCGGCACAGCGGGTCAACGATACCTAAGAGCTACTCAGCTCTGCTTCTCATAAAATGAGCTGCTACCATTCTAACTTAATTGTTGCAAGGAGCCATGAGTGATCCAATGCCGACAAATGAAAATTCCATTGCGAATGAAACTGCAAAAATCAGTAAAAAAATCACACTATGCATGTGCAGGCAGTTTATATCCAAGAGATTCAGTGGACAAAAAAAGCCAACATAAGAGAAATAAGCTCCATGGATAAATACATCAGAAGAGCAATCTTAAGATCAAATAGAATTATAATGCCATATAATCCATGTAGATATGTTACACCTACAATCAATAAGCACCATGGATAAATACATCAGAAGAGCCAGCATAAGATTAAATGTAGATTCTTCATCTTAGTTGTCCCAGAGTACAACATATTTGTCAGTGATACAATGCTAGTCTACTCGAAAAGTGAGCTTCAGTATTGATGTATTTGCTTGGAACTTGGAAGCAGAGAAAGAGGTCCTTTTGCCTCCAAGGCAGTAATGCTAGTTCAAAATTATTACCATGGCACACACTATAGAGAAAAGGACAACATCTCAAGGAGGGTTTTCATATTGCCGTGGTATTCCCTATTATGTTTAGTCTGCCAAAGATAGCTAGGTTCACTTCAAATACCTCTCTCTGTATGTTATGCAAGCAAGACTATCTTCAATTTATTTGCCTGTTATGTGAAGTGAGAACTCGGCAAAATCATTGCACATGTTTACGACCATGTGACATCAGTGAAATGAGAAGGACACGGCATTAACCTAGCAATGGAACAACATCACCCCCTTGCTACAGAATCCAAGATGGCTTGCTGAGTAGGGCTGCATTGGTGCTTATTGGCTAGTTCTTCCATTTTCAAATAAAGTTGCTTGTTCTTCTCCAGGTTTTCTGCTTAAAAAGGTGGACGGCCTTTCTAAAAGAACAATTATACATAGCAGATCAGGCCTAAGTAACTAAAAAGAAATTATATCTACAGAAACCATGTGATTGTATCAGTACCAGATTTGATTCAGCAGACACACTTGTTATGCCACTCCCCTTCCACCAAACAATCCATGCGCAATTGTGTTGTAGGGAACAATTCCAATCCCTAATTATCTGAGGTTTGTACAACCAATGAATCAGTTTCTTCACATGGTCAATCAATCAATGAAGGCCATCATCGATTATGGAAGCACGAGTTTGCAATGTCGAATTCACCTGTAGAGAGACCACAGAGACCAGTCCATCTCCACGGCAGAGATTGCGTGCACGGCATGAGCACGCCTGATGGTGTCGGGGCTCGTCACCGATAACCCAAATGTACCTGACATTCCCCTTCTATAGCAGCTTATTCATCTCACGAGTCCACAACAAATATAGCAAGGAATCACCCCAATTAAACAGAGGGATTCTCATGTATTGAAATTAACAGGATGGAGGGCTTAATCAAGAAAGGGGTGGGAGCTAAGAAGAGACTCTGTCCTCGATGGAGATGGTGATGTGGTCGACGCCGAGGGGGCGCATGCTGGCCTTGAACCTGGCACGCACATACTCCGACCGGCGGCAGATGGCACTCCTCTTGTGCGTGTCCGCTGGCTTCCGAAATCTGCGGCCAGCTGCACCTATTCTCACGGCAACTGGTTCAGCGCCTGGGCCAATCAATCTTCCCACACCCAAGGACGCAAAGATAGCGTGGGCCAATCGCCGCTGTAGCCGCCCGCGATGCACCACATGTGAGTAATTCTTGGGAGCTTAGTAACTACTAGTTAAATGTGTGAACCAAACCACTCTGTGATGTGGGAGTCTGATTGCTTGTGCTGCGGGCGATTTGCCTGAGTACAATTAAGTTATAAAGCTATGTTTTTCTCCTAAATAAAGTCCAAGCAACAGGAGAAGCGTGTTTTCTTATTCGCATCTTAAGTGTTGGTTCCTTCAAATCACTAATTCAGGGACACCTCTTACAAAGGTCATTCACACTTTCTCTCGTGTCAAGGCCCGGTTCTTTTATCCTTTTCTGTAGATTTTTTTAAATATTTTATCTATTAAATCGTCCATCCAAATCACGAACTGTTTTCGCCATTCAATTTCTCGTTTGAAATCTTTAAAACTAGATCCCATGTAAATAGGTTTCAACGAACTTTTTTTTTTCATGAATACACTCAACAAATACCCTGAATCGAAAAAAAGGGGAAAAAAGGAAAACAAAAAAAAAGACCAAAAGCAGGAAAAAAACATGAATCCGAAAGCATAGTTCTGCTTCTCACTTTTTTGAGGGAAACACAGTTATGTTTTTGCCTTTTCAAAAAGCACAGTTGTGATTCTCACGGAAGCACAGTTGTGCTTTCCCCTTTTTTCGGAAGCACAATTATGCTTCTTGTGGAGCACACGCTGGACTTCTTGCAGAAGCACACCTGCGCCTTTTCTTTTTTGGGAAGCACATGTTGTGCTTCTTACGTGAAAGCACTGTCTCCCAAAAAAATTAAAAATATTTCACAAAAACCTAGGGGAAACCAAGCAAAGGAAGAAAACAAACGCGTGCGGAAAAAATTCACGAAGATGCACCCAGCGCGCGACACGTGGCGGTGGTTGGGTGCACCGCTTGACGCGGTCTCGGACCCAAGAAAGTGATTGTTGCGGGACCCCTCTGGGGGTGGGGTGGGGGGGGGGGGGTAGGGGGGAGCCTTGATGAGTTTCTCCCTTCATTCCTTTCGTTAACCGTAGATGTCGTTCACATCTTTTGTACCTATACTTTCTATAGGGCTGGCCCATGTGGGTCTTTTTTCATCGTTTTTTGGAACTTTCTAAAAGTTTTCTATCAGTTTTTTCTAGGGCGATTTTTCTCTTGTTTCATCAGGGAATATTTATTTTTTTCCTTTCATTGTTTTCTATTTTTTTAGTTTTTCATGTTTTTTCCTTTTTCCTTTTCTCTTTTTTGTATTCTTTTTTAAAGGTTTTTCACGAATTTAAAAAATCAGAAATTGTTTTTCATCAAAATTTATGAAGTCATGAATTACAATTTTGAAAAATATTCAAATGTCTACAAATTTTAAAAATGAATTCTAAAATATTCACATGTTCTCTTTTTCCAAAAGTTCACGAATTTGAACAAAATGTGTGAATTGGAGAAATGAATGAAAGAAACGAAAAAGGAAAAAGAAATAGAAAAAAACAACAAAAAGAACAAAACAAACCAAGTAGAAGCGGCATAGAAATTAAAAAAAAAATCAAAACCAAGTACAACCAGCATAGAAACACAGAAGAAAGAAAAACCTAGGAAATAACTGCCAAAGCTTATGGAAGCTTCCCAAAACCGAAACTTTGTAACATGATTAGATGGACCGACTCATCTAAAAACGTTGTGTGCACCCAACACAGATATTGAACTAACTGGCGCATAAACGCTGAATAGAAAATTTGTGATACATATCAGTTGCGCGATTCCTATTTCGCATAAACGATACAGGGCACCCATAAACGATTGTATGGTCGGTCCAAGTAAGACCTCCAGTTTTGGGACGCATCCAGATGCTTCTAGCCAATGTGTTTGTTAGCAGGTTTTTCTTCGTTTTTTTTCTTCTTTTTCACCTTTTCCTTTTCAAAATTTCCTTCTCATTATTTGTTTTCTCTACTAATTCGCATTTTTTCAAATTCAGCAAACAAATTTCATATTCCATAAAAAATCAAATTCAAGAATATTTTTGAATCCGCAAACTTTATTCGAATTTATGAATATTTAGATTTTTTTATTCTTACTGTATTCATGAAATTTACTCAAATTCACAAATGATTTCAATTTTTTTATTTTTTTTTACCTTTTTCAAGCTCCTGATGTTTTTACAAATTATTTTTTTCTAAAATTCATGAAGTTTTAAAATTGTTTGCCATTTTTATTCAAAATCCCTGAACTCTATTATAACTATATATTTTAAATATTTTGAGCTTTTTAAAAATTCACATTTAAAAAAATGGAACTTTTTTAATCCACAATTTTTGTTTAAAAGTGCGTTTTTATATTCATAAAACTGAGGAGATGGTTTTTCTCCAAGACCACTACTTGTTTCTTCCAGACAAGCAAGTGAGCGAGCCAGTGAACGATCGGGCGTGCCTATGTATCGCTTGGAGCGAGACCTTTCACGCGTTCGCATCAGACGCCTCCCAAAATGGGCTGGCCCAGCACGCGAAAGGCCACATACCACCGGCTCATTTTGTCTGTTTTTATTCTCTCTTTTTTGTTTGTTTGTAATTCCAAATATTGTAATTATAATTACACTATCTTTTTATTATATATTACAATAAAAACACTGTACAAAAAACATTTGAAAAAATGCTAACTAAGCATTTGAAAAAATGTTAAATGTGTAGATAGAACATGTTTCTCGTGTATAAGAAAAAATGTATACAAATAATGTACAATGTGTGTGAAAAAAGTTAATCTTGTATTTTTGAAATGGTAATCAAGCATTTAAAAATGTTAATCAAGTATTTGAAAAGGTTAATCAAGCGTTTGAAATATGTTATATGTCCATAGAAAAAATGTTTGTCATGTATACGAAAAACATATACAAAAAATAGAATGTGTATGAAAAATTGTTGATCATGTATTTAAAAAAAATAAACATATATGAACAAACATTACTAGCTTATACAAAAAATCTACAACGTACATTGAACAAACTTATACATAAAAAATATATTTTTAAACTTTAGTTAGTATGTATTAAAAAATGTTAAACATGTATATAAAAATGTTCCCGATGTATACGAAAAGTGTACATTTTGGGTGAAAAATGTTTGTTGTCTTTAAAAAAATGTTCACCATGTCTTGAAAAATATTCATCATGCATTAAAAAAATGTTAAATTTTTTATTTACAAATGTTAATATTGTATTAAAAGTTTATTAGATATATACCAAAAATGTATTTGAGCTGACACTAGGACCCGAGTTCTTATTATCTTGATCCAAGACTGGGCGTACCAACCTCTCGATAGGCACGTGGGGGCGGGGGAGGGGGCATGGGCCTCTCTATCAACATACTACATGAACCTCAAACATGTCCAAGGGCCACATAATTTGAACTTCCCATTTGGCATATGCATCGTTGCATGTTGCATGTTTATTATCATGTTGCGGATGAGCAAAGTATTATGATGATGATGATGTGGATGTTATGAATGGTCGTTATATACATATAGGAATGTGGAGTGGTAGGGGTTATCTTGCAGGACTAGCCCCTTGCCCAGGATACATTGATTAGCTCCGACTGGGAGCTTTGGCCGGACTCACGATTCGAGAACAACATAGTTAGGTGACTTATTGGACTTATTTGCAGCGATGGCGAAGCGTCATGGGCTATCTCACTCTGCGAAACACACAACTTTTAGTGTGTCCATGGAAGACATCAAGAGCGATAGTCATGTGTTAGGGTATAGGGGTACACCCTTGAAAATCTATTCGACTAGCCATGCCTATGGTTATAGACGACTTGAATATTTTGTACGAGATCGTAGAACAAATTCAGCAATTGCCAACTTAGGTGTGACTGCTTATGGTGTCATACACCGGGGGTGGCTCATTCAGAAGAGCATGGCCCTAGGCCTTGCCGGGGGCCACAAAGGCCCAAGGCCGAGTGAAACCCTGAGGATAGCGTCAAGGACCTTTCTACTGCCCAAGACAGAGATCAAAGGCGCCCTAGACCTAGACCTCCTCCATCTATATAAGGGGAGGTCAGGATGCTTTCGCCCCATCTAATCTCAGATAGCAACTCTCGGCTGCAACATCAAACACCATTGTAAAACCCCTTGCATGAGGTATCCCTCCACCATGAAATATCAAAAGTAAGCAGGATGTATGGTATTACTCTTCGTAGTCCCGAACCTGGGTAAAACCTTTGTGCGACCTCCGATCCGAGACTTCCAACTGCACTTGGACCCCTACCGAAGGATCTGATGGTATTTCGCACCGTTAGCAAAAGCAAAATATGATTAAGTGCATGATTGCACTTTCAACGACACCAATGGAACCATGGCCCGTTCGCCGCTCCACCTTCCGGGATGAGCATGGTGTCACATGCGGCGCCACGTCTCCATGATCGGGCGATTAAGCTAGTTGATCCTGTGGCGCAAACACAATTACTCTTCTGTTGGATCACGTAGCCCCTCCGTTGGATTACGTTGCTCTGCCCTTGGATTACTTGAGTCATTTCTGGGTTTACTTGGCTGCTCCGCAACCTTTTTTGTTCAAACAAAAGCGCTTAGTTTAGCCTTTGTTTCCTCTGTGCTGCATCTTTGGTTGAAGCGAAGCTCGCTCTCAGACGAGCTAGGATACGAATCGCTAATATAGGAAGAATCATTGTATAAGAAACTGCACAACAAAGCACATTATATGGCAGGTGAAGAACCCGAATGTGTACTGCTCATGGAAGGGGTCAGGAATCAACTTGATTTTTAGAAGGGTCCCTAGTGTGATGCGTTCAAAAGCATCCAAAAATTTGTTAGTCAACCATGGATTGCACACCCTCTTAGAAAGAAACTCCTCAACCATCACAAGGATCCTCCCCGGATCGAGATAACCAAGCACCTTGGCCGCCATCCGGTAGGATCAAGCCCTGAAGGAAGGGTCCAACCACTGGATCAAGCAAGCACATGCTCTAGAGCAGAGCGACCAAAATCGATGGCGGTCGAATCAAAAGATCGCTCCGACTCCAGCCGTGCGCTACATCGATGATGAACAATACATTGGTTGTTGAGCCTAGCGTGGGGGAGGGGAGCTCACCCTCCACCGCCTACATCTATTGGGGGTGATGGACGCGAGCGTAGGGGAGAATGATGGAGGCATGGGCCCCAATGAGCACTGAGCCCCAGATTTGCCCCGACAGCTCCACCATGCCACCTCGATCAGCCTATGAGGCAGACACTCGAAGCCTTGACCACCTCGCTCACAAGGAGGCATGCATGACCATCGCTGAGGAGGAGGTTCTTGCCTTTGCCTCTATGAGCGCCAGCACCTACGGCTCCACCTCTTTTACGTAGTGGCATGCCGACTCTAACGCACTGATGCATGACCATGAAGCAGCCTCACCAAAGTCTGACCGTGCCCAGGGGCACCCGTGCGGACCCCTGTTGACGGTGTCCTAGGCTAGGGGGTACTAACCTAGTCGGCCCATGTTCCTTGGTGAAAGATCGTGGATGTCGCCTAGAGGGGGGGGGTGAATAGGCGCTTTAAAATAATTACGGTTTAGGCTTGAACAAATGCGGAATAAACCTAGCGGTTAATTTGACAAGCACAAAATCTACAACAACTAGGCTCACCTATGTGCACCAACAACTTATGCTAAGCAAGATAAACAACTAAGTGATAGCAAGATACATGACAAGAAACAATATGGCTATCACAAAGTAAAGTGCATAAGTAAAGGGTTCGGGTAAGAGATAACCGAGGCACGCGGAGACGACGATGTATCCCGAAGTTCACACCCTTGCGGATGCTAATCTCTGTTTGGAGCGGTGTGGAGGCACAATGCTCCCCAAGAAGCCACTAGGGCCACCGTAATCTCCTCACACCCTCGCACAATGCAAGATGCCGTGATTCCACTAAGGGACCCTTGAGGGCGGTCACCGAACCCGTACAAATGGCAACCCTTGGGGGCGGTCACCGAACCCGTACACTTTGGCAACCCTTGGGGGCGGTCACCGGTACCCGTCAAATTGCTCGGGGCGATCTCCACAACCTAATTGGAGACCCCGACGCTTGCCCGGAGCTTTACACCACAATGATTGAGCTCCGAACACCACCAACCGTCTAGGGCGCCCAAGCACCCAAGAGGAACAAGCTCAAGGGCACCAAGCACCCAAGAGTAATAAGCTTCTCAACTTGTAACTTCCACGTATCACCGTGGAGAACTCAAACCGATGCACCAAATGCAATGGCAAGGGCACACGGAGTGCCCAAATCCTTCTCTCTCAAATCCCACCGAAGCAACTAATGCTAGGGAGGAAGATGAGAGGAAGAACAAGAAGGAGAACACCAAGAACTCCAAGATCTAGATCCAATGGGTTCCCCTCACATAGAGGAGAAAGTGATTGGTGGAAATGTGGATCTAGATCTCCTCTCTCTTTTCCCTCAAAAACTAGCAATAATCCATGGAGGGATTGAGAGTTAGCAAGCTCGAAGAAGGTCAACAATGGGGGAAGAACACGAGCTCAAAGGATAAGGTTCATTGGGGAAGAAGACATCCTTATATAGTGGGGGAACAATCCAACCGTTACCCCCCACACCAGCCCCGCAGAGAGCGGTACTACCGCTTGGCCAGCGGTACTACCGCTCCCCCCCCCCCGCGGTACTGCCGCTGGGGCCAGAGCGGTACTACCGCGGTGGTTAGGGCGGTACTACCGCATACGAGCGGTACTATGGCCCCCACTGCCGCGGCTAGTACCGTAAAACCCGACACGAAAAAGACCCCTCGAATCAAGGCGGTACTAGCACGAGACTGCAGCGGTACTACGGCTGGGGGCTACCAGCGGTAGTACCGCTCTGGAGCGGTACTACCGCTCCAGAGCGGTACTACCGCTTGTAGCACCCAAGAAGTACTACCGCTCCGGCCCGCGGTACTACTGCTGAGACCAAAACTGTCATAACTTCTGCATATGAGCTCCGAATTGAGCAAACTCAAGCTTGTTGGATACAAGACGATGAGTAGCATCAAAACAGCCGACAAGTTATAGTAAGAAGAGGCAAGGGAGGTATGCCAACAAATAGAGGAGTGAAACCTCCAACCGAGAAGAACCGGCATAACCTTCCAACATCGAAAACATCATATAAGATGCGAGTGAACTCCGTTTTCGATGAACTCGAGCTTTCATCAAGATGACCATAAGCTCCAAAACTCACAAAGAGAAAAACCAAACAAGAACCAAGAAAGATGATGCAAGGATGCAATGGTTTGAGCTCTCTACGAATGATACGATCAAGCTACTCATCGAGAGCCCCCCTTGATAGTACGACAATCGATCCTATAACCCGGTCTCCCAACTACCATCATGAGACCGGTAAAATAGAAAACCTATCAAGGGCAAACCTTTGCCTTGCACATGGTCCACTTGAGCTAGATGATGACGATCTTGACTCCCTCAAGTTGGACCACCTTTCTTGGTTGCGTTGGCTCGATGAAGACTAGTTGATTGCTCCCCCATACTCCACTATGGGTGAGCCACTCTTCCGCACATCTTCACAAGTCCATTGTCACCACAATGGACGGCAAGCTTCAAGCATTTGATCTCTTCATGATGCTTCACTTGAAATTGCACACCGCAACCTAACCCCACAAAGAACTCTCACGAAGATCATGGGTTAGTACACAAAGCGTAATTGACAATGCTTACCACACCATGGGATCGCTTGATCCCTCTCGGTACATCTTCTACGCTTTGTGAGTTGATCAAGTTGATTCACTCTTGACTTAGTCTTGATCAACCTTGAATCTTTTCAACTCTCTTCATTTGGATGATGTCTTGAAGATATACATGAATGATCACACAATCTTCTTCTCCAAGACATGCTTGCAATAAGCTCAACTCTCACATGACCAATCTTTGGATAATTCCTTAAAAACACCTTGGTCACCACATAAACTCCTTGAAACCAACACATGAACTTCAAGAAATGCCTATGGACAAATCCTTGAAATATAACTCAAGGCAACCATTAGTCCATAGAGATTGTCATCAATTACCAAAACCAAACATGGGGGCACCGCATGTTCTTTCACTTGGGCTGGGTCGGAGGGCCCTCATTCCCCTCAAGATGGACTCTGGAAGCCGCACGCTGGGGCGAGATCGACTACATCTGCCGAAGACTTGACATGTACTCCAAGACTTCTCCTACCGCCTCCACGCCTAGATACCAACCTTGTAACCCTAGATATCCTTCCTGGTGTGTATATAAGCCATAAGGTTAAGCACGTAGAGGGGACTTCAAGACAATCTCATTCACCTAGCCCTAGAGTAAGAACACATCTTACGATCTCGAGGTAGATCAACTCTGTACTTGTTACATCTCCATCAATATAAACAAGAGCACGTCGTAGGGTTTTACCTCCATCAAGAGGGCCCGGACCTGGGTAAACATTGTCTCCTTGTTCCCGTTACCATCTGTCTGAGATCCATATACCGGGGCCCCCTACCCCGAGGTCTGCCAGTTTTTACACCGACATTGGTGCTTTCTTGAGAGTTTCGCTATGAGATCGGCAAAGGATTGATGGGATCGATGGTCAATGACTCTAATCTCATGACAAAGTCCCCATGCCTGAAGCTTCGGTCACGAAGACGCCCTTCCTCCTTCACAAGTCAGAGGCAATCCGTGACTCCTCCTCGGCCCCGGCCGAACCCCCTTTCAAGGGAGAAGGGTCGATGTACATCTTGGAAAACGATTCAGACGACGACCGACTAGACGCGACCGATGAATCTGATCTTCAAATCAGTCTGGTTGATTTGACGACCATGTTGGGGAACGTAGTAATTTCAAAATTTTCCTACACACACAGGATCATGGTGATGCACAGCAACGAGAGGGGAGAGTGTGTCCACGTACCCTCGTAGACCGAAAGCGGAAGCGTTAGCACAACGCGGTTGATGTAGTCGTACGTCTTCACGATCCGACCGATCCAAGTACCGAACGCACGACACCTCCGAGTTCAGCACACATTCAGCTCGATGATGTCCCGCGAGCTCCGATCCAGCAAAGCTTCGCCGGAGAGTTTCGTCAGCATGACGGCGTGATGACGGTGATGATGATGCTACCGACGCAGGGCTTCGCCTAATCACCGCTACAATATGATCGAGGTGGATTATGGTGGGAGGGGGCGCTGCACACGGCTGGGAGAGATCAACAGATCAACTTGTGTGTCTAGAGGTGCCCCCTGGCCCCGTATATAAAGGAGCAAGGGGGGAGGCCGGCCGCCCCCTGTAGGGCGCGCCAGGAGGAGGAGTCCTCCTCCTAGTAGGAGTATGACTCCCCACTTTCCTACTCCTACTAGGAGGGGGAAAGGAAGGGGGAGAGGGAGAAGGAAAGGGGGGCGCCGCCCCCCCTCTCCTAGTCCAATTCGGACCAGAGGGGGAGGGGCGCGCGGCCTGCCCTAGTCCAGCCCTCTCTCTCTCCACTAAGGCCCATAAGGCCCACTATTTCTCCGGGGGGGGGGGGGGGGTTCCGGTAACCCTCCGTCACTCCGGTTTTCTCCGAAACTACCCGGAACACTTCTGGTGTCCGAATATAGTCGTCCAATATATCAATCTTTACGTCTTGACCATTTTGAGACTCCTCATCATGTCCGTGATCATATCCGGGACCCCGAACTACCTTCGGTACATCAAAACACAAAAACTCATAATACCGATTGTCACCGAACTTTAAGCGTGCGGACCCTACGGGTTCGGGAACTATGTAGACATGACCGAGACACGTCTCCGGCCAATAACCAATACCAGAACCTGGATGCTCATATTGGCTCCCACATATTCTACGAAGATCTTTATCGGTCAAACCGCATAACAACATACGTTGTTCCCTTTGTCATCGGTATGTTACTTGCCCGAGATTCGACCGTCGGTATCTCAATACCTTGCTCAATCTCGTTACCGGCAAGTCTCTTTACTCGTTACGTAACGCATCATACCGCAACTAACTCATTAGTCACATTGCTTGCAAGGCTTATTGTGATGTGCATTACCGAGAGGGCCCAGAGATACCTCTCCGACAATCGGAGTGACAAATCCTAATCTCGATCTATGCCAACTCAACAAGTACCATCGGAGACACCTGTAGAGCACCTTTATAATCACCCAGTTACGTTGTGACGTTTGGTAGCACACAAAGTGTTCCTCCGGTAATCGGGAGTTGCATAATCTCATAGTCATAGGAACATGTATAAGTCATGAAGAAAGCAATAGCATTAAACTAAACGATCAAGTACTAAGCTAACAGAATGGGTCAAGTCAATCACATCATTCTCCTAATGATGTGATCCCGTTAATCAAATGGCAACTCATGTCTATGGTTTAGGAAACTCAACCATCTTTGATTAACGAGCTAGTCAAGTAGAGGCATACTAGTGATACTATGTTTGTCTATGTATTCACACATGTATTATGTTTCCCGGTTAATAAAATTCTAGGATGAATAATAAACATTTATCATGATATGAGGAAATAAATAATAACTTTATTATTGCCTCTAGGGCATATTTCCTTCAGTCTCCCACTTGCACTAGAGTCAATAATGTAGATTACACAGTGATGATTCTAACACCCATGGAGTTTTGGTGCTGATCATCTTTTGCTCGTGGAAGAGGCTTAGTCAACGGGTCTGCAACATTCAGATCCGTATGTATCTTGCAAATCTCTATGTGTCCCACCTGGACTTGATCCCGGATGGAATTGAAGCGTCTCTTGATGTGCTTGGTTCTCTTGTGAAATCTGGATTCCTTTGCCAAGGCAATTGCACCAGTATTGTCACAAAGATTTTCATTGGTCCTGATGCACTAGGTATGACACCTAGATCGGATATGAACTCCTTCATCCAGACTCCTTCATTTGCTGCTTCCGAAGCAGCTATGTACTCCGCTTCACACGTAGATCCCGCCACGACGCTTTGTTTAGAACTGCACCAACTGACAGCTCCACCATTCAATGTAAACACGTATCTGGTTTGCGATTTAGAATCGTCCGGATCAGTGTCAAAGCTTGCATTGACGTAACCATTTACGACTAGCTCTTTGTCACCTCCATAAACGAGAAACATATCCTTAGTCCTTTTCAGGTATTTCAGGATGTTCTTGACCGCTGTCCAGTGATCCACTCCTGGATTACTTTGGTACCTCCTGCTAAGCTAATAGAAAGGCACACATCAGGTCTGGCACACAACATTGCGTACATGATAGAGCCTATGGCTGAAGCATAGGGAACATCTTTCATTTTCTCTCTATCTTCTGCAGTGGTCGGGCATTGAGTCTGACTCAATTTCACACCTTGTAACACATGCAAGAACCCTTTCTTTGCTTGATCCATTTTGAACTTTTCCAAAACTTTGTCAAGGTATGTGCTTTGTGAAAGTCCTATCAAGCGTCTTGATCTATCTCTATAGATCTTGATGCCCAATATGTAAGCAGCTTCACCGAGGTCTTTCATTGAAAAACTCTTATTCAAGTATCCCTTTATGCTATCCAGAAATTCTATATCATTTCCAATCAGCAATATGTCATCCACATATAATATCAGAAATGCTACAGAGCTCCCACTCACTTTCTTGTAAATGCAGGCTTCTCCAAAAGTCTGTATAAATCCATATGCTTTGATCACACTATCAGAACGTTTATTCCAACTCCGAGAGACTTGCACCAGTCCATAAATGGATCGCTGGAGCTTGCACACTTTGTTAGCTCCCTTTGGATCTACAAAACCTTCCGGTTGCATCATATACAACTCTTCTTCTAGAAATCCATTCAGGAATGCAGTTTTGACATCCATTTGCCAAATTTCATAATCATAAAATGCGGCAATTGCTAACATGATTCGAACAGGCTTAAGCATCGCTACGGGTGAGGAAGTCTCATCGTAGTCAACACCTTGAACTTGTCGAAAACCTTTCGCAACAAGTCGAGCTTTGTAGACAGTAACATTACCGTCAGCGTCAGTCTTCTTCTTGAAGATCCATTTATTCTCTATGGCTTGCCGATCATCGGGCAAGTCAACCAAAGTCCACACTTTGTTCTCATACATGGATCCCATCTCAGATTTCATGGCCTCAAGCCATTTTGCGGAATCTGGGCTCACCATCGCTTCTTCACAGTTCGTAGGTTCGCCTTGGTCAAGCAACATGAACTCCAGAATAGGATTACCGTACCACTCTGGTGCGGATCTTACTCTTGTTGACCTACGAGGTTCGGTAGTAACTTCATCTGAAGTTACATGATCATCATCATTAGCTTCCTCACTAATTGGTGTAGGAGTCACAGGAACAGATTTCTGTGAAGAACTACTTTCCAATAAGGGAGCAGGTACAGTTACCTCATCAAGTTCTCCTTTCCTCCCACTCACTTCTTTCGGGAGAAACTCCTTCTCTAGAAAGGATCTATTCTTAGCAACGAATGTCTTGCCTTCGGATCTGTGATAGAAGGTGTACCCAACAGTTTCCTTTGGGTATCCTATGAAGACACATTTCTCCAATTTGGGTTCGAGCTTATCAGGTTGAAGCTTTTTCACATAAGCATCGCAGCCCCAAACTTTAAGAAACGACAACTTTGGTTTCTTGCCAAACCACAGTTCATAAGGCGTCGTCTCAACGGATTTCGATGGTGCCCTATTTAACGTGAATGCAATCGTCTCTAAAGCATAACCCCAAAATGACAGCGGTAAATTAGTAAGAGACATCATAGATCGCACCATATCTAGTAAAGTACGATTACGACATTCGGACACACCATTACGTTGTGGTGTTCCGGGTGGCGTGAGTTGCGAAACTATTCCGCATTGTTTCAAATGTAGACCAAACTCGTAACTCAAATATTCTCCTCCACGATCAGTTCGTAGAAATTTTACTTTCTTGTTACGATGATTTTCCACTTCACTCTGAAATTCTTTGAACTTTTAAAATGTTTCAGACTTATGTTTCATTAAGTAGATATACCCATATCTGCTTAAATCATCTGACAAGGTGAGAAAATAAAGATACCCGCCGCGAGCCTCAATATTCATTGGACCACATACATCAGTATGTATGATTTCCAACAAATCTGTTGCTCGCTTCATTGTTCCGGAGAACGGCCTTTTAGTCATCTTGCCCATGAGGCATGGTTCGCAAGTACCAAGTGATTCATAATCAAGTGATTCCAAAAGTCCATCAGTATGGAGTTTCTTCATGTGCTTTACACCAATATGACCCAAACGGCAGTGCCACAAATAAGTTGCACTATCATTATCAACTCTGCATCTTTTGGCTTCAACATTATGAATATGTGTATCACTACTATCGAGATTCATCACAAATAGACCACTCTTCAAGGGTGCATGACCATAAAAGATATTACTCATATAAATAGAACAACCATTATTCTCAGATTTAAATGAATAACCGTCTCGCATAAAACAAGATCCAGATATAATGTTCATGCTTAACGCTGGCACCAAATAACAATTATTTAGGTCTAAAACTAATCCCGAAGTAGATGTAGAGGTAGCGTGCCGACGGCGATCACATCGACTTTGGAACCATTTCCCACGCGCATCGTCACCTCGTCCTTAGCCAGTCTTCGCTTAATCCGTAGTCCCTGTTTTGAGTTGCAAATATTAGCAACAGAACCAGTATCAAATACCCAGGTGCTACTGCGAGCATTAGTAAGGTACACACAAATAACATGTATATCACATATACCTTTGTTCACCTTGCCATCCTTCTTATCCGCCAAATACTTGGGGCAGTTCCGCTTCCAGTGACCAGTCTGTTTGCAGTAGAAGCACTCAGTCTCAGGCTTAGGTCCAGACTTGGGTTTCTTCTCTTGAGCAGCAACTTGTTTTCTGTTCTTCTTGAAGTTCCCCTTCTTCTTCCCTTTACCCTTTTTCTTGAAACTGGTGGTCTTGTTGACCATCAACACTTGATGCTCCTTCTTGATTTCTACCTCCGCAGCCTTTAGCATTGCG
The DNA here is from genome assembly GCF_002575655.3 of Aegilops tauschii subsp. strangulata. Lineage (NCBI taxonomy): Eukaryota > Viridiplantae > Streptophyta > Magnoliopsida > Poales > Poaceae > Aegilops > Aegilops tauschii. The sequence continues at coordinate 346,803,869 of NC_053035.3, read as the reverse complement.
AAGAGCTCGGGAATTGTCTTATCCATCCCTTGCATATTATAGTTCATCACGAAGCTCTTGTAGCTTGGTGGCAGTGATTGAAGAATTCTGTCAATGACACTATTATCCGGAAGATTAACTCCCAGTTGAATCAAGTGATTGTTATACCCAGACATTTTGAGTATATGTTCACTGACAGAACTATTCTCCTCCATTTTGCATCTGTAGAACTTATTGGAGACTTCATATCCCTCAATCCGGGCATTTGCTTGAAATATTAGCTTCAACTCCTGGAACATCTCATATGCTCCACGACGTTCAAAACGTCGTTGAAGCCGTAAAGCATGGCACACTGAACTATCGAGTAGTCATCAGCTTTGCTCTGCCAAACGTTCTTAACGTCGTCAGTTGCATCTGCAGCAGGCCTGGCACCCAGCAGTGCTTCCAGGACGTAATTCTTCTGTGCAGCAATGAGGATAATCCTCAAGTTACGGACCCAGTCCGTGTAATTGCTACCATCATCTTTCAACTTTGATTTCTCAAGGAACGCATTAAAATTCAACGAAACAACAGCACAGGCCATCTATCTACAACAACATAGACAAGCAAAATACTATCAGGTACTAAGTTCATGATAAATTTAAGTTCAATTAATCATTTTACTTAAGAACTCCCACTTAGATAGACATCCCTCTAATCATCTAAGTGATCATGTGATCCATATCAACTAAACCATAACTGATCATCACGAGAAATGGAGTAGTTTTCAATGGTGAACATCACTATGTTGATCATATCTACTATATGATTCACGCTCGACCTTTCGGTCTCAGTGTTCCGAGGCCATATCTGCATATGCTAGGCTCGTCAAGTTTAACCCGAGTATTCTGCGTGTGTAAAACTGTCTTACACCCGTTGTAGATGAACGCTGAGCTTATCACACCCGATCATCACGTGGTGTCTCGGCACGACGAACTTTGGCAACAGTGCATACTCAGGGAGAACACTTTTACCTTGAAATTTAGTGAGAGATCATCTTATAATGCTACCGTCAAACAAAGCAGAATAAGATGCATAAAGGATAAACATCACATGCAATCAATATAAGTGATATGATATGGCCATCATCATCTTGTGCCTTTGATCTCCATCTCCAAAGCACCGTCATGATCACCATCGTCACCGGCGCGACACCTTGATCACCATCGTAGCATCGTTGTCATCTCGCCAACTATTGCTTCTACGACTATCGCTACCGCTTAGTGATAAAGTAAAGCAATTACAGGGCGATTGCATTGCATACAATAAAGCGACAACCATATGGCTCCTGCCAGTTGCCGATAACTCCGTTACAAAACATGATCATCTCATACAATAAATATAGCATCATGTCTTGACCATATCACATCACAACATGCCCTGCAAAAATAAGTTAGACGTCCTCTACTTTGTTGTTGCAAGTTTTAAGTGGCTGCTATAGGCTGAGCAAGAACCGTTCTTACCTACGCATCAAAACCACAACGATAGTTCGTCAAGTTAGTGCTGTTTTAACCTTCTCAAGGACCGGGCGTAGCCACACTCGGTTCAACTAAAGTTGGAGAAACTGACACCCGCCAGCCACCTATGTGCAAAGCACGTCGGTAGAACCAGTCTCGTGTAAGCGTACACGTAATGTCGGTCCGGGCCGCTTCATCCAACAATACCGCCGAACCAAAGTATGACATGCTGGTAAGCAGTATGACTTGTATCGCCCACAACTCACTTGTGTTCTACTCGTGCATATAACATCTACGCATAAACCAGGCTCGGATGCCACCGTTGGGGAACGTAGTAATTTCAAAAATTTCCTACGCACACACAGGATCATGGTGATGCATAGCAACGAGAGGGGAGAGTGTGTCCACGTACCCTCGTAGACCGAAAGCGGAAGCGTTAGCACAACGCGGTTGATGTAGTCGTACGTCTTCATGATCCGACTGATCCAAGTACCGAACGCACGGCACCTCCGAGTTCAGCACACGTTCAGCTTGATGACGTCCTGCGAGCTCCGATCCAGCAAAGCTTCGCCGGAGAGTTTCGTCAGCACGACGGCGTGATGATGGTGATGATGATGCTACCGACGCAGGGCTTCGCCTAAGCACCGCTACAATATGATCGAGGTGGATTATGGTGGAGGGGGGCACCGCACATGGCTGGGAGAGATCAACAGATCAACTTGAGTGTCTAGAGGTGCCCCCTGCCCCCCGTATATAAAGGATCAAGGGGGAGGCCGGCCGGCCCCTGTAGGGCGCGCCAGGAGGAGGAGTCCTCCTCCTAGTAGGAGTAGGACTCCCCTCTTTCCTACTCCTACTAGGAGGGGGAAAAGAAGGGGGAGAGGGAGAAGGAAAGGTGGCGCCGCCCCCCCTCTCCTAGTCCAATTCGGACCAGAGGGGGAGGGGCACGCAGCCTGCCCTAGTCCAGCCCTCTCTCTCTCCATTAAGGCCGATAAGGCCCACTATTTCTTCGGGGGGGGGGGTCCGGTAACACCGACACTCCGGTTTTCTCCGAAACTACCCGGAACACTTCCGGTGTCCGAATATAGTCGTCCAATATATCGATCTTTATGTCTTGACCATTTCGAGACTCCTCGTCATGTCTGTGATCACATCCGAGACATCGAACTACCTTCGGTACATCAAAACACAAAAACTCATAATACCGATCGTCACCGAACTTTAAGCGTGCGGACCCTACGGGTTTGAGAACTATGTAGACATGACCGAGACACGTCTCCGGCCAATAACCAATAGCGGAACCTGGATGCTCATATTGGCTCCCACATATTCTACGAAGATCTTTATCGGTCAAACTGCATAACAACATACGTTGTTCCCTTTGTCATCGGTATGTTACTTGCCCGAGATTCGATCGTCGGTATCTCAATACCTAGCTCAATCTCGTTACCGGCAAGTCTCTTTACTCGTTACGTAATGCATCATCCCGCAACTAACTCATTAGTCACATTGCTTGCAAGGCTTATTGTGATGTGCATTACAGAGAGGGCCCAGAGATACCTCTCCGACAATCGGAGTGACAAATCCTAATCTCGATCTATGCCAACTCAACAAGTACTATCGGAGACACCTGTAGAGCACCTTTATAATCACCCAGTTACGTTGTGATGTTTGGTAGCACACAAAGTGTTCCTCCCGTAATTGGGAGTTGCATAATCTCATAGTCATAGGAACATGTATAAGTCATGAAGAAAGCAATAGCAGTAAACTAAACGATCAAGTGCTAAGCTAACAGAATGGGTCAAGTCAATCACATCATTCTCCTAATGATGTGATCCCGTTAATCAAATGACAACTCATGTCTATGGTTTAGGAAACTCAACCATCTTTGATTAACGAGCATCTTTGTTTCCCGGTTAATACAATTCTAGTATGAATAATAAACATTTATCATGATATGAGAAAATAAATAATAACTTTATTATTGCCTCTAGGGCATATTTACTTCAGGCCACATGCTTGGCATGGGATGGGGATGCTAGGGTTTCGAGCCCGCAACCCATAGAGATCGAAACTCACCCACCCGCCTCCCACATCGAGTATTGCCCTGATAACTCGGGTCCACCAGATGTCTGGGATCTTGCCTATGTGCAACAATTTCCCGACGAATCAATCAGGCAGTTCTGGGCCAGGTTCTTGTCTGTCCAATACAAGATACCGGACTACCAGGACTTAGATATAATAATAGCCTTCCAGCACGGATGCAAGGATAAAGGCATTTCAGACGCCCTCGCTCGTCGCTGCATTCAGACACTCCCGAAGTTATCCGATTTGGTGATCAAGTTCTGCACCATCGAAGATGCTTGGCTGACCAGGAAAGGCACATATTCGACCTATGAATATAAGTTAAGACACAATAGACTCGCACCTCGGCTTGAGTCCCGCACGTGGAACACAACAGCCGAGTGACCTCGCAAGAAGAAGAAATCCTCCGGCCACTCCGGAACCACCCTCGATGGCCTATTGGATAAACCATGCCCGATACATGCTATTTTGCTTAATTCCTGCCAGACCCACAACCTTCATGATTGTTGGGTGGTGAGGCAAGTGGCTAAAGGAGGACCCGCAAAAGAGTCCTCAGATGAAGACGAGGTCATGATGATTTACGAGACCTCTACGCCAACAACCAGCATAAGCGGGACCTGCAAGAAGTCAATTCTATCCGGCAGGTGCCAACTTGGGGAAAGTGGCTAAAGGAGGCCCCCCTGGTGCGCCCAGGTGGGTTGTGCCCACCTCGGTGGCCTCGCGCACCCCCTCTTTGCACTATAAATTCCCAAATATTCCGAAACCCATCGGGGTTAACCTAGATCAGAAGTTCCACCATCGCAAGGCTCTGTAGCCACCGAAAACCAATCTAGACCCGTTCCGGCACCCTGTCAGAGGGGGGAATCATCTCCGGTGGCCATCTTCATCATCCCGGCGGCCACCACGATGAGGAGGGAGTAGTTTACCCTCACGGTTGAGGGTTTGTACCAGTAGCTATGTGTTTAATCTCTCTCTCTCTCGTGATCTATATCATGGGCTTTGTTAATATAGATGGATCATATGATGTTTCTCCCCTCTATACTCTTGTTGTGATGAATTGAGTCTTTACCCTTTGAAGTTTTGTCTTGTCAGATTGAATATGATTATAATGTTCCTACTTCATTTTTAAAATGTGTGTCTGCCTGTTATAGAGACATAAGAGGTCTCTATTTCTATGTGGTCTGGTCAGCACGGTTGGGGGGTGAACTTTGCATATGCAGGGGTTTATAGGGATACACTCTTCGAGTTGAATCCGCAATGCATTCCATAGATAATCAGACTACTTTTTATGTTTTCATGAATCTCAGATTCTGAACAACATCATAATGATTATGAGCTTGCGCGCATGAAAAGAATAAAGCAGAACAATGCCATGGCTGTCAAACTTGGCATTAAGGGACTGAAATCAAGTCTGGATGCAATGCAATGCAAACGCTCTCCACCTACAGATTCATGCTCAGAATATGATCCTAATAGTGATTCTGAGCTAGAGGGAGACCTAAGTCAATGTAGCTCCCTAGTGGAGGAGTCAGAGGAAGATGCCCTATCTTATTCACCCATCAAGGTGCTTGCTCTAACTTTCCAAGGTTATATTGGTCGCACATATCTTGCAACTGATGCTTTGCATTGCTTCTACTTTGTTGCACCACCATTAGCTTAGTTTACACATCGTGTATGTGAATACGCCCTGCCTATCCATTTTCAGTACATATTCCATCTGTCATCATACCATATTTATCCATTGAAATGTTGTTCTTGTGTATCAGACGTTCAAAAGGAAGAGGGCGATTGCTGATCACAGAGGAGCACGAGCAAAGTATTTGGAAAAGGTAGTGACACCTGATAAATCAAATAGCCCATTAGGTGTAGTTGCAATATCACCTGACCCACAAAACACCCCAACTCTAGCAGACTCTAGCCCTACTACACTAGCCATTTCTGATGCCCCAACTCGGCAGACCCCAACTGCAGCAAACAGTATGATGATGCCAGTTGACATAGCACCAGCTCTACGATGCAAAAAAAAAACCCATTCCAGCAAAGAGTACACCAAATCAAGTTGCCAAATCCCTTTTCGAACCAGAGAGAGCCCCAATTGCAGCAAATAGGACCCCTGTTCCATTTCTTCCTAGTTTAGAAGACGAGGCTTATATTGTTGTCAGGAACTTTGTGCGCATCTTTCCTTCATGGAAAGATTATACCGCAGACACAGAACAATTTCCAGTCTTCCTCCGCAACTTACGCGTAAGTAATGTACTAATGTTATTCATGGTAATTACTGCATATGTTTCTGCTGACAGAAGACACAATATTTCATTCTTTTAAATAGGCGAGGACCAAACTGGATTGTCAAGACGAGCAAGGGTTGGTTGCGCTTTTCAAGCACTCGTTGAACCTGAGACAAGCGCACTTCGATGGCAAGCCTCTAAACGAAATTTCTGTAAAGTCTCTGGTGCTACATTTATCAGACAGTGACTGGAATAATCTTGTTACACATTGGTCTCGTCTACAGCGTAAGGTACTGTCTATGATATCACATCACAATTTGAACTACATTTCTGCATTTGCCTTAACGTCTCACTTGTATGAAAACTGTTAGCAGAAGAGCACTCATTCTCAAGGGACCACAGACTCTCGCAACTATACTGCACACTGCATTGCTCTTGTGAGTACCTCTTGCCCTGTATGACCATACTTACTTTTATAGCTATTTGATTATGTAGCATCACTGCACATGTTAGCCTCGTTATCGTCCAATTGGTGGACATTATAAGATCCGTATGGACTCTTACATAAATTTAGAATCAACCCAATGCTTTTGAAGAGGTTTAGCTCTACGGTCCTCTTGTAAGGACTGAACGTCGTCTATCACTGTACTTACATTAACAGCTACTCCCTCCGTCCCATAATATAAGAACGTTTTGCACAGTACACAAGTGTTCAAAACACTCTTGTATTATGGGAAGAGGGATTGGTTCATTGTGTAGCATTCTGCATCTTATCTCCCTCGCCCACCATTTACTAAAAATTATCAGATCTATATTTAATCTTACCAAAAAGTTGAATACACAGACAATGCCAGTGTAGAAGTGTAGCCCATTGCTCTTGTTAGTACATTTTGTCCTGTAACGCTTGTACTTCCAGGGATTGGTAGTTGATTATGTAGCATCAATCTGCATCTTATCTTCATTATCCTCTATCCCTTCCAGTATTATCATATCTATAATTACTCTCTACAAAATGTAGAGTACAGACAATGCTTATGAAGAAGATTATGTGCTGAAATTCTTGAGTTATCCTTCCCTTCACATAGAGAAGGGCATTATAAAGCCGGTGTTAACTGTTAATGTAAGTCAGTCCTTCTAAAGCCTTTATCCTCAACTGCTGTTTAATTTGCTCATACTCCCTATCATTTACTGCTGTTTAGTTTGCTGTTTCTATCAAAATGCATGTTGGCAAGAACCGTAAGTTCCAAGTTTTACTTGTAAAACCAAATTCCTTATTCATACCATGCACATTACTCAATACTCCCTATATGTACGCTTGTTTTTGTGGATCTATAATCCAGTGTGTGGTGAAGCAGCCACATTTGCACCTTGTCATCTCCTGTTTTATCTTACTGATGTGGCTGATGATATGAACAACATGCCATGCATATTAACCAAAATAGATACAATGATTGTCTTTGCCCTTCATCTATGCTTGTTATGTTGACATGGTAATCCAGTAGTGTGGGGAAGCTCCCCGCATTATGAACAATGCCAAATTATGCTATTGATATTTTGAACTTACTCTTTATTCTCTAATTTCAAATTGGATGGAATTGACAGCACAGTTATCATCTTTGTTTATACACGTGCAAAACCTGTCATCTCTCTGCTTGTTTCAGGGTGATATGCCTGATGGCATGAACAAGTCTGCTGAAGGCTGTGAGACAAACCCAACATATATTGCGGCAAAGAAGGCAAAAATCTTGAAGATAGCGAGACAACCCCAAAGTCTTGTCTTGATGCAGTGTTCAAGTTACTTGAGACTAGCAGTCAGACAAGCTCATAGAATTCGCTATCTGAATCAGTTCTGTCGGCGTTCTGGGAACGGGGATCCCCAGACTTGCCTGCCTGCGGCCCACGGCGTGGCTCAACCAGCGGGCCCGTACGGCCCATCTTCACCAGCATGCACTCAAGACCCTCGCGAGGGGGCTGAGCCTCGCGAGGCGGACGACACAAGACCTCCTCAGGAGCGGCCTCACCAGGCTGCTCGTGAGGAGCGGAGAGATCAAGGCAGGGTGAACCTCGCGAGGTTCCAATGACGCAAGAAATGACGACCGCAACCAGGCGGGCGCCAGGCAGGCGCCCACGCGCGTAGTGTCCTTGTTCCCTCTTTGGTGCTAAAGGGGCAAGTGCAGGCACGGAGTCCCGAGGCATCAGGCAAAGGTTTCCATATCGTTGCAACGAGACCAAGACCAGCAGGACGGAGGTCACTGTGGAGCCCAAGACGGCGTCACCACCAGAGCCTTTGGTAGGCGAAGACCACTTTTGTCAGGATAAGCTGTACTAGTTGTTCCCCTTCAAAATTGGTCGTTGTGGGATCCCTTCCCGCTCAATATTTGGGAAGAGGACCCGATCCCCTATAAATAGGACTAGCCACCACAGAAGAGGGGGACGGACCCTTCTTTAGCTCACCAGCACAAGAACACCTCGCCTCAGGAGTCTGTTCTTCCCCTTGTACTGTTCATCCCCAGCCCAAGAGGCAATCCACCACACACACTGGAGTAGGGTATTACACCACATCGGTGGCCCGAACCAGTATAAATCTTGTGTCTCTGTGTTCTTTGGGTTCGGTGAGTTAGTCCGCTAGATCGTGGAGTGCGAGAGCTTGGGAGAGGAGAGATCTTCGTGCGCACCCCAGTGTTCGAACCTTGAGGGTTTTGCCGAAACCCGTGATCCGACAGGTTCGACTTCTTCAGTCCCAAGTTCTAGTAGAAAGCCATTCTACAACTCAACTTCGACTTGAAGTCATATCTCTAAGAAAGATTGCGGAGAACATCAATGAGAACCTCATTGCTAAACAACTACACCTGGAAGCTATGACCGGCATGCTAGGCCGGTCTTACAGCCTTGCTCAGCAGCTTGCGCAGCAGTTCCCACGCAACCTTTCTTGAACTGTCTTGGAAGTGGTCTCGGTTTAGTATTATTTTGTTACGCTGCAATGGTGCCCAGTTTTTGTAATCTACTTCTTCGTTGCGCTTTATGATCACTGGTGGTGAACTTCGATGCCCAGTGGATGTAATATACCATAAATCCTTTATTGTATAGTGTAGGTTTATTCTAAGTTACTATGCCATAATTTCTTTATTGTATAGAGTAGGTTTTTTCTTAATTCCTACTAGTTACTGCCATCATTCGCTATCTGAAAAAAAAATCTGATGCAGTCGACCGGGCCAAAACATTCACCTCTAACGGACCTGGTTTTTACCGGGCCACAATTGGGCCGGCCTGCATCTTTCTTGGGCCCGAATGGCCATTGGGGCCTTCACACTTTGCGCCAGGCCCACAACTTACTCCGGCCTATATTCGGCCCAAATTTTAGTTGGGCCTTTTGTGGACCCAGTGCTTAGTTTGGCTAATGTAGCATTGGGCCATTAACAGGCTGAATATTCTGCTGGCCTGTTACAGCCCAGAAGAAACCATGGGCCTTTTGCAGGCCGAAATGCATGTTGGGCCTCAATATTCACTAGTCGTCGACGGGCCTTCAACAGGCTGAAAATGTAGATAGGGCATTTTTCGGCCCAGTTATATGACGGGCCGTTACCAGGCCGAAACATATCTCGGGCCTTAGTTGGGCCACTGATATCATGGGCCTTTAGCATGCCGAAAGCTTAGTACAGGCATCAATGGGCCGAATTATACGACATGCCTTTAACAGGCCCAAAGTCACGTTGGGCTGAACTATTGCCACCTTTATCACGGGCCGTTAGTGAGCCACATGTTGCGTCGGACCATATATGGCCCATGGGCAGCACGGGTCATTCCCAGGCCGAAAGACACACCGGGCTGAAATGGGCCCATGTCTACATCGGGCCTCTAACAGGCCGAAAATCACTGGGCTGTAATTGGGCCCAAATATTCGGCGAACAATTAACGGGCCAGATCTGGCTTCGGGCCGTAAATGGGCCTTTATTAAACAGGTCGTTATTGGGCTGGCCCACTAGTACCTGAGTAAGTACTACGAGCCTTTGACTGGGCCGGCCTTTTAAACTTATATGGGCATCTGTTGGGCCGTGCCACGTGTCGACGTATCATAGGCGCCTCCTTTCCAATGAATGGATGACATCTGTCCGAACGATGAGCCAACACATGTTTCCTCCGGCCAATGAGAATTTTACACGTGGAAAATCCTCATTGGTCCGGGCTGTTAGCGGGTTATCGGATCCAAAACCGGACCCGATAGCTTAATGGTGACCCGTTATGGTGGATGCCACGTGTCGGTCACCCGTGACGAAAGCACTTCCATGACGCGGAATTTATCATCATGGAAGTGGACACTTCCGTGATGATAATTTTCGTAATGTCATGGAACACTTCTATGACAGCACAGGTATGACTATCTTGATTCTGTCATAAAATTGTCATGGATGTACATGCATGACAGAAAACGTGACCTACTGTGACAAACACGTATGATCACGGAAGTGTATTTTTTTTGTAGTGACTAATACTTTTATCTAGTATATTTCAGATGAGTTCAACAGTGGAGTGGTGTAGACAAGAGGATGTGGAACCCCTTCAAAATGCTAATGACACATATTGGCTCAAACTCAAGACTCTACATTTTCATTTTAGTGATCCAAGATCACATTGAGTCCATAGGAAAGCCAATACTATTAAAAGGGGATGAGGTGTTGCTTAATGGCTTGCTTGCTCAAAGTGCTTAGTGATATGCTCCAAAGCCCTCAACCACTTTCTCATTTCCACATATGTCCCAAACCAAAAGTCAAACTCGGCCCCACCGATTTGATCTATCTGGCACCACCGAGTTCATTTGACATAGCCACTGCCAGAAACCCTAGTCACTTCGGTCTCACCGATAGGGATCTCGGTCTCACTGAGATGGGATTGCAAACTCCCTATTTCCCTTCGTAACGTTTCGGTCCAACCAAGATGAGTGATCTGTCCCACCGAGTTCGCAATGCAAACTCTCTGTTTCCCTTTCATAATGTTTCGGTCTTACTGAAATGAACGATTTGGTCCCACCGAGTTTGCCTGACCAACTCTCTGTTTGCCTATTACAGAAATCGGTCCTACCGAGTTTATGTGATCGGTCTCACCGAGATTACGTTATGCCCTAACCCTAATGAAATCGGTCCCACCGAGTTGACATGTCGGTCCCACCGAAAAGCCTAACATTCACATTTTGAACTAAATCGGTTTGGCCGAGTTTCTCGATTCGGTCTCACCGAGTTTGGTAAATTGTGTGTAATGGTTAGATTTTGTGTGGAGGCTATATATACCCCTCCACCCACTCTTCATTCGTGGAGAAAGCCATCACAACGTGCCTACACTTCCAGCATTCATTTTCTAAGAGAGAACCACCTACTCATGTGTTGAGACCAAGATATTCCATTCCAACCACAAGAATCTTGATCTCTAGCCTTCCCCAAGTTGCTTTCCACTCAAATCATCTTTCCACCAAATCCAAATCCATGAGAGAGAGTTGAGTGTTGGGGAGACTATCATTTGAAGCAGAAGAGCAAGGAGTTCATCATCAACACACCATCTATTACCTTTTGGAGAGTGGTGTCTCCTAGATTGATTAGGTGTCACTTGGGAGCCACCGTCAAGATTGTGGAGTTGAACCAAGGAGTTTGTACGGGCAAGGAGATCGCCTACTTCATGAAGATCTACCCTAGTGAGGCAAGTCCTTCGTGGGCGATGGCCATGATGGGATAGACAAGGTTGCTTCTTCATGGACCCTTCGTGGGTGGAGCCCTCTCTGGACTCGCGCAGCCGTTACCCTTCGTGGATTGGAGTCTCCATCAACGTGGATGTACGATAGTACCACCTATCGGAACCACGCCAAAAATCTCCATGTCTCCAATTGCGTTTGCACACTCCAATCCCATCCCTTTACATTCTTGCAACTTGCATGCTTTACTTTCCGCTGCTCATATACTCTAGCCATGCTTGCTTGAAATGTATTGTGAATGTTTAAACTTGTGCTAAAACTCCACCTTAACTTGAAGAAATTAAAAACTGATACTTTTCTTTGTTGAGGGTCTAATCACCCCCCCTCTAGACACCTCTTCTCGATCCTTTCAATTGGTATCAGAGCATTGGTTTCCATTGCTTTGGTTTAATCACCATTGGAGGAAGATGGATGAGTCTATGTTGGGGAGTCTTAGACATAGAGTGCCTACACTTGATGGACAGTTCTTTCATGAGTGAAAAAATGAGATGCTTGTGATTTTCAATGAATATCACTTGAACAAGTACATTACTACCCCTTGTGCTCGCCTTGTTGACCCCTTGCATCCTACCCTTGATGAGTTTATTGACATGGTCCGTAATCTTAGAACTGTCAATTTAATCACTAGAGGACTACCGAGAAACTTCATTTCTTGCTTGCCTGCTCTTGATTGTGCTTACACCATACAGAGATTTCTCGAGGAACGATTTCCAAACTATGCCTTGCAAAACTTAGATGAAATTCTTCATAAGTCTATTGCCTTGAGTAAGATGAATTCTAATGATCCTAAGTTCGGTTATTGTCTATTTGAGCTTACTAACCTTATGCGTGCCAAAAGGGATGTTGGAATCATTAGCAATATCGTCTCCGAAGCCATTAGAATTCATAAAGATGATTATTGTGATGATCATTTATCTAATGAATCACTCTCTCTAGGAATTGATCCATCACAAGACGATGTTGAACATGGATACTATGATGAGGATGATGATAGTGACTTTGATCTCGATGAGTCTATGAGACACTTTGGTCTTATGGCTAATCTTCGCGGCTACATGGCTGGAGGAAAGGAATGGGTTCTTGATAGTGGATGTACCGATCACATGACTGGAGACAAGGATATGTTTTGTGAGCTTGTTGAAAACGACGGCCCTCGAAAGTATGTCCCCTTTGGTGATAACTCAAAGGGTAAGGTGGTTGGCCTTCGTAAGGTGGCCATCTCACATGACAGCTCCATACAAAATGTTATGCTCGTTGAATCTCTTGGCTATAATTTACTTTCCGTATCTAGACTTGCCGACTTTGGCTTCAATGTCTTATTTACTGAAGTAGATTGCCAAGTGTTTCATATAGATAATCATAAAATGGTCTTTACCGGTATACGTAGAGGTGATCTATACATTGTTGATTTCACCAAAAAGGCTCAACCTAGAACTTGCTTAATTGCTAGATCCTCTAAAGGTTGGTTGTGGTATAGAAGGTTAGGGCATGTGGGCATGCGAAATCTTGATAAGCTTATTAAAGGTGATCATATCCTTGGAGTAAAAGATGTTATATTTGACAAGGATAGATTGTGCAGTGCTTGTCAAGCAGGAAAACAAGTTGGAGGAAGCCACCCCGTGAAGAACATCATGACCACGAGAAGACCACTCGAGCTACTTCATATGGATCTCTTTGGTCCCAATGCCTACAAGAGTCTCGGTGGAAACTCATTTGGTTTGGTCATAGTCGATGATTTTTCAAGATTTACGTGGGTGTTCTTTCTTGATGATAAATCTCAGGTCCAAAAGATCTTCAAGAACTTCGCTAGGAAGGCCCAAAATCAATTTGAAGTGAAGATCAAGAAGGTTGCAGCGACAACAGAACGGAGTTCAAGAACGCAAATGTGGATACCTTTCTTGACGAAGAAGGGATTTCACACGAGTTCTCGGCGACGTACACACCTCAACAAAATGGAGTTGTTGAGAGGAAGAACCGGACTCTTATTGAGATGGCGAGAACGATGCTTGATGAGTACAAGACGCCAAAACACTTTTGGGCGGAAGCGGTTGAGACAGCTTGTCATGCAACAATTCACTTGTATCTTCACAAGCTACTCGGCAAGACAGCATACTGATAACCCACAAGTATAGGGGATTGCAACAGTTTTCGAGGGTAGAGTATTCAACCCAAATTTATTGATTCGACACAAGGGGAGCCAAAGAATATTCTCAAGTATTAGCAGTTGAGTTGTCAATTCAACCACACCTGGATAACTTAGTATCTGCAGCAAAGTATTTAGTAGCAAAGTAATATGGAAGTAACAGTAACGGTAGCAAAAGTAATATTTTTGGGTTTTGTAGTGATTGTAACAGTAGCAACGGAAAAGTAAATAAGCGAAGAACAATATGTGAAAAGCTCGTAGGCATTGGATCGGTGATGGAGAATTATGCCGGATGCGGTTCATCATGTAACAGTCATAACATAGGGTGACACAGAACTAGCTCCAATTCATCAATGTAATGTAGGCATGTATTCTGAATATAGTCATACGTGCTTATGGAAAAGAACTTGCATGACACTTTTGTCCTACCCTCCCGTGGCAGCGGGGTCCTAATGGAAACTAAGGGATATTAAGGCCTCCTTTTAATAGAGTACCGGACCAAAGCATTAACACATAGTGAATACATGAACTCCTCAAACTATGGTCATCACCGGGAGTGGTCCCGATTATTGTCACTTCGGGGTTGCCGGATCATAACACATAGTAGGTGACTATAGACTTGCAAGATAGGATCAAGAACTCACATATATTCATGAAAACATAATAGGTTCAGATCTGAAATCATGGCACTCGGGCCCTAGTGACAAGCATTAAGCATAGCAAAGTCATAGCAACATCAATCTCAGAACATAGTGGATACTAGGGATCAAACCCTAACAAAACTAACTCGATTACATGATAGATCTCATCCAACCCATCACCGTCCAGCAAGCCTACGATGGAATTACTCACGCACGACGGTGAGCATCATGAAATTGGTGATGGAGGATGGTTGATGATGACGACGGCGACGGATTCCCCTCTCCGGAGCCCCGAACGGACTCCAGATCATCCCTCCCGAGAGGTTTTAGGGCTTGGCGGCGGCTCCGTATCGTAAAACGCGATGAATCCTTCTCTCTAATTTTTTTCTCCCCGAACACGAATATATGGAGTTGGAGTTGAGGTCGGTGGAGCGTCAGGGGGCCCACGAGGCAGGGGGCGCGCCCCCGGGGGGGGGGGGGCAGGCGTGCCCCCACCCTCGTGGACAGGTGGAGGCCCCCCTGACGTGGATTCTTCTTCCAGTATTTTTATTATTTTCCAAAAATAAGTTCCGTGGAGTTTCAAGTCATTCCGAGAACTTTTGTTTCTGCACACAAATAACACCATGGCAATTCTGCTGAAAACAACGTCAGTCCGGGTTAGTTCCATTCAAATCATGCAAGTTAGAGTCCAAAACAAGGGCAAAAGTGTTTGGAAAAGTAGATACGACGGAGACGTATCAACTCCCCCAAGCTTAAACCTTTGCTTGTCCTCAAGCAATTCAGTTGATAAACTGAAAGTGATAAAGAAAAACTTTTACAAACCCTGTTTGCTCTTGTTGTTGTAAATATGTAAAGCCAGCATTCAAGTTTTCAGCAAAGATTATGACTAACCACATTCACAATAACTCTTAGGTCTCATGTTTACTCATGTCAATGGCATAATCAACTAGCGAGCAATAATAATAAATCTCGGATGACAACACTTTCTCAAAACAATCATAATATGATATAACAGGATGGTATCTCATTAGCCCTTTCTGAGACCACAAAACATAAATGCAGAGCACCTTTAAAGATCAAGGACTGACTAGACATTGTAATTCATGGTAAAAGAGATCCAGTCATAGTCATACCCAATATAAATGAATAATAATGGATGCAAATGATAGCAGTGCTCTCCAGCTGGTGCTTTCTAATAAGAGGGTGATGACTCAACATAAAAGTAAATAGATAGGCCCTTCGCAGAGGGAAGCAAGGATTTGTAGAGGTGCCAGAGCTCGATTTTGAAATAGAGATAAATAATATTTTGAGCGGCATACTTTCATTGTCAACATAACAACCAAGAGATGGTGATATCTTCCATGCTACACACATTATAGGCGGTTCCCAAACAGAATGGTAAAGTTTATACTCCCCCTCCACCTACAAGCATCAATCCATGGCTTGCTTGAAACAACGAGTGCCTCCAACTAGCAACAGTCCCAGGGGGAGTTTTGTTTGCAATTATTTTGATTTAGTTTGCATAAAGCATGGGACTGGGCATCCCGGTGACCAGCCATTTTCTCGTGAGTGAGGAGCGGAGTCCACTCCTCTTGAGAATAACCTGCCTAGCATGGAAGATACGGACAACCCTAGTTGATACATGAGCTATTCGAGCATACGAAACAGAATTTCATTTGAAGGTTTAGAGTTTGGCACATACAAATTTACTTGGAACGGCAGGTAGATACCGCATATAGGAAGGTATAGTGGACTCATATGGAATAACTTTGGGGTTTAAGTGATTGGATGCACAAGCAGTATTCCCGCTTAGTACAAGTGAAGGCTAGCAAAAGATTGGGAAGTGACCAACTAGAGAGCGACAACAGTCATGAACATGCATTAAAATTAATAAACATTGAGTACAAGCATGAGTAGGATATAATCCACCATGAACATAAATATCGTGAAGGCTATGTTGATTTGTTTCAACTACATGTATGAACATGTGCCAAGTCGAGTCACTTAAATCATTCAAAGGAGGATACCACCCCACTATACCACATCACAACCATTTTAATAGCATGTTGGCACGCAAGGTAAACCATTATAACTCATAGCTAATCAAGCATGGCATAAGCAACTATGATCTCTAATTGTCATTGCAAACATGTTTATTCATAATAGGCTGAATCAGGAATGATGAACTAATCATATTTACAAAAACAAGAGAGGTCGAGTTCATACCAGCTTCTCTCATCTCAATCAGTCCATCATATATCGTCATAATTGCCTTTCACTTGCACGACCAAACGGTGTGAAAATAATAAGAGTGCACGTGCATTGGACTAAGCTGGAATCTGTGAGCATTCAATAAGAAGGAGAAGACAAGGCAATATGGGCTCTTGGTTAAATCAACAATAATGCATGTAAGAGCCACTTCAACAATTTAATCATGGTCTTCTCCTATCGACCCCCAAAGAAAAGAAATAAAACTATTTACACGGGAAAGCTCCCAACAAGCAAAAGAAGAACGGGAAATCTTTTTGGGTTTTCTTTTTAATTATTACTACTGCAACAAGAAAAGTAAACTAACTAAAAGCTACACTAATTTTTTGGTTTTTCTTAAGGTTTATTAAACACAAAAGAAGAAAGCATGAAAAAGGAAAATAAACTAGCATGGATAATACAATGAAATAGTATGAGCACCGACATCTAGCAATGAGTGTGTGAACATAAATGTAATGTCGGTGAGAGATACATACTCCCCCAAGCTTAGGCTTTTGGCCTAAGTTGGTTTATTGCCACGGATGGCCTGGCGGATATCCAAAGTTATAGTTGGGGTCGTACTGAGATGTAGCTGTCATTGCATCGTGTGCTGCAGCTTGGAGGCGAGCTATCTCAGCCCTCCTCTTATACTCCTCCGCCTCCTCTCTGGTTATAAAATGTCTCCCTTTTGCCTGAAAGTCAAAGAAAGCAGAAGCAGGAAGAGCAACTCGATAGGTGCGTCGTCTGTCAAAGATTAGTCGGTACTAGAGAGGTTGTTCATATCTCTCAATAAACTGATGACGAACCATAGCCTCATAATCTAAATAAGTATGAGGCAACTCAATATCATCCTCACGTATGTCCACACCAAGAAAATTAGCTAAACAAGTTGCATAAATTCCACCAAAGAAATCTCCATTAAATCTATTATGATGCAACCTACGTGCAACAATGGCTCCCAAATTATAAGATTTATCTCCTAACACAGCACTCCTAAGAATACCGAGGTCAGGGACACACATGTGACATGCTTCATCCTTACCATTTATGCACCTACCTATGAAGAGAGCAAAATAATGTATAGCAGGAAAATGAATGCTCCCTATGGTAGCTTGTGCTATATCTCTAGATTCCCCCCACAGTTATACTAGCAAGAAATTCTCTAAATTCAGATTTGCGAGATTCACTAGTACTACCCCATTGTGGAAGTTTGCAAGCTGTGGTAGATGGTAGAGTATTCACTAGTACGGCGCCAGAAAATAGTCTTGATAACCCACAAGTATAGGGGATCGCAACAGTTTTTGAGGGTAGAGTATTCAACCCAAATTTATTGATTCGACACAAGGGGAGCCAAAGAATATTCTCAAGTATTAGCAGTTGAGTTGTCAATTCAACCACACCTGGATAACTTAGTATCTGCAGCAAAGTATTTAGTAGCAAAGTAATATGGAAGTAACAGTAACGGTAGCAAAGGTAATATTTTTGGGTTTTGTAGTGATTGTAACAGTAGCAACGGAAAAGTAAATAAGCGAAGAACAATATGTGAAAAGCTCGTAGGCATTGGATCGGTGATGGAGAATTATGCCGGATGCGGTTCATCATGTAATAGTCATAACATAGGGTGACACAGAACTAGCTCCAATTCATCAATGTAATGTAGGCATGTATTCCGAATATAGTCATACGTGCTTATGGAAAAGAACTTGCATGACACTTTTGTCCTACCCTCCCGTGGCAGCGGGGTCCTAATGGAAACTAAGGGATATTAAGGCCTCCTTTTAATAGAGTACCGGACCAAAGCATTAACACATAGTGAATACATGAACTCCTCAAACTATGGTCATCACCGGGAGTGGTCCCGATTATTGTCACTTCGGGGTTGCCGGATCATAACACATAGTAGGTGACTATAGACTTGCAAGATAGGATCAAGAACTCACATATATTCATGAAAACATAATAGGTTCAGATCTGAAATCATGGCACTCGGGCCCTAGTGACAAGCATTAAGCATAGCAAAGTCATAGCAACATCAATCTCAGAACATAGTGGATACTAGGGATCAAACCCTAACAAAACTAACTCGATTACATGATAGATCTCCTCCAACCCATCACCGTCCAGCAAGCCTACGATGGAATTACTCACGCACGGCGGTGAGCATCATGAAATTGGTGATGGAGGATGGTTGATGATGACGACAGCGACGGATTCCCCTCTCCGGAGCCCCGAACGGAATCCAGATCAGCCCCCCGAGAGGTTTTAGGGCTTGGCGGCGGCTCCGTATCGTAAAACACGATGAATCCTTCTCTCTAATTTTTTTCTCCCCGAACACGAATATATGGAGTTGGAGTTGAGGTCGGTGGAGCGTCAGGGGGCCCATGAGGCAGGGGGGCGCGCCCCCCACCCTCGTGGACAGGTGGAGGCCCCCCTGACGTGGATTCTTCTTCCAGTATTTTTATTATTTTCCAAAAATAAGTTCCGTGGAGTTTCAGGTCATTCCGAGAACTTTTGTTTCTGCACATAAATAACACCATGGCAATTCTGCTGAAAACAGCGTCAGTCCGGGTTAGTTCCATTCAAATCATGCTAGTTAGAGTCCAAAACAAGGGCAAAAGTGTTTGGAAAAGTAGATACGACGGAGACGTATCACATACAAGCTTCTCACCGGTAACAAACCCCAAGTTGGATACTTTCGAGTATTCGGCTCAAAGTGCTACATTCTTGATAAGCATAGTCGTTCTAAATTTGCTCCTAAATCTCATTAGGGTTTCCTACTTGGTTATGGATCAAAATCTCACACTTACCGTGTCTACAACAATTTCACCCAAAAGGTTAAAGAGATGGTAGATGTGAAGTTTGATGAATCTAACGGCTCGCAAGTAGAGCAATTGCCAATTGATGTAGGAGACAAAGACCCTTCGGAAGCAATCCAAGACTTGTCTATTGGCAAGATTCGTCCAACGGAGGTGAAGGAGAGTACCTCATCCGTCCAAGTGGAAGCTTCTACCTCACAACAAGGTGAACCAAGAGTTGACATGGAAGCATCCACAAATGGGACACACCAAGATGAAGAAAACGAGGAAGTACACCAAGATGAACCTCATCAACCTCCTTCTCCACCTAGACAAGAGAACGACACCATCAACAATGAAGAAGGGCAAGAAGAAGAACAAGATGATGAAGAAGATGTTCCACCCTGACCCAAGAAAAAGCTCTCACGAGTTCGAGCAAGAGTTTCAAGAGACCATCCCGTCGAACAAATCTTCAATGATATCCAAACCGGGAGAATCACTCGCTCTAAAACTCGCTTGGCTAATTTTTCTGAACATTATTCATTCATCTCTAGCATTGAACCAATGAAGGTTGAAGAAGCATGGGAAGATCCGGATTGGATAAATGCCATGCATGAAGAGCTGCACAACTTTGTGAGAAACCAAGTATGGACATTGGTCGAGAAGCCCGACAACAACCTCAACATTATCGATACAAATGGGAGTTTCGCAACAAGCAAGAAGAAGATGGACAAGTCGTTCGCAACAAAGCACGTCTTGTCGCCCAAGGCTACACTCAAGTCGAAGGTATGGACTATGGTGCGACATACGCTCCCGTTGCTAGACTTGAGTTCATCCGCATCTTACTTGCCTATGCTAATCACCATGATATTACCTTGTACCAAATGGACATTAAAAGTGCTTTTCTAAATGGTGAAATTTAGGAGGAAATTTATGTTAAGCAACCTCCCGGCTTTGTTAATCCTAAGAAACCCGACCATGTTTACAAACTTCACAAAGCTCTTTATGGTCTTAAACAAGCTCCTAGAGCATGGTATAAATGCTTGACCAAGTTCCTTATTGAAAAAGGCTTTGAGATTGGTGAGGGAGTCCTGGATTAAGGGGTCCTCGGGCGTTCGGACTATAGTACATGGGCCGGACTGATGGGCTGGGAAGATACAAGACCGAAGACTCTCTCCTGTGTCTGGATAGGACTCTCCTTAGCGTGGAAGGCAAGCTTGGCATCCTGATATGAAGATTCCTTTCTCTGTAACCGACTTTGTACAACCCTAGTCCCCTCCAGTGTCTATATAAACCGGAGGGCTTAGTCCGTAGAGGGTAGAAGAATAATAATCATAGTCATACAGGCTAGACTCTTAGGGTTTTAGCCATTACGATCTCGTGGTAGATCTACTCTTGTAATACTCATATTCATCAAGATCAATCAAGCAGGAAGTAGGGTATTACCTCCATAGAGAGGGCCCGAACCTGGTAAACATCGTGTCCCCCGTCTCCTGTTACCATCGACCTTAGACGCACAGTTCGGGACCCCCTACCCGAGATCCGCCGGTTTTGACACCGACATTGGTGCTTTCATTGAGAGTTCCGCTGTGTCGTCGTCAAGAGGTTCGATGGCCCAGTAAATCATCTACAACAATGCTGTTCAGGGAGAAGTCTTCCTCCCCGGACAGATCTTCGTATTCGGCGGCTTCGCACTGCGGGCCAACTCGCTTGGCCATCTAGAGCAGATCGACAGCTACGCCCCTGGCCATCAAGTCAGATTCGGAAGCTTGGACTACGTCGCGGACATCCGCGGAGACTTGATCTTTGAAGGATTCGAGACCGCGGCAGCCGCTCCCTGTCATCATGATGAACACGACTTAAATCTGTCATCGGACCATACCCAGGAGATAGCGCCTGCAACTGCTCTGGCCCCAGATCCGGAGCAGATCACGCCATCCGAGGATGGGAGGCTCAACCCCGCCATGGAGGCTGCTTGCTTGACTCCGGAGCCGTGTAGGTCTCCGGGATGGTATCCGGCTGGGGGCCGAATTGGATATGGCCCCCATCGCCAGTCTCCATGGGGGCTTTCTCCCCCATGTATCCGGCGGCCGAGGAGTCATCCTCTGGCGCCACCCTGACAGCCTCCTGGACCTCTCCCTGGCCCGGGAAGGTCCTTCGGGACAGCACCTCGGCGTCGCCCTTGGCCTGGGGAGAGTGAGCCGTCGGTGGTGACTCGCTGGCCATCGCCTTTGAATCCAGGGAATCCCTCGATGAGGACCGCAGGGAGTTGTCGAGGGCCGGACTGCAATGGCATAATTCAGCATGTTAAAACGATGAAGTAGAGAGGTCGGATATATGGACGCATCATGTTTTCTTAGTACTCACGATGCAGCCAGGGGCTTGTTTCGGGGGCGCGGCTCTGGGCTGCCGTCGACGTCCCATGCGGAGTTATCCGGGAGGGAACTCTTCCCCCTCTTGGACGCCTCCGCCTCCAGATTTTTGGAGGATGCCCTCTTCTTCCTTCCCCCTCAGGGGGAGAGCTGCTCTCCTCCTCCTCCTCCTCGTCGTCGTCTTCGGCGGCGGAGGAGTGAGTCTCGTTGTCTTCGGACGTCATGTCCGAAGCTCCTTTGCGGCGGGGGCCGCTCCGGACCCCCTTGGCCTTCTTCTCCGGCGCCTGGTAGGGCGCCGGAACCAGCATCTTCGTCAGAAGCGGAATTGTTGGTTCCTCGGGCAGCGGAGCCGGACACCGAATCCGCTCCGCCTTCTTTGTCCAGCCCTGGAAAAATAAATAGTGAGGTTTAGATATCATCCATGACTAAGCAAGTAAAGTATGCGCCCTGAAACGTGAAATACTTACCGCACTGGCGGGATGGGCCAGGGCGTGCCCACAGTCCTTGGTTGTCTCCGATGGCGTCTCATTGGCCTTGAAGAGAAACTTCCAGATATCCTCGTGCGTGGTTCCGAAGAGCCTTTCCAAGGTCTGGTGCTTCTCCGGATCGAATTCCCATAAAGGGCAGGCCCGGCCCTGGCACGGAAGGATCCGGCGAACTAGCATCACCTGGATCACGTTGACGAGCTTAATTTTTTTGTCCACCATGCTTTGGATGTGCGTTTGCAGCGCTATCAGCTCGTCCGATGAAGACCAATACAGGCCCTTCTCTATCCAGGAGGTTAGCCGCATTGGAGCTCTGGACTTGAATTCGGGAGCCGTGGCCCAGGTGGCGTTGCGGGGCTCTGTGATATAGAACCACAGTTTCTACCACTCTTTGACGGTCTCCACAAAAGTACCTTTGGGCCATGTGACATTGGGCATCTTGCTCACCATGGCACCTCCGCACTCCGCGTGTTGGCCATCCACACCTTCGGCTTCACGTTGAAAATCTTAAGCCACCGTCCAAAGTGGGGTGGAATGCGGAGGTAGGCCTCGCACATGAAAATGAATGCCGAGATGTTGAGGAAGGAGTTTGGGGCTAGATCATGGAAATCTAGCCCGTAATAGAACATGAGTCCGCGGACGAAAGGGTGGAGAGGAAACCCTAACCCGCGGACGAAGTGGGGGATGAACACCACCCTTTCATTGGGTTTCGGTGTGGGGACGATTTGCCCCTTGGCCGAAAGCCGATGGGCGATTTCTTTCGCCAGGTACCCAGCCTCCCGAAGATTGGTGATGTCCTTCTCCTTGACGGAGGAGGCCATCCACTTGCCTTGCACTCCAGATCTGGACATGGTCGAGTGTTTTCTCAAGGCGGAAAAGATGAGGACTTGGGCGCTGGAGCTCGATAATGGAAGGGCAGAGAGAGAGAAGGCGTGGGTGAAAGAGAGGAATCACTTATCTCCTGATAAAGGCAGTGAATATCGAGTGCCTCCCCACTCGCCTTAAAACTCGCCTGTTCCCAAGGGTCGTGCAGACGGCACGGTTGGATTACCCGCGCCCGTATTGATGAGAATCCCGCAATAAGGGGACAAGATCTCTGCTTTGACAAGACGTGCCAGTGAGACCGCATCTCGAAGTGGCAGGCCGAAAAACGGTTCGAAATAATAACTAGGTGATGACGTGGTATCACGTTAGAAAAAGTTGTCGGCGGATTGGACTCGTGAAATATTATGCTCTCTGCGGTGGTGTGTGGTATTTGTTTTGCAGAGCCGGACACGTTCGTTGAGTCCGAAGACTGTGTTGGAGTATTCGGATAAGGAACCCGCCTCGCAATGCCGAAGATAATCTGCATGCCGGACATGTCGTCATTGAAGCCTGGTTCAGGGGCTACTAAGGGAGTCCTGGATTAAGGGGTCCTCGCGCGTCCGGACTATAGTACGTGGGCCGGACTGATGGGCTGTGAAGATACAAGACCGAAGACTCTCTCCCGTGTCCGGATAGGACTCTCCTTGGCGTGGAAGGCAAGCTTGGCGTCCTGATATGAAGATTCCTTTCTCTGTAACCGACTTTGTACAACCCTAGTCCCCTCCGGTGTCTATATAAACCGGAGGGCTTAGTCCGTAGAGGGCAGAATAATAATAATCATAGTCATATAGGCTAGACTCTTAGGGTTTTAGCCATTACGATCTCGTGGTAGATCTACTCTTGTAATACTCATATTCATCAAGATCAATCAACCAGGAAGTAGGGTATTACCTCCATAGAGAGGGCCCGAACGTGGGTAAACATCGTGTCCCCCGTCTCTTGTTACCATCGACCTTAGACGCACAGTTCAGGACCCCCTACCCGAGATCCGCCGGTTTTGACACCGACAATTGGAAAGATTGATTCTACTCTTTTTACTAAAAGGGTTAATGGTGAATTATTTGTGTGCCAAATTTATGTTGATGATATCATATTTGGTTCGACTAACCCCCATTATAGTGAAAAGTTTGGGAAGCTAATGTCGGGGAAGTTTGAGATGTCTATGATGAGTGAACCCAAGTTCTTTCTTGGTTTTCAAATCAAGCAAACTAAGGAGGGTACCTTTGTTTCTCAAACAAAGTATACCAAGGACTTATTAAAGAAGTTCAACATGCAAGAATGCAAAGGTATGAATGCACCCATGCCTACTAGTGGACATTGAGGGAGTCCTGGACTAAGGGGTCCTCGGGCGTCCGGCCTGTTATCCATGGGCCGGACTGATGGGCTATGAAGACATGAAGGCCGAAGACTATACCCGTGTCCGGATTGGACTCTACTTGGCGTGGAAGGCAAGCTTGGCGACCGAAGATTCCTTCTTATGTAACCAACTCCATGTAAACCCTAGATCCCCTCGGTGTCTATATAAACCGGGGAGCATAGTCCGGATAGGGGACATTCATTACCATATACACATAGGCTAGACTTCTAGGGTTTAGCCATTACGATCTCATGGTAGATCAACTCTTGTAACACTCATATTCATCAAGATCAATCAAGCAGGAAGTAGGGTATTACCTCCATAGAGAGGGCCCGAACCTGGGTAAACATCGTGTCCCCGCCTCCTGTTACCATCGATCCTAGACGCACAGTTCGGGACCCCCTACCCGAGATCCGCCGGTTTTGACACCGACATTGGTGCTTTCATTGAGAGTTCCACTGTGCCGTCGGCAAAGGACTCGATGCCCCCTTCGATCGTCAGTAATGGCGCCGTTCAGGGAGAAACCTTCCTCCCCGGACAAACCTTTGTGTTTGGCAATTTCGTACTGCGGGCCAACTCGCTTGGCCATCTGGAGCAGGTCGATAGCCACGCCCCTGGCCATCAGGCCAGATTTGGAAGCTTGAACTGCGTCACGGATACTCGTGGAGACTTGATCTTCGATGGGTTCGAGACGGCGGCAGTCGCTCCCCCTCTCTCCGATGAACATGACTTAAATCCGTCATCGGACCACACCCAGGAGATGGATCATGTTGTTGCAACGGCCTCAGAACTGAAGTAGATCGTGCCCTCCGAGGCCACAAGGTCCATGGCCTTGGAGCCGCACATGGACTCGACATCCTGCAATACTTGCGTAAATGGAACTCCGAACTCGTTTCCGGCTACACGTTCCGGACCGTGTACGCCCGCGGACACAGAGCTAGATCGGTTATCGATCTTCGAGTTCAGCGCCGCTGATGTTTTCCAGCACTCGCCTTTGGGTGACGTGCTAAAATCTTTAAAAATTTGTCCTTGGAGAAGGACTCACGGCTGAACTACGTCCGGTTCGAGCTAGAGACGGATGACGAGGAATTTTGCCTCCCACCCGCCACCCACTTCATAGCCATTGTCGATGGCTTAACCGACGTGCTTGACTATGGCTCCGAAGACATCGACGGTATGGACGACGATGCCGATCAGGAGCAAGGCCAAGACCCGCCATTCACTGGACGTTGCACGGCTACCTCTTCGTACGACGTGTACATGGTTGACACACCTAAAGGATCTGGCGACGACAAAGAAGAGCCAGATGCGAATAAAACCTCTGAGACGCAGTCCAAACGCCGACGCCCCAAGCGCCGTTCTAAGCCTCGTCGCTCAAAGGAAGGCAACACCGGCACTGGAGAGAATAGTACTCCAGGCGACACCGAAAACAATGAAGACCCTGTCGGAGCTACATCCGAACAGGAGGAACATGACAACATGCAAGACAACCCTGATGAACAGGTCATAGAAGATGACTCGGAGGATGCCAGTTACCGTCCACCCTCCGAGGAGGAGACAAGCCTCGGCAACAAAGACTTCATCATGCCTGAGGATCCTCTGGAGCAGGAGCGCTTTAAGCTTCAGCTCATAGCCACTGCAAGGAGCCTGAAAAAGAAGCAGCAGCAGCTTCAAGCTGAACAAGATCTGCTCGTCGACAGATGCACTGCTGTCCTGACAGCCGAAGAATACGGCCTCAGGCGCCCAGCCAAAAGCTACCCGAAACGCAGACTGCTACCTCAATTCGATGAGGAAGCACTAGAGCACACATCTCCCTCGCGTAATGCGGAACGACCACCACGTGGTCGAGACAGGCGGCCGACTGGCCACCCCGCGGCCAGGATAAAGTGGCAACTCAGGCCGAACAGCAGCGTGCCCCACCGCCTCGTAAAAATAGATACGGAAGAGTTCGGGGTCACACATACGACCTCCGACAGATCCTGGATGATACAGCAGGACATACAAGATCGATCTATGGATCGCGAGGGTGTGCCTCGAGGCACGACGGCGGCTACCTATTCGGACGTGATAAACCTAACCACGCCCGGGCCGAATACCGCAGACAGACTCCATCAGAGCTATGCCACGATGCAGCCCGATATAGAGGCGCCGCACACCCTCTCTGCTTCACAGATGAAGTACTGGATCACGAATTCCCCGAGGGGTTCAAGTCTGTCAACATCGAATCATACAACGGCACAACCGATCCCGTAGTATGGATCGAGGATTTCATTCTCCATATCCATATGGCTCGAGGAGATGACCTCCACGCCATCAAATACCTCCCATTAAAGCTCAAAGGGCCAGCTCGGCACTGGTTAAATAGCCTGCTTGAGAATTCCATCGACAGCTGGGAGGACTTGGAAGAGGCTTTCCTTGATAACTTCCAAGGAACTTATGTCCGGCCACCGGACGCCGATGACTTAAGCCACATAGTTCAACAACCTGGAGAATCAGCCAGAAAATTCTGGACTAGGTTCCTAACCAAAAAGAACCAGATCGTTGACTGTCCGGATGCCGAGGCCCTAGCAGCCTTCAAACACAGCATCCGTGACGAATGGCTAGCACGCCACCTCGGCCAAGAAAAGCCGAAGTCTATGGCAGCCCTCACGGCACTCATGACCCGCTTTTGCGCGGGTGAGGACAGCTGGCTGGCTCGTAGTAAAAACACAGCCAACGAGGCAGGCCCCATTGAGGCCAAAAACAGCATCGGCAAGCTCCGTCGCAATAGACACAAAAGCCGAAGCAATGGCGACAACACCGATGACACCACAGTTAACGCCGGATTCAGTGGCTCCAAGTCCGGCCAACGGAAGAAGCCCTACAAAAGAAACAACGAAGGGCCTTCCAGCCTGGACCGCATACTCGACCGTCCGTGCCAAATTCACGGCACCCCGGATAAGCAAGCCAATCATACCAACAGGGATTGTTGGGTCTTCAAGCAGGCAGGCAAGTTAAATGTCGAAAACAAAGAAAAGGGATCACAAAGTGAGGACGAGGACGAAGAGCCCCGGCAGCCGAACACCGGAGGGCAGAAGAAATTTCCCCCTCAAGTGAAAACGGTGAACATGATATACGCTACGCACATCCCCAAAAGGGAGCGTAAGCGAGCACTTAGGGACATCTACGCGGTAGAGCCAGTCGCCCCAAAATTCAATCCATGGTCATCATTCCCGATCACCTTCGATCGTCGGGATCACCCAACTAGTATCCGCCATGGCGGTTCAGCCGCACTAGTCCTCGACCCAATTATTGACGGGTTTCACCTAACACGAGTCCTGATGGACGGTGGTAGCAGCCTCAACCTGCTTTATCAGGACACAGTGCGGAAGATGGGCATTAACCCCTCGAGGATCAAACCAACAAAGACTACCTTTAAAGGAGTCATACCAGGCGTAGAGGCCCGCTGTACGGGCTCAATCACGCTGGAGGTGGTCTTCGGTTCTCCAGACAACTTCCGAAGTGAAGAGTTAATCTTCGATATCGTCCCCTTCCGCAGCGGCTATCACGCACTGCTCGGACGAACCGCGTTTGCTAGATTCAACGCAGTGCCACACTATGCTTATCTCAAGCTCAAGATGCCCGGTCCACGCGGCGTCATAACAGTCAATGGCAATACGGAACGCTCCCTCCGAACAGAGGAGCACACCGCCGCCCTAGCAGCAGAAGCACAGATCGGCCTTCTCAAGCAGCACCATAGTACGACTGTCGAGCCCTTGGACATCATTAAGAGGTTCCGGACCACGCTGCAACAGGACGACGCAGCTCGTCAAGAGCTCGACTAGCAATTTGGCCTCTGTCCCAGTCCCAATGAGGTAGTGGCATTCGTACCACGCATACACAATTATGCACTCAAAATTCCATGGACATCGACGGAGGCACAAGATAACCCGGGGTCTACGGTTCGGCCAGACCAATCCCGGACACGCATACTTTTACCTTTTTCTTGTTTCAGGTTCCTTTTTCCGCGGGCCTGATCGCGAGTCCTTTAGAAGGATTGGCATACAACAGAGGCAAGCAGCACAGGTGTGTAGGGTAACCTCTATACGTTCTTCTTGACGGTATCGATACTTATTCCTCAGGACTCGCACGCTGCGCCCTACTGGTTCCGGCATGTTAAATAGCCCAGATACTACTCGCTCCATCTGTACAAGATACGCCTTGACGTATCCATCCAGTCATAATAAAAATGGTTCGTGGCCCAGTTTCTGTGGTTTTCGCTTCTTACTTCATTTTATTTTGATATGCTTATTTGCTGCATCGATACTCTTCTGTACGTTACATATTCGCAAGGGGCTACTTGTCGCCCCACAATACGGCAGCAAAGTCCGAACACTCCTTATATATAAGTTCGGCACCCCGAATTCAGCATTATATGCATTGGCTCCGAATCATGTCTTTGGTCAACAGTTGGGTTGCCCGGCTCCTGTGCTTGCTACCCTACGTTCCGCTCTATCAGCTAGGGTAGTAAAGGGAGAACTACTGCGATTGTGCCCTGGCCTTGACCGGATGAGCACCTCAGTAGAGAAAGCCGAAAACTAACTGTCATGATACAGCGAGAGCCGGTCAGCTGCTCGAGGGTTACAAAATCGTTGGAGATTTTTCCGTGCATGCGAAGGATCGGCACTTCCCGACCAGATGCTGACAGCACCCTGGCTTGGACCAGGGGCTGCGCACTTGTTTAATTATAAAACTCCTATGGCTAAGTGAGGGCGTTTAAGCCATACAGTCTGATTGCCTTGTCCGTTGTGCTAAACAACTCCTCCAAAGGACCGTATAATTGGATCAAGATTGTTTAGAATCCATCCCAAACACCTCTGTACTATCTACGTGAGGGCAGAAGCCGACGACTGGCCAACCCTCAGATTACAAATAACACGGCCGCACAGGAGGAAACAATTCAAAGCATAATAAATTATTTTACAAAACCGGCTTTGTTCCCATAATACAAGGCAAGGGCAACATGAACACATTTATTCTAATACAATGTCCTGCGAACATTGCGCTGCCACAAGTCGAGACCCCTCTAGGACATCCGCGAAATATCGCTCGGGTGTGTGGTGCTCCTTACCCTCTGGCGGCCCGCTGGCAACTTCAACAACGTTCATCTTCGCCCACCACATCTTGCAGCGAGTGAAGGCCATACGGGCACCTTCAATATAGGAAGAGCGCTTGACGACGTCCAGCCGCGGACAGGCCTCCACCAGACGCCTCACGAGTCCGAAGTAGCTATAGGGCATAGCTTCGGCTGGCCATAGCCGGATCATCACATCCTTCATGGCTAGTTCGGCCACCCGGTGCAGCTCCACCAGCTGCTTCAGCTAATCGGTGAAGGACACGGGATGCTCTGGCGTCGCATACTGCGACCAGAATAGCCTCTCAGTAGAGCCTCCTCATTCGGCTCGATAGAACTCCACAGCATCTGATACGCTGCGTGGTAGATCCGCAAAAGCCCCTGGGGAACTCCTAACCCGGGTTAGCAAAAGGTACTGCTTCGCCGCACACTTGCTTTGCATCTTAAAAGCCTTACCTGCCGTGACCTTCTTGGCCTCCTGGATCACCTGGAGGGTGGCCTGGGCCTCATTCCGTGTGGTCTCCATGCTCTGACGAGCCTTGGTGAGTTCGGCCCCTTGAGCCGACGCATCATGCTCCAAGGTCTCAAATTTTTTCACCGCATCCTGGAGCTCCTGCTGGATTTCTTTGACCCGGGCCTCGAGCTTCTTACGGGTGGCTTGCTGCTGGACAGCTTTCTCCTCGGCCTCGCCCAGGGCCTTCCTCAGGGCCTCGACCTCGGTCGCGGCTCCTTCACATATTACGACACTACAGTCAATATACATTGCCTACGCTTTCCGAACATACAACAAGTCGTTATTCACCTTGCTTCTCTTGGAGCCGAACCCTAACCTCGCCGAGCTCGTTCTCGGTCCGCTCCAGCCTCTGCCTCAATTCAGAGACTTCGGTAGCATGCGAGGTTGCGGCCAACAGCGACACCAGCTTATGCATACATGCTACGTTAGTCTCCTACAATAGATCCTCTGTCCGGTTCTTCTAGCCGAACACCGGACAGTGTCTCAGGGGCTACTGACTACAGGTTTTTTTCTCTTTCTATGTCACTTACCTCGAAACCTGTCAACAGGTTGCTGCAGGCGTCGTTCAGTCCACTCTTGGCGGACTGAACCTTC
This sequence comes from Aegilops tauschii subsp. strangulata, assembly GCF_002575655.3. NCBI lineage: Eukaryota > Viridiplantae > Streptophyta > Magnoliopsida > Poales > Poaceae > Aegilops > Aegilops tauschii. Next base: position 346,773,222 of record NC_053035.3, on the reverse strand, counting down.
TCAATCACCGCGCCCATAAGAACGCGGTGCTCGTCCATAACGGAGGCGCCTCGTAGCGCCTCCATCAGGTTGTCCGGCGCTCCTGGATGGACAGAGACCACCGGCGGAAGCGGCGCACCCCCTCCTTCAAAGGGGGCTGCTTGCCCGACTCCGGAGCCATATGGGTCTCCAGAATTGTATTCGGCTGAGGGCCAAACTGGATGCGGCCCTCTTCGCCAGTCTCCATGGGGATCGTCTCCTCCATGTGTCAGGCAGTGGAGGCTTCGCCTCGTGGCGCCTCCCGGACAGCGTCCTGGGCTCCTCCCTGGTTCGAATCGGCCCTCCGGGACAGCGCTTCGGTGTCGTCCCTGGCCCCGGGGGAGTAAGCAGGCGGTGGCGACTGGCTCGCCATCTCTGACGGAGCCAACGAACCTTCAGATGAGGATCGCTGGACAAGGTCATGGGCCGGACTGCAATAGTACAGTTAAACTATGTAAAATATAAATGGAGAGAAAGGGCCGGATGTGCGCACAAGCAAGCCACGTCACTTACGATGCGGCCTGGGGCTTAGTACGAGGGCGTCGTTCCGGACTACTGTCGACATCCCATGCGGTGTTGACCGCTGGGGCGCCTTTCCCCTTCTTGGGCGTCTCCGCCTCCAGACGCGCCGAAGCCGTCCTCTTCTTCTTCTTCTCCTCGGGGGGAGGGTTGTTCTCCTCCTCCTCCTCCTCTTCCTCGTCATTGTCCTCAGGGACAGAGGAATGAGCTTCGTCGACTTCGGACGTCACGTCCGGAGTGCCCTTGCGACGGGGGCCACTCTTGGCCCCCTTGGCCTTCTTCTTGGCCTTCTTCTCCGGCGCCTTATGTGGCGCCGGCACCAGCATCTTCGCCAGGCGCGGGATGACAGGTTCTTCGGGCAGCGGGGCCGGACACTGGATCCGCCTCGCCCTCTCCATCCAGTCCTGAAAGAGCACTAATAAAAACTTAGATATCATCCTCGAAACATTTGAGTCGGGGATATGTCAAAAAAATATACCTCGCTGGCGGGGTGTTTACAATCATGACCACGGTCTGAGTCCGTGGCCGATGGCTTCTTGTTGCCCTTAAAGAGCAGCTTCCAGGCCCCTTCATGAGAAGTCTCAAAGAGCCTTTTCAAGGTCTGGTGCTTCTTCGAATTGAACTCCCACAAAGGGCGGCTTCGGCACTGGCAGGGAAGAATCCGGCGGACCAGCATCACCTGGATGACGTCAACAAGCTTGACGTTCTTGGTCACCATGCTTTGAACGCGCGTCTGTAGCGCTATTAGCTCGTCAGATGAACACCAGTCCGGACTCTTCTCGACCCAGGAGGTCAGTCGCATGGGAGCACCGGAGCGGAATTCGGCAGCCGCGGCCCAGGTGGTGCCGCGAGGTTCTGTGATGTAGAACCACTTCTTCTACCATTCCTTTACTATCTCCACAAAAGTGCCTTTGGGCCAGGAGACATTGGAGAGCTTGCTCACCATGGCTCCTCCGTACTACGCGTGCTGGCCATCCACCACCTTCAGCTTCACGGTGAAGACTTTGAGCCACAACCCGAAGTGGGGATGGATGCGGAGGAAGGCCTCACACACGACGATAAACGCCGAGATGTTGAGGAAGGAATTCGGGGACAGATCATGAAAATCTATCCCGTAATAATACATCAGCCCGTGGACGAAAGGATGGAGTGGAAACCCTAGCCCGCGGAAGAAATGAGGGATGAATACTACCCTCTCTGTGGGCTCCGGCGTGGGAACGACTTGTCCCTCGGCCGGCAGACGATGGGCGATCTCCTTCGCCAAATATCCGGCCGCCCGGAGCTCAGTAATGTCCTCCTCCTTGACGGAGGAGACCATCCACTTGCCCTGGCCACCGGATCCAGACATGGTTGCTTGAGTGGAAAGGAGATGAGAACTTGGGCACTGGAGCTTGAGATCGGAAAGGTGGAGACGGAGAGAGAGCGTGAGAAGAGGAAGGGGGAATGCTTATCCCCTTATAAAGGCAGCAAATATTAAACGCCTCCTCACTCGCCTTAGGATTCGCCTGTTCCCAAGGGCTGTATAAATGGCACGGTTGAGTTACCCATGCCAGCATTGATGAGAATCCTGCAATAAGGGGACACGATCTCTGTTTCGACAAGACGTGCCAATAGCTACCGCGTCTCGAAACATGGGATGGCAGAAGAAAAACAGTTCGAAATTATGACCGGATAGACGTGATGTCGTGTTGAAAAGAAGCTGTCTGCAGATTAGATTCATGCAAATATTATATTCTCGCTGTGGTTGTGTAGGGAGTGCGTAACAGGTCCGGATATGATCATTGCATCCGAAGACTATATTGGAGTTCGGGGAAAGGGAACCCGCCTTGCAATGCCGAAGACAATCTGCGCGCCGGACTCCTCGTCATTGAAAGCCAGGTTCAGGAGCAACTGAGGGAGTCCTGGACTAAGGGGTCCTCGGGCGTTCGGCCTGTTATTCATGGGCCGGAGTGATGGGCTACGAAGACATGAAGGCCAAAGACTATACCCGTGTCCGGATTGGACTCTACTTGGCGTGGAAGGCAAGCTTGGCGACCGAAGATTCCTTCTTATGCAACCGACTTCATGTAAACCCTAGATCCCCTTGGTGTCTATATAAACCGGGGAGCATAGTCCGGATAGGGGACATTCATTACCATATACACATAGGCTAGACTTCCAGGGTTTAGCCATTACGATCTCGTCGTAGATCAACTCTTGTAACACTCATATTCATCAAGATCAATCAAGCAGGAAGTAGGGTATTACCTCCATAAGAGGCCCGAACCTGGGTAAACATCGTGTTCCCCGTCTCCTGTTACCATCGATCCTAGACGCACAGTTCGGGACCCCCTACCCGAGATCCGCCTGTTTTGACACCGATAGACATCTTGACTTGACCAAGGATGGCGAGCCGGTTGACCAAAAGGTTTATCGCTCTATGATTGGTTCATTGTTATATCTATGTGCCTCCCGTCCCGATATTATGCTAAGTGTGTGCATGTGTGCACGATATCAAGCGCCCCCCAAAGAATGTCATCTTAAGGCTGTGAAAAGGATAGTGAGATACTTAATTCATACACCAAATTTTGGCATTTGGTATCCTAAGAGGTCTACTTTTGATCTTGTTGGCTACTCCGACTCGGACTGTGCCGGTGACAAGGTTGATAGAAAGTCCACTTCGGGTACTTGTCAATTTCTTGGTAGATCTCTTGTCTCTTGGTCCTCCAAGAAACAAAACTCAGTATCCTTATCCACCGCCGAAGCGGAATACATTGCCGTCTGTTCATGTTGTGCTCAATTACTTTGGATGACCCAAACTCTTAAAGATTATGGGATATATGTGAAACATGTTCCATTGCTTTGTGACAATGAAAGTGATATCAAGATTTCTCATAATCCCGTGCAACATTCTCGAACTAAGCATATTGAAGTTCATCATCATTTCATTTGAGATCATGTTGCTAAAGGTGACACTGATCTTAAGCATGTTCGTACCGATAAGCAATTGGTGGATATATTCACCAAACCGCTTGATGAGAAAGTATTTTGCTGTTTGAGAGGTGAATTTAATATCATGGATGCTTCAAACTTGGAGTAGAAACTCCATTCGGATACATGCAAGGCATGAGCCTATGACTAATCCTTGATATTTCTCTTATGATGATGATCATATGTCTTGGATATATATTTGCGCCCTTGCATGCTATCTAACCCTTGTAGGTACTTGGATGAATCTAAATCTATGAGATTGCAAATCACTCACATCTTGAGCAACCTCTACATCACCAAGTCTCTACAATATGGTGGATGAAGACAAGGAAGCATGAATCCCTTCAACATATCCTTTGACAATTTCATTTGATATCAAATTTTCTTGATTGTCATTTTGGATACACAAGTGCTCTTCCTTGCTAGACTAACCCATGTAGGTAGATGAACTCAAACTACAAGTGGTGCTCCCAACTCTTGATGTGCTACATCAACCTTGAGCATCCCACACAAGTTCAACTACATGATCAAGTTCAACACCACCACCCAAGGTATGTTATTCCATCTTAGAGAAACTTTACCCCAAGTCATGGGTCAAAGCAGCTCAACAATATGCGAATACATCAAAATGCTTAAACGAAAAATGGTAACCCCATTTTGAGCTTAAACGATGAGTATGACCTACGATCAAGTGTTCTCACTTGACTCCTGAGTCAATATACTCTAACATAGGTGACATTGTCGCCGACCAATTCTAGATGAAGTTCTCTAGTGTTTCTCTGTGTTCTTGCATTTGTCTCTTGCATATTTGTTCCCCTTCTTTGATAAAAAAGAAACTTCATCTAGATTTCTTTATTTTCTCTGTTATGATCTGCATTTCTTGCATCCAATTCATTGCAAATCTTTCAGTTAATTCCTTGCAAATCTTTGTGAGATCTTATTTGCCTAGTGAGCTGAGGTGACAAATGTTCTCTCTGTGTTGAACTCGGATACACCAGATTTCCACTTTTGGTCAAACCGAACCATTTCGGTGCCACCGAAGAAAACAACTCGGTGTAACCGATTTCAGCGCTGAGAAGACACTTTGCCATTTGCATCCTGCATATTTGTTCCAGCTCCACTCAATGATTCTTGTCCTCTACCAGCATCACATTCTATATGCTGCTTTGCTTTGTGACTCAAGGACCAAACCTATTTTGACTCACACTCCAGAAGATCCCTTCTTGGAAATTGATGTCAAAGGGGGAGCGAGAGAGATCACATCAAAGCTTAATCACTTCAAAGGGGGAGAGTGCTTAATCACATCAAAGAGCCCCAGATGCTTGGTATTCAAGAGGAGAGAAGTCACATGTCTTTAAGAGGGGAAAGACATGTCAGTTTGTGTTATGTTTCTTTTGTGCTCTGATTTGTTTTGCTCTGATTTTCTTTGCCCTATCTTCTCCCATTATCCAATATAAGCTCCAGGGGAGAAAGACATCTAAGGGAAGAAAAATCTTTGAATTCATTGCATATCTTTACCTTTGGGGACATGTCTATATCCAATAGGAGTACCTAGTACTCACTCTCTACATGTCATCCCAATCTTGGTACTCTTGTGGTTTGCAGTTATTGCTCTGTCTAGTAGATGTATCTGTGTTATCTAACCTTGTTTACTCAGGTTCATCTCTTCCAAAGGCAGCTCAAGACCACAAGGTAAGTGTATGCATCACATTCATGTGCATGATGATCTCTTGCTGATGTACATATTGTTTGCAAGAAGGACTCATGAACATGAAGGTACACTTTCTATATTCACATCATTTGCTATGATGCATATAGCCAAGATACATGTAACTCATTGCTTGCTCTGTCATGCTTATGCATTCACATGCACTTATATTCTATATTTACATGATTGCGTACATGTAGGGGGAGCCTATGCATGTTACATGTCTTTCCAAAGCTTTACTTGCTATTCTTTATATCTTTGTCTAAAGCTTTGATGTATGTTTTCATCAATTACCAAAAAGGGGGAGATTGAAAGCACAAGTGCTCCCTGGGTGGTTTTGGTAATTAATGTCAACATATCTCTTGTTGGACTAATACTTTTATCTAGTATATTTCAGATGAGTTCAACAGTGGAGTGGCGTGGACAAGAGGATGTGGAACCCCTTCAAAATGCGAAGGACACATATTGGCTCAAGATCAAGACTCTACATTTTCATTTTAGTGATCCAAGATCACATTGAGTCCATAGGAAAGCCAATACTATTAAAAGGGGATGAGGTGTTGCTTAATGGCTTGCTTGCTCAAAGTGCTTAGTGATATGCTCCAAAGCCCTCAACCACTTTCTCATTTCCACATATGTCCCAAACCAAAAGTCAAACTCGGCCCCACCGATTTGATCTATCCGGCGCCACCGAGTTCATTTGACATAGCCACTACTAGAAACCCTAGTCACTTCAGTCTCACCGATAGGGATCTCGGTCTCACCGAGATGGGATTGCAAACTCTCTGTATCCCTTCGTAACGTTTTGGTCCAACCGAGATGAGCGATCGGTCCCACCGAGTTCGCAATGCAAACTCTCTATTTCCCTTTCATAACGTTTCGGTCTTACCGAAATGAGCAATTCAGTCCCATCAAGTTTGCCTGACCAACTCTCTGTTTGCCTATTACATAAATCGGTCCTACCGAGTTTATGTGATCGGTCTCACTGAGATTACGTTATGCCCTAACCCTAATGAAATCGGCCCACTGAGTTGACATGTTGGTCCCACGGAAAAGCCTAACGTTCACATTTTGAACTAAATCGGTCTGGCCGAGTTTCTCGATTCAGTCTCACCGAGTTTGGTAAATTGTGTGTAACGGTTAGATTTTGTGTGGAGGCTATATATACCCCTCCACCCACTCTTCATTCGTGGAGAAGCCATCAGAACGTGCCTACACTTCCAGCATTCATTTTCTAAGAGAGAACCACCTACTCATGTGTTGAGACCAAGATATTCCATTCCAACCACAAGAATCTTGATCTCTAGCCTTCCCCAAGTTGCTTTCCACTCAAATCATCTTTCCACCAAATCCAAATCCATGAGAGAGAGTTGAGTGTTGGGAAGACTATCATTTGAAGCACAAGAGCAAGGAGTTCATCATCAACACACCATCTATTACCTTTTGGAGAGTGGTGTCTCCTAGATTGGTTAGGTGTCACTTGGGAGCCTCCTTCAAGAGTGTGGAGTTGAACCAAGGAGTTTGTACGGGCAAGGAGATCGCCTACTTCGTGAAGATCTACCCTAGTGAGGCAAGTCCTTCGTGGGCGATGGCCATGATGGGATAGACAAGGTTGCTTCTTCATGGGCCCTTCGTGGGTGGAGCCCTCCGTGGACTCGCGCAGCCGTTACCCTTCGTGGGTTGAAGTCTCCATCAACGTGGATGTACGATAGCACCACCTATCGGAACCACGCCAAAAATCTTTGTGTCTCCAATTGCGTTTGCACACTCCAATGCCATACCTTTACATTCTTGCAACTTGCATGCTTTACTTTTCGCCGCTCATATACTCTGGCCATGCTTGCTTGAAATGTATTGTGAATGTTTAAACTTGTGCTAAAACTCCACCTTAACTTGAAGAAATTAAAAACTGCTACTTTTCTTTGTTGAGGGTCTAATCACCCCCCCTCTAGACACCTCTTCTCGATCCTTTCAGTTCAGTCCGTTGTTGATGGACCGAACACTTTGTAAAACCGCACCCATAAGGGCGCGGTGTTCGGCGATGATGATGGAGCTGTCCACCAACTCCTCCATCTCATTTGGCCAGCCTGCCGTCGCTCGGTTATTGGTGTTCGGTGCACGCGGTGGGCCCCCAGCTCCTCCTTCGGCGGAAGGCGGGATCGGCGCGTCCGAGGGCCTTGAGGGCTCTGATACGGCTGGTTGGGAGGGCTCAGATAGTCCGGACTCCCTCCCTGTATCTGCCATGGGGGACATATCGTGCTGGTCTTTGATGGTCGAGGCATCGGCCTCGGCCATGATCTCGTCGTCGCCCTCCTCTGTGTTCGGGTGGGGAGGGATCCTTCGGGATAGCACCTCCGATCCCTGGGCTCTTTAAGGACCGGGGGAGGCGCGGAGCACGACGCAGATCCGCTGTCCGCTAGCTCGGCGGGCGGAGAGGTCCCCTCCGAGGTTGGCTCGGTAGGGTGGCCGCATGGTGGGCTGTGATATCATGCAATCAGTTTCTATCTATAAAGGACTGGTAAAATGAAGTAAGTAAGAAATGTTGAGGTTCATACTTTGTGGCGGGGGGCTTGACCCTGGGTCCTTCTCCGGAACCTCTTCGGAAGCCACAGACTCCTCGTCGAAGTCCGAGCTGTCGGGCAGGACCAATTTAGGTCTGCACTGCCTCTTCGAGGGGCGAGGAGGTTGCTCCTCCTCGGCGTCTTCGGGCACCGCCCTGTTCTTGGAGCGGGAGGAGGCACTTTCCTCCTCGTCTTCGTCCTCTTCCCCGTCTTGGGCAGATGGGGTCGCAGCATCTCCGGCCTTGGTTTCTGGATGACCTCTTGGCTGGAGGCCTTCCCTGGCTTCCGGCGGATCTTTCTTCTTGTTCCCTTCTTCTCTGGCGCCTTGTAAGGCACCACGACCAGCAGCTCCTCCAGTTGAGCTGTCTGAGGCTCTTCGGGTAGCAGAGCCGGACTACTGATCTTCTTGGCCTTCTCAAGCCAGCCCTATAGAGAAGACAAATGGAAGTTTGAACTTCGCGTAGTGCGGTCGGTAGAACAGGAAACGGGCAAGAGCTCAATTACCTTCTTCGGGGGAGTTTTGGCCTCGAGGACAATGTCTTCTTCCTCGGCCGGCAATTCCTCCTGGGGCTTAAATAACAACTTCCATATCTTGTCGTGGGTGGTGCCGAAGAAGTACTGCATGGTGGCCGGGTCCTCAGACTTGTAAGACCACATTGAAGCGGCCCTCTGCTAACAGGGGAGGGGGCGGCGACCGAGCATTAGCTGGACCACATTGGTCAGCTTGGTGCCGGTCTCCATCACGTTGGAGATACATTTTTGCAGCATCTTCACCTCGCCAGCGGATCCCCAGTTAAGACCTTTCCTGGTCCACGAGGTCAATCTCGCGGGGGTTCGGATCTGAATTCGGGAGCCGCCGTCTAGGCCGCCTCCCGTGGTTCTGTAGTGTAGAACCATTCCTTCTACCTAACCTTGACGATATCGCTGAATATGCCCTTTGGCCACTGGACTCGGGTAAGCTTGCTGACCATCACTCCACCACAGTCCACTTGGGCACCGCCGACTATCTTTGGGTTGACGTTGAAGATCTTTAGCCACAGGCCAAAGTGCGGCCCGACTCGTAGAAGGGCCTCGTAGACGATGATGAAGGACGAAATGTGGATGAAGGAGTTTGGGGCTAGATCATGAAAATCTAGCCCACAGAAGAACATCAGTCCCCGAACAAAGGGGTGCAGCGGGAAGCCGAGCCCCTGGATGAAGTGGGGGATGAACACCATCCTATCGCCATGCTTGGGTGTGGGGACGACCTGGCCCTCCTATGGGGCCCGGTGCGCGACGTTAGCAGATAGGTAGCCGTCGCGCTTTAGATCTTCATTGTCTTTGTTGGTGATGACGGAAGCCTCCCACTTGTCGTTGGCCCCTGACCCGGCCATGGTTTGAGAAAGGGAGGGCTTGGGTGGATTCTCCGCAAAGAAACTAGACGGGGCGCTGGAGCTCCGAAGTTTGGAGAGCAGCGGTTGGAGAAGGAAGAAGGCGTGGGCCAATAGCGGCGGCCATTCCCCTTTTTTATAGGCCACTGATATGCCAAGGGTCCGTTCTTCCACGCCGCAGGCCTCTCCACTTCCCGATATACTCGCGACATTATGCGCGATGGGGATGATCGAAATCATTGATCATATCCCCTAAAAAGTGGGGCACAATCTCCGCCTATATGGGACACACCAATGGAGGTGCGTCCTCGAACCGTGCATCGAGAACTTCCAGCCGTTCGGCGTTATGACCGGACGTGACCCTTCGCCAAAAAGTTGTTAGATGAGGCCACGGTTCACATTGGAACGCTTCGACCTTCAGGGCTAAGTAAAGCCAATGTTCCGGATTCCGGACATCATTCAACTCCAAGCACACATAGGACAGGATAGAGAACTCACCTCGCAAGCCGAACACTTCGGGATATGTGGACGCCAATCACAAACCCTGGCATTGGAGGCTAGTTCAGGGGCTACTGAAGGAGTCCTGGATTAAGGGGTCCTCAGGCCGCTGGCCCAATCCTTATGGGCCGGACTAATGGGTTGTTGTGGAGCCGAGCTAGAGCGTGGACCCGTGACCGAATAGAAGATCCATGGAGCCGTGGTGTGCGCTCCAAGTCAAGATTTAGCATGATCTTCCCTTTATTTTAACCGACCATGTGTAACCCTAACACCACTGGTGTCTATATAAACCGGAGGGCTTTAGTCTTTAGGGTTAGAGCAACATCTGTCGGATCACGGGTTCCGGCAAAACCCTTAAGGTTCGAACTCTGGGGTGCGCACGAAGATCTCCCCCTACCGATCCACGTCCTAGCTTTGCTAAGATATCAAGGGCTAACTCGACGAACTCGCAACACAAAGAACAAAAGATTTATACTGGTTCGGGCCACCGTTGTGGTGTAATACCCTACTCCAGTGTGGTGGTGGTGGATTGCCTCTAGGGCTGAGGACGACCAGTTACAAGGGGAAGAACAGCCTCGTGAGGTTGAGGTGTTCTTGTGCTCGGTGTGTGGCTAAGGGTTGGCTAAAGATCAGATGCATGAGGCTCCGTTCGGTCCCCTTCTACTGTGGTGGCTAGTCCTATTTATAGAGGCCCTGGTCCTCTTCCCAAATATTGAGCGGGAAGGGAGCCAACAACGGCCAGTTTGAAAGGGGACAGCTAGTACAACTTATCCTGACAAAAGTAGTCTTCGCCTACCAAGGGCTCTGGCGGTGACGCCGCCTTGGGCTCCATGGTGACCTCCGTCTTGCCGTCCTGCTGGTCTTAGTCTTGTTGCACTGATATGGAAACCTTTGCTTGATGCCTCGGTACTCCGTGCCTGCGCTTGCTTCCTTAGCACCAAAGAGGAAACAAGGACACTGTGCACGCTGGCGCCTGCCTGGTCTCGATCGTCATGGCTCACGTCACGAGAACCTCATGAGGTTTGCCTTGCCTTGATCTCTCCGCCCCTCGCGAGCCAACCTGGTGAGGCCGCTCCTGGGGAGGCCTTGCGTCGTCCGCCTCGCGAGGGTCTTGAATGCTTGCGGGTGAAGATGGGCCGTACGGGCCCGCTTGCAGACCACGCCGTGGGCCGCAGGCAGGCAAGTCTGGGGACCCCCGTTCCCAGAACGCCGACAGTAGCCCCCGGGCCCAAGGCGCGCTCGGGTTGGGCTTCGAGGCGAAGCCAAAGGTCAAGTGCGGAGCGCCGCGGGCCCCAATAGCCTGCGGCCTTGGTCGACGCGTGGCGGTTGATTGGACGTGGGTGTCTCCGCTTCCCCACATAGCCTTGGAATCCGCCTGGCTACGCGGCCACCGCAACCTACACAGTTATTCTTCCATCGCCCCCGCCATACTTCCCTGGTTCCTCTGCTTCTCCGAGACTCTGCTCCTCTTTCCAATCTGACCTGAGCTCTGCCCACTCCATCGTCATTGCGCCGAAACAAGCGGATACGGGGAAGAAACCTCTGTCTTCTGGCAGCGCGCCTTCAGCCATCGAGCCCGCGGTTGGCCGATCCCTGGTGCTCAATGACGAGGCCATGCGCAAGGTGCGCCCCATGCTCGCCTCTTGCTTCAATGAGTGGGGAAAGACGGTCGCCTGGCCTGCGTCTCGAGCTCATATTGACAGGACAGTCACCGAGGTTCCGCTCTTCATTGACGATCTCTGGGCTAGCCTAGTTCCCCCTTTCCCCGCCTTCTTCAACGCAGTGCTTGAACATTACCAGATCCACATGCTGCACCTCGACCCCCAATCCATGACTCTTCTCGCTGTCTTCGCCATCGTTTGTGAGACCATGGTGGGCATTGCCCCTTCCGTGGACCTTCTTTGCCACTTCTTCTCGTTGCATCTGGTGGATCCCCGGCAGAGCTCGGGATGCGTGAGCTTCCATGCCGTGGCTGAGACAGCCGGCTCGGGGATCGATTCTGACCTCCCGCCGTCCGCGGGCAGATTTCGGGCGTGCTGGGTGTATGTGGACGTAGGGGTGCTCAGCCCCCTGCTCTCGCCCCCGTTGTTGCCCGCCGTCCCCAACTCCGGCTGGGGCCATGAGAAGCTCACGAGCCCTTGCCTTGTCCCCATCTGGCTCAGGCTGAAGAAGCTGAAAGACCTTGGTGTGACTGCGCCTATGGTGGTAAAGGAGTTCGCCAGGCGCCGAGTCGCTCCGCTCCGGCGCCATTCTGGACCGATGTGGGCCTTGCTCAACAGCAAGGACCATATTAGGCTTCAGGAGTCAGGGCTCCCTCTTGAGACGCGACAGACGGTGCTTGAGGTCTTGGCGGGTGTTCCGTTGCCAGACGACATGCCTGGGAAGAGTTGCTTGTTGTACCGTTGCTCGAACAAGGAGGAATTCGTGGAGCACATGCCTTCCTTTGACGAGTGGGGGTTGCGCCCAGATGGCCTGGTGGGGCCCCGCAAGAACCCCATCAACGTGGTTCCCCTCTTCGCTGTGGGTGCCGAGCTCACCCCGAGTGTGGAAGCAGGGGGGCGAACACCATCCGGTTGGGCCTCCAAGTGCCAAGTGCAGAGGTTTGTAGGATAGTAGCAAATTTCCCTCAAGTGGATGACCAGAGGTTTATCAATCCGTGGGAGGCGTAGGATGAAGATGGTCTCTCTCAAACAACCCTGCAACCAAATAACAAAGAGTCTCTTGTGTCCCCAACACACCCAATACAATGGTAAATTGTATAGGTGCACTAGTTCGGTGAAGAGATGGTGATACAAGTGCAATATGGATGGTAGATATAGGTTTTTGTAATATGAAAATATAAAAACAGCAAGGTAACTACTGATAAAAGTGAGCACAAACGATATTGCAATGCTTTGAAACAAGGCCTAGGGTTCATACTTTCGCTAGTGCAAGTTCTCTCAACAATAATAACATAATTGGATCATATAACTATCCCTCAACATGCAACAAAGAGTCACTCCAAAGTCACTAATAGCTGAGATCAAACGAAGAGATTATGGTAGGGTACGAAACCACCTCAAAGTTATTCTTTCCAATCAATCCGTTGGGCTATTCCCATAAGTGTCACAAACAGCCCTAGAGTTCCTACTAGAATAACACCTTAAGACACAAATCAACCAAAACCCTAATGTCACCTAGATACTCCAATGTTACCTCAAGTATCCGTGGGTATGATTATACGATATGCATCACACAATCTCAGATTCATCTATTCAACCAACACATAGAACCTCAAAGAGTGCCCCAAAGTTTCTACCGGAGAATCAAGACGAAAACGTGTGCCAACCCCTATGCATAGGTTCATGGGAGGAACCCGCAAGTTGATCACCAAAACATACATCAAGTGAATCACGTGATATCCCATTGTCACCACAGATACGCACGGCAAGACATACATCAAGTGTTCTCAAATCATTAAAGACTCAATCCGATAAGATTACTTCAAAGGGAAAACTCAATCCATTACAAGAGAGTAGAGGGGGAGAAGCAACATAAGATCCAACTATAATAGCAAAGCTCGCGATACATCAAGATCGTGCCAAATCAAGAACACGAGAGAGAGATCAAACACATAGCTACTAGTACATACCCTCAGCACCGAGGGTGAACTACTCCCTCCTCGTCATGGAGAGCGCCGGGATGATGAAGATGGCCACAGGGTGAGGGTTCCCCACTCCGGCAGGGTGCCGGAACAGGGTCCCGATTGGGTTTTGGTGGCTACAGAGGCTTGCGGCATCGGAACTCCCGATCTATTCTGTTTCCCGATCGTTTTAGGGTATATGGGTATATATAGGTGAAAGAAGTACGGCAGGGGAGCCACGAGGGGCCCACGAGGGTGGATGGCGCACCTCCTGCCTCGTGCCTTCCTTGTTGCTTTCTTGACATGGACTCCAAGTCTCCCGGGTTGCTTTCTTTCCAAAAATAACTTCTCCAGAAGGTTTCATTCCGTTTCGACTCCGTTTGATATTCCTTTTCTTCGAAACACTGAAACAAGGGAAAAACAGGAACTGGCATTGGGCTCTGGGTCAATAGGTTAGTCCCAAAAATAATATAGAAGTGCATAATAAAGCCCATAAAACATCCAAGATGGATAATATAATAGCATGGAACAATAAAAAATTATAGATACGTTGGAGACGTATCAACATCCCCAAGCTTAATTCCTGCTCGTTCTCGAGTAGGTAAATGATAAAAATAGAATTTTTGATGTGGAATGGTACTCGACATAATTTCAATGTAATTCTTCTCAATTGTGGTATGAATATTCAGATCCGAAAGATTCAAGATAAAAGTTCATATTGACATAAAAATCATAATACCTCAAGCATACTAACTAATCAATTATGTCCTCTCAAAATAACATGGCCAAAGAAAGTTCATCCCTACAAAATCATATAGTTTAGTCATGCTCCATTTTCGTCACACAAGAATGCTCTCATCATGCACAACCCCGATGACAAGCCAAGCAACTGTTTCATACTTTAGTAATATCAAACTTATAAACCTTCACGCAATACATGAGCGCGAGCTATGGACATAGCACTATGGGTGGAATAGAATATGATGATGGGGGTTATGTGGAGAAGACAAAAAGGAGAAAGTCTCACATCAACGAGGCTAATCAATGAGCTATGGAGATGCCCATCGATTGATGTTAATGCAAGGAGTAGAGATTGCCATGCAACAGATGCACTAGAGCTATAAATATATGAAAGCTCAACAAAAGAAACTAAGTGGGTGTGCATCCAACTTGCTGGCTCACGAAGACCTAGGGCACTTGAGGAGGCCCATTGTTGGAATATACAAGCCAAGTTCTATAATGAAAAATTCCCACTAGTATATGAAAGTGACAAAACAAAAGACTCTCTATCATGAAGATTATGGCGCTACTTTGAAGCACAAGTGTGGTAAAAGGATAGTAACATTGTCCCTTCTCTCTTTTTCTCTCATTTTTTGGGCCTTCTCGTTTTTTATGGCCTTTCTTTTTTTTATTCCTCACTTGGGACAAGGCTCTAGAAAATGATGATCATCACACTTCTATTTATTTACAACTCAATGATTACAACTCGATACTAGAACAAAGTATGACTCTATATGAATGCCTCCGGCGGTGTACCGGGATATGCAATGAACCAAGAGTGACATGTATGAAAGAATTATGAATGGTGGCTTAGCCACAAATACTATGTCAACTACATGATCATGCGAAGCAATATGACAATGATGAACGTGTCATGATAAACTAGATGGTGGAAAGTTGCATGGCAATATATCTCGGAATGGCTATGGAAATGCCATAATAGGTAGGTATGGTGGCTGTTTTGAGGAAGATATAAGGAGGTTTATGTGTGAAAGAGCGTATCATATCACGGGGTTTGGATGCACCGGCGAAGTTTGCACCAACTCTCAATGTGAGAAAGGGCAATGCACGGTACCGAAGAGGCTAACAAATGGTGGAAAGGTGAGAGTGCGTATAATCCATGGACTCAACATTAGTCATAAAGAACTCACATACTTATTGCAAAAATCTACAAGTCATCAAAAACCAAGCACTACGCGCATGCTCCTAGGGGGATAGATTGGTAGGAAAAGACCATCGCTCGTCCCCGACCGCCGCTCATAAGGAAGACAATCAAAGAACACCTCATGTTTCAAATTTGTTACATAACGTTTACCATACGTGCATGCTACGGGACTTGCAAACTTCAACACAAGTATTTCTCAAATTCACAAGTACTCAACTAGCACGACTTTAATATCACTACCTCCATGTCTCAAAACGATCATCAAGCATCAAACTTCTCTTAGTATTCAACACACTCATAAGAAAGTTTTTACTAGTCTTGAATACCTAGCATATTAGGATTAAGCACATTACCATGCTGTTTAAGACTCTCAAAATAATATACGTGAAGCATGAGAGAATATTAGTTTCTATAAAACAAAACCACCACCGTGCTCTAAAATATATAAGTGAAGCACTAGAGCAAACAACAAACTACTCTGAAAGATATAAGTGAAGATCAATGACTAGTCGAATAATTATGCAACTATGTGAAGACTCTCTAACATTTAAGAATCTCAGATCTTGGTATTTTATTCAAACAGCAAGCAAGGCTAAAGAAAATAAAATGACACTCCAAGAAAAACACATATCACGTGGTGAATAAAAATATAGCCCCAAGTAAAGTTACCGATGAACGAAGACGAAAGAGGGGATGCCATCCGGGGCATCCCCAAGCTTTGGCTTTTTGGTGTCCTTAGATTATCTTGGGGGTGCCATGGGAATCCCCAAGCTTAGGCTCTTGCCACTCCTTGTTCCATAATCCATCAAATCTTTCACCCAAAACTTGAAAACTTCAGAACACAAAACTTAGCAGAAAATCTCGTGAGCTCCATTAGTGAAAGAAAACAAAAGACCACTTCAAGGTACTGTAATGAACTCATTCTTTATTTGTATTGGTGTTAAATCTACTTTATTCCGGCTTCTCTATGGTTTATAAACTATTTTACTAGCCATAGATTCATCAAAATATGCAAACAACACACGAAAAACAGAACAGTCTGTAGTAATCTGTAACTAACGCAAACTTATGGAACTCCAAAAATTCTAAAATAAATTGGTGGACCTGAGGAATTTGTCTAGTAATCATCAGCAAAAAGAATAAACTAAATATCACTCTCCAGTAAAAAGTTTTAGCTAATCTCGTGAGCGCTAAAGTTTCTATTTTTTACAGCAAGATCATAAAGACTTCACCCAAGTCTTCCCAAAGGTTCTACTTGGCACAAACACTAAATAAAACACAAAACCACATCTAAGCAGAAGCTAGATGGATTATTTATTCCTAAACAGAACCAAAAAGCAAGAAACTAAAATAAAATTGGGTTGCCTCCCAACAAGCGCTATCGTTTAACGCCCCTAGCTAGGCATGATGATTTCAATTATGCTCGCATAAAAGATAAGAATTGAAACATAAAGAGAGCATCATGAAGAATATGACTAGCACATTTAAGTCTAACCCACTTCCTACGCATAGGGATTTTGTGAGCAAACAACTTATGGGAACAATAATCAACTAGCATAGGAAGGTAAAACAAGCATAACTTCAAGATTTTAAGCACATAAAGAGGAAACTTGATATTATTGCAATTCCTACAAGCATATGTTCCTCCCTCATAATAATTTTCAGTAGCATCATGAATGAATTCAACAATATAACCAGCACCTAAAGTATTATTTTCATGATCTACAAGTATAGTATTTTTATTACTCTCCACATAAGCAAATTTCTTCTCAATAGTAGTGGGAGCAAACTCAACAAAATAATTATCATGTGAGGCATAATCCAATTGAAAAATAAAATCATGATGACAATTTTCATGGTTATCTTTATTCTTTATAGCATACGTGTCATCACAATAATCATCATAAGTAGGAGGCATGCTTTCATCATAATAAATTTGCTCATCAAAACTTGGGGGACTAAACATATCATCTTCATCAAACATAGCATCCCCAAGCTTGTGGCTTTGCATATCATTAGCATCATGGGTATTCAAAGAATTCATACTAACATCATTGCAATCATGCTCATCATACAAAGATCTAGTACCAAACATTTTAATGCATTCTTCTTCTAGCAATTGAGCACAATTTTCCTTTCCATCATTCTCACGAAAGATATTAAAAAGATGAAGCATATGAGGTAAACTCAATTCCATTTTTTTGTAGTTTTGTTTTATAGACTAAACTAGTGATAAAACAAGAAGCAAAAAGATTCGATTGCAAGATCTAAAGATATACCTTCAAGCACTCACCTCCCCGGCAACGGTGCCAGAAACTGCTTGATGTCTACTACGCAACCTTCTTCTCGTAGACGTTGTTGGGCCTCCAAGTGCAGATGTTTGTAGGACAGTAGCAAATTTCACTCAAGTGGATGACCTAAGGTTTATCAATCTGTGGGAGGCGTAGGATGAAGATGGTCTCTCTCAAACAACCCTGCAACCAAATAACAAAGAGTCTCTTGTGTCCCCAACACACCCAATACAATGGTAAATTGTATAGGTGCACTAGTTCGGCGAAGAGATGGTGATACAAGTGCAATATGGATGGTAGATATAGGTTTTTGTAATCTGAAAATATAAAAACAGCTAGGTAACTACTGATAAAAGTGACCACAAACGATATTGCAATGCTTTGAAACAAGGCCTAGGGTTCATACTTTTGCTAGTGCAAGTTCTCTCAACAATAATAACATAATTGGATCATATAACTATCCCTCAACATGCAACAAAGAGTCACTCCAAAGTTACTAATAGCGGAGATCAAACGAAGAGATTATGGTAGGGTACGAAACCACCTCAAAGTTATTCTTTCCAATCAATCCGTTGGGCTATTCCCATAAGTGTCACAAACAGCCCTAGAGTTCCTACTAGAATAACACCTTAAGACACAAATCAACCAAAACCCTAATGTCACCTAGATACTCCAATGTTACCTCAAGTATCCGTGGGTATGATTATACGATATGCATCACACAATCTCAGATTCATCTATTCAACCAACACATAGAACCTCAAAGAGTGCCAACCCCTATGCATAGGTTCATGGGCGGAACCCGCAAGTTGATCACCAAAACATACATCAAGTGAATCACGTGATATCCCATTGTCACCACTGATACGCACGGCAAGACATACATCAAGTGTTCTCAAATCATTAAAGACTCAATCCGATAAGATTACTTCAAAGGGAAAACTCAATCCATTACAAGAGAGTAGAGGGGGAGAAGCAACATAAGATCCAACTATAATAGCAAAGCTCGCGATACATCAAGATCGTGCCAAATCAAGAACACGAGAGAGAGAGATCAAACACATAGCTACTGGTACATACCCTCAACCCTGAGGGTGAACTACTCCCTCCTCGTCATGGAGAACGCCGGGATGATGAAGATGGCCACCGGTGAGGGTTTCCCCCTCCGGCAGGGTGCCGGAACAGGGTCCCGATTGGGTTTTGGTGGCTACAGAGGCTTGCGGCGGCGGAACTCCCGATCTATTCTGTTTCCCGATCGTTTTAGGGTATATGGGTATATATAGGTGAAAGAAGTACGTCAGGGGAGCCACGAGGGGCCCACGAGGGTGGAGGGCGCGCACCCTGACTCGTGCCTTCCTCGTTGCTTTCTTGACGTGGACTCCAAGTCTCCCGGGTTGCTTTCCTTCCAAAAATAACTTCTCCAGAAGGTTTCATTCCGTTTCGACTCTGTTTGATATTCCTTTTCTTCGAAACACTGAAACAAGGGAAAAAACAGGAACTGGCACTGGGCTCTGGGTCAATAGGTTAGTCCCAGAAATAATATAAAAGTGCATAATAAAGCCCATAAAACATCCAGGATGGATAATATAATAGCATGGAACAATCAAAAATTATAGATACGTTGGAGACGTATCAGTCCCCGAGCGGCAGCGGTGGCATCTTCGGCCCGTTGAAGCGGAGGAGAGTACATCGCCATTGACGAGTAAGTACTGTATCTCTGTGGCTTCTTATGTGCTGCCTTCCTTCCTGACGTTGGTTCTCCAGGGTCCCTTCCGCCACAGCCGCTGAGTCTTCCGAGAAGCAGTCTCATCTCTCTTCGACTCCCCCGCTGGCCTTGAGCGCCCCGAGCCCGCACGCCGCTCCAGGTGCGGGGTCGGTTGGAGAGGCGCGCTCGCCTCCATGGCGCCTTGAGCCCGCGACCTTGTCGTCCCTCCTTTGCGGCCTCACTTGGAGCTTGGCGGGCGTGCCCAGGACCCCTCCTCTGGTCATGGACGGTGGCTGGTTGGCTTCGGTCTTCGGCTCCTCTTCAAGCAGCGGGCCCCGACTAGTTCGAGCCCCTCGCGAGGCCTGGCTGGCGCCTGGGGCATTGCCGGCCCCCAACCCCCTGCTGAGAGGGGGCGCACCGCTTCAGGCCTCGCCCGCAGCCCCCGTGGTGGAGGACGAGATGGGCCGTGCGCTTGAGTTTGAGCACAAATGGAGCGTCGTTCGCCACGATCTCTTCCAGGAGGCGATGGGCGCGATGAACCGGCTCGGCGGTGAACTTGCAGACGTCGACGCGTGCCTCAAGGCTGAGGGTCTTCGGCTGGCGGAGGAACGACGTAAGCTGAAGGTGGCTATCAACCTTGGCCGCCATCAGTGCGATCTTGACAACGCGAAGGCTGAGGCGTCTCTTGAGGTGTGTCGTGAGGCTTGCTCCCGAGCTTTGGAGGAGGCTCGTGAGGCTGACCGTCGTCGCGAAGCTGCGGAGAAGCGCGCGTGGGAGCTCCAGGCCTGGAGTGCATCCCTGGAGCAGCAGGTGGAGGCGCGCAAAGCCGCCCTTGCATCGCTGAGGGGGACGCCCGCCGAAGAAGAAGAGGTCCGGAGGCACGAGGAGGCGTTGGTACTGGAAGCCATGGAGCATTGCCTCGAGCTTGAGCGGTTGGAGACGAGGGAGCGTCAAGTTGCCCAAGCAGAAGATGCCGTTGGTGCACGCGAGGCCAAGGCTCAGGAGAAGGTCGATCGCCGGGTGGCCGAGGTTTGCGTGGGTCTTGAGGGTAGGCATGACCTGAAGCTGCAGCTTGCGGGGACGGAGGCTGCAGGTACGGCCGCTGCCCTTAGGCCCAGGCTAGCTGAGGTAGAGAGGCGCGAGGAGGCCACGGCAGCCGCGCTGGTTACGGCGCAGGCGGATCTAGCCTCCGCCCACGCCGAGCTGCTCTCTCTTCAGAAGCGGGTTGCCGACGCCGAGGCCATCGCGCGGCAGAACAGGGAGGAAGTGCTTCAGCGGCGGACATTGGAGCATGAGCACGCCCCCATGCTCCAGAGTCTCAGGAGCAGGGCCAGCACCGCGTTGGGCCATATCTGCGACGAGAATGCCCCTCATCCCCATACGGACGACTACGCCAGCCACCTTCGCTTCTTCTCCGACGTGGTTACGCGCCTGGAAGCTCGATCTGATAGAGCTCGCCAACTCGTGGAAGAGAGGAGCCGTGGCCTGCTCGGGCACGCGTTCTCCCGCGTCTTCAGCCATCTTCAGAACACCTTCCCCAACTTCGACTTCGACGCCACCATTGCCCCCATACCCGCGGCTATCCGGGGCGGCCTCGCACGGTGGGTGGAGGAAAATGTGGATGCGCTGGTCAGGGCCTTCGCCTCTGAAGATGACACGGTGGTAGTCGCGGCAGACGAAGGTGACGTGGTTGACGACGGCGATGTCGGGGCCGGCGAAGGTGGAGGCAACGCCAGCGATGGTGATAGCGACGCCAACGGTGCGTCTGAAGATGACCAGGGGGCGCGGCGAGCGACATATCCGGCTGACTCCGTGTTCCCCTGCTGTTTTACCCTGTATGCAAAAACTTGGGCGTGGCCCCTGAAGATTGTAAGAGCATTTTGAGAGGGGGATTCCCTCATGTAAACAAATCACAGTTTTTATTCTGCTATGCCAAGCTGAGTGTGCCCCTTTGTGGATCCATGAGTCTGGTGGCAAGTTTTGCTCTTGCGGCTTACCTTAGCCGAGGCAAGCCCCGAACCGGATCGTGAGGTCGTGAGTTCCCGTGGAGCTCCTAAAGGGTCTGCTGATTCGCCCGAGAGGGCCTCACAAGAATCAAGTGCCGATCGGCGCGCGCGGTGCGTGTGCTGTGCCCAGCCCCGCTCGCGAGGGGCCCGCGAGGGGGAGGCAGTGAGCACGAGCTTCGGAATAAGGCAAGAACCAGATAGCAAGAAATCACTTGAACGAGAAAAGGCACCCCCCGCGCGCATCAACGAAAATTCAACTTCGACTTAAATCCAAATCCAGAAGGCAAGGCTACATAAAAGGGATCCAAAGCAAATGGCCCCATCCGGCACCTAGTCTAGTCTTCTTGTCTTCGAGTCTTCTCACCAGCGCGGAGCTAAGTGCTGCCACTAGGACGTGGGAGGGAGCCCCCGAGGCCCGAGGGCGGCACTCCTGAGACTCCGGGGCGTGTACAGCCCCACTCGTTATTACGTGAGAGTGTCACGGGCGGCGATCTTCATAGGCGTGAGCCTTACTTCATATTGCCAGACAAGGGCCCCGCCTTGCGCCTCCCTCGGCCACCGTTGGGGGCGATCGGAAACAAGGACACCACCAAAGGGGCAAAGGGGACGCCAGCGGCGCTCTCGGCAACCACGGGTCCTCTGCCGGGGTAGGGCTCGCCGGCGCCTCCCCGGCAGAGGGCCTACCTCCGGGTAACGCCTTGCTCCATGCGACGTGGGGAGGGGCCTTGCTCCTGGCTCCTCCCGCATAGCCCCCAGTGGGCCTCTCTTGATGGGGCGGACATCGCCGTGCCGGAACCATCGCCTGGTGCTGTGACCTAGTTCACCTGCGACTCATGGTTAGCGTAAGCTTGCCCCTGAGGGATTAGTGGTAACCTATATCTGTTGTCGACGGCGCGGTTGGTGGGGCTCTCTGGCGGCTCCTGGAAGGCTTCAGCTCCTAACGCCTCCTCCTCCCAACCTGGTCCGAGGAACGAGCCGGGGTCGTCCTCCGGCGTGTACTCCTGGTCCATCATGCGGGGCACGTAGGCCTCCGAGGCCGCTGCCCCGAAGACCTCGCCGAAGTGCCCCACGCTCCATGTCGCCCGGCCTGTCACGCCGTCCTGAGGATGGCAGGGCAGTGCTCCGATGGGGCCGTATGTGGTAATGCTCGTGCCCGCACCCATCTGGGGTGGTGCGGGCACGACAGGGCGCCCTCCATCGTGGATCGTGTTGATGTCGACGAGGCCCCCGGGTGCACCCGGGAGCACGCGGGCGCGGCGAGGCCTGCCGTGGGATCCAGCCGCCGCCTAAGGCATGAGCTGATAGCAGAAGGGCGGCGCTCCCATGGCTGCTGCGTCCAGTAGCTCGGCAACGCGTTCCAGCAGCGCATCCCGTCCGCTCTCCATTAGTCGGCACTGCAGCAGCTCCCGTGCCACTGTGAGTGCATCCCGCATGTTCGCCTGCTCCCGCCGGGTGTGTGGCGCCGTTGCCGCGGCGTGGCTTGCGGCCCTTGCAGCGGCTAGCGCCTTTTGTGGAGTAAGGGTGGACGGCGCCTGGCCGCGCCGCCCGCGCCCAGCAGCGTTAGGTGGCGCCCGTGCCGCCTGGAGCGCGGGGTTGAGGTCTTCCTGGGCAGGCGGCGCCGTCCGGGCGGGCCAGGCTTCCCAGCAGTCAGCGTCAGCCCTCGGGTCGCCGGACATCGGAACCGCGGAGCGTCGGTGGATCAGCTGATGGGGAAGAGGCTCCGGCGCACCCCTAACTGGCGCGCCAAATGTCGGATCACGGGTTCCGGCAAAACCCTTAAGGTTCAAACTCTGGGGTGCGCACAAAGATCTCCCCCTACCGATCCACGTCCTAGCTTTGCTAAGATCTCAAGGGCTAACTCGACGAACTCGCAACACAAAGAACACAAGATTTATACTGGTTCGGGCCACCGTTGTGGTGTAATACCCTACTCCAGTGTGGTGGTGGTGGATTGCCTCTAGGGCTGAGGACGAACAGTTACAAGGGGAAGAACAGCCTCCTGAGGTTGAGGTGTTCTTGTAATCGGTGTGTGGCTAAGGGTTGGCTAAAGATCAGATGCCTGAGGCTCCGTTCGGTCCCCTTCTACTATGGTGGCTAGTCCTATTTATAGAGGCCCCGGTCCTCTTACCAAATATTGAGCGGGAAGGGATCCAACAATGGCCAATTTGAAAGGGGACATCTAGTACAGCTTATCCTGACAAAAGTAGTCTTTGCCTGCCAAAGGCTCTGGCGGTGACGCCGCCTTGGGCTCCATGGTGACCTCCGTCTTGCCGTCCTGCTGGTCTTGGTCTCGTTGCACTGATATGGAAAGCTTTGCTTGACGCCTCGGTACTCCGCGCCTGAGCTTGCTACCTTAGCATCAAAGAGGAAACAAAGACATTGTGCGCGCTGGCGCCCGCCTGGTCTCGATCGTCATGGCTCACGTCATGAGAACCTCACGAGGTTTGCCTTGCCTTGATCTCTCTGCCCCTCGCGAGCCAACCTGGTGAGGCCGCTCCTGAGGAGGCCTTGCGTCGTCCGCCTCGTGAGGCTTGGCCCCTCGCGAGGGTCTTGAATGCTTGCAGGTGAAGATGGGCCGTACGGGCCCGCTCGCAGAGCCACGCCGTGGGCCGCAGGCAGGCAAGTCTGGGGACCCCCGTTCCCAGAACGCCGACAACATCCAATACCCCTGCAACCTAGGGTTTAGCTTGCTTGATCTCGCGGTAGATCGACTCTCTAATCATACCATACACATCAATACAATCAAGCAGGACGTAGGGTTTTACCTCCTAGAGAGGGCCCGAACCTGGGTAAACACTGTGTTCTTCGTCCCTTCTTCCCCATTGATCCTAGATCCACAGCTCGGGACCCCCTACCCGAGATCCGCCGGTTTTGACACCGACGGTTGTTTTTAGCACAATTGCCATGGTGTTATTTTTGTGCAGAAATCAAAGTTCTCGGATTGACCTGAAAAGTTACGGAGATTTTTTGTGGAATAGATAAAAATACTGGCAGAAAAAGATACCAAAGAGGGGCCACCCAGGGGGCACGCCAACCCTCTCCCCCCCAGGGCATGCCTCCCAAGCTTGTGGGCCCCCTGGACCTCTGGCAACCCTAACTCCGACTCCATATATACCTATTCACCAAGAAAAATATCAGAGAGAAGGATTCATCGCATTTTATGATACGAAACCGCCGCCACCTCCCGTTCTTCATCGGGAGGGCTGATCTGGAGTCCGTTCGGGGCTCTGGAGGGTGGAAATCGACGCCGTCGTCATCATCAGCCTTCCTCCATCACCAATTTCATGATGCTCACCGATGGGAGTGAGTAAATCCTTCGTAGGCTTACTGGACGGTGATGGGTTGGATGAGATTTATCATGTAATCGAGTTAGTTTTGTTAGGGCTTGATCCCTAGTATCCACTATGTTCTGAGATTGATGTTGCTATGACTTTGCTATGCTTAATGCTTGTCACTAGGGCCCGAGCACCATGCTTTCAGATCTGGACCTATTATGTTTTCATGAATATATATATATATATATGTGAGTGCGTGTGTGTGTTCTTGATCCTATCTTGCAGGTTATAGACACCTATTACGAGTTATGATCCGCATACCCCAAAGTGACAATAATTGGGATTCTTTCTGGTGATTAGTGTAGTTTAAGGAGTTTATGTATTCACTAAGTGCTAATGCTTTGTTCCGATTCTCTATTAAAAGGAGGCCTTAATATCCCTTAGTTTCCTTATGGACCCCGCTGCAACGGGAGGGTAAGACAAAAGATGTCATGCAAGTTCTTTTCCATAAGCACGCATGACTATATACGGAATACATGCCTACATTATATTGATGAATTGGAGCTAGTTCTGTGTCGCCATAGTTTACTGTTCCATGATGAATGCCATCCAACATAATTATCCATCGATGATCCAATACCAACGAGCTTTTCACATATTGATCTTTGCTAAGTTACTTTTGTTGTTGCTACTGTTACTATTGTCATTGTTACCGTTTGTGACACCCCAAAATTTTGATCTTGTTTTATTGATTAAAATTTTGCCAGGAAATTAAACTTTTCCATTTGTCTAGATTTTTCCTTTTGATATTATGAGTTTTTACCTCAAGTGAAAACTTCCCCAAAGTATTATTGGACTTGTACACTCTCTCTATGAAACAATTCTTTATCAGTGGATTTAATTGCATAATTGCTTTTTCTTGAGCTTTATTCTTTTAAAACGATTTTTCATGAAATTGGAGCCTGTTTTGCACTGCAACCATTTGACAGATGCATTTAAAATTTCCACCAAAATTTGGGGATGTCATGTGATGTTTCCACATCACTTTTATGCAAAAATATCTTTTGGTCATTGGAGATTTAGGGCTCTACACCAACTTTTCCAATCTGGTCCAGTAGGCATTTTTGCACTACAACCTAGTTAAATATTTCTTTAAAAATTCTTTCAAGTGTTGGGAGATGTCAGTAGATGCATATATTTCAACTTTATGCCAAAACCCGGTGATGTTCTTTGAAAAATTTGAGTGAATTAACCTCTTTTTCATTCTGGTCCAATTTGATGATTTGTACTGCAACCCTATTTTATTTTGCTCTAGTGCCCATGAACTTTTTTTCTGCTTGTAGCCCTCCCTACAAAACCCTTAAGTCCAGGAGAATGGACTCATTGGAAAATTTTAAGTGCATGCACTGAGACCTCTTTCTTTCTGTCCAAAACAGTGGTTTTGCAAAGCTTGCACTAGCAAGTCTCTGGTCTTTCTAAAATGAGCTTGCCATCATCATCTACATCTAAAGAGACCTTGATCTGGAGTTTTTGGCCACTCCAAGAGTTGCCTAGATGCATTTAGCATTTTGTCGAACACCTTGTGTTCATGGACAGTTTTTGGCATGTTTCCTAGTTTGCATTGTGATCTTTATCCTCTGGCCCAGCAACCATGTCCACTAAGATCCTAGCTATCCATAACCCAGTGATGTTAATTTCCAGCCTCCCCCTCGCGCTCTAGACTGCCCTGGCATTTCGTCGAGCATGTCCCGTGCGTGCTCTGGGCGCGCCCAGAGCGCACGTTTTGCACGCGCACGCACTGAGCCGCCACGTCGCACTGCCGCCCTCGTCGTGTCCCGTCCCTGGCCTCTGCCCGCCTGCTGAACCGCGCACTACACTCGCCCACTCTCCACTCCACCCCTGGCGCCCTACAGCGCCGCTGGCAGAGCTTTTAGCGGCACGCCGGCGTCGGCAGCGAGCCCCTGCCATGGTCGGCACCGCCCAAGCCACCCGCGCGCGCCAGCTGCCCCTGTGAACAGCTCAAGCTTATCCTGAAGCTCGTCGGCACGCGCTCGTCGCCGCCACGTCGCCCTGCAGCTACAGCACCGCGGTCGCCGGCGTTCTTATCCACGGCAGCCGCAGTCCAGCCTCGAGCGCCTATTTAAGGGATCCCCGAACTCGTTCAAGACCTCAGGCGACCTCAGGCTTTCCCCCTAGTGCTCCCCTAGCCGGGGATTGGCCGGGAGAGGCCATCTTCCCCAACTCCGGCCGGTTCGGCCGCCGCTGCCTTCCGGTGCCGTTCGTCGCAACCAGCCACTCCCCCGCCCATCCAGCGCCACCAACCGCTTCCCCTCGTTCTTGCGGAGCTGCCCAGCGCCTCATCCGCGATCGGAAACCACCGGAGCCCAAAACTCACTTCACTCCCGTAGCCCCTCCGCCGCAGAGCTCGCCGCCGGTGACTCCTTCCACCCCCCGACGACCCAACGACCACCAGGAGGACCGCCCCGGTCTGGCAGGTCCATCCCTGCCCTCAGGTGCCCTCGAGGAGCCGCCGTTCGTTGCCGGCGATCGCCGGAGCCCCGCCCCGTTCGGGCAGAGAAGAGGAGGGAGAGGGAGGAACGTTCAAACCTGACCAGTGGGCCCCCTGGACCCACTGTCAGCGACCCAACCCCCCCGACGCGTGTTTTAAGTGGAAACGTGTTTCGCAAAATACGTTTTCGCTGAACAGAAAGCGTAAGCGCCCCGAAACGTTTTCTTTTTCTGTTTTATTTAAAAACAGAACTTTGACCAAACTTTGACTGGCTATATCTTTTAAAATAAAACTCCAAATGAGTTGATTCTTTTTCCTACCTCTCTCAAATTTCATCTAGTTTATTTTCAGATTTACTTCAAAAATATTTGGGACAACTTTTTGAACTGTGTCTGAATATTTGTTATTTGAATATTTCTTTTTCAAATAGGAGATGGAGAGAGAGAAAGCTTTCAAAAAGTGCACCCTTTGCATACTCTTGAAGGCAAGCATTTCTGAACTCTGGCATGATATTTTTGTGTGGTGTTTTGATACGGTTACAACACCACTCGACTTGGAACATACATTATTTTTATGTAACGATAAAGTCACACGCATGAGTGCATACTAGAGATACCCTGCTGTTATTAATGGATATGTTGGTGATAGTGATCATCCTCGTGAGCCCCTCATGCATACCGGAAGGAAGCCGGGAAAGTCGTGATCTTGGGTAGGCACGAGCTTGTCCCTAGTTCCTCGTCGGGACGAGTGTGTCCGGTATGGCATGAGGAGGTTTGATGAGCGGTGATTCTGTCTGTTAATGGTAATATTTTGGTTTATGCTAATCACTCGGAGAATTCTTGGACCACCTGAGTCGGTCTGGGTCGAGCCCTGATCAGTAACTTCCCTATTTGTTTTGTACTACCACCTGTCCCTGTCGCAAACGGGGTACGGTTCAGTAAGTTGTCAACCCCTTACCAAAGGCCACACCGTACAGAGAGGCCATGGTGGAAGATACCGGAGGCCTCCGGTAGGCATGCCACCTGGTCCGGGGGCATGGGTGTTTCCGGTTGGGACCGAGAGGGGGGCACCCCTTAGAGCGCGCGTATATAAATTTGATCCCATGCTACGTCGAGGTTGTAGCCTCCCCACTTAGAGTTTGGCTCGACAGGTGTTGTGGGTGAGTCCAGACACCAGTAAGTTAAGCTGGTGTGTGCAGGTCTGGCGTGTTTTCAATTAAAAGACCGTAGGCGAAATTAGTCCCGATGGACTAAATAAATCCGTTACTCGTGGGTAAAGAGTACACCCTCTGCAGAGGATATATCCCTTCGGATAGCCATGTCCATGGTAAGGATTACAGTCTGAGATGGATCATAGTATCGGTTTTCGGATGGAGACACGGCTGGACTAGAACACTGTAACGGTATTCGGATGGAGAGCGGCTAAATCAGAACACAGTGACGGTCTTCGGATGGAGAAACGGCTGAACTAGATATTGTTTATGACTGTGGCACATATGGATTATGATCATTGTTATTGTGGACTAACCATTTACTTTATTTGAATTATTGAGTATCCCTGGGACGATTCTACCTCCCGGATATTCACTATGTTCATTCTTGTATAAGCCCTTTATGTGACGTCGCTCAGACGCCCGACTGCGGCATGTTTGTTATTTATTTATCCATTATAAGCCCTTTATGTGGCGTCGCCCAGACGCCCGACTGCGGCATGTTTGTTAATCATTTATTCTTTATAAGCCCTTTATGTGGTGTCGCCCATACGCCCGACTGCGGCATGTTTTTTAATCATTTATTCTTTATAAGCCCTTTATGTGGTGTCGCTCCGACGCCCGACTGCGGCATTGTTAAATTTATTTGCACCCTTTTTGAGGAGTCATTTCAGGCACTCGATCAGTGCATTCTATTCCTACTCCCGTATTGCATGTTCATCTTTTTCCCGCATGTGTGCATCTTAGTTTTCGTTTATCTCGTGACAGACGTTATCCTCATAATATATTTTCGGAGCATGTTCTGGTATATTATTCCCGTGTTCTTAATGTTTGCGAGTACATTCAAACGTACTCACTGGCTTGTCCCTGGCTATTGTCTTGGCCAGATTCCTTGCTTGGAGATAAGCATTGCGATGACAGCCCCGGAACCTACGCTATGGCGATAGCAGCCGCGCGAAGATAGGAGTTATCCTGGTCAGCTGTTCTTGTGGGAAATGGAGTCCCATAGACGCAGATGTACCGCAAACCGTTTCCGCCATCAACCACTAGAAACCAAGTGTTGTACTCCTAGGCCACAATGGTCTTGTACTACATATTTTTGTGCTTTGCTTGGAATTCTCGTATCAAGTTGGTGCCTCATCAGCTAACAGTAATCCTGGGGCTAGTGAGCACAAAGGCCATTTTCTGGGAAATTATTATCCCAAAAATCCGGTCGTTACAGACTTGGTATCAGAGCCAGGCTGACCATTGGCTAATCCTATCTTAGCCAGGTCAATAAACCTAGGTTAACCAAACCACCAGACCTTAACCTAATCCCGGCCAAGCTTCTCGCGTAAGATAGCCCCACAGGGACCCGATGCCTTTCGGCAGAGGTGCCCAACCTATCAGCCTAGCCCGTCGATCACGCGCCAGTGACCGACACCTAACACGTCTCAATCGTAGGCGTGCGAAGGAAGACTCCGTCCCCTTTTCCCTATAAAAAGGGCATGCTAGCCTCAACCCAGCACAGCACAGCCCTTTCCCAAACCAAGCCACGATGCCTGGCCCCATTGTTCACAATGAGACCACAGCGACCAACCTTGGAGGTTTTGTGACCGTGCTCGCAAACCTCACCCGCCGTGCCTATGCTTTAGAAGAGCCTCCTGAATATGTTGTGTACCAAGGACCCATGTACGGTGAGAGCCGTCAGTACTGGGCCACGGTGCACATTTACGGTAGGGGTCTGTCACCAGAACGCCCCTACAGGTTCACTTGAAGGACAACTTCCTTTGAGCCACAAGCCATCCAACTGGCAGCCCGAGAAGCTATAGTCCAACTCCGGCACTTGTCGCCCAGAGTTAACTGTCGCTCGTTCTACTACTACCCCAGTCGTGACGGGTATGGTAGGCCGCCCCAGGTTGCCAACGGAGATCACGAGACAGATCCTGCACTATTGCATCTGGTGCGCTATGTAAGCGCACTAGAGCAACTGTTCGATCAAGTCACCCTTGATCTGATCGCAGCTCGTGGAGAACTGGTTCGCCGAGCCCCAGCGAGAGGAGAAATGGAGCCCGACACCGACAACCTAGTCGTGCTGTTCGGACACCCGATCGATCCCTTGAGGTCTACCCCAGCCATCAACCAGAGTGCTTTGGTGTCCCCAGAAGCGCTTCGTCGCCTTTTGGGAACCCGTTCCAACGGGATTGTGGCCAGCAACCCCCGCGATGGTCATCACCACTTCCCCGATCCCGCAGCCCCTCAACCTCAACCAGCAGATCCCGGCGGTGAAACCCGTGGAGAAACCTCGGCGTCCACCAGGCCAGCCCACTTGGACATTAACGAAGTAGACTAAATCGCTCGAGTAGTATCAAGCCTTAGTTTTCCCTATGCTTTGTAATGGTGTGATCTTGTATTGCTTTTATTAAATGATGTCTGCTTGAGCGCCCCTGTTTTTGGAGTAGTGGCTATGCATATGTACGTTGGCGTACAGTTGCATATTTTTCGGGCACAGCTACCAAGACCAACCCCGACGGCACCCACAGTAATGCGTCGCATTTATGTGATATGTATATCTGTGGCTTTGACCCAAGTACAGGATCGACAACCGGTTACCCTTCACCCCGGTGGATAACCCAGCCCCAATGCTATAAAAGGCCACCTCGTGACCTTGCCAAGTACACCTCACCTTGTGCACTACTCTCACAGCCATTTCTTTGCCATGCCGACCCCCAGTATTTACCTGAGAACCCCAGACGCAACCCCGGGTAGTTTTGTTAAATTATTGTGGGACTTTACCTGCAGTACCATGAGTGCCACCCATCCACCCCAATACGAGTTGCTCAAATCGAGGATCACCCCTTCCACCTCGAAGTATTGGGCAGTGGTGCACATACCTCCCGCATACCCAAACCAAGACCCAACGGAAGTTTCCTTCATGGGAAAATCCATGTCGACTCCGCATATGGCCATAGAAGCTGCTGCGTACGAGGCGCTCGCTCGTCTTCGATTCGCGGTACCCTATGCCAGCGAACGAGGATATTATTATTTTCCGAGTCGTGCAGCACCCGGAGAGGTTGCATCTTTTCTCGGTGGACGAATTGAGAGAGATCCAGTACTGGCCAACCTTGCCCAGTACGTTATCGCTCAGGAGCGTTTGACTCAGCGAGTAATGGGTTATCTCCAGAGCCTCGCTGATTTAAATCCTCGGATCGCTATTGGCAGACCACTGAGGCCTGGCCAGGAGAGGCGCATCCATCGACTGGTC
Source organism: Aegilops tauschii subsp. strangulata (assembly GCF_002575655.3). Lineage (NCBI taxonomy): Eukaryota > Viridiplantae > Streptophyta > Magnoliopsida > Poales > Poaceae > Aegilops > Aegilops tauschii. The sequence continues at coordinate 346,741,771 of NC_053035.3, read as the reverse complement.
AACCCGCTTCCCCCGATAGAAGAGGAGTGTGCCCCCGTACCAGAGACGTTTTATCAGGATCCTGTCCGTTTACCGTTTTTATTGTAAACGTCACCGCTGTATTTATTATCCCAGTGTTTATTTATGTGTTGTGACTTGTGCGTGGTACCCAAAAATTTGTGCGACGGATCAGATTTTTGGTTTCATTTATTTGAGCAGTTTACTACTATTAATTTTGATTTAATTAAATTATCTTTCTCGCGATAAATTTTGTAGTGAGACTTTCTTTCCCCGAGTTGCTGCAGCGTATATATCTTCATGACATAGATTTTTTTTATTCGCGCAGCACCGTAACAGCAGACTCACAACCACAACCGCTCGACCTCGTGCGCTGATTACAGATCCTCGTACACCTTGTTGCACCTAACTAATCACACCCGAGTACACCACAGTCTCAGTAAGAGAGACTTGTGAGTAATCGTTCGGGCACGAGTTGCCCCAGCACACCGACAGCAGTTAGCCCTCGATGCCGCACCTAATCCTCGTGATCGCCGCCGCCGCGAAGAGCTAACACTTGAGCGGCATCATCACAACGATCATCCAGGATCATCGTGCACAGGAGCACGGATAACCCCAGCAGCACCGCCAAACCTCCGCACACCAGGACCACATACCAGTCCGGCATCGCCTCCGCCATTAGAGCCTTGTCTCGAGCTCCTGCGAACCGCAATGGAGGAGAAGGAAGGAGGAGTAGGAGCGAGGCCAGGTGTGAGGAAGAAGAGAGGAGCACCGCGATTGTTTTATAGCTCGAGATCGGTGTACGGTGGGCGAGGTCCACCAGCGCCACTCGTCGCCCGATCGCCGGTGTTCGGAGGCGAGTCTGCGAGCAGTGCCGACAGTGCACTGGCCCGCGAGGTGAGGGCACGCTGCACCGGAAGCTAGCACGCCGCGCACTACCGCAGTACGGCCTAGATGCCCTACGCGCTAGGCGTCGCCGGTGGAGGGAGCGCGGGAGAGCACGCGAGAGAGAAGAGAGAGCCAGAGGTAGAAGAAGAGGCCGACAGTGGACCCCGGGTCCACCTGTCAGCAAAAGAGAGCACTGTGCTCTCGGGTACAACCAGCATGTTTTAGTAATTTAGAATTTATTCTAAATTACTGTATCCGCGTAGAAATATCTCGTTTTCCCCGACCATGGATTTTTTCCATGCTACGCTAGTGTACCACACTGTGGTTTACACCACTTATTGTCCCCTCACTGTAGCCGCTTTGTTTTTGCACAGTTGAATGATTTCTTTGGCAAGAACAGTGTTTGATCCAAACAGCTTTTAACAAATCTCGAGGACAAGATTTTTCTTAAGGGGGGTAGTGTTGTGACACCCCAAAATTTTGATCTTGTTTTATTGATTAAAATTTTGCCAGGAAATTAAACTTTTCCATTTGTCTAGATTTTTCCTTTTGATATTATGAGTTTTTACCTCAAGTGGAAACTTCCCCAAAGTATTATTGGACTTGTACACTCTCTCTATGAAACAATTCTTTATCAGTGGATTTAATTGCATAATTGCTTTTTCTTGAGCTTTATTCTTTTAAAATGATTTTTCATGAAATTGGAGCCTGTTTTGCACTGCAACCATTTGACAGATGCATTTAAAATTTCCACCAAAATTTGGGGATGTCATGTGATGTTTCCACATCACTTTTATGCAAAAATATCTTTTGGTCATTGGAGATTTAGGGCTCTACACCAACTTTTCCAATCTGGTCCAGTAGGCATTTTTGCACTACAACCTAGTTAAATATTTCTTTAAAAAATCTTTCAAGTGTTGGGAGATGTCAGTAGATGCATATATTTCAACTTTATGCCAAAACCCGGTGATGTTCTTTGAAAAATTTGAGTGAATTAACCTCTTTTTCATTCTGGTCCAATTTGATGATTTGTACTGCAACCCTATTTTATTTTGCTCTAGTGCCCATGAACTTTTTTTCTGCTTGTAGCCCTCCCTACAAAACCCTTAAGTCCAGGAGAATGGACTCATTGGAAGATTTTAAGTGCATGCATTGATACCTCTTTCTTTCTGTCCAAAACTGTAGTTTTGCAAAGCTTGCACTAGCAAGTCTCTGGTCTTTCTCAAATGAGCTTGCCATCATCATCTACATCTAAAGAGACCTTGATCTGGAGTTTTTGGCCACTCCAAGAGTTGCCTAGATGCATTTAGCATTTTGTCGAACACCTTGTGTTCATGGACAGTTTGTGGCATGTTTCCTAGTTTGCATTGTGATCTTTATCCTCTGGCCCAGCAACCATGTCCACTAAGATCCTAGCTATCCATAACCCAGTGATGTTAATTTCCAGCCTCCCCCTCGCGCTCTAGACTGCCCTGGCATTTCGTCGAGCATGTCCCGTGCGTGCTCTGGGCGCACCCAGAGCGCACGTTTTGCACGCGCGCGCACTGAGCCGCCGCGTCGCACTGCCGCCCTCGTCGCGTCCCGTCCCTGGCCCCTGCTCGCCTGCTGAACCGCGCACTACACTCGCCCACTCTCCACGCCACCCCTGGCGCCCTACAGCGCCGCTGGCAGAGCTTTTGGCGGCACGCCGGCGTCGGCAGCGAGCCCCTGCCATGGTCGGCACCGCCCAAGCCACCCGCGCGTGCCAGCTGCCCCTGTGAACAGCTCAAGCTTATCCTGAAGCTCGTCGGCACGCGCTCGTCGCCGCCACGTCACCCTGCAGCTACAGCACCGCGGTCGCCGGCGTTCTTATCCACGGCCGCCGCAGTCCAGCCTCGAGCGCCTATTTAAGGGATCCCCGAACTCGTTCAAGACCTCAGGCGACCTCAGGCTTTCCCCCTAGTGCTCCCCTAGCCGGGGATTGGGCGGGAGAGGCCATCTTCCCCAACTCCGGCCGGTTCGGCCGCCGCTGCCTTCCGGTGCCGTTCGTCGCAACCAGCCACTCCCCCGCCCATCCAGCGCCACCAACCGCTTCCCCTCGTTCTTGTGGAGCTGCCCAGCGCCTCAGCCGCGATCGGAAACCACCGGAGCCCAAAATTCACTTCACTCCCGTACCCCCTCCGCTGCAGAGCTCGCCGCCGGCGACTCCTTCCACCCCCGACGACCCAACGACCACCAGGAGGACCGCCCCGGTCTGGCAGGTCCATCCCTGCCCTCAGGTGCCCACGAGGAGCCGCCGTTCGTCGCCGGCGATCGCCGGAGCCCCGCCCCGTTCGGGCAGAGAAGAGGAGGGAGAGGGAGGAATGGTCAAACCTGACCAGTGGGCCCCCTGGACCCACTGTCAGTGACCCAACCCCGCCGACGCGTGTTTTAAGTGGAAACGTGTTTCGCAAAATACGTTTTCGCTGAACAGAAAGCGTAAGCGCCCCGAAACGTTTTCTTTTTCTGTTTTATTTAAAAACAGAACTTTGACCAAACTTTGACTAGCTATATCTTTTAAAATAAAACTCCAAATGAGTTGATTCTTTTTCCTACCTCTCTCAAATTTCATCTAGTTTATTTTCAGATTTATTTCAAAAATATTTGGGACAACTTTTTGCACTATGTCTGAATATTTGTTATTTGAATATTTCTTTTTCAAATAGGAGATGGAGAGAGAGAAAGCTTTCAAAAAGTGCACCCTTTGCATACTCTTGAAGGCAAGCATTTCTGAACTCTGGCATGATATTTTTGTGTGGTGTTTTGATATGGTTACAACACCACTCGACTTGGAACATACATTATTTTTATGTAACGATAAAGTCACACGCATGAGTGCATACAAGAGATACCCTGCTGTTATTAATGGATATATTGGTGATAGTGATCATCCTCGTGAGCCCCTCATGCATACCGGAAGGAAGCCGGGAAAATCGTGATCTTGGGAAGGCACGAGCTTGTCCCTAGTTCCTCGTCGGGACGAGTGTGTCCGGTATGGCATGAGGAGGTTTGATGAGCGGTGATTCTGTCTGTTAATGGTAATATTTTGGTTTATGCTAATCACTCGGAGAATTTGGGACCACCTGAGTCGGTCTGGGTCGAGCCCTGATCAGTAACTTCCCTATTTGTTTTGTACTACCACCTGTCCCTGTCGCAGACGGGGTACGGTTCAGTAAGTTGTCAACCCCTTACCAAAGCACACACCGTACAGAGAGGCCATGGTGGAAGATACCGGAGGCCTCCGGTAGGCATGCCACCTGGTCCGGGGGCATGGGTGTTTCCGGTTGGGACCGAGAGGGGGGCACCCCTTAGAGCGCGCGTATATAAATTTGATCCCATGCTACGTCGAGGTTGTAGCCTCCCCACTTAGAGTTTGGCTCGACAGGTGTTGTGGGTGAGTCCAGACACCGGTAAGTTAAGCTGGTGTGTGCAGGTCAGGCGTGTTTTCAATTAAAAGACCGTAGGCGAAATTAGTCCCGATGGACTAAATAAATCCGTTACTCGTGGGTAAAGAGTACACCCTCTGCAGAGGATATATCCCTTCGGATAGCCATGTCCATGGTAAGGATTACAGTCTGAGATGGATCATAGTATCGGTTTTCGGATGGAGACACGGCTGGACTAGAACACTGTAACGGTATTCGGATGGAGAGCGGCTAAATCAGAACACAGTGACGGTCTTCGGATGGAGAAACGGCTGAACTAGATATTGTTTATGACTGTGGCACATATGGATTATGATCATTGTTATTGTGGACTAACCATTTACTTTATTTGAATTATTGAGTGTCCCTGGGACGGTTCTACCTCCCGGATATTCACTATGTTCATTCTTGTATAAGCCCTTTATGTGACGTCGCTCAGACGCCCGACTGCGGCATGTTTGTTATTTATTTATCCATTATAAGCCCTTTATGTGGCGTCGCCCAGACGCCCGACTGCGGCATGTTTGTTAATCATTTATTCTTTATAAGCCCTTTATGTGGTGTCGCCCATACGCCCGACTGCGGCATGTTTGTTAATCATTTATTCTTTATAAGCCCTTTATGTGGTGTCGCTCCGACGCCCGACTGCGGCATTGTTAAATTTATTTGCACCCTTTTTGAGGAGTCATTTCAGGCACTCGATCAGTGCATTCTATTCCTACTCCCGTATTGCATGTTCATCTTTTTCCCGCATGCGTGCATCACGGTTTTCGTTTATCTCGTGACAGACGTTATCCTCATAATATATTTTCGGAGCATGTTCTGGTATATTATTCCCGTGTTCTTAATGTTTGCGAGTACATTCAAATGTACTCACTGGCTTGTCCCTGGCTATTGTCTTGGCCAGATTCCTTGCTTGGAGATAAGCATTGCGATGACAGTCCCGGAACCTACGCTATGGCGATAGCAGCCGCGCGAAGATAGGAGTTATGCTGGTCAGCTATTCTTGTGGGAAATGGAGTCCTATAGACGCAGATGTACCGCAAACCGCTTGCGCCATCAACCACTAGAAACCAAGTGTTGTACTCCTAGGCCACAATGGTCTTGTACTACATATTTTTGTGCTTTGCTTGGAATTCTCGTATCAAGTTGGTGCCTCATCAGCTAACAGTAATCCTGGGGCTGGTGAGCACAAAGGCCGTTTTCTGGGAAATTATTATCCCAAAAGTCCGGTCGTTACAGAATTGGTATCAGAGCCAGGCTGACCATTGGCTAATCCTATCTTAGCCAGGTCAATAAACCTAGGTTATCCAAACCACCAGACCTTAACCTAATCCCGGCCAAGCTTCTCGCGTAAGATAGCCCCACAGGGACCCGACGCCTTTCGGCAGACGGTGCCCAACCTATCAGCCTAGCCCGTCAATCACGCGCCAGTGACCGACACCTAACACATCTCAATCGCAGGCGTGCGAAGGAAGACTCCGTCCCCTTTTCCCTATAAAAAGGGCACGCTAGCCTCAACCCAGCACAGCACAACCATTTCCCAAACCAAGCCACGATGCCTGGCCCCATTGTTCACAATGAGACCACAGCGACCAACCTTGGAGGTTTTGTGACCGTGCTCGCAAACCTCACCCGCCGTGCCTATGCTTTAGAAGAGCCTCCTGAATATGTTGTGTACCAAGGACCCATGTACGGTGAGAGCCGTCAGTACTGGGCCACGGTGCACATTTACGGTAGGGGTCTGTCGCCAGAACGCCCCTACAGGTTCATTGGAAGGACAACTTCCTTTGAGCCACAAGCCATCCAACTGGCAGCCCGAGAAGCTATAGTCCAACTCTGGCACTTGTCGCCCAGAGTTAACTGTCGCTCGTTCTACTACTACCCCAGTCGTGACGGGTATGGTAGGCCGCCCCAGGTTGCCAACGGAGATCACGAGACAGATCCTGCACTATTGCATCTGGTGCGCTATGTAAGCGCACTAGAGCAACTGTTCGATCAAGTCACCCTTGATCTGATCGCAGCTCGTGGAGAACTGGTTCGCCGAGCCCTAGCGAGAGGAGAAATGGAGCCCGACACCGACAACCCAGTCGTGTTGTTCGGACACCCGATCGATCCCTTGAGGTCTACCCCAGCCATCAACCAGAGTGCTTTGGTGTCCCCAGAAGCGCTTCATCGCCTTTTGGGAACCCGTTCCAACGGGATTGTGGCCAGCAACCCCCGCGATGGTCATCACCACTTCCCCGACCCCGCAGCCCCTCAACCTCAACCAGCAGATCCCGACGGTGAAACCCGTGGAGAAACCTCGGCGTCCACCAGGCCAGCCCACTTGGACATTAACGAAGTAGACTAAATCGCTTGAGTAGTATCAAGCCTTAGTTTTCCCTACGCTTTGTAATGGTGTGATCTTGTATCGCTTTTATTAAATGCTGTCTGCTTGAGCGCCCCTGTTTTTGGAGTAGTGGCTATGCATATGTACGTTGGCGTACAGTTGCATATTTTTCGGGCGCAGCTACCAAGACCAACCCCGACGGCACCCACAGTAATGCGTCGCATTTATGTGATATGTATATCTGTGGCTTTGACCCAAGTACAGGATCGACAACCGGTTACCCTTCACCCCGGTGGATAACCCAGCCCCAATGCTATAAAAGGCCACCTCATGACCTTGCCCAGTACCCCTCACCTTGTGCACTACTCTCACAGCCATTTCTTTGCCATGCCGACCCCCAGTATTTACCTGAGAACCCCAGACGCAACCCCGGGTAGTTTTGTTAAATTATTGTGGGACTTTACCTGCAGTACCATGAGTGCCACCCATCCACCCCAGTACGAGTTGCTCAAATCGAGGATCACCCCTTCCACCTCTAAGTATTGGGCAGTGGTGCACATACCTCCCGCATACCCAAACCAAGACCCAACGGAAGTTTCCTTCGTGGGAAAATCCATGCCGACTCCGCATATGGCCATAGAAGCTGCTGCGTACGAGGCGCTCGCTCGTCTTTGATTCGCGGTACCCTATGCCAGCGAACGAGGATATTATTATTTTCCGAGTCGCGCAGATTACCTTCGGCATTGCAAGGCGGGTTCCTCCTCCGAATACTCCAAAGTAGTTGATCAACAAGAACTATATCCGGATCTGTTTAACAGTCACAATATCACTGCCAGCAGGGCATAATACTTAATCAAAAAACACGATATGTCTTCATGGACAGTTCCGCTGGCAGGATGTTACATCCAGCCTCCTCATTATTTTGAATCGTTTCTCCCGTTTCGCGTTTCAAGACGCAATCTCCGGTGACATGTCTTGTCAAAGCAAAAGATCATGTCCCCTTATTACGGGATTCCCATCAATACAGGTTTGGGTAATCCAACCGTGCTGTTCGCACGACCACTTGGGAATAGGCGAGTTTTAATGCTCGTGGGGAGACGCTCTATATTCACTGCCTTTATAAGGAGATAAGAATCCACCTTTTCGCCCTATGCCTTCTTCTTCCTCAGCCCATCCTCCCTCGAGCTCCAGCGCCCAAGCTTCAATCCTTTCCATCCCCAGAAAACACTCTAGCCATGTCCGGATCTGGAGCGCAGGGTAGGTGGGTGGCCTCCTCCGTCACGGAGGGGAACATCAAGGAGCTCCGGGAAGCGGGGTACTTAGCCAAGGAAATCGCCCACCGGCTTCCGGCCAAGAAGCAGATCGTCCCTACTCCGGAGCCCCATGAGAGGGTAGTTTTTATTCCTCATTTCCTTCACAGATTAGGGTTTCCCCTCCATCCTTTCGTCTGCGGCCTTATGTTTTACTACGGGCTAGATTTCCATGATCTAGCCCCACATTCCTTCCTCAATATTTCGGCGTTCATCGTCGTGTGTGAGGCATTCCTCCGCATCCCTCCCCACTTCGGCCTATGGCTCAAGGTCTTCAATGCGAAGCCAAAAGTGGTGGATGGTCAACACGCGGAGTGTGGCGGTGCCATGGTGAGCAAGCTGCCCAACGTCACTTGGCCCAAAGGCACCTTTGTGGAGACCGTGAAGGGGTGGCAGCAAGAGTGGTTCTATGTCACAGAAGCCTGCGACTCCACATGGGCCGCTTCCTCTGAGTTCAAGTCTGGGCCTCCAATGCGGCTTACATCCTGGCTCAATAAGGGCCTGGACTGGGCGTCGTTCGACGAGGTGACGATGTTGCAGAAATGCATCAAGAGTATGGTGGACAAGAATACAAGTCTTGCCAGCGTGATCCAGGTAATGCTCTTTCGCCGGATTCTCCCCTGCCAAAGCCAGACTTAGCACATATGGGAGTTCAACCCGGCCGGTCCCCAGACCCTGCAGCGGTTCTTCGGCACGAAGCACGAATACATGTGGAAGCTGCTGTCGGCATTCTAGGAACGGGGGTCCCCAGACTTGCCTGCCTGCGGCCCACGGCGTGCCTCCACCAATGGCCTGGTACGACCCATCTTCACCAACAATCACTCAAGACCCTCGCGAGGGGCCAAGCCTCGCGAGGCGGACGGCACAAGACCTCCTTAGGGGCAGCCTCACTAGGCTGGCTCGCAAGGAGCACAGAGATCAAGGCGCAGGGGCACCTCGCGAGGTACACATAACGTGGGCCATGACGACCGAAGCCAGGCGGGCACCAGCGGGCGCAGAGTACCAGTTTCCTCTTTGGTGCTAAAGAGGCAGGCACAGGCAAGGAGTCCCGATGCATCAGGCAAAGGTTTCCATATCGGTGCAACAAGACCAAGACAAGCAGGACGGTAGGACGGAGGTCACCGCGGAGCCCACGGCGGCGTCACCACCAGAGCCTTTGGCAGGCCAAGACCACCTTTAGTCAGGATAGCTTGTACTAGTTGTCTCCCTTCAAAAGTGGCCGTTGTGGGATCCCTTCCCGCCTAACATTTGGGAAGAGGACCAGGGCCTCTATAAATAGGACTAGCCACCACCCTAGCAGGGGACAAATCATTCAGATCATCCTCAACCACCCAAGCTCACCAAGCTCACCAAGCTCAAGAACACCTCTCCTCAGGAGGCTGTTCTTCCCTTGTACTTGTTCATCCTCAGCCTACAAGGCAATCCACCACACCACACTGGAGTAGGGTATTACAATACATCAGTGGCCCGAACCAGTATAAACTCTTGTGTCCCTTGTTCTTTGGGTTTGGCGAGCTAGGCCTTGAGAATGTTGAGAGTGTGAGCTAGGGGAAGAGAGAACTTCGTGCGCACCCAAGTGTTCGATCCTCAAGGGTTTGCCGGAACCCGTAATCCGACATTTGGCGTGTCAGGTAGGGGTGCGCCGAAGCTTTCTTCTCCATCGACCAACTCACCGTCGCTCCACGGCTCCGATGCTTGACGATCCGAGGACCCAAGACGACCGTTGGGTGGCCTGGCCCACTCGGGCACCGCCGTCCGCTCCAGAAGACCTCAACTCCGCGTTCCAGGCGGCCCGCGCGCCACTCAACGCCCGCGGACATGGGCAGCACGGGCCGATGCCCGCCACCCTCGCACCGTAGCGCACGCGCGCCGCCGCACGATCCTCTGGTTATGCTGCGGCAACGGCAACACACACCCGACGGGAGCAGGCAAACATGCGAGCCGCGCTCATCGTGGCGCGAGAGCTGTAGCGGTGCAGGCTAACGGAGAGCGGCCGCAATGCACTACTGGAGCGGGTCGCCGAACTGCTGGACGCCGCTTCCAGGGGTACGCCGCCCTTCTGCTCCTTGGGCACACCCCAGGTTTGTGGCGGACGCGCGTGCGAGGCCCCGGCGAGCCTGCGCGCCCCCTGGGGCGCCAGGGGGATCCGGCGACACGAGCACGGGCAATGGCGCCGACCGTCCTGCCGCGACCGCGCCATTGCCAGGAGGGACAAGTGCTGACGGCCCGCCTCAAGGGCACGCCAGGATACCGCGCGGCGGCCACCAGGGCCAGATGCCGCAGTTCGTGACCCAAGGCGCGGGGCACCCGGGCGGAGATTCTGGCGAGGCAATCGCGGACGCCTACGTGCCCCGCATAGTGCACCTGGAATACCTGCCGGGGGAAGGCTCCGATCCGTTCCCCGGGCCAGGATGTGCAGCTGGAGGGCCTGAGGCGCGGGCCTTTCACGAGCCATCCAGAGACTTCCCCGACCCCTTTAGCGACGACGACGGCAGGGTACAACCAGTGTCGCAGGAGCAAACTTACGCTAACCCTGGACTGCAGAAGACCCAGGCCGCGGTAGCAGTCGAAGACCACAGGACGGCGGCCCAGCCAATGGCAGGAGTGGTGCTCTGGGGGCTGTGCAGGAGAGGCCCGGAGCCAGGCCCTCCCCTGCGCCACACGGAGCCAGGCGTGGCACGGAGGTAGGCCCTCGGCCGGGGGAAGCGCCGGCGAGACTTCCCCCCCCCCCCCCCCCCGGCAGAGGGCCCGTGGTCGCCGAGGGCACCGCCATCGTCCTCTTTGCCCCTTGGTCTCGTTTTGGTTACCAGACGCCCCAACGGTGGTCGAGGGAGCCACAGGGCGGGGCCCTCGCCTGGCGATATGAAGCAAGGCTCGCGCCTGTGAAGGTCTCCGCTCGTGACACTCTCACGTAATAATGAGTGGGGATGTGCACGCCCCGGAGTCTCCGGAGTGCCACCCTCGGGCCTCGGGGACTCCCGCCCACGTCCTAGTGGAAGCACCATGCTCCGCGCTGGCCGTCGACACTATCCCCCAATGACTATGCTCACAGCCAGTGAAAGCACTTAGCTCCGCACTGGTGGGAAGACAAGAAGACTAGCTAGGTGCCGGACGCGGCCATTTGCTTTCAACCTCTTTTCTGTAGCTCAATTTGCAGCCTTTTGGATTTGAATTTGAAGTCGTATTTTCATTGGCAAGCGCGTGGGGTGTTTTTTCTCGTTCATGTTGATTTCGTGAGTTTTCTGGATTCGTGCCTTGTTTCGAGACTTGCGTCTGCTACCTCCCCCCTTTCGAGCACCTCGCGAGCGGGGGCTTGGCGTGGTATGCCCATGTTACGCGTGCACCCCGCCATGACTGGCGCTCGCTCCTCGCGGGGCCCTCTCGGGCGGACCAGCAGACTCCTCAGGAGCCCAAAGCCTCGCAAGCCCGCGAAGGACCCCCCTCGGGAGAAATACACATCCGCAAGGGAGAAATACACATCCGCAACTGCCAAATCAGTTTGAAGCCTGCCTGGACTAAGGTAAGTTACAGCAGCAAGCCCGCGAGGGTCTCGCGAGCTTACAAAAGCGTGTTTCAAGTCTGGCCTAAGAAATAAAATGGTAGTCTATTTACATGAGGGGCTCCCCCTCCCCAAAATGCCCTCACATCTCGAGGGGTTGTGCCCAAGCTTTTGCGTGCAGGTTCAAAATAAAGGGGCACGGGCTCAGTCGGACATGTCGCTCGCCGCATCTTCCGGATCGCTCCCAGACATGCTGCTAGCGCTGACGCTGGTGCTATCTTCACCATCATGAACCACGCCGCCCTCATCCGCCACGACCACCACCGTGTCGTCATCAGAGGCGAAGGCCCTGACCAGAGCATCCACGTTGTCATCCACCCAATGCGCCAGGTTGTCCCGAATGACTCCGAGCACTGGGGCGATGGCGGCGTCGAAGTCGAAGTTGGGATCAATGTTCTGAAGATGCCTGAAGACGCGGGAAAACGCGTGCCCGAGGAGGCCATGGCTCTTCTCGTCAACAAGCTCGCGAGCCCTCTCAGCCCAATCCTCCAGGCGCGTCACGACGTTAGTGAAGAAGCAGAGATGGTCGGCATAATCTTCTGCATGGGGATGAGGGGCGTGTTTGTCATAGATGATGCCCAGCGCTTGGTTGGCCCTTACCCTGAGGTCCCGGAGCATGGGGGTGTGTTCACGCTGCAACGTCTGCCGACAGATCGCCTCCTCCCTACTCTGCTGCACGAGGGACTCGGCGTCGGTGACTCGCCGCTGAAGTGGGAGCATTTTGGCACGAGCAGAGGCCAACTCGGCCTACACGGAGATCAGGGCAACCGGGGGGGCCTTCTCGTGCTGCTCTGCTTCGGCCAACCTCGACCTAAGGATAGCAGTTCTACCCTTAGCTTCGGCTTCCACGAGCTTCAGCTTCAGGTCGTGCCTGTTGGCCAGGTCTCCGCAGCCCTCCGCCACCCTGCGGTCGACCTCTTCCTGGATCCTGGCCTCGCGCGCAATCGCGACGTCCTCCGCCTGGGCGACCTGGCGCTCCCTCGTCTCCAACCGTTCAAGCTCGAGGCTGCGCTCCGGGGCCTCCAGCACCAGCGCCTCCTCGCACCTCAAGATATCCTCCTCTTCGGAAGGTGCCCCCTTCATCGACGCCAAGGCAGCCCTGCACGCCTCGACTTGCTGCTCCAGGGAGGTGTTCCGGGCCTGGAGCTCCTGCCTGCGCTTCTCTGCGACCTTGCGGCGGTGGTCAGCCTCCCTGGCCACCTCCAAGGCTCGGGCGCTGGCCTCACGCGAGGCGGCGAGGGATGCCTCGGCCTTCGTGTTGGCTTGCTCGCGCTGGAGACGCCCGAGGTTGATGGCCACCTTCAGTTGATGCCATTCGTCCACCAGCCGAAGGCCCTCGGCTTCAAGGCGAGCGTCAACATCCACGAGCTCTTCCCCAAGCCGGCTCAGCGCACCCATCGCCTCTTGGAAGAGCTCGTGGCGGACAGCACCCCGCTTGCATGCAAGCTCGAACACACGAACAGGTCCGTCCTCCACGCTGGAGGTCGTTGAAGAGGTTCGAGGTGGCTTGCCTCCTCCCGGCAGGGGGCCGGAGGCCGGCGCCTTCCTAGTCGCCCTTCGGGCCTCGGCAGGGGCCCGGAGGGGCGGAGGCTCGTTGCTCGAAGAAGAGGCCAGGGCCAAGGTCACCCAGCCGCGATCAATAACCAGAGGAGGAGCCCTTGGCACACTTTCCGCATCCCAGGACGGACCGCGAAGGAGGAGCGGCAAGAACGCGGCATCAAGACGCCAGGCCGGCACGTCCATCTCTCCGGCCGACCTCGCGCCGAGCACGGCAGGCTGGCGTGAGGCGCTCAGGGTCAACGAAGGACTCGAGGCAAGAGGAGATTGCTTCTCGGGGGATTTCGTCACCTTGGTAGAAGGGGCCCTGAGAAACCACAGTCAGGAGGGGAAACATCACTTAAGAAATTATGAAGATAAGGTACTCACTCGTCTATAGCAATGTACTTCCTCCGCTTCAATGGCCGGAAGGTATCGCCGCTGCAGCTTGGAGACCCCTTCCTCTTGTGGAGCGCATCGAAGTTCAGTCGGAGCCGGTCAAAGCCCTGGATGCGGTCACTAGTGTCAGGTGCGGCTGGTGTGGCTCCTGAGGAGGCGACCTCAGGAATGCTGGGCTGCGGGGAGTCCTCGAACTCCTCTTCGCAGCGACCCGCTGGGGCCTCGGGGGCTTCGGCCTCAGGAGCAGTGGAATGCATCGTCCCCCCCCCCCCCCCCCCGCGCTTCCTCGAGACGGCTGTCTCGAGCCCCAGGAGATGGCGCTTTAGGAGCCTCGAGCGACGCCAACTCCTCAGCAGCCGCGTCGCCAGCATTCGACAGTGCTTGCCCCCCTGCGCCCACTTCTGGGGTGAGCTCCGCGCTGGCGGCGGGCAAGGGGGTCACGAAGACAGGACTCTCGCGAGGTCCTTCAAGGCCAACCGGGCGTAACCCCCATTCATCGAAAGGTGGCATTTGCCTCATGAATTCTACCTTGTTCGAGCAGAAGTACAAGAGGCAGCCCTCCTCCGGCATATTGGCTGGCGACGGGTCACCCGTCAGGAGCTCGAGCACAGTTTGTTGCGCCTCGAGAGGAAGCCCGGGCTCATGAAGCCTCATGCGGTCCTTGCTGCCGCACAAGGTCCACATTGGTCGAGAATGGCGCTGGAATGGAACGACGCGGCGCCGGATGAACTCCTTCACCACCATGGGCGCCGTCACGCTGAGATCCTTCAGCCTCGCCAACCGGCGCCAGACGTGGGCAAGACGTGGGTTAGCAAGCCTCTCGTGATCCCAGCCGGAGCTGGGAACAACGGGCGCCATCGGAAGCGAGAGCAGGGGCAGAGCATGCCGGCGTCCACGTACACCCACCGCTTCCGGAACCCGCTCACAGACAGCGAGAGCTCGAAGTCAATCCCGGAGCCGGCCGTCGCAACCACGACTTGGAAGCTCAAGCATCCCGAGTGATGCCGAGGGTCGGTCAGATGCAACGAGAAGAAATGACGAAGTAGGGCAACGGAAGGAGCAATGCCCACCATGGCCTCGCAGACAAAAGCGAAGACAGCAAGAAGGATGATGGACTGGGTATCTAGGTGCAGCATATGGATCTGGTAATGGGAAAGCATGACATTGAAGAGGGCGGAGAAAGGGGGAATCAGGCCGGCCCATTGGGCGTGAAGATGGATGTGGATCTCAATGGTTGTCCTGTCAGCAGCGGCGCGGGATGCGGGCCAGGACACCGTCTTCCCCCACTCGTTGAAGTCGGCGGCAAGCGCTGGACGGACCTTATCCATTGCTTCCTGGTTGAGCACCACCGACCGCTCAACGACTGGCTCAAAGGCCGGCGGTGTTTCGGCTGGGGCTTGGGGCTTCTTCTTCCCTTTATTTGTTCGGCTCGGCGCCATGGCGATGGACAGGACGGAGTCCCGGTCAGATTGGAAGAGGAGGCTGTTGTTTCGGGAAGGTGGAAGAGTTGGGGGAGTGCGTCACCAGCAATGCAGGAGGAACTGTGTAGGTCGCGGTGGCCGCCTAGCCAGGCGGATATCAAGGCTGCGTGGGGAAGTGGAGACACCCACGTCTTGTCAATCGCCACGCGGCAGACCAGGACACAGGCAGTTGGGGCCCGCGGCGCTCCACACTTGCCCCTTGGCTTCGCCTTGAAGCCAATTATGAGCGCGCCTTGGGCCCGGGGGCTACTGTCGGCGTTCTAGGAACAGGGGTCCCCAGACTTGCCACCTGCGGCCCACGGCGTGGCTCCACCAACGGCCTGGTACGGCCCATCTTCACCAACAACCGCTCAAGACCCTCGCGAGGGGCCAAGCCTCGCGAGGCAGACGGCACAAGACCTCCTCAGGGGCAGCCTCACTAGGCTGGCTCGCGAGGAGTGGAGAGATCAAGGCGGAGGGGCACCTCGCGAGGTTCACATGACGTGAGCCATGAAGACCGAAGCCAGGTGGGCGCCAGCGGGCGCAGAGTACCAGTTTCCTCTTTGGTGCTAAAGAGGCAGGCACAGGCGAGGAGTCCTGAGGCATCAGGCAAAGGTTTCCATATTGGTGCAACAAGACCAAGACCAGAAGGACAGCAGGACGGAGGTCACCGCAGAGCCCACGGCAGCGTCACCACCACAGCCTTTGGCAAGCGAAGACCACCTTTAGTCAGGATAGCTTGTAATAGTTGTCTCCCTTCAAAATTGGCCGTTGTGGGATCCCTTCCCACCTAACATTTGGGAAGAGGACCAGGGCCTCTATAAATAGGACTACCCACCACCGTAGTAGGGAACGGATCATTCAGATCATCCTCAACCACACAAGCTCACCAAGCTCAAGAACACCTCTCCTCACGAGGCTGTTCTTCCCTTGTACTTGTTCATCCTTAGCCTATAAGGCAATCCACCACACCACACTGGAGTAGGGTATTACACCACATCGGTAGCCCGAACCAGTATAAACTCTTCTGTCCCTTGTTCTTTGGGTTCGGCGAGCTAGGCCTTGAGATCGTTGAGAGTGTGAGCTAGGGGAAGAGAGATCTTCGTGCGCACCCCAGTGTTTGAACCTCAAGGGTTTGCCGGAACCCGTAATCCGACAGCTGTTGTTCAAGACCCAAAAGGCATGGCCGAAAACGATCGATGACCTCGGCCTCGACTGTACTCACACAGCGTCTCCCGTAAGTTTTTACGATAACCTTACTACTTGTAAGTCCAAGGGGCATGCTAAGCTTTCCATTCTTCTCACAGGGCTCGACGAAGAAGGTGGAGCGGATTCACTGTCCGGCTCCGCTACCTGAAGACCCAGCCATTCCTCTATTAACGAGGATGCTCGTTCCGGCGCCATACCAGGCGCCAGAAAAGAAGGCCAAGAAGAAGGGCAAGGAGGCCAAAAGCGGCCTCCGCCGTAAAGGTGCTTCGGACATTGTGTCCGAAGACACCGAGACTCACTCCTCCCCTGAAGAAGACGAAGGGGAGGGGGGAGAGACTAACTCTTCCCTTAAGGGGGAAAGAAGAAAAGGGGGCTTCCGCGGATCTGGAGGCGGAGGCGTCCAAGAAAGGGAGAATCTCCCTCACGGATGACTCCGAATCGGACGCCGATGAGTGGTGCCCCAGGCCGAAGCCCCTGGCTGGATCGTGAGTACCCTCAAAGGCACTTGTACTTATACATCTATCCGGTCTTCCGCCTTGTGATTTTAATATACTGAATTTCGTGTTGCAGTCCGGCTCGCGTCCTCCCCCAGCAATCCTCATCTTCGGGGAATTCGCTGGATCTGAATGTGATGGATAGCGGGTCGCCTCCGCCGGCCTCCTCCCCCAACGCTACGGATAATTTTGAAGTGTTGTCCCGAAAGATCCTTCCGGGCCAGGGAGAGGTGCGGGAGCCGCCAAGGCGGCGCCAGAGGGCGATATCCCTGCAACCGGCAACATGGGGGAATCGACCCCCATGGAGACTGACGACGGGGGCCATGCCCAATTCGGCCCCCAACCGAATATTATTCCGGAGACCCATACGGCTCCGGAATCAGGTGAGCAGCCTCCTTCGAAAGAAGGGGGTGCGCAAATTCCACCGGCGACCTCTGTCAATCCAGAGCCGCCGGATACTCTGATGGAAGCACTTCAGAGCACCATCATTGTAGAAGAACATCGTACCCTTATGGGCACGGTGGTTGAAAGGGTTCGGTCCGCCAAAAGTGGATTGAATGAAGCCTATACTAGCCTTCTGAGTGGCTTTGAGGTATGTAATATAATGCCTTTTGGATATATGAGAAAAATGTCTATGTATAGATAGTAGCCCCCGAGATTCTGTTCGGTGTTCACAAAGAAAGGCCGAACAGAGGATCTAATGACTCGTACAGAAGATTAAGATACACATTTATTTGAACCTAATAGGCGGCGATGCAGGCGTCAGCTTCTCATGTCGCCGAAGCGCCTGAGCTGAGGCGGAAGTTAGCCGAAAAGCAAGGTATGTGATACCCAAAATGCTTCTGACATAATATCAACAATAATTTGCCATCTGAATGAGTGTTATAACTTTGCTCAAAGCTGACGCATCAGAGGTCGATGCCCTCAAGAGCGCCCTGGCTGAGGCCAAGAAAGAGGCGGAGGAGGAATGAGCCGCCCGCCTAAAACATGAGTTAAGGGTGGAGGAAGTCCAGCAAGAGCTCAAGGATGCTAGCTATAAGCAAATGTGAGTCCTTAGAGCGCGAGATTTCGGATCAAAAATCCAAACTTGCTATGGCCCTCCAAAGTGCTTAGGAGGCCCGGACTGAGATCCAAGAGGCGAAGCAAATTGCGGCTGGTAAGGCCTTTAATATGCAGAGCAAATTTGTGAGGAAGAAATACATCTTACTGACCCGGGTTTGGAGTTCTCCAGGAGCGTTTGCAGATCTTCCCTGGAGTGTTGCTGATGTTGCGCAGTTCTTCCGAGCCGAAGAAGGGAGCACAACGGAGAAGCTGTTCTGGTCGCAATACCTTGCGCCAGAGCATCCAGTGTCCTTCAGCGATCAGCTGCAACAGCTGACCGAACTGCATAGGATGGCAAAATTGGCGATGAAGGATTTTATAATCCGTCTGTGGCCTGCCGAACCCATACCCAGGAGTTACTTCAGGCTCATGAAGCGGCTGGTCAATGCCTGCCCCCGACTTGATGCCGTAAATCGGTCGTGCTGCATCGAAGGTGCGCGGATGGCCTTCGCCCGTGTCAAGGTGTAGTGGGCGAAGATGAAAGTCGTCAAGCTCGCAACCGAGGGACCGCCCGCAGGCAAAGAGCACCACACACCGGAGCGGTATTTCGATGATGTCCTGGAAGGATCCCGTATTGTAGAGGGCTAGTGTTCGAAAGACATTATTTTTGAATGAATGCATCTATGTTCTCCAATCCTGTATTATGAGACAAGGCTTATGTATGATATATTGCTTGTTGTACTTGAAAATATTTCCTCCTGTGCGGCCATTTACAATATCTGAGAGTTGGCTAGTCGTCGGCTTCAGCCCCCATGTAGGTAGTACGGGGGTGTTCGGGATAGCATCTAAACACACTTGACCCAGCGACTTGGTCCATGAAGGAGGTGTTAGTGCAGCGAACCAGGCAAACGGACCATGTGGCTTTATCGCTCTCACTTAGCCATAGGAGTTTTACAATTGGAGTGTGGGCGCAACCCCTAGTATTGTTCGATTATCCGAACTTGGGTGTTGTGGATGCCCGGCCGGGTGAAGGCCAGCCTGTCGCGTAATGCGAAAAAATCGCAAGAGATTTATTTTTAGTCACCGAATAGCTGACCAGCTCTCGCCGCATCATGACACTCAGTTTTCGGCTTTCTCTACTAATGTGCTTATCCGGGTGAACCGGAAACACAATCGCAGTAGTTCTCCCTTTACTACCTTAGCCGAACAGGCGGAAGTAAGGTAGTAACCACAGGAGCCGGGCAACCCAACTATTGACCAAAGACATGATTCGTAGCCGATGCATATAATGCTACATTCGGGACGCCGAACTGTACTATGAAAGTATTAGGACTTTATTTAGTATTTAATAAATGTATGTGGCTCAATAGAGCCCCTGGTGATTTAAATCGTCCCGAGGTGCACATGGCAATCCGACAAAAACAGGGAAATACAGGTTAAGAGGTAGGCCAGTACCGCATAGGTTGGGCTAGAACTGCTTCCATTATAGTCTGATTGATACGTCAGAACGTATTGGTACAAATAGTGCGGTAAGCAACAAGGTTATTTTATATGCCGGGCCCAAGGGAAAGCTGTGTATGTGCCCTGAAAACAGATGAGGTGATCTTTAAAGACCCTTTAAGTACTCTGCCACACATGTACGTTGCTTTTCTCCTTGGTGTATTGTCCTTCGAGAGGATCATCGATCTGTGTTTTCACAATAGGCCTCAAAAAGAGGCCTTCGTACCGTTGAAAGGGTGATGTGGGTTAATGAACCTGGAAAAATAAAAAGAAAAGAAAAAGGAAATATGAGTGTCCGAATATGGTCTGGCCGTATTGTGGACTTTATCTTTATGATGCCTCCAACTTTGCCCATGGTATCTTTAGTGCGTAGTTATGTATGCGTCGCACATGGTCCGCAATTCGGTTGGAGCTGAGATGGAGGCCGAATTGCTAATCGAGCTCCTGACGAGCTGGACTGTCGTACTATGGGGTAGTCCGGACTCGTTTGACAGCGTCCGGGGACATGGTCGCCGATGTAATAGTTGGCTTGATAAGGCCACCCTGTGTCACGACCGGTTTTTCAATAAAATAATTATTGAGAGACCAATCCCTTTTACGGACCAGCGAAGAAGAATTCCTTCTCACTGGTAGACAATAATCTTGGTCACAGAAGAAAAATACCAGGAGTACTAAATATAACACAAGGTTGAGCAGAAACTGCCCAATAATTTATTACAGGCACGCCGATAAAACAATACGGCGGATAGGGTGGCAAACTTCTAACTCACGATAATAACGGTGGTGGAAATATCATCGCGAAGCGAGTGATATGATTCCAGAAGACTACAACTCATCGAGCGTCGGAGTGAGGCTCGAGGAAACTTATGGCGGGTGGCGGAAGCGTAAACAACATAAGTGACCAATATCCGGGATCGCGCAGGACTGACTGGGACTCCTCTAGGCATCGGACGCGCTATCAAACTCTTCATCCAAGAGATCGCCTTCGTCAACATCTGGCCAAATCAACAAGCCAGGTGAGTACTATGAAAGTACTCGCAAGACAGTTCGGACATAAGGTATAAAAAATGTAAACATGAAGCACATGAATAAGTTAACCAGTGCGATTAGACATAAATAAATACTGGGTGCCAAGCGAGGGTCTGAATGACGCCTCGAGCGGAAACTGCAGAATAGTAATACTGGTGCCAAACGAGTGTCTGAAAGACTCCTCGAGCGGAAAATGCGAAATAATAATGCGGGTGCCAAACGAGTGTCTGAAAGACTCCTCGAGCGGAAAATGCGGAATAATAATGCGGGTGCCAAACGAGTGTCTGAAAGACTCCTCGAGAGGTAAATGCAGAATAATAATGCCATAGTCGGGCGTCGGGGCGTCACCACATAAAGGGCTTATAACAGAAAGTAAAGACAGTGCATGCCGCAGTCGGACGTCTGAGCGACATCACATAAAGGGCTTATATCGAAAGTGAGAAACGAGTACACGCCACAGTCGGACGTCTGCGCGACGTCACCTAAAGGGCTTATATCACATCTCATTATTACAACAGTTCGGAGACATAAATTCTCACAAGCATGAGACACAAAATAAAGTTAGTCCATCCACTGGAATAACAATAAAATCTGAAATTTTACCACTTGAGCTTGTTCACCGGGGACAAGTTTTTTTCACACGGATAGATATGGATGTAATGTTTACACTACTGATCATGGATACGATGATTTGGAAAGAATTGACTCTGCAGAGTTTGTACTTAACCACAGCCAACGGATTTCAGTAGTCACGGGAACTAGTTCCGTCTGCGGTGTTTTGGAGGAAACACGTCTAACCAGTACACACCCAATTCAACCATCCGAAGCCAGGGATCACCCTCGGCGACGTTCAAGAAAAACCTTGAGACGGGGAGGCTACAACCTCGCGTAGCATGGGATCAAATTTATATACGCGCGCTTTAAGGGGGTGCCCCCCCTCTCGGTCCCAACCGGAAACACCCATGCCCCCTGACCGAATGACTGGCTTTAATCCTGGGCCAAGGTACCATCATCCCGGCCTCTCTGTTTGGTGTGTACACGGAAAGAGGTTACCAACTTACTAAACCGCATCCTGGCAATGTGACATGTGGTAGCACGGAAAGGGGAAGGGACGGTAACACGGCTCCAACCATGTTAACGTCGGAAAAGTCGGATGACGCAAGGCTGGCATGCTACAACAGTACCACCTTGCTGCCCTTCATGTCACCACATGATTAGGCCATCTCTCATCAGAGATCATCGCAACTTTGGAACATGCGGGAAAAGATCGATAACGTGGCTCCAACCACGTTAACGTCGAAGAAAGTCGGATGGCGCAAGGCTGGCATGCTACAACAGTACCACCTTGCTGCCCTTCATGTCACCACATGATTAGGCCACCTCTCAACAGAGGTCATCGCAACTTTGGGACAACCGGGTCGTTGCCGTACAAGCAACGAGGTTTTTACCGACACTCATATGCCACACACAAACTCTCGCGTGAACATGCAAAACACCTGTCATATCAAATGTTCAAAACATGCTTGCCTGGTTCGGAGAAGTCGGAATCTAGCTCGGCGAAGTTCGCGGCTCCGTCACCCCTCCCGGAACCTACGGCAAATCACGAAACGGGCACTAACGTGAAAACCAACACATACACAGAAAATTTTCCAATTATTTTTCAAATAAATCCCATAAAAAACTAGACAAAATTTGAAGATTGTCAGAAAAAGAATCACTCAAAAATACCTTTTTATTAAAAAGTTATAAAGGTTTCTGTCCAGGGACTTATCTGTAATGAAACAGAAAAGTTCCAGGGTTTTAACTGAGAAAACAGAAAACGCTTCGGCTGGGAATGCGCAAGCGCAAAGGAGGAAACGTATTTTGCCCGAAGGCGCCAACAGAAAACGGTTCGCGAATAAAAGAACAGAGGCTGACATGCGGGGTCCACATGTCAGGTTTGAAAAGCTCGCCGGCGCCCGAAGACTGCGGTGGACGCCGGCGTCGAACCACGGCGAGTTAGGAGAAACGGAGGGTACCAAGAGCTTCAGCGTCCTCTTCCGCGTCGGTGGGTGGTGGACTCGTCCAACGGGGAGCACCACGTCGACGGCGACACTTTCTCCGGCGGACGGCGGCTCGGGTGAGGATGGGGAACTCCGGTGGAGGGCTGCAAGCTACAAATTGAGGCGCGGGTCAGAACGAGGGATGCAAGGTGAGGCTACTGCCACGAGAATGGAGGCGGAGGAGCACACACGGGGGCGAATCGGGCTGGATCCCGTGGCGGGTCGCGGCGGCCGGAGTCGAGGAAGGAGACCTCCTCGGGGCTCTTCAAGTGGCTAGGCGTGCTCTAGGGGGAGTGCAGGGCTGGTGGGTGCTCGAGTTGAAGCTCGGGGCCCCTATTTATAGGCAGATCGACGGGATGGCCGTGAACGGTGAACCTCCGGCGAGCGATTACGGCGGAGCAGTGGGTTGGCAGGGGGTTTGAGCGGTCGGGCAGCATCAGTGGATGTTACTGGACTCGATTTGCAGCT
Organism: Aegilops tauschii subsp. strangulata; assembly: GCF_002575655.3. Classification (NCBI taxonomy): domain Eukaryota; kingdom Viridiplantae; phylum Streptophyta; class Magnoliopsida; order Poales; family Poaceae; genus Aegilops; species Aegilops tauschii. The sequence continues at coordinate 346,719,064 of NC_053035.3, read as the reverse complement.
AAACGGGGTCGGTCTTGGCGTAATGGCGTCGGTCCACGGTGAGGTGACCGCACGGGCTCAACAGCAGCAGAGAGCGCGCTCCGCGCCCTGCGGTTCACGACGAGAGCGGCAGCGCGTTCGGGGGAGTGGAAGGCCACGCGGCGAGCTCCGGTGGTTTGGGCGGCGCTGGGTGGCGTCGTCGGCGCCGTGTCTCCCGCTGGCGCCCGCAAAGCCGCCGCCGGTGTTGGTCACGGGGTGGCGCACCTTCTGCTGCTCGTCGCCGATGCCCGCAAGGTGCCAGGCACTCGTGCGATGCAGGAACAAGGGGGCGAGGACGAGGAGCAAGGCGACGCGGTGGCACTGGCGAGATCGATGTCCATCTCTGAAGAAAACGACAGTGAGCACTGAACTGAATCTCTGAACTTTCTGAACTTTGACAAAGACAGTGCACTGCAGGTGTTCGACAGAAGGTTTTGGCTATGAGATAAATTTTTCTGGAGCTGTAACTTGGTGAGATGACCACTCAAAGCACCCAGGGGCTGCCTGAATTTACTTGGAATTTTTGGAGAAGGTTTTGAATGAATTTCACCAAATTTGCCAAATCTGGTCCAAACTTGCAGCAGGTGTAGTTTGAAATTTTTGAACTGAAGACTAGTTGATCTTCATGGTTCCAGGGTGAGGGTTCAAAGGACTAGGAGGGGAAAGAAGTTTGGTGGTAAAAGTCCAAACAAAAAATGGAGTTCCTTTGTAAATCTCCAAGTGGTAGAATAGAAGGCAGAAATTTGTTTGAATGAAATTTGAATGGGAATAATCACATGGGGAGGTTCAACTTGCTGGATTAGGTGTAAAACATGATCCAAAGGTGAGGGAAGGATTTGGGGAGAGGATTTGCACAAATGTCATGGTAAGAAGGAATAGTTGAAAGTGGCAAAGGACTTTCCAAAAGCCATAGTGCAAATTTAAAAAGATTTTCAGAAGTTATTTTCCCAAATGAAAAACATTTTGTTTTGAGTCCAAATGAAAAGTAAGAACTTCCAAGACCAAAGGCAGATCTTGGGTGAATCCAAAAAAACTTTTGCCATAAGGAAAAACATATGAGAGGGAGAGTTCTCTTAAAGAAAAATTTAAATTGCTCCCCTCAAGTCAAATAGAAATCTTTTTTTGAAAAAATCCAAATAAAAACTTGGGTGTCACAACACCTACCCCCTTAGGAAAAATCTCGTCCTCGAGATTTCGGCTGATCCTCAAATAGATATGGATACTCTGCTCGGAGGAAATCTTCCCTCTCCCATGTGGCTTCATCCTCAGTGTGGTTGCTCCACTGAACCCTGAAAAATCTTGTCATTTTCTGACGGGTCCTCCGTTCAGACTCTTCTAAAACCTTTACTGGCCTTTCTCTGTAGGTGAGATCTGGTTGCATATCAATGTCCTCATGAGGTACATGTTTTTCTGGATTGCTCACACATTTTCTTAACTGTGAGACGTGGAACATGTCATGGACGTCTGACAGCTCCTTGGGGAGGTCTAGTTGGTAGGCCACCGTGCCTCTTCGTGCCTTTACACAAAATGGTCCAATAAACCATGGGGCTAGCTTCCCCTTAATTTTGAACCGTTGCAGACCCCTCATAGGAGATACTCGGAGGTATACGGAATCACCGGGTTCAAAGCTGACCTCACGGTGCTTCTGATCATAGTAGCTCTTTTGGCGGCTCTGTGCTGTCTTGAGTCTGTCCCTGATTTGCTTAACTTTCTCCTCGGCCTCTTTGAGCATGTCTGGGCTGAAGATACGGCTGTCACCGGTTTCTGACCAATTCAATGGGGTACGACACCTTCGCCCGTACAACGCTTCAAAGGGTGCCATTTTCAAGCTGGCTTGGTAACTGTTGTTGTAAGCAAATTCGGCATACGGCAAACTCTCTTCCCAACTGGATCCATAGGTGAGTACGCAGGCTCTTAGCATATCCTCTAGGATCTGGTTCACACATTCCGTCTGTCCATCAGTCTGAGGGTGGTATGCTGTACCGAAGGCTAGTTGCGTGCCCAGAGCTTGTTGTAGGTGATCCCAAAATTTGGAGACGAATTGGGTGCCTCGGTCTGATATTATAGTCTTTGGGACTCCGTGCAAGCAAACTATACGGGAGAGATAGAGTTTTGCCAGTCTTTGTGTGGAGTAGGTAGTCTTCACGGGAATGAAGTGAGCAACCTTGGTTAGTCGGTCTGTGATGACCCAGATGGCGTCATTTCCACGCTGTGATCGGGGTAATCCGACAATGAAGTCCATCCCGATTTCATCCCATTTCCACTCCGGTATCCTGTTAGGCTGGAGTAGCCCTGCTGGCTTTTGGTGCTCGGCCTTGATGCACTGACATGAATCGCAACAAGCGATGAATGTGGCTATATCTCTTTTCACACCGTGCCACCAAAATCTTTCCTGGATGTCCTTGTACATTTAGGTTCCTCCAGGATGGATCGAGTATGGGGCGGTGCGGCTTTCCGTCAAGATCTGTTGCTTGAGTTCCTCAATGTTAGGTACGCAAAGCCTGTCCGGTACCATAATGTTCCTTCACTGTCCGTGACGAATTCTGAAGTCTTACTACGGTTCATTTTCTTCTTTATGCCTTCGATACTGGGATGTCCCTGTTGAGCCTTCTTGATTTGTTCCACTAGGGTGGGTTGTATTTCCAGGTTCGATATGGTGCCCTCAGAGACTAACATCATGTTGAGCCGAGTGAACTCTCGCTGAAACTCAGGCCTCAAACTTTGCTGACCGTCACTGTCCGGGCTGGGGTTTCGACTAAGGGCATCGGCCACTACATTTGCTTTCCCTGGGTGGTAGTGAATACCGACGTCATAGTCCTTGACCAGTTCCAACCAGCGTCGTTGGCGTAAATTCAGCTCTGGCTGTGTGAAAATATATTTGAGGCTCTTATGGTCCGTATATATTTCACAGCGATTCCCCAACAGAAAGTGCCTCCATTCCTTGAGTGCATGTATGACTGCTGCTAGCTCCAGGTCGTGTGTTGGGTAATTTTCCTCATGTTTTCGCAGCTGCCTGGAGGCATATGCGACAACTTTGCCATCTTGCATTAGCACACATCCAAGACCTTTTCGGGACGCGTCACAATACACTTCAAAGCTCTTGTGTATGTCTGGTACGGTTAAGACTGGTGCGGTTGTTAGCTTCTTCTTGAGTTCTTGGAAGCTCTGCTCGCATGCTTCTGTCCATACAAATTTCTTGTCCTTCTTGAGTAACTGTGTTATAGGTTTTGCCACAGTGGAGAATCCTTCAATAAATCTCCTGTAATATCCGGCCATTCCTAGGAAACTCCGCACATCTGTAACATTCACGGGTGGCTTCCAGTCTAGTATGGCCTTGACTTTTTCTGGGTCTACGGCCACGCCTTCTTGGTTCAATATATGGCCCAAGAAACCAACTTGTCTTAGCCAAAATTCGCATTTGCTAAATTTGGCGTACAACTGATGTTTCCTCAATTCTCCCAAAACAATTCTGAGGTGCTCAGCATGTTCTTCTGGTGTCCTTGAGTAAACCAGAATGTCGTCAATGAATACCACCACAAATTTGTCCATGAATTTCATGAATACTTTGTTCATGAGGTGGACGAAATATGCGGGGGCGTTCGTTAGTCCAAAAGGCATCACTGTAAACTCGTACAACCCATATCTGGAAGTGAAAGCTGTCTTGGGAATATCTTCTGTTCGTGCCTTCAATTGGTGATATCCCGATCTCAAATCAATTTTCGAGAATACCTTGGCCTGTGCGAGCTGGTCAAACAAATCATTTATTCGTGGCATCGGATATTTGTTTTTGATGGTGACCATATTGAGGACTCGATAGTCTATGCACAGCCTTAGTGTCCCATCCTTCTTTTTGGCGAACAACACAGGCGAACCCCATGGTGAGGAGCTGGCTCGAATAAATCCTTTGTCCAACAATTCCTTTATCTGCTTCTTTAACTCCACCAATTCTGAGGGTGCCATTCTATACGGCTTCTTATAAATGGGAGTGGTGCCAGGTGTTAGTTCGATGCTGAATTCGATCTCTCGGTCTGGTGGCATGCCTGGTAGATCTTCCGGGAACACATCAGGGAAATCGCATACCACTGGCACTTTTCTTAATTCTGCGATGTCCATCTTGTTCAGTTTTGGTTTCTGTGATCGTGGCCTTTCTTGAGCGGAAACTCTTATAGTCTTGCCGTGATGGTGAGTGAGAATCACTGTCCGATTGAAACAGTCGATGAATCCTTTGTTGGTGGTTAACCAGTCCATTCCTAAAATGACATCCAGTCCTTTACTTTCCAACACGATGAGATTCGCGTGGAATGGTAGTCCTTCGAACTCAATGACCACTCCTTGGCAGTAACCCTGAGCAATTTGCTTATTTCCGGGGGACTTGATGATCATAGATTTTTCCAAGGGAAGTATCGGAAAACCGTGTTGTGAAACAAAACTCTTCGAAACAAACGAATGGGAAGCTCCAGAATCAAACAAAACCGTGGCAGGTACTGTGTTGACAGGGAACGTACCGAGCACGATGTCTGGGGCATTCTGCGCTTCTTCCCTGGTCACATGGTTCAGGTGACCCTTCCTATGGTTGCTGCTGGGGTTGAAGTTGTTGCGCTTGGGGGCTGGATTGTTCCCACCATTGTTCGGCTTGGGTGCCGTGTCTCTTGGCTTCGGGCACTGTTTAGCATAATGCCCTTGTTGACCACAAGCATAGCAGGTGACCCCTGGACGGTATGTGAACTCCTTGTCTCTGGCATGAAATTGTCCGACGGGTCTTGGCTCAGTAGTCGTGGATCTCCTCGTGTCTGTCCTTGGGACCTCAGCCTTGCCTCGGTTGCTGCGGGCAAGAGTCGTCTTGTCCCTCTTCCGCTTGCGGATATCTTCCAGACTACGGCGCTCATTCTCCAGGGCGATGGCCTTGTCCACCAGCGTCTTAAAATCCGGAAAGGTGTGTACAATCAGTTGGCATCTTAATGTTGGTGCCAGGCCGTCCAGGAATTTTTCCATCTTCTTGTTTTCTGTCATGTGCTCGTCGTAGGCATAACGAGACAGTTGGGTAAACTGGCCGTTGTATTCTGTGACGGACATGCCTCTTTGCTTCAGGTCATCAAACTCTCTCTTCTTGATCTTTAGGATGCTCCTGGGAATGTGTGCCCCACGGAAGCCTTCCTTGAATTCTTCCCAGGTGATGTTGTGTTCCCTGGGGTGCATGTATAGGAAGTTTTCCCACCATGCTGCGGCTGCTCCAGTAAGGTAGTGTGGTGCATAAAGCACCTTCTCGTGATCTGAGCACTGAGCGATAATCAGTTTCCTTTCAATCTCGTGAAGCCAATCATCGGCTTCCAGTGGCCTGTCGGTGTGAGCAAAAGTTGAGGGGCGAGTCTTCTGTAACTCAGATAACTTGGAATGTGGTTGATAGGGTTCACGGTGGTTTCCCATATTGATGACATGGTTCATCATCTCCTGGTGCTGTTGCTGGCTTTGCTCGAAGAGACGGCATACTTGAGATAGTGCCGCTTCGCTGTCCTGTTGGCTGGACTGACCCTGAGTGAAATTGTTGCTGGTCTGTGTTCCGTAAACCTCTTCTGGCTGATTGGGCATAGAGCGAGTCCAAGGGCGAGACATTTTTCCAGTCTGGGGTATCATTTGCAAAACCCATGAGAAAAACTGTGTAGCGCAGGAAAACTCTTGCAAAGGTAATAATCAAAAAGGCTTCTAGGTTTTCAAAGAAACACAAATGATTTTCACGGAGAAGAAGTGCTTAACACAAATCTTACATGCGAAAGCAAACACAAGATACAGCACTCAGGTTGTGCGTACACAATCCTGACATGTTATTTAAAACTAGCGTACTACTCCGGAAGGCCGCAAACACACCAACACAAACTAGCGTACAGATAAAAACAACACATCATACAAGCAGGCATAACACGCGGCTACTCGGTGCTCTCAGTCGGAGATGGTGAAGATCTCCTTCCCCTTGCCGATGGCAAGGCTCAGCGGTCCAGGAGAATCAACCTCCTCCTCTCTAGTTGGCTCCTGGCGTGCGACGCTGCGCGGCGGTGATGGTGCGGGGGCGACTGGTGGTAGAGCGCGTGCGGCAAGCGGTGCAGCTCTGACTGGAGTAGGAGCGATGACTCGGTCGAACTCCTCAGTGGTAGGCAGACGGCGAGTAGTGGCCAAAACGGCCGGTGCATACGAGGCTGAAGACGAGATGAAAGTCAGAGGCGGCGCCGTGTGGAGAAGCTCTTTCCTGCTGGCAGGACCGCCCCGGACTAAGTCCATGCGGGCAGCCACAAGATCATCTACGAGGTTGTCGAAAGACTCCTCCAGAGCCTTGAGATACTCCACAACCATCTCGATGGCTTCATCTCACTCTCCCCGATGGCAGGCGAACGCATAGTGGCTGGTGTAAGGCACATGGCATGGGAGGTAGCGGTAGCGACGAGTCTTCATCGAGGAAGGATGTCCCGAAGGCGAGCTATCGCCTCACGGGCAGCCATCTGCATGGCATGCATCTCCGTAGGCATGGCCCTTCCCATAAAACGGAAGTGACGAGCAGCAGAACGTCCTCCCTTGAACTGCACCACGGCTTGGTGCATAGACACGTCGTCACTGAGCTTGTGCTGATAGAGTGTGAACTCCGGGCGAGCTGCTGGCCCGATCGCGAGCTTGGTGATGGAGACGAGGAGCTTGACAAACCCCTCGGGCACGTTGGTGAACACTCGATTCTCACAGTTGCTGCCAGCCATCTACAAAAGTAGGCAAAAATTCTGAGTAGTCATGTCATAAATTTATGATGACCAACAGAAAATAGCCACAATTGTAAAAATGCTGAAAAAGCACAAAACATGCTAATAACCGATTAACGATCGCACCTAGTGGCTTCCTACAGTCAGCCTAGCTCTGATACCAAGCTTGTCACGACCGGTTTTTCAATAAAATAATTATTGAGAGACCAATCCCTTTTACGGACCAGCGAAGAAGAATTCCTTCTCACTGGTAGACAATAATCTTGGTCACAGAAGAAAAATACCAGGAGTACTAAATATAACACAAGGTTGAGCAGAAACTGCCCAATAATTTATTACAGGCACGCCGATAAAACAATACGGCGGATAGGGTGGCAAACTTCTAACTCACGATAATAACGGTGGTGGAAATATCATCGCGAAGCGAGTGATATGATTCCAGAAGACTACAACTCATCGAGCGTCGGAGTGAGGCTCGAGGAAACTTATGGCGGGTGGCGGAAGCGTAAACAACATAAGTGACCAATATCCGGGATCGCGCAGGACTGACTGGGACTCCTCTAGGCATCGGACGCGCTATCAAACTCTTCATCCAAGAGATCGCCTTCGTCAACATCTGGCCAAATCAACAAGCCAGGTGAGTACTATGAAAGTACTCGCAAGACAGTTCGGACATAAGGTATAACAAATGTAAACATGAAGCAGATGAATAAGTTAACCAGTGCGATTAGACATAAATAAATATTGGGTGCCAAGCGAGGGTCTGAATGACGCCTCGAGCGGAAACTGCAGAATAGTAATACTGGTGCCAAACGAGTGTCTGAAAGACTCCTCGAGCGGAAAATGCGAAATAATAATGCGGGTGCCAAACGAGTGTCTGAAAGACTCCTCGAGCGGAAAATGCGGAATAATAATGCGGGTGCCAAACGAGTGTCTGAAAGACTCCTCGAGAGGTAAATGCAGAATAATAATGCCACAGTCGGGCGTCGGGGCGTCACCACATAAAGGGCTTATAACAGAAAGTAAAGACAGTGCATGCCGCAGTCGGACGTCTGAGCGACATCACATAAAGGGCTTATATCGAAAGTGAGAAACGAGTACACGCCACAGTCGGACGTCTGCGCGACGTCACCTAAAGGGCTTATATCACATCTCATTATTACAACAGTTCGGAGACATAAATTCTCACAAGCATGAGACACAAAATAAAGTTAGTCCATCCACTGGAATAACAATAAAATCTGAAATTTTACCACTTGAGCTTGTTCACCGGGGATAAGTTTTTTCACACGGATAGATATGGATGTAATGTTTACACTACTGATCATGGATACGATGATTTGGAAAGAATTGACTCTGCAGAGTTTGTACTTAACCACAGCCAACGGATTTCAGTAGTCACGGGAACTAGTTCCGTCTGCGGTGTTTTGGAGGAAACACGTCTAACCAGTACACACCCAATTCAACCATCCGAAGCCAGGGATCACCCTCGGCGACGTTCAAGAAAAACCTTGAGACGGGGAGGCTACAACCTCGCGTAGCATGGGATCAAATTTATATACGCGCGCTCTAAGGGGGTACCCCCCCTCTCGGTCCCAACCGGAAACACCCATGCCCCCTGACCGAATGACTGGCTTTAATCCTGGGCCAAGGTACCATCATCCCGGCCTCTCTGTTTGGTGTGTACACGGAAAGAGGTTACCAACTTACTAAACCGCATCCTGGCAATCAGACATGTGGTAGCACGGAAAGGGGAAGGGACGGTAACACGGCTCCAACCATGTTAACGTCGGAAAAGTCGGATGACGCAAGGCTGGCATGCTACAACAGTACCACCTTGCTGCCCTTCATGTCACCACATGATTAGGCCATCTCTCATCAGAGATCATCGCAACTTTGGAACATGCGGGAAAAGATCGATAACGTGGCTCCAACCACGTTAACGTCGAAGAAAGTCGAATGGCGCAAGGCTGGCATGCTACAACAGTACCACCTTGCTGCCCTTCATGTCACCACATGATTAGGCCACCTCTCAACAGAGGTCATCGCAACTTTGGGACAACCGGGTCGTTGCCGTACAAGCAACGAGGTTTTTACCGACACTCATATGCCACACACAAACTCTCACGTGAACATGCAAAACACCTGTCATATCAAATGTTCAAAACATGCTTGCCTGGTTCGGAGAAGTCGGAGTCTAGCTCGGCAAAGTTCGCGGCTCCGTCACCCCTCCCGGAACCTACGGCAAATCACGAAACGGGCACTAACGTGAAAACCAACACATACACAGAAACTTTTCCAATTATTTTTCAAATAAATCCCATAAAAAACTAGACAAAATTTGAAGATTGTCAGAAAAAGAATCACTCAAAAATACCTTTTTATTAAAAAGTTATAAAGGTTTCTGTCCAGGGACTTATCTGTAATGAAACAGAAAAGTTCCAGGGTTTTAACTGAGAAAACAGGAAACGCTTCGGCTGGGAATGCGCAAGCGCAAAGGAGGAAACGTATTTTGCCCGAAGGCGCCAACAGAAAACGGTTCGCGAATAAAAGAACAGAGGCTGACATGCGGGGTCCACATGTCAGGTTTGAAAAGCTCGCCGGCGCCCGAAGACTGCGGTGGACGCCGGCGTCGAACCACGGCGAGTTAGGAGAAACGGAGGGTACCAAGAGCTTCAGCGTCCTCTTCCGCGTCGGTGGGTGGTGGACTCGTCCAACGGGGAGCACCACGTCGACGGCGACACTTTCTCCGACGGACGGCGGCTCGGGTGAGGATGGGGAACTCCGGTGGAGGGCTGCAAGCTACAAATTGAGGCGCGGGTCAGAACGAGGGATGCAAGGTGAGGCTACTGCCACGAGAATGGAGGCGGAGGAGCACACACGGGGGCGAATCGGGCTGGATCCCGTGGCGGGTCGCGGCGGCCGGAGTCGAGGAAGGAGACCTCCTCGGGGCTCTTCAAGTGGCTAGGCGTGCTCTAGGGGGAGTGCAGGGCTGGTGGGTGCTCGAGTTGAAGCTCGGGGCCCCTATTTATAGGCAGATCAACGGGATGGCCATGAACGGTGAATCTCCGGCGAGCGATTACGGCGGAGCAGTGGGTTGGCAGGGGGTTTGAGCGGTCGGGCAGCATCAGTGGATGTTACTGGACTCGATTTGCAGCTAAACGGGGTCGGTCTTGGCGTAATGGCGTCGGTCCACGGTGAGGTGACCGCACGGGCTCAACGGCGGCAGAGAGCGCGCTCCGCGCCCTGCGGTTCACGACGAGAGCAGCAGCGCATTCGGGGGAGTGGAAGGCCACGCGGCGAGCTCCGGTGGTTTGGGCGGCGCTGGGTGGCGTCGTCGGCGCCGTGTCTCCCGCTGGCGCCCGCAAAGCCGCTGCCGGCGTTGGTCACGGGGTGGCGCACCTTCTGCTGCTCGTCGCCGACGCCCGCAAGGTGCCAGGCACTCGTGCGGTGCAGGAACAAGGGGGCGAGGACGAGGAGCAAGGCGAAGCGGTGGCACTGGCGAGATCGATGTCCATCTCTGAAGAAAACGACAGTGAGCACTGAACTGAATCTCTGAACTTTCTGAACTTTGACAAAGACAGTGCACTGCAGGTGTTCGACAGAAGGTTTTGGCTATGAGATAAATTTTTCTGGAGCTGTAACTTGGTGAGATGACCACTCAAAGCACCCAGGGGCTGCCTGAATTTACTTGGAATTTTTGGAGAAGGTTTTGAATGAATTTCACCAAATTTGCCAAATCTGGTCCAAACTTGCAGCAAGTGTAGTTTGAAATTTTTGAACTGAAGACTAGTGGATCTTCATGGTTCCAGGGTGAGGGTTCAAAGGACTAGGAGGGGAAAGAAGTTTGGTGGTAAAAGTCCAAACAAAAAATGGAGTTCCTTTGTAAATCTCCAAGTGGTAGAATAGAAGGCAGAAATTTGTTTGAATGAAATTTGAATGGGAATAATCACATGGGGAGGTTCAACTTGCTGGATTAGGTGTAAAACATGATCCAAAGGTGAGGGAAGGATTTGGGGAGAGGATTTGCACAAATGTCATGGTAAGAAGGAATAGTTGAAAGTGGCAAAGGACTTTCCAAAAGCCATAGTGCAAATTTAAAAAGATTTTCAGAAGTTATTTTCCCAAATGAAAAACATTTTGTTTTGAGTCCAAATGAAAAGTAAGAACTTCCAAGACCAAAGGCAGATCTTGGGTGAATCCAAACAAAACTTTTGCCATAAGGAAAAACATATGAGAGGGAGAGTTCTCTTAAAGAAAAATTTAAATTGCTCCCCTCAAGTCAAATAGAAATCTTTTTTTGAAAAAATCCAAATAAAAACTTGGGTGTCACACCCTGTACTTCCGCTGCCAGGGCCGCAGTGTGCTCCTCAGTATGGAGGGAGCGTTCCATGTTTCCATTGACTGTTATAACGCCGCGTGGTCCAGGCATCTTGAGTTTGAGATAGGCATAGTGCGGGACCGCATTGAAGCAAGCGGACGCGGTTCGTTCGAGCAGTGCATGGTAGCCACTGCGGAAGGGGACGATGTCGAAGATCAAGTCTTCGCTGCGGAAGTTGTCCGGCGAACCGAAGACGACCTCAAATTTGATTGAGCCCGTGCAGCGGGCCTCTACGCCGGGTATTGCTCCTTTAAAGGTAGTTTTGGTGGGCTTGATCCTTGACGGATCAATGCCCATCTTTCGGACTGTATCCTGATAGAGCAAGTTAAGGCTGCCGCCGCCGTCCATGAGGACTCGGGTAAAGTGGAATCCATCGATGATTGGGTCGAGGACTAGTGCGGCCGAACGTCCATGACAGATACTGGTTGGATGGTCTCTACGATCAAAGGTGATCGGATAGGCCGACCATGGGTTGAATTTTGGGGCGACTGCCTCTATCGCATAGACGTCCCTTAGCGCGCGCTTGCGCTCCCTCTTGGGGATATGAGTGACATATATCATATTCACTGTTTTGACTTCTGGGGGAAATTTCTTCTGTCCCCCTGTTTTCGGTGCGCGAGGTTCCTCATTGTCATCCTCGCTGGGCGACCCTTTCTCCTTATGTTCGGCATTTAACTTGCCGGCCTGTTTGAAGACCCAACAACTTCTATTGGTGTGGTTGGCAGGCTTGTCAGGAGTGCCGTGGATCTGGCAAGGTCGATCAAGTATTCGGTCCAAGCTGGATGAACCATCCTTGTTTCTCTTGAATGGCTTCTTCCACTGACCGGATTTGGAGCCACTGAATCCGGCGTTGACCGCCGTGTCTTCGGTATTGTCATTGTTGTTTCGACGCTTGTTTTTGTTGCGTCGGGGCCTGCCGTTGTCGTTTCTAGCTTCAGAAGTGCCAAGGTCGCTGGTACTGTTGCTGCTACGGGCTAGCCAGCTATCTTCGCCCGCGCAAAAGCGGGTCATGAGTGCTGTAGGGCTGCCATGGACTTCGGCTTCTCTTGGCCAAGGTGTCGGGCGAGCCATTCGTCGCGGATGCTGTTTAAAGGCCGCTAAGGCTTCAGTGTTCGGACAGTCGACAATTTGGTTCTTTTTAATTAGGAACCTGGTCCAGAATTTTCTGGCTGACTCTCCAAGCTGTTGGACTATGTGACTGAGGTCATCGGCATCCGGAGGCCGGATATAAGTGCCTTGGAAGTTGTCTCTAAAGGCATATTCAAGTCTTCCAAGCTTCCAATAGAGTTTTCTAGGAGGCTGTTTAACCAGTGCCGAGCTGGCCCGTTAAGTTTTAGGGGAAGGTACTTGATGGCGTGTAGATCGTCACCGCGAGCCATGTGAATGTGGGGAAGAAAATCTTCAATCCATATTGCGGGATCTGTTGTGCCATTGTATGATTCAATGTTCACGGGTTTAAACCCTTCTGGGAACTGGTGCTCCATTACCTCATCGGTGAAGCATAGGGGGTGTGCGGCGCCTCTGTATCGGGCCATGTCACAACGCAGTTTGGATGAAGTCCGTATGCGGTTTTCGTGGTTATGCTTGTCGTGCCAGGCTTGGTAGACGTCTTCTCGCGCTGTTACACGCCCCCGCAATCCGTAGATTGATCTGGTCTGACCTACTCCATTTTCCAGGTCCTGTCGTAGGTCATATGTGCATCCCCGAGCTGTTGTTTCTCTGCTTTTATGGCGAGGTGGTGCGGGCTGGTGTTCGGCTTGGGTTGCCGTTCTGTCCCGGGCATGTGGTGGTCGGTCGGGTCCGTCAGCCGCGTTACGTGCGGGTGGTATAGGCTCGGGTCCCTCCTCGTCAAATTGGGGTAGTAGCTTACGCTTCGGGTAACTCTTTGTTGGGCGTTTGAGGCCGTATTCTTCGGCTGCCAGGACGTTAGTCCATCTGTCGTTGAGCAGATCTTGGTCAACTTGAAGCTGTTGCTGCTTCTTCTTTAGGCTTCTTGCAGTGGCTATTGGCCGGCGTTTAAAGCGCTCTTGTTCGAGGGGTTCCTCTATCACGATAAAATCTTCGTCGCCGAGGCTCACGTCGTCCTTGGAGAGTGGTAGATAGTTACTATCCTCCGAGTCTTCGTAACCTGCTTGCTCGCCAGGGTCAGCTTGCCCGTCCTCCCGATCATCCTGTTCGGATGTTGGTTCGATGGGGTCTTCTTGGTCTTCGGTGTTCTCCGGAGTATCATTGTCTCCGGTGCCGATATTGTTGTCTTTTCCGCGACGCGATTTAGAGCGGCGCCGCTGACATCGACGCTTCAGTGGTATCTCAGGAGGTTCGTCCTCGACTGGTGATACGTCTCCAACGTATCTATAATTTTTGATTGTTCCATGCTATTATATTATCTGTTTTGGATGTTTATGAGCTTTATTATGCACTTTTATATTACTTTTGGGACTAACCTATTGACCCAGAGCCCAGTGCCAGTTTCTGTTTTTTCCTTGTTTTGGTGTTTCGCAGAAAAGGAATATCAAACGGAGTCCAAACGGAATGAAACCTTCGGGAAAGTTATTTTTGGAACAGAAGCAATACGGGAGACCTGGAGTGCACATCAGGGAATCAACAAGGAAGGCACGAGGCAGGGGGGTGCCCACCCCCCTGGGCGCGCCCTCCACCCTCGTGGGCCCCTCGTGGCTCCCCTGACGTATTTCTTCCTCCTATATATACCAATATACCCTAAAACCTTCGGGGAACAGAATAGATCAGGAGTTCCGCCGCTGCAAGCCTCTGTAGCCACCAAAAACCAATCTGGACCCTGTTCTGGCACCCTGCCGGAAGGGGGATCCATCACCGGTGGCCATCTTCATCATCCCGGCATTCTCCATGACGAGGAGGGAGTAGTTCACCCTCGGGGATGAGGGTATGTACCAGTAGCTATGTGTTTGATCTCTCTCTCTCTCTCTCTCTCTCTCGTGTTCTTGATTCGGCACGATCTTGATGTATCGCGAGCTTTGCTATTATAGTTGGATCTTATGATGTTTCTCCCCCTCTACTCTCTTTTAATGGATTGAGTTTTCCCTTTGAAGTTATCTTATCGGATTGAGTCTTTAAGGATTTGAGAACACTTGATGTATGTCTTGTCGTGCTTATCTGTGGTGACAATGGGATATCACGTGATCCACTTGATGTATGTTCTGGTGATCAACTTGCGGGTTCCGCCCATGAACCTATGCATAGGGGTTGGCACACGTTTTCGTCTTGACTCTCCGGTAGAAACTTTGGGGCACTCTTTGAAGTACTTTGTGTTGGTTTGAATAGATGAATCTGAGATTGTGTGATGCATATCGTATAATCATACCCACGGATACTTGAGGTGACATTGGAGTATCTAGGTGACATTAGGGTTTTGGTTGATTTGTATCTTAAGGTGTTACTCTAGTATGAACTCTATGATAGATCGAACGGAAAGAATAGCTTCGTGATATTTTACTACGGACTCTTGAATAGATTGATCAGAAAGAATAACTTTGAGGTGGTTTCGTACCCTACCATAATCTCTTCGTTTGTTCTCCGCAATTAGTGACTTTGGAGTGACTCTTTGTTGCATGTTGAGGGATACTTATATGATCCAATTATGTTATTATTGTTGAGAGAACTTGCACTAGTGAAAGTATGAACCCTAGGCCTTGTTTCCTAGCATTGCAATACCGTTTACGCTCACTTTTATCATTAGTTACCTTGCTGTTTTTATATTTTCAGATTACAAAAACCTATATCTACCATCCATATTGCACTTGTATCACCATCTCTTCGCCGAACTAGTGCACCTATACAATTTACCATTGTATAGGTGTGTTGGGGACACAAGAGACTCTTTGTTATTTGGTTGCAGGCTTGCTTGAGAGAGACCATCTTCATCCTACGCCTCCCACGGATTGATAAACCTTAGGTCATCCACTTGAGGGAAATTTGCTACTGTCCTACAAACCTCTGCACTTGGAGGCCCAACAACGTCTATAAGAAGAAGGTTGTGTAGTAGACATCAAGCAGTTTCTGGCGCCGTTGCCGGGGAGGCTAGGTAAGCGGCACTCACACCCCGTCAACTAAGCTCTTTTCTGGCGCCGTTGCCGGGGAGGTGAGTGCTTGAAGGTATATATTTAGATCTTGCAATCAAATCTTTTAGTTTCTTGTTTTATCACTAGTTTATCCTCTAAAAGAAAACTACAAAAAAATGGAATTAAGGTTGCCTCATATGCTTCATCTTTTTAATGTCTTTCGTGAAAATGATGGGATGGAAAATTGTGCTCAAGTACTAGAAGAAGAATTACATAGAATGCTTGGCATAAAATATGTGAATGATGAGCATGATTGCAATGTTGTTAGTATGAATTCTTTGAATACCCATGATGCTAATGATATGCAAAGCCACAAGCTTGGGGATGCTATGTTTGATGAAGATGATATGTTTAGTCCCCCAAGTTTTGATGAGCAAATTTATTATGATGAAAGCCAGCCTCCTATTTATGATGATTATTGTGATGACATGTATGCTATAAAGAATAAATATAACCATGAAACTTGTCATCATGATTTTAATTTTCAATTGGATTATGCTTCACATGATAGTTATTTTGTTGAGTTTTCTCCCACTACTATTGATGAGAATAAATTTGCTTATGTGGAGAGTAGTAAAATTTCTATGCAAGTAGATCATGAAAAGAATGCTTTATGTGCTGGTTATATGGTTGAATTCATTCATGATGCTACTGAAAATTATTATGAGAGAGGATCATATGCTTCTACATATTCCAATAATATCAAGTTTCCTCTGTATGTGCTTAAAGTTTTGAAGTTATGCTTGTTTTGCCTTCCTATGCTAGTTGATTATTGTTCCCATAAGTTGTTTGCTCACAAAATCCCTAGGCATAGGAAGTGGGTTAGACTTAAATGTGCTAGTCATATTCTTCATGATGCTCTCTTTATGTTTCAATTCTTATCTTTTCTGTGAGCATCATTGAAATCATCATGCCTAGCTAGGGGCGTTAAACGTTAGCGCTTGTTGGGAGACAACCCAATTTTATTTTAGTTTCTTGATTTTTGGTTCTGTTTAGGAATAAATAATCCATATAGCTTATGTTTAGATGTGGTTTTGTGTTTTAATTAGTGTTTGTGCCAAGTAGAACCTTTGGGAAGACTTGGGTGAAGTATTTATGATCATGCTGTAAAAAACAGAAACTTTAGCGCTCACGAGATTAGCTAAAACTTTTTACTGGAGAGTGATATTTAGTTGATTCTTTTTGAAGATTATTAATATACAAATTCCTCAGGTCCACCAATTTAGTTTAGAATTTTTGGAGTTCCAGAAGTTTGCGTTAGTTACAGATTACTACAGACTGTTCTGTTTTTGACAGATTCTGTTTTTCGTGTGTTGTTTGCTTGTTTTGATGACTCTATGGCTAGTAAAATAGTTTATAAACCATAGATAAGTTGGAATACAGTAGGTTTAACACCAATATAAATAAAGAATGAGTTCTTTACAGTAACATGAAGTGGTGTTTTGTTTTCTTTCGCTAACGGAGCTCACGAGATTTTCTGTTAAGTTTTGTGTTGTGAAGTTTTCAAGTTTTGGGTAAAGATTTGATGGACTATGGAATAAGGAGTGGCAAGAGCCTAAGCTTGGGGATGCCCAAGGAACCCCAAGGTAATACTCAAGGACAACCAAGAGCCTATGCTTGGGGATGCCCCGGATGGCATCCCCTCTTTCGTCTTCGTTCATCGGTAACTTTACTTGGAGCTATATTTTTATTCACCACATGATATGTGTTTTGCTTGGAGCGTTGTTTTATTTTCTTTTGTTTTGCTTGCTGTTTGAATAAAATACCAAGATCTGAAATTATTAAATGGGAGAGTCTTCACATAGTTGCATAATTATCTGACTTCTCATTGATCTTCACTTATATCTTTCGGAGTAGTTTGTCGTTTGCTCTAGTGCTTCACTTATATCTTTTAGAGCACAATGGTGGTTTTATTTTGAAGAAATAGATGAACTCTCATGCTTCACTTATATTATTTTGAGAGTCCTAAACAGCATGGTAATTTGCTTAATCCTAATATGCTAGGTATTCAAGATTAGTAAAAACTTTTTTTATGAGTGTGTTGAATACTAAGAGAAGTTTGATGCTTGATTATTGTTTTGAGATATGGAGGTAGTGATATTAACGTTGTGCTAGTTGAGTAGTTGTGAATTTGAGAAATACTTGCGTTGAAGTTTGCAAGTCCCGTAGCATGCACGTATGGTAAACGTTATGTAACAAATTTGAAACATGAGGTGTTCTTTGGTTGTCCTCCTTATGAGTGGCGGTCGGGGACGAGCGATGGTCTTTTCCTACCAATCTATCCCCCTAGGAGCATGCGCGTAGTGCTTGGTTTTTGATGACTCGTAGATTTTTGCAATAAGTATGTGAGTTCTTTATGACTAATGTTGAGTCCATGGATTATACGCACTCTTACCCTTCCATCATTGCTAGCCTCTTCGGTACCGTGCATTGCCCTTTCTCACATTGAGAGTTGTAGCAAGCTTCGCCAGTGCATCCAAACCCCGTGATATGATACGCTCTTTCACACATAAACCTCCTTATATCTTCCTCAAAACAGCCACCATACCTACCTATTATGGCATTTTCATAACCATTCCGAGATATATTGCCATGCAACTTTCCACCATTCCGTTTATCATGACACGTTCATCATTGTCATATTGCTTTGCATGATCATGTAGTTGACATAGTATTTGTGGCAAAGCCACCATTCATAATTCTTCCATACATGTCACTCTTGGTTCATTGCATATCCCGGTACACCACCGGAGGCATTCATATAGAGTCATACTCTGTTCTAGTATCGAGTTGTAATCATTGAGTTGTAAATAAATAGAAGTGTGATGATCATCATTTTTTAGAGCATTGTCCCAAGTGAGGAATAAAAAAGAGAGAGAAAGGCCATAAAAAAAGAGAAGGCCCAAAAAAATGAGAGAAAAGGAGAGAAGGGACAATGTTACTATCCTTTTTACCACACTTGTGCTTCAAAGTAGCACCATAATCTTCATGATAGAGAGTCTCTTGTTTTGTCACTTTCATATACTAGTGGGAATTTTTCATTATAGAACTTGGCTTGTATATTCCAACAATGGGATTCCTCAAATGCCCTAGGTCTTCGTGAGCAAGCAAGTTGGATGCACACCCACTTAGTTTCTTTTGTTGAGCTTTCATACATGTATAGCTCTAGTGCATTCGTTGCATGGCAATCCCTACTCCTTGCATTAACATCAATCGATGGGCATCTCCATAGCTCACTGATTAGCCTCATTGATGTGATACTTTCTCCTTTTTGTCTGCTCCACATAACCCCCATCATCATATTCTATTCCACCCATAGTGCTATATCCATGGCTCACGCTCATGTATTGCGTGAAGGTTGAAAAAGTTTGAGATTACTAAAGTATGAAACAATTGCTTGGCTTGTCATCGGGGTTGTGCATGATGAGAGCATTCTTGTGTGACGAAAATGGAGCATGACTAAACTATATGACTTTGTAGGGATGAACTTTCTTTGGCCATGTTATTTTGAGAGGACATAATTGCTTAGTTAGTATGCTTGAAGTATTATTACTTTTGTGTCAATATGAACTTTTATCTTGAATCTTTCGGATCTGAATATTCATACCACAATTAAGAAGAATTACATTGAAATTATGCCAAGTAGCATTCCACATCAAAAAATTTGTTTTTATCATTTACCTAGTCGAGGACGAGCAGGAATTAAGCTTGGGGATGCTGATACGTCTCCAACGTATCTATAATTTTTGATTGTTCCATGCTATTATATTATCTGTTTTGGATGTTTATGGGCTTTATTATGCACTTTTATATTACTTTTGGGACTACCTATTGACCCAGAGCCCAGTGCCAGTTTCTGTTTTTTTCCTTGTTTCACTGTTTTGCAGAAAAGGAATATCAAACGGAGTCCAAACGGAATGAAACCTTCGGGAAAGTTATTTTTGGAACGGAAGCAATACAGGACACTTGGAGTGCATGTCAGGGAATCAACAAGGAAGGCACGAGGCAGGGGGGTGCCCACCCCCCTGGGCGCGCCCTCCACCCTCGTGGGCCCCTCGTGGCTCCCCTGACGTATTTCTTCCTCCTATATATACCAATATACCCTAAAACCTTCGGGGAACAGAATAGATCGGGAGTTCCGCCGCCGCAAGCCTCTGTAGCCACCAAAAACCAATCGGGACCCTGTTCCGGCACCCTGCCGGAGGGGGATCCATCACGGGTGGCCATCTTCATCATCCCGGCGTTCTCCATGACGAGGAGGGAGTAGTTCACCCTCAGGGCTGAGGGTATGTACCAGTAGCTATGTGTTTGATCTCTCTCTCTCTCTCATGTTCTTGATTCAACACGATCTTGATGTATCGCGAGCTTTGCTATTATAGTTGGATCTTATGATGTTTCTCCCCCTCTACTCTCTTGTAATGGATTGAGTTTTCCCTTTGAAGTTATCTTATCGGATTGAGTCTTTAAGGATTTGAGAACACTTGATGTATGTCTTGCCATGCTTATCTGTGGTGACAATGGGATATCACGTGATCCACTTGATGTATGTTCTGGTGATCAACTTGCGGGTTCCGCCCATGAACCTATGCATAGGGGTTGGCACACGTTTTCGTCTTGACTCTCCGGTAGAAACTTTGGGGCACTCTTTGAAGTACTTTGTGTTGGTTTGAATAGATGAATCTGAGATTGTGTGATGCATATCGTATAATCATACCCACGGATACTTGAGGTGACATTGGAGTATCTAGGTGACATTAGGGTTTTGGTTGATTTGTATCTTAAGGTGTTACTCTAGTACGAACTCTATGATAGATCGAACGGAAAGAATAGCTTCGTGTTATTTTACTACGGACTCTTGAATAGATTGATCAGAAAGAATAACTTTGAGGTGGTTTCGTACCCTACCATAATCTCTTCGTTTGTTCTCCGCTATTAGTGACTTTGGAGTGACTCTTTGTTGCATGTTGAGGGATACTTATATGATCCAATTATGTTATTATTGTTGAGAGAACTTGCACTAGTGAAAGTATGAACCCTAGGCCTTCTTTCCTAGCATTGCAATACTGTTTACGCTCACTTTTATCATTAGTTACCTTGCTGTTTTTATATTTTCAGATTACAAAAACCTATATCTACCATCCATATTGCACTTGTATCACCATCTCTTCGCCGAACTAGTGCACCTATACAATTTACCATTGTATTGGGTGTGTTTGGGACACAAGAGACTCTTTGTTATTTGGTTGCAGGGTTGCTTGAGAGAGACCATCTTCATCCTACGCCTCCCACCACTAGTAAAAAGAGACACATCCGTGACATTTTGGGCCGAACGAATTTTTTTCTGTCATACATATGACACTTCTATGACGATAATTGTGACAAAACTCGGTATCATCATAGATGTGGTGGGCTCCTACTTCTATGACAAAAAATCATGACAGAAAATGGGCTTTTCATCCTGGGCGGGCCAGAGACGCAGCTGCATGACATTCTTTGGGTCGTCCATGACGAAAAAAACCGTGGTAGAAGCGAGGGGGAGGAAAATTTCGGGGAGTTCCCGGTTACGGTGGGAGGTCGGGGGCCGAGCGATGCGCGTTTCTCTCGTACACGTACGCGCGTGTGTGCGAGGCGTTGGCTCTAACTGAACCCGAGCGAGGCATTGGGCTCTAACTGAACCCGAGCGATTGCACTGCAGGCTACGCGTTACTGAACCCGAGCGATCGATCGATGGCTGTTAACTGAACCCGATCGAGCGATTCCTTCACTACTGCTACTAACTGAAGCCGATCGATGCTGCCTCTGGATGAACAATGAGCGTTGCTGGGGGGTTTGGATGAACAGTTCCCGGTGGGGGTGGATGAACAGGACCCCGTGGTGTTGCCTCTGGATGAACAGGACCCCGATCGATCGAGCCGGTTGGGGCTGGATGAACAGGACCCCGTGGAGAGCAGGATGAACAGGACCACCCCATGGAGGGCAGAATGAACAGTAGACGGTGGAGGGCTTGATGAACAGTAGCCCGTGGAGGGGTGGTTGAATAGGAGCCCGTGGAGAGGGCTGGCTGAACAGTAGCCGGTGAAGTAGCGCGTGGTGGAGGCTGGATGAACAGGAGCCTGTGGATGAACAGTCGTAGGTGGAGGCTGGAGGAGGTCGACGATGGATGAACAATAGCCCGTGGAGGCTGGAGGGGGTCGACGATGGAGATGAACAGTATCCCGTGGAGTCCCGTTTTGCGGTACGCCACACCCCTCTCGATGAACAGGACCCCCGTTTCGACCGTAGCGCTCCAACACAAGTCCTTTTCCTCTGTTTTGCGTTACGCCACACCCCTCCCGATCAACAGGACCCCCGTTTCGACCGTAGGAGGTCCGTTTCCTCCGTTTTGCGGTACGCCAGACCCCTCCCGATGAACAGGATCCCGTTTCAAACATGGCCGGTCGAACACAAGGCCGTTTCCTCCGTTCTGCGGTACGTCGGGCCTCGTTTCCATCGGTTGTTCCGTCCAAGCCCTCCCGATGAACACGACGACGCATTCCATTCCGACCCAGCCGGTTGGCTCCCTAGGAACACGACGACGACGCTGTTTCTCCGTTCCGACCCAGCCATGTACACGAGCCTGTTAGAAATATGCCCTAGAGGCAATAATAAATTGGTTATTATTATATTTCCTTGTTCATGATAATCGTTTATTATCCATGCTAGAATTGTATTGATAGGAAACTCAGATGCATGTGTGGATACATAGACAACACCATGTCCCTAGTAAGCCTCTAGTTGACTAGCTCGTTGATCAATAGATGGTTACGGTTTCCTAACCATGGACATTGGATGTCGTTGATAACGGGATCACATCATTAGGAGAATGATGTGATGGACAAGACCCAATCCTAAGCCTAGCACAAGATCGTGTAGTTCGTTTGCTAAGAGCTTTTCTAATGTCAAGTATCATTTCCTTAGACCATGAGATTGTGCAACTCCCGGATACCGTAGGAATGCTTTGGGTGTACCAAACGTCACAACGTAACTGGGTGGCTATAAAGGTGCACTACTGGTATCTCCGAAAGTGTCTGTTGGGTTGGCACGAATCGAGACTGGGATTTGTCACTCCGTGTAAACGGAGAGGTATCTCTGGGCCCACTCGGTAGGACATCATCATTATGTGCACAATGTGACCAAGGAGTTGATCACGGGATGATGTGTTACGGAACGAGTAAAGAGACTTGCCGGTAACGAGATTGAACAAGGTATCGGGATACCGACGATCGAATCTCGGGCAAGTACTATGCCGGTAGACAAAGGGAATTGTATACGGGATTGATTGAATCCTTGACATCGTGGTTCATCTGATGATATCATCGTGGAACATGTGGGAGCCAACATGGGTATCCAGATCCCGCTGTTGGTTATTGACCGGAGAACGTCTCGGTCATGTCTGCATGGTTCCCGAACCCGTAGGGTCTACACACTTAAGGTTCGATGACGCTAGGGTTATAGGGAATAGATATACGTGGTTACCGAATGTTGTTCGGAGTCCCGGATGAGATCCCGGACGTCACGAGGAGTTCCGTAATGGTCCGGAGGTAAAGATTTATATATGGGAAGTCCTGTTTTGGTCACCGGAAAGGTTTCGGGTGCTATCGGTAACGTACCAGGACCACCGGGAGGGTCCCGGGGGTCCACCAGGTGGGGCCACCAGCCCCAGAGGCCTACGTGGGCCAATAGTGGGAAGGGACCAGCCCCTAGGTGGGCTGGGGCGCCTCCCACCAAGGCCCAAGGCGCCCTCAAGAGGAGAGGGGGCAAACCCTAGGAGCAGATGGGCCCTAAGGCCCACCCTAGGTGCGCCCCCCTCTCTCCCCCTTGGCCGCCACCCAGATGGGATCTGGGGGCTGCCGCCACCCCTAGGGAGGGAACCCTAGGTGGGGGCGCAGCCCCTCCTCTTCCCCTATATATACTTGAGGTTTTGGGCCTGCCATAGACACGAGGACATCTCCCTCTTGGTGCAGCCCTCCCCCTCTTCCATGTCCTCCTCCTCTCGCGCGGTGCTTGGCGAAGCCCTGCAAGATTGCCACGCTCCTCCATCACCACCACGCCGTCGTGCTGCTGCTGGATGGAGTCTTCCCCAACCTCTTCCTCTCTCCTTGCTGGATCAAGGCGTGGGAGACGTCACCGGGCTGCACGTGTGTTGAACGCGGAGGCGCCGTGGTTCGGCGCTTAGATCGGAATCAACCGCGATCTGAATTGCTACGAGTACGACTCCTTCATCCGCATTCTTGCAATGCTTCCGCTTAGCGATCTACAATGGTATGTAGATGCACTCCCCTTCCCCTCGGTGCTAGATTACTCCATAGATTGATCTTGGTGATGCGTAGAAAATTTTGAATTTCTGCTACGTTCCCCTACAGAGCCCTGGCCGTACGTATGCGCGAGTAGGCGTTCGAGACCCTGCCCGTATGTACGTACGTGGCCGTATTTTCTTTCTTGCACACTGGCCGCTGTACGTACGTGTACATGCTACGTGCGCGCCTCTACTACGACACGTGCGCGCCTCTACATCGACCGGTATGTACATACACGTTCACGACCAGAATGACAATGCTACGTACGCTTCGACCAGGTGGGTCCCGACTGTCAGGCACTTCCTTGCCTGCGAAGATGTAGCTGGTGGGTCCCAGCAGTCAGGGGGGCGAATCATTTTTTTTGCCCGGACGCACTTCCTTGCGTGCAAAGATGTAGCTGGTGGGTCCCCGCAGTCAGGGGGAAACATTTTTTTCGCGAAATACGGTGGCCCGTCCGGTGGGTCCCCGCTGTCAGGTGGAGGAATAATTATTTTGCACGTAATAAGGAGGCACTTCCTTGCTGCGGCTGTGGACCCAGCTGTCAGCCTCTCCATGTACAGTCCACGTCCGATGGAAGCCGTTCCTTGACCACGTTGACCATGCCGCGCCGAGAGCACCAGGGCGGTGGACGACGGCGAGGCCTAGGAAGGGGATGATGCGGAGCCGGGGAAGACACGGCAGTGGAAGCCCGCGCGGAGAGGAGTATGAGGGTTCACTGGTTCGGCTGCGTTGTGAGGCTGCCATCGCCGCAGGGCCTGGCCAGCGGTGGGAATAGTAGGGGCTGGTGAGTTCTCCGCGGCAGCACAGCCGGCCACGGGAGGCAGGAGCATGCGGCACGACCGACGCTGCTTTGGGCGGTTGGAGCAACAAGACCAGAGGTTGAAGAAGCACTACGGCTGTTGGATGGACATCATTCGATCACTGGAGCTAGAATCGTGCATATTGACTAAGTTGACAAAGCCCTCCATCCCCGTCAACTTAGTAGGCCCACAAGTCAGCCTGCCACTATACTGGGTTCCAGCTAGCTGGGGGAGTATTCATTTTTTGTGCGTAATAAGGACGCACTTCCTTGCGTGCGAAGATATAGCTGGTGGGTCCGAGCTGTCAGCGGCGGTAACATTTTTTTCACGAAATACAGAGGCCCTTTCGGTGGGTCCCAGATGTCAGGTGGAGGAATCATTATTTTGCGCGTAATAAGGAGGCATTTCCTTGCGTGCGGCCGTGGACCCAGCTGTCAGCCTCTCCACGTACAGTCCACTTCAGATGCATGTCGGTCATTGACCACGTTTACCAGGCCGCGCCGGGAGCACCAGGGCGGTGGACGACAGTGAGGCCTAGGAAGGGAATGACACGGATGCAGGGAAGACTCGGCAGTTGTTTCCCACGCATAGGGGAGTACGACTATACGAGGGTTTACTGGTTCGTCTGCCGTCGCCGGAGAATAACAACAGGTGTGGGTGAGTAGAGGGATGGCTAGGCCAGCGATGGGAGTACGGTGGGGCGGTGAAGCCTGCGCGGCAGCACAGCCGGCCGCGGGGAGGAGGGAGCAGGCAGTCCCGCCGGCGCTTGTTTGAGCGGCTGGAGCAAGAAGAGCAGAGATTGAAGAAGCACGACGGCCATTGGATGGACAACCAACAGTCACTGCTTGTGTGTCAACCTTTTTTTTAGGAAAGCCTCAAATCTGTGGAAAACAGCATACAACCCATCTGCCATTATTTCTAATAATTTACAGCCCATTTGCTAATTCTGAAGGTTTTTTTGGAGCCCATATTCTTTTTGTTAGCATTACAGCCCATATTGTGGCCACGGTTAAAAAATTATACGAAATGTTGCATATTTCGGTGCGGTCCGAACTGTTTTTATTCCTGAAATTTCGAGTCACATTCAAACTGATTTTAAAAATAAATGTATATCAATATAAAATCCAACAAATTGTCCCAGCATAAAAATTAATGCAATTTAAAATCTTGAAATGAAAAAAAGAAATTTGAAAGTAATTGCCGGTTTGATGTGTTTTAAAAATGTACAGCCCATTTCTCATTACTGATAGGCCATTTTCTCGTCCAGCCGAATGAAGCTCTCCTCGTCTTGAAAGATTTGCAGCCCAATAGGCCTGACAAAGCGACTTACTTGGCAAATCACAAAAAAACTGGGCTAGCCATTTTCAGAAAGAACAAAAAAACTACTGGGCTCGTCTGTGGTAAACATAAAAGAGAAGGCTGTCTAGACATGCCTGAGTGCCCCGCACAGCCCAGTTAACACCCTGCTTCCGTCTCAAAAACAAATTAGATAAATGCCACAACAAATATGGCGATTCATAAAAATGCCACTGCAATTTCCAAACTTCGAAAAATGCCACTGCAATTTTTGCAAACTTTGGAAAACGCCACTGCAATTTGCAAACTTTGAAAAACGCCACTCCAGACTTCGAAAAATGCCACTGGGGATGGCATGAAATGGCATTTTTCAAAGTTTGTAAATTGCAATGGCATTTCTTAGAAACACCAGATTTGGAGTGGCATTTATCAAATTAACCCAAAACAAAAATAACTGGGCGAGCTGCTGGGTCCCTGATGTCAGCCGCTCGTTGTGCAACTCTCTCGTTTATTGACTACGTTGACAATGGCATGGGACCCAGATGTCAGAAATCCATTACGAGGAGCCATTTTTTTATTGGATTGAAATAAGGAGGCACTTTGCTTGCGTACTGCCATGACCTTGGCGGGTCCCCACTGTCATCCTCTCCACATACAATCATCTCCTGGTTGTGTACGCGTCAACTTGGTAGACCCACAAGTCAGCCTCTAAACCTGTGGAGGACAAATACAACCCATTTAAAAAAATAACAGCCCATTCCATATGTTCAAACGGAAAGTTCAACATTCAGAGCAAAGTAACATGTCTGATCCACATATAGAGTACTGAACTTCCACGTTGACAACCATCATAGCCAAGTTAACTATATACTTCCACTAATACTCTAGTAGCGTACAAGTACTAACTTACTCTTAGCTAACTAGACGATGCCGGCCGCCATCTGCGGTACACGCTAAACGCCGGCACCGGCGTCCTCCGCCTCGCCTCGGACTTGTCAGGTGGGTCCCAGCAGTCAGGGGGCAAACGTCTTTTCGCAAAATACGGTGGCCCGTCCAGTGGGTCCCTGCTGTCAGTTGGAGGAATCATTATTTTCCACGTAATAAGGAGGCGCTTACTTGCTGCGGCCATGGACCCAGCTGAGACTCTCCACGTACAGTATACTTCCGATGGAAGTCATTCCTTGACCACGTTGACCTCGCCACGTTCCGTTGCATGCATGCGTCCATGGGCGTGGTGCGTCCCCACTGTCAGCCTCTCACGTACAGTCATCTTTCGATGACTCTCGGTTGTTGACCATGTTGACCACACCGTGCCGAGCGCACCCAGACTGGAACGACCCGGAGATGGGGAAGACAGGGCTCTGGAGTCGCAGATGGAGAGGAGTGGGAAACTTCACTCGTTCGGGTGCGCGGCAGCACAGCCGCGGTGCCGCCCACGGGAGACAGGAGCAAGAACAGAGGTTGAAGAAGGAGCACGGCTGTTGGATTAACATCCAACGGTCCAGCTGCTAGAATCATTTGTTGATTAAGTTGACAAAGCCGTGTGTACACGTCCGCTTAGTAGGCCCACAAGTCAGTCACCAAATCTGACGGGTCCCAGCTGTCAACGGGATGAATAATTTTTTTGCAAAACAAGGAGGCACTTCCTTCCGTGCGAAGATACAGCCGGTGGGTCCCAGCTGTCAGGTGGAGGAAACATTTTTCAGCTTAATAAGGAGGAACTTTCCTTGCGTGCGACGATGGACCTCGTGGGTCCCAGCCATCAGGCTCTCCACGTACAGTCCTCTTCCGATGACTCTCGTTTGTTGACCACGCCGCACCGAACGCAGCGAGGCGGTGGACGACGGCGAGGCCCCGGACGGGAACGACCCGGAGATGGGAAAACACGGCAGTGGAGTCGCAGATTGAGAGGAAGAGAAGGGTTATAACTGGTTCTGTTGCGGCGTGGGGCTGTAGTCTGTGGAGAATAACAGGAGGTGTCGAGGGGTGGAGGGATAGCCTGGCCGGCGGTGGGGTAGCGCTTCGCAGCGATGCGTGCTAAGCAGAGCCGCTAGCCGCCGGAGGCCGGACCAGGCGGTCCCGGCGACGCTGGAGGAAGAAGACGAGAGATTGAAGGTGCATGCTGGCCGTTGGATATAAATCCAATGGCTGTGGATGACACAATCATTTGTTGACCAAGTTGACAACGCCCTGCGTAGGCTTCGACCTATTGGCCCACATGTCAGCCTGCAAAAATGTGGCATATATTTAACCCATGTTTTCTAGAATGTACAGTCCATTTACTGGGCTGGGTGAACAAATAATTTCGCGTCAATCAGGCCCATTTATATTTTCTAAGAAATCCCAACCCATTTGCACTTCCTTGAAATACACGTATTAGGTGGGCTCGTTATATATATAATGTTATCTTAGAAGGAGCAATTAATATCAAGGAATAAACCGGAGAGGCACATTTTTTATATATATAATTAAGAAATTAGCGAGTTATTGCTCAAAATAAAAATGAGTGCGTTATTATTAAATTGGTCCTTAAAATCTTCGCAATCTTTTGTACGCAATCACTAGGATTTTCCTTGCCTGTGAGTCAAAAACAACCAGGATTTTCCTTGCCAACTTCCGTTAAACATTTACTTTTATAAGTTAATAACACGTGGGATGTTTTTATAATGTATATATAAGTCTCTATAAAATATACGATAATAGTAATAATATAAATCTATATAATGTGGTTAGAAGGGAATACTAACAAGTTCACACACAAATACAACAGAAAAGGTAAACATTCATATCAAACTCAGGTTCACAGGACACGTTCATATTCATAGCCAACATTCACTATCAACAACTCAAAAGATTCATATATACACAAGCTCAGCATATCTATGCATCCAAATAGATTGATAGATCACACGACAATATTCATACATAATTCACAAAAAGATTCAGATATACACATGTTCAGTATGTTTATGCATCCAAATGATTGAGATCACAGCCAATATGATCCATGGACGAACTTTAATTACCTAGGGTACAGACTGGTAAATGGTGTTCAATCGGAGGTACTTCTTACTAAAATTAGTTCTTGTACGAGTAAACTTTCGAGTACATAAGAGGCAGCACAGACAATCTGAACTTTGCTTGTAGGTTTATCCTCAAATACTGGCCACGTGCCGAGGGAGGTTTGAGCAACTTGGCCACTACTTTCATCCAACTAGTTTATTAGCTCATCTTGGTCCTGTATCTCGCCAAAATTCTACATTGCAGACGAGAAAGGAGGCGGTTGAGAAAATGAACCACCCAAATTTTTGTGCAGTTCAACTGAAATGGAGCATCCTTGGCGTGCAGACTGATTAAGTGACAGATGAATATACGCATCAACCAACTTGTATGGAATCTTTAGACTCCATGCCATATAGTTCGCTACCATATGTGCCGATCACCAAAAGGCACAAGTTGGGACCAAAGACTGGACTGCGTTTTTCTGGGCTATGCACCAAGCAATATTTTTGGCGTTCACTCTCCTAATACTTGGAGTTTGACAATTGGTTGACGCCAGTTGATACTCGAATGAATATAGGCACTTCTTGTCAACATCGATGCTTGTCTGAGTGAACTTTGGAGTACATAGCAGCAGCATAAGTACCTGTCCATCTGATCATTTTGTGCAGTTCTACTGAAATCACCCGATGTAATGATTTGCCTGCGAGTTTAGGCTCCAAATTACTCCTTTATGAAATCGGCAAACAGTAGCACAATACCAAATTACCAATACATATGACAGGCACAATAATCAGGATAAAGACCAGTACCAACCTGTGTGAGGTAGCATATCAATTACTATTTCCTTTGACTGGAAACCGTGATAAGCCAAGTGACTGACAGCAAAGGAAGAAAGAAAGCGGAGATTAGCGACTGACAGGAAAGGACGGAAGCTGTCGAGGCAATGAAGCACCCAAAGTTTTTGTGCAGTTTCGCAAAAATCGAGCATCCCTGTTGGCACATATATTGAGAGAGTGAGATTACTGTAATAGTGGGACTAGTTGATGAAACATACACTAACAAATAGAAGCACCCTCATTATCTTAATGGGTAAAGTTAGCAACATAATAGTCTTGCTTAAAGAGAGGTATTAGTTTATTTAATCAGTGCCAATTAGCTCAACTCAACACTCAAAGCATTGCCATTTATCATAGGTTGCAAAACTTTAACGTGCAAAGATAAAGGAGTTTCTCATGACAGTAGCACGATACAAATAGAGATGACAGCAAACTAATATGGATGAAGTCCTTAGGCCCGTACCAACCTGAGAAAAAAAGCTTATTCATGTAGTCCCATAAGAGATGATAAAGCACTCACTGGAATCACACAATAGTATATATTTTTGTGCACTTCAAAAGTGTGGTTGAAATCACTCTTGTTTACCAGTGCTGAGATTATATCGAAAGATTATCAAGAACTTCCAGCAGAGTTAAAGCACTGGCTGGGATACAGTTCATTGTATTGTCTTGTGTAGTTCCTCTAAAATGTATGATTGGCACAACATGATCCCTGTTTGCACAAGTAGGAACAAGGTGAAACCTTCATTAGCTTAGTGAGAAAGGATAGGAAGACATTAGCATATTACTCAAACAGTAGCATCAAATTCATGATGGACAATATGCAAAACATTGCCTCATTGAACCAATGGCAATAAATTGACATGCAAAACAATAGCACTATTATGTCATGACACTAATAATATTCCCTCCCTGCTCCACCACATGATTCACCTCCATAGACAAACATACACACGTACATGATTCAGCATAGGGTCCTACTAAAGATTCGTTTAACTCCAACAGGAAAATTAGGCAGTAATAAATTAGTGGTACTTAAGTACTCCTAATTAATTAAGTGAGACAGCAGAAGTGGAAGGGCTCCCTGGAGGATCGTCTCACATGTAAGGTAGTCATTGCCGGAGCCCTTGAATGGCCTCGACTGAGGCCTCTGGCTTCAGCAAGATCGCCTTGGCACTGTTTATTCTTCTTCTTCTTCCTCTTCATGCTATGTTTCTCTTTCTCCTCACCAGTTGGTGAAACCAAGTACATGATTGGCCTTCTAATTCAGAATTGGTTTTGTCAGTGAGGGAGTACAAGTGTACTAGTAAAAAACAGCATTATTTTCTCATGGCAGTCGGAAAATAGAGATGAACACATGCATTAAATATCATTCTTACCTAAAGGAAGGTTATGGCGCCAATATGGATGATGAGGATTGGAACACAGATCTCCCTTTGTGCAGTTCCACCAAAATGAACCAACTGTTCCATTCTGACATTCCAGTTAAACAGCACAAAAGTCACTTCTTTTAAGAAGAGTTTTGTGCAGTGCACCAAAAGGTCACAACAGCAACCAAGTGAATTAGATATCCCTGTTTACACAAAAAGGCACAGAGGAAGCAGTCAGAGTCTCAAACAATTACAGGCAAAAACATTTGGCTAAACTTGTCATGGCTTATAACAGTGCCATGGCTTCATTTTTACTAGGGACATTAGATTAAGAACAACTAAGGCTGCGTTCGGTTCACAGGTTTGGTGCAGGATTTTCATAGGAACACAATTCCTACGGTATTCTTTCCCTTCCAACCGTTCGGAACACGGGAAAGGTGAATAGTGTTTCATAGGAAAGCTGGTCTGGTAGTACTGATTCCATAGGATTAGAAACATCCACGCGCTGCTCATTTTTTGGGTGGAAGCCCGAGGCAGGCGCTCGCTGCCATGCGTTAGACAGGTTGCTGTGCTGTGTTGTCGGAATAAAAAAATCAACCTATGTGTGGTACGTGAGGTGAGGACAAGAGTAGTCACTGTGCAGCTGAATAAACAAATAGCATCTCATACTGCCAAGCATGCTACTCTAAAAAAACAAATCTGTACATTTCGTAGTCCTTCCGAACACATTCTCTTGAGAGTTTCCTCCGGTTCGCTGTTCCATAGTTTTATACCTACATTCCTTTCCTATTCCTCTATTTTCATCAAGACCTATGTTTTCTGCCCCTTTATTCCGAACGGAGCCTAAATATTTGGTATAAGGGCATGGGACAGTGGGTGCACCAGCAGTCCAGCACCATGTACGTAAACAGGGGCATAAAGTGGTGATTCATAGTTTGTTGCCCCGAGAAACAAACATCCAAGAAACATATCTAGGTTGGTCCCATTTTTGTTCACTCTAGCCACCTACTCCTATGTGTGGATAGCAAATCTAGTCCTGGTCATACCACTGTGTACAGCGTTACCCCTATATTTCCCTTTTCGACCAAGAGACCGGTTGGATGACCAGTCTGTACTACTTTCACCCCCTTTCCTTCCTGTTTGTACCAAGTCTGATGTACATACTAAATTCCCCCACCCCCACTTTATTTCTTGTTTGAACCAAGTACTCCCTCCGTCCGGAATTACTTGTCATCAAAATGGATGTGTCTAGAACTAAAATACATCTAGATACATCCATTTCAATGACAAGTATTTTCGGATGGAGGGAGTACAAGATTCGACTCCATGAAGTAGCTTTACCTCTAACAATAGAAGAAAAAAATATATGACGTTGGACCATCCGATCGAGAGGGGCTGAGAGGTAGAAAATTATGCACATGCAGCGACGTAGCGAGCTGGGGAAGTAGAGCTAAGGCGGTTTCGAACGAAGATATACCTGAAGGTCGTCAGGATGTGGATAGGTGGGCGGCAGGAGGCCGGATCCGCCCACAGGCAACGACGAAGGGATCGGAGGACCTCCCGCGCCGGCGCTCGGCCAGAGATAATGGTGCGGCCGGCAGTGGGTCTCCTCCCTCGCTGTCGACGACGGCCTAAACGCTGCCCCTCCTCCCCTTCACCGGCGGAGGGGGTACGTCTGGATCTGTAACCAGCGGTGAGGATAGAAAGCCAGTGTTTTTTGAAGGGAGAAAAACAGTGTTACTACCCCTATCTTGTTTAGATCTGGAGAGGATGAGAGTGTGTGAATAGAGCAACCCTAGCAACCAAGCGCGGAGGCTCCGGCCTATATATACGTAGTGGGGTAGTTTTCCTTTTTCACTCCATCAAAACAATCGTTTAAAATTGT
Source organism: Aegilops tauschii subsp. strangulata (assembly GCF_002575655.3). Taxonomy (NCBI): domain Eukaryota; kingdom Viridiplantae; phylum Streptophyta; class Magnoliopsida; order Poales; family Poaceae; genus Aegilops; species Aegilops tauschii. The sequence continues at coordinate 346,686,305 of NC_053035.3, read as the reverse complement.
GTACTACTACATGCCAGGTCGCGGTTTTTTTTAGTTGTTGATTGTTTTTTGAGATAGCTACCCGCTTGTTCCAAGTGGTGTTACGGTGTGCCAGGTCGCACTTTGTATCGTTCAAGTTTGGTACTACAAATCCCTCCATTAAATGAACAACCACCCCCTCGTAAAAATTGTGAACGAGCCCACGGCTAAAATTAGCGGAAACGTGGGTTGCCCCAACATGCATTATTATTTATATTTTCTACTCCCTCCATTCCTAAATATAAGTCTTTTTTATTAGCCACACCTAAGACAAGAATTTTTTTATTACCAGTGAACCCCACATGTCATAGACACAAAAATTGTGGCAAGATTCCCTTAGGCAAGCCAAAGTGTGTCTAACAATTTGAGCAACTCAGGTTAGGCAAGTGTGGCAAGTGTGGGAAAAATAATGTGGCAACATAAGACAAACATAGTCACAATCCAAACAGCCCCGTAATTTTTTGTGACATGCATGAAAATTTGGTTAGTTAAATTTATAGTCAAAATTTGGCAAGGTGCATCAAATCAACACATGCAAGTATCAAAAGGAAAGTCACGGCATGCATGCATGCGTTGTACTCCCTCCATTTCCAAATATAAGTCCTTTTAGATATTGCAACAAGTGACTACATATGAAGCAGAATATGTCACCCAATTTTTGTGTGCAGTTCAACTGAAATGGAGCATCCTTGGCATGGAGACTGATTAAGTGCCAGATGAATATACGCATCAACCAACTTGTCTGGAATCTTTAGACTCCATGCCATATAGTTCGCTACCATATGTGCCGATAACCAAAAGGCACAAGTTGGGACCAAAGACTGGACTGCATTTTTCTGGGCTATGCACCAAGAATATATTTTTGGCGTTCACTCTCCTAATACTTGGAGTTTGACAATCGGTTGACGCCGGTTGATACTCGAATGAATATAGGCACTTCTTGTCAACATCGATGCTTGTCTGAGTGAACTTTGGAGTACATAGCAGCAGCATAAGTACCTGTCCATCTGATCATTTTGTGCAGTTCTACTGAAATCACCCGATGTAATGATTTGCCTGCGAGTTCAGGCTCCAAATTACTCCTTTATGAAATCGGAAAACAGTAGCACAATACCAAATTACCAATACATATGACAGGCACAATAATCAGGATAAAGACCAGTACCAACCTGTGTGAGGTAGCATATCAATTACTATTTCCTTTGACTGGAAGCCGAGATAAGCCAAGCAACTGACAGCAAAGGAAGAAAGCAAGCGGAGATTAGCGACTGATAGGACAGGACGAAAGCTGTCGAGGCAATGAAGCACCCAAAGTTTTTGTGCAGTTCCACCAAAATCGAGCATCCATGTTGGCACATATATTGAGAGAGTGAGATTACTGTAATAGTGGGACTAGTTGATGAAACATACACTAACAAATAGAAGCACCCTCATTATCTTAATGGGTAAAGTTAGCAACATAGTAGTCTTGCTTAAAGAGAGGTATTAGTTTATTTAATCAGTGCCAATTAGCTCAACTAAACACTCAAAGCATTGCCATTTATCATAGGTTGCAAAACTTTAACGTGCAAAGATAAAGGAGTTTCTCATGACAATAGCACGATACAAATAGAGATGACAGCAAACTAATATGGATGAAGGCCTTAGGCCCGTACCAACCTGAGAAAAAAAATTTATTCATGTAGTCCCATAAGAGATGATAAAGCACTCACTGGAATCACACAATAGTATATATTTTTGTGCACTTCAAATGTATGGTTGAAATCACTCTTGTTTACCAGTGCCGAGATTATATCGAAAGATTATCAAGAACTTCCAGCAGAGTTAAAGCACTGGCTGGGATACAGTTCATTGTATTGTCTTGTGTAGTTCCACTAAAATGTATGATTGGCACAACATGATCCCTGTTTGCACAAGTAGGAACAAGGTGAAACCTTCATTAGCTTAGTGAGAAAGGATAGGAAGACATTAGCATATTACTCAAACAGTAGCATCAAATTCATGATGGACAATACGCAAAACATTGCCTCATTGAACCAATGGCAATAAATTGACATGCAAAACAATAGCACTATTATGTCATGACATTAATAATATTCCCTCCCTGCTCCACCACATGATTCACCTCCATAGACAAACATACACACGTACATGATTCAGCATAGGGTCCTACTAAAGATTTGTTTAACTCCAACAGGAAAATTAGGCAGTAATAAATTAGTGGTACTTAAGTACTCCTAATTAATTAAGTGAGACAGCAGAAGTGGAAGGGCTCCCTGGAGGATCGTCTCACATGTAAGGTAGTCGTTGCCGGAGCCCTTGGATGGCCTCGACAGAGGCCTCTGGCTTCAGCAAGATCGCCTTGGCACTTTTTATTCTTCTTCTTCTGCCTCTTCATGCTCTGTTTCTCTTTCTCCTCACCAGTTGGTGAAACCAAGTACATGATTGGCCTTCTAATTCAGAATTGGTTTTGTCAGTGAGGGACTACAAGTGTACTAGTAAAAAACAGCATTATTTTGTCATGGCAGTCGGAAAATAGAGATGAACACATGCATTAAATATCATTCTTACCAAAAGGAAGGTTATGGCGCCAATATGGATGATGAGGATTGGAACACAGATCTCCCTTTGTGCAGTTCCACCAAAATGAACCAACTATTCTATTCTGACATTCCAGTTAAACAGCACAAAAGTCACTTCTTTTAAGAAGAGTTTTGTGCAGTGCACCAAAAGGTCACAACAGCAACCAGGTGAATTGGATATCCCTGTTTGCATAAAAAGGCATAGAGGAAACAGTCAGAGTCTCAAACAATTACAGGCAAAAACATTTGGCTAAACTTGTCATGGCTTATAACAGTGGCATGGCTTCATTTTTACCAGGGACATTAGATTAAGAACAGCTAAGGCTACGTTCGGTTCACAGGTTTGGTGCAGGATTTTCGTAGGAACACAATTCCTACGATATTCTTTCCCTTCCAACCGTTCGGAACATGGGAAAGGTGAATAGTGTTTCATAGGAAAGCTGGTATGGTAGTACTGATTCCATAGGATTAGAAACATCCATGCGCTGCTCATTTTTTGGGCGGAAGCCCGAGGCAGGCGCTCGCTGCCATGCGTTAGACAGGTTGCTGTGCTGTGTTGCCGGAATAAAAAAATCAACCTATGTGTGGTACGTGAGGTGAGGACAAGAGTAGTCACTATGCAGCTGAATAAACAAATAGCATCTCATACTACCAAGCATGCTACTCTAAAAAAACAAATCTGTACATTTCGTAGTCCATCCGAACACATTCTCTTGAGAGTTTCCTCCGGTTCGCTGTTCCATAGTTTTATACCTACATTCCTTTCCTATTCCTCTATTTTCATCAAGACCTATGTTTTCTGCCCCTTTATTCCGAACGGAACCTAAATATTTGGTATAAGGGCATGGGACAGTGGGTGCACCAGCAGTCCAGCACCATGTACGTAAACAGGGGCATAAAGTGGTGATTCATAGTTTGTTGCCCCGAGAAACAAACATCCAAGAAACATATCTGGGTTGGTCCCATTTTTGTTCACTCTAGCCACCTACTCCTATGTGTGGATAGCAAATCTAGTCCTGGTCATACCACTGTGTACAACGTTACCCCCATATTTCCCTTTTCGACCAAGAGACCGGTTGGATGACCAGTCTGTACTACTTTCACTCCCTTTCCTTCCTGTTTGTACCAAGTCCGATGTACTCCCTCCGCTCGGAATTACTTGTCACGGAAATGGATGTATCTAGATGTATTTTAGTTCTAGATACATCCATTTCCGAGACAAGTAATTCTGAACGGAGGGAGTACATACTAAATTCCCCCACCCCCGCTTTATTTGTTGTTTGAACCAAGTACTCCCTCCGTCCGGAATTACTTGTCATCAAAATGGATGTGTCTAGAACTAAAATACATCTAGATACATCCATTTCAATGACAAGTATTTTCGGACGGAGGGAGTACAAGATTCGACTCCATGAAGTAGCTTTACCTCTAACAATAGAAGAAAAAATATATGTGACGTTGGACCATCCGATCGAGAGGGGCTGAGAGGTAGAAAATGATGCACATGCAGCGACGTAGTGAGCTGGGGAAGTAGAGCTAAGGTGGTTTCCAACGAAGATATACCTGAAGGTCGTCGGGATGTGGATAGGTGGGCGGTGGGAGGCCGGATCCGCCCACAGGCAACGACGAAGGGATCGGAGGACCTCCCGCGCCGGCGCTCGGCCAGAGATAACGGTGCGGCCGGCAGTGGGTCTCCTCCCTCGCTGTCGACGGCGGCCTAAAAGCTGCCCCTCCTCCCCTTCACCGGCGGAGGGGGATACGTCCGGATCTGTAACCAGCGGTGAGGATAGAAAGCCAGTGTTTTTTGAAGGGAGAAAGACAGTGTTACTACCCCTATCTTGTTTAGATCTGGAGAGGATGAGAGTGTGTGAATAGAGCAACCCTAGCAAGCAAGCGTGGAGGCTCCGGCCTATATATATGTAGTGGGGTAGTTTTCCTTTTTCACTCCATCAAAACAATCGTTTAAAATTGTGTACTACTACACGCCAGGTCGCGGTTTTTTTAGTTGTTGATTGTTTTTTGAGATAGCTACCCGCTTGTTCCAAGTGGTGTTACGGTGTGCCAGATCGCACTTTGTATCGTTCAAGTCTGGTACTACAAGTCCCTCCATTAAATGAACACCCAACCCCTCGTAAAAATTGTGAACAAGCCCACAGCTAAAATTAGCGGAAACGTGGGTTGCCCCAACATGCATTATTATTTATATTTTCTACTCCCTCCATTCCTCAATACAAGTCTTTTTTATAAGCCACACCTAAGACAAGAATTTTTTTATTAGCAGTGAACCCCACATGTCATAGACACAAAAATTGTGGCAAGATTCCCTTAGGCAAGCCAAAGTGTGTCTAACAATTTGAGCAACTCAGGTTAGGCAAGTGTGGCAAGTGTGGGAAAAATAATGTGGCAACATAAGACAAACATAGTCACAATCCAAATAGCCCCGTAATTTTTTGTGACATGCATGAAAATTTGGTTAGTTAAATTTATAGTCAAAATTTGGCAAGGTGCATCAAATCAACACATGCAAGTATCAAAAGGAAAGTCACGGCATGCATGCATGCGTTGTACTCCCTCCATTTCCAAATATAAGTCCTTTTAGATATTGCAACAAGTGACTACATATGAAGCAGAATATGTCTACTCCTACATACGAAGTAGCCCATTTTAAATGTGTAAAAAGACTTATATCGAGTGCAGTGCTTTGATGTGTCGCGTCAACTCGTACAAGACCGAGAAATTTGATTACTACAACGCCCTCTCCCTCGCGGACTGAGCTCCGGTGCATTAACTGCACCTGCCTTTGGCTGCATGACAGGAGGGCCAACCACCTGTTGGGCTCACCTGTCATAGACGCAAAGGCAGGAGCAGTAAGTAGAAGCTTTCGCTACACGCTATCCCTCCCGCACGAGGTGGACGGACATGCAGCGGTGGATTCGATACTGTAGAAGTAGGAGTAACATCATTGTTCGTCTTCTCAAAGAGGCGAAGAGCCAAGCGCAACCCGAACATGGCAGTTGCGAACGCTCGCGTGGTGCGGTTCCTTGGAGTACTAGCCAGGCTCTTGCATGAGACAAAATTGCTATTGTTTAACAATTAAACTCCATTATCCATTGGTTGATACTCATTCTGCATAGGTCCACGCGCTTAGCACCGTTTCCTCCTGGTGTCACCAATGTTTATTTGCTAATTAATAGCATTGCATGCAATGAACTAGCCATTGCAAGTCATTAAAAGCATGCACACCTCTCATCTCTTATTGGTTGATATGTCAAGAAACAAGAAACAAGGTAGAAGTTAATGCACCGCGCCTAAGTGTTTTGGGACTATTTGGTTTTCGTAAGATGACTTACACACCTAGACGGAGGGAGTAGTACAGCCCTGTAAACCGGAAAGGAGTATTTGCCTTTCTAGAGATTTCAACAAGTGACTAGACTACACCGTGTGCAGTACTCCCTCCCTTCCGGTTTATAGGGCTCAAATCTCAAATCTCATGAACCAAGGCATTTTGCGATTGGAGGAATGTATCTCGTACTTTACAAAACTACCCTAATTAAACTCATGCATTAATTACGTAGTTCTCTCGTTTTCCTCTCCGCCTTGGTCGCGGTGCACAATATTGAGCACTCCTATATGACTAGCCGCTCTATCTACATGCGGGACATTTCAAAGCATCCGGGCCCGCGTGCCATCCACCAAATCACAGCGAGGTGCTACAGTCGAGACTCACCTGTCACCCCGGTGTGCCCGTCATGACCCGTCATATCACAAAACCCACACCTTTACCAGCAATGGTAAGGTGGCCTCCAAGTTGGACTGGACGAAGCAACCATCATCTCACTGGAACACTCGTTCAAGCCCTTTCTTCCCTTTCTTGAAGAAAACCTCACTCCAGGCTACTCACTTCTGCCATTTTTCTTCTGTACCGACGAAGGAAAGGTGGGCGAATCAGTTATGCTGCTATATTTTCATTCCAAGAATCTTCTTTTTGCGAAGCACCGACCGATTCTCACATCCTATTCTTTTCCCGTTTTCATTGCGATTGTGGTTTCCTTTCGATTGCTTTTTGTTTGTCAGTTCATTGATGGATCCTGGAGCACTAGGCAAAGAGTTGCCGGCGGACAACCCACTGGAGACAGCGATCTCCAGGAAGCGAGCACCGACCAACGAGTTGACCATGTTGGCGGGCCAACCCATGGAGATGAAGAACTCCAAGAAACAAGCACTGGCCAAAGAGTTGAGGACGTTGGCGGACGAACTCCTCAAAGAAAGTTGGAAGAACAGCAAGGGCCCCACCGTGCCTACCCCAGGAACTCTGATTGCCACCTATGTGAGGCTCAACACCGAGTTTGAGGAGATAGTCACCGTTGAGAAGCAGTATTCCCCTGGCAAGGTGATGGCCCGCATCGAGGACGAGGAGATGTACCCCGGAGGGATGAGATCCCCCGGTGAGCTGCACAAGGTAAAAAATAATGGCTTATTACCATAGTTGTGGTTTTTGATTATTTGCAATGTGCTTGCTAATATGTTAGGGTTGTGCAGGTGCCGGTGGACGTCCTTGATGATTCCGGCCCGTCCTGTTGGCATCGCCCCGGAGATCGATTCCGATGCCGCTGTCCATCCTGTGGACATCGCCCCAGAGATCGATTCCGATGTCGCGGTCAGTCCTGTGGACATCGCCCCAGAAATCGATTCCCATGCCATTGTCCGTGTTGTGGTCATTGCCCGAGAGATCGATGACAAGAAATAGTTGGTAGCGCTAATCCTTTAGGGTAGTTTGCATTGCCATGTGTTTAATTACCAGAATGATGCGTGTTATCAAACCATCTTAGGGCTAGTGCACTGTCTTGTGTGGGCAGATCTTGCTACTTTTGTTTGATAGTGAATCATGCGAACCCTCTCCGAGTTATGGAAACAGATGTATCCTCACCAGCTTTTGATGTAATATATGGCATGCTTAGATGTAAGTTTGAACTGTTTATCATATCAGCAGGGCTTGTTTGATGATTCTTGGTGTTAGTAGGCTAGCTACTGTGCGAGCTATAGTACTTGCAAAACACTCACCGAAGAGAAACGTTGGGACTGATGAGCTCGTGGTACGCTTATACTTATCCCTCGTTGATCGACCAATAGCCCTAGCTCCTAAAATTGTAGGCTTAGAGATCGATCAGACAATTGTCGACATACATTCAGGCCTCATTTGGTTCATAGGGTAGGAAAGTCGTAGCAAAAGTATAGAGAACGTGCAACACAAAATCATAGCAGTGCAGAGACGTACTCCCTCCGTTCCAAAATAGATGACCTAGGCGGGCTAGTTTGGCCTAGTGGGTTTCAGTGATATGACGTGGTACAGTGTCGTCCAGTCTTCGCGTGTGGTAGCAGTATTGCGGGTACAGTAAGTTTTCTTGAAGAAGCGGAATTCAACGAAGTCATGATGGTTCCTTCGTCTGAACAACTTACAGTGGGAAAGGTTGGGCCTGCGATACGACCGGGGTAGACCAGGATAATTTTGTGCATGGCAGGTGGACCAGGATGGTCGACGTCCCACATGTCGGCGAATGAAAGTATTCTTTCCGATATAGAGGACGAGCAACGAGTATTCATTGTTTATTTTTGATGAAAGCTGTTGTCTCCACTGTTACGACAGAGGAGTATGAAACACGGCAGCCCAGTGAACTTGGCATGTGCACCACTCCCTCCTTCCTCATGTAATGCCCAGGTTACAGCTTTTTCTCACTTTCTCTCTATCTATTTCCTCTCAAATGTTTTTTACCTTTCTTTTTTTAAGACACAATTGTTTTTATGCCTTTTTTTAGAATTATTTTTTATACCTAGGAGCACGTGTAGAGACGGGCTCTTGCAGAGGCCACTCCTTGACTTTGTCAATGCCTCTCTCTCCTCCACATAAGGAGTACTACTTGCTATGCATGCATGCAGCGGGCAGCTGGCGTCTTGAGGGGCCAGGGCGGTGAGAGCGGGCTCCGGAAGCGGTCCGGACTCCAGCATGGCCCACCTCACATTATCACCATATATTTCTTGGAGTCCGTGCGAGGCGGGCGGGCGATCTCTTCTCCCTCCCCCGTTTCTCTCTTCTCAGCCGACGCCCGCCGAGCGATTAGATTTCGGCTATCGACGGTTTATTCAATTACGGTCCCACATGTCAGTGAAATTGCAAGACAACGCGTGTCCCCTCTGGTGAGCGGCGTGTAAGCCGGACTGTCGGGGTTGCGACGTGTACGAGTCGTAAGTGTGCCGCCTTTTCCTTTAGAACTTGCGAAGCGTAACATTTTTGCGTGATCGATCGATAGAAATCCAGAACAAAATGATGAGGGCGGTGCTTTCCCGCTCGTTAGGCGGGCTAGTTCGAGTGATATGACGTGCTACAGTGCCGTCCACTTTCTCCATTTTTATGTAAGCAAGAGTTTACACTCTTACGCGGGAGGAGTGCGAAACACCGCGGATCTGATTTTGATCGAGGGATAACTGTTCCCTGCCAAATAATGGAGGATTGTTAGCGATTATAGCATGATAGTTAGGGCATCTCCAGTGCTGGCCCACAAATTTACACCGGCATCTGTCCGAGGACACTGATGGATGCCATCCGATGCTGCCTGCATACCTTTCGACAACTATATGAACTAACCGGACGAAATTCGTGCAAACAAAACAAATTTCAAATTAACCGGATGAAATTCATTACATTTCGAAAACTTTTCCTACAAACTGGACGAAATTCATTACATATTTCGCACAAACCGTACTAAAACCTACTGTAAACCTAATCTAAACGATCGCCGGCGCCCGACCACCATGTCCGGCCATGAACCCGAGAAAGCCGGCCATTGCCTTTGCCTCCTCCTCATCCGCCTCGATAACCTTCGCCTCCAGAGCGGCGGCGACCTACCGTGTACTACTCTTCCTCGCTGCCGGCTGCGCCCGCGCACGCGCGCCGGCTTCGTGGTCGTGGCGGCGGAGGGCGGCCAGGGGGGTGCCGGCGATCTCCTTCGTTTGCTCCTACGACAGTACGTCGAAGAGAGCTTTGGGGCGCGCCCGGAGCGGAGCCGCCGATGTCCCTCGTCTGCTCCTGCGACAGTACGTCCAAGAGAGCTTCGGAGCGCCAGGAGGCCATGGTTAAAGTGGTGCCGACAGAAGGAAGGGACCGGAGGATAATAAGTGTGGGTCTTTGGCTATGGCTGGGAGCTGGGGCTCAAGTTAATATAGCGGGCGAATGGCAATGAGCCGCGGCAGACGGATGGACAACTGGCGCCGGAGTAGGTTCGTCGGGCGTGAATGTGGACGCCGCTTCAGTGACTTAACTGCAGATGCGTTTGGGTTACTAACATGTGGGCCCAACGGGCATCTGGCCCGCATGTCAGTGACACACCAATTGCACCTGCAGTTAAGTCCGGTGAATGCGGCATTGACATTCTGGAGAGACGGTGACCGTTTCAGGCGGGAAGCGCGCGCTAGCGATGGAAGGGGTTTCGGTGTGCAGTGGCACTAAGATCGGTCGCTCACGATAGTACATACTCCATACCATACTACCCTCTCTAGCTTAGGTTGTTTTATAGATTGTCGTTGTGATGGACGATATACATGAGCAAGGTGGTCCTAGTATGACCGTTGGTGTTGAGCCAGGTGAATACATGCTCGGCGTTCACGTAGGCCTCCATCAAACGTCTAAACAGTAATGTCAAGCACCGCTGGGGCGCGCAGGTGATGGGCTCGCCGTTTGCGTTGCGCCATGAGCAGGACTTTGATTTAGAGGGCGACGTGCATGCATTAGCATGCTTTGACAGCGTGAGCATGAGTGTCTGACGCGAAGTATTTCATTTTCATTTGGCCGACGAGGGTGCGTTGCAGCGACGAGTCCGTGGTCTGATTCCCCACATACGCATAATTTTGGTTTTTACAGTATTTCTTTCTCCATTGACAGGTAGGCCCGCGTAGATAGATAAAGAACACGAGCTGATGAGGCGCATGCGGACTGTTTGACTGGTCAACCAGACAAATACGGAGCTATACGCTAGGCCAGTGACCGTATAATCACCATATCTCGTATACAATGATCAAAGTGAGCTATCAAGACAAGTTCGATGACCGCCAATGCATTTTACTCGGTAATAAATGACCAGGATTGAAGGGGAATCCAAATTTGCTTCGTCTTCTGTCCTTGAGCTCTTGACAAACCAATGCACTATACGGTTGTCCGGCCACTCCACCCCAGAGCTCTCACCAAGCGTCGTTCATTCGACCGCGCCGCACACTAACCGGTAAGGCAGCGATGGCATCCTGCCGCGCCGAGTTCCTCACCGCCCACGACCGCACACAAAATGGTAGGGAAGTGATGGCATCCCGTCGTGCCGAGTTCATCGCCGCTCGCGACCTCACAACTATGTGGGAGGAATTTGAAGATGCCAAGGCCGAACGGGCGGTAGAGCAAGAGGCGGCCAAAGCCGCACAGAGGGATCGGAAAAGTCAGAAAGCACTCAAGAAAAGAGAGGCCCGCCGCCGCAAGAAAGAAAAGGACGCACGCGCTGCTGCGGAGAGGTCGGCGGAGATCCAAGCACGGTGGGGTGTCGCCGACAAAGCCGGGAAGGAGAACGACGGCGTCTGGCCAGCATGTGAGAAGTAGTAGTACTAGTAGTTAGTGTGTGTGTGTCTGTGTCTGAGTACGAGCATGTACCAATACTACTAGTTACTACTGTAGTTTTTAGAGCAAATTACCAGTACATTAGCCTAGACTAAATGGAAAAATTCCTATCCTAAGCCTCAAATGGCATCTCTTTCTCTATAGGAATTGAGATGCATGTCATCTCACTTCCTATGATTTTCATATTCCTATCCTATGAACGAAAGGAGGCCTCTGTTGGAGTAACTACTGTAGCTAGCAGTACTGCTGGTACAGTAGTTTTCTTCAAGAAGCGGAATTCAACGAAGTCATGATGGTTCCTTCGTCCGAGCAACTTCAAAGTGGGAAGTGGGCCTGTGATTTGACGGCTCATTAGTCATTGTTACTGCGTCGCGACGACCTGGGTGACTCTCCCTTGGAGTTCTGCGTGCATGGCAAGTGGACCAGGATGGTCGACGTCCCACATGTTGGCGAACGGAAGTATTCTTTCCGATATCGAGGAGCAAGGAAACCGCGTGGTATAGTATCACTGCTGATTGGTTCGCAAAAAAATAGTATCACTGCCGATTTATAATTATTTTTTATTTTTTATGAATGCTAGCGTTTCAACTCTTACGATGAAGGGTGCCAAACACGGCACGTGCTGGATGTCCCACACGTCAGCGAAAGGAGTGGGACATGAACAGCGTGGTAGAGCCCAGCGTAAAAAAATAGCGTGGTAGAGCGTCTCCACTTCTTCCACTTCTGGGTCGGAGACCACACGTAGTAGTACTTGGTGGTATGAACGATACAAAGTGCGACCTGGAGAGAAAGATACGTCTAGTTGGAAGGTCTCGGGGCATACAAGTAAACAAATATAAAACTTAATATGTGCCTCCAACTAATATAGTAGTAGTAGTAGAGTATTTAGGCATGTACTCCATAACATGACCGTGCATTGCACGTACAACATTTAGTGGTAGTACATAGTAAGAGACAAATGCCGCCCAAGAGTTCCCTTCTCGACCTACTTTTGGGTGTTTGGTAGAGTGTATGGAGGGTGCATGAGTCCACACTAGTTTAGCACAAATACACTAGAAGCATGCATGAAGAGAGCATGCATGAAGAGGGGTGTTGAGTTGAGCATGCATGAAGAGGGAACAACTATGCTGAGACGAGAACGCAACCAAACACACCCTATATGCCATGCATGTTCATACCATTTGTGCCTTTCTACTTCACTTACTGCGCTACAATACTCAGTTTCGTACGTCCACTCCTGGGTACATGTCCGTCTCGTAGTTCCAGTCCCACGTGTTCTTCATATAGATGGAACGATCCTTGCATAACACGTGCACCTTGATGCTAGATGTCTCGTGTGTTGGCAAAAGGATGAACAAAGCTCACGTAAAAAAATAGAGTGGAAGAACATAGATTCCGGACGACCGAGAAGGAGCAAGGAACCTCGTGGTGGAGCGTCTCCACCCATAATATTTAATATTATTCAGTGATATAAAATTAACCAATCATCTCCACAGTGGACTGGAAGAGTACGAAACACGGCAGCCCAGTGTAGTTACATCATACTAGTACATGGCTAACCCACGCTATCACCATATTTCTTGGCTTCCGTGCGACACCTATCTCTAGTAATCCAGCAGCCTGTATCGCTTCTCCCTCCCCGTCTCTATCAAAGTGCGGCGGGCTGGCGTTTCTGCCGTCTATTGAGGTCGGTTAACTATCACATGTTACCGACATGCCAAGAGCATTCTAAAAAAAATTCCTTTCACGTTCCGTTTTCAAAAATAAAAAATCCTTTCACGTACGAATTTGCCTGTAGGGGAGAGGATTATAGGACACCATAGCTTATCTGCCTTGATTTCCGAAACCAGAACTACCTCGGCCTTCCCTCAACTGATTGACCTAGCCGTTGAGCAACTTGCATGTCCTATACTGCTCCTGTTTGATACTCTAACTTAGCTAGAGGTTAGACTAACTCATGACTAACCCTGAACTAACTGTATCCAAAGAGGTGTTTGGGTGACAGGGTTAGATTGACAATAAATGCACTTCATGGAGAGAGAAAAGTGATTTTTTAGTGGTCCCCATGAGAACTATCTCCAGTTAGCACCTCTTGGGTGGGATAGTTTTTTTTGGTGGGTTCGGTGCAATTTGCTCCAATTTAAACCCTCATGCTTGGATACTTTAGGGCTATTTGAGCCCCAACTAGCTCAAACTAACTCTAACCCATGGATCCAAATAGGGCCTATGGCCAATCTCGACGCGGAGCAGTCGCGTGCACCGGGAAGCGGCGCTCTCACGGCTGTCGCGCCACTTCTAAGCCGGCGCCAGTGAGAGGTCGCCTCTGCTCTGGCTAGGCATTAATGCGGCACTGACGCTCCAGGGCGACGCTGACCGTTTCACGCGGGAAGCGCGCGCTGGCAAGGGAGTATAGGTTTTGAACCGTTTCAGGTGTAGTACTGGTAGTTTGCAAAACTACTCAATTATTGCACTCAGTTTCCTAAGAAATTGTGGTAAAAAATGTTACTCCACAGCCCGCTTCCCTTCTCCTTCCTCTTCCACCGCCCGCGCATGTCCGCGGGAAGCGACCGGTCAACCCTTATATAGGAGTGCTAGCACAAAAAGATGCATGCATGACCACTAAAATTTCCATATTAAAGCGCCGCTCCGGCGAGAGTATGGCGTATGTTGTTCCCTTCGGCCGGCCCATGGCTACCGGGCGACGGCGACCAGAGAAGAGGTGGCGGGAGGGGAATGAATGCAGCTACTGTTTGGGTTCGCCTTCCGGCTTAAATAAATGCGCAGCATCACGTGTACCCGCGGGTGCACAAATTGTAACATACGTGTCTGCTTAAGTGCCCGTCACGTAACTGGTGTGTGTGTGAGAGAGATTCTGAGAGACAGAGTGCGTGTGTGCAACTCTACTCTTCGGACATGTACTCAACCTTTTGCATCGGGATATAAGTATAATGGTATTTACTTTAGCTAGTGATTTACGTGGCCATGTTAACGTGGTTGTGTCAAAAAAATGTCACTTCCTGCTCGTGATTTGCGTTATAATTACAAGCAAGATTCTCGTGCATTGCACGGAACATCAATATGCATTTTTTTACAGAACACCTGTTGTGATTGACCCATGCAGGAGTAATCCCATGTGTAAAAACTAATGATATCTCGAGAATTTTATCGGAAAACTGGTATCTCGAGAATGTCATCGAAAAAATGAAAGATGAGAGATAAGGCGAGGAGGAGTGGAGCATGGTGGTGACTGGTGGTCGGAATGGGCGGAGGCATGGGGATGGACGGCGCCGGCAGGCGGCAGCGGCCACCATGCATGCTAGATTGTTCCAGAGACTTATTCCTTTTTTAATTGCTGAGCAATGAGGTTGCGGGAGATAATGATGTGGAGAGAGGTGCGGGTATCTTTGGTAAAATTATCATAGTTTTCTTTCTATCCTCAGATATAGATCATACGGTCTGTATTACAAGATGGTAGGCACACCATCACCGCCAACTCGTTTTTTTATAAGGGTACAGATGATAAGTTTGCTGACTACTAAAGTAAAGTGGAATTTGTCCATGTTATGCAAGTAAATAAAGGTGATTATTTATCATACAGGTAAGGTTGGATGAAGGGTGGTAGGAACAAATGCTCCGCCTAGAGCATGTGTGTGTGAGATGGAGTCTTAGTGTGTGTGTGGGGTGTGTGTGTGAGAGAGAGAGAGAGAGAGGAGAGAGAGAGAGATGGAGTCTTAGTTTGTGTGTGTGTGAGAGAGAGTGAGAGATGGAGTCTTAGTGTGTGTGGGGGGTGCATGCGTGCGTGCGTGTGTGTGTGTGTTTGTGTGTGTGTGAGAGAGAGAGAGAGATATGGAGTCTTAGTGTGTGTGGGGGGGTGCGTGCGTGCGTGTGTGTGTGTGTGTGTGTGTGTGTGCGTGTGTGTGTGTGTGTCGCGGGGTCCTCTGTGGCGGATGTAATTTAAGTGTGCATGGCTTCATCATAGAGAGGTGATGTGTATGGCAGAGGCCACCAACGATGGGGTGCGAGAGAGAAAATGCCCGTAGAGAGGGAATAGAAGGTGTGTGCGCGTGAGAGGAGTCGACATCGAGAGAACGTGTTTGTTCGAGAGACACCGAGGAAGACTACTATATATTGATGGTGCATGTAGGCGGGAATTAAACAAAGGCATGGTCTTATTGGTTTCGGGGATATAGGGGAAGAGTGAGAGGCGGGGGGGTAGCTAGAAGGAGATTGTTAAGTGTGAGTGTGTGTTTTACCCATCCGGGCGGAAGTTATGTGCACAAAAGAGGAGAACGATTCGATGTGGCATTAGAATTGAGGGTAATTAACTACGTATGGAGACATAGAGACCTTGAACGTGCATGTGTGAGAGGTATACATGTATACGTGGGATGTGTGCGTGTGCGCGCGCGCAGGATCGAGATAAAAGAAAGAAGACATAAGTCATAAGATCAACGACATGGGAGAGACGGATCGGTATGACAATATGCATGCATGTGAGAATGCAGGGAAGAAGGCCCGACAATTGAGCATGTGTTTTTGTCTTTAAGAGATAGTGGCGTGGGCTGGAGCATGCATCTATGGCGAGCAGAGGGAGTGAGGCGCAACGATTGTGCAAAAGGGACCAACCTATAAATGCATATGTATGGAGAGACATATATAGTGTGGGTGATAGGAAGCAAGACTCCGTGCGAGAAAGAAATGTTGACGGAGAAACTACACATAGATACAGAGATGGAGATGCTAGCTAGAGGGACATCCGCTAGTTTGGGTGTTGGAGATGACCGTCGGGTGGTTCAAAGGGTGAAGTTATATATGTGTGTGAGAGGGCACTTGACTGCATGTAGAGAGAAACATATGTAGTGTGCGTGATAGGAATCAAGAGTGAGGGCGAGAAAGAAGGTTGATGGAGAAACAGATAAATAGAAAGATAAAGATGCTAGCTAGTGTGCGTTAGAGATAGGAGTCGAGTGGATCAGAAGGCTGGGTTATGTGTGTGGGTGTGAGAGAGATAGAGAGAGGGTGCATGTGAGTCACATACAAACAGATATCAGAGAGAAATGAGATCTAGAGAGACGGAGTTTTGTGTCTGCGAGAGAGAAAGATATTTCACAACGAGAGTGATAGCTAGAGAGACATACGAGGGAACGCAAGATATCTCTAGGGAGAGAGGGTGTGTGTGAGCGACACACAAGAGAACAATGGAGAAATATGAGACCCTGGGAGACAGAGTTTGTGCTTGTGTGTGAGAAAGAGATATTGAAGAGGAAGAGTCGTAGGTTCTCATATCTAAGGAGCGAAAGACATCTCTGTATGAGGGGTGTGCGAGTGGCACACATGGGAATAGTAGAGAGAAATGAGACCCCGGGAGACAAAGTTTTGTGTTTGTGTGAGAGAAAGAGATTCCACGTGGAGAATCATAGTTAGAGACACATAGCAGGGAGCGAGATATACTTAGAGAGAGATAGAGTGATGAAGGTCGAGGGAGAGAGTACCGTCAGTGTGTTACGAAGATAAAAGATCATTGTCGACATACAGGTAGCACGAGAGATACCTGAGAGACGATGAACGCGTATAGGTCCAGAGAGATAGTCCTATATAAGCATGAGTGATAGCTATATGAGACGAATATCTGGATTAAAGGGGATTCAAATATTTAAACTGGAGATCACGACATCAATAATATCATAACGCAAATTGGTGTATCAAACATGCATATTCATTTGAATTTGGGCACACGTGTAATGTTATATAGTTATCAATATTGGTGATCCATAGATTCTTCAATTACAAACAATGCATGGTTTATATGCAATTAATGTCTAAACGGGATTACACTATATGTTGCGTGTGTGAAACACATTATACATGTTTGAGAAGTAAAAAAACCCGCATGAAACACACATTAATTGGAGACAGTTAGCGAGGAATGCATACATTGGATTTCAACATAAAGTGGTTTCAAATATTTGAAAATCCAAATTGATGGATACAACCTTATGAATCTGAGATCATGCCATTTGTAAACCATATTTATGTATAAATGGTGTTGTGCTTTTGAAAGTATATATAAAAAATGATGTATATAGAATGTAATTCCAATTGAAAATGGATCCCGCCCGAAAAAAAATAGAATACAAACGGGATTCGAATTGAGTTGGCACGGTAAACGTGCACTCTGCAAAATTTGAACGAAGCGGGGAAAGTCGCAGTAACCGCCCGAAACCAAAATCTGCGAGATGGAAATCACTACTGCCTATCCCTGCCACGCAAAGCCTATCTGCTGGATTTCTATAGGTTTCGATAGGGGTAGGTTTGTAATTTCACCCAAACGTGACGTAACCGCCTCTCACCCGGATTCATACACGGTGGGCGCCAAAACACAGTGTGTCCTCGGCCGAAATCGACTCCCTCCCAGATTCATATTCATACACGGTGGGTGCCAAAAACAAACTCTCGTCGGCAAATATTCGGTGTATGCGAGATTACCGTCCTATCCCCAACCGACTAATGTTGCTGTGATGTAGTAGAAATTTGAAACGGGGGCTAAGTTTGTAAATTTCCTCGCATTTGAGACAAGCGCCCCCTGAATACATGGTTCCCCCCTTCCTCTCTACCTCCATTTTCCCCATTCGTACTCCGTGGGCGCCAAAACACCCTCTCCACCCCACCCTCCTCCGTCCGCCGCCGTCCGCCACCCCATCCACCGCCGTCCTCCTCCACCATGCCGGAGCTGATACCCCGACGCTGCCGTCCATTACAAGAGATCGACCTCTCTCATCCACGGCTTCGGACCGGGATCCTTGCATCCCGTCCTCTCGCTTCATCCCCGCCGTCGTCCACCTTGCCGGCGCCGCTCCTACGACCGTCTCGTCCACCGCGCCCCGCCGCCACCGTCTACCCTCCTAGATCTGCTTCCACGCCGCCGACAGCCATCGCTACCGCAGCACCGTCAAATTCTCAGCAGATGCGTACATGGCGCCGCACCAGAGGCGGTACTCTTTCGTATCTGCTCAACTTATTTATCGCAGCAAGAAAATAGATCGCCACTGCTTTACTCTGATTTCTTGTCTTGGTTGCGAAGTTGCGTTTGTCCGGTTTGCACCTTCAGATCCGCCATGGCACGCTCAACACTATACTCCCAATGCTTATGGTTTTCCCCTTTTATATTCCACACTAGTTAAATCAAAGTAGACTAAATTTCAAAATTGGGTCAGTCAATTTTTCAGAGCTCGCCGGAGTTCGCCGGTGCGATCGAAGGGGCTCGGGTGGTTGTGGGGCCTCGTCGAACGAAGAAAACTCGACGCGGGTGGGGGTTGGGGCGGGGTGGGGGTGGGGATGGCGGAGGAACACAGGCGGTGGGGGCCGGTGGTCCGGCCGGCGGCCCGTGCGGTGTTCTGTATGGGAAGAATTAGAGACGAGGAAGAAGAAGGGTTAGGAGATGTAGGATCTTCATCCAACCGCCTGAAATGGTCGAGAGACAACTGGGAGTTGCATTCTTAATGAGCTCTAGTTCATCATGTGTGGGCACTGCGCAACCAACATTTTATTATCCAAAATCTGCTTGCTCTTCTTTACCATGTTCCTCTTCCGTTCTTCTTTAATATGTACTCTCTCCGTTCCTAAATACAAGTCTTTGTATAGATTCCAGCATGGACTACATATGGAGCCAAATGAGTGAATCTACACTCTAAAATGTATCTGGATACATCTGTATGTGATCCATAGTGGAAATCTCTACCAAGACTTATATTTTGGAACGGAGGGAGTATGATAGTAGTACAGTATGATCCTTGTACTGAAGATGAGCAGGGACATTTGCAGTGTAGAGGTCTATACGGTCGGTTGTGATGGACACTTTGAGCCTCTTTGATTCGTAGGATCTTGTAAACATAGGAATAGGATTTGTAGTGGCCTGCCCACTTGAATCCTATAAGAATAGCAAGGAAATGTGGGGAGCTGTGTCGCCTTTGAGAGTTACACTGATATTAACAGTACCACACCTTCACTTTGATGGCAAGTCTATAAACGAATTTCCGGTGAAGTCTCCTGTGTTAAATTTAGAAGACATTGAATGGAAAAACCTTGTTATGCACTGGTCTCATTCCCAGGATGAGGTACTGTCTATCAAATCACATGACAATTTGAACTTCTACTTTTCCGCATGTGCCTTACGGATCTTTTTGCAGGAAATCTGCTCGAAGAAGAATTCCGGTTTGACAAGAACGACAGGATATCGCAAATATGATGCCCGCTGCTTTGCTCTTGTTAGTACCCGTTGTCCTGTATCACTGTACTTGCATACATACCTGGTTCATTATGTGACAACAGTATGCATGATAGCTTGCTTATCAATTGTTCGCTCCAAATTATCTGATCTGTATGAATGGTTACATTCGTGTAGAATATATCCAATGCCAATGTTTTTTTAGCTCTGCATTGTTCTTGTAAGTACATGCTGTCCTTTATCAGTGTACTTATAATAACAGGTAGTTGTTCATGTACCATCACTCTGCAGCTTATTTTCCTTTGCCCTCCATTTTCTACACATCAGATCTATATTTACTCTTACCATAAGGTTGGTACTGAAGAAGTTTAGCTGTGCATTGCTCTTGGCTGTACCTTTTGCCTGTATCGCTGCACTTACATTTATAGCTACTTGGTTATGTAGCATCACTCTTCATCTTATCTTAAATATTCTCCATTTTTCGTATATTATCACATCTATATTTACTCTTAACAAAATGTAGAATAAAGGCAATGCTTTTGAAGAAGATTCTGTGGTAAACTTCTTGAATTGCACCCCCCATCAGCATGGACAAGGCCTTTATAGAGCCTGTCTTCACCAATAATGTAAGTTTGTCCATCTCAAGCCTTCAAACTTTGTTGTATATATTTGGTTAGGCATGACTGCAACAGCTGTTTATTTTTGGTGTTTGCATCAAATTGCTTGTTTAAAGTTTATTATGTAGTTCATAAACAAAAGTTTGTCCTTTCTCAATTTAAGTTTTCAGTTGTACAACCAAGTTCCTTCTTCATACCATGTAATTAAACTATACATAGCAAGTGATCTTATTTTGCATTGCATGTATGCTTCTGTTCTTCATCCGTAATCCAGTCGTGTGGTGAACCTACCCACTACAGCACAATGTCATATTCTGCAATGTCTTAACTATGAACAATGTCATATCATTCTACTATTATTTAAACCGTCTCTTTATTTGCCAATCTGAAATGGTATAAATTGACAGCACACTAACCATTGATACTTATGACTTCTTGATCTGTAATCCAGTGGTGTCGTGAAGCTGCCAACTCCTTCACAATGTCATTTCCTGCCATGTCTTGACCTGAACAATACCATATTGTGTTAATGCAATTTTAAACTGTGTCACTTTATTCGTCAGTAAGAAATGTGATGAATTGTCAGCACTGATACTTTTATGTGCAAAACCTGTCATCTGTCTGCTTGTTTATCTTTCAGAGTGAGGAAGATATAAGTGTTGAACAAGCGCAGTCTCATCATCTTGCTCAGCTGCTTGCGCTGCAGCTCCCCAGCAGGGCTAACCTTTCTTGAACTCTATTGAAGTGTTGTCGGTTTTGTATATTATTTTGTCGGCGTGTTTATTTGCACTGGTGGCGATCTTTGATGCCCAGTGTATGTAATCTGCTGTCTGCTTGTGCTTTATTATCATAGTGGCGAACTTTGATGCCCAGTGGACGTAATATGCCGTAATTTCTTTATTGTATAGTCTAGGTTTTTTCTTATTCACGATGCTGCAGTTATTTTACTGTATATATATCCTGTCTTCGCAGTAAACCGGCCAAACCGTAAAATTACGGTACATAATCGGGCCGTCATGCAATCACGATGTAGGTTGGGCCTGAAACGTGCCGAACAGCTCACGGGCCGGCAGCAGCCAGAAATGAACCCCAACCCATGATTGTGCGAATCAAATCACGGGCTTTTAACAGGCCAAAATTGTCTCGATCCTTGTTTGGCCCAATCAGATATCGGCTGCGAGCAGGCCGGATGCAAACCGGGCCGTAGTTAGGCCCAACTATATGCCGGGCTTTTAACAGGCCGAAATTAATATAGGGCTGAAATGTTAAACGGGCCCTTAACAGGCCAAAACTAATATCAGGCCGAATTACTAAGTGGGCCTTTAGCAAGTGGGCCCAAAAGCATAGTGTCCAGTTGACGGGCGGAATCTGATATGGGCCATAATTGTGCCCAAAGCCTCTTGAAGGGCTGGACCTGATCTGGGCCGTAATTTGGCCCAGAACGTGGTAGGCTTTTAACGGGCCGGATCTCATATGGGCCACTATTAGGCCCGGAGCATGGCAGGCCATTAATGGACCGGATCAAATATGGGCCGGCATTTGGCCCAAAACATGGCAGCCAGTTAATGGGCCGGCCTACTAGGGTCCTCAAAATCTTGTGGGCCTACAGCTGGGCCGGCCCATTAATGTTGGCAAAATCTCGTGGGCCTTTAGCTGGGCCGGCCCATTATGATCCGCAAGAATCTTGTGGGCCTTTACCTGGGCCGGCCCATTATGGCACATAGAAATCTTGTGGGCCTTTACCTGGGCCGGCCCATTATGGCCCGCAAAATCTTGTGGGCCTTTAGCTGGGCCAGCCCATTATGGTCCGCAAAATCTCGTGGGCCTTTAGCTGGGTCGGCCCATTATGGTCCGCAAAATCTTGTGGGCCTTCGGTTGGGCCGGCCCATTTAAACTTGATGGGCCGGTCCACGTGTCAACATATCATAGGCGCGTCTCGCCCATTGGATGAGTGACACCTGTGCCAACGTGGACCTGACACGTGTCTCCTCTAGCCAATGATGATTTTACACGTGGAAAATCCCCATTGGTCAGGGCTGTTAACGGGTTATCGGATCCAAAACCCGACCCGATAGCTTAACGGCGTTCCGTTACGGTGGATGCCATGTGTCGGTCACCCTTGACGAAAGCACTTCTGTGACGCGCGATTTATCGTCATGGAAGTGGACACTTCCGTGATGATAATTTTGGCAATGTCATGGAACACTTCTACGACAGCACAGGTATGACTATCTTGATTCTGTCATAAATTTGTCATGGATGTACATGCATGACAAAAAACGCGACCTACTGTGACAAACACGTATCATCACGGAAGTATATTTTTTTATAGTGCACGGATTGATAAACCTTAGGTCATCCACTTGAGGGAAATTTGCTACTGTCCTACAAACCTCTGCACTTGGAGGCCCAACAACGTCTACAAGAAGAAGGTTGTGTAGTAGACATCAACTGGGTCCTTCTCATCATCGTCGTCGCCTTTTTTAGGTGTGTCCACCATGTACACGTCGTATGAGGAGGTGGCCGTCCAGCGTTCGTGAATGGCGGGTTTTGGGCCTGCTCCTCTCCAGCATCGTCGTCCATACCGTTGATGTCTTCGGAGGCGTAGTCGAGCATGTCGGTTAGATCCTCGACAGTGGCTATAAAATGGGTGGTGGGTGGGAAGTAAAATTCCCTATTTTCAGCCCCTAGTCTGGGCTGAGCGCAATTCGGAAGCGGTTCCTCTGTGATTGCGAGGGATCGCATTAAGTCCAGAGCCTCGTTTAAGAGCGAGGGTTGGACGGGGACAGAAATTCCCTGGCCGAGGCCGCATGACGCGGACTGCGAGGGTTCGGAGCTAGTGTCCAGAGAAAAGCCCGACTTTGTGATGACTGCCGGTGGCGCTATCTTCTCCAGTTCTCCGGTGTCGAGCTCTATAGCCGCAGAGAGTTCGGCGGGCTCTAGACTCCCATCTTCGGACCTGGGGACGCGCTCCGGATCTAAGGCCAGAGTGGTGGTTGGAGCCGCGAACCCTTGGAAGATCAAGTCTCCTCGGGTATCAGCGACATAGTTCAGATTTCCAAAACTGATCTGGTGACCAGGGGCGTAGCTGTCGATCTGCTCCAGGTGGCCAAGCGAGTTGGCGCGCAGTGCGAAGCCGACAAATACGAAGATCTGGCTGGGGAGAAAAATCTCCTTCCCGGCAGCACTGTTGCGGATAATCGATGGAGCCATCGAGCCTTTCGATGACGGCACAGTTGAACTCTCAATGAAAGCACCAATGTCGGTGTCAAAACCGGCAGATCTCGGGTAGGGGGTCCCGAACTGTGCGTCCAAGGATCGAGGGTAACAGGGGGTAGGGGACACGATGTTTACCCAGGTTCGGGCCCTCTTAACGGAGGTAATACCCTACTTCCTGCTTGATTGGCTTTGATGAGTATAGGGGTTACAAGAGTTGATCTACCTCGAGATCATAATTGCTAAACCCTAGATGTCTAGCCTGTATGATTATGATTATCCCTACGGACTAAACCCTCCGGTTTGTATAGACATCGGAGGGGGCTAGGTTTGTACAGAGTCGGTTTACAGAGAAAGGAATCTACATATCCGCACGCCAAGCTCGCCTTCCACGCCAAGGAGAGTCCCATCTGGATACGGGGGAAAGCCTTCCATCTTGTATCTTCACGGCCCATGAGTACGGCCCATGTCATATAGCCCGGACGCCCGAGGACCCCCTAGTCCAGGACTCCCTCACCTGCTATACATTATTTTGCTCTCTTTATTGGTAGATGCATTAATGGTAAACATGACCATAGTCATCTTTGTGCCCCTGACTTGAGCATTCTTAAGAGTGCAGTGTTGAGTGATAAACAATTTAATATGGGGGCCATTATTGCATGTCGTTTATAAAGTAATGCTTTAGTTGGACATTTCTTTGGTGGGATTTATGCTACTCGCTTAGCCACTTACCTAGAGATACATATTAAGGAAAATGATGTCATGCTGCCACCTAGTTTTCTCGATTATGATGCTATGGAACGCCACCAGTTCCTTGAGAGGAACGACCCTCCGTTCAGATATGGACTAAACTTTAACATGCGTGGTGTCTTCCATATTACTTTGCCTGCTCCTTCCTTCTTTAATTTCTAGGAAAAACATAGACACTTCATATTTGAGGAGGAAGCCGAGGAGTATGAGAGGGCAGTAGAGATTGCCCGACTTGATGAGGCAGCACGCCAAGCCATGGCCGTCGCATACCAGTACAACTCGAACTATGACTTTGGGTATTATCCAGGTTATCAGGGGCCGTAAACCAACTTAGGCTAAAAGCCTAATCTTGGGGGGTACGTATTTCTCACCAACATTACATTCATGTTCACACGTTTCATTTCAGTTGTCGGTGTTCATCCTCTTTCATTGTATTATCCATGTTAGTTTTATTTTTTTCTTCTTCTTTTACTTGTTGGGAGCTTTCCCGTGTAAATAGTTTTTCTTGTTTTTATTTTTCTTTATTATTTTGCTTTCTTCAGAAAAACTAAAAACTCCAAAAAATAATAGTGTGTTTCTCTGAAGTTCTTTTCTTTTGTTGAGTTGTCGTAAGGGGAAGACCACAATGGAAATGTTGAGTGGCTCTCATATGTATTATTGTTGATCTAACAAAGAGCCCCAATTACCTTGTCTTCTCCTTTGAATAAATGTTTGCACATCCTAGCATAACACTCTTGCACTATTATTATTTTCATATTGTTCGGTCATGCAAGTGAAAGGCAATAATGACGATATTTGATGAAGTGACCATGGCAAGGAAAAGTGGGTATGAACTAAACTTGTTTTTGTTTTTGTAAATATGTTTAACTCAGTATCCATGATTCAGCATATTATGATTAAACATGTTTATGATGACAATTAGAGATCATAGTTGTTCATGCCATGCTTAAGTACCTAGGAGTGGATAATGATTTATCTTGGGTGTCAACATGCATTAAAATGATTATGATGTAGTACGATGATATGGTATCCTCCTCTAAATGTTTCAAGTGGCTTGACTTGGCACATGTTCACGCATGTAGTTGATTCCAACCAACATAGCCTTCACGATTTTTATGTTCATGGTGTTTATATCCTACTCCTACTAGTACTCAATTTTGATTATTCATAATGCATGTTTATGACCGTTTTTGCTCTCTAGCTGGTCGCTTCTCAACCTAATTGCTAGGCTTCAGTTGTACTAAGCGGAATGCTGCTTGTGCATCCAAACCCTAAAACAAAGTTGTTTCAGATGAGTCCACCAAACCTACCTATATGTAGTATTACTCTGCCGTTCTAAGTAAATTTGCATGTGCCACCTCTAATTATTCAAATAAACATCTGTTTTGCATGCCCGTGCCGCTCATGAAGCGACAGGGGTTGGTTAGTATCTTCCATGCTGAGCGGGTTATTCTCATGATGAGTGTTTACTCACTTTCCCTTGCACGAGAGGGGCTAGTAATAGGGATGCCCAGTCCCATGTTAAAATTGCAAATAACAAAACAAACTCCCCCAGAAAGTTGTTGGTATGGAGGGCACCCGAGGATTCGGCTAGCCATAGCTTGTGTTTGTTGGTGGAGGGACAGTAAACTTTACTTTACTGCTTGGGAACCACCGCTAATTTGTTTAGCATGGGAGATATTGAAAACACTCGGTTGTGATGTTGACAGGAAAGGCATGCCTCCCAAAATTATATTTATCTCTGTTTTAAGCTTCGAGCTCTGGCACCTCTGCAAATCCATACTTCCCTCTATCAAGGGTCTATCCATTTACTTTTATGTCATTTTACTTTTATTGTTGAGTCATCACCCCCTCAAACAAGCACCAGTCCTGAGAGCACTATTGTCATCCTCATGCATTGTGTCTAGTTAATATTGTGTGCATCATGACTGGATCTCTTCTACCATGAATTACAATGTTTAGTCCCTACTTGAACTTTGGAGGTGCTCTGCATTTATGTTTTGCGGTCTCAGAAAGGGCTAGCGAGATACCACATTGCCATATTATATCATGTTGATTTTGACAAAGTGTTGGCATTTGAGATATTTTATTATTGCTCGCTAGTTGATTATGCCATTGATATGAATGAATATGATTTCTAAGAGTTATTATTTGCATGGTTAGTTATAATCTTTGCTGAAAACTTGGGTGCTATTTAAGCATATATATAGAAACAATAACAAAAGAATTTGTAAAAGTTTTTATTTATCACTTTCAGTTTGTTAACTAAATTGCTTGAGGACAAGCAATGAGTTAAGCTTGGGGGAGTAGATACGTCTCCATCGTATCTACTTTTCCTAACACTTTTGCTCTTGTTTGAACTCTAATTTGCATGATTTGAATGGAACTAACACGGACTGACACAGTTTTCAGCAGAATTGCCACAGTGTTGTTTTTGTGCAGAAATAAAAGTTCTCTGATTGATCTGAAAATTTATGAAGAATTATTTTAGAATATATAAAAAATATTGGCAGGAGAAAATACCAAAGGGGAGCCACCTGGGCACCACAAGCCCAGGGAGCACGCCACCCCCCGGGCGTGCCCTGCAGGCTTGTGGGTCCCTGGCAACTCCCGCAACCCTATTTCCAACTCCATAAATACCTATTCGTCAAGAAAAAAATTAAGGAGAAGGAACCATCGCGTTTTACGATACGAAACCGCCGCCACCTCCTGTTCTTCATCGGGAGGATAGATCTGGAGTCCGTTCTTGGCTCCGGAGAGGGGGATTCGTTATGCAAGAGATGTTGGCGAACGTAGTAATTTCAAAAAAAATCCTACGCACGCGCAAGATCATGGTGATGCATAGCAATGAGAGGGGAGAGTGTTGTCCACGTACCCTCGTAGACCGACAGCGGAAGCGTTATCACAACGCGGTTGATGTAGTCGTACGTCTTCACGATCCGACCGATCAAGTACCGAACGTACGGCACCTCCGAGTTCTACACACGTTCAGCTCGATGACGTCCCTCGAACTCCGATCCAGCCGAGTGTTGAGGGAGAGTTTCGTCAGCACGACGGCGTGCTGACGATGATGATGTTCCACCGACGCAGGGCTTCGCCTAAGCTCCGCAACGGTATTATCGAGGTGTAATATGGTGGAGGGGGGCACCGCACACGACTAAAATATCGTATATCAATTGTGTGTCGAGAGGTGCCCCCCTGCCCCCGTATATAAAGGAGCAAGGAGGAGAGGGCCGGCCAAGGGGAGGTGGCGCGCCCAAGGGGGGAGTCCTACTCCCACCGGGAGTAGGACTCCTCCTTTCCTTGTGGGAGTAGGAGAAGGGAAGGGGGAAGGAGAAAGAAGGAAGGGTGCGCCCCCCTTCCCTAGTCCAATTCGGACCAGACCATGGGGAGGGGTGCGGCCACCTTTTGAGGCCTTTCTCTCCTTTCCCGTATGGCCCATTAAGGCCCAATACGAATTCCCGTAACTCTCCGGTACTCCGAAAAATACCCGAATCACTCGGAACCTTTCCGAAGTCCGAATATAGTCGTCCAATATATCGATTTTTACGTCTCGACCATTTCGAGACTCCTCGTCATATCCCCGATCTCATCCGGGACTCCGAACTCCTTCGGTACATCAAAACTCAATAAAACTGTCATCGTAACGTTAAGCGTGCGGACCCTACAGGTTCGAGAACTATGTAGACATGACCGAGACACGTCTCTGGTCAATAACCAATAGCGGGACCTGGATGCCCATATTGGCTCCCACATATTCTACGAAGATCTTTATCGGTCAGACCGCATAACAACATACGTTGTTCCCTTTGTCATCGGTATGTTACTTGCCCGAGATTCGATCGTCGGTATCTCGATACCTAGTTCAATCTCGTTACCGGCAAGTCTCTTTACTCGTTCCGTAATACATCATCCCGCAACTAACTTATTAGTCATAATGCTTGCAAGGCTTATAGTGATGTGCATTATCGAGTGGGCCCAGAGATACCTCTCCGACAATCGGAGTGACAAATCCTAATCTCGAAATACGCCAACCCAACAAGTACCTTTGGAGACACCTGTAGAGCACCTTTATAATCGCCCATTTACGTTGTGACGTTTGGTAGCACACAAAGTGTTCCTCCGGTAAACGGGAGTTGCATAATCTCATAGTCATAGGAACATGTATAAGTCATGAAGAAAGCAATAGCAACATACTAAACGATCGGGTGCTAAGCTAACGGAATGGGTCAAGTCAATCACGTCATTCTCCTAATGAGGTGATCCCGTTAATCAAATGACAACTCATGTCTATGGCTAGGAAACATAACCATCTTTGATTAACGAGCTAGTCAAGTAGAGGCATACTAGTGACACATTGTTTGTCTATGTATTCACACATGTATTATGTTTCCGGTTAATACAATTCTAGCATGAATAATAAACATTTATCATGATATAAGGAAATAAATAATAACTTTATTATTGCCTCTAGGGCATATTTCCTTCAGTCTCCCACTTGCACTAGAGTCAATAATCTAGTTCACATCGCCATGTGATTTAACATCAATAATTCACATCACCATGTGATTAACACCCATAGTTCACATCGTTATGTGACCATCACCCAAAGGGTTTACTAGAGTCGGTAATCTAGTTCACATCGCTATGTGATTAACACCCAAAGAGTACTAAGGTGTGATCATGTTTTGCTTGTGAGATAATTTTAGTCAACGGGTCTGTCACATTCAGATCCGTAAGTATTTTGCAAATTTCTATGTCTACAATGCTCTGCATGGAGCTACTCTAGCTAATTGCTCCCACTTTCAATATGTATCTAGACCGAGACTTAGAGTCATCTAGATTAGTGTCAAAACTTGCATCGACGTAACCCTTTACGATGAACCTTTTGTCACTTCCATAATCGAGAAACATGTCCTTATTCCACTAAGGATAATTTTGACCGCTGTCCAGTGATCTACTCCCAGATCACTATTGTACTCCCTTGCCAAAATCAGTGTAGGGTATACAATAGATCTGGTACACAGCATGGCATACTTTATAGAATCTATGGCCAAGGCATAGGGAATGACTTTCATTCTCTTTCTATCTTCTGCCGTGGTCGGGCTTTGAGTCTTACTCAATTTCACACCTTGTAACACAGGCAAGAACTCTTTCTTTGACTGTTCTATTTTGAACTACTTCAAAATCTTGTTAAGGTATGTACTCATTGAAAAAACTTATCAAGCGTTTTGATCTATCTCTATAGATCTTGATGCTTAATATGTAAGCAGCTTCACCGAGGTCTTTCTTTGAAAAACTCCTTTCAAACACTCTTTTATGCTTTGCAGAATAATTCTACATTATTTCCGATCAACAATATGTCATTCACATATACTTATCAGAAATGTTGTAGTGCTCCCACTCACTTCCTTGCAAATACAGGCTTCACCGCAAGTCTGTATAACACTATATTCTTTGATCAACTTATCAAAGTGTATATTCCAACTCCGAGATGCTTGCACCAGTCCATAGATGGATCGCTGGAGCTTGCATATTTTGTTAGCACCTTTAGGATTGACAAAACCTTCTGGTTGCATCATATACAACTCTTCTTTAATAAATCCATTAAGGAATGCAGTTTTGTTTATCCATTTGCCAGATTTCATAAAATGCGGCAATTGCTAACATCATTCGGACAGACTTAAGCATAGATACGAGTGAGAAACGCTCATCGTAGTCAACACCTTGAACTTGTCGAAAACCTTTTTGCGACAATTCTAGCTTTGTAGATAGTGACACTACTATCACCATCCGTCTTCCTCTTGAAGATCCATTTAATCTCAATGGCTCGCCGATCATTGGGCAAGTCAATCAAAGTCCATACTTTGTTCTTCATACATGGATCTCATCTCAAATTTCATGGCCTCAAGCCATTTTGCGGAATCTGGGCTCACCATCGCTTCTTCATAGTTCGTAGGTTCGTCATGGTCTAGTAACATAACTTCCAGAACAGGATTACCGTACCACTCTGGTGCGGATCTTACTCTGGTTGATCTACGAGGTTCAGTAATAACTTGATCTGAAGTTTCATGATCATCATCATTAACTTCCTCACTAATTGGTGTAGGTGTCTCAGAAACTGGTTTCTGTGATGAACTACTTTCCAATAAGGGAGCAGGTATAGTTACCTCATCAAGTTCTACTTTCCTCCCACTCACTTCTTTCGAGAGAAACTCCTTCTCTAGAAAATTTCCGAATTTAGCAACAAAAGTTTTTCCTTCGGATCTGTGATAGAAGGTATACCCAACAGTCTCCTTTGGGTATCCTATGAAGACACATTTCTCCGATTTGGGTTCGAGCTTATCAGGTTGAAGTTTCTTCACATAAGCATCGCAGCCCCAAACTTTAAGAAACGACAACTTTGGTTTCTTGCCAAACCACAGTTCATAAGGCGTCGTCTCAACGGATTTTGATGGTGCCCTATTTAACGTGAATGCAGCTGTCTCTAATGCATAACCCCCAAAACGATTAGTGGTAAATTGGTAAGAGACGTCATATATCGCACCATATCTAATAAAGTACGGTTACGATGTTCGGATACACCATTACACTGTGGTGTTCAGGTGGCGTGAGTAGCGAAACTATTTCACATTGTTTTAACTGAAGGCCAAACTCGTAACTCAAATACTCTTCTCCACGATCAGATCGTAGAAACTTTATTTTCTTGTTACGATGATTTTCTGCTTCACTCTGAAATTATATGAACTTTTCAAATGTTTCAGACTTCTGTTTCATTAAGTAGATATACCCATATCTGCTCAAATCATCTGTGAAGGTGAGAAAATAACGATATCCGCCACGAGCCTCAATATTCATTGGACCACATACATCTGTATGTATGACTTCCAACAAATCTGTTGCTCTCTCCATAGTTCCGGAGAACGGCGTTTTAGTCATCTTGCCCATGAGGCATGGTTCGCAAGCATCAAGTGATTCATAATCAATTGATTCCAAAATCCCATCAGTATGGAGTTTCTTCATGCGCTTTACACCAATATGACCTAAACGGCAGTGCCACAAATAAGTTGCACTATCATTATTAACTTTGCATCTTTTGGCTTCATTATTATGAATATGTGTATCACTACGATCGAGATCCAACAAACCATTTTCGTTGGTGTGTATGACCATAGAAGGTTTTTATTCATGTAAACAGAACAACAATTGTTCTCTAACTTAAATGAATAACCGTATTGCAATAAACATGATCAAATCATATTCATGCTCAACGCAAACACCAAATAACACTTATTTAGTTTCAACACTAATCCCGAAAGTACAGGGAGTGTGCGATGATGATCATATCAATCTTGGAACTACTTCCAACACACATCGTCACCTCGCTTTTTACTAGTCTCTGTTTATTCTGCAACTCCCGTTTTCGAGTTACTACTCTTTAGCAACTGAACCAGTATCAATTACCGAGGGGTTGCTATAAACACTAGTAAAGTACACATCAATAATCTGTATATCAAATATACCTTTGTTCACTTTTCCATCCTTCTTATCCACCAAATAGTTGGGGTAGTTCCGCTTCCAGTGACCAGTCCCTTTGCAGTAGAAGCACTTAGTCTCAGGCTTAGGACCAGACTTAGGCTTCTTCACTTGAGCAGCAACTTGCTTGCCGTTCTTCTTGAAGTTCCCCTTCTTCCCTTTGCCCTTTTCTTGAAACTAGTGGTCTCGTCAACCATCAACACTTGATGTTTTTCTTGATTTCTACCTTCGTCGATTTCAGCATCACGAAGAGCTCGGGAATTACTTTCGTCATCCCTTGCATACTATAGTTCATCATGAAGTTCTACTAACTTGGTGATGGTAACTAGAGAATTCTGTCAATCACTATTTTATCTGGAAGATTAACTCCCACTTGATTCAAGCGATTGTAGTACCCAGACAATCTGAGCACATGCTCACTAGTTGAGCGATTCTCCTCCATCTTTTAGCTATAGAACTTGTTGGAGACTTCATATCTCTCAACTCGGGTATTTGCTTGAAATATTAACTTCAACTCCTGGAACATCTCATATGGTCCATGATGTTCAAAACGTCTTTGAAGTCCCGATTCTAAGCCGTTAAGCATGGTGCACTAAACTATCAAGTAGTCATCATATTGAGCTAGCCAAACGTTCATAACGTCTGCATCTGCTCCTGCAATAGGTCTGTCACCTAGCGGTGCATCAAGGACATAATTTTTCTGTGCAGCAATGAGGATAATCCTCAGATCACGGATCCAATCCGCATCTTTGCTACTAACATCTTTCAACATAATTTTCTCTAGGAACATATCAAAAATAAACACAGGGAAGCAACAACGCGAGCTATTGATCTACAACATAATTGGAAAAATACTATTAGGACTAAGTTCATGATAAATTCAAGTTCAATTAATCATATTACTTAAGAACTCCCACTTAGATAGACATCCCTCTAATCCTCTAAGTGATCACGTGATCCATATCAACTAAACCATGTCCGATCATCACGTGAGATGGAGTAGTTTCAACAGTGAACATCACTATGTTGATCATATCTACTATATGATTCACGCTCGACCTTTCGGTCTCCGTGTTCCGAGGCCATATCTGTTATATGCTAGGCTCGTCAAGTTTAACCTGAGTATTCCGCGTGTGCAACTGTTTTGCACCCGTTGTATTTGAACGTAGAGCCTATCACACCCGATCATCACGTGGTGTCTCAGCACGAAGAACTTTCGCAACGGTGCATACTCAGGGAGAACACTTATACTTTGATAATTTAGTGAAGGATCATCTTATAATGCTACCGTCAAACAAAGCAAGATAAGATGCATAAAGGATTGACATCACATGCAATCAATATAAGTGATATGATATGGCCATCATCATCTTGTGCTTGTGATCTCCATCTCCGAAGCACCGTGCTTGTGATCTCCATCTCCGAAGCACCGTCATGATCACCATCGTCACCGGCGCGACACCTTGATCTCCATCGTAGCATCGTTGTCGTCTCGTCAATCTTATGCTTCTACGACTATTGCTACCGCTTAGTGATAAAGTAAAGCATTACATGGCGATTGCATTGCATACAATAAAACGACAACCATATGGCTCCTGCCAGTTGCCGATAACTCGGTTACAAAACATGATCATCTCATACAACAAATTATATCACATCATGTCTTGACCATATCACATCACAACATGCCCTGCAAAAACAAGTTAGACGTCCTCTACTTTGTTGTTGCAAGTTTTACGTGGCTGCTACGGGCTTTAGCAAGAACCGTTCTTACCTACGCATCAAAACCACAACGATAGTTTGTCAAGTTGGTGCTGTTTTAACCTTCGCAAAGACCGGGCGTAGCCACACTCGGTTCAACTAAAGTGAGAGAGACAGACACCCGCCAGTCACCTTTAAGCAACGAGTGCTCCGAACGGTGAAACCAGTCTCGCGTAAGCGTACGCGTAATGTCGGTCCGGGCCGCTTCATCTCACAATACCGCTGAACCAAAGTATGACATGCTGGTAAGAAGTATGACTTATATCGCCCACAACTCACTTGTGTTCTACTCGTGCATAGCATCAACGCATAAAACCAGGCTCGGATGCCACTGTTGGGAAACGTAGTAATTTCAAAAAAAATCCTACGCACACGCAAGATCATGGTGATGCATAGCAATGAGAGGGGAGAGTGTTGTCCACGTACCCTCGTAGACCGACAGCGGAAGCGTTATCACAACGCGGTTGATGTAGTCGTACGTCTTCACGATCCGACCGATCAAGTACCAAACGTACGGCACCTCCGAGTTCTACACATGTTCAGCTCGATGACGTCCCTCGAACTCCGATCCAGCCGAGTGTTGAGGGAGAGTTTCGTCAGCACGACGGCGTGCTGACGATGATGATGTTCCACCGACGCAGGGCTTCGCCTAAGCTCCGCAACGGTATTATCGAGGTGTAATATGGTGGAGGGGGGCACCGCACACGGCTAAAATATCGTATATCAATTGTGTGTCGAGAGGTGCCCCCCTGCCCCCGTATATAAAGGAGCAAGGAGGAGAGGGCCGGCCAAGGGGAGGTGGCGCGCCCAAGGGGGGAGTCCTACTCCCACCGGGAGTAGGACTCCTCCTTTCCTTGTGGGAGTAGGAGAAGGGAAGGGGGAAGGAGAAAGAAGGAAGGGTGCGCCCCCCTTCCCTAGTCCAATTCGGACCAGACCATGGGGAGGGGTGCGGCCACCTTTTGAGGCCTTTCTCTCCTTTCCCTTATGGCCCATTAAGGCCCAATACGAATTCCCGTAACTCTCCGGTACTCCGAAAAATACCCGAATAACTCGGAACCTTTCCGAAGTCCGAATATAGTCATCCAATATATCGATTTTTACGTCTCGACCATTTCGAGACTCCTCGTCATATCCCCGATCTCATCCGGGACTCCGAACTCCTTCGGTACATCAAAACTCAATAAAACTGTCATCGTAACGTTAAGCGTGCGGACCCTACAGGTTCGAGAACTATGTAGACATGACCGAGACACGTCTCTGGTCAATAACCAATAGCGGGACCTGGATGCCCATATTGGCTCCCACATATTCTACGAAGATCTTTATCGGCCAGACCGCATAACAACATACGTTGTTCCCTTTGTCATCGGTATGTTACTTGCCCGAGATTCGATCGTCGGTATCTCGATACCTAGTTCAATCTCGTTACCGGCAAGTCTCTTTACTCGTTCCGTAATACATCATCCCGCAACTAACTTATTAGTCACAATGCTTGCAAGGCTTATAGTGATGTGCATTACCGAGTGGGCCCAGAGATACCTCTCCAACAATCGGAGTGACAAATCCTAATCTCGAAATACGCCAACCCAACAAGTACCTTTGGAGACACCTGTAGAGCACCTTTATAATCACCCATTTATGTTGTGACGTTTGGTAGCACACAAAGTGTTCCTCCGGTAAACGGGAGTTGCATAATCTCATAGTCATAGGAACATGTATAAGTCATGAAGAAAGCAATAGCAACATACTAAACGATCGGGTGCTAAGCTAACGGAATGGGTCAAGTCAATCACGTCATTCTCCTAATGAGGTGATCCCGTTAATCAAATGACAACTCATGTCTATGGCTAGGAAACATAACCATCTTTGATTAACGAGCTAGTCAAGTAGAGGCATACTAGTGACACATTGTTTGTCTATGTATTCACACATGTATTATGTTTCCGGTTAATACAATTCTAGCATGAATAATAAACATTTATCATGATATAAGGAAATAAATAATAACTTTATTATTGCCTCTAGGGCATATTTCCTTCAAGAGATGTCAATAATGCCACGGGAGGGTAGGACAAAAGATGCCATGCATGTTCTTTTCTATAAGCACGTATGACTATTTACGGAATACATGCCTATATTACATCGATGAATTGGAGCTAGTTCTGTGTCGCCCTAGGTTATAACTGTTACATGATGAATGTCATCCAACGTAATCATCCATCACTGATCTAATGGCTTCGAGCTTTTCACATATTGATCTTTGCTAAGTTACTACTATTGTTGTTGCTGTCACAATTGCTACTAAAATTATTACTATTACCGTTACTGCTACTATTGCTATTGCTACTATCGCTATCAAATTATCATACTACTGTGCTACTGATCACCCTGCTGTAGGTATTTAGTTCTCCAGGTGTGGTTGAATTGACAACTCAACTGCTAATACTTGTAAATATTCTTTCGCTCCCCTTGTGTCGAATCAATAAATTTGGGTTGAATACTCTACCCTCGAAAACTGTTGTGATCCCCTATACTTGTGGTTTGTCACCCTTTAATCAGCTTCGCCGAGAGAGAAACATTTCCGGCAAATATTTCCGTGAGTTCATCGCACACCCTCCTGATGAGTCCTTCATCCCCAGGCAAGCCATGCAATAGCCACTTGCATGATGGCCTTGCAATAGTCGTGGTTTTCACTTGAATATTTAATAATTGTTTGCTTATTTAATGATGTTGTTAATACTTCGGTTATTCTTGTGGATCCATGCTCATGATCATGCCATGTTCATTTGATTGTAGTGAGTTAAATGGTCATTTGTTAGTATTATTATGCTCATGTTGCATTCTTGTAATTATTTCATACTAGTGACAGTGATATATATGCTTATATGCATTATTATCGTCTGTTATGCAAGTACTTGTAATATTCATGATCATCACTATGACATGCTCTTTTGCATTCAATAAACTACATGATTTATTGTTGTTCATGTAAGATGCATATGCTAAATGGTTATGTTGCCCATTCATGCTAATGTTGATATCATGTTCATTTGCATTGTTATTTCATCATGTTAATCTACTATGGCTCGGCTCATCACCATTCAAGTTAAACCTAACAATAGTTGAACTTCAACAAATCTGTTGGCTGAGTCGTGGTGCCACCGAATCGACCTCACCAGTGTAACCACACTTGCCTGGATGGGGAGGCCCTAATTCGGTCTATTGTCATGCCTCTCGTCGGTGCCTCTAACTAGGCAAGGTTATGCGCGTGCTACCTTGATCAGGTAGGCGGCCCCAAGCCTTGTGTGCCCAAGTTGTTTACGCATGTATGTCCCCGTTTGGGACCATTTGTTTTTGTTTTGCCACGACGGTGGCCAGCCACGAAGGTGGCAGATGTTAAGAGTTGGCATCCGGGGCCACCCATGACATGGCCTAAAGGGGAGGTTTGTCGGAGTGGCCGGGGGAGTGACATGCAATGGATTGGTTTTGTTAGAATGTCGTTGGTCCACCCGAATGGGAGCATGAGGCCATGAGTTCCGTGGTGTGGGTACGGTGTACTAACCTCTGGAGAGTGTATAATATATTGATAGCCGTGTCCTCGGTCATGGACACAGTTCGTAGTAGATCACACTATGGGTCAACGGTAATAATAATCTAGATAATAAACAACCCTAGTTACATGAGGAAAGAAGTTGGTGGATCTTTATGTGGCCATGAGATGATCATGATGGTATTGTGATGATGGTTGATTATGAGGTGATCTTGTGATGATCACGATGGTAAGTAAGATGGGTATCTATGATGGTTACGACGTAACCTCCGAGAACAGTAAGTTGGTCCACAGGACCTTAAACGTCAACCCCCCTCTCATGCTAGTGCTAGTATTATCATGTTCATATCATGAGTAACGTGTACATGCCATGCTCATCTCATATTGTTCTAGTAGTATCATGCTCATTAATTAACCTATAAATGTCATGATGTTGTTTGTCTTTATTTCTTTGGTTGATGTGAGCTTGCGAGTACATTCAAAGTACTCACCTGGTGTGTCATGCCAGATTGCAAGTGATGCCGTGATTGATTGCTTGTTGAGGATCCCGAGTTTGCGTGCTAGTATGTGTCCCAGCCAGAGTCCTCGCGGAGTGGAGTTCATCACCATCGTCACTATTCCGCTGCTAGAAGTTATTCCGCTACTACGAGTTGTTCCGCTGCTAGCATAGATACACCTTAGCAAGCGTAGTGTCGTCGTGCCTTTGTAACCTTTGTAATACCCGAACCCTTATACCCACAATATATGTAATAAGAGTTGATTTGTTCGATGCCAAGCAGTGTTGTATTCCAGAAGACTTGATCCCTGGGCTGGAATACGGGGTGCTTCGGCCTCTTTGAGCCGGGGTGCCACGATCGTTTTCCTGGGACAACAGATCCCTCGCGTCATCATCCTAGGGCCACCCCCTGTCGCTCGAGGGGGCCTGGCCAGCGCCCTGCTGTAGATCTCCGCCACCCTCCCAGGGCCTCGCCAGCTCCAGCGCCAGGTAGATCACCGGCGGCTCCAGGTCCTGCTCGTTCAACAGGTTTAGAAACGGGCTTTAGTTGCATGATGTTGAGGCTGTAGCAACAAAATTTAGCATGACAAAAATCAGTAGTGGAGCATGATGTTGGAGTAGTTGCATGATGTTGCATGATGTCGGAGCATGACAAAAATCAGTACAGCATTGGAGTAAAAGTGCAATACTATCATTAACAAAATAACATGACGTTGGAGTACTATAGTTGCATGATGTAGTACAGTTGCAACATCATTTCCTCCACATCCAGGGCAGAATCACTTTTACAACATCATGCAACATCATTTTCATGATAGGAGTACGGTGGCATGATGTTGGAGTACTAAAAGTGCTTGGTGTTGCATGAACTTATACTACGGCAGTACCTGAACAGGCTCCAGGTCCAACAGGTCCAGCTCCAGGCTCCAGTGCACCAATTCTAGAACAGGCAGCAATTAAAAAAGGACATAGACATAGTCAAGTGATACGTCTCCAACGTATCTATAATTTATGAAGTATTCATGCCATGTTTGCAATAATTTTATATGGTTTTGGTGCATTTTTATATGATTTTCATGGACTAACATATTAACCTAGTGTCAGTTGCTGTTTTTTGCTTGATTTTGATTTGCAGAAAATCCGTACCAAACAAAGTCCAAACGCGATGAAACTTTTTTATGATTTTTTTGGAACATAAGAGACCCCTGAAGCTTCGCGGGAGGACCAGAAGACCCACGAGGCGGTGACAAGGCAATACGGCATGCCATGGGGGTATGGAGGGGTTTTTTTTTGCCTTGTGGCCCCCCTCGTAACTCCTTTTGGCGTGAAAATCAACATTAAAAATTCTTATAATTAGAGAAATCCCCAGAAATAAGCCTAGAATTTCGACTCTGCCATCGCAAGCCTTTGTTCTGAAGAGATGCCATCTAGAGGCCTTTTCTGGCACCCTGCCGGAGGGGAAAATCATCACCGGAAGCCATCTTCATCATCCCGGTGGTCTCCATGACAAGGAGGGAGTAGTTCACCCTCGGACTGAGGGTATGTACTAGTAGCTATGTGTTTGATCTCTCTCTCCCTCTCTCTCTCTCTCTCTCTCTCTCTCTCTCTTTCTCTCTCTCTCGTGATCTTGATAGGACACGATCTTGATGTACCATGAGCTTTGTTAATATAGATGAATCAGATGGTGTTCTTCCCTCTCTATCTTTGTTGTGATGAATTGAGTTTTGCTCTTTGAGGTTTCATTATGTTGGATCGTATATTGGATTTGAGATCACTTGACGTATGTCTTGCATGTGGATACCCGTGGGGAATATGTGATATTCTATTGAGTCACTTGATGTATGCTTTGGTAATCAACTTGTGGATTCCCTGGTGACATTGGAGTAATCTATGTATAGAGGTTGATACACATTTTCGTCCTACTTTCTCCGATAGGAACTTTGGAGTGATTCTTTGTTGCACATTGAGGGGTTGTTATATGATTCAATTATATTAGCACTGCTGAGAGATTGCACTAGTGAAAGTATGAACCCTAGGCCTTGTTTTCAAGCATTGAGATACTGTTTTGCTCACCGTTCGCTACTTGTTACCTTGTTGTTTTTTATCATTCAGATTATAAAAACCTATTTCTACCATCCATACTACACTTGTATCACCATCTCTTTGCCGAACTAGTGCACCTATATAATTTGCCGTTGTATTGGGTGTATTAGGAACACAAGAGATTTCTTGTATTTGATTGCAGGGATGTTTGAGACAGACCATCTTCATGCTACACCTCCCTCGGATTGATAACTATCAGGTCATCCACTTGAGGGAAATTTGATGTTGTCCTACAAAACTCTGGGCTTGAAGGCCCAACCGAGTCTGCAAGAATAAAGTTGCGTGGTAGACATCATCAGAGTAGAGGCATGGATTTTGATCTCAATTGCACTCCAGCCGAAGAAGAAGACATACTCCAAGACGATATGAACATGGAAGAAGAAGAGGGCATCGATCTCGGTCAAGATGCAGTTGGTGAGCTCTAGGACGACGACACCACCACAGATCCGCCGCTCCCTTGCTCCGGTGATGCTCCGCTGCTCCACATCCAGCTCCGCGTCGCTGCTCCGGTGCAGCTCCACATCCAACGTCGTCCCGCTATTTCCTGCGCAGCTCCACATCCAGCGCCGCTCCATCATCGGAGCATGGGGATCCAGCGCTGGCGCACGTAGAACAGCGCCTCATGTTGGGTAACGTAGCAGAAATTCAAAATTTTCTACGCACCACCAAGATCAATCTATGGAGTAATCTATCAACGAGGGGAAGGGGAGTGCATCTACATACCATTGTAGATCGCGATGCGGAAGCGTTGCAAGAACGCGGATGAAGGAGTCGTACTCGTAGCGATTCAGATCGCGGTTGATTCCGATCTAAGCGCCGAACCACGGCGCCTCCGCGTTCAACACACGTGCAGCCCGGTGACGTCTCCCACGCCTTGATCCAGCAAGGAGAGAGGGAGAGGTTGGGGAAGACTCCGTCCAGCAGCAGCACAATGGCATGGTGGTGATGGAGGAGCGTGGCACTCTTGCAGGGCTTCGCCAAGCACCGCAAGAGACGAGGGGGGAGAGGGGTAGGGCTGCGCCAAAGAGAGAGGAAGTCTCATGTGTATGGCAGCCCCAAAACCCCCACTATATATAGGGGAGGGGGAGGGGCTGCGCCCCCATCTAGGGTTGCCCCCCCCCAAGGGGTGCGGCCAGCCCTAGATGGGACTTGGGGGGCGGCCAAAGGGGGGAGAGAGGGGGGCGCCCCACTAGATGGGCCTTAGGCCCATCTGAGCCTAGGGTTTCCCCCTTCCCCCCCTTCCTGCGCCCTGGGCCCCTTGTGGGAGGCGCACCAGCCCACCTAGGGGCTGGTCCCTTCCCACACTTGGCCCACGCAGCCCTCTGGGGCCGGTGGCCTCACCTGGTGGACCTCCGGGACCCTCCCGGAGGTCCCGGTACGTTACCGATAGCACCCGAAACTTTTCTGGTGACCAAAACAGGACTTCCCATATATAAATCTTTACCTCCGGACCATTCCGGAACTCCTCGTGACGTCCGGGATCTCGTTCGGGACTCCGAACAACATTCGGTAACCACGTATATCTATTCCCTATAACCCTAGCGTCATCGAACCTTAAGTGTGTAGACCCTACGGGTTCGGGAACCATGCAGACATGACCGAGACGTTCTCCGGCCAATAACCAACAGCGGGATCTGGATACCCATGTTGGCTCCCACATGTTCCACGATGATCTCATCGGATGAACCATGATGTCGGGGATTCAATCAATCACGTATGCAATTCCCTTTGTCTATCGGTATGTTACTTGCCCGAGATTCGATCATCGGTATCCCGATACCTTGTTCAATCTCGTTACCGGCAAGTCTCTTTACTCGTTCCGTAACACATCATCCCGTGATCAACTCCTTGGTCACATTGTGCACATAATGATGATGTCCTACCGAGTGGGCCCAGAGATACCTCTCCGTTTACACGGAGTGACAAATCCCAGTCTCGATTCGTGCCAACCCAACAGACACTTTCGGAGATACCAGTAGTGCACCTTTATAGCCACCCAGTTACGTTGTGACGTTTGGTACACCCAAAGCATTCCTACGGTATCCGGGAGTTGCACAATCTCATGGTCTAAGGAAATGATACTTGACATTAGAAAAGCTCTTAGCAAACGAACTACACGATCTTGTGCTAGGCTTAGGATTGGGTCTTGTCCATCACATCATTCTCCTAATGATGTGATCCCGTTATCAACGACATCCAATGTCCATGGTTAGGAAACCGTAACCATCTATTGATCAACGAGCTAGTCAACTAGAGGCTTACTAGGGACATGGTGTTGTCTATGTATCCACACATGTATCTGAGTTTCCTATCAATACAATTCTAGCATGGATAATAAATGATTATCATGAACAAGGAAATATAATAATAACCAATTTATTATTGCCTCTAGGGCATATTTCCAACAGTCTCCCACTTGCACTAGAGTCAATAATCTAGTTCACATCACCATGTGATTAACACTCACAGGTCACATCACCATGTGATGAACATCTAAAGAGTTTACTAGAGTCAACAATCTAGTTCACATCACTATGTGATTAACACTCAATGAGTTCTGGTTTGATCATGTTATGCTTGTGAGAGAGGTTATTAGTCAATGGGTCTGAACCTTTCAGATCCGTGTGTGCTTTACGAATATCTATGTCATCTTGTGGATGCTACCACGCGCTACTTGGAGCCATTTCAAATAACTACTCTACTATACGAATCCGGTTTACTACTCAGAGTCATCCGGATTAGTGTCAAAGTTCACATCGATGTAACCCTTTACGACGAACTCCTTTTCACCTCCATAATCGAGAAAATTCCTTAGTCCACTAGATACTAAGGATAAGTTCAACCGCTGTCATGTGATCCATTCCCGGATCACTATTGTACCCCTTGACCAACTCATGGCAACGCACACTTCATGTGCGGTACACAGCATAGCATACTGTAGAGCCTACGTCTAAATCATAGGGGACGACCTTCGTCCTTTCTCTCTCTTCTGCTGTGGTCAGGTCTTGAGTCTTACTCAATACTCACACCTTGTAACACAGCCAAGAACTCCTTCTTTGCTGATCTATTTTGAACTCTTTCAAAATCATGTCAAGGTGTGCGTTCTTTGAAAGTATCATCAGGCGTCTTGATCTATCTCTATAGATCTTGATGCCCAATATGTAAGCAGCTTTATCCAGGTCTTCCTTTGAAAAACTCCTTTCAAACAACCCTTTATGCTTTCCAGAAATTTTACATCATTTCGGATCAACAATATGTCATTCACATATACTTATCAGAAATGTTGTAGCGCTCCCACTCACTTTATTGTAAATACAAGTTTCTAACAAACTTTGTATAAACCCAAAAACTTTGATCACTCCATCAAAGCGTATATTCTGACTCCGAGATGCTTGCTCTAGTCCATGGAAGGATCGCTGGAGCTAGCATACCTTTTAGCATCCTTAGGATCGACAAAACCTTTCTGATTGTATCACATACAACCTTTCCTTACAAAAACTGGTAAGGAAACTTGTTTTGACATCCATCTGCCAGATTTCATAAATGCAGCTAATGCTAACATGATTCCGACGGACTTAAGCATCGCTACGGATGAGAAAATCTCATCGTAGTCAACTCCTTGAACTTGTGAAAAATACTCTTTGCCACAAGTCGAGCTTCATAGATGGTAACATTACCGTCCACGTCCGTCTTCTTCTTAAAGATCCATTTATCTCAATGGCTTGCCGATCATCGGGCAAGTTCACCAAAGTCCATGCTTTGTTCTGATACATGGATCCTATCTCGGATTTCATGGCTTCTAACCATTTGTCAGAATATGGGCCCACCATCGCTTCTCCATAGCTCGTAGGTTCATTGTTGTCTAGCAACATGACTTCCAAGACAGGATCACGTACTACTCTGAAGTAGCATGCATCCTTGTCGTCCTACGAGGTTTGGTAGTGACTTGATCTGAAGTTTTATGATCACTATCATAAGCTTCCACTTCAATTGGTGTAGGTGCCACAGGAACAACTTCCTGTGCCCTGCTACACACTAGTTGAAGTGACGGTTCAATAACCTCATCAAGTCTCTACCATCCTCCCACTCAATTCTTTCGAGAGAAACTTTTCCTCGAGAAAGGACCCGTTTCTAGAAACAATCACTTCTACTTCCAGATCCGAAATAGGAGGTATACCCAACTGTTTTGGGTATTCTATGAAGATGCATTTATCCGCTTTGGGTTCGAGCTTATCAGCCTGAAACTTTTTCACATAAGCATCGCAGCCCCAAACTTTTAAGAAACTACAACTTAGGTTTCTCTAAACGGTGTCGTCTCAACGGAATTGCGTGGTGCCCTATTTAAAGTGAATGCGGTTGTCTCTAATGCCTAACCCATAAACGATAGTGGTAATTCGATAAGAGACATCATGGTATGCACCATATCCAATAGGGTGCAGTTATGATGTTCGGACACACCATCACATTGTGGTGTTCCAGGCGGTATTAATTGTGAACCACTTTCCACAATGTGTGCCAAACTCGTAACTCAGATATCTCTATGATCATATCATAGATATTTTATCCTCTTGTCACGACGATCTTCAACTTCACTCTGAAATTACTTGAACCTTTCAATAATTCATACTTGTGTTTCATCAAGTAAATATTCTCGGCATCTACTCAAATCATCTGTGAAGTAAGAACATATCGATATCCACTGCGTGCCTCAGCACTCATTGGACTGCACACATCAAATGTATTACTTCCAACAAGTTGCTCTCTTGTTCCATCTTACTGAAAACGAGGCCTTTCATTCATCTTGCCCATGTGGTATGATTTGCATGTCTCAAGTGATTCAAAATCAAGTGAGTCCAAACGATCCATCTGCATGGAGTTTCTTCATGCATATATACCAATAGACATGGTTCGCATGTCTCAATCTTTTCAAAAACGAGTGAGTCCAAAGATCCATCTACATGGAGCTTCTTCATGCGTTCTATACCAATATGACTCAAATGGCAGTGCCACAAGTATGTGGTACTATCATTACTATTTTATATCTTTTGGCACGAACATGTGTATCACTGCGATCGAGATTCATTTTAGGTGCAAGACCATTGAAGGTATTATTCAAATAAACAGAGTAACCATTATTCTCCTTAAATGAATAACCGTATTGCGATAAACATAATCCAATCATGTTTATGCTCAACGCAAACACCAAATAACAATTATTTAGGTTTAACACCAATCTCGATGGTAGAGGGAGCATGCGATGCTTGATCACATCAACCTTGGAAACACTTCCAACACATATCGTCATCTCACCTTTAGCTAGTCTCCGTTTATTCCGCAGCTTTTATTTCGAGTTACTAACACTTAGCAACCGAACCGGTATCTAATACCCTGGTGCTGCTAGGAGTACTAGTAAAGTACACATTCATATAATGTATATCCAATATACTTCTGTC
This sequence comes from Aegilops tauschii subsp. strangulata, assembly GCF_002575655.3. Lineage (NCBI taxonomy): Eukaryota > Viridiplantae > Streptophyta > Magnoliopsida > Poales > Poaceae > Aegilops > Aegilops tauschii. The sequence continues at coordinate 346,641,349 of NC_053035.3, read as the reverse complement.
GACCTTGCCTGTCTTTGTAGCGACCAGACCTCAAATGGCATGTGCTGCTGTGCACCAGTGTCATCCCTGGATCAGTAATGCTGACACGCACAGTACAAATGGAGGATTTATAACAGAGTAGCAATCACACACTTATTACATCAAATATCCCCGAAGAGATTAAGTATGATAAACACGGCTTAAGGCCATCTAACAACGATAACAGCGGAAGACTTGGAAGATAAGTGAGTCCATCAACTCCAGCGGCATCACTGAGTATAAGACCACGACCTAAGGCACCTTACTCGTCATCTGAAAAGTCTGCAACATGAAACGTTGCAGCCCGAAAACGGGTCAGCACATAGAATATGCTGGCAAAGCAACACATAGAGAGCAATGAACAATAATAATGCTATACTATATGCATATATGGCTGGTGGAAAGGCTCTATGGTTACAGTTTTGCGAAAAGCCAATTTTATCCTACTGCAAAGGAATAAATTTTATTTAACTATCATGGTGGTTGAAACATTGAGAAGGTACCTCCAACTCAATCCCAATTAAGTAACATCATTAACCCAACAAAATTAATTACAAGTATCACAGTGATGAGATTCAAATGATAATCCAGATACTAGATACTCAAGTTGTCCATAACCGGGGACACGGCTAATCATGATCAGTTTGTACACTCTGCAGAGGTTTGTGCACTTTTCCCCACAAGACTCGGTCGCCTCCGCTTGATTCTCGCACTGCATGATGTTTGAGAAACGGATGACCGAGACACAGTCTTTCAGAAACAATCACTCTTTACTCTGGATGGACCGGTACACCTACTTTCCCCTACATCTGCTAGTCCACCTCTTCAAGAGATCCTGTAACCTACTCAGCTATGCTAGAGCCCATAATAGCTTGTGGCTGCACACGGAAGTTTCTAGCATGAATAATCTTATGATCCCTTTGAGCCTGGGTGGCGGACCTTATACATACAGACAACACTGGGTTCTCCAGGTGCCTCAATCCACCCAGATGTGAGTTTTAGTTGCCACCTTAAGTTGAACCATTATTAAACATCTCACATCTGTCATGAATATCACTCAAACCCAATCCACGTCTACGAGCATAGCATGGCAATATAATAGCAACGTAGAAGTAACTCCCAAGGGTTTGATATAGAAACAGGTAATAGGTACTACCTCAACTACTTCCCAATACCCACAGTTTATTTAGATCCTAATCATGCAATGTGTTTGAGGAAATAGATCTAATGCAATAAAACTGGGTATGAACGGGATATGATCAAAGTGTTACTTACCTTGCTGATGATCCGCAAAACCTAACGAGTCGAAGTAACAAGCGGCACACTCCGGGTACTCTATCGCAAACAAACAAGCATACAATCAGTACTCAGCTAACGCACAGGTAAAACTCGAATGAAAGATCCAACCAGAAATTTCAACTTAAGAACTCCGGTTTGCAAAAAGAATCAACTCGAAAGAAGCAACGAAAGTCAAACGGCGAAAGAAAGAAACTTCGTTTGCTAATCTGGATCTAGGTCAAATTTTACTGTAGCAAAAACTTGTTTGAGTAGGTTAAACGGAAAGAGAATTTCGAGACGAAACTCTAGGCGCTTGAATCGCCTGATTCCGATAAACGAGCGAAAAGTTAAACAGATTCGAAGATTCGATCAGAAATCGAATCCGAGAAAATAACGAGAAAATCCGATGAAAAAGAAAAAACGGACGAACGGTTAAATAACGGACGTTTGTTAACAGAGAAAAACCGATGAACGCGTTCGTTAAAACGAACGGTTCGGTGAACGCTCGCGAAATAAGAAAACCAAAAAAACCGATCTAGGGTTTTTTTTAAACGAAGGGTTTTTTTTTACAGAAAACCGGTCAACGACGGGGATAAACGACCGGCGGCAGTACCTCGTCGGGCGGGCTCCGGCGAGGGGCGGGGCTCGGCGGCGGGCTCGGGGCTCGGGGAGGCGGCGAGGGGCGGCGGCTCCGGGCTCCCGGCGGCGGCGGCGGGCGAGGCAACCGGCGGCGGCGGCGGCGATGATGCGGGCGGGCGGCGGCGGCGATGTCGGCGGCGGCGGCTCGGGGTGAGGAAAGAAGAGAGGGGGGGTATTTAAGGAGGGGGGCGGCGGTGCTTGGGGAAGGGGGCACCCGAGGCGGCGGCGGCTTCCGTGCCCGGAAGGGACTCCGACAGCGGCGGCTTCGTGCGGGAGGAGGAGAGGCCGCGGGCGGGCCGTCGGCTGGGCCTTTGGCCCAGTCGGCGCGGGCGCGTTTTTTTTTTAAGTTCCGCGGAAAATATTGCGTAGAAAAATAAATAAAAATCAGAAAAATATGAAATAAATTTTCCCGTCTAGTTAGAAAATCTAGAATAGGATGAACATTTTTAAAATCAAAAATAAATATTTTGAAAACATGCAATAAAAATTGCAAATAAAATCCAAATAAATTTCAAATAATGAATTTTAACATTTTTCCTCCAGTATTTCAATTGTTTTGGAGAAGTCATATTTTCTCCTCTCGTTTATTTAAAATGAAATATTTTTCCGGAGAGAAAAATAATTAAAACCAAAATCCTCGTTGGAAAAATTAATTGAAAAAAAATTCGGGAAAATTCCCAACTCTCTCCAAGGGTCCTTGAGTTGCTTAGGATTTATCGAGGATTTGTCAAAATGCAACAAAACATGATATGCAAATGATGATCTATGTATAACATTCCAAATTGAAAATTTGGGATGTTATAGTCTTCTCATCTACCAAATATCTAGGGTAATTCTGCTTCAGTGACCGTTCCCCTCATTACAGAAGCACTTAGTCTCGGGTTTGGGTTCAACCTTGGGATTCTTCACTAGAGCAGCAAATGATTTGCTGTTTCATGAAGTATCCCTTTGGCCTTGCCCTTCTAGAAACTAGTGGTTTTACTAACCATCAACAATTGATGCTCCTTCTTGATTTCTACTTTCGTGGTGTCAAACATCGCGAGTTGCTCAAGGATCATCATGTCTATCCCTGATATGTTATAGTTCATCACGAAGCTCTAATAGCTTGGTGGCAGTGACTATGGAGAACCATCACTGTCTCATTTGGAAGATTAACTCTCACTCGATTCAAGCGACTGTGGTACTCAGACAATCTGAGCACATGCTCAACGATTGAGCTTTTCTCCCTTAGTTTGCAGGCTTAAGAAACTTATCAGGGGTCTCATACCTCTTGACGTGGGCACTAGTCTGAAATCCCAATTTCAGTCTTCAAAACATCTCATATGTTCTGTGACGTTTCAAAAACGTCTTTGGTGCCACAATTCTAAAGCGTTAGCATTACGCACTGAACTATCACATAGTCATCAAAACGTGTATGTCAGATGTTTCGCAACATCTACAGACGACGCTGAGGTTCAGCACACCGAGCGGTGCATTAAGGACATAAGCCTTCTGTGCAGCAATGAGGACAATCCTCAGTTTACGGACCCAGTCCGCATAATTGCTACTATGAACTTTCAACTAAATTTTCTCTAGGAACATATCTTAAACAGTAGAACTAAAGCGTAAGCTATGACATAATTTGCAAAGACCTTTTGACTATGTTCATGATAATTAAGTTCATCTAATTATTTAATGAACTCCCACTCAGATAGACATCCCTCTAGTCATCTAAGTGATACATGATCCGAGTCAAACTAGGCCGTGTCCGATCATCACGTGAGACGGACTAGTTATCATCGGTGAACATCTCCATGTTGATCGCATCTACTATACGACTCATGTTTGACCTTTCGATCTCTTGTGTTCCGAGGCCATGTATGTACATGCTAGGCTCGTCAAGTCAACCTAATGTTTCGCATGTGTTCCGAGGCCATGTCTGTACATGCTAGGCTCGTCAACACCCGTTGTATTCGAACGTTAGAATCTATCACACCCGATCATCACGTGGTGCTTCGAAACAACGAACCTTCGCAATGGTGCACAGTTAGGGGGAACACGTCTCTTGAAATTTTAGTGAGGGATCATCTTATTTATGCTACCATCGTTCTAAGCAAATAAGATGTAAACATGATAAACATCACATGCAAATCATAAAGTGACGTGATATGGCCAATATCATCTTGCGCCTTTTGATCTCCATCTTCGAGGCGCGGCATGATCACCTTCGTCACCGGCATGACACCATGATCTCCATCATCCTGTCTTCATGAAGTTGTCTCGCCAACTATTACTTCTACTACTATGGCTTACGGTTAGCAATAAAGTAAAGTAATTACATGGCGTTATTCATTGACACGCAGGTCATACAATAAATTAAGACAACTCCTATGGCTCCTGCCGGCTGTCATACTCATCAACATGCAAGTCGTGATTCCTATTACAAGAACATGATCAATCTCATACATCACATATATCATTCATCACATCCTTTTGGCCATATCACATCACATAGCATACCCTGCAAAAACAAGTTAGACGTCCTCTAATTGTTGTTGCATGTTTTACGTGGCTGCTATGGGATTCTAGCAAGAACGTTTCTTACCTAAGCAAAAGCCACAACGTGATATGTCAATTTCTATTTACCCTTCATAAGGACCCTTTTCATCGAATCTGATCCGACTAAAGTGGGAGAGACAGACACCTGCTAGCCACCTTATGCAACTAGTGCATGTCAGTCGGGGGAACCTGTCTCACGTAAGTGTACGTGTAAGGTCGGTCCGGGCCGCTTCATCCCACGATGCCGCCGAATCAAGATAAGACTAGTAACGGCAAGTAAATTGACAAAATCGACGCCCACAACTACTTTGTGTTCTACTCGTGCATAGAAACTACGCATAGACCTAGCTCATGATGCCACTGTTGGGTAACGTAGCAGAAATTCAAAATTTTCTACGCATCACCAAGATCAATCTATGGAGTAATCTATCAACAAGGGGAAGGGGAGTGCATCTAAATACCATTGTAGATCGCGATGTGGAAGCGTTGCAAGAACGCGGATGAAGGAGTCGTACTCGTAGCGATTCAGATCGCGGTTGATTCCGATCTAAGCGCCGAACCACGGCGCCTCCGCGTTCAACACACGTGCAGCCCGGTGACGTCTCCCACGCCTTGATCCAGCAAGGAGAGAGGGAGAGGTTGGGGAAGACTCCGTCCAGCAGCAGCACAACGGCATGGTGGTGATGGAGGAGCGTGGCACTCCTGCAGGGCTTCGCCAAGCACCGCAAGAGACGAGGAGGGAGAGGGGTAGGGCTGCGCCAAAGAGAGAGGAAGTCTCATGTGTATGGCAGCCCCAAAACCCCCACTATATATAGGGGAGGGGGAGGGGCTGCACCCCCATCTAGGGTTCCCCCCCCCAAGGGGTGCGGCCAGCCCTAGATGGGACTTGGGGGGCGGCCAAAGGGGAGAGAGAGGGGGGCGCCCCACTAGATGGGCCTTAGGCCCATCTGAGCCTAGGGTTTCCCCCTTCCCCCCCTTCCTGCGCCCTGGGCCCCTTGTGGGAGGCGCACCAGCCCACCTAGGGGCTAGTCCCTTCCCACACTTGGCCCACGCAGCCCTCTGGGGCCGGTGGCCCCACCTGGTGGACCCCCGGGACCCTCCCGGTGGTCCCGGTACGTTACCGATAGCACCCGAAACTTTTCCGGTGACCAAAACAGGACTTCCCATATATAAAGCTTTACCTCCGGACCATTCCGGAACTCCTCGTGACGTCCGGGATCTCATCCGGGACTCCGAACAACATTCGATAACCACGTATATCTATTCCCTATAACCCTAGCGTCATCGAACCTTAAGTGTGTAGACCCTACGGGTTCGGGAACCATGCAGACATGACCGAGACGTTCTCCGGCCAATAACCAACAGCGGGATCTGGATACCCATGTTGGCTCCCACATGTTCCACGATGATCTCATCGGATGAACCACAATGTCGGGGATTCAATCAATCCCGTATGCAATTCCCTTTGTCTATCGGTATGTTACTTGCCCGACATTCGATCGTCGGTATCCCGATACCTTGTTCAATCTCGTTACCGGCAAGTCTCTTTACTCGTTCCGTAACACATCATCCCGTGATCAACTCCTTGGTCACATTGTGCACATAATGATGATGTCCTACCGAGTGGGCCCAGAGATACCTCTCCGTTTACACGGAGTGACAAATCCCAGTCTCGATTCGTGCCAACCCAACAGACACTTTCGGAGATACCTGTAGTGCACCTTTATAGCCACCCAGTTACGTTGTGACGTTTGGTACACCCAAAGCATTCCTACGGTATCCGGGAGTTGCACAATCTCATGGTCTAAGGAAATGATACTTGACATTAGAAAAGCTCTTAGCAAACGAACTACACGATCTTGTGCTAGGCTTAGGATTGGGTCTTGTCCATCACATCATTCTCCTAATGATATGATCCCGTTATCAACGACATCCAATGTCCATGGTTAGGAAACCGTAACCATCTATTGATCAACGAGCTAGTCAACTAGAGGCTTACTAGGGACATGGTGTTGTCTATGTATCCACACATGTATCTGAGTTTCCTATCAATACAATTCTAGCATGGATAATAAACGATTATCATGAACAAGGAAATATAATAATAACCAATTTATTATTGCCTCTAGGGCATATTTCCAACACCTCCGCCGCCCAAAAGCTCGTCGCCGGCACCTAAAAGTTCGATCTTTGGACCTCGGGGGTGGTGGATTGCTGGCGCAGGCGGTGGGAGAAAACGTGGTGTGGAAGCATGCGGTGGAGAAAGGGGGAGAGGAGAGGCCGGCAACGACGGGGAGGAGACGCCGGCGACTAGGGAGGGGATTTGGGAGGGAGATGGGTGACGAGGGAGGGGATCAGGAGGTGACTAGGTAGCGAGTGGGAGGGCATTTTCGGAAACTTCGAAAAATGCATAGTGTATCCAGATTTATACGCGAATCCCTTTAACTTCATATATTTCGGGACAGAGGAAGTAGCTGATTATAGCCTAAGAGCATCTCCAACAGGCGCCGAACGCGCCACGCGCTAAAAACTGCTTTGCCGTGCGCCCATCGCCTGGTTTGGCGCGGCGCGCAGCGCTGGCTCCAGCAGCCGCGCTAAAATGCAGCACGCGCGCCGCTCCAGCAGTGCGCAAAAAATGCAGCGCGCGCACTCATTCTACAACATTTTTTAATAAATTGCATAGATAAAAAACGATACAAAGGTATTTTACATCGGTGCAACTAGATAGATAGTTCGAAAGCATAGATAGATAGAACTACGGTGCAACTAGATAGAAACTACTACGGCATACATAGATAGAAACTACTCCAAGTCGCTACCATCATCACCATCATCATCCTCGTCGGTGTTGTCCGAGGTATCGAGCCACATGTCGTCCCAACGTTCATCATCTGACGTGAAGATCGACCTCCCACCTGCTGCAACGATATCGGACTGCGCATTCGCCAATGCCTTCCGCCGACGCCGGTCTGCCCGCTCCGCGCGGCGCCTTGCCGTCCTCTCCGCCCAGTAGGCACGCTCGTCGGCGACGTCCTCCGGGTGGCGACGGCGCCACTCCGCCATGGCTCGCTCGTCCTCCTCGGCGATGAGGAGGCGGCGCTACCGCCGAGCGTGGTCGGCACGGTCCATGTCGGTGATGAGACGCGGCGGAGGGGCGACGCGCTGCGCCTCCTCGCATGTGAAGACGTCCCGGAAGTTCATCTGCGACCGGGGCCTCTCCAAGCGCCACGCCGCCGCGTCGTACGCGCGGGCCGCCTCGTGCGCGCTCCGGAACGACCCGAGGCCGAGCCGGACGTCGCCGGACCGGATCTCGGCGGAGTACCAGCCGTTGGGGCGCTCGCGGACGCCGCAGTAGCCCGAAGAACCCCGGCGGCGCGGCGGCATGGTGGCGCGGAAAGCGGCGAAGCGGCGAGGTGGCGAAGCGGCGAGGTTGCGAGGGGAGGGCGCGTGGCTGTGTTCTGTGCGCGTGGTGAGCGCGGGATTTTATAGGCGCGCGCGAAGCCGCCAAATCTACCGCGCCGCGTGCCGCTTTCTTCCGCGCGCGCGCAAACGCTTCCCGCGCGCGGTAAGTTCCCGCCACCGCTGGAGCGCGCGGAACCAGCCGGCGCGCGCTAAAACCAAACTTTACCGCGCGGGCGCGCCTTTTGCCGCGCCTGTTGGAGATGCTTAAAAAAAGTAGTAGTTGATCATAGGCCCATCAAGCTAACCCCGTCAGTATTTCCCCAAACATCCAGATCTACAAACCACCCTTTCGCAATTGCCATGTGCGAGGCATGCAGCTCTATCAAACAATTCCTTAATGAATGGTGATGCGGATCGTTCCAGCCCATTCTGGTTTTGTTTTTTGATCAAGCAAGCATAAACAAAGGGATAAACTAATGTGAGGGAGAAAAGCACCGATCCAACGCAACGATCTTCAATTTCTTCATCCTCCCTCCCGTTTCCACCCTGGTGGTGGTGGCGGTGCACTCCTCTCCTCTCTGTCTCTGGCCGCTTCTCCCCCACCGCGAGCGACCACGAGCTCCCACCAACCGCCCCACCCGCCGGCCTCCTCACTGCTCGGTAAGGAGTAAGCCACACTCCACTCCCCGACCGACACCCCGCGCCGGCGCCTCCTCCATTCCCCGCGCGCCGATCGCGACCCCCCACCCCACCGCGACACCGATCCCTCGCCCGCCCCGCTGTCTGTCGGCGCCCGCACCCACCGCAGCTCACCGCGCCCGGCCCAACCACCCCAAATCCCGCGCCCCCCAAATCCCCAACCGAAACCGCACGCACTCCACTCCACCCCGCCACCCAGATCCACCCCCGCCCAGGCAGCCGCAGCCGCGATGCTCGTCCAGGACCGCGTGCTCCCGGAGCACGCCGGGAGCACCAAGTCGCCCAGGTCCCCGCGCGCCGCGCCGGGCTCCGACCGGCGCCACCCGCGGCCCTTCGCCAAGAGCCTCGACTTCAGCAACTGGGCCGCCGACCACTCCTCCAAGCTCCTCCTCCTCCTCTTCGCCGTAGCCTCCGTCGCCGCCGTCTTCCTTCTCCGCGGCGCCGGCCCGGACGCCGCGGCCCTCCTCTGCCTCGACCGCTCCGCCTCCCGCTCCGCCTCCGGCCCCGCCAAGCTCCCCTACCCGGACGTCGCCTGGTCCAAAATCCCGCCGCTCGCCATCGCCTCGGCCGTCCCCTTCGCCTCCTTCCGCGCCGAGAGGTGGATCGTCGTCTCCGTCTCCTCCCCGCCCACCGCCGCGCTCGCCGCGCTCACCCGCGTCAAGGGCTGGCAGCTCCTCGCCGTCGGCAACTCCCACACCCCCTCCGGCTGGGACCTCAAGGGCGCCATCTTCCTCTCCCTCGACCTGCAGGCGCAGCTCGGCTACCGCTCGGTCGACTTCCTGCCCTACGCGTCCCACGTCCGCAAGACGGCGGGCTACCTCTTCGCCATCCAGCACGGGGCCAAGCTCATCTTCGACGCCGATGACCGCGCCGAGGTGCCGGGGAACGATCTCGGGAAGCATTTCGATGTTGATCTGGGATCTGGCATCGCCAACCACCCCGTGCTGCTCCAGTACAGCCACGCGGATCCCAACCGCACGGTGGTGAACCCCTATGTGCACTTTGGCCAGCGCTCGGTGTGGCCGCGGGGGCTGCCACTGGATAAGGTCGGGGAGGTGGCGCACGAGGCGTTCTACACGGAGATCTTCAGTGGCCGCCAGTTCATTCAGCAGGGCTTGTCTGACGGCTTGCCGGATGTGGATGCCGTCTTCTACTTCACTAGAAAGCCGCCAACAGCGCCATTCGACCTGAGGTTTGATCCGGAGGCCCCCAAGGTGGCGCTTCCACAGGGCATGATGGCGCCAGTGAACTCCTTCAATACATTGTTCCACGCACAAGCTTTCTGGGGCCTGATGATGCCTGTTTCAGTGAGTTCAATGGCGGCAGATGTCATCCGTGGGTACTGGGCTCAGCGGATCTTGTGGGAGATTGGTGGGTACGTGGCTTTCTACCCACCAACTATTTACCGGAAGGATCATGTGCAGGCCTACCCATTTGCAGAGGAGAAGGATCTGCATGTGAATGTTGGCAGACTGATCAAATTCTTGAATGAGTGGAGGTCAAACAAGCAGAGCCTGTTCGAGAAGATTCTTGATTTAAGCTACGCCATGGCTGAGGAGGGGTTCTGGATGGAGCAGGATGTGAGATTGACAGCTGCTTGGCTGCAGGATCTTCTGGCAGCAGGGTATCGGCAGCCTCGCCTCATGTCATTGGAGATTGACAGGCAGCGGGCAACCATTGGGGAGGGTGACATGAAGGAGTTTGTGCCCAAGAAGCTGCCATCCGTGCACCTTGGGGTTGATGAAATTGGCACAGTGAACTATGAGATTGGAAATCTGATTAAGTGGAGAAAGAACTTTGGTAATGTCGTGCTGATCATGCATGTTAGTGGACCTGTAGATCGTGTGGCCTTGGAGTGGAGGCTCCTATATGGACGGATATTCAAGACCGTTATCATTCTTGCCGAGCATAGCAATGCAGAGCTTGCTGTTGAACGCTGCCCTCTGTCACACGCATACAAGTGAGTGATTATTACCCCTAATAACTCTTCTTTGACTTGCATTTATAGATCTTCTTCAAAACATGATCATCACTTGATATGAAAATCAATCTGCATAATGGTTAATATAAGAATTGAGCTGTATCTTCAGTCAGATCCAATGCCACCAGAAGTTCTGAACCATTTAATCTAAAGCAGCTCCTAACTAGATTACAGTGTTGGACCTAGTGCCAATTAAATGAATAATTTGTACTAGATGATGTTCCTATATTTTTTTAGCCCAGGTTCTTTTAGAATAAACACATTTTTGCTCAGTTAACTATGGTATGCTATTACACTCCCCTCAACCAAAGGTTTGCGTGATGGCACCAATTGTTTGCACTAGATATGCGCCTTAATTATCAGAATTATTGACAGCCATAGATGGTTCCACCCATAACATCTTATTTCCTTTTCCATTCTTGGCATCTGTTAGCTTATTTATACCTATGAGATGACTAAAGTTAGGTCTGGTTACTAAAGCAAAACAATGCAACAGAAAAGAGATCATCTCCGATTTCTGTTTGCAAGTTCAACTACTGGTCTTAAAAGATAACCTTACCGATGGGCTTTATATCATTGTGATGTTGTCATCATCACTACTCTTATAAAAAGCAGAGTTGGTGATGATGGTGTGCCTGCCATCCTGCAATATAGGTCGTCCGATCTATATCTGACGGATAGGAAGGAAACTATGGCAATTTTGCAAAAAGATACCCACACCCCTCTCCATATTTGCAAATAAGGCCATCCCTCGTTCATCCTTTTCTCCCACAAGATAAACTACTCATACAAATGCATCTTGATGTTCCGTGCAACGCATGAGCATCTTGCTAGTTATAACTAAATAGGGGGTATGAAATTGACTTGACTTACCTTCTTGACACTCCTTTTAGTTCTATCTTGATATGTGTACAGTACCAGCTTATGCGAATTCTGCTAATCATGTGAACAACATTTTGCATTTTGTCATCAGGTATCTTCCCAAGGTGTTTGCAAGATACGGTGGTGCTGATGGATTTCTCTTCCTCCAAGACCACATGATTCTTAACTACTGGAACCTTCTGCAAGCCGACAAGGAAAAACTTTGGATAACTGATAAGGTTTGTAGATCGTATCCACCTTCCATCCACATCCTTTTGTTTCTGATCATGTATGTGCTGTCAATCAATGCACATTATACATTAGGATTCACATTACTTTCTCATGTGGCAGATTGCACATTCTTGGGTTACTATTCCACTGGAGAGCAATAAAGAGGAATGGTTTGTTAAGCAAGGTGCTATGGTTAAGCAGGTCGTTGGCAGCTCCCCTGTTCATTTCCAGTCCAAGTATAAAGAAAGCATGGGCGAAGATAAGATTGTATTCTGTGGCAGCGAACTGTTCTATGTGCCCCGACAGTTTGTTGAGGACTTCGGTGATCTTGTGGGTCTCGTTGGCAGTTTGGATCTGCATCATAAGATTGCGGTCCCGATGTTCTTCTTGGCGATGGACTCGCCTCAAAATTTTGATTCGGAAGCTCTAGCCGGAACAGTTTTCAAGACCAACTTGGCAGCTAATGAGACTTTCTCAAGTATTTATACAGCTCAGTCACCTGCTGTTTTCCCAGTTAAGGTGATGAACGAGATTGATTTCATCAAGGTAATCCGGCTTATGTCCAAGGGAGACCCTCTTCTGATGGAGTTGGTATAAATATCGTTCTTGTAGTTGAAATGCAAACATTATTCTTCCGGAGCGAGGCCAGAGTAGACAGCGATAGTTTTCAGTTTTCAGGGGTTTCTCTGTTGTAATTGCATTTATTCTGTAGCTGTTCATTTCAAAGGTGTTGTACATTGTGTTGTATCAATAGTGACAAGGTTACTGGGGTTCAGCTTGGTCCTGCTGTCCTGCTGAAGGCAACAAAGGATAGCTAAGACTTCACTGGGAAGAGCCTCGACGTGGGCATCGGTTTTTGCAAGAGTTTTGGTGGTCGGTTATAGTACAGATTCACACTTGAGCAGTCTATTGTACCCGTCAACATTGGCAAATGAAAATCAGGCATACTCTCTGGCTTGTGTTTGGATGAACATGCTTTTCTGGGACAACAGGCCATAGAGAATATATTGTTTGTGTTTGTCTAGTACTACTGCCTTCTGGACTGAGACAGAGAATATCTGGGTTGCATAATTTTGTGGTCTTGGTGCTTGTTTTATTTGTGATAAGCTTTATTCTAACCTGAGCAATTATTTAGCAAATTTGTGCTAGTGGCTCATTTTTTCTGGGAAAAGTTTAAATGTAGTATTCACTTTTGCCTCTATTTATGTTGTTTAGCAAAGGATCGAACTTTAGTATTCACCTAAACATACTACAAGATCCAACAAATTGAAACAAACATGAATGACAGAGATCCGTGATAAAACTTAAAAGTTCAAGTCCTATTAAGGTTCTTTGAAATCTACGTCTCTAGCTTCACCTTTTGCAACTTGATATTCCAGCATTGACCCAGTTGATGAAATTAAAGACCAAACATGTACACAGACTGGACTAGCAGTGAAAGTTGTGAAAAGGTGTTGAGCCCTGCATGCTATTCTGGAAACCTAATTAAAGTTCTTCATTGTTTCGGAAAATAGGGGACTTGATGTCTCTTTGAATTCACTAGAGTTTGTGTGGATTAAGACTGGTTTCACTTAAAATCGTTGTACAATTATACACTTGTTGTGAAGCTTGTATTGAAGTAGACTAAACTTGATTGTAGTTCTTTTTTACTTTTTAACTGTAAAGTTGATTGTAGTATTTGTTAGCTGTAATATGTAATGCTGCCTTGTGAAACAAAGGAGTAGAGAATAAGAAAAACACGTTATGATAAGTAAAGGGGTGCAAGACTATAAAAGACATCGGATGGTCGTAGGAAGGGACGTAAATGTTGAAGTTGTCAGGAAATTCGATGAGTTGTGTGCCCATCCTTTGGTTGCAACGTGCACACAAATGTTAATCTTGTTGAGAAATCAGTACAATGCACATAGAAAATGTAGGGTTTGATGATTAAATATTTGCTTTATAATTCTCGGAGTAGAATCTTGCAGATTCCACTATAGGGTATCCTGGCTAGGTGAATAGATCGGAAGGGAAACAAGCGACCGGATTTACCCAGGTTCATGGCCTCTCGATGGTGGTAAGAGCATCTCTAGCAGGCCCCTTATGTCGCGCCGACCCGTAAAATAACCACCAGTTTACGGTTTGGCGCAAAAAAGTGTCCCGAACAGACACCGTAAGCGCGACCGACCCTTAAAATTTTTTGAGAGGCGCTGTAAATTGCCCCCTCCGACCCGCGAAAACCTACTTTTCCCCCTCGCCCTGTCGCTGCCCTATATCTTGCAAAAGCGGTTGGCGGGAGGGACATTCCAGCACGCACGTTCCCCACCCCCATCCAGCAGCCACCCGGCACCGTCGCCGCCCGCCCGCCGCCTGCGATTCTGTTCATTTCCGCTGTCGCAATCATGCCGCCAGGCCGCCCTTGACCCGGGTCCACCACGCCGCTTCGTCGCCGCCCTGGATCCGCCGAGCCGAGCCGCCCCGTGGTCGCCGCCGCCCCGGATCGACCGCCGCCGAGCCGCCCCCGGTTCGCGCTGCCCCGGATCGACCTCTGCCGGTGAGCCCCCTTTTCTGCCCCTTCTAGACCGACCGCAGTAGATGAATTTTCGTTCATGCGAGCTCAGATGCGATTTTGTAGATGGATTTGAGCCCTTGCGAGGAATTTTTGCTCGAGGGTTCATCCTCATCCGACGACTCGGACGTAGAGTCGATGCTCGAGCGCCATCGACAGCAGATGGTGGTGGCGGTCCTAGCCGTGATTCTGTGAAGGAGCTCGAGGATCGGAACTGCAAGAGACGGCGAGGATCGACCGTCGGACGTCTTTGCATACCTCGCAACCGCCATCTCGGGAACTGATACGTCTCCAACGTATCTATAATTTTTGTTTGTTCCATGCTATTATATTATCTGTTTTGCATGTTTTATATGCATTAATGCGTTATTTTATATTATTTTTGGGACTAACCTATTAACCTAGAGCCCAGTGCCAGTTTCTGTTTTTTCCCTGTTTTTGAGTTTCGCAGAAAAGGAATACCAAACGGAGTCCAAACGGAATAAAACCTTCGCGCTGATTTTTCTTGCACCTGAAGGAAACCAGGAGACTTGGAGATGAAGTCGGAGGAGCCACGAGGCGGCCACAAGGACGGAGGACGCGCCCCCACCCTTGTGGGCCCCTCGTGCACCTCCTGACCTAATTCTTTCGCCTATATATTCCCAAACCACCAGAGGCATCCACAAAAATACTTTTCCACCGCGGCAACCTTCTGTACCCGTGAGATCCCATCTAGGGACCTTTTCCGGCACCCCGCCGGAGGGGTTGCCATCACGGAGGGCTTCTACATCAACCCTATTGCCCTTCCGATGAAGCGTGAGTAGTTTACCATAGACCTACGGGTCCATAGCTAGTAGCTAGATGGCTTCTTCTCTCTTTGATTCTCAATACCATGTTCTCCTCGATGTTCTTGGAGATCTATTCGATGTAATACTTTTTTGCGGTGTGTTTGCCGAGATCCGATGAATTATGGATTTATGATCAGCTTATCTATAAATATTATTTGAATCTTTTCTGAATTATTATATGCATGATTTGATATCTTTGTAATTCTCTTCGAACTATCGGTTTGGTTTGGCCAACTAGATTGGTTTTTCTTGCAATGGGAGAAGTGCTTAGCTTTGGGTTCAATCTTGTGGTGTCCTTTCCTAGTGACAGTAGGGGCAGCAAGGCACGTATTGTATTGTTGCCATCGAGGATAAAAAGATGGGGTTTTCATCATATTGCTTGAGTTAATTCCTCTACATCATGTCATCTTGCTTAATGCGTTACTCCGTTCTTTATGAACTTAATACTCTAGATGCATGCTGGATAGCGGTCGATGTGTGGAGTAATAGTAATAGACGCAGAATCGTTTCGGTCTACTTGACACGGACATGATGCCTATTTTCATGATCATTGCCTTAAATATCGTCATAACTTTGCACTTTTCTATCAATTGCTCGGCAGTAATTTGTTCACCCACCGTATTATTTGCTATCTTGAGAGAAGCCTCTAGTGAAACCTATGACCCTCGGGTCTATTTTTCATCATATAAGTTTCTATTTTCCATCATATTAGTTTCCGATCTACTATTTTGTAATATTTTAATTTCCGATCTATAAACCAAAAATACCAAAAATATTTACTTTACCTTTTATCTATCTCTATCAGACCTCACTTTTGCAAGTAACCGTGAAGGGATTGACAACCCCTTTATCGCGTTGGGTGCAAGTTGTTTGATTGTTTGTGCAGGTATTTGGTGACTTGTGTGTTGTCTCCTATTGGATTGATACCATGGTTCTCAAACTGAGGGAAATACTTATCTCTCTACTTTGCTGCATCACCCTTTTCTCTTCAAGGGAAAAAACAACGCAAGCTCAAGAACTAGCAAGAAGAATTTTTGGCGCTGTTGCCGGGGAGATCTACGCCAAGTCAAGACATACCGAGTACCCATCATAAACTCTCATCTCTTGCATTACATTATTCGCCATTTGCCTCTCGTTTTCCTCTCCCCCACTTCTAAAATGATTTTTGATTTTTTTTGCCTTTTATTCGCCTTCTTTCCGTATATCTTTTTGTTTGTGTTTCCATGTGCCTTCTATTTGCTTGCATCTTTGCTTGCTAAAAATCTATTGATATGGATCCACTTAAAGTTTTCTATTTAGATCATCTTCGATCTATATGTGCTCGTGCTGAAACCCCAACTAGTTTAGTTGAGGGAATCTTTAGATGAGCATGCTCATTTTGTGCGTCACCATTTGTCTGAAAAAGAGGGACTCTTATGGAATCAAATAAACAGTTTGCTGTGTTATGCTTGGAATCTTTATGAAATTTATGATTTTACTTGTTGCTCTAAGAACCCTAGAAAACACCTTCCCTACCTATGTGAGTTTAATGATAATGAAATCTTATCTTCTTATAAAAATGGTGTTTATAGTTACTATGATATCAAACAAATTGAAGAATTTGTTGCTTTTAAGGGTGCTCATGAAGTTGCTTCTTTGATTGAAAAGTATGATATTACTCTCTACAAATCTGAAAATTCCGACATACTTAAATATTGCTATGAAAACTATGCTCATAATGCTTATGTTAAGGAATTTATTGAGAGAATGGCCGTTGCTTTGGAAGAAAATAATGATATGCATGTATCTATAGATAATTATGATTCCGATGATTTGATTGAAATATCCCTTGATGAACATGATGCTTGCCATTCTTATGGCCATGTTATAGTTCCTTATGTTAAACATGAGATTATTGCTATTGCACCCATACTTGATAGTTCTTTGAATCAAAAGCATGATTGCAATGATGTCATTATAAATTCTATTAATGTCAATTGTGTTAAGGATCTGCAAAACCCTAAGCTTGGGGATGCTAGTTTTGCTATGTCCACTATTTGTTGCAATGATCATGATTGGGGTGATTCATCTTATGATCTTGAAAATTTACTTAAGCCCCATGATGAATATGAGAGTAATAATAATGTTTGCAATAATATTGAAAGTGGGTTTGGAAGAGTGTCAACTTTAGATCCCACATATTTGGAGAATGTTCAATCTTATGAATTTTTTGATAAAAGTGGTTTTGGAGAGGTCATGACTTTAGTTAATGTCAATCCCACTATTTTGGAAGAGTGTCAACTTCGCATGCATGTGGATCGTGTTGAGAATATGTTATGTGATAGCTATATTGTTGAATTTGCTTATGATCCTACATGTAATTATTATGAGAGAGGAAAATATGGTTGTGGGAATTTCCATGTTAGTAAATTACCTCTCTTCATGTTGAAATTGCTATCGTCTCTTTCTTCTTCCTTGCATATGCTAGTTTTTGCTTGCCTTAATAATTTGTTTGCTTATAAAATGCCTACGCATAGAAAGTATGTTAGACTTAGATGTGTTTGTGACGTGTTTTATGATGCTCTCTTTGTGCTACAATTCTTCTCTTTTATGTGAGCATCATTGAAATTATCAATGCCTAGCTAATTAAGGGCGTTAAACGATAGCGCTTGTTGGGAGGCAACCCAATTTTATTTTTGTTTTTGCTTTTTAGGTTCTGTTTTGCAATAAATAATTCATCTAGTTCTCTGGTTAGATGTGGTTTTGTGTTTTAATTAGTGTTTGTGCCCAGTAAGACCTTTGGGATAGCTTACGGTGATAGTTGATTGATCTTGCTGAAAAACAAAAACTTTTGCGCCCAGTCCAAATTTTTTTAAAATCATAGAAGCGTGAAAAAATTCTGAATTTTTTACACAAGATTGATATACAAATTGCCCCTGTTTTCCTAATTTTTCAGAATTTTTGGAGTTACAGAAGTATTCGAACTATCCAGATTACTACAGACTGTTCTGTTTTTGACAGATTCTGTTTTCTATATGTTGTTTGCTTATTTTGATGATTCTGTGGGTAGTATCGGGGGGTATGAACCATGGATAAGTTGGAATACAGTAGATATTACACCAATATAAATAAAGAATGAGTTCACAACAGTACCGAAAGTGGTGATTTATTTTCTTGTACTAACGGAGCTTACGAGATTTCCTGTTGAGTTTTGTGTTGTGAAGTTTTCAAGTTTTGGGTAAGGATTTGATGGACTATGGAATAAGGAGTGGCAAGAGCCTAAGCTTGGGGATTCCCAAGTCACCCCAAGGTAATATTCAAGTACAACCAATAGCCTAAGCTTGGGTATTCCCCGGAAGGCATTCCCTCTTTCGTCTTCGTCTATCGGTAACTTTACTTGAGGCTATATTTTTATTGACCACATGATATGTGTTTTGCTTGGAGCGTCTTGTATGATATGAGTCTTTTATTTTTAGTTTGCCACAAGCATTCTTGCTGTACACACCTTTTGAGAGGGACACACATGAATCGTGATTTATTAGAATACTCTATGTGCTTCACTTATATCTTTTGAGCTAGGCAATTTTGCTCTAGTGCTTCACTTTATTTTTTTTAGAGCATGGCGGTGGTTTTATTTTATAGAAATTGATGAACTCTCATGCTTCACTTATATTATTTTGAGAGTCTTTAAACAGCATGGTAATTTGCTTGGGTTATAAATTTAGTCCTAATATGATTGGCATCCAAGAGGGATATAATAAAAACTTTCATATAAAGTGCATTGAATACTATGAGAAGTTTGATTCCTTATGATTGTTTTGAGATATGAAGATGGTGATATTAGAGTCATGCTAGTAAGTAATTGTGAATTTGAGAAATACTTGTGTTAAAGTTTGTGATTCCCGTAGCATGCACATATGGTGAACCGTTATGTGATGAAGTCGGAGCATGGTTTATTTATTGATTGTCTTCCTTATGAGTGGCAGTCGGGGATGAGCGATGGTCTTTTCCTACCAATCTATACTCCTAGGAGCATGCGCGTAGTACTTCGTTTCGATAACTAATAGATTTTTGCAATAAGTATGTGAGTTCTTTATGACTAATGTTGATTCAATGGATTATACGCACTCTCACCCTTCCACCATTGCTAGCCTCTCTAGTGCCGCAAAACTTTCGCCGTACCATAAACCCACCATATTCCTTCCTCAAAACAGCCACCATACCTACATATCATGGCATTTCCATAGCCATTCCGAGATATATTGCCATGCAACTTTCCATCATTCCATTTATTATGACACGCTTCATCATTGTCATATTGCTTTGCATGATCATATAGTTGACATCGTATTTGTGGCAAAGCCGCCGTTCATAATTCTTTCATACATGTCACTCTTGATTCATTGCACATCCCGGTACACCACCGGAGGCATTCATATAGAGTCATATTTTGTTCTAAGTATCGAGTTGTAATTCTTGAGTTTTAAGTAAATAAACGTGTGATGATCTTCATTATTAGAGCATTGTCCCATGTGAGGAAAGGTGATGGAGACTATGATTCCCCCACAAGTCGGGATGAGACTCCAGATGAAAAAAAAGAGGCCAAAAAATGAGAGAAGGCCCAAGTAAAAAAAATTAGAGAAAAGAGAGAAGGGACAATGCTACTATCCTTTTACCACACTTGTGCTTCAAAGTAGCACCATGATCTTCATGATAGAGAGTCTCCTATATTATCACTTTCATATACTAGTGGGAATTTTTCATTATAGAACTTGGCTTGTATATTCCAATGATGGGCTTCCTCAAATTGCCCTAGGTCTTTGTGAGAAAGCGAGTCGGATGCACACCCACTTAGTTTCTTTTTGAGCTTTCATAAACTTATAGCTCTAGTGCATCCGTTGCATGGCAATCCCTACTCACTCACATTGATATCTATTGATGGGCATCTCCATAGCCCGTTGATATGCCTAGTTGATGTGAGACTATCTCGTTCTTTTTATCTTCTCCACAACCACCTTCTATTCCACCTAAAGTGCTATGTCCATGGCTCTCACTCATGTATTGCATGAAAATTGAAAAAGTTTGAGAACATCAAAAGTATGAAACAATTGCTTGGCTTGTCATCGGGGTTGTGCATGATTTGAATATTTTGTGTGATGAAGATGGAGCATAGCCAGACTATATGATTTTGTAGGGATAAGCTTTCTTTGGCCATGTTATTTTGAGAAGACATAATTGCCTTGTTAGTATGCCTGAAGTATTATTGTTTTTATGTCAATATTAAACTTTTGTTTTGAATCATTATAGATCTGAACATTCATGCCACAATAAATAAAATTACATGGATAAATATGTTAGGTAGCATTCCACATCAAACATTCCGTTTTTATCATTTACCTACTCGAGGACGAGCAGGAATTAAGCTTGGGGATGCTTGATACGTCTCCAACGTATCTATAATTTTTTATTGTTCCATGCTAATATATTATCTGTTTTGGATGTTTTATATGCCTTAATATGCTATTTTATATTATTTTTGGGACTAACCTATTAACCTAGAGCCCAGTGCATGTTTCTGTTTTTTCCCTGTTTTTGAGTTTCACAGAAAAGGTATACCAAACGAAGTCCAAACGGAATAAAACCTTCGCGATAATTTTTCTTGGACTAGAAGAAAACCAGGAGACTTGGAGATGAAGTCGGAGGAGCCACGAGGCAGCCACAAGGACGGAGGACGCGCCTAGGGGGGTAGGGCGCACCCCCACCCTTGTGGGCCCCTCGTGCACCTCCTCACCTAATTCTTTCGCCTATATATTCCCATATATCCCCAAATCACCAGAGGCATCCAAAAAAACACTTTTCCACCGCTGCAACCTTCTATACCCGTGAGATCCCATCTAGGGACCTTTTCCGGCACCCTGCCGGAGGGGGATTCAATCACGGAGGGCTTCTACATCAACCCTATTGCCCTTCCGATGAAGCATGAGTAGTTTACCACAGACATACGAGTCAATAGCTAGTAGCTAGTTGGCTTCTTCTCTCTCTTTGATTCTCAATACCATGTTCTCCTTGATGTTCTTCGAGATATATTCGATGTAATACTTTTTTGCGGTGTGTTTGCTGAGATACGATGAATTCTGGATTTATGATCAGCTTATCTATAAATATTATTTGAATCTTTTCTGAATTCTTATATGCATGATTTGATATCTTTGTAATTCTCTTCGAACTATCTATTTGGTTTGGCCAACTAGATTGGTTTTTCTTGCAATGGGAGAAGTGCTTAGCTTTGGGTTCAATCTTGCGGTGTCCTTTCCCAGTGACGGTAGGGGCAGCAAGGCACGTATTGTATTGTTGCCATCGAGGATAAAAAGATGGGGTTTTCATCATATTGCTTGAGTTAATTCCTCTACATCATGTCATCTTGCTTAATGCGTTAGATTAATCCTCTAGATGCATGCTGGATAGCGGTCGATGTGTGGAGTATAGTAGTAGATGCAGAATCGTTTCTGTCTACTTGACACGGACGTGATGCCTATATTCATGATCATTGCCTTAGATATCATCATAACTTTGCGCTTTTCTATCAATTGCTCGGCCGTAATTTGTTCACCCACCGTATTATTTGCTATCTTGAGAGAAGACTCTAGTGAAACCTATGGCCCCGGGTCTATTTTCCATCATATAAGTTTCTATTTTCCATCATATTAGTTTCCAATCTACTATTTTGCAATATTTTACTTTCCGATCTGTAAACCAAAAATACCAAAAATATTTACTTTACCTTTTCTCTATCTCTATCAGACCTCACTTTTGCAAGTAACCGTGAAGGGATTGACAACCCATTTATCGCGTTGGGTGCAAGTTGTTTGATTGTTTGTGTAGGTATCCGGTGACTTGTGCGTTGTCTCCTACTGGATTGATACCTTGGTTCTCAAACTGAGGGAAATACTTATCTCTATTTTGCTGCATCACCCTTTCCTCTTCAAGGGATAAACCAACGCAAGCCCAAAAAGTAGCAAGAACATGATGTTGATGCAAGACTACTTCACTATCCGTCGCACCTCGTTCGGAGAAGGTATCGAATGCACCAATCCATCTTCATAAAAATAGTGATAGCTTGCGAGGCCAATTCTCGGTTTTTTACTCAAAGGAGAAACGCTGCGGGCTTGTTGGGTTTTAGCGCATATCAAAAAATCTCGGCAGCTATGAGGGTGATTGCATATGGTATTCCGGTGACTATGCCGACGAATATCTTCGCATTGGCGAAGATACTACAATTGAGTCAGTGCGGAGGTTCTCCAAAGTGATCATCCACGTCTTTGGTCATGTCTATCTTCGTGCACTCAACGAGAAAGACACAAAAAAGTTGATGGCGGCAAATGAGAAGTGAGGTTGGTCCGCCATGCTAGGAAGCATTGATTGCATGCATTGGACTTGGAAAAACTGCCCGAAGGCATGGCACATGTAGTATTGTGGCAAGTCTCGTGATGGAACAATTGTGCCAGAGGCCGTAGCATCCGAGGATTAATGGATTTGGCATTGCTTTTTTGGTATGCCAGATACTCTCAATGATATCAATGTGTTGCAGCGGTCTCATTTGTTTGCTAGACTTGCTAATGGTGATGCTCCTGCTGCAACTACACGATAAATGGCCATGAGTACACAAAGAGGTACTATCTTACAGATGGTATCTACCTTTCTTGGTGTACATTTGTCAAGAGCATCAAAAAGCGCGCAACTAGGAAGCATATTGAATTTGCAAAGGTACAAGAGGTTGCCCGTAAAGATATTGAAAGAGCCTTTGGGGTTTTGCAATCTAGGTTTGCCATTGTTCGTGGTCCTGCTTGTTTTTGGGACAAGCGAACCCTGAGCAACATCATGAGATGTTGTGTGATTCTTCACAACATGATCATCGAAGATGAGAGGGACATGAACTTGGAGTTCTTCTACGACAATGTCGGTAGCCGTGTGAAGCCAGTTAGAGACCCTGACCGCATATAAGCATTCCTTCAGACATACCGGCAGATTGAAGATGCAAACACCCACTATCAGCTTCAGGAGGATCTCGTTGAGAACCATTGGCAAATGCATGGGCGTTAAAACAGGTCATTTTACATTCATTTCATTTAACTCTGTTGGGGAACGTAGTATTTCAAAAAAAATCCTAAGATCACGCAAAATCTATCTAGGAGAAGCATAGCAACGAGCGGGGAGAGTGTGTCCACGTACCCTCGTAGACCGAAAGCAGAAGCGTTTTATCAACGCGGTTGATGTAGTCGTACGTCTTCACGATCCGACTGATCCTAGCACCGAACGTATGGCACCTCCGTGTTCAGCACACGTTCAGCTCGATGACGTCCCTCGTACTCTTGATCTAGTTGAGGCCGAGGGAGAGTTCCGTCAGCATGACGACGTGGCGACGGTGATGATGATGTTACCAGCGCAGGTCTTCGCCTAAGCACTACGGCGATATGATCGAGGTGTGTAACTGTGGAGGGGGGCACCGCACACGGCTAAAAGATCAACTGTGTGTTCTAGGGTGCCCCCTCCCCACGTATATAAAGGAGGGAGGGAGGAGGAGGCCGGCCAAGGGTGGCGCGCCCAGGGGGGAGTCCTACTCCAAGTAGAATTCACCCCCCTTTCCTATTCCCACAAAGAGAAGGAGGGAAGGAGGAGGAGGAGAGAAGGACAAGGGGGGGCGCCCCCAACCCTAGTCCAATTCGGTTTGGGCTAGGAGGGCGCGTGCCACTCCTTGGCCTGCCTCCTGTTGGGGTTCGTTGCAGAATTTTAAAATTTTCTACGCATCACCAAGATCCATCTATGGAGTCTACTAGCAACGAGAGGGAAGGAGTGCATCTACATACCCTTGTAGATCGCGAGCGGAAGCGTTCTAGTGAATGGGGTTGATGGAGTCGTACTCGTCGTGATCCAAATCACCTATGACCGAGCGCCGAACGGACGGCACCTCCGCGTTCAACACACGTACGGAGCAGCGACGTCTCCTCCTTCTTGATCCAGCAAGGGGGAAGGAGAGGTTGATGGAGATCCAGCAGCACGACGGCGTGGTGGTGGAAGTAGCGGGGATCCCGGCAGGCTTCGCCAAGCGCAAGCGGGAGAGAGAGGTGTCACGGGAGGGAGAGGGAGGCGCCAGGGGCTAAGGTACTGCTGCCCTCCCTCCCCCCCACTATTTATAGGGTCCCTGGGGGGGCGCCGGCCCTGGGAGATCAGATCTCCAAGGGGGGCGGTGGCCAAGGGGGTGGCTTCCCCCCCAAGCCAAGTGGGGGGCGCCCCCACCCCTAGGGTTTCCAACCCTAGGCGCAGGGGAGGCCCAAGGGGGGGCGCACCAGCCCACCAGGGGCTGGTTCCCCTCCCACTTCAGCCCATGGGGCCCCCCGGGATAGGTGGCCCCACCCGGTGGACCCCCGGGACCCTTCCGGTGGTCCCGGTACAATACTGGTGACCCCCGAAACTTTCCCGGTGGCCGAAACTGGACTTCCTATATATAATTCTTCACCTCCGGACCATTCCGGAACTCCTCGTGACGTCCGGGATCTCATCCGGGACTCCGAACAACTTTCGGGTTACCGCATACTAATATCTCTACAACCCTAGCGTCACCGAACCTTAAGTGTGTAGACCCTACGGGTTCGGGAGACATGCAGACATGACCGAGACGCCTCTCCGGTCAATAACCAACAGCGGGATCTGGATACCCATGTTGGCTCCCACATGTTCCACGATGATCTCATCGGATGAACCACAATGTCGAGGATTCAATCAATCCCGTATACAATTCCCTTTGTCAATTGGTATGTTACTTGCCCGAGATTCGATCGTCGGTATCCCAATACCTTGTTCAATCTCGTTACCGGCAAGTCTCTTTACTCGTACCGTAATGCATGATACCGTGGCTAACTCCTTAGTCACATTGAGCTCATTATGATGATGCATTACCGAGTGGGCCCAGAGATACCTCTCCGTCATACGGAGTGACAAATCCCAGTCTCGATCCGTGCCAACCCAACAGACACTTTCGGAGATACCCGTAGTGCACCTTTATAGTCACCCAGTTACGTTGTGACGTTTGGCACACCCAAAGCACTCCTACGGCATCCGGGAGTTGCACGATCTCATGGTGTAAGGAAATGATACTATACATTGAAAAAGCTCTAGCAAACGAACTACACGATCTTTGTGCTATGCTTAGGATTGGGTCTTGTCCATCACATCATTCTCCTAATGATGTGATCCCGTTATCAATGACATCCAATGTCCATAGTCAGGAAACCATGACTATCTGTTGATCAACGAGCTAGTCAACTAGATGCTTACTAGGGACACGTTATGGTCTATGTATTCACACATGTATTACGATTTCCGGATAATACAATTATAGCATGAACAATAGACAATTATCATGAACAAAGAAATATAATAATAACCATTTATTATTGCCTCTAGGGCATATTTCCAACAGTCTCCCACTTGCACTAGAGTCAATAATCTAGTTACATTGTGATGAATCGAACACCCGTAGAGTTCTGGTGTTGATCATGTTTTGCTCTAGGGAGAGGTTTAGTCAACGGATCTGCCACATTCAGGTCCGTATGTACTTTACAAATATCTATGTCTCCATTTTGAACACTTTCACGAATGGAGTTGAAGTGACGCTTGATATGCCTGGTCTTCCTGTGAAACCTGGGCTCCTTGGCAAGGGCAATAGCTCCAGTGTTGTCACAGAAGAGAGTCATCGGGCCCGACGCATTGGGAATCACCCCTAGGTCGGTAATGAACTCCTTTATCCAGACTGCTTCCTGTGCTGCCTCTGAGGCTGCCATGTACTACGCTTCACATGTAGATCCCGCCACGACGCTTTGCTTGCAACTGCACCAGCTTACTGCCCCTCCATTCAAAATATACACGTATCCGGTTTGTGACTTCGAGTCATCCAGATCTGTGTCGAAGCTAGCGTCGACGTAACCCTTTACGACGAGCTCTTCGTCACCTCCATATACGAGAAACATATCCTTAGTCCTTTTCAGGTACTTCAGGATATTCTTGACCGCTGTCCAGTGTTCCATGCCGGGATTACTTTGGTACCTTCCTACCAAACTTACGGCAAGGTTTACATCAGGTCTGGTACATAGCATGGCATACATAATAGACCCTATGGCCGAGGCATAGGGGATGACACTCATCTTTTCTCTATCTTCTGCCGTGGTCAGGCATTGAGCCGTGCTCAATTGCACACCTTGCAATACAGGCAAGAACCCCTTCTTGGACTGATCCATATTGAACTTCTTCAATATCTTGTCAAGGTACGTACTCTGTGAAAGACCAATGAGGCGTCTTGATCTATCTCTATAGATCTTGATGCCTAATATATAAGCAGCTTCTCCAAGGTCCTTCATTGAAAAACACTTATTCAAGTAGGCCTTTATACTTTCCAAGAATTCTATATCATTTCCCATCAATAGTATGTCATCCACATATAATATGAGAAATGCTACAGAGCTCCCACTCACTTTCTTGTAAACACAGGCTTCTCCATAAGTCTGTGTAAACCCAAACGCTTTGATCATCTCATCAAAATGAATGTTCCAACTCCGAGATGCTTGCACCAGCCCATAGATGGAGCGCTGGAGCTTGCATACCTTGTTAGCATTCTTAGGATCGACAAAACCTTCCGGCTGCATCATATACAATTCTTCCTTAAGAAAGCCATTAAGGAATGCCGTTTTGACGTCCATTTGCCATATCTCATAATCATAGAATGCGGCAATTGCTAACATGATTCGGACGGACTTCAGCTTCTCTACAGGTGAGAAAGTATCATCGTAGTCAACCCCTTGAACTTGTCGATAACCCTTAGCGAAAAGTCGAGCCTTATAGATGGTCACGTTACCATCCGCATCTGTCTTCTTCTTAAAGATCCATTTATTTTCTATGGCTCGCCGATCATCGGGCAAGTCAGTCAAAGTCCATACTTTGTTTTCATACATGGATCCTATCTCGGATTTCATGGCTTCTAGCCATTTGTCGGAATCCGGGCCCGCCATCGCTTCTTCATAGTTCGAAGGTTCACCGTTGTCTAACAACATGATTTCCAGGACGGGGTTGCCGTACCACTCTGGTGCGGAACGTGTCCTTGTAGACCTACGAAGTTCAGCAGTAACTTGATCCGAAGCTTCATGATCATCATCATTAACTTCCTCCCCAGTCGGTGTAGGCACCACAGGAACATCTTCCCGCGCTGCGCTACTTTCCGGTTCAGAAGGGGTGACTATCACCTCATCAAGTTCCACTTTCCTCCCACTTAATTCTTTCGAGAGAAACTCTTTCTCCAGAAAGGACCCGTTCTTGGCAACAAAGATCTTGCCTTCGGATCTGAGGTAGAAGGTATACCCAATGGTTTCCTTAGGGTATCCTATGAAGACGCATTTTTCCGACTTGGGTTCGAGCTTTTCAGGTTGAAGTTTCTTGACATAAGCATCGCATCCCCAAACTTTTAGAAACGACAGCTTAGGTTTCTTCCCAAACCATAATTCATACGGTGTCGTCTCAACGGATTTCGACGGAGCCCTATTTAAATTGAATGCGGCAGTCTCTAAAGCATAGCCCCAAAATGAGAGCGGTAGATCGGTAAGAGACATCATAGATCACACCATATCCAATAGAGTGCGATTACGACGTTCGGACACACCGTTACGCTGAGGTGTTCCAGGCGGCGTGAGTTGTGAAACGATTCCACATTTCCTTAAGTGCGTACCAAATTCGTGACTTAAATATTCTCCTCCATGATCTGATCATAAGAACTTTATTTTCCTGTCATGTTGATTCTCAACCTCACTCTGAAATTCCTTGAACTTTTCAAAGGTCTCAGACTTGTGTTTCATTAGGTAGACATACCCATATCTACTCAAGTCATCAGTGAGAGTGAGAACATAACGATAGCCACCGCGAGCCTCAACACTCATTGGACCGCACACATCAGTATGTATGATTTCCAATAAGTTGGTTGCTCGCTCCATTGTTCCGGAGAACGGAGTCTTGGTCATCTTACCCATGAGGCATGGTTCGCACGTGTCAAATGATTCGTAATCAAGAGACTCCAAATGTCCATCTGCATGGAGCTTCTTCATGCGTTTGACACCAATGTGACCAAGGCGGCAGTGCCACAAGTATGTGGGACTATCGTTATCAACTTTACATCTTTTGGTATTCACACTATGAATATGTGTAACATCACGTTCGAGATTCATCAAGAATAAACCATTGACCAGCGGGGCATGACCATAAAACATATCTCTCATATAAATAGAACAACCATTATTCTCGGATTTAAATGAGTAGCCATCTCGAATTAAACGAGATCCAGATACAATGTTCATGCTCAAAGCTGGCACTAAATAACAATTATTGAGGTTTAATACTAATCCCGTAGGTAAATGCAGAGGTAGCGTGCCGACGGCGATCACATCGACCTTGGAACCATTCCCGACGCGCATCGTCACCTCGTCCTTCGCCAGTCTCCGCTTATTCCGCAGCTCCTGTTTTGAGTTACAAATATGAGCAACCACACCGGTATCAAATACCCAGGAGCTACTACGAGTACTGGTAAGGTACACATCAATTACATGTATATCACATATACCTTTGGTGTTGCCGGCCTTCTTGTCCGCTAAGTATTTGGGGCAGTTCCGCTTCCAGTGACCACTTCCCTTGCAATAAAAGCACTCAGTCTCAGGCTTGGGTCCATTCATTGGCTTCTTCCCGACAACTGGTTTACCGGGCGCGGCAACTCCCTTGCCGTCTTTCTTGAAGTTCTTCTTACCCTTGCCTTTCTTGAACTTAGTGGTTTTATTCACCATCAACACTTGATGTTCCTTTTTGATCTCCACCTCCACTGATTTCAGCATTGAATATACCTCAGGAATGGTCTTTTCCATCCCCTGCATATTGAAGTTCATCACAAAGCTCTTGTAGCTTGGTGGAAGCGACTGAAGGATTCTGTCAATGACCGCGTCATCCGGGAGATTCACTCCCAGCTGAGACAAGCGGTTGTGTAACCCAGACATTCTAAGTATGTGCTCACTGACAGAACTATTTTCCTCCATTTTACAACTGAAGAACTTGTCGGAGACTTCATATCTCTCGACCCGGGCAGGAGCTTGGAAAACCATTTTCAGCTCTTCGAACATCTCATATGCTCCATGTTTCTCAAAACGCTTTTGGAGCCCCGGTTCTAAGCTGTAAAGCATGCCGCACTGAACGAGGGAGTAATCATCAGCACGTGATTGCCAAGCGTTCATAACGTCTTGGTTCTCTGGGATGGGTGCTTCACCTAGCGGTGCTTCTAGGATATAATCTTTCTTGGCAGCTATGAGGATGATCCTCAGGTTCCGGACCCAGTCCGTATAGTTGCTGCCATCATCTTTCAGCTTGGTTTTCTCTAGGAACGCGTTGAAGTTGAGGACAACGTGGGCCATTTGATCTACAAGACATATTGTAAAGATTTTAGACTAAGTTCATGATAATTAAGTTCATCTAATCAAATTATTCAATGAACTCCCACTCAGATAGACATCCCGCTAGTCATCTAAGTGAAACATGATCTGAGTTAACTAGGCCGTGTCCGATCATCACGTGAGACGGACTAGTCAAGATCGGTGAACATCTCCATGTTGATCGTATCTTCTATACGACTCATGCTTGACCTTTCGGTCTTCCGTGTTCCGAGGCCATGTCTGTACATGCTAGGCTCGTCAAGTCAACCTAAGTGTATTGCGTGTGTTCCGAGGCCATGTCTGTACATGCTAGGCTCGTCAACACCCGTTGTATGCGAATGTTAGAATCTATCACACCCGATCATCACGTGGTGCTTCGAAACAACGAACCTTCGCAACGGTGCACAGTTAGGGGGAACACTTTCTAGAAATTATTATAAGGGATCATCTTACTTACTACCGTCGTTCTAAGCAAATAAGATGCAAAACATGATAAACATCACATGTAATCAAATAGTGACATGATATGGCCAATATCATTTTGCTCCTTTGATCTCCATCTTCGGGGCGCCATGATCATCTTCGTCACCGGCATGACACCATGATCTCCATCATCGTGTCTTCATGAAGTTGTCACGCCAATGATTACTTCTACTTCTATGGCTAATGCGTTTAGCAATAAAGTAAAGTAATTTACATGGTGTTATTCAATGACACGCAGGTCATACAAAAAATAAAGACAACTCCTATGGCTCCTGCCGGTTGTCATACTCATCGACATGCAAGTCGTGATTCCTATTACAAGAATATGATCAATCTCATACATCACATATATCATTCATCACATCTTCTGGCCATATCACATCACAAGGCACATGCTGCAAAAACAAGTTAGACGTCCTCTAATTGTTGTTGCATGTTTTTACGTGGCTTCTATAGGTTTCTAGCAAGAACGTTTCTTACCTACGTAAAACCACAACGTGATATGCCAATTTCTATTTACCCTTCATAAGGACCCTTTTCATCGAATCCGTTCCGACTAAAGTGGGAGAGACAGACACCCGCTAGCCACCTTATGCAACTAGTGCATGTCAGTCGGTGGAACCTGTCTCACGTAAGCGTACGTGTAAGGTCGGTCCGGGCCGCTTCATCCCACATACCGCCGTAACAAGATAAGACTAGTAGTGGCAAGAAAAATTGACAACATCTACGCCCACAACTGCTTTGTGTTCTACTCGTGCATAGTAACTACGCATAGGCCTGGCTCATGATGCCACTGTTGGGGATCGTAGCAGAATTTTAAAATTTTCTACGCATCACCAAGATCCATCTATGGAGTCTACTAGCAACGAGAGGGAAGGAGTGCATCTACATACCCTTGTAGATCGCGAGCGAAAGCGTTCTAGTGAACGGGGTTGATGGAGTCGTACTTGTCGTGATCCAAATCACCGATGACCGAGCGCCGAACGGACGGCACCTCCGCGTTCAACACACGTACGGAGCAGCGACGTCTCCTCCTTCTTGATCCAACAAGGGGGAAGGAGAGGTTGATGGAGATCCAGCAGCACGACGGCGTGGTGGTGGAAGTAGCGGGGATCCCGGCAGGGCTTCGCCAAGCGCAAGCGGGAGAGAGAGGTGTCACGGGAGGGAGAGGGAGGCGCCAGGGGCTAAGGTACTGCTGCCCTCCCTCCCCCCCACTATTTATAGGGTCCCTGGGGGGCGCCGGCCCTGGGAGATCAGATCTCCAAGGGGGCGGCGGCCAAGGGGGTGGCTTCCCCCCCAAGCCAAGTGGGGGGCGCCCCCACCCCTAGGGTTTCCAACCCTAGGCGCAGGGGAGGCCCAAGGGGGGCGCACCAGCCCACCAGGGGCTGGTTCCCCTCCCACTTCAGCCCATGGGGCTCCCCAGGGTAGGTGGCCCCACCCGGTGGACCCCCGGGACCCTTCCGGTGGTCCCGGTACAATACCGGTGACCCCCGAAACTTTCCCGGTGGCCGAAACTGGACTTCCTATATATAATTCTTCACCTCCGGACCATTCCGGAACTCCTCGTGACGTCCGGGATCTCATCCGGGACTCCGAACAACTTTTGGGTTACCGCATACTAATATCTCTACAACCCTAGCGTCACCAAACCTTAAGTGTGTAGACCCTACGGGTTCGGGAGACATGCAGACATGACCGAGACGCCTCTCCGGTCAATAACCAACAGCGGGATCTGGATACCCATGTTGGCTCCCACATGTTCCACGATGATCTCATCGTATGAACCACGATGTCGAGGATTCAATCAATCCCGTATACAATTCCCTTTGTCAATTGGTATGTTACTTGCCCGAGATTCGATCGTCGGTATCCCAATACCTTGTTCAATCTCGTTACCGGCAAGTCTCTTTACTCGTACCGTAATGCATGATCCCGTGGCTAACTCCTTAGTCACATTGAGCTCATTATGATGATGCATTACCGAGTGGGCCAGAGATACCTCTCCGTCATACGGAGTGACAAATCCCAGTCTCGATCCGTGCCAACCCAACAGACACTTTCGGAGATACCCGTAGTGCACCTTTATAGTCACCCAGTTATGTTGTGACGTTTGGCACACCCAAAGCACTCCTATGGCATCCGGGAGTTGCACGATCTCATGGTCTAAGGAAATGATACTTGACATTGAAAAAGCTCTAGCAAACAAACTACACGATCTTTGTGCTATGCTTAGGATTGGGTCTTGTCCATCACATCATTCTCCTAATGATGTGATCCCGTTATCAATGACATCCAATGTCCATAGTCAGGAAACCATGACTATATGTTGATCAACGAGCTAGTCAGCTAGAGGCTTACTAGGGACACGTTATGGTCTATGTATTCACACATGTATTACGATTTCCGGATAATACAATTATAGCATGAACAACAGACAATTATCATGAACAAAGAAATATAATAATAACCATTTATTATTCCCTCCAGGGCATATTTCCAACACCTCCTATCTTCCACCACTAGGTCCATGAGCCCCAATAACTTCCTGGGGGGGGGGGTCCGGTAACCCCCGGTACTCCAAAACTTATCCGAAACGACCCGAACCATTCCGGTGTCCGAATGTAGCCTTCCAATATATGAATATTTATGTCTCGACCATTTTGAGACTCCTCGTCACGTCCGTGATCTCATCCGGGAGTCCGAACAACCTTCAATCATCAAATCACATAAACTCATAATACAAATTGTCATCAAACGTTAAGCATGCGGACCCCACGAGTTCGAGAACTATGTAGACATGACCGAGACACATCTCCAGTCAATAACCAATAGCGGAACATGGATGCTCATATTGGCTCCTACATATTCTACGAAGATCCTTATCGGTCAAACCGCATAACAACATACGTTGTTCCCTTTGCCATCGCTATGTTACTTGCCCGAGATTCGATCGTCGGTATCACCATACCTAGTTCAATCTCGTTACCGGCAAGTCTCTTTACTCGTTCCGTAATGCATCATCCCGCAACTAACTCATTAGTCACATTGCTTGCAAGGCTTATAGTGATGTGCATTACCGAGAGGGCCCAGAGATACCTCTCCGATACACGGAGTGACAAATCCTAATCTTGATCTATGCCAACTCAACAAACACCATCGGAGACACCTGTAGAGCATATTTATAATCACCCAGTTACGTTGTGACATTTGATAGAACACTAAGTGTTCCTCCGGTATTCAGGAGTTGCATAATCTCATAGTCATGGGAACATGTATAAGTCATGAAGAAAGCAATAGCAATAAACTAAACGATCATAATGCTAAGCTAACGAATGGGTCTGTCCATCACATCATTCTCCTAATGATGTGATCCCGTTCATCAAATGACAACCCATGTTTATGGTTACGAAACATAACCATCTTTGATAAACGAGCTAGTCAAGTAGAGGCATACTAGGGACACTTGTTGGAGATATGCCCTAGAGGCAATCATGTATGATGATATGTCCTTTGTGTTTATGAATAAAGACAGTCCTTGGACATTATCAATGATGTGTGTCAGCAAGTACGTGACTTGTTTGTGGGACTATGCATTGTATGATGACTGTCCTAAAAGGTCCCTAGTCGAAAGGGTTGTGTGGACCCGCAGCCGACTAGACTAGCATATGACACGGTCGATGGTTTGGTCTCACTAGCCATGGAGCATTGGATGCTAACCGGATAATATGGACTTGGAAAGATCTGGTTGGATTCGACGTAGTCGGATCCGAGTCGAGATAAGGTCCGAGTCGGACAGAGCCAACTTTGAGACGCAGCGATATGTCATCTGTGAGTCTCTAGTACAACATACGTTCTATGTCCTAAGACCTGAGCTGACGCATGTACTCGGGGTGGTGACAGACTTGCTTTGGGCCGACCAAACGCTACTCCGTAACTGGGTAGTTACAAAGGTAGGTTTCGGGTTTGTCTAGACCCATGCCGCGAGACGTGGTCGAGCAAGATGGGATTTGCCCCTCCGATCAGGAGAGATATACTCTGGGCCCCTCGTGTGATCCGACCAAGATAAGCATGCCCATGCGACATGGATTATGAGATAATCCGGTTTGTGGTCGGCATCACTGGAACGAGAAAGAGGTCGGGCTAGCACAGGGATGACAGACTCGCCTTGAGCCCGACAACATATATCGTGTGTCAAAAGGAATGGAAGTGTGATGTACAAGTTCGCCTAACCAGCTTCATAGTCTGCTTGGTGTTCGGCATGCCTTGCTAGAGGCCGCTACCAACCGTGCAGTTCGGAGGTGATCTGAACTGCGACCTAGCCGGCTTGAACCTAAGGGGTCGCGCGCTTAAGGGAAGGAACCTAGGAGGTCAGATCCGAAGGCACTGGTCGGATGTGATCCGAGCTGTATTTGGATTGTGGCCGAGTAGACATATGGGTTTTAGGATCTGTGCGAGGCCCAAGTGTTGAGCCCGCGACGGACGCCTATATAAAGTGGGGTGCGGCACACTCATGCGGTTGATCGCTTCGGCGCTGTCACTAGGGTTTGCATGTGTTGCGAATAGACACCTCCACTCGCCGTCGGTTGTGTGATCGGACCTAGCAGTCCGCCGCACGATGTTCCTCCTGCACGCGCGGATACCGTTAGAGGCGGTGCACCTGCGCCGCTCCGGCGAATCTGTACGAGGGATCCGATGACCGGCTGTTCGAGGGAGATCGGACAAGGAGGAGACGATCCACGCGGACGCGCTGCCCCAACTCTTCTTCCGCTGCACGGCACTACGCGTCTAGTGGTAACAAACTGTGATCCATCTCCCGTAGCATGTTCTTGGTTGTTCTGCGCGTAGGAAATTTTAATTTGCAGTCGACGCACCCTACCGTAGAACCCAACAACACTTATGTTTTGTCTATGTATTCACACATGTACTAAGTTTCCGGTTAATACAATTCTAGCATAAATAATAAAAATTTATCATGAAAAAAAAATAACTTTATTATTGCCTCTAGGACATATTTCCTTCAGTCTCCCACTTGCACTAGAGACAATAATCTAGTTCACATTAACACCTATAGTTCACATCGCCATGTGACCAACACTGAAAGGGTTTACTAGAGTCAATAATCTAGTACACATCGCTATGTGATTAACACCCAAGAACATTAAGGTGTGATCATGTTTTGCTTGTGAGATAAGTTTTAGTCTACGGGTCTGCCACATTCAGATCCATATGTATTTTGCAAATTTCTATGTCTACAATGCTCTGCACGGAGCTACTCTAGCTATTTGCTCCCACTTTCAATATGTATGTAGATCAAGACTCGGAGTCATCCTGATCGGTGTCAAAGCTTGCACCGACGTAACTCTTTACGATGAACTCTTTATCACCTCTATAATAGAGAAACATATCCTTATTCCACTAAGGATAATTTTGACCGCTGTCTAGTGATCCACTCCTGGATCACTACTGTACCCTCTTGCCAAACTCGTGGTGAGGTACACAATAGGTCTGGTATATACAACATAGCATACTTTATAGAACCTATGGCTGAGGCATATGGAAGGACTTTCATTCTCTCTCTATCTTCTATTGTGGTGGGTTTTGAGTCTTACTGAATTTCATACCATACAACTCAGGCAAGAACTCCTTCTTTGACTGATTCATTTTGAACTCCTTCAAAATCTTATCAAGGTATGTACTCATTGAAAAATCTTATCAAGCGTCTTGATCTATCTCTATAGATCTTGATGCTCAATATGTAAGCAGCTTCACCAAGGTCTTTCTTTGAAAAACTCCTTTCAAACACTCCTTTATGCTTTCCAGAAAATTCTACATCATTTCCGATCAACAATATGTCATTCACATATACTTATCAGAAAAGTTGTAGCGCTCCCACTCACTTTCTTGTAAATACAGGCTTCACCGCAAGTCTGTATAAAACTATATGCTTTGATCAACTCATCAAAGCGTATATTCCAACTCCGAGATGCTTGCACCAGTCCATAGATGGATCGCTGGAGCTTGCACATTTTGTTAGCACCTTTAGGATTGACAAAACCTTCTGGTTGCATCATATACAACTCTTCTTTAATAAATCCATTAAGGAATGCAGCTTTGATAAAAATGCAGAAATTGCTAACATGATTCGGACAAACTTAAGCATCGATACGAGTGAGAAAATCTCATCGTAGTCAACACCTTGAACTTGTCGAAAACCTTTTTCGACAATTCGATCTTTGTAGATAGTATCACTACTATCAGCGTCCGTCTTCCTCTTGAAGATCCATTTATTCTTTATGGCTTGCTGATCATCGGGCAAATCCACCAAAGTCCACACTTTGTTCTCATACATGGATCCCATCTCAGATTTCATGTCCTCAAGCCATTTTGCGAAATCTGGGCTCATCATCGCTTCCTCATAGTTCGCAGGTTCACCATGGTCTAGTAACATGACTTCCAGAAAAGGATTACGGTACCACTCTGGTGCAGATGGTACTCTGGAAGACCTACGAGGTTCTGTAGTAACTGGATCTGAAGTTTCATGATCATCATTATTAGCTTCCTCACTAATTGGTGTAGGAATCACTGGAACTGATTTATGTGATAAACTACTTTCCAATTCGGGAGAAGGTACAATTACCTTATCAAGTTCTACTTTCCTCCTACTCACTTCTTTCGAGAGAAACTCCTTCTCTAGAAAGTATCCATTTTTAGCAACGGATATCTTGCCTTCGGATCTGTGATAGAAGGTGTACCCAAAAAGTTTCCTTTGGGTATCCTTATGAAGACACATTTCTCCGATTTGGGTTCGAGCTTATCAGGTTCAAACTTTTTCACATAAGCATCGCCGCCCCAAACTTTAAGACACGATAGCTTAGGTTTCTTGCCAAACCATAGTTCATATGGTGTCGTCTCAACGGATTTAGATGGTGCCCTATTTAACGTGAATGCAGCTGTCTCTAATGCATAATCCCAAAACGATAGTGGTAAATCGGTAAGAGACATCATAGATCGCACCATATCTAATAAAGTATGGTTATGACGTTCGGACACACCATTACGCTGTGGTGTTCCAGGTGGCGAAACTATTCCACATTGTTTCAAATGAAGACCAAACTCATAACTCAAATATTCGTCTCAGCGATCAGATCGTAGAAACTTTATTTTCTTGTTACGATGATTTTCCACTTCACTCTGAAATTCTTTGAACTTTTCAAATGTTTCAGACTTATGTTTCATCAAGTAGATATACCCATATCTGCTTAAATCATCTGTGAAGGTCATAAAATAATGATACCCGCCACGAGCCTCAACACTCATCGGACCGCATACATCAGTATGTATTGTTTCCAATAAGTCAGTTGCTCGCTCCATTGTTCCGGAGAACGGAGTCTTAGTCATCTTGCCCATGAGGCATGGTTTGCAAGCATCAAGTGATCCATAATCAAGTGATTCCAAAAGCCCATCAGCATGGAGTTTCTTCATGCGCTTTACACCAATATGACCTAAATGGCAGTGCCACAAATAAGTTGCACTATCATTATTAACTTTGAATCTTTTGGCTTCAATATTATGAATATGTGTATCACTACGATCGAGATTCAATAAACCATTTATATTGAGTGTATGACCATAAAAGGTTTTATTCATGTAAATAGAACAACAATTATTCTTTGACTTAAATGAATAACCGTGTTGCAATAAACATGATCCAATCATATTCATGCTCAACGCAAACACCAAATAACATTTATTTTAGGTTCAACACTAATCCCGAAGGTAAAGGGAGTGTGCGATGGTGATCTTATCAACCTTGGAATCACTTCCAACACACATCATCACCTCGCCCTTAACTAGTCTTTGTTTATTTTGCAACTCCCGTTTCGAGTTACTACTCTTTGCAACTGAACCAGTATCAAATACCGAGGGGTTGCTATAAACACTAGTAAAGTACACATCAATAACATGTATATCCCATATACCTTTGTTCACTTTGCCATCCTTCTTATCCGCCAAGTATCTAGGGCATTTCCACTTCCAGTGACCATTTCCTTTGCAGTAGAAGCACTCAGTTTCAGGCTTGGGTCTAGTTTTGGGCTTCTTCATGGGAGTGGCAACTTTCTTGTCATTCCTTTTGAAGTTTCCCTTTCTTTCCCTTGCCCTTTATCTTTAAACTATTGGTCTTGTTAACCATCAACACTTGATGCTTTTTCTTGATTTCTACCTTCGCCGATTTCAGCATTGCGAAGAGCTTGGGAATCGTTTACGTTATCCCTTGCATATTATAGTTCATCACGAAGTTCTAGTAACTTGGTGATAGTGACTAGAGAACTCTGTCAATCACTATCTTATCGGGAAGATTAACTCCCACTTGATTCAAGAGATTGTAGTACTCAGACATTCTAAACACATGCTCACTCGTTGAGCTATTCTCCTCCATCTCGTAGGCAAAGTACTTGTTAGAGGTATCATACCTCTCGACATGGGCATGAGACTGAAATATCAATTTCATCTCTTGGAACATCTCATATGCTCCATGGCGTTCAAAACGTTTTTGAAGTCCCGGTTCTAAGCCGTAAAGCATGGTGCACTAAACTATCAAGTAGTCATCATACTGAGCTTGTCAAACGTTCATAACGTGTGCATCTGCTCCTGCAATAGGTCTGTCACCTAGCGGTGCATCAAGGACATAATACTTCTGTGCAGCAATGAGGATAATCCTCAGATCTCGGAGCTAGTCCGCATCATTGCTACTAACATCTTTCAACTTATTTTTTCTCTAGGAACATATCAAGAATAAAACAGGGGAGCTATACGAGCTATTGATCTACAACATAGACATGCAAAATACTATCAGGTACTAAGTTCATGATAAATTAAAGTTCAATTAATCATATTACTTAAGAACTCCCACTTAGATAGACATCCCTCTGATCATCTAAGTGATCATGTGATCCAAATCAACTAAACCATGTCCGATCATCATGTGACATGGAGTAGTTTTCAATGGTGAACATCACTATGTTGATCATATCTACTATATGATTCACGCTCGACCTTTCGGTCTCAGTATTTCGAGGCCATATCTGCATATGCTAGGCTCGTCAAGTTTAACCCGAGTATTCTGCGTGTGCAAAACTGGCTTGCACCCGTTGTATGTGAACGTAGAGCTTATCACACCCGATCATCACGTGGTGTCTCGGCACGATGAACTGTAGCAACAGTGCATACTCAGGGAGAACACTTGTACCTTGAAATTTAGTGAGAGATCATCTTATAATGCTACCGCCGTACTAAGCAAAATAAGATGCATAAAGGATAAACATCACATGCAATCAATATAAGTGATATGATATGGCCATCATCATCTTGTGCCTTTGATATCCATCTCCGAAGCACCGTCATGATCACCATCTTCACCGGCTTGACACCTTGATCTCCATCGAAGCATCGTTGTCGTTTCGCCAACTATCGCTTCTACGACTATCGCTACCGCTTAGTGATAAAGTAAAGCAATTACATGGCGATTGCATTTCATACAATAAAGCGACAACCATAAGGCTCCTGCCAGTTGCCGATAACTTTTACAAAACATGATCATCTCATACAACAATTTATATATCATCACGTCTTGACCATATCACATCACAGCAAGCCCTGCAAAAACTGAAGGAAATATGCCCTAGAGGCAATAATAAAGTTATTATTTATTTCCTTATTTCATGATAAATGTTTAATTTTCATGCTAGATTTGTATTAACCGGAAACATAATACATGTGTGAATACATAGACAAACATAGTGTCACTAGTGTGCCTCTACTTGACTAGCTCGTTAATCAAAGATGGTTAAGTTTCCTAACCATAGACATGAGTTGTCATTTGATTAACGGGATCACATCATTAGAGAATGATGTGATTGACTTGACCCATTCCGTTAGCTTAGCACTTGATCGTTTAGTATGTTTCTATTGCTTTCTTCATGACTTATACATGTTCCTATGACTATGAGATTATGCAACTCCCGTTTACCGGAGGAACACTTTGTGTGCTACCAAACGTCACAACGTAACT
This sequence comes from Aegilops tauschii subsp. strangulata, assembly GCF_002575655.3. Lineage (NCBI taxonomy): Eukaryota > Viridiplantae > Streptophyta > Magnoliopsida > Poales > Poaceae > Aegilops > Aegilops tauschii. Next base: position 346,601,289 of record NC_053035.3, on the reverse strand, counting down.
GGGTGATTATAAAGGTGATCTACAGGTGTCTCCGAAGGTACTTGTTGGGTTGGCGTATTTCGAGATTAGGATTTGTCACTCCGATTATCGGAGAAGTATCTCTGGGCCCACTCGGTAATGCACATCACTATAAGCCTTGCAAGCATTGTAACTAATGAGTTAGTTGCGGGATGATGTATTATGGAACGAGTAAAGAGACTTGCCGGTAACGAGATTGAACTAGGTATTGAGATACCGACGATCGAATCTCGGGCAAGTAACATACCGATGACAAAGGGAACAACGTATGTTGTTATGCGGTCTGACCAATAAAGATCTTCGTAGAATATGTAGGAGCCAATATGGGCATCCAGGTTCCGCTATTGGTTGTTGACCAGAGAGGTGTCTCGGTCATGTCTACATAGTTCTCGAACCCGTAGGGTCCGCACGCTTAACATTCGTTGACGATATAGTACTATGAGTTATGTATGTTGGTGACCAAATGTTGTTTGGAGTTTCGGATGAGATCACAGATATGACGAGGAACTCCGGAATGGTCCGGAAGTAAAGATTGATATGTGGATAGTAGTGTTTGATCTCCGGAAGGGTTCCGGAATCCATCGGAAGGGGTTCCGGATGTTTCCCGAAATGTTTGGGCACGAGAACACTTTATCTGGGCCAAAGGGGAAAGCCCACGAGGTTTTTGGAAAGCGCAAAAGGAAGTTTTGCGGAGTCCAGGGGCCAGACGCCAGGGTCCCTGGCTTCTGGGTCCAGACGCCGGGAACCCTGGCGTCTGGCCCTGGAGTCCGAGAAGGACTCTTGCCTTTCGGGTGAAACCGACTTTGTGGAGGCTTTTACTCCAAGTTTCGACCCTAAGGCTCAACATATAAATAGAGGGGTAGGGCTAGCACCCATGACACATCAAGAAACACCAAGCCGTGTGCCGGCAACCCCGTCCCCTCTAGTTTATCCGCCGTCATAGTTTTCGTAGTGCTTAGGCGAAGCCCTGCGGAGATTGTTCTTCACCAACACCGTCACCACGCCGTCGTGCTGCCGGAACTCATCTACTACTTCGCCCCTCTTGCTGGATCTAGAAGGCGAGGACGTCATCGAGCTGAACATGTGCAGAACTCGGAGGTGCCGTGCGTTCGGTACTTGGATCGGTCAGATCGTGAAGACGTACGACTACATCAACCGCGTTGATAAAACGCTTCCGCTTACGGTCTACGAGGGTGCGTAGACAGCACTCTCCCCTCTCGTTGCTATGCATCACCATGATCTTGCGTGTGCGTAGGAATTTTTTTGAAATTACTACGTTCCCCAACAAAAACAAGTTAGACGTCCTCTACTTTGTTGTTGCAAGTTTTACATGGCTGCTATGGGCTTAGAAAGAACCGTTCTTACCTACGCATCAAAACCACAATGATTTTTCGTCAAGTGTGTTATTTTAACCTTCAACAAGGATCGGGCGTAGTCACACTCGATTTAACTAAATTTGGAGAAACAGACACCCACTAGCCACCTGCGTGCGAAGCACGTCGTTAGAACCAGTCTCAGGAACGCGATGATGTAATGTTGGTCTAGGCCGCTTCATCCAACAATATCGCCGAATCAAAGTATGACATGCTGGTAAGCAGTATGACTATTATCACCCACAACTCTTTGTGTTCTACTTGTGCATATAACATCTACGCATAGACCTGGCTCGGATGCCACTGTTGGGGAACGTAGTATTTAAAAAAATCCTACGATCACGCAAGATCTATCTAGGAGAAGCATAGCAACGAGCGGGGAGAGTGTGCCCACGTACCCTCGTAGACCGAAAGCGGAAGCATTTTATCAATGCGGTTGATGTAGTCGTACGTCTTCACGATCGGACCGATCCTAGCACCAAACGTACGACACCTCCGTGTTCAGCACACGTTCAGCTCGATGATGTCCCTCGTACTCTTGATCCAGTTGAGGCCGAGGGAGAGTTCCGTCAGCACGACGGCGTGGCGACGGTGATGATGATGTTACCAGCGCAGGCTTCGCCTAAGCACTACGACAATATGATCGAGGTGTGTAACTGTGGAGGGGGGCACCGCACACGGCTAAAAGATCAACTTGTGTGTTCAAGGGTGCCCCCCTCCCCACGTATATAAAGGAGGGAGGGAGGAGGAGTCCGGCCAAGGGTGGCGCGCCCAAGGGGGCAGTCCTACTCCAAGTAGGATTCGCCCCCCTTCCTATTCCCACAAGGAGAAGGGGGGAAGTAGGAGGAGGAGAGAAGGAAAAGGGGGGCCGCCCCCAACCCTAGTCCAATTCGGTTTGGGCTAGGGGGGCGTGCGCCACTCCTTGGCCTGCCTCCTCTCTTCCACCACTAGGTCCATGAGGCCCAATAACTTCTCGGGGGGGGGGGGGGGGTTCCGGTAACCCCCGGTACTCCGAAACTTATCCGAAACGTCCCGAACCATTCCGTTGTCCGAATGTAGCCTTCCAATATGTGAATCTTTATGTCTCGACCATTTCGAGACTCCTCGTCACGTCCGTGATCTCATCTGGGACTCCGAACAACCTTCGGTCACCAAATCACATAAACTCATAATACAAATCGTCATCGAACGTTAAGCGTGCGGACCCTACGGGTTCGAGAACTATGTAGACATGACCGAGACACATCTCCAGTCAATAACCAATAGCGGAAACTGGATGCTCATATTGGCTTCTACGTATTCTACGAAGATCTTTATCGGTTAAACCGCATAACAACATACGTTGTTCCCTTTGTCATCGGTATGTTACTTGCCCGAGATTCGATCGTCGGTATCACCATACCTAGTTCAATCTCGTTACCGGCAAGTCTCTTTACTTGTTCCGTAATGCATCATCCCGCAACTAACTCATTAGTCACATTGCTTGCAAGGCTTATAGTGATGTGCATTACCGAGAGGGCCCAGAGATACCTCTTCGATACACGGAGTGACAAATCCTAATCTTTATCTATGCCAACTCAACAAACACCATCGGAGACACCTGTAGAGCATCTTTATAATCACCCAGTTACATTGTGATGTTTGATAGCACACTAAGTGTGCCTCCGGTATTCGGGAGTTGCATAATCTCAGTCATAGGAACATGTATAAGTCATGAAGAAAGCAATAGCAATAAACTAAACGATCATAATGCTAAGCTAACGAATGGGTCTTGTCCATCACATCATTCTCCTAATGATGTGATCCCGTTCATCAAATGACAACACATGTCTATGGTTAGGAAACATAACCATCTTTGATAAACGAGCTAGTCAAGTAGAGGCATACTAGGGACACTTATGTTTTGTCTATGTATTCACACATGTACTAAGTTTCCGGTTAATACAATTCTAGCATAAATAATAAACATTTATCATGAAATAAGGAAATAAATAATAACTTTATTATTGTCTCTAGGGCATATTTCCTTCATACTCATGTCTGATTTGTATCATTGTTCTATTCGGGACAGTTATTATATTGAATTATTAGTTTAATTTGGTGTTTTTAATAATTATTGTAATTTGGATGATTGTTGTATTTTAGTATTCACATTTTACCTTATTGAATTCATAATTCTGTGTGATACGTGATGTTTGTGTCAAATTAAGAAAAATCGCGTGTTTTGCGGGCTGGCGCGGGCTGCGGCCGAACAGATCCCGCATAGCGTTACTGTAAAATAGAGTATATGCGGGGTATGTTCGGTCGCAACCCGCGCCAGCCTGCAAAACACATTTTTTTCACGAATTGTAAACGCACTATAAGGGTCCGCAATATAAGGGCAGTGGCGGAGCTTCGTGTAGACCAACGGGGGCAATGGCCCCCCTTAACTTTTACAACCATTGAAGAATATGCTCTATTTTAGGCCTAACTAGTGTTTAAACTAGAGATTAGCCCCTCCTTCCCTATTAATTTGCCTCCCTTCAGCTAATGGCCCCATCTTGGATTATGCTCAAGCTCCGACACTATATAAGGGGTTTGTTAGAGATGCTCTAACAACCTACTCATGCTTGTGTTGTATTGGGACGGTGTGTACGATGTAAGGACATAATCGAGGGATTGATCTCAATGTAAGGTTCATGTGCCTATCGACTAGCTCGGCCATGGCTTATATAGTATACCAGGCCCCATAGGGTTATATGGACCTAGTCGGCTATGTCGGTGGAGGCAAGTCCTCCATGGATTTGGCTTCCTTGTCTTGAGCAACAAGGCTTCCAAAATCTTCCTTCAATAAGTCCCATGGGCCGGCATTGATGGCCCAGGGCAGAAACCGACCAAGGGGTTTTCGGGCTGGCCTACTTGGGCCAACTGACAACAAGGTGATGCACCCTGGGCCGTAACACCATCAATAGCCCTTGAACCGGTCTCCGATCTTGACTGCTTCATGGTCGATGTCGATCTTGAACGTCATCTCATGCCTGCTTGCCAAAGTTGGAACTTCTTCTTTGAAGGTCCCCTCAAAACAGGGCCGGCCCTGAGGGGGCGCAGGAGGGGCCGCCGCCCCCGGCCCCCGATTAGGAAGGCCCCCCGATGGCTAATGACTTGGTTTCCTTACATTGTGATATTTAGATTAGAAAATAATTGTGATTTTTAGGAAAGCATTTTTTCCCATGTTAACAGATTGACTGATTCTTAAAAAGGTAATCAATTATTTCCCATTTTACAGATCGAATGATTTTTTACATGTGTGATTTTTAGGAAAGAATTCTTTCCCATGTAACAGATTGACTGATTCTCAAAAAGGGAAACAACTATAACAGATAGATTAATTCCGGCCTTGCCGCACTCGCGTGGTCTTGTCATCTTTCTACTTCTTCTCTGGAACGAAACAGCCAGTCTAATACCAAGGTCGCCTGCGTTGTCTACTTGTGATTTTCGGAGATTCCATTAACCTCCTCTTCAACGCAAATCTTCTGTTTTCAGTCCTGTCAGATTGTTCGGTTCGTGAAGTTAATTCTCGTGCATATCTCTCTCACACTCTAATTTCTTGTATTGTTTGGGAATAGAAAATGGAAACTCGGATTTCTCTTCGTGATTCGTAAGCAGAAGCAAAAGCTTGCAATTTTGAATTTTCTAGCCATCCAGGTACATCGCTCCATGACTCTTTCTTAGCATTTATATACTATTTAATTAGTACTGTTCTTACTTTCTTGTATTGTAGATTTTATTTGGATAATATCATCTAACAACGTGAAAAAAAAGAGAACATGCAAATGAGTTTATTGAGTCCCAGAAAAGTACATGTACTAATTCCCTGCAAATAAAGAAAGTACCTCTGCTAGGGATTTCGAGGAATTAGCTTTAGTTAGTTATTGCTGAATAACAACCTAGCCAAAAATTATAGGATGATAAAATTGCTGAATAACAACCTAACGTAAATTCTAGTGTAATTAGTACTCATTTGCATTTGAAATAGAAAAAAAATTATGTGGGTTTAGGGCCCCTTTTTGTTATCTTGCCCCGGGCCCCCGAAATCCCAGGACCGGGCTTGCCTCAAAATAAAGTCATGTGTCCTGCCGCCGACCTGATATGGTCGGCCTGCTCCGCGAAGTCGGCCCATCTGTTGAGAGAGGCACCATCCGGTCTTGAATTGTTGATAAAGTAAGCCGACTTTTTTTTGCGATGGAGATAAAGTAAGCCGACTTAGCGAAAGATGTTCCTGCCAAGCCGCCAATATTCCCGTGTAGCACTTTTTGAATTTAAATCAAGCCGCCAATATGGTCGGCATCATCAGGTTTTCTTAATCGATCGTTAACGTTTAAGACATCGGGTCGATATGGTTGCGTCAACCAACAGACGGATCACGGATGAGTGTCGGCGGTGTACTCCGCCGAGCCGTACAAAAGACGGTGATACGGGCAGCAATCTCACACATGCTGCTTTGCTCAAGCGCTTACGTATGAACAGAGCAGGATCTAAAATGACACGGCACAAAACGCATAATTGGAGAAGCTTCAGGAAGATGCCTGCTGGTTTCTGCCGTTCCCCATTAGGAGCGAAAGGATCGTTCGTGGACGATGCATGTCTACGTACTGGTGCGAAAGATGGGCTGGACTGCCTCGCTTGTGTTCGTGAGCGAAAGGATCGTTCGTAACTTTTGGACCTGGACACCGGCCAGCCCAGCGACTGACAAACACAAGCGAGGCAGTCCAGCCCATCTACGTAATGCCCACTCCTGAAACGATCCATTAATCCTTGGTCCCTGTACGTGCGCGTGTTGAAAGAAAAAAAGCTATCGATCTGTTTTTTTTTTTACATGATAATACGTGTCCCATTTATATCATAACGACCATAGTACAAGTCACGTACATACCGACCTGACAAAACTGAAAAGACAGCAGAACGCTAGCCTTTGCACACAGGAACATCAGCCAAGAAGTAAAATTATAAACAAGACTGAAGAATCCTCTGAGATTGACACCAACGCCCGTCACCTGCCTCTGACACCACCATAGCAGCCACTAAAGGAGAAAATGACGGACCACCTCCACACCCGAGCTCGACGCGGCTCCATCGCTGATATGCAGCTTTGCGGACCTCCAAGGTGGCTCGCCAATAAAGGCTAAGCCATTGCCGTTGAACGAATCAGACCGGGGCAACACCCCGGACACGCCATCGAACTCCAGATCTGGCACCCCCGCCCAACTAAGACGTTGGAGGAGAAAACCATACCTGCATGCCACGAACCACGAACCCAGATCCACCATCTTCCAGATGCCGTCGATGCAGACCACAATCTGCATCCGCTCCTGGACTACCTCCCAAGCTCCACGCCGGCGCTGGAGCAAACGATCGATCTGATTAATCGATCCCCCAATACAGTTGTACCTTATCTGTACGTGCGCCTGTTCGGTTGCTCGTCCGCCCGGCTTCTGCGCCTCAACCCTCAGAGCGTCGCCCGTCCTCGGCCCTTCCCGTCGCGCGGCCAGCCGCCGGTCCGCCCAGTCACCGTTGTTCAAGCATCACTAGCCGGCCACCTATACCCTCTCCCAGTCATGGATTGTTGAAAATTTGAGGTACGTCCCAACTCTCAACCCAGCACTTGGTAATTGCCGATCTCTCTCAAATCTGAAATCTCATCTGTGTGTAGGAATTATAACTTTTTTTAAGTTCTGTTTTTCTAGTTGTATGGCTAGGGTCTTAAAATTTAAAGCTATTACAATTGGAAACAATTCGCTGTGATTCATATCTAACCAAGGGAGGATTATTTCTGCAACAGCGGCGAGACAAAATGTCGAGTAAGTTCAAGTCCCTAATCGTATCATTCGATCGATACATTTTGTTTATTGTTTATACTCTTGCATATGCAAACACAAATAATGTAACTCGTACGTTTTTGCTAAAACAGTAATAATTAATCACAGGAGGATTTATAGAAAGGTTTCTTAAATAATATTGTAACTCGTTCATTGTTTGGCGTTCTTAGACTTGTTCAAATATGCATAATCAACTAGTATTTCAAATGGAAGTGGACGATATATTTGGGTAAGAAATCTCATTGCCATATAATTAGTGTTCTTGGGTGTGTTATTTTATATTATTGCTTGGTGTTCATCCTTATACATATGATCTGCACGTGGACGCCGAGACGTTTTTGTTCTGGATCCGCCCCTGTTTGAAAGACAAGTTTGGAACAAGTTTTTCCGGACGGAGGGATTAGTACCATGCATAGCCTGCGCTCGTATCCGTGGCGGAGGGCGTCGGCGGAAACCGGGCTTGGACTCGGCGGCGAGGCGTGCTCGTTGGCAATGGCGACGGGTGCGAGGGCAGTTGGCACCGTTCTGGCACGAGCTGAATCTTCGACCTACGGTTTGCGGTTCCTGTGGGCAATGGCGACGGGTGAACGGTAAAGTCGTTGAGAAATGCAACTCAAAACGGATACGAGCGCAGGCTTTGCATGGTACGTACATTGAATGAGTGGACTCACTGCTGGTGGACCTTTGCAGCGCAGGGCACCATCCAACACCAGGATATTCTAGAGATCGTGATGTTGCTTTGTCCAACAGTTTAGGACAAACACGCAGTGTCGAGGAACGATCCTACCGTCCACAATGGGAGTTGCAGCAAGCAGCTTCATGGGGTTTCTTCAATTATTATGCGTTTGTACCATGCCATAAGCAGTTAAGCAAAGTACTACTAGCATGCTTTGCCAGATCGCAGAACTACCATGCATGTCGTTACTAGCTGAACCACCACCAATGGCACTGAAAACACAGCCCGAACTCAGCTGGCCAACTGAGCCAAGCCATATTGATACTGGCAGCACAGCTGCCAAGCCGTGCCTCCACGTGTGCGCACGCCGCGTTTCACCGACAGGCGCAGTGAAAAACCAACTGCCAGATCTACGGATCACACCGATCGGAGCTGCGACTGCCACGGAAGTAACATGTCTGCGTGCCAAATGTGCAGGTCTCTTGGCGCTTTCCCAGATGCATTCCAGTATTCCACGGGGACCGCAGCCACGTCGGCGAGGGAGGGAGGCATCCTATGGTGAGAGAAAATTCGGGAATGGCCACCGCCCGGCTCCATCGTTTGATATACTAGATCTGAGAAAATGTCAGTTGCTTGGACCGAGACAAAGATTAGTCCAGGCTCTCAGGGTGTTCACAACTTATTACTACCAGCAAGTAGCGGATCTCTTACGATGCCGCTACGAGGAAAGAATATGAGCAATCAGTTCTAGATGATCCAATGGGCTAGATGCACTAATACTAATGCGTAACATGAATACTCCCCATATCACGAATACATGTCATCTGAACATGTCAGCCACAATCCATGATGCAAAACTGAATCATTGCAGTTCAATTCCAGTTTTGTTCGCACTTGTTAGTGGTTAGCACGTCACTGTTCATTCGGCTTCGAACTAGGTACTCGTGCCATATAACAAGCTGACGTGATGATCCCAAGCGTCAGGCTAAGAGCATGGTTAATAATATAGCCAGCTGCTGGTTATATCATGTTGTCATGACCCAACCCGTATAATAATGAGCTCTAAGAAAGTACTACTTTATTAATATATGGTCCATCTTTCACTCTCACTTGCCCACTGGATAATTATGTGTCCGATATGTCAGCGGTGAGTGATGGTGCAGCTGAGTGTAAATCGGAGGTCCAATGGTGTAGCTAGGGTTAGTGGTTAGAGAAGAGCAGAAGGTAGTGGCCACCACGTCAATGCTAAAATATGGATGAAAGTGGAATAAAATACTATGTGATTAAGAATACAAAAGCTACTGTATGAAGACTTCCTAACTGTTAACGATAATGCCAGTGACAACGGCACATGGCGGCTCGATATGACAGCAATAGTGATCGCTCGATGGTGCAAGGCCCTCAATGTAAATTTTGTTATGTTTGGTACGCTTTGACTTCTTCTAAACCTTTATAGAAGTAGATTTGAGTCTTTTTCGCAATAAAAGCATGCACCAAAAATTAAATTTGGTTTAACATTATGTAAAAAAATATGTGGTTCAAATGGATTTTCTTATCCTTCTGAGAAATTTGGTTCGGTCTTTTTGATGGACTCTTGGTTCACAAGATTTCCAAAGAAAAAGAAGGAAGAAACTTAGAAAACAGTGAGAAGATTTGTATGACAAGGCATGCACATGTAATTTTAAGTTTGAAATTTGTAGGCTCTAATTTCTATTATTAAAAGACAATCATCACTACATCATTCGTAACAACAAAAGCAACATATAGAAAAGCAAACAAACTTTCAGGCAGAACCAAAGCACGCACGACCCTCGCCATGGAAGAGTTACATTGCCATATAGAAGGGCCAGCGACAAGGTATAAAAGGAAGTTTCTCATAGCATCATCACCGAAAACAATAATAAAGTGAAATTGTAACTGAAGCAACAAGACAAAGACTCTAACAATCCTTCGTTTTCTTCAGCTTTCACCTACCAGTAAGCTAAAGCACTCTAGGACACCACCCGCTCGAAGAGCTTTCTGCCCAATTTAGCTCCTCTTGTTCTGTGTGTCGTGCGTTCATAATTGACCGGGAATTCAACCAATAACCGACTATATGAATCAGGACAAAAAGGATCAGAGACCCTTTTCACTCAAAACAAGCATCATTGTCTAGAAAATCAATCTTTTATTTTGTTTTCCAAAACTAGGCAACCATGTGCTAAATAACTTATGTATATTGTCTGGCACGCTGCTGAGATTGAAAGCATGTCTCAAAATTCCCCATATCAAGCTAGCCACTGAAAACAAGAGAGGCGATCCGTGGCACACAAGTAGGGGGCAAGGATGAAACTATTAATCACTTGTTCTCAGATTGTTTCGTTGAGAAATTCGCGAGAGAAAAATATTATTCCTTGGTATTAGCCAAAGAAAAATATAATTCTTAAAGGAATCTTAATTAAGGGAAATCTATAGAATGAAGGATGACCTCCTTCTACAAAGATCTCACAATGTTTTTTCCAGTTAGCATTTAGAGTTCATTTAATGGAATCCCACATCTCAGTAAATACAGTATCATCACATATTGCTTTGACATTATCCTGCAAAACCAAAGTATCTTCCCACATGGTTCTTGTACATAATCCCACTTATTTGTCAGAACATAGCCACATAAATCCCTTTAGTGAAGCAAATACTATATAATTTTGGATATGATTGGTTTAAAGGTTTATTGTCAATCCAACAGTCTCCCTGAAATCTGGCATTCTTCACATTTCTTTTTGTTTCTTATGGTATTTGTACAAGATATTCAGTATAACTTGGGGACTCACAGTTTTGGTGTGGTAAGCGTACGGCCCGTCGACAGCGGCTTGTCACTTGCACGGCGCGCCGATGATCGATGGAGCCAGAGCTGGTGCTCTCGCGAGGGGAGCCCAGCCACATCATCGATCGATTGGCCCGGTCTAAATGCACGCTACGTTTTCTCCTCTAGATTTTGTACGCATCGGCATAGCATTACACCCAATCATTCAATAAGCGAAGCCATCAAGCGGATTATGATTCTTGGCAATGATGATGTGCGTAGAAGCACACCACGGCGCACGCAAGACAAGAACGGCGGCAACGGCGAGCCAATCCGATCTGCATGGATATCATCATACGGGCCGGGAGGGAGGGGGGACGTGGCTACAGCGGCGAGTCAAGGGGACATGCAACATGCACGGCGGCCCCCCTCTCCCACGTGTTGCTCTGCACCAGCGGTGAGGGAAATGAGGGTGAAACGAGAAAGTAAACCACGTGTTGCTGGTAAAAATACAAGGTTGGGTTTCTATGGTCTGTTGAACTGAAATTCACCTGTTTTAAGACTACATATGAGTGACCACCTAACCATTTGACCGGCACTCTGAAATGAAACAATACTCTGGTACAGCGTAAATGTACAACTTTAAATTCGTGTAGGGCAGGACATAGTAGGAGTGTACAAATCTGTCCAAGCAGGGAAAAGATACACTGCATGATACACCATTTAAATCACGAGTTATCACTATATATGTACTGTACCACCTCAATTTTCAACCCGTGTACAGTACACCAAACTAATCATGCATGGTAGTACAAAGTCCATCTCAAACACTGCATTTGAGAGTATGCTACACAGAAGCTTTACCAGAATTTCAGAAGAAACGGCTCAGTTACAGTGAGGATCTGAGAAAAGAGTCCCGTGTTCCAAACACTGGTCGAAACGTAGTATAAACTTTACTGCCAGAGTTTCAAACAGTGCTCCAGAAGCCCATTTTTTATGGCGGTCGATCGAACGGCTGGTGAGGGCATCCTGCCATGTGACTGACGGTGCATACGCATCTTTCTCGTCTCGGACACGAGGGCGCGCGCGGCTCCCAACCCAATCATAAAGTCGTCAGCCTCGTAAAAGTTTTCACCTTTCTTCCTTCTTCTCACTTCCCATCCCACCTCGATCTGCTCTGCCGACCGCCCCCACCTCTCCACTCCTCTCCTCCTCCCGCGACTGCGAGCCCACGCCATGAACGAACCCGCAGCGTAGGATAGCACGCCGTGAACCAACCATGGGCCGTGCGAGGGCCAAGGACGCCGGCTACGGGGGCGTCAAGTCGTTCCCGTCGCCGGCCTCGTCCTCGGCGTCGTCGTCCGAGTTCGAGTTCACGGTGACGCAGTCGCCGGGGTCCAAGCAGCGGTCGGCGGCGCAGCTGTGCCCCGCCGACGACCTGTTCTACAAGGGCCAGCTGCTGCCGCTGCACCTGTCGCCGCGCATCTCCATGGTGCGCACGCTGCTGCTCGCGTCGGCCTCCACCTCCTCCGCCTCCGCCTCCGACTCCACCTCCACCTCCAACTCCTCCCGCGACTCCAACGGCAGCACCTCCTCCTCCTTCTCCACCGACTGCGCGGCGCTCCTGCTCCCGGACTCCGCCCCCTCATCCTCCCGCCCCAGCTCCGCCGCCGACGACGACCGCCACCCCAACCTGCTCCAGGGAACCGCCTCCTACGCCGGGCTCCCGCCGGCCAAGCGCACCGGCAAGCAGTACCTCTCGTCCTTCGCCACTCGCTTCTCCTCCGTCTTCCTCCACCGCGGCGCCGCGCCGGCCGCCAAGAAGCCGTCCAACAAGTCGCTCGCCAAGGAGGTGATCAAGAAGTACGCCAAGAAGGTGAAGCCTCTGTACGAGAAGCTGTCCCAGATCCCCAAGAACCAGAACAACCAGCCTCAGCCGCAGCCTCCGGCGCAGCAGCAGCAGTGTTTCAAGAAGCCGTTCAGTTTCTCGATCCGGAAGAAGCGGGGCGACGAAGACAACGCCGCCGCGTCCGCGGCGGCGGCGGAGGCGGAGGCGAGCACCGGCAAGTACGCGCACTCAAACTCGTTCTCCGGCAACCTCCGGTTCCCGCGTCAGAAGCGGTGCGCGGCGAGCTGCCCGTCGTCGATGCGGTCGTCGCCGAACCACTCCGGGATGCTCTCCTTCGGCGGAGCAGGCGGAGTCGGCTTCCCCGACGTGCCGGCCGCAGCAGCGGCGGCCATGACAAGCAGCATTGGCATGCGGCCCGTGTCGCTGTCGGCGGCGTCGTCGTCTTCGATGGAGGAGCTCCAGAGCGCCATCGAGGGCGCCATCGCGCACTGCAAGAACACAATGGGCGGCGTCGTGTCCCTGTGCCCGCGCAAGGTGCCGGCGTCGGCGGCGGCCGGCGAGATCACCGCGTTCTGAGCGCGCGGGTGCATGCATGCATGCACTAGGATTCGTGCGAGGAGCTGAGTAAGGCTGATTAATCAGTGGTATCCATCCATGTGTTAATTTTTGTTCGTTTAATTAGCTTTGTGTCCTTTGGGCAAGACTTTAAGATGATGTTGGTAAATAAGGGTAGTTCGAAGGGGTAAAATGAGACTCTAATCCTCCTTCCTTTGGACGTCTTTTCTCCCGCAGTGTGAAATTTGCGTCGGTGTCCTCCAAATATTGCCTCTAAAACCTAAATACATCAAATCCATCTAAGAAGATTTAAAAGTTACTGGAAATGCTCTCATATAGGTTGAGTGTATTACAGCGGAAATATCCTAGAATCTTAAGTTGGGTGTATTTCAGTGAAAATATCATCTTTTGGATGGCCTCTGCATTGTAAAATTTGCCAAATGAAATCCATTGGTTTGAGAAGAAGCGGGGGGTTGCTAGCATTCTATCCCATCAAGTTCAGAATATGAATCTGCCAACTTAAATTTGTGATCGAGGTGCTGATGCAAATACCTCATGCTCCGGAGAAGAGGTGTGCAGAATCCTTAGTTAACCAGACCGGGGTTCCCTTCCAAAAAGGTTAGGAGTGGGATTTTGGGTATGATGTGGAAGTCTGAGCTAGAGGTGTCAAATTTTGTTTTGTAATGATGTCTCGAGACAAGTGTTTATTCAGCTAATCCTCCTAATATAGTTTGCCTCCTGTACTTGAGATTTGGTGTATGATTAGTATCGCTTCGCAAAAGTACAATGTCTTTTGCCCCTCCCCGTTTCATGTGTTCATTTTTTAATTGTATGCTCCCTTGATTGTTATGCATATTTAGTTCTCAATGAGCACCACTCAGAAAAACGAAGTTCCCAATTAGCACTTCCCATCAGCTTGTCATTAACGTACAACTAGTGAATCAATATATTTAAATTATTTGCAACCCTACATTAGGCCGTTGTAGCTTCTCGTGGGAGAGGGGAGCAGCAGTGGATCCGAGCAGGCGGCACAAGAAGTTAAAAGTGGTTGCAACGATCGCCTCGCTAGATCTGGTCCTTCCACATGTGCGGGCTGGTTAAAGTCAGATCTTAGCTCGAGATTAGACATGGCATGTTTGACTGTCTCTGTTCAAGCCAAGATAGATAGATAGATAGATAGATAGGTGAGGAATCTTTTGAGGGGTCATTCAACAACCGGGACGACGACACATGATTAATTTTCCTGCCTACGCTTGCCGTCCTCTCATCATATATTGTAGGAGTACTGCTTAATAAACTACTCCCTCCGTCTCGAAATACTTGTTCTAGAAATAGATGTATCTAGATTTATTTTAGTTATAGATACATTCATTTTATCCATTTTCAAGACAAGTATTTTCGGACGGAGGGAGTAGCACAAATTGGGCCGGGTGTCACATTGACAGGTTAAGCCACGGTAGACAAAAGCTACTCTACTGTAGTGGTGGTACATGAAAGATCACGTTCAAGGCAATGTGCGATTTAATCCTCTGCCATTAGATGCTATACGACTGATGTGGTTAGCTGGAGCGGCCAGGGTTGGTTAATAGGAAGAAATATACAAGTCCATGTGGTCATGGTTATGGTTGGGTGTCATGTTAGTGCGAAGAAATTACAGAGCCTGGCTAAGGTTAACGTGAACCCCATGTTGCTTTGGGCAGTGAGACAGAGAGATTCTCTTGCTCCTGTTGCGTGTGGAGACGCCGTTGCCGAGGCGAGGTGCCACATGCGAGCAGCTGGCTGGCCGTGGTGCCCGAGGGCGTAGAGTGAATAGGATTTTATTGGATTGGAGTACTTACTCAGTAGATGCACGTTGACGTTTGAACAGTATAGGGTTGAGGACTGGACGACGCGTCAACATTCATTACAGCGAAAGGAACCGCTGAAATTTGCCGTGCAAGGAAACACGACTCGGACAAATTTCGTCCCAACTTAACTCCAGCAGTCGTACTACTACTACTAGCCGCCTGTCCAAAAATTCGTAACTGATCGCGAGAATGGATGAACTAGCATTGATACTGAGAGCAACTTCAACGGACGACCCAAACGAACGCGCGTTTTGCCCGCTTTTTGTTCGTTTGGGTCGGCCAGGCGGACGTGCGCGTTCGCATTTTGAAATGGGTCAGCTTGACCGCTCAACGGGGAGGCCGATCCAAATGTGCCGGCGTGAAAAAAAAACTTCAGTGCTGCCCTAGACGTCGTCGGCCTTGCCCTTGCCCTTGCCGTCGCCGTCGTCGGTGAGGTCGATGAAGACCAAAGCAGGGTCAGCCCACCCGAACGCCGCCTGGTATGCTGCCAGAGCAGCCTCCTCCGGCGTCTGCTGGGGCGGCGGCATTGCGGCCAGCCGCGCACGCTCCTCCTCCTCCTCCTCGAGCCGGAGCGCCTCCGCGTCACGTTGGAGCATGGCCTCGTAGCGCATCTGCTCCTCGCCGTCGGCCTGCTCCTGGCGGAGCCAGTGCTCCTTCCAGCGCTCGAGGTGGACCGCCTCCTGCGTCGGCGTCGCGGCGAAGTGGACGGGGGGCGCGCTCACCCACTCACGGTACTGGCCCGTGCACGAGTAGGCCTCCTCCGGCTAAGTGGGTGGAGGCGGGGAGCGCTTCCGCGTCGGCTCCGGCTTGGGCTGGACGGGCGGCGACGGTGGCGGTGGCGGCACGAAGAGCGGGGTATGGACGGAGTCACGGAGTCCCCCGCCGCCGACAGGGCAAGGGCTTGCTCCAGCCCATCCCAGTGCGCGTCCTCCTCGAGGCGGCTAGCCTCCAGCGTGTGCTGCAAGGCCTCCTCAAGGGCGGCTTGGTACTCCGCCTCCGCCTCCATGTCCTCCGGCTCTACCCGTGGGGGTGGCGATGGGAACGGCGGCGGGACGGCGTCGACACCCGAGCGTCGTTGCTCCTCGTGTTCGAGGGCGAACCAAGTCTCCCAGTTGGGAGAGTCGGCGGCGTACTCTGGCAGCAGACGCTGCTCCCGCGTGAGCTGCGCGCGGCGCCTGCGCCTCGTCGTCGTGCGCCCGCTGGCTCCGCGAAACCGCTGGCACCGGGATTTGCTGCGGATCCAGATGCCAATGGTACGGCAGCGTGACGTCGGGTACGGCAGTGACTGCCTGTACTTCCAGTGCCACCGCTCTTGGTGCACCGGGATATGCAGGCGCCGTCGACCAGGGAGGAAACACGCCGCCGCCGGAGGAGGAGAGGGAGGGGAGCACGGGAGGACGAGGCGCCAGGGGTGCCCTTGCCCTTGCCCTTGCCATTGCTGCTGCCGAAGAGACCCATGGGCACGCTAGGGTTTGCGGTCGCCGGAGGAAGCAAAGGGAGTGGTGGGGGCCAGATGTGGACGGGAGAAGTGGATGAGGCCAGCCCCCGCCGCACACGTGCTTAAAAAAAGACGCTTCCACTAGCTAACTAGTGGGCCCTCCGTCGATGGTCGTCGTTAATAAGACAACGAGTGGCGGTTGGGTGGCCTACAGGTGGGGTCGTGGCGGACAGCGAGGAGACGCGCGGCGAGTACGCTTCGCGTCCGCGCCGACGCATTCCAGATGCAATTTGGGGCCGGAAATGAGTCGGCGCGGATGCCAGGCGGATCCGATTTGCGTTTGGATCGGCGCATTAGGCCTCCATTTTTATCCGCATCGACTTAAACGGACGCGGGCGGACGAAATAAATCGCCCCATTGAAGTTGCTCTGATCACCGAGAATTGACGACTTTAATGCTTACGTTGTTTTTTTATTCCACGTTCCGTAGACGGCAACCGAATTCAACGGTACTAGCTATGCGCGGAGACATTCTGTGAACGCTTGTTAAACCATCCGATCCGGCTAGGGGCGGGCTCACTGATTCAACGCGTCGGTGCACCTAAGTCGCGTTTCTAACATTTAACCAGATTATGAGGTAGCTATCACTCAGGACTCACGTCATCAACAGAGAATAAACAATCACTTTGGAGCACCGGGTGCAAACTACAAAGCGTCCATGATTTGCAATCTTGGTTCTTGTCTCTTCCTTGTCAGATCGACTTTTCAAACCAGCCAGTGATCATTACCCAACGGAAGCAACTTTTCAAGCCTAGCAGTAGCAGTAGTGGAGCTGGTAGAAAAGTGGATGTCCTCGGCTAAGTGGTCTGAATTCTCTTGCAGCTGAGCTAACAGAGCTCAGTGCCACCACGGGCAAAATTTCGTGTTTTGACTTTTTGCACGTATAAAATCGAGATCTGATCCCGTTTGAATTTTTTTTGAAATCTGACCTTTTTTCCTACCGCCAGGAGTCCCGGCGGTAGGATCAGGCAACCTATCGCCACAAGGCCCGGCGGTAGGAAACTTATTCACGTCAACAGTGTTAACAGCCTCCCGTCCTCCTCCGTCACACCCTACCGCCGCTCCTCCTGGCGGTAGGCTGTCTGAACCTACCGCCGGGGTATCTGGCGGTAGGGTGTGGACATATATAAACCGCAGGCCGGCCGCCCCCACCCCCTTCTACCCCCCTCCCCCATCAAGAACAGAGCAGTTCCAAACTCGCCACTCTCTCATCTCCTCCACTCCCCCCCTCTGATCTTCGTCATTTGTTCACCGTTTTTACGGATGGAGATGGCCCCGAAGAGAGAAAAGTAAGCTCTTTCAATCCCTCCAATTTGTTTTAGTCAAACACCTTTCGATTCGTCGCATTATTCGATTGAAATCACTCCCTTTTTGAACTAGATTGAATATTTTTTAACCCTAGGATTGATTTAGGTTGATTCTAGATGTTATATTGTGTTAGATATGAACTCTATTCACTAGTTGGTATGGTTGTGTGAAGATGAACCCTAGTTCATATTTGATTTGAAGGTATTTTTTTATATGATGCATGTTGGAGGCATTTGTTGTGGTATGATGATGCATGTTCGTATGCTATGATGCAAGTAGTGGATGTAGTTGGAGAAAAAGTGTTGAATCCTCAAGATGAACCTAGTTCATTTTTTTGTTATCAAAAAATTAATTATATGATGAATATTGGAGATATTTGTTGCATGTAGTGGATGTTATATGATGCAAATACTGGATTTTGTCGGGGTAAAAATGGTGAACCCCTCAAGATGAACCCTAGTTCATGTTTTTTGTTTTTTTAAGAAAGTATGACATGATGCATGTTGGATGTTGTTGGAGAAATATGATATGATATGATGCATTTGAACCTTGATGAACCTTTGTTATGCATCTATATGTCCCCTAGTTCATGATGAACCCTAGTTCATGTTAAAAATTCTTTTGATATGCTTATGCTTATGTTCATGCAATTTTTTTAGGAGGCCACCTCTTGCGGATGACATTGGCATCAAGTATACTATGCTTGACCCTACATTCGACAAGGGCCATCGTGCCCGTTTCATTGAGAACGGAGTGGTAAGTAACTTTTTAAACCAAATATTTCGAATCGATGAAAAAAAGTTACTAATTGTTTGGGTCTTCATTTCGACAGATGCTCCCGCCACTGCGGATGAGGGGTCACGGGACGACCGTGAAGATGGAGTATGACGAGCGGTACGCGCCATTCTACAGGAGAGCCCGACTGCTGGGTTTCGTCATGCAGTTCAAGCGCAAGCAGCCGACGCTCGTCCACTCAGCTCTCACGGCTTTGATTGATCGGTGGCGGCCAGAGACACACAGCTTCCATCTTCCATGTGGGGAGATGATGGTTATACTCGAGGATTGGGGGATGATTACGGGTGTGACGCCCGGGTAATCAAGCTACAGTAACCCTCTGGTATGATGCCACGTCACAACGATTACTGTTGCTAATCTCGTGTTAGTTCAAAACCGATCCAAATTCAAATTCGAATTAAAGTCAAACAATAAAAGTTTTCAATTCTCAAAACTAAAATGTTATTATTGTGACAAATAAATCTTGGATAGTATTGGTGGAGAAACAACATTTTTATAAAATAATTAATTACTCTAAAGTGATTAAAACAGCAGCAAAAACAATTAAGAGAATACCTTTTTCAATTAATAAACTTCTAAACTAATTTATTTTTGGGTAAAACATTTATGGCAGTGGGTGGTTCTCAAACATTAATTTAGGAGTTGTCATCATTTGTTTTTTTTTTAAACTAAAAATATTGTGTATCTAAAATAAAACAGAACAGAACATTAAAAATAAAAAGAAGAAAAGAAAACAGAACAAAAAGAGGAAGGAAAAGATCCCCCCGCTGGGCCTCGGCCCAGCTGGCCACTGGGCTACCCAGGCCGGCCTCGTCGGCGCCCCCATAACCCCCCAAACCCTAACCGATCGCCCACTCCCCCCACATCGCCCACTCCTTCCCCCCGATCTGGATCGAGATCGGGGGCTCGATGCCGACGTCGCTCGGTGATGCCCCGCTGTTGCCGGCGCTCCCCGCCCCATCCACGGCCGCCCGAAGACCCCCACGTCGCTGGACCACCCCGCCGTAGATGCACGTCACCGTTGGTCGGAGCTTCACGCCGCCCCGTCGCTGCACCACCGCCCCGACGTCGCCGGCGCCCTCGACACCACCCGTCGCTCGCCGTTCCTGGAGCCAGCTCGACGCTGCGCCTCGTCGCCCGATGCCGTCCGGAGCTGCTCCACCTTGCCAACATCGCCGGACCGCCGTCGTCCTTGTCTCCTCCTCAAGCCGCTCGCCGGAGCTGCCTCGCCTTCCTCTTCGTCGTCGACCGCGTCCCCGTCGTCCCGCTGCCTTGGTCCCTACGCCCCGCGGTGAGGCCCCGGCCTCCATCTCCCCTCTGCCGTTCACCTCGGCCACGGTCGTGCTCGCCGCGCTCACCGTGCACCCCCTACCGCGACCCCCGCACCTTGCCTCTCCCCTGACAGCGCCTCGCCATGCCCGTCGTTGCCCCAGCGCGCGCCCGCGCCGCGCCGGCTCGCCTCATCGCAGTGTGCCCGGCTCCCCTTCGCGCCATTATCGCCTCGCCTCTCGCCGCCCTAGCACGACTCAGGCGGCTCCTCCGGCCGCCAGCCCGCGCCTCCTCTCGCGCCCCCGCAAGCCTGCCGCTGCTCCCCCTCCCCTGCAGCTGGTGCCACCCGTCGCGGTGGCCACTGGCGCCCGCGCGCCCAACCAGGTGCGCCCGTGCGCCCGAACCCCCTGTGCCCGTTAAGGCCTGGGCCACTGGAAAACGGGGTCCACCCCTAGAACGTTAAAAAAAAAGAGAATTAAAAGAATTAAAAATAATATTAATAAAATTAATAGTTAATTAATTAATTAGTGAATTAATTAACCCTGTTTAATTAGTCTAATTAACTAGTTAGTTTAACTAAACCGTAATTAGTTTAGTTAAATCCTAATTAACCTAATCAGAGTATGACAGGTGGGTCCCACTGGACCCATACGTTAGTTTGACCAGTCAACAACTCTGTTGACTGCTGACGTCATGCTGACGTCAGCATGCACTATTCTGGATAATGTTGAATTAAATTAATTAAATAAATTCTAAAAATGATTTAAAACTTTAGAAAATCATATAAAATAAACCGTAGCTCGGATGGAAAAACTTTGTACATGAAAGTTGCTCAGAACGACGAGACGAATCCGAATACATAGCCCGTTCGTCCGCCACACATCCCTAGCATAGCAAACACGCAACTTTCCTCTCCGATTCATCTGTCCGTAAACACGAAACACCGGGGATTCTTTCCCGGATGTTTTCCCCACTTCACCAGTATCACCTATTACTGCGTTAGGTCACCTCTAGACCGCGTATTGCCATGTTACGCTTTGTGATGCTTTGATTGCTCTGTTATTTATTGTGTTCCCCCCTCCGTTACTTCTTTCCGGTAGACCCCGAGACTGCCGGCGACCCCCAGTCCGACTACGGTGTTGACGATCCCTCCTTCTTGCCAGAGCAACCAGGCAAGCCCCCCTTGATCACCAGATATCGCCTATTCTTCTCTATACTGCTTGCATTAGAAGAGTGTAGCATGTTACTGCTTTCGGTTAATCCTATTCTGCTGCATAGCCTATCATTGTTGCTACAGTTGTTACCCTTACCTGCTATCCTACTGCTTAGTATAGGATGCTAGTGTTCCATCAGTGGCCCTACACTCTTGTCCGTCTGCCATGCTATACTACTGGGTCGTGATCACTTCGGGAGGTGATCACGGGTATATACTATATACTTTATATACATGACACATGTGGTGACTAAAGTCGGGTCGGCTCGTTGAGTACCCGCAAGTGATTCTGATGAGGGGGCTGAAAGGACAGGTGGCTCCATCCCGGTAGAGGTGGGCCTGGGTTTCTGACGGCCCCCGACTGTTACTTTGTGGCGGAGCGACAGGGCAGGTTGAGATCACCTAGGAGAGAGGTGGGCCTGGCCCTGGTCGGTGTTCACGGATACTTAACACGCTTAACAAGATCTTGGTATTTGATCTGAGTCTGGCCATTTGGTCTATACGCACTAACCAACTACGCGGGAACAGTTATGGGCACTCGACGTCGTGGTATCAGCCGAAGCTCTTTTTGACGTCAGCGACTCAGTGGCGCACGCCGCATTGGACCGTAAGCTCGCGCTTGTATTAAGGGGGCTAGGTCTGCTTCCGGCCGCGTACGCAATGTGCAGGTGTGCAATGGGCGATGGGCCCAGACCCCTGCACGCATAGGATTTAGACCGGCGTGCTGACCTCTTTGTTGAGCCTAGGTGGGGCTGCGACGTGTTGATCTTCCGCTGCCGGGCATGACCCAAAAAAGTGTGTCCGGCCAAATGGGATTGAGCGTGTTGGGTTATGTGGTGCACCCCAGCAGGGAAGTTTATCTATTCGAATAGCCGTGTCCCTCGGTAAAAGGACGACCCGGAGTTGTACCTTGACCTTATGACAACTAGAACCGGATACTTAATAAAACACACCCTTCCAAGTGCCAGATATAACCCGGTGATCGCTCTCTAACAGGGCGACGAGGAGGGGATCGCCGGGTAGGATTATGCTATACGATGCTACTTGGTGAACTTACCATCTACTCTCTTCTACATGCTGCAAGATGGAGGTGGCCAGAAGCGTAGTCTTCGACAGGATTAGCTACCCCCTCTTATTCTGGCATTCTGCAGTTCAGTCCACCGATATGGCCCTTTACACATATACCCATGCATATGTAGTGTAGCTCCTTGCTTGCGAGTACTTTGGATGAGTACTCACGGTTGCTTTTCTCCCTCTTTTCCCCCTTTCCTTTCTACCTGGTTGTCGCAACCAGATGCTGGAGCCCAGGAGCCAGACGCCACCGCCGCCGACGACTCCTACTACATCGAAGGTGCCTACTACTACGTGCAGGCCGCTGGCGACGACCAGGAGTAGTTAGGAGGATCCCAGGCAGGAGGCCTGCGCCTCTTTCGATCTGTATCCCAGTTTGTGCTAGCCTTCTTAAGGCAAACTTGCTTAACTTATGTCTGTACTCAGATATTGTTGCTTCCACTGACTCGTCTATGATCGAGCACTTGTATTCGAGCCCTCGAGGCCCCTGACTTGTATTATGATGCTTGTATGACTTATTTATGTTTTAGAGTTGTGTTGTGATATCTTCCCGTGAGTCCCTGATCTTGATCGTACATGTTTGCGTGCATGATTAGTGTACGATTGAATCGGGGGCGTCACAACGGGCCTACTGCTCGAGGGTCATGCTCTGACAAGACGAGTGGAGAGGAAGAACTGGCACGACAGGGTTATCGCCCTCATCGGCGACTGCCCCCCCAGATAAGAAGAACCGGACTTTCGGCGTCCCGCTGCCCTGGCTCCTGAAGTACCGCAGCAAGTGCCCGGAAGGGGCCGAACCCCGGGTGGTGGAGCAGTACGCCAGGGCCTACCTGTGGTATCTTCTCACAGAGGTAGTGTTTCCAGACTCCTCTTGGGACACTGCCCTCTGGATGTATCTCGACTTCCTGGCAGACTGGGATGCGGGGTACTGCTGGGGGGCCGCCGGCCTCGCGTACCTATACCGTTCAGTAAGTGAATATCACATCATTGTTTCAAATATCATGGACGTGTGCTGCTTTGGATTTTGGCATCTTATCATATACACTTGTTTTGTAGCTTGACAACGCAACCCGAAGGACGGAAGCTACGTCTGGTATGTGTGGATGTGTATGGGGCCTCTCCATTTGGATGTGGGAGCGAATCCCGGTGGGGCGTCCGGAGAAGCTTAGAGCGCGTGCATGGACTGACTATGGCGAAGATGGCGATGATGCTCGATACCCGACTGCCGCATACGCTTGGGACGTGGTGGGTACAATCTCGGGTGAATCCAAGGCCTTGTACAAGATCTTCATCAACGAGCTTGATTCTCTGACGCCTTTCCAGGTATAAGACCTAGATTTTGAATGTGGTCGACAACACTTTCACTTGAGCTTCCCACTTTTGGTACTAGGTTAACTGGCGGCCGTATACTGAGGACCAAGAGTGGGGGTTCGAGCTGAACGTGATGTGCAAGCAGGACCGGCTTCTCTGGCGGTGCATCGTGCCCATGATTTGTCTCTATGCCGTCGAGTACCACTTGCCACAGCGCGTTGCCGCGCAATTTGGTAAAGCGCAACGTACACCACCAGCCGACATCGTCAAAGATAACGGTGGCTACGACCTGCACTTGTGAGTACCACCGCCCGTTCTCATCGTTACCAACTTTCATTTTGATGTTTTACATTCTTCCTAATGGTGTTTTACAATCTTTCTTTTGCTTTGCAGGCCGAGCAGGAAGAAGAATCAGTCTATCACAGATTGGGGAGAGCAACATGCCAAATATGTGACTGAATGGAACCAGTGGAAAACTCGCAAAGATGTGGAGAGAAGAGTGATTGACTGGGAGGAGTACTCGGATCACCTGCTGTGGTTCGACGATGGCATCAAGCATCGTCTGCGCCTAAGGACACAGTGGACGACAACAGTCGCCGAAAGTCTGTGCGACAACGACTCCGAGAATGAAGCCTACAATGACAACATCAGAGAGCTACAGGGCGGATTTAGGGAGTATGGACCCATCATGAACAGAGTGGTAAGTTGTTTTTATCTGTTTTGAACCGATGGTTGAATGAAATCAACTTTTGTGCTACTGACTCATTTTATTACATTGCAGTCTTCGGAGCTGAACAAAAGCATTTTTGATGCCTCTGGTGCACTTAGTGAAGGAAATATGCCCTAGAGGCAATAATAAAGTTATTATTTATTTCATCATATCATGATAAATGTTTATTATTCATGCTAGAATTGTATTAACCGGAAACATAATACATGTGTGAATACATAGACAAACATAGTGTCACTAGTATGCCTCTACTTGACTATCTCGTTAATCGAAGATGGTTGAGTTTCCTAGCCATGGACATGAGTTGTCATTTGATTAACGGGATCACATCATTAGGAGAATGATGTGGTTGACTTGACCCATTCCGTTAGCTTAGCACTTGATCGTTTAGTATGTTGCTATTGCTTTCTTCATGACTTATACATGTTCCTATGACTATGAGATTATGCAACTCCCGTTTACCGGAGGAACACTTTGTGTGCTACCAAACATCACAATGTAACTGGGTGATTATAAAGGTGCTCTACAGGTGTCTCCAAAGGTACTTGTTGAGTTGGCGTATTTCGAGATTAGGATTTGTCACTCCGATTGTCAGAGAGGTATCTCTGGGCCCTCTCGGTAATGCACATCACTATAAGCCTTGCAAGAAATGTGACTAATGTGTTAGTTGCGGGATGATGCATTACATAACGAGTAAAGAGACTTGCCGGTAACGAGATTGAACTAGGTATTGAGATACCGACGATCGAATCTCGGGCAAGTAACATACCGATGACAAAGGGAACAACGTATGTTGTTATGCGGTTTGACCGATAAAGATCTTCGTAGAATATGTGGGAGCCAATATGAGCATCCAGGTTCCGCTATTGGTTATTGACCGAAGACGTGTCTCGGTCATGTCTACATAGTTCTCGAACCCGTAGGGTCCGCATGCTTATAGTTCGGTGGCGATCGGTATTATGACTTTTTGTGTTTTGATGTACCGAAGGTAGTTCGGAGTCCCGGATATGATCACAGACATGACGAGGAGTCTCGAAATGGTCGAGACGTAAAGATCGATATGTTGGACGACTATGTTCGGACAGCGGAAAGGTTCCGGAAGGTTTTGGACATATACCGGAGTACCGGGGGGTTATCGGAACCCCCCGGGGAGTTAATTGGGCCTCATGGCCTTAGTGGGAGAAGAGGAGGGGCGGCCAGGGCAGCCGCGCGCCCCCCTCCCCTTCTAGTCTGAATTGGACAAGGAGGGGGGCGGCGCCCCCCTTTTTCCTTCTCCTCCTCTCTCCCTTCCTTCCCTTCTCCTACTCCAACAAGGAAAGGAGGAGTCCTACTTCTGGTGGGAGTAGGACTCCCCCTTGGCGCGCCCTCCTTGGCCGGCCGCCTCTCCCCCCTTGCTCCTTTATATACGGGGGCAGGGGGGCACCTCTAGACACACAAGTTGATCTGTTGATCTCTCCCATCCGTGTGTGGTGCCCCCGTCCACCATATTCCACCTCGGTCATATCGTAGCGGTGCTTAGGCGAAGCCCTGCGTCGGTAGCAACATCATCACCGTCATAACGCCGTCGTGCTGAACGTGTGTTGAACTCGGAGGTGCCGTACGTTCGGTACTTGGATCGGTCGGATCGTGAAGACGTACGCGACTACATCAACCGCGTTGTGCTAACGCTTCCGCTTTCGGTCTACGAGGGTACGTGGAAAACACTCTCCCCTCTCGTTGCTATGCATCACCATGATCTTGCGTGTGCGTAGGATTTTTTTTTAAATTACTACGTTCCCCAACACTTAGTTCTATCCCCGGGACTCGAGCTAGTGAGAACAAGTTGAGGGGAACGGTGAAGGTAACATGGAGTTCATTTGCTTAAGTTCATCTTCTTTTTTAACAATAAAGTAGATCCATATTGTGCTTATTGTTTCGTTCCCATTGCAGAAGCTCGTCAAAAAATGTCGCAAGCTTGTGGGCAGCTTGGGTGTGCCACCTCCTCCGTTGATGTGATTGCTCCTACAGCACCGATGCGTAGCCTCGCTTCATTGAGCCAGGCCGCCTCATCGTCTATGGCGGTTCAAGATGACGAGGAGGAGGGCGAGGACGATGATGATGAAGAGGAAGATGAAGAAGAGGGCGAGGAATAGGGAGCAGAAGAAGAACATGGTGAAGAAGAGGAAGAGGACGATGATGAGGAGGAGTACGATGATCATGACGGACCTCCAGCAACTCAGACAACCCAGCGTGAGAAGAGGAATGTGCCGAAGAAGGATTGGAAGAGTCCATCCCCGTTTCAGAAAGCGCGTCCTACTCATCGCAAGAAGGCGGCCGAGAAGCGATCAAAGAACAATGAGGACCGGACCGCGAAGAGGGGAATGAGGGACTGAAGTTGCTGCCGTGTCGTTGAACTAAAAACTTTCATGTTTGCTTCGTGAACCATATGGATTTGCTCGTGAAACTGTTTCGTGAATTTGCTATGTAAAACTTGGTGAAAACCTTTGTGGATGTCTGTTTGCTATGTATCCAACCTATCTTATTTGTGGATTTGTGCTTGATATGTCATACATATGCTTCATGTTTACAAGTATTTAATTGTTGTGTGCCAAAAATTGAAGACAAGAGAAGTTAGGAGGTGCAAAAAATACACTATGGGCCACCCTACCGCCAGGACATGCGGTAGGTCTGTACAGCCTACCGCCGAACCCTCTGGCGGTAAGGCCCCCCTCCCAGCACGCCTACCTCTTGTGACCAGAATTGGCAGCACCTCAGCGGGAGGGTTGCACACCCTACCGCCAGGCGTCATGGCGGTAGGCCAATACCGCGAAAGACCCTGGCGGTAGCGGGTGCAACCCTCCCGCTGTGGTGCTGCCAGTTTTGGTCATAGAAGGGGTGCCAGAGGCTCCGACCCTACCGCCGAACCCTGTGGCGGTAGGTTGTCTAACCCTACTGCCGTGGTCGCTGGCGGTAGGGTTTGGGCATTTATAAACCCAACCGCCCCGCCCAAACCCACCACACCCCTTATCCCCCCCACCCAGCCGCCTTCTTCTTCCTCTCGCCCCTTTCTCATCTCCTCCACTTCCCCCTCCGATCTTGTTCGTTTCTTCACGGATTTTGCGGATCGAGATGGCCCGGAAAGAGGAAAGTAAGCTCCTCCGATCCCCCAATTGCTTTGAGTCAAATCATTCCTCTTTTTTGTAGCCTAAGAATGGTTAATGTTCATGTTCATGGTGAACCCTAGTTGATGTTTTTTGATGATCTTTCCTTATGAAATATGATGAAACCCTAGTTGATATTTTTTGAACACATGATGAACCCTAATACAAGCTAGGTTTTTTTGAAGGTGATGAGCCCTAATTGAATGCAAGTTAGGTTTAGAATTTTTGACCATATGATGAACCCTAGGTTTAGATTTTTTCCGGAGATGATGAACCCTAATGTGTGATGCATCCATATGTTTAGGTATGCAACCGTGCCGCAAGCATCGCCCATTCATCTCCAACATGACCCGTCAGAGATGCCGCTCCCGTACGTGTACGAGTCCTTCCCCGAGATGCTGCAGCCGGTGGGATCTGTCTCAGACGAGGTCCTAGAGGCTATGAGGGCAAAGCGGTGGCAGGAGAGGGCAGAGAGGATCAACGATGATGTAAAGTGTTGGTCACAGAGTGTGAAGGAGTGGAAGAGAGTGATTGCAGAGATGGAGGCAGATCCAACTATCTCCACTGTCCGCCGGGAAGGGACCATTGAAGCTGCCAAGCAGCACTCCAACTGGGAGCTGCGCAATTTAGGCCGGAGAATC
Source organism: Aegilops tauschii subsp. strangulata (assembly GCF_002575655.3). Lineage (NCBI taxonomy): Eukaryota > Viridiplantae > Streptophyta > Magnoliopsida > Poales > Poaceae > Aegilops > Aegilops tauschii. The sequence goes on along the minus strand of NC_053035.3, from coordinate 346,573,359 downwards.
TACTTCGAGAGCAATGCGGAGGAGAGAGCCAGGATGCCGCCCCCAAGTGCATCGGTGTTCGATATCATTAGCTGGGGAAGGGCGGATGCGAAAACTCCAGCATGCAAGGCAAGGTGGGAGTGTTGAACGGTCGGATGCCGACCAGCGTTCCGCCTCCGCCTGAACCGGTGGATCCGCTGCCGTATCTGTCTCCACGGCCAGGCCTAACATACGAGGAGCTCTGAAGATGTCTCCCCGCTATTTAAACTTGTCTTAAGAACTTGTTGCACCGATTGTTGGCTTTGCGAAAGCTTTTTGCGAAACTACTTGCGTTAGTTGGGGTTGCCAAACTATGTGGACAAGTTTGCTATTTGCTATTTGCTACTTGTGAAATTATGTGCGTGTTTGTCAAACTATTTGATATTTGCTATGTGGAACGTTTATTAATATGTGAGCTTTTATTTTGTTATTTGTGAAACTGTGTGAAACCTGTGACAAAACTAAAAAAAAAACAATCACAAAAACTTGTAAAAACCCAAAACCACAGTATCCTACCGCCAAAGGGCCCGGCCGTAGGGTCAGGGACCCTACCGCCAAATCCTGCAGAGGTAGGATGTTGAGCTGGCCGTTAGGTAACAGCAGTGAGCCGTCCAGGACACTGCCAGAACACCTGGCAGTAGGATGCCTGACTCTACCGCCGGGCCCTTTGGCGGTAGCAAAATGGTCAGATTTCAAAAAAATAATTCCAAATTAAGATCAGATCCTGATTTATACGTGCAAAGGGTCGAAACACGAAATTTTGCCGCCACCACGCACTACTCTATATCTTTCTCTCACCCCTGGCCCTGTTTCTGCGTCAGATGCAACTGTATGATTTGGTGTGCCTTCGACACAACACAGTGACATCGGGAATTGGCTGCCTCGTGGCCCTAACCCGCTTATTGTGATGGGGATCATAGCAGAATTTTAAAATTTTCTACGCATCACCAAGATCCATCTATGGAGTTTACTAGCAACGAGAAGGAAGGAGTGCATCTACATACCCTTGTAGATCGCGAGCGGAAGCGTTCAAGTGAACGGGTTGATGGAGTCGTACTCGCCGTGATCCAAATCACCGATGACCGAGTGCCGAACGGACGGCACCTCCGTGTTCAACACACGTACGGAGCAGCGACGTATCCTCCTACTTGATCCAGCAAGGGGGAAGGAGAGGTTGATGGAGATCCAGCAGCACGACGGCGTGGTGGTGGAAGTAGCGGGATCCCGGCAGGGCTTCGCCAAGCGCAAGCGGGAGGGAGAGGTGTCACGGGAGGGAGAGGGAGGCGCCAGGGGCTAGGGTACTGCTGCCCTCCCTCCCCCCACTATTTATAGGGGTCCTGGGGGCGCCGGCCCCCTGGAGATCCCATCTGAGGGGGGGGGGGCCAAGGGGGTGGCTTTCCCCCCAAGCCAAGTGGGGCGCCCCCCACCCCTAGGGTTTCCAACCCTAGGCGCAGGGGAGGCCCAAGGGGGGCGCACCAGCCCACCAGAGGGTGGTTCCCCTCCCCACTTCAGCCCATGGGGCCCTCCGGGATAGGTGGCCCCACCCGGTGGACCCCCGGGACCCTTCCGGTGGTCCCGGTACAATACCGATAACCCCCGAAACTTTCCCGGTGGCCGAAACTGGACTTCCTATATATAATTCTTCACCTCCGGACCATTCCAGAACTCCTCGTGACGTCCGGGATCTCATCCGGGACTCCGAACAACTTTCGGGTTTCCGCATACTAATATCTCTACAACCCTAGCGTCACCGAACCTTAAGTGTGTAGACCCTACGGGTTCGGGAGACACGCAGACATGACCGAGACGACTCTTCGGTCAATAACCAACAGCGGGATCTGGATACCCATGTTGGCTCCCACATGTTCCACGATGATCTCATCGGATGAACCACGATGTCGAGGATTCAATCAATCCCGTATACAATTCCCTTTGTCAGTCGGTATGTTACTTGCCCGAGATTCGATCGTCGGTATCCCAATACCTTGTTCAATCTCGTTACCTGCAAGTCTCTTTACTCGTACCGTAATGCATGATCCCGTGGCTAACTCCTTAGTCACATTGAGCTCATTATGATGATTCATTACCGAGTGGGCCCAGAGATACCTCTCCGTCATACGGAGTGACAAATCCCAGTCTCGATCCGTGTCAACCCAACAGACACTTTCAGAGATACCTGTAGTGTACCTTTATAGTCACCCAGTTACGTTGTGACGTTTGGCACACCCAAAGCACTCCTACGGCATCCGGGAGTTACACGATCTCATGGTCTAAGGAAAAGATACTTGACATTGGAAAAGCTCTAGCAAACGAACTACACGATCTTTGCGCTATGCTTAGGATTGGGTCTTGTCCATCACATCATTCTCCTAATGATGTGATCCCGTTATCAATGACATCCAATGTCCATAGTCAGGAAACCATGACTATCTGTTGATCAACGAGCTAGTCAACTAGAGGCTTACTAGGGACATGTTGTGGTCTATTTATTCACACATGTATTACGATTTCTGGATAATACGATTATAGCATGAACAATAGACAATTATCATGAACAAAGAAATATAATAATAACCATTTTATTATTGCCTCTAGGGCATATTTCCAACAGTCTCCCACTTGCACTAGAGTCAATAATCTAGTTACATTGTGATGAATCGAACACCCATAGAGTTTTGGTGTTGATCATGTTTTGCTCTAGGGAGAGGTTTAGTCAACGGATCTGCTACATTCAGGTCCGTATGTACTTTACAAATATCTATGTCTCCATTTTGAACACTTTCACGAATGGAGTTGAAGCGACGCTTGATATGCTTGGTCTTCCTGTGAAACCTGGGCTCCTTGGCAAGGGCAATAGCTCTAGTGTTGTCACAGAAGAGAGTCATCGGGCCCGACGCATTGGGAATCACCCCTAGGTCGGTAATGAACTCCTTCATCCAGACTGCTTCTTGTGCTGCCTCTGAGGCCGCCATGTATTCCGTTTCACATGTAGATCCCGCCACCACGCTTTGCTTGCAACTGCACCAGCTGACCGCCCCACCATTCAAAATATACACGTATCCGGTTTGTGACTTAGAGTCATCCAGATCTATGTCGAAGCTAGCGTCGACGTAACCCTTTACGACGAGCTCTTCGTCACCTCCATAAATGAGAAACATATCCTTAGTCCTTTTCAGGTACTTCAGGATGTTCTTGACCGCTGTCCAGTGTTCCATGCCGGGATTACTTTGGTACCTTCCTACCAAACTTATGGCAAGGTTTACATCAGGTCTGGTACACAGCATGGCATACATAATAGACCCTATGGCCGAGGCATAGGGGACGACACTCATCTTTTCTCTATCTTCTGCCGTGGTCGGGCATTGAGCCGTGCTCAATTGCACACCTTGCAATACAGGCAAGAACCCCTTCTTGGACTAATCCATATTGAACTTCTTCAATATCTTGTCAAGGTACGTACTTTGTGAAAGGCCAATGAGGCGTCTTGATCTATCTCTGTAGATCTTGATGCCTAATATATAAGCAGCTTCTCCAAGGTCCTTCATTGAAAAACACTTATTCAAGTAGGCCTTTATACTTTCCAAGAATTCTATATCATTTCCCATCAATAGTATGTCATCCACATATAATATGAGAAATGCTACAGAGCTCCCACTCACTTTCTTGTAAACACAGGCTTCTCCATAAGTCTGTGTAAACCCAAACGCTTTGATCATCTCATCAAAGCGAATGTTCCAACTCCGAGATGCTTGCACCAGCCCATAGATTGAGCGCTGGAGCTTGCATACTCTGTCAGCATTCTTAGGATCGACAAAACCTTCCGGCTGCATCATATACAATTCTTCCTTAAGAAAGCCGTTAAGGAATGCCGTTTTGACGTCCATTTGCCATATCTCATAATCATAGAATGCGGCAATTGCTAACATGATTCGGACGGACTTCAGCTTCGCTACGGGTGAGAAAGTCTCATCGTAGTCAACCCCTTGAACTTGTCGATAACCCTTAGCGACAAGTCGAGCCTTATAGATGGTCACATTACCATCCGCGTCTGTCTTCTTCTTAAAGATCCATTTATTTTCTATGGCTCGCCGATCATCGGGCAAGTCAGTCAAAGTCCATACTTCGTTTTCATACATGGATCCTATCTCGGATTTCATGGCTTCTAGCCATTTGTCGGAATCTGGGCCCGCCATTGCTTCTTCATAGTTCGAAGGTTCATCGTTGTCTAACAACATGATTTCCAAGAGAGGGTTGCCGTACCACTCTGGTGCGGAACGTGTCCTTGTGGACCTACGAAGTTCAGCAGTAACTTGATCCGAAGCTTCATGATCATCATCATTAACTTCCTCCCCAGTCGGTGTAGGCACCACAGGAACATCTTCCCGCGCTGCGCTACTTTCCGGTTCGGAAGGGGTGACTATCACCTCATCAAGTTTCACTTTCCTCCCACTCATTTCTTTCGAGAGAAACTCTTTCTCCAGAAAGGACCCGTTCTTGGCAACAAAGATCTTGCCTTCGGATCTGAGGTAGAAGGTATACCCAATGGTTTCCTTAGGGTATCCTATGAAGACGCATTTTTCCGATTTGGGTTCGAGCTTTTCAGGTTGAAGTTTCTTGACATAAGCATCGCATCCCCAAACTTTTAGAAACGACAGCTTAGGTTTCTTCCCAAACCATAATTCATATGGTGTCGTCTCAACGGATTTCGACGGAGCCCTATTTAAAGTGAATGCGGCAGTCTCTAAAGCATAGCCCCAAAATGAGAGCGGTAGATAGGTAAGAGACATCATAGATCACACCATATCCAATAGAGTGCGATTACGACGTTCGGACACACCATTTCTCTGAGGTGTTCCAGGCGGCGTGAGTTGTGAAACTATTCCACATTTCCTTAAGTGTGAGCCAAATTCGTGACTCAAATATTCCCCTCCACGATCTGATCGTAAGAACTTTATTTTTCTGTCACGTTGATTCTCAAGCTCACTCTGAAATCCCTTGAACTTTTCAAAGGTCTCAGACTGGTGTTTCATTGAGTAGACATACCCATATCTACTCAAGTCATCAGTGAGAGTGAGAACATAACGATAGCCACCGCGAGCCTCAACACTCATTGGACCGCACACATCGGTATGTATGGTTTCCAATAAGTTGGTTGCTCGCTCCATTATTCCGGAGAACGGAGTCTTGGTCATTGCCCATGAGGCATGGTTCGCATATGTCAAACGATTCATAATCGAGAGACTCTAAAAGTCCATCAGCATGGAGCTTCTTCATGCGTTTGACACCAATGTGACCAAGGCGGCAGTGCCACAAGTATGTGGGACTATCGTTATCAACTTTACATCTTTTGGTATTCACACTATGAATATGTGTAACATCACGTTCGAGATTCATTAAGAATAAACCATTGACCAGCGGGGCATGACCATAAAACATATCTCTCATATAAATAGAACAACCATTATTCTCGGATTTAAATGAGTAGCCATCTCGAAGTAAACGAGATCCTGATACAATGTTCATGCTCAAAGCTGGCACTAAATAACAATTATTGAGGTTTAAAACTAATCCCGTAGGTAAATGTAGAGGTAGCGTGCCAACGACGATCACATCGACCTTGGAACCATTCCCGACACGCATCGTCACCTCGTCCTTCGCCAGTCTCCGCTTATTCCGCAGCTCCTATTTTGAGTTACAAATATGAGCAACCGCATCGGTATCAAATACCCAGGAGCTACTACGAGTACTGGTAAGGTACACATCAATTACATGTATATCACATATACCTTTGGTGTTGCCGGCCTTCTTGTCCGCTAAGTATTTGGGGCAGTTCCGCTTCCAGTGACCACTTCCCTTGCAATAAAAGCACTCAGTCTCAGGCTTGGGTCCATTCTTTGGCTTCTTCCCGGCAACTGGCTTACCGGGCGCGGCAACTCCCTTGCCGTCCTTCTTGAAGTTCTTCTTACCCTTGCCTTTCTTGAACTTAGTGGTTTTATTCAGCATCAACACTTGATGTTCCTTTCTGATCTCCACCTCCGCTGATTTCAGCATTGAATATACCTCAGGAATGGTCTTTTCCATCCCCTGCATATTGAAGTTCATCACAAAGCTCTTGTAGCTTGGTGGAAGCGACTGAAGGATTTTGTCAATGTTCGCATCATCCGGGAGATTAACTCCCAGCTGAGTCAAGCGGTTGTGTAACCCAGACATTCTGAGTATGTGCTCATTGACAGAACTGTTTTCCTCCATCTTACAACTAAAGAACTTGTCGGAGACTTCATATCTCTCGACCCGGGCATGAGCTTGGAAAACCATTTTCAGCTCTTCGAACATCTCATATGCTCCGTGTTGCTCAAAACGCTTTTGGAGCCCCGGTTCTAAGCTGTAAAGCATGCCGCACTGAACGAGGGAGTAATCATCAGCATGCTGCTGCCAAGCGTTCATAATGTCTTGGTTCTCTGGGATTGGTGCTTCACCTAGCGGTGCTTCTAGGACATAATCTTTCTTGGCAGCTATGAGGATGATCCTCAGGTTCCGGACCCAGTCCGTATAGTTGCTGCCATCATCTTTCAGCTTGGTTTTCTCTAGGAACGCATTAAAGTTGAGGACAACGTGGGCCATTTGATCTACAATACATATTGTAAAGATTTAGACTAAGTTCATGATAATTAAGTTCATCTAATCAAATTATTCAATGAACTCCCACTCAGATAGACATCCCTCTAGTCATCTAAGTGAAACATGATCCGAGTCAACCAGGCCGTGTCCGATCATCACGTGAGACGGACTAGTCAACATCGGTGAACATCTTCATGTTGATCGTATCTTCTATACGACTCATGCTCGACCTTTCGGTCTTCCGTGTTCCGTGGCCATGTCTGTACATGCTAGGCTCGTCAAGTCAACCTAAGTGTATTGCGTGTGTTCCGAGGCCATGTCTGTACATGCTAGGCTCGTCAACACCCGTTGTATGCGAACGTTAGAATCTATCACACCCGATCATCACGTGGTGCTTCGAAACAACGAACCTTCGCAACGGTGCACAGTTAGGGGGAACACTTTCTAGAAATTATTATAATGGATCATCTTACTTACTACCGTCGTTCTAAGCAAATAAGATGTAAAACATGATAAACATCACATGCAATCAAATAGTGACATGATATGGCCAATATCATTTTGCTCCTTTTGATCTCCATCTTCGGGGCGCCATGATCATCTTCGTCACCGGCATGACACCATGATCTCCATCATCATGATCTCCATCATCGTGTCTCCATGAAGTTGTCACGCCAACGATTACTTCTACTTCTATGGCTAACGCGTTTAGCAATAAAGTAAAGTAATTTACATGGCGTTATTCAATGACACGCAGGTCATACAAAAAATAAAGACAACTCCTATGGCTCCTGCCGGTTGTCATACTCATCGACATGCAAGTCGTGATTCCTATTACAAGAACATGATCAATCTCATACATCACATATATCTCATTCATCACATCCTTTTTGGCCATATCACATCACAAGGCACATGCTGCAAAAACAAGTTAGACGTCCTCTAATTGTTGTTGCAAGTTTTTACGTGGCTTCTATAGGTTTCTAGCAAGAACGTTTCTTACCTACGCAAAACCACAATGTGATATGCCAATTTCTATTTACCCTTCATAAGGACCCTTTTCATCGAATCCGTTCCGACTAAAGTGGGAGAGACAGACACCCGCTAGCCACCTTATGCAACTACTCCATGTCAGTCGGTGGAACCTGTCTCACGTAAGCGTACGTGTAAGGTCGGTCCGGGCCGCTTCATCCCACGATGCCGCTGAAACAAGATAAGACTAGTAGTGGCAAGAAAAATTGACAACATCTACGCCCACAACTGCTTTGTGTTCTACTCGTGCATAGAAACTACGCATAGGCCTGGCTCATGATGCCACTGATGGGGATCGTAGCAGAATTTTAAATTTTTCTACGCATCACCAAGATCCATCTATGGAGTTTACTAGCAACGAGAAGGAAGGAGTGCATCTACATACCCTTGTAGATCGCGAGCGGAAGCATTCAAGTGAACGGGTTGATGGAGTCGTACTCGCCGTGATCCAAATCACCGATGACCGAGTGCCGAGCGGACGGCACCTCCGCGTTCAACACACGTATGGAGCAATGACGTCTCCTCCTACTTGATCCAGCAAGGGCGAAGGAGAGGTTGATGGAGATCCAGCAGCACGACGGCGTGGTGGTGGAAGTAGCGGGATCCCGGCAGGGCTTCGCCAAGCGCAAGCGGGAGGGAGAGGTGTCACGGGAGGGAGAGGGAGGCGCCAGGGGCTAGGGTACTGCTGCCCTCCCTCCGCCCCACTATTTATAGGGGTCCTGGGGGGGCGCCGCCCCCTGGAGATCCCATCTGAGGGGGGGGGGGCGGCCAAGGGGGTGGCTTGCCCCCCAAGCCAAGTGGGGCGCCCCCCCACCCCCAGGGTTTCCAACCCTAGGCGCAGGGGAGGCCCAAGGGGGGCGCACCAGCCCACCAGAGGGTGGTTCCCCTCCCCACTTCAGCCCATGGGGCCCTCCGGGATAGGTGGCCCCACCCGGTGGACCCCCGGGACCCTTCCGGTGGTCCCGGTACAATACCAATAACCCCCGAAACTTTCCCGGTGGCCGAAACTGGACTTCCTATATATAATTCTTCACCTCCAGACCATTCCGGAACTCCTCGTGACGTCTGGGATCTCATCCGGGACTCCGAACAACTTTCGGGTTTCCGCATACTAATATCTCTACAACCCTAGCGTCACCGAACCTTAAGTGTGTAGACCCTACGGGTTCGGGAGACACGCAGACATGACCGAGACGACTCTCCGGTCAATAACCAACAGCGGGATCTGGATACCCATGTTGGCTCCCACATGTTCCACGATGATCTCATCGGATGAACCACGATGTCGAGGATTCAATCAATCCCGTATACAATTCCCTTTGTCAATCGGTATGTTACTTGCCCGAGATTCGATCGTCGGTATCCCAATACCTTGTTCAATCTCGTTACCGGCAAGTCTCTTTACTCGTACCGTAATGCATGATCCCGTGGCTAACTCCTTAGTCACATTGAGCTCATTATGATGATGCATTACCGAGTGGGCCCAGAGATACCTCTCCGTCATACGGAGTGACAAATCCCAGTCTCGATCCGTGTCAACCCAACAGACACTTTCAGAGATACCTGTAGTGTACCTTTATAGTCACCTAGTTATGTTGTGACGTTTGGCACACCCAAAGCACTCCTACGGCATCCGGGAGTTACACGATCTCATGGTCTAAGGAAAAGATACTTGACATTGGAAAAGCTCTAGCAAACGAACTACACGATCTTTGCGCTATGCTTAGGATTGGGTCTTGTCCATCACATCATTCTCCTAATGATGTGATCCCGTTATCAATGACATCCAATGTCCATAGTCAGGAAACCATGACTATCTGTTGATCAACGAGCTAGTCAACTAGAGGCTTACTAGGGACATGTTGTGGTCTATTTATTCACACATGTATTACGATTTCCGGATAATACGATTATAGCATGAACAATAGACAATTATCATGAACAAAGAAATATAATAATAACCATTTTATTATTGCCTCTAGGGCATATTTCCAACATATTGACCATCTCCACTTGAGCGAGCAATTAGTCTGACCCAATCGACACTCTCTCGCGCCGTGGCCAAGTAAAGTTTGTTGGGTTGTCCCACTAAGACAAGGCGCTGTGTAGGCTCGGAGGACGACGACGGGTTCGAGCCTGGACCCCGTATCAGCCGTGGAGACAACCAAGCATTGGAAGGCCCGTATAAGACTAGCCACAATGGGTAGTAACATAGAGTAGTAACATGCCTCATGTTACTACTCTATGTTACTACCTCTATAGTGGGGAGTAACATATATGTGGTAACATGCAACACTTCATTTATTAGGCTATAGACTCATCTTGCCTTGATATGTGTGATGTTACTCATACTACTAGTAACTAGCTATGTTACCACATGACTCTCTTTCTTCATTTATTGCTTGCCACATCATCTTTTTTATCTAGATATGTGTGATGTTACTACCTATGTTACTTCCACTGTGGGTAGTCTAAGGCTGGCCATAGTGGGGGTAACATAAGTAGTATCATGCACTTGAGACTTGCAAACATGCTTATGTGGCAAGCAATTAAAGAAGAGAGAGATGGTTATAATAACATAGGTAGATACCGTAACATAATAAATGTGATGCTATACTTGAAGTTTGATTATGCTTTTTGTAAAAGAAGAGAGAGATGGTTATACCAAATTTTAATAAACATCAATAATAAGGTTACGCTGATTATTGCTTTTTGTAGCATAAAGTTTGGACATGAATAAGCCAGCTTAGCGTTCTCCGTCTGATGGAAGAGTAGTTTTGCATGGAGTTGTTTGTCCATCAGTTTTATCTTTTACTTATTGGGAAAATGTGAAAAAATTCTTATTTTTAATAAAATTCACAAAAATTAGAACACTTCAAGGAAAGTTAACATTTTTACGAAAATGGAATTTTTTTTGAAGAACAATTTTTGAACAGATGTCTATTTTGAAAAGAAAATTTGATTGTTTTTATTTATTTGGAAAGATTGGAACATTTTTGGGAATATTCAACCTTTTCTAAAAAGTGTGAACATTTAAAGAAAGTGTAAACATATGTAAAACTGTGATCGTTTTTAAACTATTTTACTATGTTGTATTTTTCTGCAGATAGTTGGTTGTTTGCTTGGGAAGAGTTTATCTTTTTTTCTTAAAAATATTGCTAGTAAACATGCCCGTCCATTGTAACTGGAAAATAAAATATCACACGCCTTTAACCCAATAATGACATCCCACCCATATTGATCTATACGGCGCTGGCCTCGACGAGCGCAAAGCCCCGTTGTATTTGATGCAACCTCCGGCTCGACATCGCCTGAGCAGCCGCGTTGTGCATCAACGTGTTTGCCATGCGAGCTCTACCCTAACCTTTTCTTCTAGCCTCCCATGTCGCTCCTCCATGCCGCGTTGGTGTCAGCACGTATGCCTCCTCAGTAAAGTCCCCTTGTCCTCTTCGGTTGTTGCTTCATGTGGATTGTTGTCTCATCAAACTTACTGACTGATCCTTTTGCCCATGGTAAAGTACACATCATAAGTACTTGTAAGCCAACGAAGGATGAATTTTGCCATAAATTATGAGGTTTTTGCCTCAAAGAGCCCGACCGATTTATCGATAGATGGCCGATAAATCGTTTCTCGATAAATGCACCAAACCAATTAACACACACATATGAAATCATTCTTGAATGGAATTTTATGACAACATATGCCCTTACATTGCATTGCTTACTGCATTGAACTGTCTGGTTCTGATCAACCTAATTGCTTGCATGCTATTTATATTATTGTAAAATGTCCCAAGAATAAACACCAGAGAAAAAAAACAAAAGATCGCATGTCGGAACAATTGAGATAACTTGAGCCCAGTTAAGCAATAGTTGTTTGGCCTGAATCCGCGCTGGCTTACTCTTCTTCACAATTATGCGTGACTGGTGTTCTATTTCCATCCTTTTCGGTAATTCTTCCTGATACAACGTCTAGAAATAGAATAAATTGAAGGAAATATGCCCTAGAGGCAATAATAAAGTTGTTATTTATATTTCCTTATATCATGATAAATGTTTATTATTCATGCTAGAATTGTATTAACCGGAAACTTGATACATGTGTGAATACATAGACAAAACACAGTGTCCCTAGTATACCTCTACTAGACTAGTTCGTTAATCAAAGATGGTTAGGTTTCCTGACCATAGACATGTGTTGTCATTTGATGAACGGGATCACATCATTAGGAGAATGATGTGATGGAGAAGACCCATCCGTTAGCTTAGCATAATGATCGTTAAGTTTTATTGCTGTTGCTTTCTTCATGACTTATACATATTCCTTTGACTATGAGATTATGCAACTCCCGAATACCGGAGGAATACCTTGTGTGCTATCAAATGTCACAACATAACTGGGTGATTATAAAGATGCTCTACAGGTATCTCCGAAGGTGTTTGTTTGGTTGGCATAGATCAAGATTAGGATTTTTCACTCCGAGTATCGGAGAGGTATCTCTGGGCCCTCTCGATAACACACATCATGATAAGCCTTGCAAGCAATGTGACTAATGAGTTAGTTTCGGGATGATGCATTACGGAACGAGTAAAGAGACTTGCCGGTAACGAGATTGAACTAGGTATGAAGATACCAATGATCGAATCTCGGGCAAGTAACATACCAATGACAAAGGGAATGACGTATGTTGTCATTACAGTTTGACCGATAAAGATCTTCGTAGAATATGTGGGAGCCAATATGAGCATCCAGGTTCCGCTATTGGTTATTGACAGGAGAGGTCTCTCAGTCATGTCTACATAGTTCTCGAACCCGTAGGGTCCGCACGCTTAACGTTCAATGATGATTTATATTATTTTGAGTTATGTGATTTGATGACCGAATGTTATTCGGAGTCCTGGATGAGATCACAGACATGACGAGGAGTCTCGAAATGATTGAGAGGTAAAGATTGATATATTGGACGATAGTATTTGGACACCGGAATGGTTCCGTAGTGTTCAGGAAAATAGCGGAGTACCGGGGGGTTACCGGAACCCCCCGGGGAAAGTTATGGGCCACATGGGCCTTGGGAGGGAGGCACACTAGCCCACAAGGGGCTGGCGCCCCCCCACTTCGAAGGGGTCCGAATTGGAGTAAGGAAGGGGGCGGCGCCCCCTTTCCTTCTCCTTCTCCCTCTCCTTCCCCCTTTCCCTCTCCGGTAAAAGGAAGGGGGGTCCGAATTGGACTGGGAGTCCTAGTAGGACTCCTCCCCACTTGGGCGCGCGCCTTAGCCGGCCTCCTCCCCTCTCCCTCCTTTATATACGTGGGAGGGGGGGTGCCTCTAGACACACAATTGTTCCAAGCCGTGTGCGGCGCCCCCCTCCACAGTTTACACCTCCGGTGATATTTTCGTAGTGCTTAGGCGAAGCCCTGCGCGGATAACTTCATAATCACTGATACGTCTCCAACGTATCTACTTTTTCTCACGCTTTTCCTCTTGTTTTGGACTCTAATTTGCATGATTTGGATGAAACTAACCCCGGACTGACGCTGTTTTCAGCAGAACTACCATGGTGTTGTTTTTGTGCAGAAATAAAAGTTCTCGGAATGGAACGAAACTTTGCGAGAATTTTTTATATCAATAATAAGAATTTCTGGAGCCAAGACCCACCAGAGAGGGGCCCCTGGGTGGGCACAACCCACCAGGGCGCGCCCCCCTCTCCTGGCGTGCCTAGGTGGGTTGTACCCACTTGGTGGCCCCGCTGACGACCCCCCTGATACTATAAAATCACATATTTCCAGAAAAAAATCAGGGAGAAATAATTATCGCGATCCACCAGAAGGATGTCGGATTACGGGTTCCGGCAAACCTTGAGTTTCGAACTCTGGGGTGCGCACGGAGATCTCTCTCTCCCTAGTTCGCTCTCGCAACGATCTCAAGGCCAAGCTCGCCGAACCCAAGGAGCAAGAGACACGAGAGTTTAAACTGTTTCAGGCCACTGTTGTGGTGTAATACCCTACTCTAGTGTGGTGTGGTGGATTGCCTTGTAGGCTGAGGATGAACAAGTACAAGGGACGAACAACCTCCTGGAGAGAGGTGTTCTTGAGCTCAGTGAGCTTGTGTGTGCGAGGATGGTCTGAATGATCCGTCCTTTGCTAGGGTGGTGGCTAGTTATAGATGCCCTGGTCCTCTTCCCAAATGTTAGACGGGAAGGGATCCCACAACGGCCAATTTTGAAGGGAGACAACTAGTACAAGTTATCCTAACAAAAGGTGGTCTTCGCCTACCAAAGGCTCTGGTGGTGATGCTGCTGTGGGCTCTGTGGTGACTGATACGTCTCCAACGTATCTATAATTTTTGATTGTTCCATGCTATATTATATTCTGTTTTGGACATTATTGGGCTTTATTATACAATTTTATATTATTTTTGGGACTAACCTATTAACCGGAGGCCTAGCCCAGAATTGCTGTTTTTTGCCTATTTCAGAGTTTCGCAGAAAAAGAATATCAAACGGAGTCCAAACGAAATGAAACCTTCGGGAACGTGATTTTTGGAACGAACGTGATCCAGAGGACTTGGACCCTACGTCAAGACATCAAACAGGAGGCCACTAGGTAGGGGGGTGCGCCTACCCCCCCAGGCGCGCCCTCCACCCTCGTGGGCCCCCTGTTGCTCCACCGACGTACTTCTTCCTCCTATATATACCTACGTACCCCCAAACTACCAGATACGGAGCCAAAAACCTAATTCCACCGCCGCAACCTTCTGTACCCGTGAGATCCCATCTTGGGGCCTGTTCCGGAGCTCCGCCGGAGGGGGCATCGATCACGGAGGGCTTCTACATCAACACCATAGCCTCTCCGATGAAGTGTGAGCAGTTTACCTCAGACTTTCGGGTCCATAGTTATTGGCTAGATGGCTTCTTATCTCTTTTTGGATCTCAATACAATGTTCTCCCCCTCTCTTGTGGAGATCTATTCGATGTAATCTTCTTTTGCGGTGTGTTTGTTGAGACCGATGAATTGTGGGTTTATGATCAAGTTTTCTATGAACAATATTTGAATCTTCTCTGAATTCTTTTATGTATGATTGGTTATCTTTGCAAGTCTCTTCGAATTATCAGTTTGGTTTGGACTACTAGATTGATCTTTCTTGCAATGGGAGAAGTGCTTAGCTTTGGGTTCAATCTTGCGGTGTCCTTTCCCACTGACAGTAGGGGCAGCAAGGCACGTATTGTATTGTTGCCATCGAGGATAACAAGATGGGGTTTATATCATATTGCATGAGTTTATACCTCTACATCATGTCATCTTGCTTAAAGCGTTACTCTGTTCTTATGAACTTAATACTCTAGATGCATGCTGGATAGCGGTCGATGTGCGGAGTAATAGTAGTAGATGCAGGCAGGAGTCGGTCTACTTGTCTCGGACGTGATGCCTATATACATGATCATACCTAGATATTCTCATAACTATGCTCAATTCTGTCAATTGCTCAACAGTAATTTGTTCACCCACCGTAAAATACTTATGCTCTTGAGAGAAGCCACTAGTGAAACCTATGGCCCCCGGGTCTATTTTCCATCATATTAATCTCCCGACAACAAGCTATTTCTGGCGCCGTTTTTATTTTACTTTCTTTACTTTGCGTCTTTATCATAAAAATACCAAAAATATTATCTTATCATATCTATCAGATCTCACTCTCGTAAGTGACCGTGTAGGGATTGACAACCCCTTATCGCGTTGGTTACGAGGATTTATTTGTTTGTGTAGGTACGAGGGACTCGTGCGTGGCCTCCTACTGGATTGATACCTTGGTTCTCAAAAACTGAGGGAAATACTTACGCTACTTTGCTGCATCACCCTTTCTTCTTCAAGGGAAAACCAACGCAGTGCTCAAGAGGTAGCAAGAAGGATTTCTGGCGCCGTTGCCGGGGAGTCTACGCAAAAGTCAACATACCAAGTACCCATCACAAACCCTTATCTCCCGCATTACATTATTTGCCATTTGCCTCTCGTTTTCCTCTCCCCCACTTCACCCTTGCCGTTTTATTCGCCCTCTCTTTTCCGTTTGCCTCTGTTTACCCGTGTGTTGGATTGCTTGCTTGTCATGATGGCTCAAGATAATACCAAATTGTGTGACTTTATCAATACCAACGATAATGATTTCCTAAGCACTCCGATTGCTCCTCTTACCGATACTGAATCTTGTGAAATCAATGCTGCTTTGTTGAATCTTGTTATGAAAGATCAATTTGCCGGCCTTCCTAGTGAAGATGCCGCTACCCATCTAAATAGCTTCGTTGATTTGTGTGATATGCAAAATAAGAAAGATGTGGACAATGATATTGTTAAATTGAAGCTATTTCCTTTTTCGCTTAGAGATCGTGCTAAAGCTTGGTTTTCATCTTTGCCTAAAAATAGTATTGATTCATGGAATAAGTGCAAAGATGCTTTTATCTCTAAGTATTTTCCTCCCGCTAAGATCATCTCTCTTAGAAACGATATTATGAATTTTAAGCAACTTGATCATGAACATGTTGCACAAGCTTGGGAGAGGATGAAATTAATGATACGTAATTGCCCTACGCATGGTTTGAATTTGTGGATGATTATACAAATTTTTTATGCCGGATTGAATTTTGCTTCTAGAAATCTTTTAGACTCGGCCGCGGGAGGCACTTTTATGGAAATCACTTTAGGAGAAGCTACTAAACTCCTAGATAATATTATGGTTAATTATTCTCAATGGCACACTGAAAGATCTACTAATAAAAAAGTGCATGCGATAGAAGAAATTAATGTTTTGAGTGGAAAGATGGATGAACTTATGAAATTATTTGCTACTATTTCTTCTGATCCTAATGATATGCCTTTGTCTACTTTGATTGAGAATAATAATGAATCTATGGATGTGAATTTTGGAGGTAGGAATAATTTTGGTAACAACGCGTATAGGGGAAACTTTAATCCTAGGCCGTATCCTAGTAATTCCTCTAATAATTATGGTAATTCCTACAACAACTCTTATGGAAATTTTAATAAGATGCCCTCTGAATTTTAGACTAGTGTTAAGGAGTTTATGAATTCGCAAAAAAATTCAATGCTTTGCTTGAAGAAAAATTGCTTAAAGTTGATGAATTGGCTAGGAACGTTGATAGAATTTCTCTTGATATTGATTCTTTAAAACTTAGATCTATTCCTCCTAAGCATGATATCAATGAGTCTCTCAAAGCCATGATAATTTCCATTGATGAGTGCAAAGAAAGAACCGCTAGGATGCGTGCTAAGAAAGATTGCTTTGTGAAAGCGTGTTCTTCAAATTTCTATGAAAATAAAGATGAAGATCTAAAAGTTATTGATGTGTCCCCTATTAAATCTTTGTTTTGCAATATGAATCTTGATAATGATGGGACTGAATATGATCCACCTTTACCTAGAAGGCGTTCTAGAAATTCGGAGTTTTTAGATCTTGATGCTAAATTTGATAAAAGTGGGATTGAAGAGATCAAAACATTAGATATTAATGAACCCACTATTTTGGATTTCAAGGAATTTAATTATGATAATTTCTCTTTGATATTGTATTTCCTTGTTGCAATCCGTGCTAAATTCTCCTCATGCTTATAGTCAAAATAAAGCATTTACCAAACATATCGTTGATGCTTTGATGCAACCTTGTGAAGAAAAACTTGAGTTGGAAGTTTCTATCCCTAGAAAACTTTATGATGAATGGGAACCTACTGTAAATTTAAAATTAAAGATCATGAATGCTATGCTTTGTGTGATTTGGGTGCTAGTGTTTCCACGATTCCAAAGACTTTGTGCGATTTGCTAGGTTTCCATGATTTTGATGATTGCTCTTTAAATTTGCACCTTGCGGATTCCACTATTAAGAAACCTGTGGGAAGAATTAATGATGTTCTTATTGTTGCAAATAGGAACTATGTGCCCGTAGATTTTATTGTTCTTGATATAGATTGCAATCCTTCATGTCCTATTCTTGGTAGACCTTTCCTTAGAACGATTGGTGCAATTATTGATATGAAGGAAGGGAATATTAGATTCCAATTTCCGTTAAGGAAAGGCATGGAACACTTCCCTAGAAAGAAAATAAAATTACCATATGAATCTATCATGAGAGCCACTTATGGATTGCCTACCAAAGATGGCAATACCTAGATCTATCCTTGCTCTTATGCCTAGCTAGGGGCATTAAACGATAGCGCTTGTTGGGAGGCAACCCAATTTTTTTTTTTTTTTGCTTTTTGCTTATGTTTAGGAATAAATCTTTGATCTAGCCTCTGGTTAGATGTGTTTTTATTTTTTAATTAGTGTTTGTGCCAAGTTAAACCTATAGGATCCTCTTGGATAATAGTTATTTGATCTTGCAGAAAATTCCAGAAACTTTCTGTTCACAAAAACAATTGTTAAAAATCACCAGAACGTGATAAAATATTGATTCCAATTGCTTCTGATCAATAAACAAATTTTATAGGTCTTCCTATTTTGGTTGAATTTTTGGAGTTCCATAAGTTTGCGTTAGTTACAGATTACTACAGACTGTTCTGTTTTTGACAGATTCTGTTTTTCGTGTGTTGTTTGCTTATTTTGATGAATCTATGGCTAGTAAAATATTTTATAAACCATAGATAAGTTGGAATACAGTAGGTTTAACACCAATATAAATAAATAATGAGTTCATTACAGTACCTTGAAGTGGTCTTTTGTTTTCTTTCGCTAACGGAGCTCACGAGACTTTCTGCTGAGTTTTGTGTTGTGAAGTTTTCAAGTTTTGGGTGAAAGATTTGATGGATTATGGAATAAGGAGTGGCAAGAGCCTAAGCTTGGGGATGCCCATGGCACCCCCAAGATAATCTAAGGACACCTAAAAGCCAAAGCTTGGGGATGCCCCGGAAGGCATCCCCTCTTTCGTCTACTTCCATCGGTAACTTTACTTGGAGCTATATTTTTATTCACCACATGATATGTGTTTTGCTTGGAGCGTCTTGTAAGATTTGAGTCCTTGCCTTTTAGTTTACCACAATCATCCTTGCTGTACACACCTTTTGAGAGAGACACACATGATTCGGAAATTATTAGAATACACTATGTGCTTCACTTATATCTTTTGAGTTATATGGTTTTTGCTCTAGTGCTTCACTTATATCTTTTAGAGCACGGTGGTGATTTTGTTTTATAGAAACTATTGTTCTCTCATGCTTCACTTAGATTATTTTGAGAGTCCTACAAAACAGCATGGTATTTTGCTTTAACAATAATAGGCATACAAGATTAGTAAAAGAAAAATTCTTATGAGTGTGTTGAATACTATGAGAAGTTTGATGCTTGATAATTGTTTTGAGATATGAAGATGGTGATATTAGAGTCATGCTAGTTGAGTAGTTTTGAATTTGAGAAATACTTGTGTTAAAGTTTTTGATTCCCGTAGCATGCACGTATGGTGAACCGTTATGTGATGAAGTCGGAGCATGATTTATTTATTGATTGTCTTCCTTATGAGTGGCGGTCGGGGACGAGCGATGGTCTTTTCCTACCAATCTTTCCCCCTAGGAGCATGCGCGTAATACTTTGCTTTGATAACTTGTAGATTTTTGCAATAAGTATATGAGTTCTTTATGACTAATGTTGAGTCCATGGATTATACGCACTCTTCTTCCTTCCACCATTGCTAGCCTCTCTAATACCGCGCACTTTTCGCCGGTATCATACACCCACCATATACCTTCCTCAAAACAACCACCATACCTACCTATCATGGCATTTCAATAGCCATTCCGAGATATATTGCCATGCAACTTACCACCGTTCCGTTTACTATGGCACGCTCCATCATTGTCATATTGCTTTGCATGATCATGTAGTTGACATTGTATTTGTGGCAAAGCCACCGTTCATAATTCTTTCATACATGTCACTCTTGATTCATTGCATATCCCGGTACACCGCCAGAGGCATTCACATAGAGTCATATTTTGTTCTAAGTATTGAGTTGTAATTGTTGAGTTGTAAGAAAATAAAAGTGTGATGATCATCATTTTTAGAGCATTGTCCCAAGAGAGGAAAGGATGATGGAGACTATGATTCCCCCACAAGTAGGGATGAGACTCCGAACAAAAAAAAAGAGGCCATAAAAAAGAAGAAGAAAAGGGCCAAATAATAAAATGAGAGAAAAAGAGAGAAGGGACAATGTTACTATCCTTTTACCACACTTGTGCTTCAAAGTAGCACCATGATCTTCATGATAGAGAGTCTCCTATGATATCACTTTCATATACTAGTGGGAATTTTTCATTATAGAACTTGGCTTGTATATTCCGATGCTGGGCTTCCTCAAAATGCCCTAGGTCTTCGTGAGCAAGCGAGTTGGATGCACACCCACTTAGTTTCTTTTGTTGAGCTTTCATATATTTATAGCTCTAGTGCATCCGTTGCATGGCAATCCCTACTCACTCACATTGATATCTATTGATGGGCATCTCCATGGCCCGTTGATACGCCTAGTTGATGTGAGACTATCTTCTTCTTTTTGTCTTCTCCACAACCACCATTTTATTCCACATATAGTGCTATGTCCATGGCTCACGCTCATGTATTGCATGAAGATTGAAAAAGTTTGAGAACATCAAAAGTATGAAACAATTTCTTGGCTTGTCATCGGGGTTGTGCATGATTTAAATATTTTGTGTGGTGAAGATAGAGCATAGCCAGACTATATGATTTTGTAGGGATAACTTTCTTTGGCCATGTTATTTTGAGAAGACATAAGTGCTTAGTTAGTATGCTTGAAGTATTATTATTTTTATGTCAATATTAAACTTTTGTCTTGAATCTTTCGGATCTGAATATTCATACCACAATTAAGAAGAATTACATTGAAATTATGCCAAGTAGCATTCCACATCAAAAATTCTGTTTTTATCATTTACCTACTCGAGGACGAGCAGGAATTAAGCTTGGGGATGCTTGATACGTCTCCAACGTATCTATAATTTTTGATTGTTCCATGCAATATTATATTCTATTTTGGACATTATTGGGCTTTATTATACACTTTTATATTATTTTTGGGACTAACCTATTAACCGGAGGCCCAGCCTAGAATTGCTGTTTTTTGCCTATTTCAGAGTTTCGCAGAAAAAGAATATCAAACGGAGTCCAAACGGAATGAAACCTTCGGGAACGTGATTTTTGGAACGAACGTGATCCAGAGGACTTGGACCCTACGTCAAGACATCAAACAGGAGGCCACGAGGTAGGGGGCGCGCCTACCCCCCCAGGTGCGCCCTCCACCCTCGTGGGCCCCCTGTTGCTCCACCGACGTACTTCTTCCTCCTATATTTACCTACTTACCCCCAAACTACCAGATATGGAGCCAAAAACCTAATTCCACTGCCGCAACCTTCTGTACCCGTGAGATCCCATCTTGGGTTCTGTTCCGGAGCTCCGCCGGAGGGGGCATCGATCACGGAGGGCTTCTACATCAACACCATAGCCTCTCCGATGAAGTGTGAGTAGTTTACCTCAGACCTTCGGGTCCATAGTTATTAGCTAGATGGCTTCTTCTCTCTTTTTGGATCTCAATACAATGTTCTCCTCCTCTCTTGTGGAGATCTATTCGATGTAATCTTCTTTTGTGGTGTGTTTGTTGAGACCGATGAATTGTGGGTTTATGATCAAGTTATCTATGAACAATATTTGAATCTTCTCTGAATTCTTTTATGTATGATTGGTTATCTTTGCAAGTCTCTTCGAATTATCAGTTTGGTTTGGCCTACTAGATTGATCTTTCTTGCAATGGGAGAAGTGCTTAGCTTTGGGTTCAATCTTGCGGTGTCCTTTCCCAGTGACAGTAGGGGCAGCAAGGCACGTATTGTATTGTTGCCATCGAGGATAACAAGATGGGGTTTATATCATATTGCAAGAGTTTATCCCTCTACATCATGTCATCTTGCTTAAAGCGTTAGTCTATTCTTATGAACTTAATACTCTAGATGCATGCTGGATAGCGGTCGATGTGTGGAGTAATAGTAGTAGATGCAGGCAGGAGTCGGTCTACTTGTCTCGGACGTGATGCCTATATACATGATCATACCTAGATATTCTCATAACTATGCTCAATTCTGTCAATTGCTCAATAGTAATTTGTTCACCCACCGTAAAATACTTATGCTCTTGAGAGAAGCCACTAGTGAAACCTATGGCCCCTGGGTCTATTTTCCATCATATTAATCTCCCGACAATAAGCTATTTCTGGCGCCATTTTTATTTTACTTTATTTACGTTGCATCTGTATCATAAAAATACCAAAATATTATCTTATCATATCTATCAGATCTCACTCTCGTAAGTGACCGTGTAGGGATTGATAACCCCTTATCGCGTTGGTTGCGAGGATTTATTTGTTTGTGTAGGTACGAGGGACTCGTGCGTGGCCTCCTACTGGATTGATACCTTGGTTCTCAAAAACTGAGGGAAATACTTACGCTACTTTGCTGCATCACCCTTTCCTCTTCAAGGGAAAACCAACGCAGTGCTCAAGAGGTAGCAGGGACCTCCATCCCGCCGTCCTGCTGGTCTTGGTCTCGTTGCACCGATATGGAAACCTTTGCCCGATGCCTCGGGACTCCTCGCCTGTGCTTGCCTCTTTAGCACCAAAGAGGAAACATGTACTCTGCGCCCGCTGGCGCCCGCCTGGCCTTGGTCGTCATGGCTCACGTCACGCGGACCTCGCGAGGTGCCCCTTGCATAGGTATCTCTGCTCCTCGGGAGCCATCCTAGCGAGGTCGCCCCTGAGAAGGTCTTGGTGTCGTCCGCCTCGCGAGGCTTGGCCCCTCGCGAGGGTCTTGAGTGGTTGCTGTTGAAGATGGGCTGTACCAGGCCATTGTGGAGCCACGCCCTGGGCCGCACGTAGGCAAGCCTGGGTACCCCCATTCCCAGGACGCCAACAGTAGCCCCCGGGCCCAAGGCGCGCTCGGACTTGGCTTCGAGGCGAAGCCAAAGGGCAAGTGCGGAGCGCCGCGGGCCCCAATAGCCCGCGGCCTTGATTGACGCATGGCGATTGACGGGACGTGGGCGTCTCCGCTTCCCCACGCTGCCTCGGCAACCGTTCGACTTGACGAGACCCTGCTGCATGCAGAAGAAAACCATCATTACTTGTGATCGTGGAGGCCGGCGGTTGGCCTCCTTCTGGCTATAAATGGGGAGAGGGGCGGAGCCCCCGTTGCTCATCTCTTCCTCCATTCCGCCCGCTTCTTCTTGTTCCTCCTTGTTGCGACACTCATGGCGCCGATACAGAGTTTCTCCGCCGCCGAGAAGGGAAAAACCCCTCGCGAAGAGCTTGGGCCACTCCCACCGAAGAAGAGGCTGGCCCGCTCTCGCGATGTTGTCGCGAGGCCGGAGGTGACGAGGCCTTGGTACGAGCGGCCTCCCCCTGGCTACCCGCTGCCCTTGTACGCTCAGGTGCAGGGCTCCGGAGGAGGAGGCAGCCGCCCGCGCCGCTCGCGCCTTGGCCATGGTGGTCACACCGTGGCGGTGCGCGCTGCCGCCCCGCGAACTCAAGCCGAGGGCTCCTCGCGTGAACTCGTGGTGTGGGCGACGATGCCACCGTGTACGTGGATCCGGTGCCCGCAATTCTTCGCTGAAGAGATGCCGCCGAGGGGGCCACTCATGCTGTGGCTGCAGCACGTCGAGTGCGACACACCGGCGACGGGAGCAGAGGTCGAGGTCGTCTCCCCATGCAAGATCTTTATGACCCGCGGCTGGGGTGAGGTCGCCCATGTCTGCCGCGTGGAGGGGCCCCTCGCCATCCACTTCGAGTACGACGGTGCCTCCACGCTGTTCTTCAAGGTCTTCGACAAGGAAGGCCGCCGGCTGGAATGCTGTCCTGGAAGGGGTTGCCAGGACGGAGCGGCGGCTGGTGCTGGGCCCGCTCTTGGCCCTGCCGATAGCTCCTCCAATAGCAGTGATGGCGCTTGGGAGTCCAGCGACTCTCCTGAGCCCTACGAGACCCCGGAGACGAGCGACGACAGCTACATGCCTCTGAGCTCTCGCCATGCCCGGAGCGCGGCAGCGGCGTCCGCCCGTCGCCACCGTTGGTCTGGATGGGGTTGGCGTCGGCCTCCCGTGGCCCACTCTTGATGATGGCGGCGGCGGCGACGCCTGTAGATACAGATCCTGGAAGTCTTCTTCTTTTGTTCCCTGCGAGGAGTCGAGGGTAACCCCGTGGGGGTGTGTAAAGAATCTGAAGTGCCCTTTTGTGTCAACATCATCTTTATTATGAAAACTTATGATTGCGTGTCTTGCTTCGGCTTGGTCCCCCCTTTCCAACCTCACGGTAGCTTAGTGCTCTACGCCATCAGGTCCCAGTCCCCAGGCAAGCTGCAGCCGTCGCTGGTATGCCAGGTCGCGATGCCGTGGTCAAGGCCAGGAGGTGAGTGGCCTGAGGTCCGGTAAGAGCTCCTGAGCGTGATGCTCAAGAGGTCCCCTTTAGCGTGCAAGCAACTCCCTGAAGGTAGGAAAGGAAGGCGGCGTCGCCGTAGCAATGCCGCAAGAGATGGAAATCCTGTGTCACGGCGCCGGGCTGGCTTGAGTGCGAGACTTATCGTTAGCGATCCTGAGCTGATCCCCTGCACGGTGCCCCATTCGTGCGTTAGCAGTTGTGGGACGACTGGGTTAGGCTCGCGCTGGCCTCCCTCCCTTCTTCATGTTTTCCTAGGTGCTCCGCGTCCTCGGGTCTTGACCCTCGAGCGAGCTCAGCCGCCGCTGGTATGCCAGGTCGCGATGCCGTGCTCAAGGCCAGGGGTGAGGGTTGGAGAGTCAGTAGGAGCTCCTGAGACGTGATGCTCAGGAGCCCCCCTTTAACGCGCAAGCAGATTGTGTGAAAAAAGAAGGAGCCTGCGACGCCGCCCGTTGCCCGCCTCCGGAGATTCCTGCAGGTTAGCGCGAGAGAGGAATACAGATTGCAACCGTGTTTACTGGTCTGCCGCTGGTTGTTCCGCAAGAAGATGAAGGCACTGAGGGCCTGGTGAGGTGACGTGCGCGGGGCATGCCGCGAGCCAGAGCTCGACCGCTCAGGTTTGTCAGTGTTGTAGGGACGGGCCCGAGCACAAGCACCGTGCCAGCATGTGTAGGCCCCGTTGCGGGATGAGCAGGAGGCCGGTCAGCAATGCGGGTGGCCGCTAAGGGCAACATATAAGCAGGTGATAATCATGGAATGACTCAAGCAATGAGGTAGGTTAGCTCAGATAGATGCAAGAACGATACATGCCACTGGGACGGACCCGAGCGGCCTGGGGATGATGCAGCCCGGGAGGCGCTCCCAACAGAGTAAGCTAAAGATGCAAAAGGATACACGCTGCAGGGACAAGCCCATGCGACTTGGGGATAATGCCGCCCGAAGGGCGCCCCTAACTGAATGAACTGGATAGAGTCACCTGATACCGTAGCTAGAGTGGTGTCGGGGTAGCTGAAGATGCGCGCCGGGGAAGTTGCTCCTCACGAGCCGCCAGGGTCCTGAGCCTCAGGAGGCTCCGCAGGCCCAGGTGGCTCCTGAAAAACTGTCGCGATCTCCGCCAGGAAAGCGTGATGCCTGGCCTCCTGAGCCGCCAGAATGCTCCGCAAGTGGCGCTGGAAAGTGACAGCCGCGTTCGGCAGGCCAAATGGCATGCGAACATAGCTGTTTTGGGGAACGCAGTAATTTCAAAAAACTTCCTACGCACACGCAAGATCATGGTGATGCATAGCAATGAGAGGGGAGAGTGTAGTCCACGTACCCTCGTAGACCGTAAGCGGAAGCGTTATGACAACGCGGTTGATGTAGTCGTACATCTTCACGATCCGATCAATCCTAGTACCGAAAGTACGGCACCTCCGTGATCTGCACACGTTCGGTTTGGTGACGTTCCACGAATTCTCGATCCAGCTGAGTGTTGAGGGAGAGATTCGTCAGCACGACGGCGTGGTGATGGTGATGATGAAGCTACCGGCGCAGGGCTTCGCCTAAGCACTGCAACGATATGACCGAGGTGGCTTATGGTGGAGGGGGGCACCGCACACGGCTAAGAGATCAATGATCAACTTGTGTGTCTATGGGGTGCCCCCCTCCCCGTATATAAAGGAGTGGAGGAGGGGGAGGGCCGGCCCTCTATGGCACGCACTGGAGGAGTCCTACTCCCACCGGGAGTACGATTCCCCCCTCTCCCTAGTTGGACTAGGAGAGAAGGAAGGGGGAGAGAGGGAGGAAGGAAAGGGGGGCGCCGCCCCCCTTCCTAGTCCAATTCGGACCAGAGGGGGAGGGGGCGCGCGGCCTGCCGTGGCTGCCCCTCTCTCTCTCCACTAAAGCCCATTAGGGCCCATATACCCACCGGGGGGGGGGGGTTCCGGTAACCCTCCATTACTCCGGTATATGCCCGAACTCTCTCGAAACCTTTCCGATGTCCAAACATAGTCATCCAATATATCGATCTTTATGTCTCGACCATTTCGAGACTCCTCGTCATGTCCGTGCTCATATCCGGGACTCCGAACTACCTTTGGTACATCAAAACACATAAACTCATAATACCGATCGTCACCGAACGTTAAGCGTGCGGACCCTACGGGTTCGAGAACTATGTAGACATGACCGAGACTCATCTCCGGTAAAAAACCAATAGCGAAACCTGGATGCTCATATTGGTTCCTACATATTCTACGAAGATCTTTATCGGTCAAACCGCATAACAACATATGTTGTTCCCTTTGTCATCGGTATGTTACTTGCCCGAAATTCGATCGTCGGTATCTCAATACCTAGTTCAATCTCATTACCGGCAAGTCTCTTTACTCGTTCCATAGTGCATCATCCTGCAACTAACTCATTAGTCACATTGCTTGCAAGGCTTATAGTGATGTGCATTACCGAGAGGGCCCAGAGATACCTCTCCAACAATCGGAGTGACAAATCCTAATCTCGATCTATGCCAACTCAACAAGTACCATCGGAGACACCTGTAGAGCACCTTTATAATGACCCAGTTATGTTGTAACGTTTGGTAGCACACTAAGTGTCGTGGAATTGTCACGGCAGATGTCCTCGAGCTAGGACTTAGTCGTGGGGCCATCGCAACTAGGAAGCTTGAAGGGGTTAACGGGACAAGGAACATGAGGATTATACTGGTTCGGCCCCTTAAAGTGAAGGTAAAAGCCTACGTCCAGTTGAGGTGGTATTGATTAGGGTTTCGATGACCAGGGAGCTTAACTACTATGCCTGGCTCTCGACGAGATCTTTCTTCCCCTAAACCGCCGCCGGGTCGTCCCTTTATATAGAGAGGTTGACGCCCAGCAGCTCTCAGAGTCCCGGCCGGCTCATAGGAGTGTCCGGCTCGGACTCCCAACTATTCTTGCCTTACACTACAAGTTCTATCATAATGACGGTTGTAACTACGGGCCTTAAGCCATATCCGGGTCTTAAGCCCATCTTTGGCCCGCCGTCTTCAAGCTTGCCGCCGGGCTTCAGGCGATGACCAATATGAGTAACCCGGCCCCTCCTGGCGGGTGACTCTAAGGTTTATATCCTCAACATTAGGCCCCAGATTGATTTGAGCCGGCTCATGTCAATCTTCAATCCTTTCGACAGAAAATCTCCGGCTTACAATTGTGTGAAGGCCATAACCCGGCGTGACGTTATCTTCTGGATTCCGGGTAACCCGTTGTGACGTCATCTTCCATTAAGTCCATTTTTACTCCACCATATCCGCAACGGATCTTATCTTTAACTGCCGTCCCAAAAATCGAGGCGTTGTTACGGTGAGATAACCGCGCCGTGGCCTCCTCGTTTCTCGCGCCCACTTATGAGCTTGCCCTTATAAGTAGCCCGGCCCAATGAGCCTCCAGTCACTTGCCACCTCCATCTTCTTCCTCTCGCCACTGTGCTGCGCTCGAGCTCCACCGCCGCCGCCGCCGCCGCGGGTCTTCCTGTCTTCACCAACTCCGGCCGCTGCATCAACCTGTCGTGACCAGATAACGGCGGCGATCTCCGCATCTCTCCAGCACCCGTAATTCCCTGTTACTCCATAGAGTAGATCCACATTAGGTTCTTGGCTGTTCTTCCCGTGTTCTTCGCCGTTCATCACGAGCCCTTGGTAGATTTCATTTTTACCACCCTTCTTGATCTTTAGACTGTATAGACTGTTGCGGTAGTTGTTTGACTTCCATTCCCAATGTACATAGATCCCCTTTTACTGCATAGAGGCTCCGTTCGAACCCGCAAACTTCTTCTGCGTCTGTTTTAGGTCTAGAAATTTTCCTCTTAAGTCGACCATTTTGATCCAAATTAGTTACTGCGATGTGTGAAACGTGTTTTCACCACACTTAGTAAAAACTGCATCTGTTGAGTCATGGCGGCTTACATGTCCGGCTCAAAGAAGCCACGTGCCGTAAAATTTTCCGGCTCATTTATGATAAAGCTGTAGACAATTGAATTACTCTCAATACCACCAGCGGCTTGGATAACCCGATGCATTTAGCTATATGTCATTAGGCCCCTTTCATAAGCCGCCACTTTAAACATTGAACTGTAAATTTCCTCCGGCTTATAATTAAACCGGACATTTCCTTTTATCATAGGCTTCCGACTTTCACCATGCCTCCCAAAGCTCCCAAAGCACCCATCACATGCAACTGGATGAGGTCCAACGTCACTGACGAAACCTTAGCAGACTTTGTGAAAACGGGTTACCTGCCCAAGAAGGACGTCATGTCTTACCGCGCCCCTGACCCATCAGAGGAGAGACCACAGCCAAGGGACGGGGAGGTGGTAATATTTGCGGATCACATGAGCCGGGGCTTCGCACCGCCCGGCTCAAAGTTCTTTAGAGATGTGCTGAATTTCTTTGATCTGCGGCCACAAGACATAGGACCCAATTCCGTGTCAAACATATGCAACTTCCAAGTATTCTGCGAAGTCTACCTTGGAGAAGAGCCCAGCCTTCTGCTCTTTAGAGAGCTATTCTATTTGAACCGCCAGAATGAGTGCGCCAACGGACCAAGCCTGGAACTTGGTGGAATCTCTATTCAACGCCGGAGAGACTGCCTTTTTCCTTACGCCGAGCCGCCAAGCCACCCAAAGGACTGGAACCAGACGTGGTTCTACTGCCAGGACACTTCGCCGGCTGACGAGAGCCCGCTGCCCGGCTTTCGTCCCTCGCGCCTGGAACCAACTCACCCTCTGTCAGACAAGCTATCGCAGGCGGAGCGCCAACCTCTGATCCCCACCATCAACAAAATCAAGGCTCTCCTGGGAAATGGCCTCAATGGAATTGATCTGGTCCGGGTCTGGATCTCGTGGCGGGTGATCCCCTTGAGCCGCCGCCCCGGCTTAATGCGTGAATACACAGGCCGGAAAGATGACCCCCTGCGACACAGCCGCAACGATCTTCCTGAAGATGTTGCTGAAGACATGACCAAGGCCCTCTTGAATGAGAGCTTGGCAGATTGTGGGAGGACCGGCTTAAGCCCCTTCTGCAAGACCAACCCGGCTCCAGCGGTAAGCCGCTGATCTAAACATCTTATTTTCTCCTTTAGATAGTTTTCATCTGAACCTTAAGAAATCTTCATTGTATTTTTTCGGGCTGATGATAAATTCTGGAAGGTCAAGTATGACCATGAGGCGGCCAAGAAGGCCAGGAAGGCTAAGAAAGCCGCCAGGAGAGCCGCTCCCCGCAAGAAGGGAAACAGGCCTACTGCTTCAGATCTGCTCCAACTAAGCGACAGCTCCGAGTCAGAGGTAACCCCTGAACCTGTAAGCTCTTGCTGTATTTCTTGTTTATTTCTATCCACCTTATCAATACTGTTCATCTGCAGGATGACACCGGAGCAAGTAACCCGGTGATTGAAGAGGTAATGATACTTTCCTCCGACTCGGAGCCCTTGCCAAGGCTGAAAGCCCGAAGAGTAACCCGGAAAGTAAGATTTTCACATCCTTTAGCTTATCAAGATCCTCAATTTCTTTTGAAGCGACAGATTCATGAGAGCCGGCGGCACACCCGGACCAACAAGGACGTTGACCTCTCCTCCGGTTTACCTGAAGCGTCGAGGAAACGCCGGACCGAGGTTATCTCCCACTTGTACCCTTTTCATCCTTTGGCGGGTGTTATACGTCAACCGCTCAATTCTTCTGATTCAAACTATCAGGAAACCTCACCTTCCTCTGGTGATTCGATGCAATCAAATCTGCCGGCCTTCAAGACCGTACCCGGGTAATGATGATCATCTCTTGTTGTGCTTATCGTTACTCATACTTTTGTACTAACCTTTTTGTCCTTTCAGTGCCCAGGCAAAGCTCAGCAAGAGGGCCAAGAAGAACAAGCCGGTCGAAGAGACTTCTGCTAACCCGGAGACCTCCAGCCCGGCTCAGCCGGCCGATGACCCGGACGTGGTAATCACCCGGATGGAGTTTGTTGAGCCGGGGAGACCTACTGCGCTGGCCAAGTGCTCCGCCAAGGAAGAGTTGCTAGAGCGCCGCCGGGCCAATCTGGACCTCACCAACTATGCTCACTTGAGTATCGGAGAGATCGTCTCCGGCTATGTTAGTCAGGTGCACAAGAGCCGGGATTTGGAGATCGACATGGTGAATCAGATACAGCAGAAGTCTGAGGTACCACTCTATTGCTTACCGCATAGTTATCTTTACCATACTCTAGCCCCCAAGTCTACTACTTATGATAGAATATGTTGTAGACTTAAGTTCCGACTTACTTCCATGAACCGATAATTTGTAGATGGAAACTTTCAACATGCATTAGCCCCCAAGTGCCAAGTGTCTTTGCTTGGAAAGTGCTTGGGACTTTAAAATAGCATAATAATTGTTCATACTATAACCTGGAAATTGTGCAGGATGCTTGCAAGAAGTTTGAGGCTGATATCTCTGATCTGAAGAGCCGCCTGAAGACTCAGGAAACTGAGACCCGGAAGGCCAATGCCAAATTTGAATCCAGCATTGCGGCTCAAGAGATGCTGAAGAAAAAATTTGAAGCTGAATGGAAAACTTGGGCCGAAGAGAAGGCTGCTCTTGTAAGCCGGGCCGAACAGGCGGAGAAGACTCTGTCGGAGAGAACCGCCGAACTCGCCGGCTTAAAACGCCATGTGTCACAAATGGTTGCCGCAATCTTCGGTAAGTCCTTCTGCCGGCTTTGAGCAAGTTTATAGTCTTTATGTCTCATAACTCCCATTATTGCCAGCGGCTTATCTTACTTTGTTAAACAGGTCCCAGAAGCGCCAACCTCCAGCAGAACGTGCTGACCAAGCTGAAGGCCGTGTACACCCTGGTGGAGCAGCTCTACACCGGGTCGCAACGCGCTTTGGCTGCGGTAGCCCTATCCAATGAGGTTCCGACTCATCTGGCGGAAGTACTTCGCCGGCTTGCCGTTCTTCCTCAACGTGTCCAAGAGCTGCGACGGGCCTCTGCAAGAGCCGGAGCCATAGCTGCTCTGAGCCGGGCCAAGGCTTTCCTTCCAGAGCTAGACCCGGCGGACATTGCACTTGGTTACCCCAGCTTGAAGGAAGACGACACCCCTTTCGATCAAAAGGACTTTGCTGCCTGCGTGAAGATCGTGCGCCCGGTGGCCACCCTGATTGGGAACGACACTGATCTGACCAAGTACCAGCCGGGCTACGATGCAGAGAATCAGAGGATCCCCACGCCGCGTTATGAAGCCATCAGCCTAGTCCCGCCGACTCGTAAGCACACCTTTGCCCCGGAGATTGACCCGGCCGGGTTAATTGACGAGGAAGCTCAATTTGAAGCTCTGAGCGGCATTGACTGGAAATCGTCAACCTTCCAGGTCATAGGGACAGCCGGAGGCGCCGAGAGGGATGAGCCGGAAGCTTCAACCCGACAGGCATCTTGACTTTTTAAGGAGGCTTGCTAAACAATGCTTCACCCTTTTAGACTCGGGGAGTCTTGTAATAGAATAGGACCAACATTTTAACTGTCGTGCCATCGTGCACATGCTGAATGCTTAATGCCATTGAAGTTGTTTCCTTACATTCCTCCGGGTCATAATTGATCATTCATTTTCCTTAAGCTCAAATAGTAGTCTTTAACTATCCTGCATAGAAAAACAAATCACAAGTCTCTTGGCGGTTTACCGCACTGAGAATCTCATACACATAACCCGGAACATGAATCTAAGCCACAAAAACTAGTCCTCAATTATGTCCTTGATATAACCGTAATAACATACTTACAGGCCTTCAAGTACACTTCCGGTTTATATAACCCAGGTAATAAGGTTGGTACCTCAATTCCGGTTTACCAGTCTTGATAATGCCGATTGTGTTCGACTAGCACTGTGGATCAAAGTTAAGCCGGCGGAATAAGAACCACCGTGTACACTGTTGATACAACCAGAAGAACTTGTTGTAAGCTGGAAAATCAAACTTAGGGGCTTCCGGTTCGAATACGACCAGAGACCCATCCGAAAGGGGTTAAGCTAAGATTCAAATGCGATCACATAGCCCCCAGTGGGTTTGGCGATGCCGATCAAGAGGGTACCGACAGCTATGTTCTCTTTGGTTCGAATACGACCCATGTTTGAACAGGAAGCCCCCAAATGACCTTAAGAGTTGTTTAACGACGCTGATTCAAATACGATCCACGTCGGTTCCCAAAGGGGGTTAAGCCATGATTCAA
Organism: Aegilops tauschii subsp. strangulata; assembly: GCF_002575655.3. Classification (NCBI taxonomy): domain Eukaryota; kingdom Viridiplantae; phylum Streptophyta; class Magnoliopsida; order Poales; family Poaceae; genus Aegilops; species Aegilops tauschii. The sequence goes on along the minus strand of NC_053035.3, from coordinate 346,541,008 downwards.
ATATGATCAAATAAAAACTCCCCAATGAGCTCGGCACGTTGCCAATCAAATGGGTATTGACAGCTATGTTCTCTTTGGTTCGAATACGACCTATGTTTGAACAGGAAGGCCCCAAGTGACTTTGTTGCGTACGGCTGGATTCGAATACGATCATAAGCCGGATCCACCTCCAAGCTACTATGTGATCTTGTAATGGAAACAACACATTTACCTTTGGAGGAGAAAAAGGACAGAGGTCCTGCTTTATTGCTTATCATAATATATACATGGCTTATAGAAATATGTACATTACGAGAGCCGGTGGCTCAAGTGTAATAAGGCCGAAGCTGAGCTATGTTCCACGGCCGACGGGTCTCTTCCTCCGAATTACGTGAATCTTTATGCTCTCGAACATCAATAAGGTAGTATGACCCGTTGTGCAAGTTCTTGCTGACCACAAAGGGCCCTTCCCAAGGCGGGGATAACTTGTGCGCATCTGTTTGATCTTGGATGAGCCGGAGCACCAGATCACCTTCCTGGAAGACCCGGGACTTAATCCGGCGACTGTGATAACGGCGCAGGTCTTGTTGTAAATCGCTGAACGAGCTGCGGCCACGTCACGCTGTTCGTCCAACAAGTCAAGAGCATCTTGGCGCGCCTGTTCATTATCCGCCTCAACATAAGCCACCACTCGAGGCGAGTCATGACGGATGTCACTGGGGAGGACTGCTTCTGCTCCATAAACCATGAAGAAAGGCGTGTAACCCGTAGACCTGTTAGGAGTAGTGTTGATGCTCCATAACACGGAGGGTAACTCCTCCACCCAACAACCCGGCGTCCGTTGCAAAAGGACCAAAAGCCGGGGCTTAATGCCCTTCAAGATCTCCTGATTAGCTCTCTCAGCTTGACCAATGGATTGAGGATGAGCCACTGATGAAACATCAAGTCGAATATGCTCTCGTTGACAAAACTCCTCCATGGCGCCCTTGGACAGATTGGTACCATTGTCAGTTATAATGCTGTGTGGAAAGCCAAAGCGAAATATCACCTTTTTCATGAATTGAACCGCCGTGGCCGCGTCACACTTGCTAACTGGCTCTGCTTCAACCCACTTTGAGAACTTGTCAACTGCCACCAAGAGGTGGGTCTTCTTGTCCTTGGACCTTTTAAAAGGCCCAACCATATCAAGCCCCCAGACCGCAAACGGCCAAGTGATTGGTATCATCCTCAGCTCCTGAGCTGGCACATGAGCCCGTCGCGAGAACCTCTGGCAACCATCACACTTACTGACCAAGTCCTCCGCATCAGCATGAGCCATCAGCCAATAAAAACCATGACGAAAAGCCTTAGCCACAAGGGATTTTGAGCCGGCATGATGGCCACAATCCCCTTCATGAATCTCACGCAAGATCTCTTGGCCTTCCTCAGGGGAGACACAACGCTGGAACACTCCCGTAACATTGCGGCGATGCAACTCACCATTGATAACAACCATTCACTTAGACCACCGGGTTATTTGCCTGGCCAAAGTTTCATCCTCAGGCAAATCTCCTCGGGTCATGTAAGCCAGATAGGGCATTGTCCAGTCCGGGATGATGTGGAGAGCCGCCACCAATTGTGCCTCCGGGTCAGGGACAGCCAAGTCTTCCTCTATAGGCAACTTAACAGAAGGGTTATGCAAGACATCCAGGAAAGTATTAGGCGGCACCGGTTTTCGCTGAGAGCCCAGCCGGCTTAAAGCATCAGCCGCCTCGTTCTTCCTGCGATCGATGTGCTCTACTTGGTAACCCTGAAAGTGTCCAGCAATGGCATCAACTTCACGGCGATAAGCCTCCATGAGAGGGTCCTTGGAATCCCACTTGCCTGATACTTGTTGAGCCACCAAGTCCGAGTCGCCGAAGCACCTCACCCGGCTCAAGCTCATCTCCTTAGCCATCCGAAGACCATGGAGCAAGGCCTCGTACTCAGCCGCATTGTTAGTGCAAGGAAACATCAACCGAAGCACGTAATGGAACTTGTCACCTTTAGGGGAAGCCAATACAACTCCATCCCCCGAGCCCTCCAATTGCCTGGACCCATCGAAGTGAATAGTCCAATATGTATTATCCGGCTTCTCTTCGGGCACTTGTAGCTCTGTCCAATCGTTGATGAAATCCACCAAGGCTTGAGATTTAACAGCAGTGCGTGGTACGTATTTCGGACCACGAGGCCCGAGCTCTATGGCCCACTTAGCCACTCTTCCTGTGGCTTCTCTGTTTTGGATGATATCTCCAAGGGGAGCAGAACTGACCACAGTGATAGGGTGACCCTGAACACACCATAAACAAGCTTCTGCCAATGTGGATACCGCTGTTTGGACTCGATGAACACTTCACTGATGTAATAAACCGGCCGCTGAACCGGATGCTCCTTGCCCTCTTCCTTGCATTCCACCACCACAGCCACACTGACGGCCCGTGTGTTAGCAGCTACATACAGCAATAAAGGCTCCTTGTCAACCGGAGCAGTAAGGACCGGGGGCTCAGCCAGCTGTCTCTTCAAATCCTCAAAAGCAGTATTAGCAGCATCATTCCAGACAAAGTTATCAGTTTTCTTCATCAACTGGTACAATGGCATGGCCTTCTCACCCAAGCGGCTTATAAACCGGCTTAAAGCAGCGATACGACCTGCCAGGCGCTGGACGTCGTTTATACATGCCGGCTTAGCCAGAGAGGTGATTGCCTTGATCTTCTCCGGGTTAGCTTCAATACCTCTGTTAGAAACCAAGAAACCCAAGAGCTTGCCTGCAGGAACACCAAAAACACATTTGGCCGGGTTAAGCATCATCTTGTAGACCCAGAGATTATCAAAGGTTTCCCTCAGATCATCTATCAAGGTTTTCTCTTCCCTGGACTTAACCACAATATCATCCACATAAGCATGAACATTGCGCCCAATCTGGTTATGAAGACAGTTCTGCACGCAACGCTGATAAGTCGCCTGTGCACTCTTGAGCCCAAAAGGCATAGACACATAGCAGAAGGCTCCAAAGGGAGTGATGAACGCCGTCTTCTCCTGGTCCTTAACTACCATTTTAATCTTATGGTATCCAGAATAAGCATCCAAGAAACTTAAGCGCTCGCAACCCGCCGTAGCATCAATGATTTGATCAATACGGGGAAGAGCAAAAGGATCAGCCGGACATGCCTTGTTTAAGTCCGTGTAGTCCACACACATCCGCCAGGTGCCGTTCTTCTTGAGTACGAGCACCGGGTTAGCTAGCCACTCCGGGTGAAAGACTTCCACAATAAAGCCGGCCGCCAAGAGCCGGGCCACCTCTTCACCAATGGCTTTCCGCCTCTTTTCATTAAACCGCCGAAGGAATTGCCTGACCGGCTTAAATTTTGGATCAACATTGAGAGTGTGCTCAGCGAGTTCTCTAGGTACACCTGGCATGTCAGAAGGCTTCCATGCAAAAATGTCCCTATTCTCACGGATGAACTCGATGAGCGCGCTTTCCTATTTTGGATCCAGATTGGCACTGATGCTAAACTGCTGAGATGAATCACCTCGAACGAAATCAACAAGCTTAGTCTCATCGGCCGACTTAAATTTCATTGCCGGTTCATGCTCCGTGGTCGGCTTTTTCAGAGAGGTCATATCTGTTGGGTCGACATTGTCCTTGTAAAATTTCAACTCCTTTGTTGCGCAAACAGATTCTGCATAGGCTGCATCACCTTCCTCACACTCCAAGGCCACCTTCTGGCTGCCGTGAACCGTAATGGTCCCATTGTGACCCGGCATCTTGAGCTGTAAATACACGTAACACGGTCGTGCCATGAACTTGGCGTAAGCCGGCCGCCCAAATATGGCATGATACGGACTTCTTATCTTGACCACCTCAAAGGTCAATTTTTCCACCCTGTAGTTGTACTCGTCTCCAAAGGCCACTTCCAACTCGATTTTGCCAACTGGATAAGCCGACTTACCAGGCACCGCACCGTGGAAAATAGTGTTTGACTGGCTGAGGTTCTTATCAATCAACCCCATACGACGGAAAGTCTCATAATAGAGGATGTTGATACTGCTGCCTCCATCCATGAGCACCTTAGTGAACTTATATCCTCCCACCTGAGGAGCCACCACCAAGGCCAAGTGACCCGGATTATCAACACGGGGAGGGTGATCCTCCCTACTCCACACGATAGGCTGCTCAGACCATCTTAAATAGCGTGGAACCACCGGCTCAACAACATTCACAGCCCTCTTATGAGGCTTCTGATCTCGCTTACACAGACTGGTGGTAAATACGTGATACTGTCCACCGTTCAGCTGCTTTGGATTGGTCTGATAACCCCCCTACTGCTGTTGATGACCCTGGCCAGACTGCTGATTAAAGCCCCCTTGACCGTTCTGAGGATTAGAATTTGAGCCGCCGCCCGGGCCATGAAAACCGCCAGCGCCTGAGCCGCCGCCCGGGCCACTGTTACCGTTAAAGGTATTGGAATTTTTAAAGGCCTTCATGATCGCACAATCCTTCCATAAATGAGTAGCTGGCTTCTCCCTAGAGCCGTGCCTTGGACAAGGCTCATTCAACAGCTGCTCCAGCGTCGGGCCTGACCCACTGGCTCAGGGAGGTGGCCTCCCCTTGCGTCGCTGGTTATTACCCTGTGAGCTGGCGTTGGCCACGAACTCCAGGCTGCCGTCGGCCTTACGCTTGCCACCTCCTTGGTTCCCCGGGTTATGCTGAGGACCCTTGCCATTGCCGTTCTTCTTTCCCTTCCCTATCCTTTCATCATCTGAAGCGGGGTCCTTGGTACTATCAGAGTCGGCGTATTTGACGAGAGCCGCCATCAGCGTGCCCATATCATTGCAGTCGCGCTTAAGCTGCCCGAGTTTCATCTTCAGGGGCAGGAAAGGACAATTCTGTTCCAACATTAAGACTGCAGAACCGGCATCCATCTTATCAGATGAATGTATGATCTGTTTGACCCGGCGAACCCAATGTGTCATAGACTCACCCTCCTGCTGTTTACAGTTAGTCAAATCTACAATTGACATGGACTGCCTATAGGTATCCTTGAAGTTTTGGATGAAACGGGTTTTCAGCTCAGCCCAAGACCCGATGGAATTCGGTGGTAGCCCTTTCAACCAAGTGCGGGCAGTCCCATCTAACATCATGGTGAAGTACTTGGCCATCGCAGCTTCAATGACCTCCAGCAATTCCATGGCCATCTCGTAACTCTCGATCCAGGCCCCGAGTTGTAAATCAGCCGTGTAATTAGGCACCTTCCTCAGCCCTTTGAAGTCCTTGGGTAGACGTTCATTACGGAGAGCCGACACTAAACAAGGGACACCTCCGGTCCTCGTAGGGATACCCACGTCGACGGAAGTCGTCGGATAAGCCGGGGGTGTCTGGTAAGCCATCAACTGAGGCGCCTGCTCCGCCTCTTGTCGCGCTCTGTCTTGGTCCGCTGCGTGAAAGACTCCGTTATGAGTCGGGCCATGGCCAGGGGGCGGGTCATGGCGTCGGACATTACTTGAGTCGGTCGTAGAGACCATGTGTCTGCTGTAACTCGGACTCCGGCCTGGACGAGGGGTTGAGTGGATCCTGTCCCGGCTGTAATACGCCTCTTGCTGTGCCAGCGCTGTCTGAAGGAGTTCTCTAACCCGGCGGGTTTCAACAGCCGTTGGAGAGTCACCGTCAATTGGGAGAGCCGCCAGCCGTGCTGCTGCGGCGACCATGTTCTCCAGCGGGTTAGCATAATGACCCGGTGGTATTGGCACGTACTGAGGCGGGGCGGGGTTCACTCGGGGAGGCCCCATCACTTGTGGCTGAATAGGGGTCCCAGACCCGGTCACTATGACCCCCGGCGGGTTACTAGACCCTGCACCTGGCGTGTTGAAGAGGTTTCGAGGATCGTAGACCGGAGGGAGTCGAGATTGGGACTTTTGATGCCTCCTTCTCATGACCTCATTGGACGCGTTCTGATCAATTGTGAGCTGGAAGGACTGCGCCTGAATCAGCTGAGTCTGGGCGTCGAGAGCCGCCCTCTCTGCAGCCATCCTGATCCCTTCCGCTGCCAGATCCTCCTTGGCTTTCACTAGATCTAATTTTAACTGCGCCACCTCCGCGTCATGCTGAGCTTGATCCGCCGGGTCGACCGTGGCGGTCAACAGGGCCGTCATCTTGTCCGTGAGATCCATCAGCACCTGGGCCGGCGAGGGCACCGGATTTCCTAACCCGGCCGCAGGGTTTTGAACAGGCTGCGCACCGGCCATGAAGATTCCAACCCGGCTCGGTGGCTCAAAAGGGTCCGGAATACTGTCACCATCGGAACAACCCCTGAGCCTGCCATCTTGAAGTTGATACAACGAGTTTGACTCATCTGTGGACGACTCGCCGTAAGAGCGGCGGCCGTCTCATCACCAGATCCATCAGAGATCCCTCCATGGACACATCCCACAAAAGCATGCTTCAAGGCAGGCAGGGCCCGGACGGGTCGTGCGCGCTGAGCCGTCTCGATGAGTTCGGCGCAAAGATCCGGCTCGGGGCCCGGCTCACCAATCTTGCCAATGAAGACATGAATTCCGCCGAAGGGAACCCGGTACCCGTACTCCATTGAGCCGGCGTCGGGGCCCCAGTTTGCATCGTCGATGTAGAGCTTGCCGCGACGACTCTTGGTCATCCGGCCCACAGCGTATCCCTTGAGCCCTTCGAAGCTGCCCTTCAAGAACTCAAATCCACCGTGCGCTGGCCCCACGGTGGGCGCCAACTGTCGTGGAATTGTCACGACAGATGTCCTCGAGCTAGGACTTAGTCGTGGAGCCATCGCAGCTAGGAAGCTTGAAGGGGTTAACGGGACAAGGAACACGAGGATTATACTGGTTCGGCCCCTTACAGTGAAGGTAAAAGCCTACATCCAGTTGAGGTGGTATTGATTAGGGTTTCGATGACCAGGGAGCTTAACTGCTATGCCTGGCTCTCGGCGAGATCTTTCTTCCCCTAAACCGCCGCCGGGTCGTCCCTTTATATAGAGAGGTTGACGCCCAGCAGCTCTCAGAGTCCCGGCCGGCTCATAAGAGTGTCCGGCTCGGACTCTCAACTATTCTTGCCTTACACTACAAGTTCTATCATAATGGCGGTTGTAACTACGGGCCTTAAGCCATATCCGCGTCTTAAGCCCATCTTTGGCCCGCCGTCTTCAAGCTTGGCGCCGGGCTTCAGGCGATGACCATTATGAGTAACCCGGCCCCTCCTGGCGGGTGACTCTAAGGTTTATATCCTCAACACTAAGTGTTCCTCCGGTATTCGGGAGTTGCATAATCTCATAGTCATAGGAACATGTATAAGTCATGAAGAAAGCAATAGCAACATACTAAACGATCAAGTGCTAAGCTAACGGAATGGGTCAAGTCAATCACATCATTCTCTAATGATGTGATCCCGTTAATCAAATGACAACTCATGTCTATGGCTAGGAAACTTAACCATCTTTGATTCAACGAGCTAGTCAAGTGGAGGCATACTAGTGACACTCTGTTTGTCTATGTATTCACACATGTACTAAGTTTCCGGTTAATACAATTCTAGCATGAATAACAAACATTTATCATGATATAAGGAAATATAAATAACAACTTTATTATTGCCTCTAGGGCATATTTCCTTCAGTCTCCCACTTGCACTAGAGTCAATAATCTAGATTACACAGTAATGATTCTAACACCCATGGAGTCTTGGTGCTGATCATGTTTTGCTCGTGAGAGAGGCTTAGTCAACGGGTCTGCAACATTCAGATCCATATGTATCTTGCAAATCTCTATGTCTCCCTCCTTGACTTGATCGCGGATGGAATTGAGGCGTCTCTTGATGTGCTTGGTTCTCTTGTGAAATCTGGATTCCTTTGCCAAGGCATATGCACCAGTATTGTCACAAAAGATTTTCATTGGACCCAATGCACTAGGTATGACACCTAGATCGGATAGGAACTCCTTCATCCAGACTCCTCCATTTGCTGCTTCCGAAGCAACTATGTACTCCGCTTCACACGTAGATCCCGCGACGACGCTTTGCTTAGAACTGCACCAACTGACAGATCCACCGTTAAATATAAATACGTATCCGGTTTGTGACTTAGAGTCATCCGGATCAGTGTCAAAGCTTGCATCGACGTAACCATTTACGACGAGTTCTTTGTCACCTCCATAAACGAGAAACATATCCTTAGTCCTTTTCAGGTATTTCAGGATGTTCTTGACCGCTGTCCAGTGATCCACTCCTGGATTACTTTGGTACCTCCCTGCTAAACTAATAGCAAGGCACACATCAGGTCTGGTACACAACATTGCATACATGATAGAACCTATGGCTGAAGCATAGGGAACAACATTCATTTTCTCTCTATCTTCTGCAGTGGCCGGGCATTGAGTCTAACTCAACTTCACACCTTGTAACACAGGCAAGAACCCTTTCTTTGCTTGATCCATTTTGAACTTCTTCAAAAATTTATCAAGGTATGTGCTTTGTGAAAGTTCAATTAAGTGTCTCGATCTATCTCTATAGATCTTGATGCCCAATATATAAGCAGCTTCACCGAGGTCTTTCATTGAGAACCTCTTGTTCAAGTATCCTTTTATGCTATCCAGAAATTCTATATCATTTCCAATCAATAATATGTCATCCACATATAATATTAGAAATTCTACAGAGCTCCCACTCACTTTCTTGTAAATACAGGCTTCTCCAAAAGTCTGTATAAAACCATATGCTTTGATCACACTATCAAAACGTTTATTCCAACTCCGAGATGCTTGCACCAGTCCATAAGTGGATTGCTGGAGCTTGCACACTTTGTTAGCATCCTTTGGATCGATAAAACCTTTGGGTTGCATCATATACAAATCTTCTTCCAGAAATCCACTCAGGAATGCAGTCTTTACATCCATTTGCCAAATTTCATATAATCATAAAATGCAGCAATTGCTAACATGATTCGGACAGACTTAAGCATCGCTACGGGTGAGAAGGTCTCATCGTAGTCAACTCCTTGAACTTGTCGAAAACCTTTTGCAACAAGTCGAGCTTTGTAGACAGTAACATTACCGTCAGCATTAGTCTTCTTCTTGAAGATCCATTTATTCTTGATGGCTTGCCGATCATCGGGCAAGTCAACCAAAGTCCACACTTTGTTCTCATACATGGATCCCATCTCAAATTTCATGGCCTCAAGCCATTTCACGGAATCTGGGCTCATCATCGCTTCCTCATAGTTCGCAGGTTCGTCATGGTCAAGTAACATGACCTCCAGAACAGGATTACCATACCAATCTGGCGCGGATCTTACTCTGGTTGACCTACGAGGTTCAGTAGTAACTTGATCTGAAGTTACATGATCATCATCATTAGCTTCCTCTCTAATTGGTGTAGGAGTCACAGGAACAGATTTCTGTGATGAACTACTTTCCAATAAGGGAGCAGGTACAGTTACCTCATCAAGTTCTACTTCCCCCACTCACTTCTTTTGAGAGAAACTCCTTCTTTAGAAAGGATCCATTCTTAGCAACGAATGTCTTGCCTTCGGATCTATGATAGAAGGTGTACCCAACAGTCTCCTTTGGGTATCCTATGAAGACACATTTCTCTGATTTGGGTTCGAGCTTATCAAGTTGAAGCTTTTTCACATAAGCATCGCAGCCCCAAACTTTAAGAAACGACAACTTGGGTTTCTTGCCAAACCACAGTTCATAAGGTGTCATCTCAACGGATTTAGATGGTGCCCTATTTAACGTGAATGCAGCCGTCTCTAAAGCATAACCCCAAAACGATAGCGGTAAATCAGTAAGAGACATCATAGATCGCACCATATCTAGTAAAGTACGATTACGACGTTCGGACACACCATTACGCTGTGGTGTTCCGGGTGGAGTGAGTTGCGAAACTATTCCGCATTGTTTCAAATGAAGACCAAACTCGTAACTCAAATATTCTCCTCCATGATCAGATCATAGAAACTTTATTTTCTTGTTACGATGATTTTCCACTTCACTCTGAAATTCTTTGAACTTTTCAAATGTTTCAGACTTATGCTTCATCAAGTAGATATACCCATATCTGCTCAAATCATCTGTGAAGGTGAGAAAATAATGATACCCGCCGCGAGCCTCAACATTCATCGGACCACATACATTAATATGTATGATTTCCAACAAATCTTTTGCTCCTCCATTGTTCCGGAGAAAGGCGTTTTAGTCATCTTGCCCATGAGGCATGGTTCGCAAGTACCAAGTGATTCATAATAAAGTGATTCCAAAAGTCCATCAGAATGGAGTTTCTTCATGCGCTTTACACCAATATGACCTAAACGGCAGTGCCACAAATATGTTGCACTATCATTATCAACTCTGCATCTTTTGGCTTCAATATTATGAATATGTGTGTCACTACTATCGAGATTCAACAAAAATAGACCACTCTTCAAGGGTGCATGACCATAAAAGATATCACTCATATAAATAGAACAACCATTATTCTCTGATTTAAATGAATAACCGTCTCGCATCAAACAAGATCCAGATATAATGTTCATGCTTAACGCTGGCACCAAATAACAATTATTCAGGTCCAAAACTAATCCCAAAGGTAGATGTAGAGGGAGCGTGCCGGCTGCGATCACATCGACTTTGGAACCATTTCCCACGCGCATCGTCTCCTCGTCCTTAGCCAATCTTCGCTTAATCCGTAGTCCCTATTTCAAGTTGCAAATATTAGCAACAGAACCAGTATCAAATACCCAGACACTACTGCGAGCATTAGTAAGGTACACATCAATAACATGTATGTCACATATACCTTTGTTCACCTTGCCATCCTTCTTATCCGCCAAATACTTGGGACAGTTCCGCTTCCAGTGACCAGTCCCTTTGCAGTAGAAGCACTCAGTCTCAGGCTTAGGTCCAGACTTGGGCTTCTTCACTTGAGCAGCAACTTGCTTGCCGTTCTTCTTGAAGTTTCCCTTCTTCCCTTTACCCTTTTTCTTGAAACTGGTGGTCTTGTTGAGCATCAACACTTGATGCTCTTTCTTGATTTCTACCTCCGCAGCCTTTAGCATTGCGAAGAGCTCGGGAATTGTCTTACCCATCCCTTGCATATTATAGTTCATCACGAAGCTCTTGTAGCTTGGTAGCAATGATTGAAGAATTCTATCAATGAAACTATCATCAGGAAGATTAATTCCCAGTTGAATCAAGTGATTGTTATACCCAGACATTTTGAGTATATGTTCACTGACAGAACTATTCTCCTCCATTTTGCAGCTGTAGAACTTATTGGAGACTTCATATCTCTCAATCCGGGCATTTGCTTGAAATATTAACTTCAACTCCTGGAACATCTCATATGCTCCATGACGTTCAAAACGTCGTTGAAGTCCCGGTTCTAAGCCGTAAAGCATGGCACACTGAACTATCGAGTAGTCATCACCTTTGGTCTGCCAGACGTTCATAACATCTGGCATTGCTCCTGCAGTGGGTTTGGCACCTAGCGGTGCTTCCAGGACGTAATTCTTCTGTGAAGCAATGAGGATAATCCTCAAGTTACGGACCCAGTCCGTGTAGTTGCTACCATCATCTTTCAACTTAGCTTTCTCTAGGAACGTATTAAAATTCAACGGAACAACAACACGGGCCATCTATCTACAACATCATAGACATGCAAAATACTATCAGGTACTAAGTTCATGATAAATTAAAGTTCATTAATCAAATTACTTAAGAACTCCCACTTAGATAGACATCCCTCTAATCATCAAGTGATCACGTGATCCATATGAACTAAACCATGTCCGATCGTCGCGTGAGATGGAGTAGTTTTCAATGGCGAACATCGCTATGTTGATCATATCTACTATATGATTCACGCTCGACCTTTCGGTCTCAGTGTTCCGAGGACATATCTGCATATGCTAGGCTCGTCATGTTTAACCCGAGTATTCTGCATGTGCAAAACTGGCTTGCACCCGTCGTATGTGAACGTAGAGCTTATCACACCCGATCATCACATGGTGTCTCGGCACGACGAACTTTCGCAATGGTGCATACTTTGGGAGAACACTTGTACCTTGAAATTTAGTGAGAGATAATCTTATAATGCTACCGCCGAACTAAGCAAAATAAGTTGCATAAAGGATAAACATCACATGCAATCAATATAAGTGATATGATATGGCCATCATCATCTTGTGCCTTTGATCTCCATCTCCAAAGCACCGTCATGATCACCATCGTCACTGGCGCGACACCTTGATCTCCATCGCAGCATCGTTGTCATCTCGCCAACTATTGCTTCTACGACTATCGCTACCGCTTAGTGATAAAGTAAAGCAATTACATGGCGATTGCATTTCATACAATAAAGCGACAACCATATGGCTCCTGCCAGTTGCCGATAACTTTGTTACAAAACATGATCATCTCATACAATAAAATTTAGCATCATGTCTTGACCATATCACATCACAACATGCCCTGCAAAAACAAGTTAGACGTCCTCTACTTTGTTGTTGCAAGTTTTACGTGGCGGCTACGGGCTGAGCAAGAACCGTTCTTACCTACGCATCAAAACCACAATGATTTTTCATCAAGTGTGCTGTTTTAACCTTCGACAAGGACCGGGCATAGCCACACTCGATTCAACTAAAGTTGGAGAAACTAACAACCGCCAGCCACCTCTGTGCGAAGCACGTCGGTAGAACCAGTCTCGCGTAAGCGTACGCGTAATGTCGGTCTGGGCCGCTTCATCCAACAATACCGCCGAATCAAAGTATGACATGCTGGTAAGCAGTATGACTAGTATCGCCCACAACTCTTTGTGTTCTACTCGTGCATATAATATCTACGCATAGACCTGGCTTGGATGCCACTGTTGGGGAACGCAGTAATTTCAAAAAATTTCCTACGCACACGCAGGATCATGGTGATGCACAGCAACGACAGGGGAGAGTGTAGTCCACGTACCCTCGTAGACCGTAAGCAGAAGGGTTATGACAACGCGGTTGATGTAGTCGTACGTCTTCATGATCCGACCAATCCTAGTACCGAAAGTACGGCACCTCCACGATCTGCACACGTTCGGCTCGGTGACGTCCCACGAACTCTCGATCCAGCTGAGTGTCGAGGGACAGCTTCGTCAGCACGACAGCGTGATGACGGTGACGATGAAGCTACCGGCGCAGGGCTTCGCCTAAGCACTGCAACGATATGATCGAGGTGGATTATGGTGGAGGGGGGCACCGCACACGGCTAAGAGATCAATGATCAACTTGTGTGTCTATGGGGTGCGCCCCTCCCCGTATATAAAGTAGTGGAGGAGGGGGAGGGCCGGCCCTCTATGGCGCGCCCTGGAGGAATCCTACTCCCACCGGGAGTAGGATTCCCCCCTTCCCTAGTTGGACTAGGAGAGAAGGAAGGGGGAGAGAGGGAGGAAGGAAAGGGGGCGCCGCCCCCCCTACCTAGTACAATTTGGACCAGAGGGGGAGGGGCCGCGCGGCCTGCCCTGGCTACCCCTCTCTCTCCACTAAAGCCCATTAGGGCCCATATACCCCCCGGGGGGTTCCGGTAACCCCCTGTACTCCGGTATATGCCCGAACTCTCCCGAAACCTTTTCGATCTCCAAAAATAGTCATCCAATATATCGATCTTTATGTCTCAGCCATTTAGAGACTCCTCGTCATATCCGTGATCATATCCGGGACTCAGAACTACCTTCGGTACATCAAAACACATAAACTCATAATACCGATCGTCGCCGAACGTTAAGCGTGCGGACCCTATGGGTTCGAGAACTATGTAGACATGACCGAGACTCATCTCCGGTCAATAACCAATAGCGGAACCTAGATGCTCATATTGGTTCCTACATATTCTACGAATATCTTTATCGGTCAAACCGCATAACAACATATTATGTTCCCTTTGTCCTCAGTATGTTACTTGCCCGAGATTCGATCATCGGTATCTCAATACCTAGTTCAATCTCGTTACCGGCAAGTCTCTTTAGTCGTTCCGTAATGCATCATCCTGCAACTAACTCATTAGTCACATTGCTTGCGAGGCTTATAGTGATGTGCATTACCGAGAGGGCCCAGAGATACCTCTCCGACAATCGGAGTGACAAATCCTAATCTCGATCTATGCCAACTCAACAAGTACCATCGGAGACACCTGTAGAGCACCTTTATAATCACCCAGTTACGTTGTGACGTTTGGTAGCACACTAAGTGTTCCTCCGGTATTCGGGAGTTGCATAATCTCATAGTCATAGGAACATGTATAAGTCATGAAGAAAGCAATAGCAACATACTAAACGATCAAGTGCTAAGCTAACGTAATGGGTCAAGCCAATCACATCATTCTCTAATGATGTGGTCCCATTAATCAAATGACAACTCATGTCTATGGCTAGGAAACTTAACCATCTTTGGTTCAACGAGCTAGTCAAGTAGAGGCATACTAGTGACACTCTGTTTGTCTATGTATTCACACATGTACTAAGTTTTCGGTTAATACAATTCTAGCATGAGTAATAAACATTTATCATGATATAAGGATATATAAATAACAACTTTATTATTGCCTCTAGGGCATATTTCCTTCAGCTGTGAGGTGGACCCTCGCACCGTCCAACGTGCGAAGGCCAGAAACGCCCCTGAGATGCGGCCCTGTTGAGACCTGGAATGTCGTCGCAGACGCGCAGCCCGCTGTCCTCGCCAGGATGGGGAGCCGCGTCGTGTGGCGGGCGGCGGTCGCCGCGTATGGTCCTTGCCTCTTGAAGCTCCTGGATCGCCTTGGTGATGAACTCCTGAGCACTAGGCGCTCCATGCCTTGTGCCCTCTTGAGGGAAATGTGCGGCGAAGCACACCTCCACATGGTGCCCGAGCGCCTCCATCGTGACGTTGGCTAGGTCTGAGGCCGTCCAGAAGAGAGCCCCCGAGCCCAGCCTGAGGAGGGCGCCGGGCATAGATCCTGAGGTGGTGCCGCTGGAAACGCCGCTCTCCTGAGGCCCTTGGCGGAGTAGCTGCTTCTTCTTCTTGGGGATGGACTCATGAGGGTACAGGGTGCCTTCGTTGTCGGGGTCTTCGGCTGCTGTAGCTTGGTAAGCGCGCTTGAGGGAGCACACCGCGTCCTTTTCTTCACAGGGGACCGTGATGATGCCGCCGCTCCCTGGCATCTTGAGGACGTTGTAGCCATGGTGGGTCACTGCCATAAACTTGGCCAAGGCTGGATACCCAAGGATGGCGTTGTACGGCAGGAGGATGTGGGGGACGTCGAAGTCGATGAGCTCGGTGCGGTAGTTGTCACGCTGGCCGAAGGTGACAGGGAGGCAGACCTGCCCTATCGGGATGGTGGAGCCATCGATCACTCCTGAGAAAGGCTTGGTAGGTTGTAGCTGATCGTATGGCACCTGGAGGCTGTCGAATGTCTCGACGAACAGGACATTAATCCCTTCGCCGCCATCGATGAGGGTCTTGGTGACTTGAATGTTGCTGATGATGAGTGAGCAGAGCATCGGGAGGGCGCCGGCGGTTGCTGCGCACTTGAGCTGGTCTGACGAGCTGAAGGTGATGGCGCACTTGGACCACTTGAGAGGTTGCGTGGCCTCGAGCCTGGGAAGGGCCGCGTTCACCTCACGAGCAAACTGCTTGAAGATATGCTGAGAGGCTGGGGCTTGAGCACCACCCAAGATGCAGGCGATGGCACAAGGCTCTTGGAAGCCCCTCGGCCCGCTCGTCCTGATGATGGTCGTCGTTCCTCCTTGGTGGCGGTAGCAGCGGAGGGAGGTGGGCGTTGCCCCAAGGGCGGTCCTCAGGAGGCTGCTCCCTCCAGGCGCCCTCGCGAGGCTGGTCTTGCCAGCGATCCTCACGAAGTTGGTCGCGCCACTCCTGGCGGGGGCCACGGTCATCCTAGTGTCCCCCACTTCGTCCTCCTCCTCAGCCGTAGCCGCGGTCGCTGCGCTCAGGGCGTCGACCGAAGTGCCCGTCGCGGATGGCCCTGAGCTCTTGACAGTCATTGGTGTTGTGGCTGTGTACGTTGTGGAAGACGCAGAACGGACGGCTGCTCTTGGACGACTCGGGGTGGTCTCGACCGCGCTTCATCTCTGGCTCGGCCGTGAGCACGACCACTCCCTTGCGCTTCACATCTTTGGCCTTGGCCTTCTTGTCTTCCTTGTCAGTGGCTGGAAGCTTGAGGATGGAGAGGCGCCCCTCCTCAACTCTTGCGCACTTGGTTGCCATGTTGAACATCTCCAGGGCCGTGCATAGTTCCTCGTGGATGGCGAGCTCCTCCTTCATCTTGATGTTGCGGACGCCATCAGAGAACGCGGAGGTGATGGCCTCGTCTGTCACCTTGGGGATCTTGAGGCGAACGCTGTTGAAGCGCTGGATGTACTTCTGCAAGGTTTCCCCTGACTGCTGCTTGATGCGCCGCAGGTCACCTGCAGCCGGCGGGCGGTCGCGAGTGCCCTGGAAGTTGGCAACGAAACGCTCGCGCATCTCGCCCCAGGAGGAGATTAATCCCGCGGGCAAGTTCAGAAGACACGACGCGCACCATCTTTGAGGGCCATGGGAAACCAGTTCGCCATAACCTTTCCGTCGCCGTTGGCTGCCTCGGTGCTCAGCTCGTAGAGCTGCAAGAACTCCACGGGGTCGCGGGTGCCATCGTAGCGCGGAGGCAGGTTCGGCTTGAACTTGCCATGCCAGACGACGCTGCGCAACTCGGGAGTGAAGGCACGGTAGCCTGCTGTGGTCACTGGAGCCCGTCGTGGAGGCGGAGCCTGATCTTGATATCCTCCCGCCGCTGCCGCAGGCGGCACGCGGTCTTGATGCAGTGGTGTTGGGAGCGCAGGAGCGTTTTCTTGCGGCCTCAGGACTTCTTGGCAGCTTCCTTCTTCGTGCACGTGCGCCCGGTGTGGCGAGGCACGCCGCGAGATCGCGCGTCTTGGTGCGAGGGCGCCGTCTTGATGCGAAGGTGGAGGAGGCACTCCGTGAGCTACGTCACCCGCGGCTGGAGGTGGGCGAGCACTAGAAAAAAAAGACACATTCGTGACATTTAGGGCCGAATGAATTTTTTCTGTCATACTTATGACACTTCTATGACGATAATTGTGACAAAACCCGGTATCATCATAGATGTGGTGGGCTCCTACTTCTATGACAAAAAATCATGACAGAGAATGGGCTTTTCGTCCTGGGCGGGCTGGAGATGCAGCTGCATGACATTCTTTGGGCCGTCCATGATGGAAAAAACCGTGGTAGAAGCGAGGGCGAGGAAAGTATCGGGGAGTTCCCGGTTACGGTGGCTGGTCGGGGGCCGAGCGATGCGCGTTTCTCTCATAGGTATCCGCGTGTGTGCGAGGCGTTGGGCTCTAACTGAACCCGAGGGAGGCGTTGGGCTCTAACTGAACCCGAGCGATTGCACTGCAGGCTACGCGTTACTGAACCCGAGCGATTGATCAATCCCTTGCTCTTAACTGAACCCGATTGAGCGATTCCTTCGCTACTGAAGCCGATCGATGCTGCCTCTGGATGAACAGTGAGTGTTGTTGGGGGGTTTGGATGAACAGTTCCCGGTGGGGGTTGGATGAACAAGACCCCGTGGTAGTAGAGGCCGTTGCCGCTGGATGAACAGTACCCCGATCGATCAAGCCGGTGGATGAACAGGACCCCGTGGAGGGCTGGATGAATAGGACCCCGTGGAGGGCTGGTTGAACAGTAGCCGGTGGAGGGCTAGTTGAACAGTAGCCGGTGGAGAGCTGGATGAACAGTAGCCCATGGAGGGGTGGTTGAACAGGACCCCTGTGGAGAGGGCTGGTTGAACAGTAGCCGGTGGAGGAGCGCGCGGTGGAGGCTGGATGAACAGGAGCCCGTGGATGAACAGTCGCAGGTGTAGGCTGGAGGAGGTCGACGGTGGATGAACAGGAGCCCGTGGAGGCTGGAGGAGGTCGACGGTGGAGATGAACAGTATCCCGTGGAGTCCCGTTTTGCGGTACGCCACACCCCTCCCGATGAACAGGACCCCCGTTTCGACCGTAGCGCTCCAACACAAGTCCGTTTCCTTCGTTTTGCGGTACGCCACACCCCTCCCGATCAACAGGACCCTGTTTCGACCCTAGGAGGTCCGTTTCCTCCGTTTGCCGGTACGCCAGACTCCTCCCAATGAACATGATCCCGTTTCCACCATTGCCGGTCGAACACAAGGCCGTTTCCTCCGTTCTGCGCTACGGCAGGTCTCGTTTCCATCGCCTGTTCCGTCCAAGCCGGTTTGTTCCCGATGAACAACACGCGTTCCGTTGCCTCCCGATGAATACGACGCATTCCGTTGCCTCCCCATGAACACGACGACGACGCAGTGTCTCCGTTTCGACCCAGCCACAGCCATGTACACGAGCCCTGGCCGTACGTATGCGCGAGTAGGCGTTCGAGACCCCGCCCGTATGTACGTACGTGGCCATATTTACTTTTTTGCACCCTGGCCGCTGTACGTACGTGTACATGCTACGTGCGCGCCTCTACTACCACACGTGCGCGCCTCTACTACGACACGTGCCCTTCCTTGCACGGCCACGGTGCATCGCTGCAGCCTGCAGACAGACCGATCGTATGTACATACACGTTCGCGACCAGAATGACAACACTACGTACGCTTCGACCAGGTGGGTCCCGACTGTCAGGCACTTCCTTGCGTGCGAAGATGTAGCTGGTGGGTCCCAGCAGTCAGGGGGCGAATCATTTTTTTTGCCCGTAATATGGACGCACTTCCTTGCGTGCGAAGATGTAGCTGGTGGGTCCCAGCAGTCAGGGGGAGAAAACATTATTTTTCAGGGTAAAAAGGATGCAGTTGCATGCATGCGTCCATGGGTGTGGTGCGTCCCCACTGTCAGCCTCTCACGTACAGTCATCTTCTGATGACTCTCGGTTGTTGACCACGTTGACCACACCGTGCCGAGCGCACCAAGGCCGGTGGACGATGGCGAGGCCCCAGACTGGAACGACCCGGAGATGGGGAAGATGCGGCAGTGAAGTCGCAGATGGAGAGGAGTGGGAAACTTGACTGGTTTGGGTGCGCGACAGCACTGCCGCGGTGCCGCCCATGGGAGACAGGAGCAAGAACAGAGGTTGAAGAAGGAGCACGGCTGTTGGATTAACATCGAATGGTCCAGCTGCTAGAATCATTTGTTGATTAAGTTGACAAAGCCCTGCGTACACGTCCGCTTAGTTGGCCCACAAGTCAGCCACCAAATCTGACGGGTCCCAGCTGTCAACGGGAGGAATAATTTTTTTCGCATAACAAAGAGGCACTTCATTCCGTGCGATGATACAGCTAGTGGGTCCCAGCTGTCAGGGGGAGCAAACATTTTTTTCAGCTTAATAAGGAGGAACTTTCCTTGCGTGCGACCATGGACTTCGTGGGTTCCAGCAGTCAGGATCTCCACGTACAGTCCTCTTCCGATGACTCTCATTTGTTTACCACGCCGCACCGAGCGCAGCGAGGCGGTGGACGACGGCGAGGCCCCGGACGGGAACGACCCGGAGATGGGAAGACGCGGCAGTGGAGTCGCAGATTGAGACGAGGAGAAGGGTTATAACTGGTTCTGGTGCGACGTGGGGCCGCAGTCGGTGGAGAATAACAGGAGGTGTGGAGGGGTGGAGGGATAGCCTGGCCGGCGGTGGGGTAGCGCTTCGCAGCGATGCGTGCTAGGCAGAGCCGCTAGCCGCCGAAGGCCGGACCAGGCGGTCCCGGCGACGCTGGAGGAAGAAGACGAGAGATTGAAGGTGCATGCCGGCCGTTGGATATAAATCCAATGGCTGTGGATGTCATAATCATTTGTTGACCAAGATGACAACGCCCTGTGTAGGCTTCGACCTATTGGCCCACATGTCAGCCTGCAAAAATGTGGCATATATTTAACCCATGTTTTGTCCATTTGCTGGGCTGGGTGAACAAATAATTTCACGTCAATGCGGCCCATTTATATTTTCTAAGAAATCCCAGCCCATTTGCACTTTCTTGAAATACACGAATTAGCTGGGCTCGTTCTATATATAATGTTAGGTTAGAAGGAGCAATTAATATTAGAAAATAAACCAGAGCGACACATTTTTTATATATAAAATTAACAAATTAGTGAGTTATTGCTCAAAATAAAAATGAGCGCGTTATTATTACATTGGTCCTTAAAATCTTCGCAAGCTTTTGTACGCAATCACTAGGATTTTCCTGCCTGTGAGTCAAAAACAACCAGGATTTTCCTTCCCAACTTCTGTTAAACATTTACTTTTATAAGTTAATAACATGTGGGATGTTTTTATAATGTATATATAAGTCTGTATAAAATATACGATAATAGTAATAATATAAATATATATAATGTGGTTAGAAGGGAAAACATAAATTGGAGACAACATTATTATTCTTATATACAGATAAATAGAACAGAGATCTGCGTTTTACCAAGAAAAATACATTGGGCTAACAGTCTTTGAGAAAAAGCCCATAGGCCGGTATGGACCTCAAAAAATATGTTGAAACCACTGTCTCTGTATGTCGTGGGCTACACATGTTAAAAAACAAAACCTAGGCCTAGCTGATACTTGTTCGCCCTCTGAAAAAATGATACCAGCTAGATCCCCGAGCGAACTGAATTAAAGAGGGGGCCGGCGGCGCGACTAAAGAAGCACATCAGGAGCAATTTTTTTCTTCAGTGGATGGCTCTAGATGGCGTTTTTTACTTGCCTCTGCACCATACAACTTGTATTTTTAGCCTCCCAGTCCATGGTGGACCAGCAGCCCATTTGCTGGGCAGGCCAACCTACAGAAACCAGCACTCGATTTTTCATCAAGCCCCAAAAACAACGCAGTACTATGTTTGTTTTGAGGCCGAAAACATTACGGCAGGGGTTGAGTGAGGGGGGGGGGGGGAGACAGAGCAAAAAGATTAAAAAGATATGATGCGGAGCAGGTGCAATTCTACTCGGGAAGAAGGTGCGCCGTTGACACCCACACGTCACAAATCCCACAGTAGGCATACTAACAAGTTCACACACAAGTACAACAGAAAAGGTAAACAATTGTATCAAACTCAAGTTCACAGGACACGTTCATATTCATAGCCAACATTCACAATCAACAACTCAAAGGATTCATATATACACAAGTTCAGCGTCTATGCATCCAAATGATTGATAGATCACACGACAATATTCATAGATAATTCACAAAAAGATTCAGATATACACATGTTCAGTATGTTTATGCATCCAAATGATTGAGATCACAGCAAATATCATCCATGGACAAACTTTAATTACCTAGGGTATAGACTGGTAAATGGTGTTCAGTCGGAGGTACTTCTTGCTAAAATTAATGCTTGTACGAGTAAACTTTTGAGTACATAAGAGGCAACACAGACAATCTGAACTTTGCTTGTAGGTTTATCCTCAAATAGTGGCCTCGTGCCGAGGGAGGTTTGACCAACTTGGCCACTACTTTCATCCAACTAGTTTACTGGCTCATCTTGGTCCTGTAGCTCGCCAAAATTCTACATTGCAGACAAGAAAGGAGGCGGTTGAGAAAATGAACCACCCAAATTTTTTGTGCAGTTCAAATGAAATGGAGCATCCCTGGCGTGCAGACTGATTAAGTGCCAGAATAATATACGCGTCAACCAACTTGTCTGGAATCTTTAGACTCCATGCCATACATTTCGCTACCATATGTGCCGATAACCAAAAGGCACAAGTTGGGATCAAAGACTGGATTGCGTTTTGCTGGGCTATGCGCCAAGCAATATTTTTGGCATTCACTCTCCTAATACTTGGAGTTTGACAACTGGTTGATGCCGGTTGATACTCGAATGAATAAAGGCACATCTTCTTGTCAACATCGATGCTTGACTGAGTGAACTTTGGAGTACATAGCAGCATCATAAGTACCTGTCCATCTGATCTTTTGTGCAGTTCTATTGAAATCACCCAAGGTAATGATTTGCCTGCGAGTTCAGGCTCCAAGTTACTCCTTTATGAAATTGGCAAATAGTAGCACAATACCAAATTACCAATACATATGAAAAGCACAATAATCAGGATAAAGACCAGTACCAACCTGCGTGAGGTAGCATATCAATTACTATTTCCTTTGACTGGAAGCCGAGATAAGCCAAGCGACTGACAGCAAAGGAAGAATGCAAGCCGAGATTAGCAACTGACAGGAAAGGAAGGAAGCTGTCAAGGCAATGAAGCACCCAAAGTTTTTGTGCAGTTCCACCAAAATCGAGCATCCCTGTTGGAACATATATTGAGAGAGTGAGATTACTGTAATAGTGGGACTAGTTGATGAAACATACACTAACAAATAGAAGCACCCTCATTATCTTAATGGGTAAAGTTAGCAACATAGTAGTCTTTCTTAAAGAGAGGTATTTGTTTATTTAATTAGTGCCAATTAGCTCAACACTGAAAGCATTGCCATGTATCATAGGTTGCAAAACTTTAACATGCAAAGATAAAGGAGTTTCTCATGACAGTAGCACGATACAAATAGAGATGACAGCAAACTAATATGGATGAAGGCCATAGGCCGGTACCAACCTGAGCAAAAAAGCTTATTCATGTAGTCCCAGAAGAGATGATAAAGCGCTCACTGGAATCACTCAATAGTATATATTTTTGTGCAGTTCAAATGTATGGTTGAAATCACTCTTGTTTACCAGTGCCGAGATTATACCGAAAGATTATCAAGAACTTCCAGCAGAGTTAAAGCACTGGCTGGGATACAGTTCATTGTATTGTCTGGTGTAGTTCCACTAAAATGTATGATTGGCACAACATGATCCCTGTTTGCACCAGTAGGAACAAGGTGAAACCTTCCTTAGCTTAGTGAGAAAGGATAGAAAGACATTAGCATATTACTCTAACAGTAGCATCAAATTCATCATGGACAATACGCAGAAGTGGAAGGGCTCCCTGGAGGATCGTCTCACATGTAAGGTAGACGTTGCCGGAGCCCTTGAATGGCCTCGACTGAGGCCTCGGCTTCAGCAATATCACCTTGGCACTATTTATTCTTCTTCTTCTTCCTCTTCATGCTCTATTCTCTTTCTCCTCGCCAGTTGGTGAAACCAAGTACATGATTGGCCTTCTATTTCAGAATTGGTTTTGTCGGTGAGGGAGTACAAGTGTACTAGTAAACAATAGCATTATTTTCTCATGGCAGTCGCAAAATAGAGATGAACACATGCATTAAATATCATTCTTACCTAAAGGAAGGTTATGGTGCCAATATGAATGATGAGGATTGGAACACAGATCTCCCTTTGTGCAGTTCCACCAAAATGAACCAACTGTTCCATTCTGACGTTCCAGTTAAACAACACAAAAGTCACTTCTTTTAAGAAGTGTTTTGTTCAGTGCACCAAAAGGTCACAACAGCAACCAGGTGAAATGCATATCCCTGTTTGCACAAATAGCTATAGAGGAAACAGTCAGAGTCTCAAACAATTACAGGCAAAAACATTTGGCTAAACTTGTCATGGCTTATAACAGTGGCATGGCTTCATTTTACCAGGGGCATTAGATTAATAACAGCTAAATATTTGGTATAAGGGCATGGGACCATGGGTGCACCAGCAGTCCAGCACCATGTACCTAAACAGGGGCATAAAGTGGTGATTCAGAGTTTGTTGCCCCGAGAAACAAACATCCAAGAAACATATCTGGGTTGGTCCCATTTTTGTTCACTCTAGCCACCTACTCCTATGTTTTTTTGGAAATGGAGGCGTGCCCCCGGCCTCTGCATCATAATGATGCATGCAGCCATCTTATGTGTGGATAGCAAATCTAGTCCTGGTCATACCACTGTGTACAGCGTTTCCCCTATATTTCCCTTTTCGACCAAGAGACCGGTTGGATGACCAGTCTGTACTACTTTCACCCCCTATCCTTCCTGTTTGTACCAAGTCCGATGCACATACTAAATTCCCCCACCCCCGATTTATTTCTTGTTTGAACCAAGTACAAGATTCGACTCCATGAAGTAGCTTTACCTCTAACAATAGAAAAAAATAGGTGACGTTGGACCATCCGATCAAGAGGGGCTGAGAGGCAGAAAATGATGCACATGCAGCGACGTAGCGAGCTGGGGAAGTAGAACTACGACGGTTTCGAAGGAAGATATACCTGAAGGTCGTCGGAATGTGGATAGGTGGGCGGCAGGAGGCCGGATCCGCCCACACTAGGGCAACGACGAAGGGATCGGAGGACCTCCCGCGCCGGCGCTCGCCCAGAGATAACAGTGCGGTCGACAGTGGGTCTCCTCCCTCGCTGTCGACGACGGCCTAAACGCTGCCCTTCCTCCCCTTCACCGGTGGAGGGGATACGTCCGGATCTGTAACCAGCGGTGAGGATAGAAAGACAGTGTTTCTTGAAGGGAGAAAGATAGTGTTACCACCGCTATCTTGTTTAGATCTGCAGAGGATGAGAGTGTGTGAATAGAGCAACCCTAGCAAGCAAGCGCGGAGGCTCCGGCCTATATATATGTAGTGGGGTAGTTTTACTTTTTCACTCCATCAAAACAATCGTTTAAAACTGTGTACATGCCAGGTCGCCGTTTTTTAGTTGTTGACTGTTTTTTGAGATAGCTACCGGCTTATTCCAAGTGGTGTTACGGTGTGCCAGGTCGTGCTTTGTATCGTTCAAGTCTGGTACAAGACCCTCCATTAAATGAACAACCACCCCCTCGTAAAAATTATGAACAAGCCCACGGCTAAAATTATCGGAAACGTGGGCTGCCCCAACATGCATTATTATTTATATTTTCTACTCCCTCCGTTCCTAAATATAAGTCTTTTTAGATTCAAATGGACCACAACATACGGATGTATGTAGACATATTTTAAAGTATGGATTCGTTCATTTTGGTCTGTATGTAGTCACTTGTTAGAATCTCTAAAAAGACTTATATTTGTGAACGGATGGAGTATGTGGGAGTATCCTCAAAACAAAATGTGAGAGTACAATATTTATTGGGCCCCTTTGTAAATGGTGGTAAATTTTGACCAAAGATTTAACTCACAAAATCTTAGTGCATGTTAACAAAAATTATATCGTTTGATTCGTATTTGAACATAGTTTTCAATGATGTAGGGGCTGTTTGGTTTCGAGCCACATATTGCCACACTTTGCCACACCCCACCTTAGGCAAATTTGACCAAGTTAGGTGGGTGTTTGGTTCTAGCCACACCTAAGACAAGAATGTTTTTATTAGAAGTGAACCCCACATGTCATAGACACAAAAAGTGTGGCAAGATTCCCTTGGGCAAGCCAAAGTGGGTCTAACAATTTGAGCAACTCAAGTTAGGCAAGTGTGGCAAAAATAATGTGGCAACATAAGACAAACATAGTCACAATCCAAACATCCCCGTAATTTTTTGTGACATGCATGAACATTTGGTTAGTTATATTTATAGTCAAAATTTTGCAAGGTGCATCAAATCAACACATGCAAGTATCAAAAGGAAAGTCACGGCATGCATGCATGCGTTGTACTCCCTCCGTTTCCAAATATAAGTCTTTTTAGAGATTGCAACAAGTGACTGTATACGAAGCAAAATGAGTGAATCTACACTCTAAAATATGTCTGCATACATCCGTATGTTGTAGTCCATTTGAAATATCTAAAAAGACTTATATTTAGGAACGGAGGGAGTAACTAATACATCGGTAAACGCAAATTATTGAAATATATCGAGTGCAGTGCTTTGATGTGTCGCGTCAACTCCTACAAGACCGAGAAGTTTGATTACTACAACGCCCTCTCGCCTTAACCGCACCTGCCTTTGGCTGCATGACAGGTGGGCCACCCACCTGTTGGGCCCACCTGTCATAGACGCAAAGGCAGGAGCAGTAAGTCAATGAAGCTGCGTCCCTCCCTTGCCCATGAGCGTGGTGGCTGGCAGGACTAGGAGAAGCTTTCGTTCGCTACACGCTCTCCCTCCCGCATGCGGTGGACATGCAGCAGTTAAACTCATGCATTAATTACGTAGTTCTCTCATTTTCCTCTCCGCCTTGGTCGCGGTTCACAATATTGAGCACTCCTATATGACTTGCCGCTCTATGTACATGCGGGACATCAAAGCATCCGGGCCCGCGTGCCATCCACCAAATCACAGCGAGGTGCTACAGTCGAGACTCATCGGTCACCCCGGTGTGGCCGTCATGACCCGTCATATAACAAAACCCACCTTTACCAGCAGTGGTAAAGTGGCCTCGAAGTTGGACTGGACGAAGCAACCATCATTTCACTGGAACGTTCATTGAAGCCCTTTCTCCCCTTTCTTGAAGAAAACCTCACTCCAGGCTACTCACTTCTGCCTTTTTTCTTCTATACCGACGAAGGAAAGGTGGGCTAATCAGTGAGGCTGCTATATTTTCATTCCAAGAATCTTCTTTTTGTGAAGCACCGACCGATTCTCACAGCCTATTCTTTTCCTGTTTTCATTGCGATTATGGTTTCCTTTCGACTGCTTTTTGTTTGTCAGTTCATTGATGGATCCTGGAGCATTAGCCAAAGAGTTGCCGGCGGACAATCCACTGGAGACAACGATCTCCAGGAAGCGAGCACCAACCAACGAGTTGACCATGTTGGCAGGCCAACCCATGGAGACGAAGAACTCCAAGAAACAAGCACTGGCCAAAGAGTTGACGACGTTGGCGGACGAACTCCTCAAAGAAAGTTGGAAGAACAGCAAGGGCCCCACCGTGCCTACCCCAGAAACTCTAATGGCCACCTATGCGAGGCTCAAGGCCGAGTTTGAGGAGATAGTCGTCGTTGAGAAGCAGTATTCCCCTGGCAAGGTGATGGCCCCCATCGAGGACGAGGAGATGGCCCCCAAAGGGATGGGATCCCCCGGTGAGCTGCACAAGGTAAAAAATAATGGCTTACCATAGTTATGGTTTTTTATTATTTGCAATGTGCTTGCTAATATGTTAGGGTTGTGCAGGTGCCGGTGGACGTCCTTGATGATTCCGATGTCGCGCTGTCCAGAGATCGTTTTCGATGTCGCGGTCCGTCCTATTGACATCGCCCCGGAGATCGACTCCGATGCCGCTGTCCATCCTGTGGACAGCGCCCCAGAGATCGATTCCGATGTCGCGGTCAGTCCTGTGGACATCACCCCAGAGATCGATTCCCATGCCGCTGTCCGTGCTGTGGTCATTGCCCGAGAGATCGATGACAAGAAATAGTTGGTCGCGCTAATCCTTCAAGGTAGTTTGCATTTCCCTGTGTTTAATTACCAAAACGATGCGTGTTATCAAACCATCTTAGGGCTAGTGCACTGTCTTGTGTGGGCGGTACTTGCTACTTTTGTTTGATAATGAATCATGCGAACCCTCTCCGAGTTGTGGAAACAGATGTATCCTCACCAGCTTTTGATGTAATATATCGCATGCTTAGATGTAAGTTTCAACTGTTTATCATATCAGCAGGGCTTGTTTGATGATTCTTGGTGTTAGTAGGCTAGCTACTGTGCCAGCTATAGTACTTGCAAAACACTCATCGAAGAGAAACGTTGGGGCTGATGAGCTCGTGGTACGCTTATACTTATCCGTCGTCGATCGGCCAATAGCCCAGGCTCCTAAAATTGTAGGCTTAGCAATTGATCAGACAATAGTCGACACAGATACATTCAGGCCTCATTTGGTTCATAGGGTAGCTAAATCGTAGCAAAAGTACAGAGACGTACAACACAAAATCATAGCAGTACAGAGACGTACTCCCTCCGTTCCAAAATAGATGACTCAACTTTGTACTACTAACTTTGAAACGGAGGGAGTACAAATCCTAGGCGGGCTAGTTTGGCCAAGTGGGTTTCAGTGATATGATGTGGTACAGTGCCGTCCAGTCTTCGCGTGTGGTAGCAGTATTGCAGGTAAACTAAGTTTTCTTGAAGAAGCGGAATTCAGTGAAGTCATGATGGTTCCTTCGTCCGACCAACTTACAGCGGGAAAGGTTGGGCCTGCGCTACGACCGGGGTGGACCAGGATAATTTTGTGCATGGCAGGTGGACCAGGATGGTCGACGTCCCACATGTCGGCGAATGGAAAGTATTCTTTTCTGATATAGAGGACGAGCAACGAGTATTCATTGTTTATTTTTGATGAAAGCTATTGTCTCCACTGTTACGACGGAGGAGTGTGAAACACGGCAGCCCAGTCAACTTGGCATGTGCACCACTCCCTCCTTCCTCATGTAATGCTACCATAGTGTTGACTATAAGGTTGGCTATAAAGGTTACAACTTTTTCTCACTTTCTCTCTATCTATTTCCTCTCAAATGTTTTTACCTTTCTTTTTTTAGACACAATTGTTTTTTATGCCTCTTTTTTTAGAATTAGTTTTTTTATACCTAGGAGCACGTGTAGAGACGGGCTGTTGCAGAGCCCACTCCTTGACTTTGTCAATGCCTCTCTCCTCCACATAAGCGGGCTTATAGGCCAGTATTTTACGGGTACTACTTGCTATGAATGCGGGTAGTTGGCGTCTGAGGGGGGGGGAGGGCTTGGAAGCGGTCCGGACTCCCGCATGGCCCACCTCACATTATCACCATATATTTCTTGGAGTCCATGCGCGGCGGGCGGGCGATCTCTTCTCCCTCCCCCGTCTCTCTCTTCTCAGCCGACGCCCGCCGAGCGATTAGATTTCAGCTATCGACGGTTTATTCAATTGCAGTCCCACATGTCAGTAAAATTGCAAGACAACGCGTGTCCCTTCTGGTGAGCGGCGTGCGAGTGGGACTGTCGGGGGTGCGACACGTACGAGTCGTAATTGTGCCGCCTTTTCTTTTGAACTTGCAAAGCGAAATATTTTCGTGCGATCGATCGATAGAAATCCAGAACAAAATGACGAGGGCGGTGGTTTCCCGCGCGTTAGGCGGGCTAGTTTGAGAGATACGACGTGCTACAGTGCCGTCCACTTGCTCCATTTTTATGTAAGCAAGAGTTTACACTCTTACGTGGGAGGAGTGCGAAACGAGGCGGATCTGATTTTGATCGAGGGATAACTGTTCCCTGCCAAATAATAGAGCACAGTTAATCTCCAGTGCCGGCCCACAATTTTACACCGGCATCTGTCCAAGAACATGATGGATGCCATCCAATGTTGCCCGCATACCTTTCGACAACTATATGAACTAACCGGACGAAATTCGTGCAAAGAAAGGAAATTTCAAATTAACCGGATGAAATTCATTACATTTCGAAAACTTTTCCTACAAACTGGACGAAATTCATTACATATTTCGCACAAACCGTACTAAAACCTACTGTAAACCTAATCTAAACGATCGCCGGCGCCCGACCACCATGTCCGGCCATGAACCCGAGAAAGCCGGCATTGCCTCCTCCTCATCCGCCTCGATAACCTCCTCCTCCAGAGCACAAGGTTCTGAAGATTTCCGCCTCCACGTCACCATCAAGCGGCTAATCGGCCGTCGATGTTTATCCCACCAAGCTTGGCGTTGACTGAGTGGAGGAGCGGTGGCCTTCCTGGGACCAGAGCGGCGGTGACCTACCGTGTACCACTCTTCCTCACTGCCGGTTGCGCCCGCGCACGCGTGCCGGCTTCGTGGTAGTGGCGGAGGGCGGCCGGGGGGAGCCGGCGATCTCCTTCGTCTGCTCCTGCGACAGTACGTCCAAGAGAGCTTTGGAGCGTGCCCCGAGCGGAGCCGTCGATGTCCTTCGTCTTCTCCTGTGATAGTACGTCCAAGAGAGCTTTGGAGCACCAGGAGGCCATGGTTGGAGTGGTGCCGACAGAAGGAAGGGACCGGAGGAGAATGAGTGTGGGTCTTTGGCTATGGCTGGGAGCTGGGGCTCAAGTTAATATAGCGGGCGAATGGCAATGAGCCGCGGCAGACGAATGGACGGCTGGCGCTGGAGTAGGTTCGTCGGGCGTGAATGCGGACACTGCTTCAGTGACTTAACTGCAGGTGCGTTGGGTCACTGACATGTGGTCCCAATGATCTGGCCCGCATGTCAGTGACACACCAACTGCACCTGCAGTTAAGTCCGGTGAATGCGGCATTGACGTTCTGGAGAGACGGTGACCGTTTCAGGCGGGAAGCGCGCGCTAGCGATGGAAGGGGTTTCGGTAGGCCAGGGCGGTTAGACGCTGGCATGGTGGTAAAATGTGAGCTCATGGATGACGAGCCTTTGAAGTGTATGCGGCACGTATTGACAACCATGCGTCCATGCAACCGGTCTTGTCGCCAGCTAGCCTTCGACGACCACCATTAGACACCACACAACCATGCATAACTTACGAATAATGGACGATCAATCGGACACACACTCGTGTGCAGTGGCACTATGATCGGTTGCTCACGATAGTACATACTCCGTACCATAGTACCCTCTCTAGCTAGGCTGTTTTATATATTGTCGTTGTGATGGACGATATACATGAGCAAGGCGCCGAGTCCCGAGTATGACCGTTGGTGTTGAGCCAGGTGAATACATGCTCGGCGTTCGCGGAGGCCTCCATCAAACGTCTAAACAGTAATGTCAGGCACCGCCGGGGCGCGCAGGTGACGGGCTCGCCGTTTGCGTTGCGCCATGAGCTGGACTTTGATTGAGAGGGCGACGTGCATGCCTTAGCATGGTTTGACAACGTGAGCGACGGGTGTGTTTGGTAGGGTGTATGAAGGGTGCATGAGCCCAAGAGTTCCCTTCTCGACCCACTTTTGGGTGTTTGGTAGAGTGTATGGAGGGTGCATGAGTCCACACTAGCTTAGCACAAATACACTAGAAGCATGCATGAAGAGAGCATGCATGAAGAGGGGTGTTGAGTTGAGCATGCATGAAGAGGGAACAACTATGCTGAGACGAGAACGCAACCAAACAAGTGTCTGCACGCGTACATGCTACTTGCCTCTATGGATGGTGTGCGCTAATGTGTGCATCACACATAATATAATGATCAAAGTGAGCTATCAACACAAGTTCGATGACCGCCAATGCATTTTACTCGGTAATAAATGACCAGGATTGAAGGGGAATCCAAATTTCCTTCGTCTTCTGTCCTTGAGCTCTTGACAAACCAATGCACTATACGGTTGTCCGGCCACTCCACCCCAGAGCTCTCACCAAGCGTCGTTCATGCCACCGCGCCGCACACTAACCGGTAAGGAAGCGATGGCATCCCGCCGTGCCGAGTTCCCGGCCGCCCACGACCGCACACAAAATGGTAGGGAAGCGATGGCATCCCGCCGTGCTGAGTTCATCGCCGCTCGTGACCTCACACCTACGTGGGCGGAATTTGAAGCTGCCAAGGACGAATGGGCAGTAGAGCAAGAGGCGGCCAAAGCCGCACAGAGGGAGCGGAGAAGTCAGAAAGCACTCAAGAAAAGAGAGGCCCGCCGCCGCAAGAAAGAAGAGGACGTACGCGCTGCTATAGAGAGGTCGGCGGAGATCCAAGCACGGCGGGGTGTCGCCGACAAAGACGGGAAGGAGAACGACGGCATCTGGACAGCATGTGAGTAGTAGTAGTACTAGTAGTAGTTAGTGTGTGTGTCTGTGTCTGAGTACGAGCATGTACCGATACTACTATTTACTACTGTAGTTTTTAGAGCAAATTACCAGTACATTAGCCTAGACTCAATGGAAAATTCCTATCCTATGCATCAAATGGCATCTCTTTCTCTATAGGAATTGAGATGCATGTGATCTCACTTCCTATGATTTTCATATTCCTATAAAATTCCTATCCTATGAACGAAAGAAGGCCTCTACTGGAGTAACTACTGTAGCTAGCAGTACTGCTGGTACAGTAGTTTTCTTCAAGAAGCGGAATTCAACGAAGTCATGATGGTTCCTTCGTCCGAGCAACTTCACAGTGGGAAAGGTTGGCCTGTGATTTGATGGCTCATTAGTCATTATTACTGCGGCGCGACGACCGGGGTGACTCTCCCTTGGAGTTCTGCGTGCATGACAAGTGGACCAGGATGGTCGACGTCCCACATGTTGGCGAACAGAAGTATTCTTTCCGATATCGAGGAGCAAGGAAACCGCGTGGTATAGTATCACTACTGATTTTTTTGATGAATGCTAGCGTTTCAACTCTTACGATGAAGACACGGCACGTGCTGGATGTCCCACACGTCAGCGAAAGGAGTGGGACATGAACAGCGTGGTAGAGCGTCTCCAGTTCTTCCACTTCTGGGTCGGAGACCACACGTAGTCGTACTAGTGGTATGAACGATACAAAGTGCGACCCGGAGAGAAAGACATGTCTAGTTGGAAGGTCTCGGGGCATACACGTAAACAAATATAAAACCTAATATGTGCCTCCAATTAATATAGTAGTAGTAGAGTACTTAGGCACGTACTCCATAACATCACCGTGCATTGCACGTACAACATTTAGTGGTGCGTAGTAGACAAATGCCTATATGCCATGCATGTTCATACTATTTGTGCCTTTTTACTTCACTTACTTCGCTACATTACTCAGGTTCGTACGTCCACTCCTGGGTACATGTCCGTCTCGTAGTTCCAGTCCCACGTGTTCTTCATAGATGGAACGATCCATATCATCGGAGTTAGTTTGGCTCCCCACGATGGAGACTCATCCAAACTATGGCCAGCCTCGACGCGGAGTAGTCGTGTGCATCGGGAAGCAGCGCTCTCTCGGCCGTCGCGCTGCTTAAAAGCCGGCGCCAGTGAGAGGTCACCTCCGCTCAGGCCGGGCATTAATGCGGCACTGACGCTCCAGGGCGACGCTGACCGTTTCACGCGGGAAGCGCGCGCTAGCAAGGGAGTATTGGTTTTGAAGCGTTTCAGGTGTAGTACCTGTAGTTTGCGAAACTACTCAATTATTGCACTCAGTTTCCTATGAAGTTGTGGTAAAAAACGTTACCCCACAGCCCGCTTCCCTTCTCCTTCCTCTTCCACCGCCCACGCACATCCGCGGGAAGCGACTGGTCAACCCTTATATAGGAGTGCTAGCACAAAAAGATGCATGCATGACCACTAAAAGTTCCAGATTAAAGCGCCGCTCCGGCGGGAGTATGGCGTATGTCGTTACCTTCGGTCGGGCCATGGCTACCGGGCGATGGCGACCAAAGAAGAGGCGGCGGGAGGGGAATGAATGCAGCTACTATTTCGGTTCGCCGTCCGGCTTAAATAAATGTGCACCATCACATGTACCCGCAGGTGCACAAATTGTAACATACATGTCTGCTAAAGTGGGCGTCACGTAACTGGTGTGTCTGTGAGATTCTGAGAGATAGAGTGCGTGTGTGCGAGTCTACTCTTCGGACATGTACTCAACCTTTTGCATTGGGATATAAGTATAATGGTATTACACTTTCGCTAGTGATTTACGTGGCCATGTTAACGTGGTTGTGTAAAAAAAATGTCACTTCCTGCTCGTGATTTGCGTTATATAATTACAAGCAAGATGCTCGTGCATTGCACGGAACATCAATATGCAGTTTTTTACAAAACACCTGTTGTGATTGACCCATGCAGGAGTAATCCCATGTGTAAAAACTAATGATATCTTGAGAATTTTATCGGAAAAGTGGTATCTCGAAAATTTCATCAGAAAAAAATGAAAGATGAGAGATAAGGTGAGGAGGAGTGGAGTGTGGTGGTGACTGGTGGTCGGACTGGGCGGAGGCATGGGGATGGACGGCGCCGGCAGGCGGCAGCGGCCACCATGCTAGATTGTTCCAGAGACTTCCTTTTTTAGTTGCTCAGCAATGAGGTTGTGGGAGATAAGGATGTGGAGAGAGGTGCGGGTATCTTTTGTAAAATCATCATAGTTTGCTTTCTATCTGTCAGATATAGATTGGACGGTCTATATTACAAGATGGCAGGCACACCATCATCACCAACTCGGTTTTTTATAAGAGTAGAGATGATAAGTTTGCTAACTACTAAAGTAAAGTGGAATTTGTCCATGTTATACAAGTAAATTAAGGTGATTGTTTATCATACGGGTAAGGTTGGACGAAAGGTGGTAGGAACAAATGCTCCGCCTAGAGCATGTGTGTGTGAGATGGAGTCTTAGTGTGTGCATGTGTGTCTGGGGGGGGGGGTGGGTGGGTGGGTGCGTGCGTGTGTGTGTGTGTGTGATGAAGTCTTAGTGTGTATGTGTGGGGGGGGGGGTGGGTGGGTGGGTGCGTGCGTGTGGGGGGGGGGGTGCACGCGCGTGGGTGTGTGTGTGTGTGTGATGCGGGGTCCTCGGAGGCAGATCTAATTTAAGTGTGTGTGGCTTCATCACAGAGAGGTGATGTGTATGGCAGAGGCCACCAACGATGGGGTGCAAGAGAGAAAAGGCCCGTAGAGAGGGAAGAGAAGGTGCGCGCGCATGAGAGGAGTCGACATCGAGAGAACGTGTTTGTTCGAGAGACACCGAGGAAGACTACTATATATCGATGGTGCATGTAGGCGGGAATTAAACGAAGGGATAGTCTTATTAGTTTCGGGGATATAGGGGAAGAGTGAGAGGGGGTGTGGCTAGAAGGAGATTGTTAAGTGTGAGTGTGTGTTTTACCCATCCAGACGGAAGTTATGTGCACACAAGAAGGGAACGATACGATGTGGCGTTAGGGTTGAGGGTAATTAACTACGTATGGAGACATAGAGACCTTGAACATGCATGTGTGAGAGGTATACATGTATATGTGGATGTGTGTGTGTGCGCGCGCATGAT
Source organism: Aegilops tauschii subsp. strangulata (assembly GCF_002575655.3). NCBI lineage: Eukaryota > Viridiplantae > Streptophyta > Magnoliopsida > Poales > Poaceae > Aegilops > Aegilops tauschii. The sequence continues at coordinate 346,506,287 of NC_053035.3, read as the reverse complement.
CGAGATAAAAGAAAGAAGGCATAAGTCATAAGATCAACGACATGGGAGAGACGGATTGATATGACAATATGCATGCATGTGAGAGTGCAGGGAAGAAGGCCCGACAATTGAGCATGTGTTTTTGTCTTTAAGAGATAGTGGCGTGGGCTGGAGCATGCATCTATGGCGAGCAGAGGGAGTGAGACACAACGATTGTGCCAAAGAGATCAACCTATAAATGAATGTATGGAGAGACATATATAGTGTGGGTGATAGGAAGCAAGAGTGCGTGCGAGAAAGAAATGTTGACGGAGAAACTACAGATAGATACAGAGATGGAAATGCTAGCTAGAGGGACATCGGCTAGTTTGAGTGTTGGAGATGACCGCCGGGTGGTTCAGAGGGTGAAGTTATGTGTGTGAGAGAGAAAGATAAAAAGAGGGCACTTGACTGCATGTAGAGAGAAACATACATAGTGTGTGTGATAGGAAGCAAGAGTGAGGGCGAGAAAGAAGGTTGATGGAGAAACAGATAAATAGAAAGATAAAGATGCTAGCTAGTGTGCGTTAGAGATAGGAGTCGAGTGGATCAGAAGGCTGAGTTATGTGTGTGGGTGTGAGAGACATGAAGAAAGGGTGCATGTGACTCACATACAAACAAATATCCGAGAGAAATGAGATCCCGAGAGACGGAGTTTTGTGTCTGTGTGAGAGAAAGATATCTCACAACGAGAGTGATAGCTAGAGAGACATATGGGGGAACGCAAGATATCTCTAGGGAGAGAGAGTGTGCGTGAGCGACATACAAGAGAATGGTGGAGAGATATGAGACCCTGGGAGACAGAGTTTGTGTTTGTGTGTGAGAAAGAGATATTTAAGAGGAAGAGTCGTAGCTTCTCATACCTAAGGAGCGAAAGACATCTCTATGTGAGAGGGTGTGTGCGAGTGGCACACAGGGGAATAGTAGAGAGAAATGAGACCCCGGGAGACGAATTTGTGTTTGTGTGAGAGAAAGAGATTTCACATGGAGAATCATAGTTAGATACACATAACAGGGAGCGAGATATACTTAGAGAGAGATAGAGTGATGGAGGTCGAGGGAGAGAGTACCGTCAGTGTGTTACGCAGATAAAAGATCATTGTCGACATACAGGTAGCGTGAGAGATACCCGAGAGACGACGAACGTGTATAGGTCTAGAGAGATACTCCTATATAAGCATGAGTGATAGCTATATGAGACGAATATCTGGATTAAAGGGGATTCAAATATTTATACTGGAGATCACGGCATCGATAATATCATAACGCAAATGGGTGTATCAAACATGTATATTCATTTGAATTTGGGGACACGTGTAATGTTATATAGTTTATCAAATTAGTGATCCATATATTCTTTAATTAGAGACAATGCATGGTTTATATGCAATTAATGTCTAAACGAGATTACACTATATGTTGCGTGTGTGAAACGCATTATACATGTTTCAGAAGTAAAAAATAAAACCCCACATGAAACACACATTAATTGGAGACAATTAGCGAGGAATGCATACATTGGATTTCAACATAAAGTGGTTTCAAATATTTGAAAATCCAAATTAAGATGGATACATGTAACACCCCGCATGTAACTTCCCATATTTGTAACTCCGACTCTTACCATTTCCGGCTATGTGTTATGATATTCCCTCCGTGGTCGGGTTTTGTCTTTCGTTTTGCATTTTGTTCATGTCATGCATTTCATATCATCTCATCATGTGCATTGCATTTGCATACGTGTTCGTCTCATGCATCCGAGCATTTTCCCCGTTGTCCGTTTTGCAATCCGGCGCTCCCATCTCCTCCGGTGCACCCTCTTGTTTTCTTTCGTGAGCGGGTGTCAAGTATTCTCGGAATGGACCGAGGCTTGTCAAGTGGCCTTAGTATACTACCGGTAGACCACCAGTCAAGTTTCGTTCCATTCGGAGGTCGTTTGGTACTCCAACGGTTAACCGGGTAACCACAGATGCCTTCTGTGTGTTCTAGAAAACTCCCCCTCAAAACCAGCCCAAAACCCACCAAACTCTCTTCCATGCTCTAGGTCGTTCGATCACGATCGTGTGGGCGAAAACCGCACCTCATTTGGACTCTCCTAGCTCCCTCTAGCTATATATATGCACCTCTCCCGAAATACATTCGCAGTCCAACCCTAAAAATCGCCCTCCGGCGCCGCCGGACGTGTCCGTACGTCGCCGGACAAAGCCGCCGCCGCCTCCAGCCACTCACGCGCCGCCATGTCACCCGCGTACCCCGCGCGCCGCCGAAGCCCGCGAGGGCCCAGCGCCGGCCCTCGAGCCCGGCCGCGCCCCGCGCCATCGCCCGCTGCCCCGCCGCCTTGCCGTCTTCGCTGCCTCGCCGCAGCGCACCGCCGCCGCGTCGCCTCCTCCCGCCGGCGACGAACTCCGGCGAGCCCGCCGGCGTGCCGCCGCGCCCCGCCGTCCTTCCCCGCGCCCGAGCCCCGAGCTCCTCTCCCCCACCGCACCACCGCGCCGGCGCCGTCCTCTCCTCCCCTCCGGCCACCGCTGCCTCCATCTCCGGTGGGCTGCGCCGCCACCGTCGAAGAACCCTAGCCGATCCGATCTGGGTCAAACCTAAGGTTGACCCGAGACCCCGAGATTTTTCCCAAGTTTTTTTTGCATTTTCACGTTATATACCCCTGTTCATCATGGCATAACTCTCTGCATATAGCTCTGTTTCGCGCGTGTAATATATCAAATTGTTCGCCTCGTGATGCTCTACATTTTGTTCAGTTGCACCATGTTCATTTGAGGCCATCTTGATGCCCAAATCTCTGATGCAAGAGTGCTAGTTGCTGTTATCTGCTGGTTCTTAACAGAACTTGGAGATTTGTTATTTTTGTATCATTTAATCTGTGCATCTTAAGGGCATGAGCTCTACATGTGTTTTGTTGTATGCCATGCCATCTTTCTAGTGGCGTATGCCATGTATTTTTGTGATCTCTGTGGTGACTAGGACAAGCATGCAAACAAGGCTTCATAATGTTTCTGATTTCAGGGACTTGGTGATTTCTCTAAGTCCTCGTGTGCTGTTATTTTGTTGCCATGTAAACTTGATGCTACAGAGAGATCCATGCATATTTTGGAGATGTTCATTAAGGATGTTTTGTAGCTATTGTTGTAATTGATCCATTCCTGCCCTTATTTGCAATTATGAAGTGCCATAGCATGACTCAAGCTTGCTCTACTTTTGCTATAAAATATTTCTGGCAGATTCTTAACATGATATACATTTTTGCCAAGCTTGTTGTAGTTGATCCATACATGCTATGCTTTTGTTCTTGCCATGAATAGCTTCATAAACATGCCAACTTCCTGTAGGTATGCTTGTTTTGTCATGCATTGCTTTGTGGTGAGTGCATCAAGCTCACCAAGATGCCCTCATATTATTGTTTCTGCCTTGCTCTGTTTTCTGCCAAGTCTGAAACCTGATAACGAAACTTGCTATGTTTACAAGGTTGCTATCATATCTTCTGGTCCTTTTTGGCTTATGGTCAGTAAGGTACTTTTGTCATATGCATTTAGTAGAACACTGCCATTACTTTCCTATGTTAAGTTCTTGTAGAATGTTGATTTCATGCTCTGAACATTGCTACCTGACGCTGTTTTCTGCCATGTCCAGTAATTTCACTAAGTCTCTGAACCTGTTATCTTTTGCACTTATGCCATGCTTGTTTGAGCTTGTTATCTTGTGATCTAGCCATAGCTCAGTGTTCATCTTTTGTCAAGCATCACCTGTAGATTACTGCCATATGCTCTGTTGCTATGTTGGAGTGCTGTAGCATTGTTACTTGTTGCATTTTAAGTGCTATCATGCTGTTAATTGCAGATTCGTGTCATTCTTGTTTTGCTTGCCATTTGCAAACCGTGCATCCGTTTCCGATGATCTTTATATCGATTTCGACCGAAATCATCTCATCTTTACAGTGGCATGCTTGGTTTGCCAAGTTACTGCCTTGTTCATCATTTTCCTTTCGGAGCACGCATATGCATCGCATATCATATCTCGCATATCATACATGTTTTGCATCATGTATCTTGTGCATTTCTCATGATTGATTGTGGTTCCCTTGCTTGTGTTCTTGTCTTGGGTAGAGCCGGGAGACGAGTTCGTGAACGAGGAACCTGTTGAGTACGCTTACGAGGATCAACCTTTCGACAACTCTGAGAACCTTGCAGGCAAGATGATCACCCCTCGAAATCACTTCTATCTTTGCTTTGCTAGTTGTTCGCTCTATGGCCATGCTGTGCTACCTATCACTTGCTATTTCATGCCTCCCATATTGCCATGTCAGCCTCTAACCATCCTCACCCAGCAAACCGTTGTTTGGCTAAGTTAGCGCTTTTGCTCAGCCCTTCTTATAGCGTTGCTAGTTGCAGGTGAAGTTGAAGCTGGTTCCATGTTGGAACATGGATATGTTGGGATATCACAATATCTCTTATTTAATTAATGCATCTATATATATTTGGTAAAGGGTGGAAGGCTCGGCCTTATGCCTGGTGTTTTGTTCCACTCTTGCCGCCCCTAGTTTCTGTCATACCGGGATTATGTTCCTTGAGTTTGCGTTCCTTACACGGTTGGGTGATTTATGGGACCCCCTTGACAGTTCGCCTTGAATAAAACTCCTCCAGCAAGGCCCAACTTTGGTTTTACCATTTGCCACCTAAGCTTTTCCCCCCGGGTTTTCTAGAGCCCGAGGGTCATCTTTATTTTAAACCCCCGGGCCAGTGCTCCTCTGAGTATTGGTCCAACCTGTCAGTCGCCGGTGGCCACCAGGGGCAACTCTGGTCTGGCCTATCGGAAGCTTGGACAATCCGGTGTGCCTTGAGAACGAGATATGTGCAGCTCCTATCGGGATTTGTCGGCACATTCGGGCGGCTTTGCTGGTCTTGTTTTACCATTGTCGAAATGTCTTGTAAACCGGGATTCCGAGACTGATCGGGTCTTTCCGGGAGAAGGTTTATCGTTCGTTGACCGTGAGAGCTTATGATGGGCTAAGTTGGGACACCCCTGCAGGGTATTATCTTTCGAAAGCCGTGCCCGCGGTTATGAGGCAGATGTGAATTTGTTAATGTCCGGTTGTAGAGAACTTGTCACTTGACCCAAATAAAATACATCAACTGCGTGTGTAGCCGTGATGGTCTCTTCTCGGCGGAGTCCGGGAAGTGAACACGGTTTGAGTTATGAATGACGTAAGTAGGAGTTCAGGATCACTTCTTGGTCATTGCGAGATGACGACCGTTCCGTTGCTTCTCTTCTCGCTCTCATTTGCGCAAGTTAGCCACCATATATGCTTGTTGCCTGCTGTAGCTCCACCTCATTTCACCTTCCGTTCCTATAAGCTTAAATAGTCTTGATCTCGCGGGGTGTGAGATTGCTGAGTCCTCGTGACTCACAGATTCTACCAAAACAGTTGCAGGTGCCGACGATGCCAGTGCAGATGATGGGATCGATCTCAAGTGGGAGTTCGACGAGGAACGTGGTCGTTACTATGTGTCTTTTCCTGATGATCAGTAGTGGAGCCCAGTTGGGACGATCGGGGATCTAGCATTTGGGGTTGTCTTATTTTCATTTGGATCTTGACCGTAGTCGGTCTATGTGTGTATTCTGGATGATGTATGAATTATATTTATGTATTGTGTGAAGTGGCGATTGTAAGCCAACTCTTTATCCCATTCTTGTTCATTACATGGGATTGTGTGAAGATGACCCTTCTTGCGACAAAACCACTATGCGGTTATGCCTCTAAGTCGTGCCTCGACACGTGGGAGATATAGCCGCATCGTGGGCGTTACAATACAACCTTATGAATCTGAGATCATGCCATTTGTAAACAATATTTATGTATAAAGGGTGTTGTGCTTTTGAAAGTATATATATAAAAATGATGTATATAGAATTTTATTCCAATAAAAAATGGATCCTGCCCGAACAAAAATAGAATACAAACTGGATTCGAATTGAGTTGGCACGGTAAACGTGCACTCTTGCTCTGCAAAAATTTGAACGAAGCGGGTAAAGTCGCAGTAACCACCCGAAACCAAAATCTGTGAGATGGAAATTACTGCCTATCCCTGCCACGCAAAGCCTATCGGCCCGATTTCTATAGGTTTCGATAGGGGTAGGTTTGTAATTTCACTCAAACATGACATAACCGCCTCTCACCCGGATTCATACAAGGTGGGTGCCAAAACACAGTGTCTCCTTGGCCGAAATCGACTCCCTCCCCGATTCATACACGGTGGGCGCCAAAAACAAACTCTCGTCGGCAAATATTCGGTGTATGCGAGATTACCATCCTATCACCAACCGACTAATATTGCTATGATGTAGGAAATTTTAAATGGGGGCTAGGTTTGTAAATTTCCTCGCATTTGAGACAAGCGCGCCCTGAAGACATATTTTCCCCTTCCTCTCTCCCTCCATTTCCCCATTCTTACTCCGTGGGCACCAAAACACCCTCTCCACCGCAGCCTCCTCCGTCCGCCACCCCATCCACCGCCGTCCTCCTCCACCATGCCGGAGCTGATACCCCGACGCCGTCGGCCATTACAAGAGATCGACCTCTCTCATCCATGGCTTCGGACAGGGATCCTTGCATCCCGTCCTCTTGCTTCATCCCCGCCGTCGTCCACCTTGCCGGCACCGCTCCCACAACCGTCTCGTCCACTGCGCCCCGCCGCCACCGTCTACCCTCCTAGATCTGGTTCCACGCCGCGGACAGCCATCGCTACCGCAGCACTGTCAAATTCTCAGCAGATGCATACACGGCACCGCACCAGATGCGGTACTCTTTCGTGTCTACTCAACTTATTTATCACAACAAGAAAATATATCGCCACTGCTTTACTCTGATTTCTTGTCCATCACTTACTTGTTAGTTGAAAGCAAACATTGGTAGCGAAGCTGCCTTTGTCCGGTTTGCACCTTCAGATCCGCCATGGCACGCTCAACACTATACTCGCAATGCTTATGGTTTTCCCCTTTTATATTCCACACTAGTTAAATGACAGTAGACTAAATTTCAAAATTGGGTCAGTCGATTTTTGAGAGCTCGCCGGAGTTCGCCAGTGCGAAGGAAGGGGCTCGGGTGGGGACGGTGGTTGTAGGGGGCGGTGGTGGGGCCTCACCGAACGAAGAAAACTCGACGAGGATGGGGGTGGGGCTGGGGGGTGGTGGTGGCGGAGGTACACAGGCGGTGGGGGCCGGTGGTTCCGCCGGCTGCCCGTGCGGTGTTCTGTATGGGAAGCACAGTATGTTCCTTGTCAGGAAGGGGAGCAGGGACATCTGTAGTCGACACCTCTATTGGGCCGGTTCTGCTAAATGATTTCACACTTCGAGTTGTGTCGGATCTCGGGTTCCGGCAAAGCCCTTAAGGTTCGAACTCTGGGGTGCGCGCGAAGTTCTTTCCCTCCTACCGATCCACGCCCTAGCTCGCTAAGATCTCACGGACAAACTCGACGAATTCACAACACAGAGAGACACGAGGTTTATACTGGTTCGGGCCACCAATGTGGTGTAATACCCTACTCCAGTGTGTGGTGGTGGATTGCCTCTTGGGCTGATGATGAACAGTACAAGGGGAAGAATAGCCTCCTGATGTTGAGGTGTTCTTGTGCTTGGTGAACTTGTGCGGTGAGAGCGTGACTTGATCTCCCTCCCTACTGTGGTGGCTAGCTCTACTTATATAGGCCCTGGTCCTCTCCCCAAATATTGAGCGGGAAGGGAGTCAACAACGACGGGCAAATTTGAAAGGGGACAGCTAGTACATGCTATCCTGACAAAAGCGGTCTTCGCCTGCAAAAGGCTCTGGTGATGATGCCGTCTTGGGCTCCATGGTGACCTCCGTCTTGCCGTCCCGCTGGTCTTGGTCTTGTTGCACCGATATGGAAACCTTTGCCTGATGCCTCGGTACTCCGCCCCAGCGCCTGCTTCTTTAACATCAAAGGGGAAACAAGGACGCTACGCGCCCCTGCGCCCGCCTGGTGTCGATCGTCATGGCTCACGTCACGAGAGCCTCGTGAGGTTTGCCCCGCCTTGATATCTCCGCTCCTCGTGAGCCTTCCTGGCTAGGCCGCTCCTGAGGAGGTCTTGCATTGTCCGTCTCGCGAGGCTTGGCCCCTCGCAAAGGTCTTGATTGCCTTGTTGATGAAGATGGGCCGTACGGCCCACTAGCTTAGCCACGCCATGGGCCGCAGGCAGGCAAGTCTGGGGACCCCCATTCCCAGAACGCCGACAGTAGCCCCCGGGCCCAAGCGTGCTCGGGCCTGGCTTCGAGGCGAAGCCAAAAGTCAAGTACGGAGTGCCGCGGGCCCCAAAAGCCTGCGGCCTCGGTTGACGCGTGGCGGTTGATTGGACGTGGGTGTCTTCGCTTCCCCACGCTGCCTCGGCAACTGCTCGACTTGACAAGTCCCTGCGTCATGCAAGGAAGACCATCATTACCTGAGATCGTGGGAGGCGCCGGTTGGCCTTCTTCCGCTGTAAATGGGGAGGGGGCGGAGCCCCCGTCGCCCATCTCATCCTTGCTCGCTTGCTTCTTCCTCCTTGTTCCATTGCGAGCAGCGCCACCCATGGCGCCACAAAGGAAGTTCTCCGCCGCCGAGAAGGGGAAAACTCCTCGCGAAGGACCCGGCTCCCCGGCGCCCAAGCGCGGATGCGGCCGTTCGCGCAAGTATGTCGCGACCCCCACCGTGGCCCGTGGAGGGGTCGTCTCAGCCACGATGGCCCAGTTGACGAAGGGAGGCGCGCCATGGTGGCGCGGCCTCCCCGCCCGCGCTCCCATTTGGCGGAAGTGTCGCCGGAGTTCGTCGTATGGTCGGAGAACCCGGCTGGCAACTGGCTCCAGCTTTCGCGCTTCTTCGTCGATGAACTGCCGGCCTCTGGTCCAGGCAGGCTCTGGTTGCAGGTGGATAGCTGTTGCAGCAAGGCCTCTTAGGTCGCAGTTGAGACTTCCGCCGTGGGCAACATAGCCCTGGCCCGCGGCTGGCAGATGTTCGCCCGCGCGCGCGGCTTGGGCAGGCGGTGCTCCCTCCATTTCAAGTATGATGGTGGGACGACCCTCTACGTGATGGTGTTCAGGGAAGATGGTCGCCGCGCCGGGTGCTGCCCCGAGGAGAACGACGGCAAGGAGGTGCTCAACCTTGGTGATGGCCGCGGCGACAATGAGGGCGAGCCCGCCCTTGGTGGCGACCGTGTCTCGTCCAGCTATGGCGGCTCTTCCTCTAGCGACAGCTCCAGCAGCGGTGGGTACGACCAGCCGCCGCCCCCGCTTCGAAGGCGGTAGCGGGTCGTCTTGTCGCCGTGCCTCTGTGAAGCGCGAGGAGGGGTCTGGCTAAGCTCGGGACACTTCTAGGTGCCTGCCTCCGTGGATCGCTGCAACGTTGTTTTTGTTTTGCTCTTTTTCCTGCATCAAAGATGAAACCAATATGGGCCCAGAGGGGCGTGTATCGAACTGTGGTTCCTTGGTTATTGCACTATGCGTGTTGTTCCTGTGTCGTATTGTTATTTTGCGCAAAGATAACTTAACCTGGTGCGTTCAGGACGCCCTCTTCCTTACGAGGTGTTTGTTTCCTCGTGTCCATCTTGACCTGCTTGCTCAGGTATTGCGAAAATTCGTTAGAAGGTACACTAGGAGATTCGCTGTTCACCCGAGCTTGACCTGGCGCTTGTATCGCGGTACCCGAGGGGCACAGACTAGGAGAGATGCGCCAGTTTTTGGGCTCAAACGAGGGTGGCTCGCGAGAAGGCAGAGAGGAGAAAAATGCTCGCAAGGGCACCTGCCTAGCCCCCTCGCGAGGTATGCGAGAGAGAGAGAGAACACGAGCAAACCAGAGCCGGAAAACGCAGTAAGAGGAGAGGGAATCGAATCAACAAGGAACACCAAAGGCAAACTTCGATTAAGGAAGAACGAGCCAACTACGGAAAGCAAATGAAAAGCCGCGTCCGGCACCTAGTCTAGTCTTCAAGTCTTCTCACCAGCGCAGAGCTAAGTGCTGCCACTAGGCGTGGGAGGGAGCCCCAGGGCCTGAGGCCGGCGCTCCTGAGACTCCGGGGCGTGTACAGCTCCACTCATTATTACGTGAGAGTGTCACGGGCGGCGATTATTCACAGGCTCCGGGCCTTCTTCACAGGCTCTGGGCCTTTCTTCACAGGCTCTGGGCCTTGCTACATGGGTAGAACTTTCGGAGGTGCTGGATGTTCGAGGCATTCTGGATCGGTATTCCGTCTTGCGTTTCCAGGCGCGCGGCGCCAGGCCTGGAGACATGGACGACCCTGAACGGGCCCTCCCACATGGGTGAAAGCTTGTGCAGCCCTTCCCTGGAGAGGACCCGCCTTAGGACGAGGTCGCCTACCTCGAGTGTCCTGGAACGGATGCTGCGGCAGTGGTATCGCCGCAGCGCTTGCTGGTACCTTGCCGCCCTCAGTGCGTCTTCGCGACGTCGTTCCTCCCCCAGCACGAGGTCCATCCCCCGCGTGGCGTATTGCTGCGCTTCATCGAACGCCAAGACCCATGCGGAGCGATGCTTGACCTCATGAGGGAGGACCACTTCCGCTCTGTAAACAAGGAAGAATGGGGTCTCGCCCGTTGGCTTGGTGGCGGTGGTGCGGATGGACCACAGCACGGACTAGAGCTCGTCATACCAGCCCCTGCCACATGCCTTGAGCTTCTTCTTGAAGGTCCTGGTCTTGAGGCCCCTCAGGACCTCCGCGTTGGCGCGTTCGTCCTGACCATTGCTCCTGGGGTGCGCCACCGAAGCGTAGCAGATCTGCGTTCCAAGGTTAGCACAGTAGGTTTTGAAGAGGTTATTAGTAAACTGCGAGCCGTTATTTGTGATGATGCGGTTGGGGACCCCGAAATGGCTCATGAGGCCCTTGATGAACTTGACAGCAGAGCCGGCTGGGATGGTGCGGACAGCTTCCACTTCCACCCACTTGGTGAACTTGTCGATAGCGACGTAGAGGTAACGGTCGCCCCCAGGCGCTCGAGGGAACGGGCCCATGATGTCCAGCCCCCAGACCGCGAACGGCCACGTGAGCAGAATAGTTTGGAGGCCCTGAGCTGGCTGATGAATTTGCTTGGCGTGGAACTGGCAGGCTTCACAGGACTTCACCAGCTCAGCTGCGTCGTTGAGCGCAGTGGGCCAGTAGAACCCACTTCGGAATGCTTTGCCGACGAGGGTCCGCGATAACGAATGGTGCCCGCAGTCACCTCCGTGTATGTCAGTTAGCAGCTCCTTCCCCTGGTCCCTGGAAATGCAGCGCAAGGAAACGTCATTGGGCCGCTTCCTGTACATCTCGCCATCCCTGATGCAGTACGCCGTTGCTTGCCGAACCACACGCTCTGCATCCTCCTCCTTCTATGGCAGCGCCCCTTGCATCAGATACTCCTTGAATTCCTGGGTCATACATCCCTCCTGAGGTTCAAGCGCCAAGAGCAAGCGAGCTCCTGAGGTCGGGCCACAGGCCGGGGCTCCTGAGACGGGAGGTTTTGGAAGCTCCTCCCGAGGCTGAGCTGTGCTTGAAAGTGGTGGTGCAGCTGATGGCTTGAAGAGCCGTTCCTCAAAGACGCCGGGCTCTTGCGGCTGCCGCTTGGATGCTCTCCTGGCGATGTCGTCGGCTTCCTTGTTGGTGCCCCGGGGCACGTGCTGCAGCTCCAGGACCGAGAACTGCTTCTCCATCTTACGCACCTCCGCGAGGTATGCCTCCATATGCTCGTCCTTTGGCTCATATACCTTGTTGGAGAAGTTGACGAGGAGTTGCGAGTCGCCTCTGACGGTAAGGCGCTTCACCCCCAGAGCTGCCGCAGCCTTCAGGCCAGCTATGAGGCCTTCGTATTCTGCGATATTGTTGGAGACCTTCTCGCCGTGCTAAAAGCAGAGTTGCATGGCGTAGTAGAGCTTGTCCTGAGTAGGCGAGATGAGCACTGCTCCAGCCCCCGCGCCCTGGTGCGCGAAGGCGCCATCGAAGTACATGACCCAGCCGTCTGGTGCCTCGCTCCCTGGTGAGGTGGATCGGTCTTTGCCTTCTTCAAGTGTCGGGGCATCCGTCCACTCCGCCACAAAATCAGCGAGCGCAGCCCCCTTGATGACCCTGGTAGTGCTGAACTCCAACTGGAATGCTTGCAGCTCGATGTTCCACTCAGCGACCCTTCCAGCTGAGTTGCGGCTCCTGAGCACCCTCTCCAATGGGTAGGCCAAGACGACCTTGATGGGGTGGCCCTGGAAGTAGTGCCGCAGCTTGCGTGAGGCCACCAAGAGCGTGAGCAGGAGCTTCTGAGGCATGGGGTAGCGTGCCCTCGCGTCCCGCAGCACGGTGCTGACGAAGTACACCGGGTGTTCGACGAGGGCTAGCATACTATCGAGGCTCGGGTCCTACGGAGATTGGGGCTTCTCCTGAGGTGGAGGGGTTCCGGAGACCTGACTGTCTTCGGCAGTTTCGGCGGCGTCGCCCTGCCGAGCTTGGCCTTCTGCTACTGAGGCCTTTGCTGCGCCTTCCTGATCCTACACTACTTCAGCTGCGGCTTGGCACAGCGTGCCCTTGGCTTGGCGCTCCTCCCGAACCGCCACCAGCGCCGTGCTGGCGGAGTACGGGGTGGCGGCAAGGTAAAGCACTAAGGGTTCGAGAGGTCGTGGTGCCACCATCACCGGAGGGCTGGTCAGGTACTTCTTGAGGTCTTGGAAGGCTCGGTCGGCCTCTGGTGTCCACTCGAACGGGTCCTTCTTCTTCATGAGCTTGAAGAAGGGTAAGGTGCGCTCTCCCAGCTTGGAGATGAAATGCCCCAACGCAGTCACTCGTCCCGCTAGCTTCTGCATCTCTCTGAGGGTCTGCGGCGGGCTCATGTCCTCGATGGCGTTGATCTTCTCCGGTTTTGCCTCGATCCCTCTGTGGGATACGAGGAATCCTAGCAGCTTGCCGGAAGGGACACCGAACACACACTTCTTCGGGTTAAGCCGCAAGTTCACCTGGCGCAGGCTCTCGAAGGTCTCCTCCAGGTCTTGAATCAAGGTTCTCGCCTCTCGAGACTTCACCACTATGACATCGGCATAGGCCTCCGTGTTTCTCCCAAGCTGCCGCCCCAAGGCGATATGCATCAGCCGCTGAAAGGTCGCGCCCGCGTTTCGCAGCCCGAAGGGCATGCAGGTGTAGCAGTACACCCCACACGGGGTCAGGAAGGCTGTCTTCTCCATGTCTTCCACCGCCATCTTGATCTGGTGATACCCTGAGAATGCATCCAGGAAGCACAGCAGGTCGCACTCGGCGGTGGAGTCGACAATCTGATCGATGCGGGGGAGCGGGAACGGATCTTGGGGGCAGGCCTTATTAAGGTTGGTGAAATCGACCCACATCCATTCCTTCCCACCTTTCTTCGGCACTACGACGGGGTTCACCAGCCATGTGGGGTACAGAACTTCGCGAATGGCACCCGCCGCCTCGAGCTTGCGGGTCTCCTGGACGATGAAGGCTTGTTTCTCCGTGGATTGCCGCCTCGCTCGTTGCTTGATAGGGCGCATGTTGGGGCACACCCTTAAGTGATGCTGAATCACCTCTCTTGGAACCCCCACTAGCTGATTGGGCTTCCATGCGAATATGTCCTTGTTTGCGCGCAAGAACCTCACCAATGCTTCCTCTTGACCCGGGTCGAGGCCGGCTCCTATGGTAATGGTGGCCCCTGAGGATCCGTCCTTGTTGACCGGCACCTTCTTTGTTTCTGCCTTGTCTTGGGTGAACAGCTGCTTCTTCTTGGCGGGCGCGGCCTCCTTGGCCTCGGGGGTACCGGCGCCGGTGGGCTGTGCTGCTGCCGCGGTCTTGAAGGCAAGCCTGAGTGCCGTCACGGCTTCCTTGGTGTCCCCCTTGATGGTGAGGACGCCTCTGCTCCCAGGCATCTTCATGAGGTTGTAGGCCGGGTGAGTCGCTGCCATGAACTGAGCGAGAGCTGGGTACCCGAGGATGGCGTTGTACGGGAGACCAATGCGGGTGATGTTGAAGTCAGCCAGCTCGGTGCGGTAGTTGTCACATGTGCCAAAGGTGACGGGGAGACGGATCTGCCCCAGAGAGTGGGCAGCGCCACCACCAACTCCTGAGAAGGGCTTGCTGAGGCCGAGCCGCTCGAGCGGTACGTGAAGAAGGCTGAAGGCCTCTACGGAGAGCAAGTTGAGGCCAGCGCCGCCGTCGATGAGGGTCTTGGTAACAGCCACGTTGCAAATGGTGGGCGTGCAGAGCATCGGGAACATGCCCGAGCCGGTGGTGGAGTCGGGGTGGTCTTCTGAGCCGAAAGTGAGGTCGGCCTCTGGCGCTGCCCAACCCGGCGGAGCCCCTGGGCGCCTGGAAGCAGCCCCAATCTGATGGAGGAATGGTTTTACGTGGCGATCTGAAGGCGGTGCCTGAGAGCCACTCAGCAGGGCCGCGACTGCGTGGTGCGCCGGCACCGCGTAGCGAGCAGTGAAGAGGTCGCGAAGCTCCCCCCAGGACGCCACCGTGGATCCAGGGAGGTTGAGCAGCCAGGCGCGTGGCTCGCCGGCAAGGGCCATAGGGGACCAGTTAGCCATGACCTTGTCGTCGCCCCTGGCCTTGAGGACAGCCTCCTCGTACGCCAGTAGGAACGGCGACGGGTCCGCCGCGCCGTCGTAGCGCGGTGGCATCTCCGGCGTGAACTTGGGTGGCCATTGCACCCGTCGCAAGGCAGGGGCCTGGGCTCGGAGCCCCCTGGCGCCATCGTCACCACCGGCCGCAGGAGCGGATGGCGGGGCACCTGCCATGGGGGCGAAGCGCGGCGGCGCGGGGCGTAGGCTGGTGGAGAGAAGCTACGGCGCACCCCTACCTAGCGCGCCAAATGTCGGATCTCGGGTTCCGGCAAAACCCTTAAGGTTCGAACTCTGGGGTGCGCGCGAAGTTCTTTCCCTCCTACCGATCCACGCCCTAGCTCTCTAAGATCTCACAGACGAACTCGACGAACTCACAACACAGAGAGACACGAGTTTTATACTGGTTCGGGCTGATGATGATACCCTACTCCAGTGTGGTGTAATACCCTACTCCAGTGTGTGGTGGTGGATTGCCTCTTGGGCTGATGATGAACCGTACAAGGGGAAGAACAGCCTCGTGAGGTTGAGGTGTTCTTGTGCTTGGTGAACTTGTGCGGTGAGAGCACGACTTGATCTCCCTCCCTACTGTGGTGGCTAGCTCTACTTATATAGGCCCTGGTCCTTCCCCAAATATTGAGCGGGAAGGGAGCCAACAACGGCGGGCAAATTTGAAAGGGGACAACTAGTACAAGCTATCCTGACAAAAGCGGTCTTCGCCTGCAAAAGGCTCTGGTGATGATGTCGTCTTGGGCTCCATGGTGACCTCCGTCTTGCCGTCTCGCTGGTCTTGGTCTTGTTGCACCGATATGGAAACCTTTGCTTGATGCCTTAGCCTCCGCGCCTGCGCCTGCTTCTTTAACACCAAATGGGAAACAAGGACGCTGCGCGCCCCTGCACCCACCTGGTGTCGATCGTCATGGCTCACGTCATGAGAGCCTCGTGAGGTTTGACCCGCCTTGATATCTCAGCTCCTCGTGAGCCTGCCTGGCTAGGCCGCTCCTGAGGAGGTCTTGCGTCATCCGCCTCGCGAGGCTTGGCCCCTCGCGAAGGTCTTGATTGCCTTGTCGATGAAGATGGGCCGTACGGCCCGCTAGCTTAGCCACGCCGTGGGCCGCAGGCAGGCAAGTCTGGGGACCCGCGTTCCCAGAACGCCGACAAGTTGGTCTGCCATAATACCCCAAAAATGGTGAGAGCCGCGCGGTATTTGATATACTAACTGATAGTAACAGCTGTGCGCTTTCAGATGAATAAAGCTGGCCTGTAGGTGATCGATAGGCTGCATATTAGTAGCGACAAAACCCTATGTTTTCCATCCAGTTCCGCTTTCCTAATTTATTTTTGGTTCTTATGGTGTACCCCTATTATCTACACTACGATCTGCCTACTGGCTCTGCACTCTCGTTATCATGGTTTGGCAATAAAATTCTATACGGTATATTATGAACCTATCATCTGCCAACTATCCTTACATCTGGGGCCCCCAACAGGGAGCCTATTTTTTTGTGAGGTTGTGCCAGATTATATTAATCTACTCACCATATTATTGCACACATGGGCTCTCTCACCAGAATCCAGTGATAGCACACAAGGGTTTACAGGGAGCCTCTATTATATTACAATATCCTCTGCATTACAAAGATAATATCACTACTATTTGTGTTTTCATGCTTTACAGATATTGTACGTAATAACAATGAATATAAGATTGCACGCATCAGAAGAATATTGCGGAACAGTTGAATGGGTAACAAACTTGGCATCAAGGGATTGAGGTCCATTGTGGATGCAATAAACCCACATGCTCCCGACCTATAGATTCGTATTCAGAATATGATCCTAATGACTATTCTGAGCTCAAGGAGTCAAAGGCAGATGGCCTATCCTGTTCACCCAATAAGGTGCGTGTTCTAATTTGGCAAGGTTTTATTGGTTGCACATATCTTGCATAAGGTGTCTTGCATTTCTTTTGCTTCGTTGCACTGCCATCTGCTTAGTTTACTCATGATATATGTGAAGATGCCATGCCCATCCATTATCAACACCTATTCCATTTGTCGTCATACCATGTTTTTCCATTCAAATGTTGTTCTTGTGTTTCAGACATCCAAAAGGAAGAGGGTGATTGCAGAACCTGAAGGAGTACAAGCAAAGTCCTTGAAAAAGGTGGTGCTACCGGAGAAATCACATAGCACCCGACGTATATTGGCGATAGAACCAGCGCCGCAAAACCTAGGATATCGCAACTATGCTGGTTGCTGCTTTGCTCTTGTGAGTACCTATTGTCCTATCGCTGTCCTTACATTCATACCTGGTGGATTATGTGACATCATTGTGCATTATAGCTTGCTTATCCACTGTTCGTTCCAAATTATCAGATCTATATTAATGCTTAAATTAATGTAGAATAAACCCAATGCCTATGAAGAAATTTAGTTTTGCATTGTTCTTGTAAGTATCTGTTGTCCTTATATTTGTCAGCTAGTTCTTCATGTACACTTTGCAGCTTATTTTCCCTTGTCCTCCATTTTTATACACATCTGATCTACATTTACTCTTGCCAAAATATTGAATAAAACCAATGTTACTGAAGAAGTTTAGCTCCGCATTGCTCTTGTCAGTGCCTTCTGCCTGTATGCTGTATTTACATTTGTACTCTGCATCTTAAGTTAAATAATCGCCATTTGTTCCTATATTTTCACATCTATATTTACTCTTAACGAAATGTAGAATAAAGGCAATACTCTTGAAGAAGAGTGTGAGGTAAACTTCTTGAATTTCCCCCATCAATATGGACAAGGCCTTTATAGAGCCTGTCTTCACTATTAATGTAAGTTTGTCCTCCTCGAGCCTTCAAACTTTGTTGTTTATATTTGGATAGCTATGAGTGCAAATGCTGTTTATTTTTGTCGTCTGCATCAAATTGCTTGTTCAAAGTTTATAAAGTAGAAGTACATAAACATAAGTTTGTCGTTCTCAATTTCAGTCTTTAGTTGTACAATCTAGTTCCTTATTCGTACCATGTAAATTAAACTAAACATAGCAAGTTATCTTCTTTAGCACTATGTGTATGCTTGTGTTCTTGATCTTCAATGCAGTGGTGTGGTGAGACTACCAACAAAAGCACAATGTCATATCCTGCTATGTCTCAACTATGAACAATGCCATATTATATTAATGTTATTTAAATCATGTCTCTTTATTTACCAATCTGAAATGGTATAAATTGACAGTACACTCACCATTCATGCTTATATGTTGTTTAGAACTACATCTATGCTTGTGTTCTTGATCTGTAATCTAGTGGTCTGGTGAAGCTGGCCGCTCCTGCACAATGCCATTTCCTGCCGTCTTAACTATGAACAATGCCTATTATGTTAATGCTATTTTAAACCGTGTCTCTTTATTTCTGACAAAGAAATGAGATGAATTGACAGCGCTGATGCTTATACGTGCAAAACCTGTTATCTACCTACTTGTTTCTCTTTCAGGGTGACAACACTGCTGCTGGGAAGAACTGCCACAATGATAGTGAGACGAACCCATTGTTTGTCCCTCTAACACATATTCCAGAGGAGAAGGCAAAACATATTGAGGGTAGGGATAGAACCACGAAGTCACATCTTGATGTAGTGTCAAACTTACTCAACGACACAAGCTCGATGAAGTCGCCGCCTAAATCTGTTCGACTTCTTCAGTCTTAAATTCAAGCAGAAATACATGCTTCCACTGAAATACGACTGGAACTCCAATCCCTATGCAAGATTAACTATAAGTACATGACGTTTATTGATGCTATGCAGCTTAAGTTGGTGGATATGAGCGCCAAAGAAGCGCAGTCTCATCAGGCTGCTAAGCTGCTTGCGCTGCAGCTGCTGGGCCGGGCTAACCTTTCTTGAACTGTGTTGAAGTGCTGTCGGTTCTGTCTATTATATTGTCCCCCTGTTAACTTCCACTGATGGCGACCTGCCCAGTTTATGTAATCTGCTGTCTGGTTGCCCTTTATTATCACTGGCGGCAAACTTTGATGACGAGGGGATGTAATATGCTGTAATTTCTTTTTTTGAGGATCATATGCTGTAATTTCTTTGTTGTATAGTCTAGGTTTATTCTTGGTCGGTATGCTGTAATTTAGGCCAGAAGGTTCAGTGGATCTCAGTGTTGTCGGTCTTCAGGGTGGCCCGTTACTCATATGGGCCAAAACATGGGCCTATAATCATCTTGAGCCATTAGCAGGTCTAAATCTTATGGTTGTTTCCCGCCTTTAACAGGCCGAGTAAAGTTCTGGCCAGCTGGGCGAGAGAATACAATGGGCTTTTAACAGGCTAAAAGCTAGATTGGGATAGCGTTGAGCCGAAAAATTCACGGGCCAATACAGGCCGAAACTGCCTAAGGCCCATGTTTGGCCCAAATTGGACGAGCAGTTAACAGGCCAAAATATATCTCGGGCCCGTTTGGCCCAATAAAATTATGGGCTTTAAGCAGGCCGGTATCCATGCGGGCCATAGGCCCAAAAGTGTCACGGGCCATTATCAGATGGGTTGTAAGCAGGCCGGATTCAACGCGGGTTGTAATTAGGCCCAACTGTTACACAGGCCATTAACAGGCCGATAGGCCAGTTGGGTTGAAATTTATTCACGAAGACTACGGGCCATTAAGAGGCCTAAAGTTACTTCAAACAAGAAATAGCCCAGGTTCTGCGTGGGTCAAGTTCGGAGCACCGCGGGCCCCAAAAGCCCGCGGCCACGGTCGATGCGTGGCGGTTGATTAGACGATGGCGTCTCCGCTTCCCCACGCTGCCTCGGCAACTGCACGACTTGACAAGTCCCCGCGACATGCAAGGAAAACCATCATTACCTGCGACCGTGGGAGATGCCGGTTGGTCTTCTCTTGCTATAAATGGGGAGGGGGGCGGAGCCCCCGTTGCCCATCTCGTCCTTGCTTGCTTGCTTCTTCCTCCTTGCTTGCAGTGCCATCAATGGCGCCATGAAAGAAGTTCTCTGCCGCTGAGAAATGAAAGGCCCCTCGCGAGGGCCTCGGTTCCCCGGCGCCCAAGCGCAGCCGCGGCCGTTCGTGCAAGCATGCCGCGACCTCCGCCGTGGCCCACCATCGAGGTGGCACCGCGGCACGCGGAGGGGATCGTCTCATCCATGGTGGTTCAGCCGATGAGGGGAGGCGCGCGCTGGTGGCGTGGCCTCCCCGCCCGTGCTTCCATTCGGCTGAGGTGTCGCTAGAGTTCGTTGTCTTGTCGGAGAGCCCGGCCGGCAACTGGCTTCAACTTCCGTGCTTCTTCGCCGGCGAACTTCCCGCCTCTGGTCCGGGCAGGCTCTGGCTGCAGGCGGATGGCTGGTGCAGCAGGGCCTCTTGGGTTGCGGTCGAGACTTCCGCCGCGGGCAACATAGCCCTAGCCCGCGGCTGGCATACGTTCGCCCGCGCGCGCGGCCTGGGCAGACGGTGCACCCTCAACTTTAGGTACGATGGCGAATCAACCCTCTATGTGAGGGTGTTCGGGGAAGATGGTCACCGCGCCGGGTGCTGCCCCGAGACGAACGACGGTGAGGAGGTGCTCGGCCTTGGTGATGGTCGCGATGAGGACGAGGGCGAGCCTGCCCTCGGCGGCGACCGCGTCTCCTCCGGCTACGGCGGCTCTTCCTCCGGTGACCGCTCCAGCAGCGGTGGCTACGACCAGCCGCCGCGCCGCCGCGCCCGCTTCGAAGGAGGCAGCGGGTCATCTCGTCGTCACGCCTCCGTGAAGCGCGAGGAGGGGTCTGGCTAGGCTTGGGGCGTCGCCAAGGGCCTGCCTCTGCGGATTGCTGCAACGCTGCTTTGCTTAGTTTTTCTTTCTTTCCTGCATCGGAGAATGAAACCAGTATGGGCCCAGAGGGGCGTGTATCGAATTGTGGTTCTTTGGTTAATGCACTGTGCGTGTCGTTCCCATGCCGTGTTGTTATTTTGCGCAAAGATAACTTAACCTGGTGTGTTTGGGACGCCCTTTCCCTCACGTGGTGTCCGCGTTGCTCGGAAACTGCAAAAAATTCGTTAGGGGGTGCATCAAAGGATTTGCCGACCACCCAAGCCTTGACTTGGCACCTCGTATCGCGGTACCCGAGGGGCACGGTTTTAGGAGAGATGTGCCAGCTTCCAGGCTCGAACGAGGGTGGCTCACGAGAAGGCAAAGAGAAGAGAAATTCTCGCGAGGGCACCTGCCTAGCCCCCTCGCGAGGTATGCGAGAGAGAGAACACAACAAACTAGAGTCGAAAAAGCGGTAAAAGGCTAGGGAACCAAATCAGCAACGAACACCAGGAGCAACTCTGATTAAGGAAAAGTGAGGCAACTACGGAAAGCAAATGAAAAGCCGCGTCCGGCACCTAATCTAGTCTTCAAGTCTTCTCACCAGCGCGGAGCTAAGTGCTGTCCACTAGGCGTGGGAGGGAGCCCCAGGGCCTGAGGCCGGCGCTCCTGAGACTCCGGGGCGTGTACAACCCCACTCATTATTACGTGAGAGTGTCACGGGCGGCGATTCTTCACAGGCACCGGGCTTTCTTCACAGGCTCTGGGCCTTTCTTCTCAGGCTCTGGGCCTTGCTTCATGGATAGAACTTTCGGAGGTGCTGGATGTTCCAGGCGTTCTGGATGGGTATCCCGTCCCGCATCTCCAGGCGCGCTGCACCCGGCATGGATACATGGACGACCCCGAACGGGCCCTCCCACATGGGCGAAAGCTTGTGCAGCCCTTCCCTGGAGAGGACCCGCCTCAGGACAAGGTCACCCACCTTGAGCGTCCTAGAGCGGATGTTGTGGCAGTGGTACCGCTGCAGCGCTTGTTGATACCTTGCCACCCTCAATGCGGCTTCGCGTCGGCGTTCCTCCCCCAGCACGAGATCCATCCCCCGCATGGCGTCCTGCTGCGTTTCGTCGAACGCCTGGACCCGCGCAGAGCGATGCTTGACCTCGTGAGGCAGGACTTCTTCGGCTCCGTAGACGAGGAAGAACAGAGTCTCGCCCATTGGCTTGGTAGCGGTGGTACAGATGGACCACAACATGGACTGGTGTTCGTCGTGCCAGCCCCTGCCGCAGGCCTCCAGCTTCTTCTTGAAGGTCCTGGTCTTGAGACCCCTCAGGACCTCAGCGTTGGCGCATTCGGCCTGACCATTGTTCCTGGGGTGGGCCACCGAAGCGTAGCAGATCTGCGTTCCAATGTTAGCACAATAGGTTTTGAAGAGGTTACTAGTAAACTGCGAGCCGTTATCTGTGATGATGCTGTTGGGGACCCCGAAGCGGCTCACGAGGCCCTTGATGAACTTGACAGCAGAGCCGGCTGGAATGGTACGGACGACTTCCACTTCCGCCCACTTGGTGAACTTGTCGATGGCGACGTAAAGATAACGGTAGCCCCCTGGCGCTCGTGGGAACGGGCCTAAGATGTCTAGCCCCCAGACCGTGAATGGCCACATGAGCGGAATGGTTTGTAGGCCCTGAGCGGGCTGATGGATTTGCTTGGCGTGGAATTGGCAAGCTTCGCAGGACTTCACCAGCTCAGCTGCATCGTTGAGTGCTGGAGGCCAATAGAATCCGCTGCGGAAGGCTTTGCCGACGAGGGTCCTTGACGATGAGTGATGTCCCCAGTCCCCGCCGTGTATGTCAATCATCAGCTCCCTTCCTTGATCGCTGGAGATGCAGCGCAGCGTAACGTTGTTCGGTCGTTTCCTGTACACCTCGCCATCTTGAATGCAATATGCCGTGGCTTGTCGGGCCACGCGCTCCGCGTCTTCTTCCTTCTCCGGCAGCGTCCCGTGCATCAGGTACTCCTTGAATTCCTTGGCCCAGCACTCCTCTTGGGGCTCGAGCGCCAAGAGCAGCCGAGCTCCTGAGGTTGGGCCGCAAGCAGGGGCTCCCGTGGCCGGGGGCTGCGGGAGCTCCTCCCGAGGCTGAGTCGTGCTTGAAAGAGGTGGCGTAGATGACGGCTTGAAGAGCCGCTCTTCGAAGACGCCGGGCTCTTGCGGTTGCCGCTTGGATGCTCTCTTGGCGATGTCGTCGGCTTCCTTGTTGGTGCCCCGGGGCACGTGCTGCAGCTCCAGGCCCGAGAACTGCTTTTCCATCTTGCGCACCTCCGCAAGGTAGGCCTCCATGTGCTCGTCCTTCGGCTCGTACACTTTGCTGGAGAAGTTGACGAGGAGCTGCGAGTCGACCTTGACGGTAAGGTGCCTCACCCCCGGAGCCACCGCAGCCTTCAGGCCTGCTATGAGGCCTTCGTATTCTGCGATATTGTTGGAGACCTTCTCGCCGTGCTGGAAGCAGAGTTGCACGGCGTAGTAAAGCTTGTCCTGAGTGGGCGAGATGAGCACTGCTCCAGCCCCCGCGCCCTGGTGCGCGAAGGCGCCATCGAAATGCATGACCTAGCCGTCTGGTGCCTCACTTCCTGGGGAGGTGGACCGGTCTTCTCCTTCCTCAAGAGCCGGGGCATCTGTCCATTCTGCCACAAAATCGGCGAGCGCGGCTCCCTTGATGACCCTGGTGGTGCTGAACTCCAGCTGGAATGCTTGCAACTCGATGTTCCATTCAGCGACCCTTCCAGCTGAGTTTGGGCTCCTGAGTACCCTCTCCAATGGGTAAGAAGAGACGACCTTGATTGGGTGGCCCTGGAAGTAGCGTCGCAGCTTGCGCGAGGCCACCAAGAGTGCGAGCAGGAGCTTTTGCGGCATGGGGTAGCGTGCCCTTGCGTCCCGCAGTACGGTGCTGACGAAGTACACCGGGTGCTCGACGAGGGCTGGCACACTGTTGAGGCTCGGGTCCTGTGGAGATTGTGGCATATCCGGAGGTGGGGGGTTTCCTGAGACTTGGCCGTCCTCAGGAGCTTCTGCGATGTTGCCCTGCTGAGCTTGGTCTTCCGCCGCTGATGGCTCTGCTGCGCCTTCTTGACCCTGCGCTGCATCGGCTCTGGCTTGGCGCGGCACACCCTTGTCTTGGCGCTCCTCCCGAACCGCCACCAGCGCCGCGCTGGCGGAGTACGGGGTGGCGGCAAGGTACAATACCAGAGGTTCGAGAGGCCGTGGTGCCACCATCACCGGGGGGCTGGTGAGGTATTTCTTGAGGTCTTGGAAGGCCCGGTCGGCCTCCGGGGTCCACTCGAAGGGGCCCTTCTTCTTCATGAGCTTAAAGAAGGGTAAGGCGCGCTCGCCTAGCTTGGAGATGATACGCCCTAACGCGGTCACCCGCCCTGCTAGCTTTTGCATCTCCTTGAGGGTCTATGGTGGGCTCATGTCTTCGATGGCCTTGATCTTCTTCGGGTTCGCCTCGATCCCTCTATGGGATACGAGGAACCCTAGTAGCTTGCCGGAGGGGACGCCAAACACGCACTTCTCCGGGTTAAGCCTCAAGTTCAAACGACGCAAGCTCTCAAAGGTCTCCTCCAAGTCTCGAATCAACGTCCTCGCCTCGCGAGATTTGACCTCTGTGTTCCTGCCGAGCTGCCGCCCCAAGGCGATGTGCATCAGCCGCTGAAAGGTTGCGCCCGCGTTGCGAAGGCCGAAGGGCATGTAGGTGTAGCAGTACACCCCACATGGTGTCAGGAAGGCCGTCTTCTCCACATCCTCCACCGCCATCTTGATCTGATGGTATCCAGAGAACGCATCCAGGAAACATAGCAAGTCGCACTCGGCGGTGGAGTCGATGATTTGATCGATGCGCGGGAGGGGAACGGATCTTGGGGGCAAGCTTTTTTAAGGTTGGTGAAGTCGACACACATCCGTTCCTTCCCACCTTTCTTCGGTACTACGACGGGGTTCGCCAGCCAATCAGGGTATCGAACTTCTCGAATGGTACCAGCCGCCTCCAGCGTGCGTGTCTCTTGGACGATGAAGGCCTGCTTCTCAGTGGACTGCCGTCTCGCCCGCTGCTTCACGGGGCGCATGTTGGCGCACACCCTTAGATGATGCTGGATCACCTCTCTCGGGACCCCTACCAGCTGATTGGGTTCCCACGCGAATATCTCCTTGTTCGCGCGCAAAAACCTCACCAAAGCTTCTTCTTGTCCCCGGTCCAGGCTGGTTCCTATGGTAAAGGTGGCTCCTGAAGACCCGTCCTCGTCAACCGGCACCTGCTTGGTCTCCGCCTTGTCTTGGGTGAACAACTGCTTCTTCTTGGCGGGCGCGGTCTCCTTGGTCTCGGGCATACTGGCGCCGGCTGGCTGCGCTGCTGCCGCGGTCTTGAAGGCGAGCCTGAGCGCCGCCACGACCTCCTTAGTGTCCCCCTTGATGGTGAGGACGCCCTTGCTCCCTGGCATCTTCATGAGGTTGTAGGTCGGGTGAGTTGCCGCCATGAACTGAGCAAGAGTCGGGTACCCGAGTATGGCATTGTACGGGAGACCGATGCGAGCGATGTCGAAGTCCACCAGCTCAGTGCAGTAGTTGTCGCGCGTGCCGAAGGTGACGGGGAGGCGGATCTGCCCCAGAGAGTGGGCAGCTCCACCACCCACTCCCGAAAAAGGCTTGCTGAGGTTAAGCCGCTCGGGCGGCACGTGGAGGAGGCTGAAGGCTTCTACGGAGAGCAAGTTGAGGCCGGCACCGCCGTCGATGAGGGTCTTGGTGACGGCCACGTTGCAGATGGTAGGCGTGCAGAGCATTGGGAGCATGCCAGAGCCGGCGGTGGAGCCGGGGTGGTCTTCTGAATCAAAGGTGAGGCCGGGCTCCGGCGCAGCCCAACCCGGCGGAGCCCCCGGGCGCTTGGAGGCTGCCCCAATCTGACGGAAGAAAGGCTTGACGTGGCAATCTGAAGGCGGTGCTTGAGAGCCACCCAGCAGCGCCGCGATCGCGTGGTGCGCTGGCACCGCGTAGCGCGCGGTGAAGAGATCGCGGAGTTCCTCCCAGGACGCCACCATGGACCCCGGGAGGTTGAGCAGCCAGGCGCGTGGCTCGCCGGCGAGGGCCATGGGGAACCAGTTGGCCATGATCTTGCCGTCGCCTCCGGCATCGAGGACGACCTCTTCGTATGCCTGCAGGAACGGCGCCGGGTCTGCCGCGCCGTCCTAACGCGGCGGCATCTCCGGCTTGAACTTGGCTAGCCACTGCACTCGCTGCAGGGCGGGGGCCAGGGCTCGGTACCTAGACTCCCTGCTGCTGGTGTCGGTCGCAGAGGCGGATGGCGGCACACCTGTCATGGGAGCGAAGCGGGCGGCACGGGGCGCAGGTTGGTGGAGAGGAGCTCCGGCGCACCCCTACCTGGCGCTCCAAATGTCGGATGTGGGGTTCCGGCAAACCCTTAAGGTTCGAACACTGGGGTGCGCGCGAAGTCTCTCCCTCCTACCGATCTACGCTCTAGCTCGCTAAGATCTCGCGGACGAAGTCGACGAACTCGCAACATAGAAAGACACGAGGTTTATACTGGTTCGGTCCACCATTGTGGTGTAATACCCTACTCTAGTGTGTTGGTGGTGGATTGCCTCTTGGGCTAATGATGAACAGTACAAAGGGAAGAACAGCCTCCTGAGGTTGAGGTGTTCTTGTGCTTGTGTAGTTGAGGATGATCTGAACTAGTGCGGGATCAGTTGCCTCCTACTGTGGTGGCTAGTCCTATTTATAGAGGCCATGGTCCTCTTCCCAAATATCGAGCGGGAAGGGATCCAACAACGGCGGGCAAATTTGAAGGGGAACAGCTAGTACAAGCTATCCTGACAAAAGCGGTCTTCGCATGCGAAAAGCTCTGGGGTGACGCCGTCTTGGGCTCCACGATGACCTCCACCTTGCCGTCATCTTGGTCTTGGTCTCGTTGCACCAATATGGCAACCTTTGCCTGATGCCTCGGTACTCTTCGCCTGCGCTGGCCTCCTTAGCACCAAAGAGGAAAGAAGGGCGCTGCGCGCACCGGCACCCGCCTGGTACCGTTCGTCATGGCTCACGTCACGAGAGCCTCGTGAGGTTTGCCTTGCCTTCATATATCCGCTCCTCGTGAGCCTGCCTGGCTAGGCCACTCCAGAGGAGGTCTTGCGACGTCCGCCTTGCGAGGCTTGGACCCTCGCGAGGGTCTTGGGTGCCTTGTTGACGAAGATGGGCCGTACGGCCTACTGCTTAGCCATGATGTGGGCCGCAGGCAGGCAAGTCTGGGGACCCCCATTCCCAGAACGCCGACAACGGTGGGTGGTCGGGGCCCGAGCAAAGCGTGTTTCTCTCATACATGTACGCGCGTGGGTGCGAGGCATTGGGCTCTAACTGAACCCGAGCGAGGCGTTCGCCTACTGAACCCGAGCGATTGCACTGCAGGCTACACGTTACTGAACCTGAGTGATCGATCGATCTGGTTTTTAACTGAACCCGATCGAGTGATTCCTTTGCCACTGCTGCTAACTGAAGCCGATTGAACCTGCTGCCTCCTTCCCTTGATGAACAGTGAGCTTTGTTGGGGAAGGGGGTGGATGAACAGTTCCCGATGGGGGGGTTGGATGAACAGGACCCCGTGGTAGTAGAGGTCGTTGCCGCTGGATGAACATGACCCCGATCGATCGAGCCGGTTGGGGGTGGATGAACAGGACCCCGTGGAGGGCTAGATGAATAGGACACCATGGAGGGCTGGTTGAACAGTAGCCGGTGGAGGGCTGGATGAACAGTAGCCCGTGGAGGGGTGGTTGAACAGGAGCACGTGGAGAGGGTTGGATGAACTGTAGCCGGTGGAGGAGCCGTGGAGGCTGGATGAACAGGAGCCCGTGGATGAATAGTCGCAGGTGGAGGCTGGAGGAGGTTGACGGTGGGTGAACAGTAGCCCATGGAGGCTGGAGGAGGTCGACGGTGGAGATGAACAGTATCCCGTGGAGTCCCGTTTTGTGGTACGCCACACCCCTCCCAATGAACAGGACACCCGTTTCGACCGTAGCGCTCCAACACAAGTCTGTTTCCTCCGTTTTGCGGTACGCCACACCCCTCCCGATCAACAGGACCCCGTTTCGACCGTAGGCACTCTAACACAAGTCTGTTTCCTCCCTTTTGCGGTACGCCAGACCCCTCCCGATGAACAGGATCCCGTTTCGATCGTGGCCGGTCGAACAGAAGGCCGTTTCCTCCATTTTGCGGTATGCCTGGCCTCGCTTCGATCAGCTGTTCCGTCCAAGCCGGTTGGCTCCCGATGAACACGACGCATTCCGTTTCGATCCAGCCGGTTGGCTCCCGATGAACACGACGACGCGGTTTCTCCGTTCCGACCCAGCCATGTACACGTGCGCTGGCCGTACGTATGCACGAGTAGGCGTTCGAGACCCCGCCCGTTTGTACGTACGTGGCCGTATTTACGTTCTTGCACCATGGGTGTACGTACATGTACATGCTATGTGCGCGCCTCTACTATGACATGTGCCCTTCCTTACTCGGCCAGGTTTCATCGCTGCAGCCTGCAGACAGACCGATCGACCAATATGTACGTACACGTTTGCGACCAGAATGACAACGCTACGTATGCTTCGACCAGGTGGGTCCCCACTGTCAGGCACTTCCTTGCGTGCAAAGATGTAGCTGGTGTGTCCCAGCACTCAGGGGGAAACGTTTTTTCGCGAAATACGGTGGCCCGTCCGGTGGGTCCCTGCTGTCAGGTGGAGGAATCATTATTTTCCGCGTAATAAGGAGGCACTTCCTTGCTGCGGCCGTGGGCCTAGCTGTCAGCCTCTCCACTTACAGTACTCTTCCGATGGAAGTCGTTCCTTGACCACATTGACCACGCCGCGCCGAGAGCACAAAGGCGATGGACTACGGCGAGGCCTAGGAAGGGGACGACACGGAGCCGGGGAAGACGCGACAGTGGATGCCCACGCGGAGAGGAGTACGAGGGTTCACTGGTTTGGCTGCGGTG
The DNA here is from genome assembly GCF_002575655.3 of Aegilops tauschii subsp. strangulata. Taxonomy (NCBI): domain Eukaryota; kingdom Viridiplantae; phylum Streptophyta; class Magnoliopsida; order Poales; family Poaceae; genus Aegilops; species Aegilops tauschii. The sequence continues at coordinate 346,477,842 of NC_053035.3, read as the reverse complement.
TGAGGCTGCCGTCGCCACAAAATAACAGGGGGTGTGGGTGAGTAGAGGGATGGCCTGGCCAGCGGCGGGAGTAGTAGGGGGGTGAGGCCTCCGCGGCAGCACAGCCGGCCACGGGAGGCAGGAGCGCGCGGCACGACCGACGCTGGTTTGGGCGGCTGGAGCAAGAACACCAGAGGTTGAAGAGGCACTACGGCCGTTGGATGGACGTCGTACGGTCAGTGGAGCTAGAATCATTCATATTGACTAAGTTGACAAAGCCCTCCGTCCCCATCAACTTAGTAGGCCCACAAGTGAGCCTCCCACTAAGGTGGGTCCCAGGTAGCAGGGAGAGTATTATTATTTTTGTGTGTTGACCACGCCGCGCCGAGCGCATCCAAGGTTGTGGACGAGGGCGAGGCCCCAGACATCAACGAGCTGGAGATGGGAAGACGCGGGAGTGGAATCGCAGACGGAGGGGTGTAAGAGGGTTAACTGGTTCTGGTGCGGCGTGGTTCGGCAGTCGGTGGAGAAGAACAGGAGGTGTGGATGGGTGGAGGGATGGCCTGGGCGGCGAAGGGGTAGCGCTTCACAGCGAAGCCTGCTAAGCAGAGCTGCTGGCAGTAGGAGGCGGGAGCAGGTGGTCCCGACGGTGCTGGAGGAAGAAGACGAGAGATTGCAGATGGATGCCGGTCATTGGATGTAAATCCAACGGCTAATGATGTCATTATCATTTGTTGACTAAGTTGACAACGACTTGCGTTGGCTTCGACCTATTGGCCCACATTTCAGCCTCCAAAAATGTGGCACATATTCAACCCATTTTTTCAAAATTTACACTCCATTTGATCTTTGTTTTTGAGAATTACAGTTCATTTGCTGGGCTGGGTGAACAAATAATGTTGCGTCCATGCGGCCCATTTTCTAAAAAACTACAGCCCATTTTCACTTTCCCGAAATACATCAATTTGCTGGGCTGGCTGAACAAATAATGTAGTGTGCATGCGACCCATTTATTTTTTTCCTAAAAAATTATAGGCCATTTGCACTTTCTCGAAATACATGATTTTGGTGGGCTGGTTCTAATTATAATGTTGGGTTGGGCGCAACAATGTTATCAAAAAATAAACAGGGACTGAGCATTTTGTTATAAATATATTTAAATAATAAGTGATTTATTATTACATTGGTCCTTAAATCTTACCAAGCTTTTGTACACAATCACTAGGATTTTCGTTGCCTTAATGTAAAAAAATCCAGGATTTTATTGTTAAGAAATTATTTTTATAAGTTAATAAGTTGTGGGATATTGTTTTCTCATATATGTAAGTATCTGTTAAATATATGATGACAATAACAATAATATATAATCACATATAAAATAATTTAAATATATATAATATAGTTAGAAGGGAATAAGTTGGACCTGGCGTTCCTATTCTCACTAGTACGCGTCGGTGCTATATAAACGGTTTTTAACCCCTTTCTGCGACGGTGTTCAGAACCGTCACCTACTGAGTGTGGGCGATAGGGAGTCCTTACCACACGACCCAGAAATCATCGGGGATATGCCCTCCTGGCACACACGCTCGGCAAAATGAGGTCGTGTGCGACCGGCGAGCGGCCAAATACGGTTATACGTACGGTAGTGCTAAAAAATAAAATTATACAGGCGAAATCGTTTTCGGTCGTAAGTACATCCCACACAGTCAGTCCCTGTTAAACGTTTCCGTTCATATATACATCCCACACAGTCACTCCAAGGAAAACGTTTGCGCAAGGTGGCGTAACGCAAACAGTTTTCAAGAGAATGTCGTATGTGATTGTTCGTTGATCCAACACGATTTATTCCTAGAAACTGTGTGCGTTGCCTGAGGTCATCGCCCACGGTGTTTTCTCAATAACCGTTTGCAATAGGAAAACCCAATTAGCAGGGTAATTGGCCAATTAGCAGGCTAATTGCCATATTATTAATAATCTATTTACTAATCTAATTGACATTCATATTAAGCACATAATATATTTCATTTCCATATTAAGGAAGCAGGATTTCATAATTGAAATACATCCGAGTACAACATGATATAGCTTCAGCACTCAGCTACCCCATTACACAACTACACCACCACCAAGTTTCACATGCAACATCTTGAACCTTTCTAAATTACCATCATAGACGGTACATAGACAGATGCATCTCATGTGGAAAACTGCTGAAGCGGAAGGCGGATATTGAGCCTTCATTCATGTTGAAGGTCTTTGCAACTTTAGGCCAGTTCCTGTGGATGATTGACCGTCCATCCTTCGACCTCTTCAAGAACACTTCAATATGGAACCATGGGTGTTGTATGAAAACTTTCCTCGCCTCCATACCATAGAGGTGGTTTGAGAGGTAATCATCAGTGAACTGCTTTGGAAAGGCCTGAAAACAAGGACGTGCATAAATATCTTCTCTATATTGGAAATGGGGCAAAGAAATAAAAAAAGGCAAGGTATAACAGTTAGTACCATCTTGTAAACCTCAGTGCTTCCCATTGTTTCCCTGCAACACATATAAGGTAGTTAGTCATCAGGTTAAGTAAGGGTTCGCATGCTATCGGTAAAATATGTTGATGATTAATAAGCACATTGCGGATTCATCAGATTAATTCAAGCCACATGGAAAACCCATTTATCCACACCAAGTATGACAAAGAACTAGGAAATATAGCACTTGTATATGTTTCTCATGTATTAAGTGCAGCCAAATTCGATTTATTCCTCACATGGTATACGATAACAGAATGCAGCCACAACAATTGAACATCGCATTGCAGAATTGAACCAAGCAGTTAACTAAACACCACAACAAATGAACCAATCGTTAACTGAGCACCACATTGCCCAATATAACATACTCATAATAGAAGATCAGACAGTTAACCAAAGGAAGCATGTTTAACAACTTGGAAATATAGCAATTGTATTTGTTTCTCATGTATTTAGTACATACAAATTCGATTTATTTCTCACATGGTATACAATAACAGAATGCAACCACAACAATTGAACATCGCATTGCAGAATTGAACCAAGCAGTTAACTAAACACCACAATAAATGAACTGAATGTTAACTAAGCACCACATTGCACAATATAACATACTCCTATCAGAAGATCAGACAATTAACCAAACCAAGCATGCTTAACAACTTGGAAATATAGCAACTATATTTGTTTCTCATGTATTTACTACAGCCAAGTTCGATTTATTTCTCACATTGTATACAATAACAGAATGCACCCACAACAATTGAACATCGCATTGCAGAATTGAACCAAACAATTAACTAAACACCGCAACAAATGAACCAAACGTTAACTGAGTACCACAATATAACGTACTCCTAATAGAAGATCGGACAGTTAACCAAACCAAGCATGCTTGACAACTTGGAAAATTGCACCTTGAATAATTGAACATCACATTTGCAGAATTGAACCAAACAGTTAACTGAACACCACATTGCACGACATATAGAATATATACTCTAGAGAAGAAGACTACATGGTAAAAGTAGATAGCACAATTCACTAGAATTTGTTAAGGAAAGGCGGTAGGTAGCAAACTGAACATGGGTCCTTATAGTGAGCTAATAAGACAAGCTACTCCTCCTTGTCGGAGATATCGATGACGATTGGCTCCTTGGACATGGAAGAGGGCGAGGCCTCCGCTTCGTGGGTGCCCTCATCGTAGTGGTGAGTTACCTGAGCCGCTCCGGGCACCAACCTGCTGGCTCTCGAGATGAGGTAAGCATGTGCACACTGAGAAAACACCTCGTAGTCTTCATCGAAGGCACCGAGGTGGCCTCGAGAAAACGCCACGAACTGTCGTTTTAAGCAGCCAACCGCGTCACGGCTTCGGCGCGCGAGGCGTCGATGGTGGCCTCGACGGCGAGGTGCTCCTCCAAGTTCTGGGGGTCAGCACAAATGGCAGCCATTGCGACCTCATCCGCACGTGCGGCCGCGATTTGCTTCCCCGCTGCTAAATGCTCCTTGAGATCCTGGCTATACTGCATGCACCATGGCTTAGGGCGGCACTTATTTGGCGGAGGGGTTGGTGATTTCGGTGGAAGGTGTCGCGCTCACGCCGGCGGTCGGGGCATGTGGGATGTGGAAGGAGGAGGAGGAGGATGGGGGTTGGGTGTGGATTACCTGCCTGGATAGGCCAGGCCGAGCAGCGTGAAGGAGGGTCGCCAGTAGGAGGCGGCGCTGCAAGCAATGAGTGAAGGTTTCAACTTGGAAAGGAAGGCGGAAACAGGGGAAATGTGGCTTTTGGTAAGGGGGAGGGGGCGGGGAGGTAGATATATCCGCAGAGGCAAAAAATTTGGAATCGCTTCAGCAAAAAAACTGTCGCACAAAGTGTACATGGTCCCTTATTCAGAGCGGGCTGTGGACTGTAGCTGTTGCACCTTCTCGCAACTATATATGTGTCGTAAAAGAATTGGAATTATTCAGGGTTTGTTTGGATATTTTACACATTAAATTGGTTTTCTAGCCATTTCAGGTGCACAATTCAAAATTAAACTACATGCACATGCTCCGGTGCACCAACATGGGTTGTAAAATCATATATCTGTCCATGGGTTTATGCTTATGTCCCATGCAAGAAGTGGGGATGAATTTCGAACACCACGACACTATGGCTCTCCGGCAAACGTTGACGTACTTGCTTTTGTAATTCTAGTAAATCCAAAAGTCCTCCAAATTCATGAAACTTGGCATGCTATCATGGGGCGGCATCAACATGTTGTGGTAAATATTTTGTCCCATTTGGGGCAGGTTTGGGTATAAGCTTCTCATAAACCAGAGCTTCTGACAACAAGTGTGATGGTTTCGGTAGGGAACGTTTCACCTTTCTAGACGAAATGATATCCGTTGCCTCTTCTCGATTTCGATTTTTTTCCTAGTGTAAACATAGAACAACAGGAGTGTTCTGTCTATTTTTGGGATTTTTCGGGGTTCACTTGGACATATTTATAACTGAGTTTTCTATGCATTCATGTGCATAATTCAAATTTGAACTACATGCACATGCTCTAATGCATATAAATTAGTTGAAAATTCAAATCTGTGTCCTTGGTTGCATGCTTAGGTCCCATGCAAGAAATGAGAATGAATGTCAAATACCCTGCCACTGTCACTCGGCCGCAAACATTGAGATACCTGGTTTTCAATTTCTACTAGTAAATCCAAAGCTCGTCTGAAATTCATGAAACTTGGCATGCTGCCATGGAGCGGCATTAACATGCCGTGGTAAATTTTTTGTCCCATTTGGGGCAGGTTTGGGGATATGCTTCTCACAAACCAGAGCTTCTCACAACAAGCCTGATGGTTTCGGTAGGGAACGCTTCACCTTTCTGGACGAAACGATATCCATTGCGTCTTCTCGATATCAATTTCTTTCCTAGTGTCAACATAGAACAACGTGAGTGTTCTATCAACTTTTGGGATTTTTCGGGGTTCACTTGGACATTTTTATACATTAACTGAGTTTTCCTTGCATTCATGTGCATAATTCAATTTGAACTACACGCACATGCTCTAATGCATAGAAATTGGTTGAAAATTCAAATATGTGTCCTTGGTTGCAAACTTAGGTCCCATGCAAGAAATGGGAATGAATGTCAAACACCCTGCCACCATCACTCAGTCGCAAACATTGAGATACCTGGTTTTACATTCTACTAGTAACTCAAAAGCTCATCTGAAATTCATGAAACTTGGCATGTTGTCATGGAGCAGCATCAACATGCCGTGGTAATTTTTTTGTCCCATTTGGGGCAGGTTTGGGGATATGCTTCCCACAAACCAGAGCTTCTCACAACAAGCCTGATGGTTTCGGTAGGGAACATTTCACCTTTCTGGACGAAACAATATCCATTGCCTCTTCTCGATTTGAATTTTTTCCTAGTGTCAACATAGAACAACAGGAGTGTTCTATCAATTTTTGGGATTTTTCGGGGTTCGCTTGGAACTTTTTATACATTAAATGAGTTTTCTTTGCATTCATGTGCATAATTCAAATTTAACTACAGGCACATGCTCTAATTCATATAAATTGGTTGAAAATTCAAATATGTGTCCTTGGTTGCATGCTTAGGTCTCATGCAAGAAATGGGAATGGATGTCAAACACCCTGCCATCGTCACTCGGCCGCAAACATTGAGATACCTGGATTGTAAATTCTACTAAATCCAAAACTCATCACAAATTCATGAAACTTGGCATGCTATCATGGAGCGGCAACAACATGCCGTGGTAATTTTTTTGTCCCATTTGGGGCAGGTTTGGGGATATGCCTCCCACAAACCAGAGCTTCTCACAACAAGCTTGATGGTTTCGGTAGGGAAAGTTTCACCTTTCTGGACGAAACGATATCCATTGCCTCTTCTCGATTTCAAATTTTTTCCTAGTGTCAACCTAGAACGACGGGAGTGTTGTGTCAATTTTTGGGATTTTTCGGGGTTCGCTTGGACATTTTTATACATTAACTGAGTTCTCTTTGCATTCATGTGCATAATTCAAATTTGAACTACAGGCACATGCTCTAATGCATATAAATTGGTTGAAAATTCAAATCTATGTCCTTGGTTGCATGCTTAGGTCCCATGCAAGAAAAGGGAATGAATGTTAAACACCCTGCCACCGTCACTCGGCCGCAAACATTGAGATACCTCGAATATAAATTCTAGTAAATCCAAAACTCATCAGAAATTCATGAAACTTGGCATGCTATCATGGAGTGGCATCAACATGCCGTGGTAATTTTTCTGTCCCATTTGGGGCAGGTTTGGGGATATGCTTCTCACAACAAGCCTGATGGTTTCTGATGAGGACACCCCAACCATGGGCACCACACCACCAACCATCAACGGTCCAATCACAAGAAGTCGCGCAATGCAAATACATGATCAGGTTAACGCTAACTTAAGTCTATCATTTGACCTTGAAAACATGGTCGTGCCTTCACCTCCTTTGATGTTGGTTGAACTCAGGTGCGATGTCGAAGAAGGCCAAACACATTTCAGTCCGTGCAAAACAATGTTTTATGGCGAGGAAACAAAGTTAGGAATTCATGAAGAATGAGTTGTCTGCTGAAGAAACACTGTTCTGATTTTGACGAAACAATGTTTTGCACGAGTTTGGATATCCCAACTTGCGAAAGGTTTCCAGAACTCGAGTTTTCTGCTGAAGGAAACATTGTTCGACCCTAGTGAACAATGTTTGGTCGGGAACTGCCAACCACCTCCAACGAGAGTTTTCCAGAAGCTACCTCATTAAGTCTTGAAGCCATTTATGCAAACAAAGCTGGTTCACTTTCACACCTAAGCTGGTTCAAGAAGCTAGTTCTCTTTCACACCTATCCACGGGGGTTATCCCGATTATAAATAGGCTAGCTCTTCCCTTCGTTGGGGACTTTGGCCATTTCTACAAAGATCAAAGACATAGACTCCTCCTGAGATTGGAGAGCTCTTGTTATCCTTATTCTCGTGATTCCTAGAGAAATTGCTCCTAATTCGTGCTCAACGACTAGATCGTGTTGTGTGGGCTAGAGTTCGTGGTTTCCCTTGCGGATTGCACCTATCCCGTGCTCCACGACTTGAGCGTGGTTGTGCGGGGTAGTATTGCGGGTTGTGGATCAACGGATGTTCGGATTGCAAGCTTCGGTGAGCCTCCACCTCGTCGGGTCATAATCTCTTATTTTCCATTTTTTGGCTGCTTGCAGCTAGTTATCCCCATCCATTTATCGATCCTACGCCGTGAAGATCGGACCTCCCCTTGTACTCCCTCTTCTCCGAAGACGGGGTCGCATCATCTGGTATTTAGAGCAAGGTTTACATGGTAGGATCTGTATCTTTGTTGCTGGATCTATCCTTTTTAGTTTGGTTTTCCCCATCCTAGAGTCCAAAGCCAAAAAACCACAAAAAAATCCAAGCCTTTGTTTGCTGAGATCTAGTTGTTTGCTTTCCTCTTTGTGTGTGCACGAAGTTCTATCCAAAGTTGCTGCTGTATTTGTTCGAGTCTTGTTGTTGGATCTATTGTGCTGCAAAAAAAAGAGCAAAAAAAAGAGAGAGAAAAAGAGGAAAAAAAGAGAAGAGAAAGTGTTGAGCAAGTGTGCAATCATATTCAGTTTGGTGAGAAATTTCAGAAGTTGAAGTGGCAAGTGTTGTAGCTCTAACATGGTGCAAGGATCTACAAATTTTTTCTTATTCATTTGGTTTGCATCGATTGGACATCAGCACTAGCCCTCCCTTTTTACCCCACCCAGATCCACCTAGAAACCGTCAGCTTCCTTCCTTCCTTTCATTCGCCCGTCCACTCCTGATTTGCCACTTCCCCAAAGCCGCCAGGGAATCATTAGAATTTGGGTAAGCAAGAAGGTGAGCTGAGTGTTTTCCACATATATTTTTATTTTTCCACTTGTTTCCAAGAGTTAACATGACAGGATCCAACTCGAGTGTACGTGGACATCAACATGTGGAAGATGATCTCCGAAAAACTCGCGCAGCACATGGTGATATGATTGAGGAGAGTATAGTTGCAGCTATGAGAAGGATGTTCGGTGGTCGTCTTCCTATCGCGGGTAATGGGGATCAACACCAACATAGCCCCACTGACTCGCTGGCTGCCGACAACCGGCAACGTCAAGGAAACAACGATCGCCATGTTGGTCGTGGAAGAGCGGCAGGAGCTGCTGCCCACAGCGCCCCTGCTATTGGTGCTGAACGGAGGCGTGGCGACTTTGCTGCCCCCGTGAGGGTGGGCTGCATGGAGGAGAAGCTCGCGGGTGAGGCCATGACCCCCGCGGGTTTGCTGCGGATTACCGGCGACGAGCGACACATGATGGTGATGCCATCTTCCTTGAAGATCTCTCCGAGCATGGTGACGAAGATGAAGGCATGGGGGACTATGAACCCTACTCGCCGCCTCGCCGCGGTGCTGCTTTTGATCGCAATGGTCATCATTATGACCATCTGAGGATGACCGTGACAACCAAGCGAGAATGAAGCTACATGTGCCATCATTCACGGGAAAAGAGGATCCGGATGCATATATTGAGTGGGAAGAGAAGTGTGATCAAATCTTTCGCATCCATGGTTTTTCTGAAGCCAAGAGAGTTGATCTTGCTGTTATGGAGTTCTCTGGTTATGCTCTTACATGGTGGAATCAGCTGCAAGATGATCGGTTGATGTCCGGCAATAATCATATCCGCAGCTGGACTTTGATGAAGGAAGTCATGAGGCGCCATTTTGTTCCATCATACTATGAGAGGTAATTGTACAAGTGGTTGCAGGGGCTCACTCAAGGTCCCCACACTATTGAGGAGTACTATAAAGAGATGGAGATGCTGCTAATTCGGACAAGAACCCGTGAAAGTGATGAGGCGAAAATGGCAAGATTTTTACATGGGCTGAATGATGAAATATCATATTTTGGGGAGATGTTTCCTTATGATACAATACAAGATGTGGTACATCAAGCTATCCGAGTTGAGAAGAAGAACATGCGTAATGGTCGTAATCGTGCTTTCCAAGGCCGCACCACCACACGCTCATGGCAGCGAACACAACAGCCATATGCTTCTCAGTTTGAGGGTGCACCACCTAGGCACCCACATGCCTCGACGGCTTCCTCACCTGGTATTCGCAATCAAGATAAGAGGCCATCAGCTACAGCAGGAGTATCCTTTGCTCCACCTCCAGAAAAGTGTTCTACACACAGCAGCGACATTCAATGCCACAAGTGCAAAGGAAGAGGTCATATTTCTTCGGAATGTCCAAGCAAACGAACTATGATAATCAATGAACAAGGTGAATGGGAGTCTGAAAGTGACCCTGAAGGTGGCAATAATGAAGTGGAAGAGGAGCAAGGTTGGGAAGTAGGAGGAACTATTTTATCTCACGAAGAACTTCATGGTGAAGCTTTGGTTGTATGTCGTTCACTTAATGCCCAAGTTGTGGAGGAGGAAAAGGGGCAGCGGCACAATCTTTTCCACACCCATTGCCTTATCAACTCAAAGATATGTCGAGTGATTGTTGATAGTGGCAGCTGCAACAATATTGCAAGCACGGAGATGGTTGAGAAGCTTCAATTGCAACCAAAACGTCACCCACATCCATACCGCATGCAATGGCTGAATGATTGTGGTGCTATTAAGGTGATTAGCAATGTGCGAATACCAATTTCAGTAGGGACATATCAAGATGATGTTGAGTGTGATGTGGTGCCGATGCACGCTTGTCACTTGCTTCTTGGACGACCGTGGTTGCATGACCATGACGTGCAAATCAGCGGGCGTGCGAATCGCTTATGTTTTGTCCACAGAGGAGAAAAGTTCACATGGCTGCCCATGACACCCGAGGAAGTCTATCTTGATGAGATGAAGAGAAAAGGAAAGAAAAAGGGAGAGAGTGATCATACACAACGAGTGAGCCACCAACATAGTGAGGGACTGCTTCCACAGCCAAAAGCTCCACAGCCAAATATGACCAAGCCCCAGGAAAAAGAGGAATTAGTTATGACAGCTAGGAAAAGGGATATGCGGGAATTGAGAGAACCTAATACTCCATTCTTTGTACTCCTGTACAAGGAAACTTTATTGGCTGCTAACGATTTACCATCAACTCTTCCTAGTGTTGTTCCTGATCTTTTGCAGGAGTATGAGGGTGTGTTTCCCAAGGAGGTACCACCTGGTTTGCCACCGAAGCGGGGTATTGAGCACGAAATCGACTTGGTTCCGGGCGCCCCACTACCAAACCGGCCACCGTATCGAGCAAACATAGAGGAGACGAAGGAAATTCAGAGGCAAGTAGAAGATCTTCTTAACAGAGGGTATGTAAGGGAAAGTCTTTCTCCTTGTGCTGTTCCCATACTTTTAGTTCCAAAGAAAGATGGTACCATGCGCATGTGCACTGATTGTAGATCCGTTAACAACATAACTGTGAGATATCGGCATCCTATTCCTAGGCCCGATGACATGTTTGATGAACTTTGTGGCTCCACCATATTTTCCAAAATTGATTTGCGAAGTGGTTACCACCAAATAAGAACGAAAGAGGGTGACGAATGGAAAACAACATTTAAGACAAAATTTGGCTTGTATGAATGGTTGGTTATGCCTTTTGGATTAACAAGTGCACCTAGTACTTTCATGAGATTGATGAATCCTGTGCTTAGATCCTTCATTGGCAAGTTTGTAGTGGTTTACTTTGATGACATATTGATTTATAGCAAAACTTTGGAGGATCATGTTGTACATATAAAATGTGTGCTTGTTGTCCTACGGGAGGAAAAGTTGTATGCTAACGTGGAAAAGTGCACATTTTGCACAAACAAGGTTGTGTTTCTTGGCTTTGTTGTTTCAGCAAAAGGTGTGGAGGTCGATGAAGAGAAGAGCAATGCTATTCGTGAGTGGATGCCTCCACAAAATGTGAGCCAAGTACGTAGCTTCCTCGGACTTGCAAGTTTCTACCACCGGTTCGTGAAGGATTTCAGAACCATTGTTGCACCAATGAATGAGTTAACGAAGAAAGACACTCCATTCCAATGGGGTGATGCCCAAGACAAGTCCTTCCAAAAACTGAAGATGAGATTGACATCAGCCCCATTGCTTTCACTTCCTGATTTTGGTAAGACATTTGAGATTGAATGTGATGCAAGTGGTGTTGGCATTGGTGGAGTACTCATGCAAGAAGGTAAACCATCGCCTATTTTAGTGAGAAGCTTAATGGTCCTACTCTTAATTATTCTGTCTATGATAAAGAATTGTATGCACTTGTTCGATCTTTGGAAACATGGTAGCATTACTTGTGGCCAAAAGAGTTTGTAATACATTCTGACCATGAATCTTTAAAACATCTAAAGGGCCAACTAAAAATGAACCATAGACATGCAAAATGGAGTGAGTTCATAGAGTCTTTTCCTTATATTGTCAAGTACAAGAAATGGAAGGATAACGTTGTTGCCGACGCATTGTCTAGGCGTCACATTTTACATTCCCAACTTGATGTTAAAATCCTTGGTTTAGAAAGCATCAAAGAATTGTATGTTACTGACTCATACTTTGCTGAACCATTTTCAAAGTGTAACAAGGGAAAAGGATGGGAGAAGTTTCACTTGCATGATGGCTTTCTATTTCGAGCTAACAAATTGTGCATCCCAGATTGTTCTGTTCGTTTGTTGCTCTTGCAGGAGGCTCATGCTGGTGGTCTCATGGGACATTTTGGAGCCAAGAAAACTGAAAGTGTGCTCGTTGATCACTTCTTTTGGCCGCACATGAGACGTGACGTGGAACGCTACGTGATGAGATGCGAGATTTGTCACAAAGCTAAGTCCCGCTTGAATCCTCATGGTTTATATACTCCTCTATCTATTCCGAATACTCCGTGGGAAGATAATTCTATGGATTTTGTTCTTAGTTTACCACGGACTAAGAGGGGGAGTGACTCGGTGATTGTGGTAGTTGATCATTTTAGCAAAATGGCACATTTTATTCCATGTCATAAGAGTGATGATGCTTCACACATTGTTGATCTGTTTTTCAGGGAAGTTGTGCGGCTACATGGAGTACCACGCACGATTTTGTCCGACCGTGACACCAAATTTCTGAGCTACTTTTGGAAGACCTTGTGGGGAAAACTCGGCACCAAGCTCCTATTTTCCACGACATGCCACCCACAAATTGATGGACAGACTGAAGTTGTCAACAGGACATTGTCCATGATGCTACGAGCAGTCCTGAAGAAGAATTTGAAGATGTGGGAAGATTGCCTGCGTCATGTGGAGTTCGCGTATAACAGGGCGGTACATTCAACCACTAAATTTTGCCCATTTGAACTTGTTTATGGCTTCAAACCTATTACTCCCATCGATCTTTTGCCTTTGCCACTGCAGGAACGAAGTAGCCTTGATTCCAGTAAGCGTGCTGATTTTGTCAAGAAACTTCATGCCCAGGCAAAGGAGAACATTGAGAAAATGACTGAACACTATGCGAAGCGGGTAAACAAGACCAGGAAGAAGCTGGTGTTCAAGCAAGGCGATTTGGTATGGGTACACCTTCGGAAGGACCGTTTTCCTGAGCAACGCAAGTGCAAGCTGCAACCACGCGGTGATGGACCATTTGCGGTGCTCGAGCGAGTCAACGACAATGCTTACAAGATCGATCTTCCAGAAGAATATGGTGTTAGCCCAACCTTCAATGTCTCCGATCTTTCCCCATGCTTTGGGCCTTTAGAGTCGAGGACGACTCCTTCTCAAGAGGGGAGGATGATGAGGACACCCCAACCATGGGCAACACACCACCAACCATCAACGGTCCAATCACAAGAAGTCGCGTAATGCAAATACATGATCAGGTTAACACTAACTTAAGTCTATCATTTGACCTTGAAAACATGGTTGTGCCTTCACCTCCTTTGTTGTTGGTTGAATTCAGGTGCGATGTCGAAGAAGGCCAAACACATTTCAGTCCGTGCAAAACAATGTTTTATGGAGAGGAAACAAAGTTAGGAATTCATGAATAATGAGTTGTCTGCTAAAGAAACATTGTTCCGATTCTGACAAAACAATGTTTTGCACGAGTTTGGATATCCCAACTTGCGAAAGGTTTCCAGAACTCGAGTTTTCTGCTGAAGGAAACATTGTTCGACCCCGGTGAACAATGTTTGGTCGGGAACTGCCAACCACCTCCAACGAGAGCTTTCCAGAAGCTACCTCATTAAGTCTTGAAGCCATTTAGTCAAACAAAGCTGGTTCACTTTCACACCTAAGCTGGTTCCAGACGCTAGTTCTCTTTCACACCTATCCAGGGGGGTTGTCCCGATTATAAATAGGCTAGCTCTTCCCTTCGTTGGGGACTTTTGCCATTTCTACAAAGATCAAAGACATAGACTCCTCCCGAGATTGGAGAGCTCTTGTTATCCTTATTCTCGTGATTCGTTGAGAAATTGATCCTAATTCGTGCTTCACGACTAGATCGTGTTGTGTGGGTTAGAGTTCGTGGTTTCCCTTGCGGATTGCACCTATCCCGTGCTCCACGACTTGAGCGTGGTTGTGTGGGGTAGTATCGCGGGTTGTGGATGGACGCATGTTTGGATTGCAAGCTTCGGTGAGCCTCCTCCTCGTCGGGTCATAATATCTTATTTTCCATTTTTTCGGCTGCTTGCAGCTAGTTATCCCCATCCATTAATCGATCCTACGCCGTGAAGATCGAACCTCCCCTTGTACTCCCTCTTCCTCGAAGACGGGGTCGCATCAGTTTTGGTAGGGAACATTTCACCTTTCTGGACGAAACGATATCCATTGCCTCTTCTCAATTTCAATTTTTTTCCTAGTGACAACATAGAACAACAAGAGTGTTGTGTCAATTTTTGGGATTTTTCGGGGTTCGCTTGGACATTTTTATACATTAACTAAGTTTTCTTTGCATTCATGTGCATAATTCAAATTTGAACTACATGCACATGCTATAATGCATATAAATTGGTTGAAAATTCAAATCTGTGTCCTTGGTTGCATGCTTAGGTCCCAAGCAAGAAATGGGAATGAATGTCAACCACCCTGCCACCGTCACTCGACCGCAAGCATTGAGATACCCGGATTTTAAATTCTAGTAAATCCAAAACTCGTCAGAAATTCATGAAACTTGGCATGCTATATATATCATGGAGCGGCATCAACATGCCGTGGTATATTTTTTGTCCCATTTGGGACAGGTTTGGGGATATGCTTCTCACAAACCAGAGCTTCTCACAACAAGCCTGATGGTTTCAGTAGGGAACGTCCTACCTTTGGGGACGAAATGATATCTATTGCCTCTTCTCGATTTCAAATTTTTCCTAATATCAACATAGAACAACAGGAGTGTTGTGTCAATTTTTGGGATTTTTCGGGGTTCGTTTGGACATTTTATGCATTAACTGTGTTTTCAATGCATTCATGTGCATAATTCAAATTTGAACTACATGCACATGCTCTAATGCATAGAAATTGGTTGAAAATTCAAATATGTGCCCTTGGTTGCATGCTTAGGTCCCATGCAAGAAATGGGAATGATTGTCAAACACCCTGCCATTGTCACTCGGCCGCAAACATTGAGACACCTGGTTTTTTAAATTCTAGTAAATCCAAAACTCGTTTGAAATTAATGAAACTTGGCATGCTATCATGGAGCGGCATCAACATGCCGTGGTAAATTTTTGTCCCATTTGATGCAGGTTTGGGTATATGCTTCTCACAAACCAGAGCTTCTCACAGCAAGCATGATGGTTTCGGTAGGGAACGTCCCACCTTTGGGGACGAAATGATATCCATTGCCTCTTATTGCTTTCAAATTTTTTCTAGTGTAGACATAGAACAACAGGAGTGTTGTGTTAATTTTTGTGAGTTTTCGGGGTTTGTTTCGACATTTTTATGCATTAACTGAGTTTTCAATGCATTTATGTGCATAATTCAAATTTGAACTATATGCACATGCTCCGGTGCATATAAATTGGTTAAAAAATCAAATCTTTGTCATTGGGTGCATGCTTAGGTCCAATGCAAGAAATGGGAATGAATTTCAAACACTAGGGCACCGTTGATTGCCGACAAAACGTTGAGATACTTTATTTTTAAATTCTAGTAAATCCAAAATTCGTCTGAAATTCATGAAACTTGGCATGCTATCATGGAATGGCACCCGACATGCTGGGTTATTTTTCATGTCCATTTTGAGAGAGGCGCACTCGAATAACAGCCATCAAAGGCATTTTGAAAAATAGCTGCCACTTTAATATCTCAAACATTTGTATAATTCAAACCGTGTGCATTCTGTTTACCATTCACGTGACGCCACGTGTCTTGATTTTAATGGCTATAGGTTTTAATGGCTCTTGATCGCAAACATTTTAGATAGAACACCCGTATGCAAAGTGAGAGCAGGATTTGTGCATCTCCTGAACGGAAACGGTTCTTTTGGATTACCCGTGTGCAACCACTTACAAACAATTGGGTAAGATTTGCATCTGTCATATTGGGTATGTTGCCATTTGTCAAACTGGAAAGATTGACATTTGTTGATCTAGTAACATTACTATTTGTCAACCTTGTAACACTGCGATTTGTCAAAATATGAAGCTAAAAATCATTAGCAGTATCTAATTTTTGCAACTAATATTCAGTAAGTAAGCATAGATGGAGGCGAGGAGGCGTGTTCAGCCAGGCGTGCAGCGGGCGGTGCAGTACTATTCGATTTGACAGCGGGCGGCGCAGTTCCCGATACGGCTTTAATGCAGACGAGGGAGAGGGTTGTGGTTCCAGAAATGTTGAATGACCAATGATGCATCCTCCTTCAATTAGCATCGTGTGAATGCATGAGGGAAGTAATGGGAGGAGGATCGGGAAAAGAGGCAGCACGATGTGGATGCAACGCAGTTTGCACTCATATAAAGGCACCCCTCCATACCAATGCATCTACCACATCGTACGCACCTAAGCATTTGCTTAAGCACCTACACTAATAAGCGCAAAAGTGCTCACTTCAGACCCATGGTGGCGATGCGCGCGAGCGGCCAGCGGCTGTGCCAGATGGTCCACGACGCCGGCCTGCGGCATGGCACCGAGGATCGTCTCCAGACGGTGTTGGCGACCGGCTGGTGGATGGCCGCTGTCGACGCTAGCTACGGTTCTAAGTTGGACCAGATGATCATTGCCACCGCCAACAAGTGCGCCATCGTCAAGAAGCTCGCGGATGACATTGCCATACTCCTCCTGTCCGCGCGCCCAGGCTCCTCATTGCCTACTGCCCTAATTGGCCTCCATGGTCGGAACCTCTTTCAAGCACTGGTGGCCCTGCGACTGCCCGCCGACGCCATGAAGAATGTCCACCTGGAGGTCGCGCTCGCTGCGAGGCGCCTCGCCCTGCAAGAATTCGTCGACCTACACATCCACGTGTACGAGCAAATCATGTACATAGGTATCTACAAGGCCAGTGATGACGCTACGACGTTGGCCTTCTTCAACCGGCTAGAAGTCTTGGATGCCTTTGCTGAGAAGCACCTTGACCTCGCCACAAAAGCCGCCGCTCCTTAGCCGTCGGTCGGTGGCCCGGTGCACTGAGTTGAGGAGGAGGAAGTCGTATGTTGATGGATGCATCTTTCTTCTTGCCTCCTGTAACCACCACTACAATCGCATCATCGTGGCCTTAATTCTTATTGTGCTATTGCATTCTCGTTCCAGTCAATACAGACATGTGCGATCCCTTTGTTTAATTATATGCATCACTATAACTAGTACTCCATATGTCAATTTATAAGTTGTGCTGCCAGTGTTTGGGGCCAGCGCACGATCACGCACGTTCATGTGCATGCGGTTGCGTCGGGCGCAACGCGACGATGCAGTTACCCGATGCGAAAACTACCATGCGGGGGACGTGTCATTGACCATTGGGCCACAACAGTCGGTCATCCGGGTGCCCAATAAAGGATGCAAAGAGGGATCCTACAGCATCAAGGACCAACTTCCCTACCGATAGCTCATATAACAGAACTCCCAAGTTAACTGTGCTGAGGCTTGAGTAGTCATCAGATGGGTGACCGGATGGGAAGTGGCCTCGATGTTAAATTTACTGATGTGATGGGTCATTGTAAACATTTAATTGCGTTGAATGTATATAGTGCTCCATCGTGTTAGTTGAATTAACCTCGAGGTCCTAGTTTTGTAATTTTTGACATTTTTTGTTTTTTGTACACATGTTGATTGGCTTGAAGAAGATCTATCTCGTTACTTTTTGATATTTTTTGTTTTTTGAACACATGTTGATTGGTTTGAATGAAGGTCTATCCCGTTACTTTACGACATGTTTCCAAAACATGGACCTCGAGGTTAATTCAACTAATAGGACGAAGCACTATATACATTCAACACAATTAAATGTTTTCCAAAAAAAGTGATATGATTTCTGTGAAACTTATAAGTCATGTATGTCAAATTAACCTCTGTGTACTTGTTCTCGAATTGACCTCCGGGCCTTTTTGCTGTGTATCACACACATCTTGTTAAGTTGAACCGTTTATGTTCTCTTCCCTAATCGAAAACAGTTGATTCGACTGAACCGTATGCCGTATATCACACACACCTTGATCTGGCTGACCGTTTCTTTTGTGTTGGCTAATCACAAACAGTTCATCCGAGTGAACCGTATGCTGTATATCGCACACACCTTCATCTGGCTACCCGTTTCTTTTGTTCCTCCTCATCGCAAACAGTTAATTGAACTGAACCATATGCCCTGCATTGCACACGCAACTAAAATCTGAACCGTGTTTGATGCATCCTCCATCGCAAACGTTTTGCACCTTTTTTGACGGTTTTTTTACACCACCGTTTGCGATTATTGCATCGCGCACAGTTTCGTCGAAGGGTCTCTGATCGTAGTGTCGCGTTAGCAGCATCCTGCAGTAGTGTCTTATATAGAAAAATAGAACAGACCTCTGCGTTTTCTTCAAAAAAATACATAAGTTGGGCTGGCGATGTTTCAGGAAAAATAAAACCTCGGATGGGAGGTCCGTAGGCCGGTCGATACATGACGGCCCTCAAGGAAATACAAACCAGCATGTCGTGGGCTACACATGTTAAAAAAGAAAGCCTAGACGGGGCAACCCACAACCTAGTTGATACTTGCTGGCCCACTGATAATAAATGATACCTGCCAGCTCCCCGGCTTCGTTGTAAATTTATCTCCTTTAGTAACTACGTAGAAGCACCTCAAAAAAATGTAACTGTGTTGACAAACCCATGGGCCCCATCGTCGGTATAGTATTAGGAGGAAGTATTTTTTCAATGAGGTACTTGCTTGCGTACGGCCATAGACCTGGTGGGTCCTGACTGTCCGCCTCTCCACGTACAGTCCTATCCAGATTCCTCTCGTTTGTTCAGCATGTTCACAATGGCACAAAGTGGCGCCATGGCGAGCGCACAAAGGCGTAGGACAAGAACAAACCACCCGAAAGCAGTGCCTTATTTCTACCGAAGCTACCGAACTAGCCCAGTGGCCAAGTGGCACTACCCGACCGTTGTTCCGCCCGGGTTCGATTCCACCTGATGCAGGGAAAATATCTCCAATTTTTTGCCTCTGCCATTATTGACATGTGGGTCCCCATTGTCATCTATGCACACCATGTCCAACACTTGCCAAAACTTCATCCCTCGTTTTCTCTATTTTTCGCACACTCGACATTGTGTGGGCATTTTGAAAATAGCATATCTTTTTGACTGTGCATCATATGAAGATGTGCTATGCATGAATCTTGATTAGCATGATGTTAACTGGCTGGTAGTTCCATTTTCGACCATGAATAAAACTTCCAACATGATGTTATCCCTGTTTGAAAAGGGCTTGTTAATATAAATGCTCTGCTTCTGAAACTTGCAGTTTCTTATCTGAAACTGAAACTTGCAGTTTCTTCTCTAAGAATCACATTGTCTGCACTTTTATACTCCTATGAAACTATATTTTGAAGAGCTAAAAACAGATCTCTAGAATTCATAAAATACTTCATATGCTCAATACTGCAAATCTGAAATTCAAAAGACATTCATATCTGAAAGTACTCTCAAAATACACAACACAAAACACAATTCACAACCTGCAAATATTGATAACCCTAAGATCCTCCTCACAATTCACAACCTGCCCGACTATTGGGCTGGTGGGCCGTCCCCTCCTATTCCTTGGCGGCAGATAGCCGCCCTGTGAGACGATGTGAACGACGAGGGAGAGGATGGCGGGGAAGCGTCGTCGGGCCAACTGCTTTTCTCCTCTTGCAGTTGGGTTCGGTCGACGAAGACTCCACCGGCTCGCTCTGGCACGACACCCTCACAAACGGCGACCTATAGATGCTCAATCCTTCAATCTCTGGTGGATGCTCCATCTGGGATCGATACTCCCACCATCGCTCCCTCACGATCGGATTCGGTGAATCTGTTTGCTCCTTGGCCCGGAGGAATAGCTCTATGTACTCCCGCGCGACTCCCTTCGGGATTTTGTTTTTGAAAAGGACCACCTGCGCAAACGATTTGCCAAAAAGGACCACCTGCGGATGAATTTGACAAAAAGGACCCCCTCGGCCGTGGCAGCAGGCGTGGCAGCCGACACATGGCACCTGCCGCCACGCTATGATGCGGCAGCACTTGCCGCCTCCGGGTCAGGCGGCAAGCCGAGTGAAACGGTATTCGGGAAGTGGCGACGGAACGGTTGGCGTGGCGGGACCCGACCGCCTGGCCGAGTGGCGGCAAGACTGTAGCGACGGAACTGGCCGCCTCGCTTCCTGGCGGTAGGTCTGTTCATGTCCATTGTCGTTTTCTTCCCGCAGGCACTGATTCGTACACGATGCCCGTGAGTCCTCGCGTGGTGATTCTGCTGCAGACATGTTCCTGGTGCGCCCAACAGGGTATACACACTACTCCGTGAGATCATTGATGAGGACATAGACCTGGGGTAGGGTAATAGGCCTGACCTATACCTCCTACCTAAGGTCCTTGTCCTAGAAGCAAAGAGGTTCAGGAGTAAATAGATGGGACCCAACAAAGGTGTCGAGTGCAATCCACTCGACCTACCATTCACTCGGAGATCCCCCTTGTTTGTGTCACTCGACCACTAAACCACTCGACATGCAGAAGACCTAAAGCCACTCCGCGCAGCAACGGTCGGGCATTTACTCTTAGACTTAATAGTCATTTATATTACTTTACTGCAGACGTTACCTGAACACTCTTACTTTATGAACATTGAACTCCTTGTAATGTGGGCTGGCTGGGGTCCTGGCGCACTTTATATAAGCCACCCCCCTCCACTGGCACAAGGGTTCGCACCCCCTGTAACACACACGCATATAATCCAGTCGACCGCCTCCGGGCTCCGAGACGTAGGGCTATTACTTCCTCCGAGAAGGGCCTGAACTTGTAAAACTCGTGCGTACAGCTTCTCCATAGCTAGGACCTTGCCTTTACATCCCTACCCCCCATTCTACTGTCAGACTTAGAACCACGACAGTTGGCACCCACCGTGGGGCAGGTGTTTTAGCGGCTTGTTGGAGAAGTTGCAATTTTTTCGATCCCCATCAGCATGGTTTCAGGCGGAGGATTGACCGAGGGCCGAGAGATCCGTCTCGGCGCGCTCATATTCGTCGCTGACGACTCCGCTTGGCTCCAAGAGGCTCCACTCGACGTCGAGGAGCTCCCCGTCCGCGGGGCAACGCACTTTCGCGCGTGCGTCTGTGGCGTCCTCCTGCGGCAGCCGTCGACCCAGTATCGGTCCGCTCCTGTGGCGTCTTCACTCCCTGCAGCCCGCCGGCACAAGCATTCCGGTCGGTCGAGGCTCCAGCGATGGGTTAGGCACGCGGTGGCTCGCCAGTCGGCCACCCCTCAAGTCGCGGCAATCGAGCCCGATGAAACTCTCTACAGCCTATTCGACCTGTCCACTAGCTCCGTTGAGACCGCATCCGAGTGCGACAGCAGTGACCCTGCGGTGGATGTCCTGATGGTCAATGGACCGCGCAGTCCTCCTGGCTTCCCCCGCGTCGACGGTGGTGATGGCGGAGGCGATCCGTCACGTGCCCATGAGGAGTACCGCCCCGAGCCCCTCTCTTCGCAGCAGAGGGAAGAGCTTCGCCGTCGTAACATGGATGCACTTCACACTCCTATCGTTGGAGAAACCCCCGAGGCCCGGGCCTTGGAAGAGGTGCGCCTGGCCAACTTGGCTGAGCGCACTCGACTGGAGAATCTCTAGCACGCACTCGACGAGCGTGCTCGGCAGCGAGTTCCAGAATCCAGTCAACGTCAACTCTTTCCGCCTCCAACCCAGGTATATCGAACTCCGATCCAGAATCTCACGGCTGCTGCCTGAATAGCAGAGTCGATTCAGCCTTCCCAGTCGGCTTTGCTCCGGGCGGCGGGGGAGCAGAACTCAGCAGTGTCACAGTCTCGGAATAGGATTCATAGTAGATCTGTGATGGCAGATACAGTTCAGTCGGCTCACAGCCCGAGATCGCCTCCAAGGCGTGAGGGACGTGGAGATCGACAGGATCAGTACAGGAACCGTGAGCAGTATGATCGTCGTCGAGTACCCACGCCTCCCCCAAGGAGTGGGTCATACGCGCCTCGGCAACACGATGACAGACGCCCCCACAGTGGTGGGCGAAGGATTCCAGTCGACCCCCCGGAGCCGGGCTTTGACGCGAGATCCATTCTCGTTCAAGGTCTGGTTGACAGGAACAGAACACACAGAGATGGCCATGATAGAGATTACCCGGCCGACAGCAGGGTGCATGTTTCAGGTCCCGAATGCTTCAGCAGAGCCATCAGAGCAGCAGTGATTCCTCCCAACTTCAGGTTGGCGACTGGAGTCAGCAAGTTCACTGGTGAGTTCAAGCATACACTTGGCTTGAGGACTACCGAGTGGCTGTGCAGATTGGTGGTGGTAATGATGAAGTGGCCATGAAGCACCTTCCTCTGATGTTAGAGGGCTCGGCCAGAGCGTGGTTGAATCAGCTAGCACCTGGCAGTATTTATAGCTGGGAAGAGCTCGGTTTGTCAGAACATTTGAAGGTACATGCAAACGACCAGCAGGGCTGACAGAGCTACAGTCTTGCGTACAGAAGTCGAATGAAACTTTGAGAGATTATATCCAGAGATGGATCACATTGCACCACATGATGGAGAATGTGTCTGATGACCAAGCAGTTTGTGCCTTCAAGGAAGGCGTCAAGTATCGGGAATTGAATCTGAAGTTTGGACGGACCAGAGATATGTCTCTGAGTCGAATGATGGAAATCGCCACCAAGTATGCTAATGGTGAAGAGGAGGATCGGCTCCGGAGTGGCAAGCACAAAACAGTCGCCCATGAAACCGGGGGAGGGAACTCCAATCGGAAGCAGAAGCGCAAAGCCGAGCCAGCTGCTCCCGGAGAAGCCTTAGCCGTGACTCAAGGAAAGTTCAAGGGGAAGCCCAAAGGGCCATGAAACCCCAAGAAGGTAAAAGATCAATCCGGAAATGATGTGTTGGATTTACCGTGCCACATTCACACCAAAAAAGATGAGGAGGGTAATCTTATTTACCCGAAGCATACCACTCGACAATGTCGGCTCCTAATCCAGCAATTCCGAGAGAAACAACCCAAAGAGAAGGAGAAAGAGTCAGACAAGGTTGAGGATAAGGAAGAAGACGATGATGGTTACCCCCACGTCAATTCAATTCTGATGATTTTTGCTGATGTTGAGAGCAAAAGTCGATTGAAAGTCATCACCAGAGAAGTGAACATGGTCGCCCCAATGATGCCCAGTTATTTGAAGTGGTCTCAGCCTGCCATTACATTCGACCAGTCTGATCAGCCAACACACATAGCCACGCCTGGGAGGCAAGCGTTGGTGGTCGACCCAGTCGTCGAAGGCACTCGGTTGACTAAGGTTCTGATGGATGGTGGCAGTGGCTTGAATATACTGTATGCGGAGACCTTGAAAGGAATGGGCATTCCGATGTCCAGACTTAGTGAAAGCAATATGAGTTTCCATGGAGTTATTCCTGGCAAGAAGGCTAAATCACTCTGCCAAATCGCCCTTGATGTGGTTTTCGGTGATTCCAAGAATTACCGCAAAGAAAAGTTGACGTTTGAAGTCGTCGATTTCTAGAGTGCTTATCATGCTATTCTGGGCAGGCCGGCTTATGCACGTTTTATGGCTCGACCATGCTACGTGTACCTCAAATTGAAGATGCCTGGTCCTAAAGGAGTGATCACTATCACTGGCAATCAGAAGAAGGCAAACGAGTGCTTCCAGAAGGGCTCAAAGATCGCCGATGCACAAATGGCAGTAGTGGAATTGCAGGAGTATCAAAATAATGCAGATCCGAGTGATTTGTTGCGAGCAAAGAAGCCTGCCACGGATTCAGCATTTCAGTCGTCTGGTGAAACGAAGCCGATTCATATTCACCCAACTGATCCCAATGCTGCTCCGACTCACATTACGACAACGCTCGACTCCAAATAGGAAGAAGCGCTCATCCAGTTCCTCCGTGAGAACTGGGACATCTTTGCATGGAACCTTCTGACATGCCGGGTGTTCCCAGGGGGCTGGCTGAGCACCGTTTGCGAGTCGACCCAAAAGTGAAACCAGTCAAAGAACATCTTCGACGGTCCGCCGTAGAGAAGAGAAAAGCGATCGGTGAAGAAGTAGCTCGGCTCCTAGAAGCTGAGTTTATCCGAGAGATTTACCACTCCGAGTGGCTAGCCAATGTTGTCATGGTCCCCAAGAAGGACGACTCACTTCGCATGTGCATTGACTTCAAGCATATCAATCGGGCCTGCCCGAAAGATCACTTTCCTCTACCCCGCATCGATCAAATAGTCGACTCGACTGCAGGGTGTGAGTGCTTGTCCTTTTTGGACGCTTATTCCGGGTATCATCAGATCCGACTGTATGGACCCGATGAGATAAAAACAGCTTTCATCACTCCATTTGGGTGCTTCTGTTATGTCACCATGCCATTCGGCCTGAAGAATGCTGGAGCCACATTCATGAGGATGATTCAGAAGTGTTTACTCACTCAAATCAGTCGGAATGTGGAAGCATACATGGATGACATTGTGGTCAAGTCACGTAAATGTTCCGATCTGCTGGCTGACCTAGCTGAAACTTTTGCAACCTCAGAAGGTATGATATCAAGCTTAATCCATCAAAGTGCACATTCGGAGTTCCGGGCGGAAAATCACTCGGTTTTCTCGTTTCCGAACGAGGGATCGACGCTAACCCAGAGAAAGTTGGTGCCATTCTCCGAGTGAAACGCCCTGTGCGTGTGCACGATGTTCAGAAGCTTATAGGTTATTTGGCCGCCTTAAGTCGATTCATTTCTCGCCTCGGTGAAAAGGCATTGCCTCTTTACCGACTGATGAAGAAGTCTGATAAGTTCGAGTGGACCCCTGAAGCTGATGCAGCATTTGCAGAGCTCAAAGCCCTGCTTTCCACCCAGCCGGTGCTTGCTGCCCCAATCAGCAAAGAGTCTTTACTACTTTACATTGCAGCCACGGGACAAGTCTCAGTACAATACTTACGGTCGAGCGGGTAGAAGAAGGAAAAGCCTATAAAGTTCAGCACCCAGTATATTATGTTTCTGAAGTTTTGACTACATCAAAGCAAAGATATCCACATTATCAGAAGCTTGTTTATGGGATTTATATGACCACGAAGAAGGTTGCACATTATTTCTCTGACCACTCCATTACAGTCGTCAGCGACGCTCCATTATCAGAGATTCTGAACAACAGAGATGCAACTGGTCGAGTGGCAAAGTGGGCGATTGAACTTCTTCCCTTGGATATTAAGTTTGAGGCAAAGAAAGCTATCAAGTCCCAAGCAATAGCAGATTTCCTTGCCGAGTGGATCGAACAGCAACTACCGACTCAAGTCCACTCGGAGCACTGGACCATGTTCTTTGATGGTTCCAAGATGCTGAATGGTTCCGGTGCTGGGGTGGTACTAGTATCTCCCCGAGGAGACAAGCTCAGATATGTTCTCCAGATTCACTTTGATTCCTCCAATAACGAAGCAGAATATGAAGCACTCTTATATGGGTTACGTATGGCCATCTCACTCGGCGTCCGTCGCCTCATGGTCTATGGAGACTCAGATTTGGTACTCAATCAAGTGATGAAGGATTGGGACTTCAGAAGCCTAGCTATGACTGGTTACTGCAATGCGGTGAGGAAGTTGGAAAAGAAATTTGAGGGGTTAGAGCTCCATCATATACCCCGACTGAAAAATCAAGCAGCCGATGATTTAGCAAAGATAGGTTCCAAGAGGGAAGCCATTCCCAGCAACGTGTTTTTGGAACACATTCATACACCTTCAGTTCAAGAAGATCCTTTCACTGAAGAGCCCCCGCAGCCTAAGAGCGCCACAGATCCGACTGAAGTCGAAGTCCCAGCCATGGTCGACCTGATCATGGAGGTTTTGGTCATCACTCCCGACTGGGCAGTGCCATACATTGCGTATATCCTTAGGAAAGAACTCCCAGAGGATGAAGAAGAGGCTCGATAGATCGTCCGTCGATCCAAAGCCTTTACTGTGATAAAAGGACAACTGTTTAGGGAAAGTGTAACTGGAGTCAGCCAGAAATGCATCACACCAGAAGAAGGTCGAGTGATCCTCAACGACATCCACTCGGGGACCTGTGGTCATCATGCGTCCTCTCGGACCATTGTGGCCAAAGCATACCGAGCCGGATTTTATTGGCCACGAGCAAATGAAATGGCGAAAGATATAGTCGACAAATGTGAAGGCTGCCAGTTTTACTCCAATATGTCCCACAAGCCTACATTAGCCCTGAAGACTATTCCACTTGTCTGGCCCTTTGCCATTTGGGGGTTAGATATGGTTGGACCCCTGAGGACTGGTAGGAGCGGCTTCACTCATGTGCTTGTAGCAGTCGACAAGTTTACCAAGTGGATTGAAGCCAAGCCTATCAAGAATCTTGAAGCCAGTACTGTCGTCAGCTTCATCAGAGAATTGACATTCAGATATGGAGTTCCGCACAGCATCATCACTGACAATGGGTCGAACTTCGATTCTGATGAGTTCAGAGCTTTCTGTGCTTCCCAAGGCACGCGAGTCGACTATGCTTCAGTCGCCCACCCCCAGTCGAATGGACAAGCAGAAAGAGCGAATGGCTTGATTCTCAAAGGACTGAAACCCCGACTGATGTGTGATCTCAAACACGCAGCAGGCGCCTGGGTCGATGAACTTCCATCAGTTCTTTGGGGATTGAGGACAACTCCCAATCGGTCGACTGGCCGAACTACATTCTTCTTGGTTTATGGAGCTTAAGCTGTTCTACCGAGTGATTTGCTTCACAATGCACCCCGAGTCGAGCTCTTCTCTGAAGATGAAGCAGAACAGGCCCGGCAGGATGTAGTCGATCTCCTAGAGGAGGAAAGAGAGATGGCCTTAATCCGGTCGACCATTTATCAGCAAGACTTGCGTCGATTCCACGCCAGAAACATGAGGGGCCGAGCCTTTCAAGAGGGAGACTTGGTTCTTCGAGTGGATCAGCAGAAACCACACAAGCTCGCCCCTGCTTGGGAAGGTCCCTTCATTGTCACCAGAGTTCTCCACAATGGAGCATACCATCTTTACAATGTCGGGCATCAGAAAGACGAGCCACGGGCTTGGAACGCGGAGCTGCTCCGCCCCTTTTATACTTAAGTACTCATTCGGATGAGATGTAATAAGAAATACCTTTGTAGTTTGTTTATCAAAGACAAGAGCTTACAGTCTTCCTAAATGGTTGTTGTTACTTTTGTTTGCATCTGAAATCCCCCAGTGGGTGACTTTGCCGCGAATCCGTTTCGCCTAAGTTTGTAAAATCCTACCGAGTGATGAGCAAGCCTCTCACTCGGAGGCTTAGCCGCGAATCTGTTTCGCCTAAGTTTGAAAAATCCTACCGAGTGGTGAGCAAGCCTCTCACTCGGAGGCTTAGCCGCAAATCCGTTTCATCTAAGTTCGTAAAATCCTACCGAGTGATGAGCAAGCCTCTCACTCAGAGGCTTAGCCGCGAATCCATTTCGCCTAAGTTTGTAAAATCCTACCGAGTGATGAGCAAGCCTCTCACTCGGGGGCTTAGCTGCAGTCCAGTACTCGCCTAAGTTTGAAAAATCCTACCGAGTGATGAGGAAGCCTCTCACTCGGGGGCTTAGCTGCAGTCCGGTACTCGCCTAAGTTTGAAAAATCCCACCGAGTGGTGAGCAACCCTCTCACTCGGGGGCTTAGCTGCAGTCCAGGACTCGCCTAAGTTTGAAAAATCCCACCGAGTGGTGAGCAACCCTCCCACTCGGAGGCTTAACTGCAGTCCAGTACTCACCTAAGTTTGAAAAATCCTACCGAGTGATGAGCAAGCCTCTCACTCGGGGGCTTAGCTGTAGTCCAGTACTCGCCTAAGTTTGAAAAATCCCACCGAGTGGTGAGCAACCCTCTCACTCGGGGGCTTAGCTGCAGTCCAGTACTCGCCTAAGTTTGAAAAATCCCACCGAGTGGTGAGCAACCCTCCCACTCAGCGACTTAGCTGCAGTCCAGTACTCGCTTAAGTTTGAAAAACCCTACCGAGTGGTGAGCAACCCTCTCACTCGGGGGCTTAGCTGCAGTCCAGTACTCGCCTAAGTTTGAAAATTCCCGCCGAGTGACGAGCAAGCCTCTCACTCGGGGGCTTAGCTGCAGTCTAGTACTCGCCTAAGTTTGAAAAATCCTATCGAGTGGTGAGCAACCCTCCCACTCGGGGGCTTAGCTGCAGTCCAGTACTCGCCTAAGTTTGAAAAATTCTACCGAGTGGTGAGCAACCCTCTCACTCGGGGGCTTAGCTGCAGTCCAGTACTCGCCTAAGTTTGAAAAATCCCACCGAGTGATGAGCAAGCCTCTCACTCGGGGGCTTAGCTGCAGTCCAGTACTTGCCTATGTTTTTAAAATCCTACCGAGTGGTGAGCAACCCTCCCACTCGGGGGCTTAGCTGCAGTCTAGTACTCGCCTAAGTTCGAAGTCCATCCCCGTCCGCAAGGACGACGAGGTGTAGGTCAACTGCAACCTTCTCCTTCGGATCTGCGCCACAAGTACAATGTGCGCTCCATCCCTATCCGCAAGGATGACGAGGCACAGGTCGACTGCAACCTTCTCCTTCGGAGCTGTGTCACAAGTACAATGTGCGCTCTAGCCCTATCCGCAAGGACGACGAGATGCAGGTCGACTGCAACCTTCTCCTTCGGAGCTGCGCCACAAGTACAATGTGCGCTCCATCCCTATCCGCAAGGACGACGAGGCGCAGGTCGACTGCAACCTCCTCCTTCGGAGCTGCGCCACAAGAACAACTGGTGCTCCTTCCCTATCCGTAAGGACGATGAGGTGCAGGTCGACTGTGACCTTCTCCTTCGGAGCTGAGCCATAAGTACAATAGCTGCATCACAAGTACAAAGATTATTCCAATTGAAGAGCAAAATCCACTCGGAGGCAAACACAGGCATATTCAGAGATAAACCAAGTTCATATAAATCCTAAAGTTCTGGACGACGGATCAAAAGTATTCGAACATCAAGCCCGAAGAAGTTTAACGATTACACAATCACTCGGCATTCCGAGGCAAATAAAGGTGGAGCATAATGTTTTTCGGTCACGCGTCAGGAGAAGGACTGGCTGGGTCGCAGAAACTGTCAAGGTCTATGCTGTCTGCAATGTGAGTGGCAGCGTCAAGAAAAGTGTCCATGAAGGATTGGAAGGTGTGCTTCTTTGTGTTACCAACCTTGAGCTCCGCCAGCTTGTCTTCTTTGACGTCTTTGCAGTGCACTCGGACCAAGGACAACACGACATCAGCGCCACAGCGAGCAGATGACTTCTTCTACTCTTGCACTCGGTCAGGTATTTGATTCAGTTGAGCCATCAGAGACTCGAGATCTTGAGACAGTTCTGCCTGAGGCCAGAGTTCAGCATCAACCCGAGTCATCGCTGCCTTCAGGCGAGGAAGATAAGCAACCGCGCTGTCCATGCGAGATTCCAACCGCAGCACATTCATCACAACATCATCCTTGACTGGACAATTTATGGGATCAAGACCCGTCTCGACCCGCCCAGTTTCCGCTTCAAAGTCTTGGCAAAGCTCTGCACAGTCGAGTAAATGATGAGTCGACGATATAATCAAGCTGGACAGTTGACCGTAATAAGTCAGTCAATCATCAGTACCTTCAAGTTTTAGGACCAGCTTTGCAGCAAGCTGGCCCAGATAAGACTCCAACTCGCCCTTCTTGGCCTTGAGGCTCCCAAGCTCGTCAGTCAGCTTATCCTTGTCTTTCTTCAGTCGCTCGACCTCCCGATTGGCGTCAGAGATAGCAGCCTTCAGTTTGGAGTTCTCCTCTTCTAACTTGCCGACTGAAGCAAGCTTCTTGTCAGCAAGCGCCGTTTTCTCTCGCGCTTCCTTCTGTGCAGCAGCAAGATCCAGATCCTTCTTCTCCAAAGCCTGCTTCATTTTCTCAAAATAAATAACATTCTTCAGACGGGCTTGGAGTTGATGGTTTTCACTACATACATCTGCTCGAGTGGAGTCACTCGGTTCAAAAAATGGAAAGGAAAAGGGCCGGCAGTGAGAAAGACAGTTGATGATTGGTTACCTCCCATGGCAGCTACTTTATCACGAACAGTCTTGAGATTCTTCTGGGCCAATTCCAGATCAAGGTTGAGGCTGATTTGCTGCTTGTTCATTGCGGAAAGCTGAGCCCCAAGATCACATGATTTCTGCAGTTTAAGCCATATCAGTTGACCAGGATAAAAAGACATCACAGTGATAGATACTCTAAGACTACCGCCGAATCAAACATTCAACGGTAGTCTCGGGGACTACACCTAGTGGGTGCACTTGGCGTGCCGCCACTGGTTTGAATAAACACTCGACATGGTCTGCCTAGTGCGAGAGTAAAAAAAGCAGTACTCAGACCATAGTGGACTGCCCGCAGTCAACCACGGTCTCGAGGACTACACCCAGTGGGTGCACTTAGCGTGCCCCCACTGGTTCTGGTGTCATTCGACCTGGCCAGTCCAGACCAAGTGACAAAATTCAGATTCTCAGACCACAGTCGACTGCCCGCAGTCAACTATGGTCTCGGGGACTACACCCAGTGGGTGCACTAAGAGTGCCCCCACTAGTTCAAAGATTCAATCCAAGACGACTGAAATTGACTCGTGCAAATTCAAAACAGTCACACCCCAGTGGGTGATCGGACGAGAAATATGATCAATCGGAAATCAACTAACCTGGACATTGGTTTGCAGAGCAGCTCCGGCGTTGAAGGCCACCTGACTGGCCTCATGCACCACTTTCATCTGCCCCATCACAAGGTTCAACTGAAGAAGAGCTTCCTTGGCGGCAGACGGTGGGTCGTTCGGGTTTGATACGCAGTGAAAAGCGATGGTGGCAGAGCAGTCGGAGCAATCGCTGGGTCTGATGCGTGGGGTTGTATTGGTACAGCAGAAGTCTGAGTAGTTGATCCTGATGGGCAATTAGTCGATAGCGGGATAGCGAAAGTGACGTTGGTACGTGCCGGATCTTACGATCGTTCGACTGCCGTCTCAGGCACTTTCCCGCTCAGTTCCTTGTCCCTCCTCCTCCTCCCCCTCAGTGGTACTTCTTCTTCATCATCCGGGAGCACAACAACGTCCCGTGGCGCTGCAAAAAATAGAGAAAGTCAAGGAGATAGCTGACAAACAATCCAGTCATCCAAACAAACTCGTGTCGGGCAGACTTACTAGCTTTGGAGGTAGCTGCGTCGTCAGTTTCCTCATTGTCTGGGGTCTTGTCGATATCCATATCAGTCGCAGCCGAGGCCGGGCTGTAAACTTTCATCATCCACTCGGTCAGTACAAGAGAATCGGTCAGAACAAGAAAATACGGAGAGAACATTTACCCAGAAGCAACAGGAATGTCCATCTTGATCCTAGGCAAGGTCTTCCGAGCCTTCGAAGGATTGATCTTGGGCTGCTTGGTGACCTTCTCAGCCAATTCTGGAGTCGAAGACCGAGCACGCTTTTGAGATGGAGCGCTCAAGGCCACAGCCTTCCCGCGCCTGCCCGTGGTATCATGGTGCTGCTTGGATCGACGTTCAGAACGAGGTGGTGAGTCGGCTACCACCTCGTCGCCCGACTCATCGCTCTCATCTTCATCATCGTCGGCTGGTGACTCCCACTCGCCGCTCTCCTCCGCGCTGTCCTCGCCTTCATGGTACTGCTCCAGAGCTTGTTCGCCATTGGGCATTGAGTACATCTCTGTATAAATCTACAAAACAAGGAGCCGAGTGGAAATGAGTCGGATCAACAAACAGTCAGAAAACACATCCAAATTCAATCAGTTGTAATGGCCCAACCTTGTCTGGCTGGTTGCTGTCGCTGAAAGGTTTGACTTTCCTGGCGCCCCTGGGGTTGTCCTTGTTCCCGGTGATGCCGCTCAGCCACTCGGCCACTGTTTTGGCCGTCACCTACTCCGGATGAACCCGAGCGGTATCACCAGCCCCGGAGTACATCCACATGGAGTAGTCACGAGCTTGGAGTGGTTGAATGCGCCGACTGAGGAACACCTCCAGCAGATCCATGCCGGTGACGCCTTGGTTGATCAGTTGAACTACCCTCTCGACCAACATGCCCGTCTCCGCCTTCTCAGGGGAAGTCCAGTCGAGTGGCCTGGGGTCGCAATATCCTGGCTATAGAACCAGGTCGACTGCCAGCCCCTGGCCGACTCAGGAAGAGTCATCGGAGGGAAAGAACTGCTCTTCCTCTTCTGAATACCCAGACACCAACACATCTGGATAACATGGGTTTTCTCGTCATTCGAGTTCGCTTTCTTCACTGTTTGGGAGCAGATAGTGAAAATGTGCTTGAAAAGACCCCAGTGCGATCAACACCCCAGGAAATTCTCGCACATGGACACGAATGCGGCAAGATATGTGATGGTGTTGGGAGTGAAGTGATGGAGTTGAGCCCCGAAAAAATTCAAGAAACGTCGAAAGAAGGGGTGTGGAGGAAGCGAGAAGCCACGGTCAACATGAGTGGCGAGCAGAACACACTCACCCGGTCGCGGCTGTGGCTCCGTTTTCCCCTCCGGCAGCCGCGCAGACTCGTCGACGATCAGCCCTAGCTCGTCCATATCGTCCAAGTCTTCCTGCTGAAGTGAAGATCGGATCCAATCTCCCTGGATCCAACCCGACGGCAGCCCCGAGCGCGATGAAGATCCCCGATTCGTCTTCTTGCTTTTTGCCACCCCCGTCGCCTTCTTCGTGCGTTCCAGCGCCACCGTTTTCTCCTTCCCCATGGCGGCAGAGCGGCGGCGTCGAGGGTGGAGAAGCCGAACGAGGTAAAGGAGCAAGAGGAAGAAGAGGGAGAATGGGCACACACAGTGCGGATGCCTCGGCCTCGCCGCTTTTAAGGGCCTACTTCCGAGTGGCTGACGCATGGGTCCGGGCGATCCTGTCAAATCCCTTAACATTCGCACACGGGATACGTGGTGAAAAAGGTGGCATGGAAATTGAAATGTCCTGCTTATCTACTCCGCTTACCACGGCGCGCTCCGCCTGGCGCGCTTCCACCAAAATTTCGAATCCCGCGAAATCCGGGATCCTCTACAATCAATCACGCCAAAGATTCTATGTCAAAGATAACACTCGACAGATGACGTTATAAAACCAGTCGGTCATTTCTGAATCGATCAAGGCGACTGAAATGAAGCCGAAGTCCCAACAACTGGCATCCATTTGGAGGAGAAAGCAAGAGCCAGAGCAAGGTCAACTTCAACCTTCTTTTCACTCGGACCTCAATCCATTCGGGGGCTAATGATGAGGACATAGACCTGGGGTAGGGTAATAGGGCTGACCTATACCTCCTACCTAAGGTCCTTGTCCTAGAAGCAAAGAGGTTCAGGAGTAAATAGAGGGGACCCAACAAAGGTGTCGAGCGCAATCCACTCGACCTACCATTCACTCGGAGATCCCCCTTATTTGTGTCACTCGATCACTAAACCACTCGACATGCAGAAGACCTAAAGCCACTCCGCGCAACAACGGTCGGGCATTTACTCTTGGACTTAATAGTCATTTCTATTACTTTACTGCAGACGTTACCTGTAACGCTCTTACTTTATTAACATTGAACTCCTTGTAACGTGGGCTAGCTGGGGTCCTGGCGCACTCTATATAGGCCACCCCCTCCACTGGCACAAGGGTTCGCACCCCCTGTAACACACATGCATATAATCCAGTCGACCGCCTCCGGGCTCCGAGACGTAGGGCTGTTACTTCCTCCGAGAAGGGCCTGAACTCGTAGCTAGAACCTTGCCTTTACATCCCTACCCCCCATTCTACTGTCAGACTTAGAACCACGACAATCATGTCGGAAATAAGCTAATAAGCATGTCCTCTGGCTGCTCCTACTACTAGAGTGGCAGCTGGTGTTGTGTATACTGCTAATCGACCAACCGGCAACCAGTTCTTGTTCTTAGATTAATACTGAGTAGGCGAGAGACACAAACTGACCCGTGAGTAAGAAATACATAGGTGCATAGGAATCATAATACTCTAAGAATTAGCGTGCGCCTAGTAATCAACGCGTAAAAAAGGACGGAAGGCAGCGCAGTGCGATGGAACAGTACTGCCGCCAGCCCGCGAGGCGGCTAGGCCCAGCCGGCACCATATAGCCGCCATGCAACGAGGCGTCCGGGCCCCACTGCCGCTGCCGTTCCGTCGTGAGCGTCAGAATCCCGTTCTGCCCAGCATGCCGCCTGGCCCCGCGGTGGCAGGTGCCACTTGTCGCCTGCCGGGCCTGCCGCCATGGCCGAGGTAGTCCTTTTTTGTCAAATTCATCTGCAGGTGGTTCTTTTGGCAATTCGTTCGCGCAGGTGGTCCTTTTCAACAAAAAATCTCGCTTCGGGAGTATCGCCACCTTTTCGCTCTGTTGCAGATATTTGGCCATGGATGTCGCCGTCGCCGCTAGTTGGTCCTTGTTGTCAAACCAAGACTGTATCTCCAACATCCTAGCAAGCTTCACAGGGTCGCCGTCTGCGATCCTCACATATCGGTTATACTCCTCCATCGATCTACTTCTCCACAACACCATCACTCACCGGCGGTGGTTTTTGAATGGAAGAGGAGAGGAGCGGCGCTGGTTTTGGATTAGAACGGGAGAGGAGCGGCGCTGGTTTTGGATTGGAACGGGAGAGGAGGGGCGGTAGTTTTGAAATGGAAGGGGAGAGGAGCAGCGCTGGATTAGATTGGAACAGGAGAGGAGCGGCGGTTGTTTAAGAGGAGAGGAGCGGCGCTGGTCTTGGAAGTATTTTTTGTTTTGCGTATTTTGGGTCAAAGTTTGACCATGTACTGTATTTGACAAGCAAAATGTGAATGCATGTTACCAAAAATTGTATCGTTTGGTTCGTATCTGAATGTACCTTCAAATTATATTATTTTTGGAATGTATAAAATATATTTTATTTGTGAAAATCATGGTCAATTATGACCCAGAATAAAAGGGAGACTAGTTAATGTGGGGTCGCTTTCTTAACTGAAGGGTAAACTGATTTTGATTTTGATCGAGTCACAGTGCACCAGCCCTCTCGTGCAATCCTAAATCGCTGACACACGCTTCTCTCCCTATTCTCCATTGCAAAACCACCTCCTCTCCTCTCCATCATCTCCATTCCAAAACCACCGTCTCGCCTCTCCCTCTTCTCCATTGCTGTCGGATCACGGTTTCCGAAAAAACCCTCGAGGTTCGAACACTGGGGTGCGCGCGAAGGTTTTCTCCCTATCGATACACGCCCTAGCTCGCTAAAATCTCGCGGACGAACTCGACGAACTCGCAACACAAAGACACAAGATTTATACTGGTTCGGGCCACCGTTGTGGTGTAATACCCTACTCCAGTGTGGTGGTGGTAGATTGCCTCTTGGGCTGATGATGAACAATACAGGGGGAAGAACAGCCTCCTGCGGTCGAGGTGTTCTTGTGCTTGGCCTGTGGCTAAGAGCTGGATCTAGGTTAGGTTAACTTGCCCCCTACTGTGGTGGCTAGTTCTACTTATATAGGCCCTGGTCCTCTCCCCAAATATTGAGCGGGAAGGGAGCCAACAACGGCCAATTTGAAAGGGGACAGCTAGTACAGCTTATCTTGACAAAAGCGGTCTTCGCCTGCAAAAGGTTCTGGTGGTGACGCCGTCTTGGGCTCCATGGTGACCTCCGTCTTGCCGTCCCACTTGTCTTGGTCTAATTGCACTGATACGGAAACCTTTGCCTGATGCCTCGGTACTCTGCGCCTGCGCTTGCTTCCTTAGCACCAAAGAGGAAAACAGGACACTGCGCGCGCTGGCGCCCGCCTGGTCTCGATCGTCATGGCTCACGTCACGAGGACCTCGCGAGGTTTTCCTGGCCTTGATCTCTCCGCCCCTCATGAGCCTGCCTGGCGAGGCCGCTCCTGAGGAGGTCTTGTGTTGTCCGCCTCACGAGGCTTGGCCCCTCGCGAGGGTCTTGAATGCCTTGTTGATGAAGATGGGCCGTACGGGCCTGCTAGCTCAGCCACGCCGTGGGCCGCAGGCAGGCAAGTCTGGGGAGCCCCGTTCCCAGAACGCTGACAGTAGCCCCCGGGCCCAAGGCGCGCTCGGGCTTGCCTTCGAGGCGAAGCCAAAGGTCAAGCGTGGAGCGCCGCGGGCCCCAAAAGCCTGCGGCCTCGGTTGACGCGTGGCGGTTGATTGGACGTGGGCGTCTCCGCTTCCCCGCGCTGCCTCGGCAACTGCCCGATTTGACAAGTCCATGCGACATGCAAGGAAAACCATCATTACCTATTATCGTGCGGGCGCTGGTTGGCCTTCTTCTGCTATAAATGAGGGAGGGGATGGAGCCCCCGTCCCCCACTTCTTCCCATTCCGCCTGCTTCTTCCTCCTCTGCTCCACCAACGACTCCAATGGCGCTGTCGAAGAGGTTCTCCGCCGCGGAGAAAGGAAAGGCTCCCCGGCGCCCAAGCGGGGACGCGGTCGTCCCCGTAAGCACACCACGACTCCCGCTGTGGCCTCCCGCTCCCGGGGTGGCGCTGCAGCGCGTGGCGGGGGTCGCTCCGGTCGCGGCAGCCCCGTCGATGAGGTGAGACGTGCTGTGGTTGCGCGGGATCCCCGGCCATGCTTCCACTCGGCAGAGGTGCTCCCAGAGTTCGTTGTCTGGTCGGAGGATCCGGCCGGCAGCTGGCTTCAGCTTCCACGCTTCTTTGTCGACGAGCTGCCGGCCTCTGGTCCATGCGGGCTCTGGCTGCAGGCGGACGGCTGCTGCAGCAGGGCCTCCTGGGTCGCGGTTGAGGTCTCCGCCGCGGGAAACATAGCTCTGGCCCGCGGTTGACAGACGTTCGCCCGCGCGCGCGGCCTGGGCAGACGGTGCACCCTCCATTTCAAGTACGATGGTGACGCGCCCCTCTACGTGAGGGTGTTTGGGGAAGATGGTCACAGCGCTGGGTGCTGCCCCGAGACAAACAACGGCGAGGAGGTGCTTGGTCTCGGCGATGGCCGCGACGAGGGCAAGGGCGAGCCCGCCGGCTGTGCCTCGTCCAGCTACGATGGCTCTTCTCTTGGCGAAATCTCCAGCAGCGGCGGCTACGACCAGCCGCCACGCCACCGCGCCCGCTTCAAAGGTGGTAGCGGGTCGTCTCGCCACCGCGCCTCTGTGAAGCGCGAGGAGGGATCCGGCTAAGCTCGGGACGTCGCCAGAGGCATGCCCCCATGGATCGCTGCAACGCCTCTTTTGTCTTGTTCCTCTTTTCTTTCCTGCATCAAAATGAAACCAGTATGAGCCCAAAGGGGCGTGTATCGAACTGTGGTTCCTCAACCATTATTCTATGCTTGTTATTTTCCGTGCTGTGTCGTTACTTTGTGTGGAGATAACTTGGCCTGGCGCGTTCGGGGCAGCCTCTTCTTCACGAGGCACTTGTTTCCTCGTGCCCGTCTTAGCTTAGTGGTTGCTCAGGAACTGCAAAAAAATTGTTAGGAAGCTCACTAGGAGACTTATCATTCACCCGAGCCTTGACCCAGCGCTTCATATCGCGGTACCCGAGGGGCACGGATTAGGAGAGATGTGCCGGCTTGTGGGCTCGAATGAGGGTGCCTCACGAGAAAGCAGACCGAAGGCAGAGAGAAGGACCAACATAGGAGGAAGAAGCCCTCGCGAGGGCACCTGCCTAGCCCCCTCGCGAGGTATGCGAGAGAGAACACAAGCGAACTACGGTTGGGAAAGGCGGCAAACGGCGACATAACCAAACCAGCAAGGAACACCAGAAGCAAATTTCGATTAAGAGAAGGCGAGCCAACTACGGAAAGAAAATGCAAAGCCGCGTCCGGCACCTAGTCTAGTCTTCAAGTCTTCTCACCAGCGCGGAGCTAAGTGCTGCCACTAGGCGTGGGAGGGAGCCCCCGAGGCCCGAGGGCGGCACTCCCGAGACTCCGGGCCATGTAATGCCCCACTCATTATTTCGTGAGAGTGTCACGGGCGGCGAGTCTTCACAGGCACCGGGCCTTCTTCACAGGCACTGGGCCTTTCTTCACAGGCACCGGGCCTTGCTTCATGGGTAGAACTTCCGGAGGTGCTGGGTGTTCCAGGCGTTCTGGATGGGCACCCCGTCCTGTGTCTCCAGGCGCGCAGCGCCAGGCCTGGAGACATGGACGACCCTGAACGGGCCCTCCCACATGGGTGAGAGTTTGTGCAACCCTTCCCTGGAGAGGACCCGCCTCGAGCGTCCTGGAGCGGATGTTGCGGCAGTGGTATCGCCGCGGCGCCTGCTGGTACCTTGCCGCCCTCAGTGCAGCTTCGCGGCGACGTTCCTCCCCTAGTACGAGGTCCATCCCCCGCGTGGCGTCCTACTGCGTTTCATCAAACGCCAGGACCCGTGCGGAGCGATGCTTGACCTCGTGAGGGAGTACCGCTTCGGCTCCGTAGACAAGGACGAATGGGGTCTCGCTCGTCGGCTTAGTGGCGGTGGTGCAGATGGACCACAACACAGACTGGAGCTCGTCGTGCCAGCCCATGCCGCAGGCCTCGACCTTCTTCTTGAAGGTCCTGGTCTTGAGGCCTCTCAGGACCTCTGCGTTGGCGCGTTCAGCCTGGCCATTTCTCCTGGGGTGCGCCACCGAAGCATAGCAGATCTGCGTTCCAAGGTTAGCACAGTATGTTTTGAAGAGGTTACTGGTGAATTGCGAGCCGTTGTCGGTGATGCTGCAGTTGGGGACCCCGAAACGGCTCACGAGGCCCTTGATGAACTTGACCGCGGAACTGACTGGTATGGTGCGGACGGCTTCCACTTCCGCCCACTTGCTGAACTTGTCGATGGCGACGTAGAGGTAGCGGTAGCCCCCTGGCGCTCGAGGGAATGGGCCCAAGATATTCAGCCCCCAGACCACGAACGGCCATGTGAGCAGTGTAGTCTGGAGGCCCTGAGCTGGCTGATGGATCTCCTTGGCGTGGAACTGGTAAGTTTCGCAGGACTACACCAGCTCAGCTGCGTCGTTGAGCACCGTGGGCCAATAGAATCCACTGCGGAATACCTTATCGACGAGAGTCCGTGACGACGAGTGGTGTCCGCAGTCCCCGCCGTGTATGTCAATCAACAACTCCTTCCCCTGGTCCCTGGAAATGCTTCGCAGCGAAACATCATTTGGTCGCTTCCTGTACAACTCACCGTCCTGGATGCAGTATGCAGTGGCTTGTCGGGCCACGCGCTCTGCGTCCTCTTCCTTCTCCGGTAGTGCCACTTGCATCAGATATTCCTTGAATTCCTTGGTCCAATATCCCTCTTGGGGCTTGAGTGCCAAGAGCAGGCGAGCTCCTGAGGTCGGGCCACAAGATGGAGATCCCGTAGCAGGCGGTTGTGGGAGTTCCTCCCGAGGCCGTGCTGTGCTTGAAAGTGGTGGCGTCGCTGACGGCTTGAAGAGCTGCTCCTCGAAGACGCCAGGCTCTTGGGACTGCCGCTTGGATGCCCTCCCGGCAATGTCGTCGGCTTCCTTGTTGGTGCCATGGGGCACATGCTGCACCTCCAGGCCTAGGAACTGCTTTTCCATCTTACGTACTTCTGCGAGGTACGCCTCCATGTGCTCGTCCTTTGGCTCGTACACTTTGTTGGAGAAGCTGACGAGGAGCTGTGAGTCGCCCCTAACACT
This sequence comes from Aegilops tauschii subsp. strangulata, assembly GCF_002575655.3. Taxonomy (NCBI): domain Eukaryota; kingdom Viridiplantae; phylum Streptophyta; class Magnoliopsida; order Poales; family Poaceae; genus Aegilops; species Aegilops tauschii. The sequence continues at coordinate 346,438,107 of NC_053035.3, read as the reverse complement.
GAGGCGCTTCACCCCTAGAGCTGCCGCAGCCTTCAGGCTAGCTATGAGGCCTTCGTATTCCGCGATGTTGTTGGAGACCTTCTCGCCCTGCCAAAAACAGAGCTGCACAGCGTAGTAGAGCTTGTCCTGCATGGGCGAGATGAGTACTGCTCCAGCCCCCGCGCCCTGGTGCACGAAGGCACCATCAAAATACATGACCCATCCGTCGGGCGTCTCACTTCCTGGCGAGGTGGACCGGTCCTCGCCTACTTCCAGCGTCGGGGCATCCGTCCATTCTGCCACGAAATCAGCGAGTGCGGCTCCCTTGATGACCCTGGTGGTGCTGAACTCCAACTGGAATGCCTGCAGCTCGATGTTCCACTCGGCGACCCTTCCGGCAGAGTTGGGGCTCCTGAGCAACCTCTCCAATGGGCAGGCCGAGACGACTTTGATGGGGTGGCCCTGGAAGTAGTACCGCAACTTGCGCGAGGCTACCAAGAGCGCGAGCAGGAGCTTCTGAGGCTAGGGATATCATGCCCTCACGTCCCGCAACTCCGTGCTGACGAAGTACACCGGGTGCTCGACGGGGACAGGCGTGTTGGTGAGGCTCGCGTCTTGCGAATGTTGGGGCGCCTCCTGAGCTGGTGGGACCCCTGGCGCCAGATCGCTTGCGGGAATCTCTACGTCGTTGTCCTGCCGAGCTTGGTCTTCTTTTGTTGCCGCTTCAGCTCTTGCTGCGCCTTCCTGACCTTGCGTCATCTCAGCTGGCGGCGTAGCTTGGCGCGGTGCGCTCTTGGCTTGGTGCTCCTCCCAAACCTCCACTAGCGCAGCGCTGGCGGAATATGGGGTGGCGGCAAGGTAAAGTACTAGAGGCTCGTGAGGCCGTGGTGCCACCATCACCGGAGGGCTGGTCAGGTATCTCTTGAGGTCTTGGAAGGCTCGGTCTGCCTCCGGGGTCCACTCGAACAGGACCTTCTTCTTCATCAGCTTGAAGAAGGGTAAGGCGCGCTCTGCCAGCTTGGAGATGAAGCGCCCCAACACAGTCACTCAACCAGCCAGCTTCTGCATTTCCTTGAGGGTCTGCGGTGGGCTCACGTCCTCAATGGCCTTTATCTTCTCCGGGTTTGCCTCGATCCCTCTGTGGGACACGAGGAATCCCAGCAGCTTGCCGGAAGGGACACCGAACACACACTTTTCCGGGTTAAGCCGCAAGTTCACCTGACGCGGGCTCTCGAAGGTCTCCTCCAGGTCTTGGATCAAGGTTCTCGCCTCCCGAGACTTTACCACAATGTCGTCGACATAGGCCTCCGTGTTTCTCCCGAGCTGCCGCCCTAAGGCGATGTGCATTAGCCGTTGAAAGGTCGCACCCGCATTGCATAGTCCGAAGGGCATGCAGGTGTAGCAGTACACCCCACACGGGGTCAGGAAGGCTGTCTTCTCTACGTCTTCCACCGCCATCTTGATTTGGTGATACCCTGAGAACGCATCCAGGAAGCACAGCAGGTCGCACTCGGCAGTGGAGTCGATGATCTGGTCGATGCGCGGGAGAGGGAACGGGTCTTGAGGGCACGCCTTGTTGAGGTTGGTGAAGTCGACGCACATTCGCTCCTTCCCGCCTTTCTTCGGCACCACGACGGGGTTCGCCAGCCATTCGGGGTACCTAACCTCATGAATGGCACCCGCCGCCTCCAACTTGAGGGTCTCTTAGATGATGAAGGCCTGCTTCTCCGTGGACTGCCGCCTTGCCCGCTGCTTCACAGGGTGCACATTGGGGCATACCCTTAAGTGGTGCTGAATCACCTCTCTCGGGACCCCCACCAGCTGATTGGGTTCCCAAGCGAATATATCCTTGTTCGCGCGCAAGAATTTCACCAATGCTTCCTCTTGGCTGGGGTTGAGGCCGGCACCTATGGTGAAGGTGGCTCCTGAGGACCCGTCCTCGTCGACCGATACTTGCTTGGTTTCTGCCTTGTCTTGGGTGAACAGCTGCTTCTTCTTGGTTGGCGCGGCCTCCTTGGCCATGGGGGCACCGGCGCCGGCGGGCTGCGCCGCTGCAGCGGTCTTGAAGGCGAGTTTGAGCGCCGCCGCGGCCTCCTTGGTGCCCCCTTGACGGTGAGTACACCTTTGCTTCCTGGCATCTTCATGAGGTTGTAGGCTGGGTGAGTCGCCGCCATGAACTGGGCCAGAGCTGGGTACCCGAGGATGGCGTTGTACGGGAGGCCAATGCGGGCGATGTCGAAGTCAACCAGCTCGGTGCGGTAGTTGTCGCACGTGCCGAAGGTGACGGGAAGGCAAATCTGCCCCAGGGAGCGGGCAGCGCCGCCACCAACTCCTAATAAAGGTTTGCCGAGGCTGAGCCGCTCGAGCGGCACGTGAAGAAGGCTGAAGGCTTCCAAGGAGAGCAAGTTGAGGCCATCGCCGCCATCGATGAGGGTCTTGGTGACGGCCACATTGCAGATGGTGGGTGTGCAGAGCATCGGAAGCATGCCTGAGCCAGGGGTGGTGACGGGGTGGTCTTCTGAGCTGAAGGTGAGGTCGGCCTCAGGCGCGGCCCAGCTGGGCGGAGCCCCCGAGCGCTTGGAAGCGGTACCAATCTGGCGGAGGAATGGCTTGATGTGGCGATCTGAAGGTGGCGCCTAAGAGCCACCTAGCAGGGCCGCGACCGCGTGGTGCGCCGGTGCTGCGTAGCGCGCGGTGAAGAGGTCGTGCAACTTCTCCCAAGACGCCACCGTGGATCCGGGAAGGTTGAGCACCCAGGCGCGCGGCTCACCGACGAGGGCCATGGGAAGCCAGTTGGCCATAACCTTGTCATCACCCCCGGCCTCGAGGACGGCCTCCTCGTATGCCAGCAGGAAAGCTGATGGGTCCGCCGCGCCGTCGTAGAGCGGCGGCATCTCCGGCTTGAACTTGGGTGGCACTCGCACCCGCCATAGGGCGGGGGCCAGGGCTCGGAGCCCCCTGGCCCCGTCGTCAGCGCCGGCCATCGGAGTCGGTGGCAGGGCGCCTGCCATGTGGGCGGAGCGCAGATCGACGGAAGAGAAGCTACGGTGTACCCCCTACCTGGCGCGCCAAATGTCGGATCACGGGTTTCGGCAAAACCCTCAAGGTTCGAACACTGGGGTGCGCGCGAAGGTTTTCTCCCTATCGATCCACGCCCTAGCTCGCTAAGATCTCGCGGACGAACTCGATGAACTCGCAACACAAAGACACAAGATTTATACTTGTTCGGGCTACTATTGTGGTGTAATACCCTACTCCACTGTGGTGGTGGTGGATTGCCTCTTGGGCTGATGATGAACAATACAGGGGGAATAACAGCCTCCTGAGGTCGAGCTGTTCTTGTGCTTGGCGTGTGGCTAAGAGCTGGCTCTAGATCAGGTTAACTGGCCCCCTACTGTGGTGGCTAGTTCTACTTATATAGGCCCTGGTCCTCTCCCCAAATATTGAGCGGGAAGGGAGCCAACAACGGCCAATTTGAAAGGGAACAACTAGTACAACTTATCCTGACAAAAGCGGTCTTCGCCTGCAAAAGGTTCTGGTGATGACGCCGTCTTGGGCTCCATGGTGACCTCCGTCTTGCCGTCCCACTGGTCTTGGTCTCATTGCACTGATACGAAAACCTTTGCTTGATGCCTCAGTAATCTGCGCCTGCGCTTGCCTCCTTAGCACCAAAGAGGAAAACAGGACACTGCGCGCTGGCGCCCGCCTGGTCTCGATCGTCATGGCTCACGTCACGAGGACCTCGTGAGGTTTGCCTAGCCTTGATCTCTCCGCCCCACATGAGCCTGCCTGGCGAGGCCGCTCCTGAGGAGGTCTTGTGTTGTTCGCCTCGCAAGGCTTGGCCCCTCGCGAGGGTCTTGAATGCCTTGTTGATGAAGATGGGCCGTACGGGCCTGCTAGCTCAGCCACGCCGTGGGTCGCAGGCACGCAAGTCTGGGGACCCCCATTCCCAGAACGCCGACAATTGCAAAACCACCCCCTCTCCTCTCCATCTTCTCCATTGCAAAACCACCATCTCGCCTCTCTCTCTTCTCTATTGCAAGACCACCATCTCTCCTCCCATCTTCGAAAGCTAGCACTGGACCTCTCAGAAGGACATCTATGGAGAGGATGCAGCAGCGAATCGAGCAGATCGCCGATGGCGACCATGCAAAGTTAGCCAGGTTGAAGGAGATCCTCACTTGGTTCGACAATGAGTGGGAGATTTCGAGGACAGTGGGGGCGATGTCACAATGTATGCGAAAGAGCAAGACGGCGGCGATGAGGGCGGCGATGTACTCCTCGGCGACAGTCACGCCACGGTCCTTCGAGTTCATCGAGTATCTCCTCTGGGCGATGGAGCAGACAGATTCACCCGAGGTGAAAGTCAGGCGGAGGTGGTGGGCGTGCAGGTCGAAGGGCGAGCATCCAGAGGATAACAAATTGATCGAGTACGGTGTGCCGTTTTTGAGGGTGCAGAGCCAGCCGGAGCCACAGGAGTACTCCTTCTCCCACCGCAAGCGGAGGCCGGATGGCGCGACATCGCTTCCCCGCCGTTCCCCAAGGTTCCTTCGACGCTCGCCTCGTTTCAACGGTGGCCGTAGGGTTTAAGGTAAGCTTCACACTAACCTAATCTTCCATCTGCTCATGCATACAATCAGTGTGATGGCTAATGAAAATCATGCTTACAATCAGTCTACAAGTTGTGACACTGTGTACAAATAAAGAAAAGGGAAAGAAAAATAGATTGGTGCTTCTTTCAGAAAAGAGTACTCCCTAGAAAACTGCCAATATAAGCTACTAGTATTTGGTTAGAGGATTTGCTGCCGAGAAAGATCCGTCCACAGAGAACGCCACACATCCCACTGGTGGTGGTGGATGCCAATGCTTGCATGGAGCATGGTTGGTCTCGGTAATTTTTACTTGGCACACATCGCACTCTGCATATATGCTGGTTCCATCCGTACATTTGTGCAGTTCCACCAAAATGCAGCTGAATAACCCTGTTTGCATAGATAATGAAAAAGCGTGATTACATTATAGTGGCACTAGTTGATGAAACATACACTAATAAATAGAAGAAAATATTGCGATAGTATCATAGTATGCTGTCCTGCGAGGGCAAGATGGGCCCTGCGTTGCCTCATACGGTAGGCCTCATACTGGAAATCGACCCAATTCTCCCCGATACACCTTCTGCCAGCGATAAACATTAGTATACAGCGGTAGTACAAGGAGGGGCCTTGAGACATTCCAATCTCTATTTTTGTGCAGATCAACTAAAATTAAGCACCCTAGTTTGCAGAAACGCTTAAACATTAACAATGGGACTAGTTGATGAAACATATACTAACAAGGAGAAGCACTTTCTTTATCTACATTGGAAATGAAATGATAGAGAGGACACTCGCTCTATTTTAACTGTATTATTACTTCATTTTATCAGTGGCGCTAGGGTCGAGCAGGTGGCAAACGAGGTTTACTGTGCGTCGCAAGGATGGAGGCCGGCGGTGCTTAGAGTGGGAAGCTGAAGCTGGCTCTTTCAGTCCCTATCTTCCCCCTGATGTTTCTGTGGTAGCATTTGGGTTGTAATCCAAACTTGGTCGAGCTGGTGCTGTGCCCCCCTACCTGCCTACACTACTGCAGGATGCTGCTAACGCGACACTACGATCAGAGACCCTTCGGCGAAACTGTGCGCGATGCAATAATAGCAAACGGTGGTGTAAAAAATCATTAAAAAACATGCAAAATGTTTGCGATGACGGATGCAGCAAACACGGTTCGGATTTTAGTTTCGTGTGCGATTGCACCTGTACACTTTGGTACGCCTTAATTCGCCAGGGGCTTTATTGCGCCTCATACTACGGCAACAAAGTCCGAACACTTTTTACAGTATAGTTCGGCACCCCGAATTTAGCATTATATGCATTGGCTCCGAATCATGTCTTTGGTCAATAGTTGGGTTGCCCGGCTCTTGTGCTTGCTACCTTACATTCTGCTATATCGGCTAGGGTAGTAAAGGGAGAACTACTGCGATTGTGCCCTAGTTTATCCCGATTAGCACCTCAGTAGAGAAAGCCGAAAACTGACTGTCATGATGCGGCGTGAGCCGGTCAGCTGTTCGGAGGTTACAAATCTTTTGTGATTTTTCCGCATTATGCGAAGAATCGGTCTTTACCCGATCAGGTGTTTACAACACCCTAGTTCGGACTCACGAATACTAGGGTTGCACCTAAAACTCTATTATCAAACTCCTATGGCTATGTGAGGGTGATAAAGCCACATAGTCCGATTGCCTGGTTCATTGCGCTAAACACCTCCTTCAAGGACCAAACCTTTGGATTAAGAGTGTTTAGATTCCATCCCGAACACCCCCGTACTACCTACGTGGGGGCTGAAGCCGACGACTGGCCAACTCTCAGATTTAATAAAAATGGCCGCACAAGAGGTAAAATTTTAAGTAATAAACAAGCATTATATTACATAACGGCTTTGTTTCATCATACAAGACAAGATAACATGAATGTATTCGTCGAAGATAATGTCTTTTGAACACTGGACCTCTACAATGCGGGATCCCTTGAGGACATCATCAAAATAGCGCTTCGGCGTGCGGTGCTCCTTGCCAGCGGGCGGTCCCTCGGTCGCGACCTTGACGGCATCCATCTTTGTCCACTGTATCTTGACATGGGAGAAGGCCATCTGCGCACCTTCGATGCAGAACGACCACTTGATGGCATCAAGCCGAGGGCAGGCATTGACCAACCGCTTCACAAGGCTGAAGTAGCTGCTGGGTATAGGTTCGGCAGGCCACAGCCGGATTATCAAATCCTTCATGGCTAGTTCGGCCACCCTATGCAGTTTGACCAGCTGTTTTAGCTGATAGCTAAAGGGCACCGGATGTTCTGGCGCAAGGTACTGTGACTAGAACAGCTTCTCCGTTGAGCTCCCCTCTTCGGCTCGGAAGAATTCCGCAGCGTCAGAAACACTGCGCGGCACATCCGCAAACGCCCCTGGAGAACTCCAAACCTGGGTTAGTAAGAGATACCTCTTCTTCACATACTTGCCTTGCATAATAAAAGTCTTACCCGCGGCAATTTTCTTGCCCTCTTGGATTTCCTGGAGGGCGCCCTGGGCTTCAACCCCGGGTGTCTTTTGCGCTTTGGCGGGCCTTAGCAAGCTCGGACTCTTGATCCGCAATATTGCGCTCCAAGGAGTCACATTTCTTCACGGCGTCCTGGAGCTCCTGCTGGACCTTGCCGACCCTGGCCTCATGCTTTTCGCGGGCGGCTTGTTCCTTTGCTGCTCTCTCCTCGGCCTCGGCCAGCGCCTTCTTGAGGGTCTCCACCTCAGGCGCCTCTCCTACAAACATCATGGCACTCTGGTAAAACACAAATCATTTACCCTTTCTGCTATACAGAAGGTCATTACATACCTTGCTTATCCTCCACCTGCATTCTTGCTTGGCCGAGCTCCTCCTCGGCCCGTTCCATCCTCTTCTTCAGTCCGGAGACTTTGGCAGCATGAGAGGTCGCAGCTAGCAACGACGCCTACTTATTCACATAGACATGTGGTTAGTATCCTGCGGAATTATTTGATCCTCTGTCCGGCTTTTCTTTCCGAACACCGGACAGAGTCTCAGGGGCTACTGTCTATACTGTGACATTCTTTTTACATAATTGCATCGCTTACCTAAAAGCCGGCTTGAAGGCTGGTGCAGGCTTCGGTCAGTCTGCTCTTAACAGACTGAACCCTGTCAACCACCGTACCCATGAGAGTATGGTGTTCTTCAACAATGAAGCACTTCTCAGCGCTTCCACCAGAGTATCCGGTGCCTCTGGATGGACAGAGGTCACTGGCGGGATAGGCGCACCTCCCTCTTTTGAAGGAGGCTGCTTGCCCGATTCCGGAGCCATATAGGCCTCCGGAATAGTGTCCGGCTAGGGGCCGAACTGGATATGACCCCCATCGCCAGTCTCCAGGGGGATTTGCTCCCCCATGTGTCCGGCGGCCGAGGTACTACCCTCTGGTGCCGCCCTGATGGCCACCTGAACCTCTCCCTGGCCCAGGTAGTTCCTTCGGGATAACACCTCACCGTCGTCCGTGGCTTTGGGAGAGGTGGCCGTCGGAAGGGATCCACTGTCCATTGCCTTCAGATCTAGCGAACCCCCCGAGGATGAGGATCGCTGGTGGCTGTCATAGGCCGGACAACATTGCATGATTTACATGTTAAAACTATTAAGTAAAGGAGTTGGACATATAAGTGTGTCAGTGCCTTCGGGTACTTACGATTTGGCCAGGGTCTTATCCCTGGGGCCCCACTCCGAGCTTCTGTCGGTGTCCGGCGCGGTGTCGTCCGCAAGGGAGGCTTTCCCCCTCTTGGACGCTTCAACCTCCAGACACATGGAGGCCGCCCTTTTCTTCCTTCCCCCTCAGGGGGGAGTTGCTTTCTTCCTCCTCCTCGTCCTCGTCGTCGGTGGCGGGTGAGGAATGGGCCTCGGCGTCTTTGGACGTCATGTCCGAGGTGCCCTTTTGGCGGAGGCCACTCCTGGTCCCCTTGGACTTTTTCTTGGCCTTCTTCTCAGGCGCCTGATAGGGCGCCGGAACCAGCATCTTCGTCAGAAGTGGAATTTTTGGGTCTTCGGCAGTGGAGCCGGACTCTTGACCAGCTCCACCTTCTTCGTCCATCCCTGAAAAAATAAGATGGGGAAGCTCAGACATTCTCCTTGAGTATATATATAAAGGATACACCTTGAAAACACGAAAAAACTTACCGGACTGGCGGGGTGGTTCAGGTTGTACCCACGGTCTTCGATCTCCTTCGGCCACGTCTCGTTGGTCTTGAAGAGCACCTTCCAAATACCTTCGTGCGTAACACCGAAGAAGTATTGCAGGGTCTGGTGCTTGGCCGGATTGAACTCCCACAAATTATAGGTCCGGCTTTGGCATGGAAAGATTCGGCAAAAGAGCATCACCTGGATCACATTGACAAGCTTGATGTTCTTGTCAACCTTCCTCTTGATGCGCATTTGCAGCGCTGTCAGCTCGTCCAACGAGGCCCAGTTCAGGCCCTTCTCTAGCCAGCAGGTGAGCCGCATCGGGTCCCCGGACCTGAACTCGAGAGCCGCGGCCCAGTTGGTGTCGCGGGGCTCTATGACATAGAACCACTGCTTTTTCCACCCTTTAACTCTCTCCACAAAAGTACCTTTGGGCCATATGACGTTGGGCATCTTGCTGACCATGGCGCCTCCGCACTCTACGTGTTGGCCGTCAACCACCTTCGGCTTCCCATTGAAGATCTTCAGCCACAATCCGAAGTGGGGTGAGATGCGGAGGAAGGCCTCGCACACGACAATAAATGCCGAGATGTTAAGGAAGGAGTTGGGGCCAGATCGTGGAAATCCAGCCCGTAGTAGAACATGAGTCCGCGGACGAATGGGTGGAGTGGAAATCCCAGCCCACGAACGAAGTGAGGGATGAACACTACCCTCTCATGGGGCTTCGGGGTAGGGACGATCTGTCCCATGGTCGGAAGCCGGTGGGCGGCCTCCTTGGCCAAATATCGAGCCTCCCGGAGTTTGGTGATGTCTTTCTCCTTGACGGAGGAGACCATCCACTTGCCCTGCGCTCCGGATCTGGACTTGGTCGGAGTGCTTTTTTGAGGTGGAAAGGATGGAGGCTTGGGCGCTGGAGCTCGAGAATGGATGGGCGGAGAGAGAGAAGGCGTGGGTGAAAGAAAGGAATCCTTATCTCCTTATAAAGGCAGTGAATATCAAGCGCCTCCCCACTCACCTTAAAACTTGCCTATTCCCAAGGGTCGTGTAGACGGCACGGTTGGATTACCCACACCCGTATTGATGTGAATCCCGCAATAAGGGGACACGATCTCTGCTTTGACAAGACGTGCCAATAAGACCGCATCTCGAAATATGGAGCGGGAGGCTAAAAAACGGTTCAAATAATGACCGTGCAGGGATGTGATGTCATGCTACAAAAGTTGTCAGCAGATTGGACTCGTGAAATATTATATTCTCTGCGGTTGTGTGTGGTACTTGTTTTGCAGAGCCGGACACATTTTCTGTGTTCGAAGGATGCTTTGGAGTATTCGGAGAAGGAATCCGCCTTGCAATGACGTAGACAATCTGCGCACCGGACACATTGTAATTGAAGCCTGGTTCAGGGGCTACTGAGGGAGTCCTGGATTAAGGGGTCCTCGGGCGTCCGGACTATGTAACGTGGGTCGGACTGATGGGCCGTGAAGATACAAGACAGAAGACTCTCTCCCGTGTCTGGATGGGACTCTCCTTGGCGTGGATTGCAATCTTGGCGTTCGGATATGAAGATTCCTTTCTCTGTAACCGACTTTGTACAACCCAAGTCCCCTCCGGTGTCTATATAAACTGGAGGGTTTACTCCGTAGAGGCGATCATAATCATACAGGCTAGACTTCTAGGGTTTTAGCCATTACGATCTCGTGGTAGATCAGCTCTTGTAAAACTCATATTCATCGAGATCAATCAAGCATGAAGTAGTGTCGGGTGGTAGGTGCGACATATGCCAACGGGTGGCTTATCATTGTGGGAGCCAGTAAGACATCGCCGGTGCCTGGAAACGGGATAAGGCGAAGACATGCACGCCGGCCAATCTTACCCAGGTTCGAGGCTCTCCGTGGAGATAACACCCCTAGTCATGCTCTGCGGGGTCTCCGCATGATCACTAGATCAACACGTGGCTCCTTGAGCTGTTCGGCTAGAGGAAGAAGAAGGGCAGGCTAGCTCTCCTCTTCTCTCTATGTGGTGTCTAAAACTCTAAGAGATGAACCCTTTGCATGGGTGCCCTGGGGGTTTATATAGGCCTACCCCCCAGGGGTACAATGGTAATCCGGCTGGATGCGGGTCCAGGCCGTCAGTTCCTGTACCCGCCGGCTTCTCCGCCGGCCGCTGGGGCCCGCCGACTGGTGGGTCCCGCCGGCTGCCGGCCTCTTGGCCGACAGGCCGGCCCCATCGCCTGGGGTTCTTGCCGGCGGCTGGTTACTGTAGCCTCGCCCCTGATGACGAGGGCTTTCCGAGGTAAGCATAGCTACAGTGCCGCCGTCTGGCGGACTCTCACTGTAGTCTTACCTCGTCTTGTCTCCTTAATGGTGCACATACTTCGAGGGAGTGAGGTAGACGGCAATTGGGAGCCGGCTACACCCTAGGCCGACTGGGGGGCTTGGCTGCCTTCGAGCGTCTCTCTAGCTGAAGGGGCCCGCCGCCCGCGGGCCATACTGACAGCCTGTCATGGGTGGCGTCATGGTCAACATGGCAACAGTGCCGCGCCGGACGGGGGATGGCCGACCCGTACGGCGCACTGTGGCCATGCGTGCTCTGGGATTCGGGGGTGGAAGGCTTTACTATAGCCACACCCCGTCTCGTCACCGTTATGTGGGTGCAGTCCTTGAGGGTGCAATCTTGGCCGCTTGCCGGGAGCCGGCCCTTTTGTGGCTTTCTTCGGGAGGGTTTCAGGGTCGGACCGCCTTCTAGTAGTCGGCCTATGAGATAGTCGGCCAGGGGAAGGCGGCCCTGTGCTTTGGGTGCTTGAAGGCTCGATCGGCCCGATAATTTTTGAAGAGCCAGGGGGAGTCGGTTAGGCTACCCGTGGTCATTTACTCCGACAGTAGTCCCCGAAGCTGGTTGGGCTTCGCGGCAGAAAGGGGGACGAGAAGCTTAATCAGCTTCCTATCTTGAGGAGCCAGCAGCTACGAGCCGGCTTTGATTAGGTGCGCCGTCTTGGTGAGGCTTTGAAATCTGAAGGCGGGAACCAGCTGGCGCGCACGCCAGGTTGCGGGCCGGCCGCTTGCCGCCCGCACGGCATGTGGCGCCCTCCGGCTGGGGGAGCCTGCCAGCCCACGCGCGCGACGGGACGCCGCCGCGGGTCGGGGCCCGCCACTTCCACGCCTCGGCCTATGTGTGGATCTCCTGTGGCCCAAAACGGGCCATTCGCCTTCGAACGGCAGTTTTCGCACGCCGTTAGGGCACAATAATCGCGGGACGTGGGGGAGTGGGCGCAGTTAATCCCACGCCCCCCTACGCCTCGCCTCCTCGGCTTCGCCGCACGAGGCTATAAATAGGGGGAGGAGGAGGAGCGGAAGACGCTCGCACGCTCGCCCTTGCTCCGCCATCTCCTTCTTTTTCTTCCTCTCCATCGCTGTAGCCCCTCGCTGCCGCGCCATCCCTCCAGTCATCGCACTACCCCGTAGCTTCGCCGCCACGGGGCCGTGCTTTCGCCGTCGCCGCACCTTTTTCATCGGCTTCTTGCCCACATGTCGCGCGGCGGAGACTGGGACTACTCCAACGTCCACGAGGACCACATCGACTTCCTCCACAAGACGCGGCGGTTGCCCAGCAAGGATGATGTGCGGGTCCGTCTTGCACCGGAGAGGGAGATCTCGCCGGCGCAAGAGGAGGGCGAGCGGGTAATCTTCCGCTCGCACTGCTTGCGCGGCCTTGGCCTGCCTGCAAGCGGCTTCTTCCGCTCCTTCCTCGAGTTCTACCAGCTCCAGCCGCACCACCTCACTCCAAACACGGTGGTGCTGCTGTCCGCCTTCGTCACTTTGTGCGAGGGCGTCCTTCCCACCCTCGAGCTCTGGGGGGAATACTTCCAGTCCAAGCTCGGTACCGCCATGAGGGGCGTGCCGGCTCAGAGTGGCGCCTTCATCACGATGCGGAGGCCGGTAGCCGACAACCCTTTTCCTCCCATCACGCTGATCCAGTCGTTGAAGCTCTGGCAGAAATCCTACTTCTATGTGAAGAACGTCACTCCGCAAGGCGACTTCGTCAACTTGCCGGCTTATGCATCCGGCCCGCCGACTGGGAGGCGGCCCCAATGGTCCTATCGGGGAAGAACACTGTCGCCTGCTGGAGCCGCCGCCGTCGCGCGACTCCGGGTATTGGTCCAGTCGGAGGGCCTGACCGGGCCCGACCTGCTGGCCGCCTTCGTGGTGCGCTAGGTGCTCCCGCTCCAAGGCCGCCCTCATATGATTTGTCAAATGAGCGGCCAACTCGATCCGAGTCGGCTGTGTACCAAGGAGATGCCTCATGTAGAGGTAGCTCACATGGTGAACTACCTTGCGAACTGCAAGCTCGCCGACGAGTGGCAGTTTGGCAAGGAGCCATACTCCCGTGCCAATCCCCCGCCTATGGTAAGCTTTCTTTTTCTTCTCTTCTTTACTTTTGTCACCAAGTTTCTCTTGGCCGACTCTGACCAGTGGGTTTGTCTTGACAGAGCCCCCTCCTTCGACCGGCAGCCGGGGCAGCGGGGGTGGAGCGCCAATATCTCCCCAACCGGACGACGCACGACTTGGACGACCCCGACTTGGGGGCGGCCGCTCTGGACGACGACATCGTGGGGGGACGCGGTGAGGCAGGCGGCTCCGGGCTTGGAGCCAGCTTCGAAGATTGGCCGGATGATGATGAGGCGGAGGTCGTCCCGCACCGCCAGCCGGCGTCCGATCATCAAGGCTCGGGCTCATCTGCCGTGCTGGCTGTCCGAGGCGGCGCGCAGAAGCGTCGGGCCGCGCCAAGCTTATTCAGCAGTCGGCCGAAGAAGCCCAAGAGCGCGGCGGCGGCGACCATGCGGGACGAGGCGGCCGCGAAGGCTGGCCGCTTCCGCAAGGTGGTGAAGCAGCCACAAATGGTTCCAGCGTAAGTGTCAATTCTCTCACGTATTCCTTCTTCTTTTTGTTGATATTCTTCTGAGTCCTTGTCTTTGATTTAAAAAAAACAGGGCTCCGCTTTCTCTTGAGCGGACCGCTGCCGCCTCCGTGGTTGGAGCGGCGAGAGGATCTGGAAGCGCCCGCCGCGTGGACCCCCGTGCCGAGCTTCAAGCGGCGACAGAGCGGAATGCGCGGGAGGAGCGGGAGGCGGAGGAGCAGAGGGCGGCCGCTGCCACGGCGGCCCAGGAGACGACGGAGAGGTCGGCGGAGGCACAAGCCGATGCAGCGGCCAAGGCTCAGGCGGATGCTGCAGCCGCAGAGAGGGCGGCGGAGGCCCTGCGTAACCGGCCTCCGCTGCTCGTCACCCCCCTTCGCGCTGTGGAGCCCGAGATCCCGGTGCCCCCGCCGGAGGAAGCCGGTGGCGACTAGCTGGCGGTGGAGAGGGAGGAGGGCAACGTCGTTGTCCCGGAGAGGGAGGCGGCACTGCCATCGCCGACTGGGGCGGACCAAGGCAGCCAGCCTAGCGCGCTGCCCGTGCAACACTACAAAAAAAGACACATCCGTGACATTTTGGGCCGAACGAAATTTTTTTCTGTCATACATATGACACTTCTATGCCGATAATTGTGACAAAACCCGGTATCATCATAGATGTGGTGGGCTCCTATTTCTATGACAAAAAATCATGACCAAAAATCATGACAGAAAATGGGCTTTTGTCCTGGGCGGGCTGGAGACGCAGCTGCATGACATTCTTTGGGCCGTCCATGACGGAAAAAAACGTGGTAGAAGCGAGGGGGAGGAAAATTTCGGGGAGTTCCCGGTTATGGTGGGAGGTCGGGGGCCGACCGATGCGCGTTTCTCTCGTACACGTACGCGCGTGTGTGCGAGGCGTTGGCTCTAACTGAACCCGAGCGAGGCGTTGGGCTCTAACTGAACCCGAGCGATTTCACTGCAGGCTACGCGTTACTGAACCCGAGCGATCGATCGATGGCTGTTAACTGAACCCGATCGAGCGATTCCTTCGCTACTACTGCTAGCTGAAGCCGGTCGATTGGATGAATAGTGAGTGTTGCGGGGGGGGGGGGGGTTGGATGAACAGTGAGCGGTGGCGTTGCCTCTGGATGAACAGGACCCCGTGGTGTGGAGGGCTGGATGAACAGTAGACGGTGGAGGGGTCCCCGTGGAGGGGTGGTTGAACAGGACCCCGTGGTGTGGAGGGCTGGATGAACAGTAGATGGTGGAGGGGTGCCCGTGGAGGGGTGGTTGAACAGTAGCCGGTGGAGTAGCGCGCGGTGGAGGCTGGATGAACAGGAGCCCGTGGAGGCTGGAGGAGGTCGACGATAGCCCGTGGAGGCTGGAGGAGGTCGACGGTGGAGATGAACAGTATCCCGTGGAGGAGGTCGACCGTAGGAGGTCCGTTTCGTCCGTTTTGCGGTACGCCACACCCCTCCCGATCAACAGGACCCCCGTTTCGACCGTAGGAGGTCCGTTTCGTCCGTTTTGCGGTACGCCACACCCCTCCCGATCAACAGGACCCTCGTTTCGACCGTAGGAGGTCCGTTTCGTCCGTTTTGCGGTACGCCACACCCCTCCCGATCAACAGGACCCCCATTTCGACCGTAGGAGGTCCGTTTCCTCTGTTTTGCGGTACGCCACACCCCTCTCGATCATCAGGACCCCGTTCCAAATGTAGGAGGTCCGTTTCCTCCGTTTTGCGGTAAGCCAGGCCTCATTTCCATCGCCTGTTCCGTCCAAGCCCTCCCGATAAACACGACCACGCATTCCGTTCTGACCCAGCCGGTTGGCTCCCACGCGTTCCGTTGCCTCCCGATGAACACGACGCATTCCGTTGCCTCCCCATGAACACAACGCATTCCGATGCCTCCCCATGAACACGACGCATTCTGTTGCCTCCCCATGATCACGACGACGACGCTGTTTCTCCATTCCGACCCAGCCATGTACACGAGCCCTGGCAGTACGTATGCGCGAGTAGGCGTTCGAGACCCCGCCCGTATGCACACATATGTGGCCGTATTTTCTTTCTTGCACCCTAGCCGCTGTACGTACGTGTACATGCTACGTGCGCGCCTCTACTACGACACGTGCGTGCCTCTACATCCACCAGTATATATGTACGTACACGTTCGCGACCAGAATGACAACGCTACATACGCTTCGACCAGGTGGGTCCCGACTGTCAGGCACTTCCTTGCATGCGAAGATGTAGCTGGTGGGTCCCAGCAGTCAGGGGGGAAACATTTTTTTCGCGAAATACGGTGGCCCGTCCGGTGGGTCCCCGCTGTCAGGTGGAGGAATAATTATTTTGCACGTAATAAGGAGGCACTTCCTTGCTGCGGCCGTGGACCCAGCTGTCAGCCTCTCCACGTACAGTCCACGTCCGATGGAAGCCGTTCCTTGACCACGTTGACCACGCCGCGCCGAGAGCACCAGGGCGGTGGACGACGGCGAGGCCTAGGAAGGGGACGACGCGGAGTCGGGGAAGACGCGGCAGTGGATGCCCACGCGTAGAGGAGTACGAGGGTTCACTGGTTCGATGCGGTGTGAGGCTGCCGTCGTCGCAGAATAACAGGGGGTGTGGGTGAGTAGAGGGATGGCCTCGCCAGCAGTGGGAGTAGTAGGGGGCGGTGAGGCCTCCGCCGCATCGCAGCCGGCCACGAGAGGCAGGAGCACGAGGCACGACCGGCGCTGGTTTGGGCGGCTGGAGCAAGAAGACCAGAGGTTGAAGAAGCACTACGACCGTTGGATGGACATCATATGGTCACTGGAGCTAGAATCGTGCATATTGACTAAGTTGACAAAGCCCTCCGTCCCCGTCAACTTAGTAGGCCCACAAGTCAGCCTGCCACTATACTAGGTCCCAGCTAACAGGGGGAGTATTCATTTTTTTTGTGCGTAATAAGGAGGCACTTCCTTGCGTGCGAAGATATAGCTGGTGGGTCCGAGCTGTCAGTGGCGGTAACATTTTTTTCACGAAATACAGAGGCCCTTTCGGTGGGTCCCTGATGTCAGGTGGAGGAATCATTATTTTGCGCGTAATAAGGAGGCATTTCCTTGCGTGCGGCCGTGGACCCAGCTGTCGGCCTCTCCACGTACAGTCCACTTCAGATGCACGTCGGTCGTTGACGACGTTGACTAGGCTGCACCGAGAGCACCAGGGCGGTGGACGACGGTGAGGCCTAGGAAGGGAACGACACGGAGGCAGGGAAGACTCAGGAGTTGTTTCCCACGCGGAAGGGAGTATGACTGTACGAGGGTTTACTGGTTCGTCTGCCGTTGCCGGAGAATAACAGCAGGTGTGGGTGAGTAAAGGGATGGCTAGGCCAACGATGGGAGTACAGTGGGGCGGTGAGGCCTGTGCGGCAGCAGAGTCGGCCGCGGGGAGGAGGGAGCAGGCAGTCCTGCCGGCGCTTGTTTGAGCGGCTGGAGCAGGAAGAGCAGAGATTGAAGAAGCACGACGTCCGTTGGATGGCCATCCAACAGTCACTTCTTGTGTGTCAACCTTTTTTTTTAGGAAAGCCTTGAATCTGTGGAAAACAGCATACAGCCCATCTGCCATTATTTCTAATAATTTACAGCCCATTTGCTAATTATTAAGGTTTTTTTTGAGCCCATATTCTTTTTGTTAGCATTACGGCCATATTGTGGCCACAGTTAAAAAATTACACAAAATTTTGCATATTTCGGTGCGGTCCGACCTGTTTTTAATCCCGAAATTTCGACTCACATTCAAACTGATTTTAAAAATAAAAGTATATCAATATAAAATCCAACAAATTCTCCACGCATAAAAATTAATGTAATTTAAAATCTCGAAATAAAAAAAAGATATTTGAAACTAATTGCCGGTTTGATGTACAACCCATTTCTCATTACTGATGGGCCATTTTCTCGGCCAGCGGAATGAAAGCTCTCCTCATCTTGAAAGATTTGCAGCCCAACAGGCCTGACAAAGCGACTTACTTGGCAAATCACAAAAAACTGGACTGTGGCCGTGGACCCAGCTGTCAGCCTCTCCACGTACAGTACTTTTCCGACGGAATGTCGTCGACCACGTTGACCACGCCGCGCCGAGAGCACCAAGGCGGTGGACGACGGCGATGCCTAGGAAGGGGACAACGCGGAGCCGGGGGAAGACGCGACAGTGGATGCCCACGCGGAGAGGAGTACGAGGGTTCACTGGTTCGGCTGCGGTGTGAGGCTGCCGTCACCGCAGGGCCTGGCTAGCGGTGGGAGTAGAGGGGGCGATGAGGCCTCAACGGCAGCACAGCCGGCCACTGGAGGTAGGAGCAGGCGGTCTCCCCGGCGCTGGTTTGGGCGGCTGGTGCAAGAAGAGCAGCGATTGAAGAAGCAGCAGGACCGTTCGATTCAAATCCAACGGTTACTGCTGCTAGAATCGTTTGTTGACTAAGTTGACAAGCCCTGCGTACGCGTCAACTTAGTAGGCCCACAGGTCAGCCTCCCAACCGGTGCACCCCAGATGTTAGTGGGAGGAATCATTTTTTTCGCGTAATAAGGAGGCAGTTGATTGCGTGCGGCCAGGCCAGCGGAGGGAGTAGGGTGGGCCGGGGAAGCCTGCGCGGCATCACAGCGGGCCATAAGAGGAGGGAGCAGGCAGTCCCGCTGGCGCTAGTTTAGGCGGCTGGATCAGGAAGATAAGAGATTGAAGAAGCACGTCGGCCGTTGGATGGACATCCAACAGTCACTGCTGCTAGAATCGTGTGTTCACTCACAAAGCCTTGCGTAAACAAGTCAGCCTCAAA
The DNA here is from genome assembly GCF_002575655.3 of Aegilops tauschii subsp. strangulata. NCBI lineage: Eukaryota > Viridiplantae > Streptophyta > Magnoliopsida > Poales > Poaceae > Aegilops > Aegilops tauschii. Next base: position 346,419,669 of record NC_053035.3, on the reverse strand, counting down.
ATCTGTGGCGTGTACAGCCCATTTGCTATTATTTTTATAATTTTTACTCATTTTCTAATTCATATGGAATTTATTGCAGCCCGTTTTCCATTTTTAGAATTGCTGGCCATTTTATGGTCAGTACCAGGGTCAAAAAATTAACTAATTATGTGGGAAATTTTGAAAATTCGCAACTTTTTGCTGGGGAACGAAATATTCTTAATCCAAAAATTAATAGCCATACTAAAACAAATTTAAAAATAAATTAGTACTATGTCATGTTAAATCCAATGAAATACGTATAAGATATCAGTGAAGAACAAAAACAAAAAAAGAAACTTATATCCCATTTGCTATAATTTTTTTGGAATTTTCAACCCCTTTTGATATTACTTTTAACAGACATTGACCATACTCTTAAGCCAGGCCGGAATGTATCCCTCCTCGTCTTGAAAGATTTGCAGCCCAGTAATTCGGAGAAAACAAATAGGCCTAGCTTGGGTATTCTTCAAAAAGAAATACTGGGCTACCTATTTTCCCAAAGAACTGGTGCATGAGCATTTAGCTTTATTTATTTATTTATTTACTTATTTATGTTTAGGGGACCATGAGCATGTACCTGGGCCAGATTCATGTGAGAGCCTCCCTTCCAGTTAATTATGGGCTTCTCTATTGGGCCTTCATCAGTGGGCCGCTTGTTATCAACAAGTGGAAAATGTGTTCCGTACGACAAATAGTATGCGCTACGTACGGTACGGGGCACTAAAGGATCGAACCGTGCAACAACTTCCAAAACATTGTGTTTGTTGTTCTAACAACACATTTATTCAACCAACAGACGAAATATAATACTGATTTTACATTGAAAACAGCAGCAACAGCAACCAGGGCTGGGGGTGCAACAGAAGCAGTAAGCAGACCAGAAGAGTGAAGACGCAACTCTCTCTTCCAGACCAAACATCAGCCATCATTACAAAAGGGCCACCAAAGAAGAACAAGTGTATGCATCAAACTAAATAAAGATCCTACTACACCAAGTGTACGCATCTAACTAACTGGCTCAGTTAGACGTTACTATTTATTAAGCTATGGAGATTGGCTGACGGCTTGAACCAGATGGGTGCCTGCTGGGGGAAACTCCAGCCAGCAGGTCGAAGTTTGATACTTGCGACCCTCTCTCCTAGTTTGGGCTGCAGAGCATGGCAGCACATATCAGGGTATGGTGCATGCAGAGACGCATGGTGCGCTGTGTACACACAGTTTTGCCTTATGAACGAAACCGCGCTGCCATCATGATCCTTGCCATTGGTTATCTCCTGGTTAATCGGATAATTCAGTCCGACAAACAGAGAGCGTGTACCAAGGCTACTTACCAGCCTCCAGTCAAAAATTCCTGAAGGCCCAGAGAAGCTGGGATCCTGCTCAAAGACCTTGCAGTGACTGTGATTCTATGCCGCGAAACAACACGTCCGGTACGTGCGAACGATCATCAATCTTTCGCCGCCGTCTGATCGAGCCAGGAACCACCTGCAACTGCCATGCCGCTTCTCTTTAAAAGGTTCTGGGATTAGGAAGGGTAGGGACACCAGGCGGCCTACAACATCATATCAAGTTGGAGTCAAATAAAAAAGGGCGCTTGATTTAGTCAATCTTAAGAACATCATGTTATGAGCATGAATATTTTTTCAGCAAATGTTGACAGTAATATAAGCAAGCCTTCATGATATCATAGGAAAGTAACATACTGCTGTAACAGCTGTTTGTAGCGATGACTGGAGTAGGCCAGCAATACGTCCAACCATAGAAGGAGTCGACAGCGTAAATGAAGCCCTTGTGTTCAATGGCATCAGAGAACCATGGAGGATGTATGATCCTGCGATGGACGTGAAGATTTATCCACTTACCGCAGTGACCTGTCAGATAGGTGAGACCGCGGGTGAAGAACGCAATTAGCCTGAAGTCTTTATAATTCGCAAGTCAGCCTCGAAATCTGTGGCGTGTACAGCCCATTTGCAATTATTTTTATAATTTTTACTCATTTTCTAATTCATATGGAATTTATTGCAGCCCATTTTCCATTTTTAGAATTGCTGGCCATTTTCTGGTCAGTACCAGGGTCAAAAAATTAACTAAATATGTGGGAAATTTTGAAAATTCGCAAATTTTTGCTGGGGAACGAAATATTCTTAATCCAAAAATTAATAGTCATACTAAAACAAATTTAAAAATAAATTAGTACTATGTCATGTTAAATCCAATGAAATACGTATAAGATATCAGTGAAGAACAAAAACAAAAAAAAAGAAACTTATATCCCATTTGCTATAATTTTTTTGGAATTTTCAACCCTTTTGATATTACTTTTAACAGACATTGACCATACTCTTAAGCCAGGCCGGAATGCATCCCTCCTCGTCTTGAAAGATTTGCAGCCTAGTAATTCAGAGAAAACAAATAGGTCTATCTTGGGTATTCTTCAAAAAGAAATACTGGGCTACCTATTTTCCCAAAGAACTGGTGCATGAGCATTTAGCTTTATTTATTTACTTATTTATGTTTAGGGGACCATGAGCATCTACTTGGGCCGGATTCATGTGAGAGCCTCCCCTCCAGTTAATTATGGGCTTCTCTATTGGGCCTTCATTAGTGGGCTGCATGTTATCAACATGTGGAAAATGTGTTCCGTACGAAAAATAGTATGCGCTACGTACGGTACGGGGCACTAAAGGATCGAACCGTGCAATGACTTCCAAAACATTGTGTTTGTCGTTCTAACAACACATTTATTCAACCAACAGACGAAATATACTACTGATTGTACATTAAAAACAGCAGCAGCAGCAACCAGGATTGGGGGTGCAACAGAAGCAGTAAGCAGGCCAGAAGAGTGAAGACGCAGCTCTCTCTTCCAAACCAAACATCAGCCATCATTACAAAAGAGCTACCAAAAACGAACAAGTGTATGCATGAAACTAAATAAAGATCCTACTACACCAAGTGTACGCATCTAACTAACTGGCTCAGTTAGACGTTACTATTTATTAAGCTGTGGAGATTGGCTGACGGCTTGAACCAGATGGGTGTCTGACGGGGGAAACTCCAGCCAGCAGGTCGAAGTCTGATACTTGCGACCCTCTCTCCTACTTTGGGCTGCAGAGCGTGGCGGCACATATCAGGGTATGGTGCATGCAGAGACGCAGGGTATGCTGTGTACACACAGTTTTTCCTGATGAACGAAACCGCGCTGCCATCATGATCCTTGACGTCGGTTATCTCCTGGTTAATCGAATAATTCAGTCCGACAAACAGAGAGCGTGTACCAAGGCTACTTACCAACCTCCAGTCAAAAATTCCTGAAGGCCCAGAGAAGCTGGGATCCTGCTCAAAGACCTTGCAGTGACTGTGATTGTATTCCGCGAAACAACACGTCCGGTACGTGCGAACGATCATCAATCTTTCGCCGTCGTCTGATCGAGCCAGGAACCACCTGCAACTGCCATGCCGCTTTTCTTTGAAAGGTTCTGGGATTAGGAAGGATACGGACACCAGGCGGCCTACAACATCATATCAAGTTGGAGTCAAATAAAAAAGGGCTTTTGATTTAGTCAATCTTAAGAACAGCGTGTTATGAGCATGAATATTTTTTCAGCAAATGTTGACAGTAATATAAGCAAGCCATCATGATATCATAGGAAAGTAACATACTGCTGTAACAGCCGTTTGTAGCGATGATTGGAGTAGGCCAGCAATACGTCCAGCCATAGGAGTCGACAGCGTAAATGAAGCCCTTGTGTTCAATGGCATCAGAGAACCATGGAGGATGTATGATCCTGCGATGGACGTGCAGATTTATCCACTTACCGCAGTGACCTGTCAGATAGGCGAGACCGCGGTTGAAGAACGCAATTAGCCTGAAGTCTTTATAATTCACAGATCTTGTGGGCACTTGGCAGATTACAACCTTGAGCAAATCAAACTTGGTATCATGTTGGCTACTGTAAGATTCCGAGTATTCTGGGCCGTGGTGCCAAAGCAGTGCAGTGTTAATCGAAGGAAGGGGGATCAATCGCCGGGTGTAGACCTCCACGAGCATCCAGCTGCCGCGACCGTCGACGAGCACCATCCAAGACGTGATCATGCCGACCCAGTACATACCGTTAATGTAGTTGAGGCTGACGGGGATCGGAACGCAGTCAAGGGGGTTGATGCTCGCCACCCTACAATCGTTATGCTGCATGACACGCCGTTTCTGAAGATCAGGCGGCATCAGCAAGCAAGGTGCTGGCTTAAAAACCTCCGGCCTGAGGGCTTTGAGTAAACGGTACAGCCTCAACGAGCACGCGGTGAGCGGCATGGTACTGAGATTGTCCACACGCGAAACAATGAGCTTGATTACCTCTGTGGGGAGCGAATTCCAGCCACTCTTTCGGCGGACGCTGCTCGGTTCTGCCATTCTTAGTGCTTGGGTTTCGGACGAGGGGGGAGGCGCCTTAGCGGGGATGGAAGATTGGATGAGATTATGTGCGGACAAAGATGGAGAAGCGAATATGTGCTGCGGGAAGTGGACAGGTGATGATGACTACAGCACGCCGCTTGACTTACGAGACACATACCAGCAGCGTAGGGTCATGTCGATGCCAGACAACTTGCTTGAGTGATCACAGTACTGGTACTCCCTACAGTGCTATGCCCTAACTTGCTTGAGTAGAGGAGTAGAGTAGGCCTCTGCTCTACTACTAGCACCGGAGGAGTAGTATATTCTATTATAAAATAGTTACAAACTTCAATGCCCGAGCGTGGAACGACTACGAACCATGCTCAAAGACCGTGTCTACGTGGTGTTTGGACATGGGCGACAACCTCAATGCCAACGGTGCTGCTCCCGTTGCACCGTATGTGTTTCTGTCCTTCCTGTTCGAAATCGTGGTAGAATTCATGTTTCTACTCTGTATCCTACTACTATGCTAGTCCACATGATTTGTTTCATCTCTGTTATAGCCGTCATGATTTATTTTGTGCTTATTCGGATTAGATCTCGTAGTAACTTGCTCATATATTCAACTGTCGCAACGTCCCCTACAGCCACTCCCGTTTCATGGACGGCCTGGTTGATGCCTCCAAGGAGCCCTTCGTCCACTGCTATGAGTGCCCGATGCCGTTTTGTGGCTCGTCGGCGGACATGGTGCATCACCTCACGGATGCGTGTAGCGGTCACTGCTGGCCCTTGGCGGAGAACATCAAGTACGAGACGTGCTACCCATTCACCATGCCGGAGTCGCTGGAGGATCACCGCCGCCTGCTAGTCTTGGAGGAGGACGTCAGCGTCTTCCTCTTGATCGTGGGCACCGGCAAGGCCCGCGCAGGCCGCCGCCCCGTCTCTGTAATGTGTGTCAGGGGCGACACCGCTGACGCTGACACTGACACGAGGCCGATGTATGGGTGCGTGGTCAGTGTTACTACCCCTCCGGGTCGCGTGGGCGGCGACACCGGCCTCATCGAACGGACTTGGACTCTAGGGAGCTGGGACTATCCCGCCAATGTGGACTTGGAAAACCCATGACATCCTTTACCCGCCGACGCGATGCACGGGGACTCCAAGGAGGTTCACCTGGACATACGCATTATCAAGTTAAATGTTGATCATTAGTCTTCGCTCAATGTAATCCGCTGTCTAAGCATGTGGATACTTCCATGCAGGATCTTGCTTTATTGGAGTATCGCGCATGAATAAAAGTGTATCCGTTTATGGTTTAGTCTAGAATCTTCCATGTATGAATTTTTACTACAATACTGGTGAAAGACTTACGATGAACCATTTCTTACATCTCCTCTGCCCGCTTGCAAGTCATCCTGATTTAATCCCTCCGTCTAGGTGTATAAGGGCATGGTTAATATTATTTAATAGTATAGCCAACTGTTGACTATAAGAAAGTGCCATGTCATCTGTAGCCAACATGTATAACAATCGATACTCAAAAAATAATTCTTAAAGATCATTTCTTGCAAAGCACAATAAGTGTTATTTCTTCACAAGTTTTGGATGCAGGTTGAACAGTTGAACGCTTTTGTTTGCAAAAGATACATTTTTATCTATTTCACCCGGATGTTTGTGAGCTCTAGAGATGAAATAATATCCGAAGAAACCTATCGATGCTCGTTACACATGAGATGACCCCCACATCCTTTGTCAAAATAAACAACTCCCCGATCAATGCATTTCACTCTTCGGTGCAACGCACGGGAACCTTACTACTATAGATTAGTACGACCAAAAATTGAACTAACAATATATATAGTACGATAAATGCTGATGCATGTCACCTAAAATTATATCATTCAAAACTATGTTCAAATACGAATCCAACGATATAGTTTTTGTTGACATGCACTAACATTTTGTCAGTTAAATCTTCAGTCAAATTCAATGGGGGACTAATAAAGCACGACCGATGTAGTACAAGTGTAGAGGGCGGCGCTTCACGGGAGTCTCACCTCTCACCCCGCTCGTGGCACGGCAGTAAAGCCGTCATATCACAAAACCCAACCACTCCCAGTAATAAGTGGCCTGGTAAAATAAACGGACAAGCAACCATCACATCCCTCCGTCTTTTTTGCATTTCATCTCTCTGCATTTACTTTCTCCGGTTCATCTCGCACACTCGATCCCTAGCTACTACTCCTAGGGCCAATTCTTTTGGCAGCTTCCCCAGCTTTTCCCACAAGACTAGTCACAGTGGAGAGTAACAATAAGGTGCCTCACTCATTTATTTGGGCTTCTAAACTACTACTCCGTCCTGGTTTATTCCTCACCATTGTAGTTTGTGCTAAATTTTGACCAAAGATTTAACTGGTTTATTCCTCACCATTGTAATCCCTCCGTCTAGGTGTGTAAGTCATCTTACGAAAACCAAATAATCCCAAAACACTTAGGCACGGTGCATTAACTTCTACTCCATACCTCATTTCTTGTTTCTTGACATATCAACCAACAAGAGATAAAAAGTGTGCATGCTTTTAATGACTTGAGATATCAAACACGACATTCAGTGGTTAGTTCATTGCATGCAATACTATTAATTAGAAAATAAACATTAACATTTCTCGTTTTCTCCTCCTCCTTGGTCACGGTGCACAGCCTAAGATGACTTACTCACCTAGACGGATGGAGTAGTGAATGTGACATGCACTAACATTTCATTAGTTAAATTTATGATCAAAATTTGACACAGATTACAATGGGGACCAATAAACCAGGACGGAGGTAGTAGTTATGGGATTACTAATATAGAAGCCTAAAAGAACTGGCCCCTGGTACTCCTACTAGTACTAGTACTCAAGTTGGAATTCCAATTGCACGGCACAACTTGTTAGGCAAAAAATTCGATACAGGGTGTAGGAAGCGGTTTGGGAATTTGCATGCCTTTCCAACCAGTGAGATACTCCGTACAAAGTACGACAGAGAAATAACCATAGAGAAGGAAGCTAAAAGTAAACAATCAAACGAGCATTTTTGCATTTGTTTTGCATTGAATCGTTTCACAAGCTTGACTAGTGCTGTTTTTCTACTTTTACAAAAACCGCATCGTAATGTTAAAACGTGCATTTGCACGTACATAAGTAATAGTAGTACTCCCTCCGTCTAGGTGTATAAGTCTTCCCTCCTTCTTGGTCACGGTGCACAACCAAAGATGACTTATTGACCTGGACGGAGGGAGTAGCACAGTCTGCAAGCATATATCGAGAGAGACGTGTAGTGCGATAGTATATAGTAAAGTTTGTCCTATATGCACGTACTTGCAAAATGCGTACGAATACACAAGGTTTCCAAACTTTCCCTTTTACATACTTAATTAAGGACGCTAAAAATTCCTGAACGTTCGGGATTTATCATTTGCGTCCCAAAACTAATGAGATCGCCTTACGAAACAAAAATTATACTCCTCCTAAAAGCCACGGCGCTCGCAGGAGCGCTTGCGGCGCGCCACGAGTGCCCTGGTGCGCGACCGTTTCCCAGCGCGCCGACACAACGCCTCTTCCTCAGCCTCGCAACTCGCGACGTGCTGATTGGCGGCTTGCCGGCGGGCGAGCGCGATCTCACCGGTGTGGTGATCCGGCGCCAACAGGTACTCCTCCTCGCTGGAAGCGTGCACCCGGTCCACGTACCGCCAAGCGTAGATGAGGCGCTTGGGCCCGACTGCACTCAGGGCGTCGGCACGGACATCCTCCGCCACCCTCACGGCCCTCGCACGAGCCTTCTGCCAAAGAGCCAATTGCCTGACTCTCTCGGACGCGACATAGGCCTCCCAGGCAGCTTCTTCCGCGGTGCGCTTCTCTTCCTCGGCCTTCTTCTCCGCCTCTATTTTGGCGCGCTCTGCGGGAGGCAAAGCCTCCCACAAGGCGACATCCATTTCTTTCCAAAGCTCCTCAAGGCTGGGGGGCTCGGCGGGCGGCGCGGCGTTCTCCTCGTAGCGGGGAGCCGACGCGTCCTCCGGCGCGCGTGCTAGCGAGATTGGGAACACCGACGCGTCCACCTCGACGCGTCGCGGCGAGGAGCGGAACACCGATGCGTCCTCCTCGACTAGTGGCGGCGAGGAACGGAACGGCGACGCGTCGCGTCGCGGCGAGGAGCGGAACGTCGACACGTCCTCCTCGACTAGTGGCGGCGAGGAACGGAACGGCGATGCGTCGCGTAGCGGCAAGGAGCGGAACACCGACGCCTCCTCCTCGACTAGTGGCGGCGAGGAACGGAACGGCGACGCGTGACCGTTCGCGCGGTGCAGCGAGCGGCTCCTAGGGCTTGGGAGGGGCGATGCCATGGTGGTCGACGTGAGAGGGAGGGGGAGGAGATAGCGATGAACGTGAACGTGAGGGGGAGGAGATAGCGATGTCGTGGGATGCGCAGTATTTATAGCGAGCAATAGCACACCTACGTAAGATATGGACTGAGCTGCACTGACTTAACTGCAGGTCCAGTTGCGTCACTGACATGTGGGCCAGACCCCTGTTGGGCCCATATGTCAGTGACCCAATGCACCTGCAGTTAAGTAACAGCTACGTGGGCATATTTGTTGGAGTAAATTACGGGGGAGCGAAGGGGTGGAAATATTGCTGGTCACAACGGATTGGACGAGCGTGGGGGGAGGAGAGTCATGCATGCAGATTTTTTCACACGGGGTGGAGTGGTCGGACCGCCGGAGGGAGAAGGAGAGTTTGGCAGGCATATTGTTTCCACACATGGAGAGGAAAAGATTTGGAGACGAACGGGCTTCCTGCAGGTATGGGGAACGATGCATAATAAGTCATCTTGCATGCCGGGCTAGGTATAGTCTCAAGTCATTAAAAACATACACGCCCCACACATGTTCATATTTCAAGGTGCACTAAATTATTGCATGCGATGATTAAGGCTGGCCATAATGGTGGTATCTTAGCTGGTATCATGCACACAGGAATAGCAAACATGCTGATGTGGCAAAGAATTAAAGAAGAGAGGGGCTTAGAGTAACTAGTGTTCATGCATGCATTGGTAAACACATTTTTTTGTGAAGAAGGACAACACTAGTTGAGTACTTTTGCAGACTTCAAAAACTATTCCACCGCCTCTACTATCTTGCTAAGAGTAGGTGAAATTTTTGAATCGAGCCCTTTAAACTAGAAGGGAGGTAGTGGTACTCTAAGGTTGGTCATAGTGGGGAGTAACTTAGACTAGTAACATGCATATGTTACTAGTCTATGTTACTACCTCTATAGTGCATAGTATCATAGATTAGTATCATAGGTGGTCTCATTTATTGCCATGCCTGACACATAGTAGCATCACATTTATTATGTTACGGTATCTACCTATGTTACTATAACCATCTCTCTCTTCTTTAATTGCCTACCACATTAGCATGTTTGCGAGTCCCAAGTGCATGATACTACTTATGTTACCCCCACTATGGCCAGCCTAATAGCTAACCTTGTTGTGATGACAAGATAGGACATGGCATGCACCTGGACGGAGGAACTAGTCTGCATTGTGCAGTTAAGTTTTGTCTGAAGTCAATGTACCTCTACTTTCACCAGACTTATAGAAAAATGTGTCAACATTCACAATGTCAAATCAATATTTTTACACTCATTATAAAACGTAGTTCTTATACTCATTATAATCAGTATTGTAGATATTGATATTTTTAGTATAAATTTGGTCGTGGGACTTCATTGATGCCTGTCAAAGCGTGGAGGAAGCGGAGCTTAGGGCTTGCATTGTCGGTCTCTACAAAGGTATTTCTGTTCATAATCCTGTAATTTTAGAGACTGATTGCGCTTTTGTGGTAGCGTCTCTTGCATCGGGGGACTATGACAGGTCTGCTATGCGTGACCTGAAGATGAAAGCGTTGAGCATCTCGAAGTTGATCAACAATCTTCAATTGTCAAAGATTAGCCGTTCGGCCAATAAGGTGGCACACTTAATCTCTAAGTATAGTTTTGACAATAGATTAGATGGTATTCCTGTAAATAACGTATCACCCTGTGTGGTGAATATTGTATCGAATGAGTGTACTGGTGTTGCTGGTTAATTAATATAAGGTGGTGTTAAAAAAAGGATAAATTTGGTCAAACACTTTGCAAACGGTTGACGGGAGTAAAAAGGACCAGAGGGAGTATCATGCATGCGGAGTAGGCAAAAAAAATTGCTTGTCTAAAAAAAAGGCAAAAAAATTGCTCATTTATAGCCAGTCGAAGTCTCAAAGGGCGCGACCGCGCGAGGGAGGCGAAGGTCGTGGGAGGCGCGATGTTTGACGGAATTAAGTGAAGTTACATCCACGCGCCGGCATGGCGTGCGAACAGGCAGAAGCTATACCGTCAGGCCTACGATATGGGTCTAGTAGACATGACATCTAGTGTGTCCCGCATAGTTCTCGAGAACTCTTTGGGGGCTTGCAGCCGTTTATCCACCGGGCAAGCTAGCAACCCCACGCCGTTCGCACGCCCTACTCGTCCCCGTCTTCTACCTTACAACAATTCGCTCCCAGTCGTCCCGTCCTTTCACATTAGTTCGCTCCCAGCTTTTTTTGCTGGGTACAACAGTTCAACTTCTCCTAACCCTCCTCCAAAATCCATGGCCTCCCAAATCTCCATGGTCGCTGCTGAGTACTAGGTTAGAGCCATCACCGGCGATCAGTTCGTCGTCATCTACACACGTGGATCTGAGACGGTGAAAGCATGGCTTGCTCGCTTCCTACGCATGTTCAATAGTTCAACGGATGAGTGGGTCGCTGGGCTAGATGTTGAGTACACCATAGTCCTGGGACGAGAGAAGGATCTAAAGGACGAAGTGAGGAAGAAGCCCGCCGTGATCCAGGTTTGCGTACATAACGTTTGCTTGGTCTACCACATATGCCATGCCGACGTTGAGTGCCAGGATTTTAAGAACTTCCTCAAGGACAAAAGAGTGAAATTCGTTACTGTAGGCTTTAAGAACGACAGGGATGTCCTGGGTCGGATAGGTCTCGTTGTAGGCCAGCCCTTCGATCTCCAGAAGGCAAGCCTGGTGTCCTCCTCTCAACCTTCAATGCTGACCCTGGCAGCAGCCGTGATTGATCCTTCGTACGCTAAACTGAAGAAACCTCATCACGAGTTTCATCATGCATGGGAGTCGAAGACATTAGATGAAGATCACATCCTGTACACAGCAATGGATGCCTACCTTTGTTTAAATATCTACAAGGGTTGGATGAAGAAGCAGAGCCCAGTGTCCGGTTCAAGCAAAGAAGCGTCGGCGAAGAGGAAGAGGAAGAGGGACGAGGACGAAGTCGAGGACGTGGACTCGGACTCCGAGTAGGTGGCAGTGCCGTCGCTCATGCTGGTTCTACTGCAGTGTCAAGCGGACTAGTTGCTTAGTTTATTTTCAAGGGTGTGTTGTGTTGAGGCCCGAGCAGAACTACGTTTATGTTCTTTCTCGTTATTTGAACTCTTTAGTACATACAGTAGTACTAGTACTATGTCTTACTACTGTTCTTCTTGCAGTTGGTACTACTGCTCGTATCTTCGTGTTCCTACTATACTTAATACGTTCGTACTAGTAGTATAATTTGGGTCAGTCGATTTGTGAAAGAAGTTCGATGGAGCGAAGGAAGAAGACGGCAGAAGAGGTGGAAGAAGCCCTTCTAGCCATCCATGTTGCATCAAACGGCTCACACGAGTCGACTGACCCAAATTGCTCCTTCAGATTGCACGATCCACGTGGCATTCAAGGTCTCGAAGGTAGATTCCGCGTCCGCACCCGGTTTGCGGGCTCGACGCGTGCGCGACCGGCTTCCGCCGCGACAGCCACCATGCACGCCTCCTCCGCGCGGGCGGAGACGACAATGACACGCTAGTTCCTCCTCGCCGGCGTTTGGAGCACGCGCTCGTCCTCCTCTTCGTACGCTGCGTGCATAGACGCGGCTCCACCAGCTGCTCGCATGCTTGGCAGCGCGGCGGCATTGCGAGGAGGGACTGCAGACGACGTGAGCGGGCGAGCCTTCGGCTTCATGGCACAGGGATGGCGGCGATACGGCGGTGATGGGCGAGAAATTGTTGGCCGGAGCAGGCGGGCGCCGGCATGCGCAACGGCGGCGGCGGCATATTGATGAGTGCGCATGTGGGAGCTTACTTTAGTTATATATATAAGGTTGGTCAAACTTAAAAGAAAACTGTACTAGTACACGTAAACATTAGACTTCGGCAGCGCTTTTATTAGTTAGTACCACAGCCACGATACAGAATCCTGTGCAAGCGCGTGAACCGCGGCCGCACGGTCGATCGAATGGTGCGTCACCGTGTCGCGCTCGAAGGACATCCACCGAACCTTTTTGTGTGTGTGAAAACAATCCTCGAATATTACTCAATTTTTTTTCCTGTGAAAGTTCTTGACGCTGCAGTATTTCCATATATTTGAATTTAGCTCCAGTTCGTGTTTATTTGGATTTGGACGTTTTAGGTGCGCCCTAGTTTTTTTAATACTGATTTTGTGTGTGTGACTGAGAGAGAACGTGTGTATGTGTCCATATGTGTGTTGTGGCGGAAGGGCAATGTGGAGACGGTGTGCGTGTGATACAAACATACCGAGGTGTGAATGTGCAAATGATCATGCATGAGTGAGACGTAGACAGATGCCGATACGTTGTGTATACATGAGAGAACGGTCTTCTAGTTTACTTGTGTGTGTGTGTGAGAGAGAGAGGGGGGAGAGAGACAGAGAGAGGAGCATCCGTAACACAACAGCCATCTCTCTCGATTCATCCATCCTTCGCACGATCGCATGCAACACATGCATCAACGCACACATTTTGACACCCTCACCCGGCCCCTGCCCACCTCAAGGCCCGCACAATCTCTTCGTGAATACCCATTTCTCTCCTTAGGTTTGTTTTCTCTCAATATTTGACACACACACACACACAGACACAGAGACACACGCAGCACAACACACACACACACACACAGTCCCCCGAGCACACAATTCATCCCCATCCAAGGTTATACGGCGACCACTCTCGCTTGTTCTTCTTTGCACCCCAACATGCACAACACCTCAATCTTCAAAGAGGGCATCGAGCAGATCAAAGACGGCGACAACACTGCGCTAGAGAATGCGGGGTCATTTGGAAGCAGGGTGATGCGACGACGGCTGACTGACTCCTCCCCCCACCCTCTCTCTCTCTCTTGCACAAAATTACCAATCCCTCTTACCCCCGCACGAAATTGTCAATCCCTCAACCCACGAGATCCTTCCCCTCTCGTCCATGTTTTTCCAGCTCTCTCATCAAACATGTTGTCTCTTCTCCTTCCACGTATACAGAATCTAGATGCACATGCATCTCATGTATATTACATGTATCCATCTTTCTCACAGACCTAACTTCTTCCTCTCTCTTTCTCTCTCTATCTCTCTGTCTGTCTCGTTAGGTTTGTCTCCTACTCTCTCGTCCACATACATACAATCTTTCCCGCCCTATTTGCTCCATCTTCAAAAGCTCTCTCTGCACGTTTCATTCACACATTGGGATATGTCAAAATGTTGCTTCTATAATGGCTGATGTAGAGTTATGGTTGTTTTTGTTGCATCCTACAAAGTAATAACTATAAAATGCATTTAGATTCTCATTTGACTGGGATTATGTGAGTTTGAGCATGTTGTGAAGTACTATAGACCTTGTATACATCTTGGGATTCGACAATGATTGTAACTATTGAATTGTATAGACCATTACATTCGAAGTCAATAGCCTAATATATTAATTTCACAATTTCAACAAATGATTAGTTCACTACAAACTAAGAAAACAAATGTGTACTCCCTCCGTTTTTATTTAAGTCCGCGTATTAGCATTGGTCAAAGTCAAGTTTTGTAAACTCTCAGAAAGCTTATAACAAAAAATATTAACATATACAATAACAAATAAATACCATTAGATTCATTATTGAATGTACTTTCACATCATACATATTTGTTATGGTAAATGTTTATATTTTTCTATAAACTTGGTCAAACTTTAGGAAGTTTGACTTCGGTCAAACCTAATATGCAGAGTTTACTACTACTACTCGCTAGTTGCTTAGCCGAATCACTCAACACGCCACACGGGGAGTCCAGTGTCACAAAATTTTGAGGTCGGCGGGAAAATCTCCCGCGACCCTGATTCGAGCAGTGGGAAGTTACCATCATAGCCTTCAGAACAAGCCTACGGATGACGCTTGGTAGGGGGCTGTTTTCGTAACTTCAGGTTCACCCTACCCAGCCAACCCCACCCCGGCACCCAGAGTAGTACACTTGAATACTCCCCATTTTCTATCCCCACCGCAAAATAGACTTCTCCACGGCACCGCAGCCTTTGTGCTCCTCCCCTATACATCAGCGCACTCGTCCACCGCAGCGCATCTGCCTCATCGACGACCTCGTACGCCGCACTGGAGCCGGTCCACCGTCGTCGTCGTACATGGAGCCTCTTCCCCAACATCGTCTTCCACGGTCTCGGATCTGCTTCCCGGAAGCCGACGCCAAGCGCAGAAGTACCACCGTCGTGGACAATGAACTGACTCCCGTTGCCAACCATGACTCACAGAGGCCGCCGCGACCATCGTTCTCCTCCTCGATTGGTAATGTGTGTATTGAATCACTTAGCAGTACATGTGCAGTTCCAATTTTGTTCATACCTACCCTTCAAATTTCCTGGGTGCTATTGTTCCCATAAAAGTAATTGGTTATAGCCTCCATTGTCTAACAGAATATCAGCTTGTAATTGTGCGTCGCTCCTGTATTGCGCTAGTAGAGAAGAGAGTAGAGATAGCAGAGACGTCGGGAAAGGATCGCGCGCACGCGGGAAAAAGCGGCCGGGCGTGCGCTAGTTTTGGCGCGCGGCGTCCGGCGCGCTTTATAAAATCCAACGCCCTCCACCACTCTGTGCCTTGCCACCACTCTCTCCCTGCTCTGTGCCTCGTCACCGCTCTCTCCCTGCTCTTTTTTGCCTCGCCGCCGCCGCGCCACCATGCCGCCGCGTCGCCGGGAAATTTGGGATACCGCGGCGTCCGCGCGCGCCCCTCCAGCGGCTTCTCCGCCGAGATCCGATTCCATGGGATGCGCCTCGGCCTCGGCAATTTCGACACCGCGAACAAGGCCGCCCGCGCGTACGACGTGGCGGTGTGGTGCCTCCGGTGGCCTCATAGAACATTGAACTTCCCCAACGTGCCGACGCGGGAGCGGGCGCAGGAGCTCGCGCCTCTGCCGCGGCTTAGGGCGCTGTGGCGCCAACACTTCCCGCAGGACATCATCAACGAGCGCGAGTTCTACTCGCAAAGGAGGGCGGAGAGGGATAAGAGGAGGGCGGAGCGAGCCGCCGAGGGCGGAGCGAGCCGCCTATCGCGAGGACAAGCGTAGGCGAAAAGCGGACGCTCAATTCAACATGAGGCTAGGAGCAGCGTCGCCCTGGGAATCCGACGACGATCGGTATCTTCACGCCTACAGTCAGACGTCGGAGGAGGACATCACCGAGGAGGAGTCGGACGACGAGGAGTAGTTGAATTATCTTTTTTTATCTATCTATGCTGAGAACTATCCTCTACTCTCTAGTATCTACTTCTCGATCTCAGCACTATAAACGCTTTCTTAAAGCGCCGCGCGTTGCGATTCTGTTGGAGATGCTCTAACATGGCAGACGAGTGCTTTAATGTTGCCCACAAGATGCGCGAGTATTACTAGTAGTATATTTTTCTTGCCATGTTGAGATTTTAAAACCACGAGTGCGAACATGCAGAGGAGCAATGAAGACCAAACACGGGATATTCGGGACATCTTCAAGGAGCGTGGCAAGTTAAAGAGGAGCTGCACCGAACCTGTAAAACGAGCTTTGGTAAGTAACACCCTTTCAATTACTTTCGTGTTGCCTCGTGTTCTTCGATGTGTATATGTTGTAGTTTCTGTTTCTCTTAAGCGTGGTGTTCTTCGATGTGTAATAAGAACAGTCTTAATCGTCCTAATGCTTTCATTTTTAGCTTGATGTAGGAAATGGGTGTTCTCACCTTGTAGTCTGTTTTTATTTTTTTTCCTTTTGAATTCACTTCTCCGAGTTCTGTTTATCTGGCTTCTACTAAATGGATCTAGGTTGCTCTGAGTATTGATCTAAAAAAGAAGTAACTTCATGTCAGGATGCAGTTCCTGCGAGGAGGGAAGTATGGTCAACCTCGAGATCATGTTTCCAGAATGAGGCTGGATTACACACAAGGTGCCAGTTCCCTAATGATGCTGGATTAGACACAAGGTGCAAATTCCCAGATGATGCTGGATTAGACACAAGCCAGGTGGAGTCGTTAGCTGTTCGTGTCCTCGTGGCATTAGTAAAGGCTGAAAGAAAGCGTGCAGCAGCCCTTGAGAACATAGCTGAGTTCCTGAAGAAGCGAAAAGAGCAATCAGATGCTCTCTTCACCCAAGCCAAAGAAGAGATGGAAGAAGCCAGAAATAAGCTAGCAGAGGCAGAGCAGGCTAGGCGTCTCCTGCTATCTAAAACTGTTGTCAATACAAAATTTCCTTCATAATAGCTAGGTTCAAATGTTTATCAAGTCAGCATGCCTGTTGTGATGTCCGTGCATCTACTGATGTGGCACAAAATGTTTATTTTCGGGTCATGTAATAACATCAATTACTTTCCAAACAATAACAGACGAAGCATTGGACATGGTATAGTTCACACGCAAGCCCGACATTCCAAGTTCAACTTCCACATCAAACTCATGTTCACAGATATCTGCACATTCATACATAATGTCCACAACCATGATTCACTTCAAAGCCAAAAAATAGTGAGGAGAGTTATAAATAAAGAAAATCCTCTACTAGTTCCTGCTACCAGTGTGAGCACAACAAGTCAAGACCATGCGTAAATTAATTATATTTTAGTCATTTTTGTGCTCTAAAATGCATGCCGGCTCGCGGAAGGACGTGTTGCGGGCACACGCGTGGATTCAATGAAGGCAGGCGGGGCAGTCTTAAGCTGGTTGCACGCGGCGAGGAGGCGTGCTCAGCCGGGCCTGCAACGAGTGCAGCCCTCTTGGCCGGCGCGCCGGTTCAATGCCTGCGTATGAGAGGTCGCGTCCGTGTCAGAGCAATCACTCCCTCCAGTCCTTTTTTGTTTGGGTATAACAAAATCTCGTTTTCCATTCACATTTTACAAGTAAAATTCATGGACAAACTTTGACCCAAAATACGATGGGGACTAGTAAACCAGAATGGAGGTAGTAGTTTTTTTAATCAAAGAAGGGTTTCCCCTTCCGATTTTCATTACTGAAAACCAGCATCTAAATCTAAACCATAGTATTTGCCCTAGAACTACCAGGTTCAACATCTCGCAACATAAACCCATACAACCTCCATCGCAAAAAAACCATACAACCATACGCCAAGGAGGTACGTAGTACTATGAATTCCATTTTCGCTCCATACCAATCGTTCTAAAAACTACCTACTACTTATAACGCGCCATTGAAAATCGGAACTCTTAACCCTGCTAAAAAACAATATTTTAAACATGGCTACTCGATCTGTGGCAACTGGCAAGCCACCGCGCTCCAAGTCGTTCACCTGTGGTCCCGACCATCAACTCCTACGGATCAAATTATCACACGAGCTGACTATTCCTACAAAGGTGCTCCACCACGTACCCGGTACCCGCGAATGCAGCAATCGTGCACCTAGGGTTTTAGGGTTTATTTGTTAACGTTGCCTTTACGTAACACTCATGTGTGCGAGACAGCGAGAGGCCGACTGCGTGTGTGCGCCTCTTCTCGTCGTATATGTACTCCACCGTTTGTCTGGTGTCCAGAAAATTATAATAACTACTAGCAATGTGCCAATGCGTTGCCACACGATCAAAGTAGATTAATACATATTCACCGATTTGATAGAAAAAAGTCTAGTTTTGAAATACGTATATCACTTAAAATATGTTATGTTTCACTCAAAATATATTCCTTTGGCGGTTTTGATGAGATAAGGGAGGAATGTTGTTGGTTTCAAGATTCGAGAAGTGGTATATGTCTAATTTCTACTCTTACTAGCAAGATGCCCGTGCGTTGCACGGAACATCAAGATCTTGTGGGAGAAAAGGATGAACGAGGGAAGGCCTTATCTGCAAATGTGGTGAAGAGTGTGGGTAAATTGCCATATTTTCCTTCCTATCAGTCAGATATAAATCGGACGACCTACATTGCAGGATGGCAGGCCCACCATCATCACCAACTCTATTTTTTATCCCTACTCTTATAAAAAGCATTGTCGGTGTTCATCGTGTGCCTGCCATCCTGCAATATAGGTCGTCCGATCTATATCTGACAGATAGGAAGGAAACTATGGCAATTTTGCAAAAAGATACCCACACCCCTCTCCACATTTGCATATAAGGCCTTCCCTCGTTCATCCTTTTCCCCCACAAGATAAACTACTCATACAAATGCATCTTGATGTTCCATGCAACGCATGGGCATCTTGCTAGTTGTTGCAAAAAGCCCATGTGTGTGTGAGAGAGAGGGAGAGTGGAGGAGGACGGAGTGTGTGTGCGATAGGTATCAGCTTAAAATGAGGCGATAGTGTGTGTGTGCACGATCGAGAGGGCGTGTCTCAAGAAGGGAAGAAAAATCTACATAGATACAAGGAGCGGGAGAGAGACATGTATGCGATGGTGGAAGCACGAGTGTGCGGGTGTATAAACCTATCTAGAGGCTAGCTAGTCGATAAATGTTTGTGAGAGAAATACGAGTCGGGGTGCGAAAGCGAGAGTTTTGTGTGTGTGTGTGAGAGAGACGGTAGTCGGGAAGGGGAGTGGAAGCAGGAGTTGTGTGTGTGTCTGTGAGAGAGAGAGGAGAGACGGTAGTCGGGGTTGTCTGATCGGTAAACAAATGAATAATGTCAGTCTGGGATGGAGACGAAACGGAGACCGCAACAAATGTTGTGTCTACAGGAGAGAGAGAGTAATTTTAGTGGTATGAGTCATATGTAGAGACATATAGGGTGTGTGAGAGAATCCCATAGAGAGAAAGACAAAGTGAAAGACGAGTGGAGACTGTGTGTGTGGCGGTGAAAAAGAAAGCTTAGGTACCGAGTGATACCAGAGAACAGTAGAGATGTGAGAGATAATGAAAACCGTGTAATGTATAATGATAGGGAGAGTGTGACACTTCTCAAGGGAGACGTCGAGAGACCATGTTTGCGAGGATAGGAGAAACATGAAGTGAGCATGCGGGTGAGCTGGAGAAAAGAGAGTGATAGCTACCTGAAGGAGCATGCATGCGAGAGAGATGGGCGTGAAAGGTGTGAACAAAAAAGGGATTCAAATATTTGAATTCGAGATGATGATACATGTAATCCATTCTCGAACCAAAATTGATCTATCAAACATGCATACTCATATGAATTCACGCACATCTATGTTATTTAATATGTAGATATTACTGATCCATACATTTTAGTAGAACATATTTTGGTTAAATTTTTTCGAATTCAACCTTAAGATTTCGAGATCGTTGTATTTGTAAATCATATTATACATATAAAGGAGCAGAATTCTTTGTTGTGCTTTTGAAAGTATATAAAAAAATGATGTATATAGAATGTAATTCCAATTGAAAACGGATCCCACACACAGTTGCCATTTGCAAAGCGTGTGTGATGTCAGACACTATCACATACGGTGCGGGAAAACTAAATGTGTGTGATTGTCTACCTATCATACACGGTTTATAATCCTGAACTGTTTGTGATGTGCCAGGCGTCGTAAAACTCTCGTGCCTGGAATCTGGCTGGAAAGCTCCCGTGCCTGGAATCTGCCTGGTTTTAGTTAAAACCACAAAACTCTGATTGTGATGGCAATCCGAGCACAAATGAGTAGCAAGGATGAAGCGTATGGGATATTCGAGATATTGGAAACGGTTATATAGAGACAACTGTATGCATCAAGGCTCCCTATCCCCGACGGTTTCTGGGTCGTGTGGGAAGGACCCCTCTATCGCCCACACTCACTTGGCGATGGTTCCAAATGTTGTCGCGGAAAGGGGTTAAAAACCGTGTGTATAGCACCGACGCACACCAGTGCTAGCTTATGTGGCGAACTTGTCTCCTGCTAGTACTCAGTCCGTTCTAGTAGTAGTTGCATAACTGCCCGTTTACACTGAGATGTTGTCGGATAATGGTTCTCTATGGTTGGGTTTCTTTAATGAAATCAAAGGAAACCCCCTCTTTCAATATATATATAAAAACCAGTGGCACTAGCGGTGCCAAAACATTGCCTCAAATTAATAGTGCCACCAGAAGGTGCAAAATAATAACATTACTGCTTTACCATGACAGTGCCAAAATAGTAGCACAAGAGCAGACTCGACATGCAGGATCTTTGGCAAACGGTCGGACCAAAAAGGAACATACCTCGTGATGGGAACCATATCTGCAGTCAACGCCATCGTAGAAGGGATGACACTAGTCACCAACATGGATGATTCAATTCATGGGACCTTTTTGTGCAGTTCACCTAAAATGAAGCAACGTCCCATGAGCTAGCAGCTTCTTCTTCATTTTTGTTAAGAAAAGGGCTCCAACCCCAGTTTCATTTCCATTAGAAAACGAAACCCACAGAGCTTCTTCTTCATTAGTTGCAATAAAATTGAGCAACATCAAGGTTGGTTGTGAAGCTCGTGGAATGTTCAACTATAATTTGGATATCATTTGTGCAGTTCAACTAAGATCAAGCTTGAAATGTATATCTCTGTTTGCACAAAAAGGTGGAAAGGAGGGTGACTAACAAGTGATGAAACATACATCAAATGAAAAGAAGCATGTTCCTTATCTGAATGGCAATCCTACAAGGACAATAGCAATTTATAAAGCAGCAGCATTGCTAGATATTAGTGTGGGCATTAGGATTAACTATGACAACCGTTAAATACGACATTACTTTAATGGTGCCATTGCTTCATTTTACCAGCAACATTACATTAACAGCTGCTACAGAATTGCTATTTGGACACGGGAGAGTAGCCAGACTAGGACAGTTGCATTTCTAATGAAAAGAAGCAACTTATCTTAATGGGAAATTTAGCAGGACAGGAAAAAGAGTGCCATTGATTCATATTACTGGAGGCATTACATTGAAAACAACATTGGTTTAACGTGTCCTTACTTTTAACAGTGCAACTGCTACATTTTACCAGTGGCATTACATAAGAAGGGCTCGGGGCAACAAACATCAGAACAGGATATCTGGGTTGGTCCCATTTTTGTTCAGTAAAGCCACCTTATACTGTGTGAGGCTACCAAATCTAGTGTTGGACATACTCTGTTGACTTGTCCCCCAGTCCCCACTTTCTTTTCTTTTTCAACCAATAGATCGGGTTTATATTGAGTTTTTACTGTGTTTCCCTCCTATTAGACCTAGAGACCAGTTGGATAGCCAGTCTCTGCTTCTTTTCGCCCCCATTATTTCCTCTTTCGATCAAGTCCTAGATTCAGGTAACAAATCTTCCCCCACCCCCTTTCTTCCTTGTTTGAACCAAGTAGTACTAGATTCGAGTGCATGAACTAGTTTTACCTCTTAACAGTAAAAATTTAGGTGGCTTTCGAACAGCCGATCGAGCCTATCTACGAGGGGGCCTGAGAAATAGTAAAAGATACAAATGCAGCGATGTCAGGAGCTGGGGAAGTAGAGCAAGGCCGGTTTCGAAGGAAGTTATCCTGAGCGTCGCCGGGATGTCGCTAGGTGGGCGGCGGGAGGCCGGATCTACCCACACTACGGCAACAAGGAAGAAGGGGTCGGAGGCCCTCCCTAGCCGGCGGTGCGTGGGAGTGAACGGCAAGGCACGCTGATCGAGACGCGCCGACAGTGGGTAAGAGCCGTCGCCGAGGACGACCGCGTGAACATTGCACCTTCTCACCTTCCTCGACGGAGAGGATCCGGCTGGATCTATGACCAGCGGTGAGCAGAGAGAGTGTGTAGCCACCGTTGTCGTGTTTAGATCTGGATAGGACGAGACAATGTGAAGAGAGCAACACTAGCAAGCAACCGCAGAGGCTCCTGCCTATATAGTGGAGTAGTTTTCTTTTGTCTACCAGAGCCGGCTTGACCTCGTCAATGACTATCGAGTAGTCTTCATGCACGTGCCCTGGAGGCGCTGTTGTCGTCATTTTGATCTGAAGCACCTGATTAACATATAACACGAATAAATGCCACATGCAAGAAACCATAACCTCACTGCCCCAAGGAGACAACATGAATCCCGACGGACAAACTAGACGAGGATCAAAGCTCAATTAAAGATAAACTCGTTGAAAAGGGGTCCATCGATAGATGTCCTAATTAACATAGCCGGCTTGACCTAGATGGCAGCCGAGTAGTCTTCACGCATGTGCTCCCAATGACCAGCGCCTTGGAGGAACTCAGTCGTCGCTGTTTAACCCTCGCGGTGATCCAAAGCACATGACACCTAATATTACGAGATGACAAGGAACCTTTTTTTTAGATTTCTCATCAGAACTACAGCCCTGTACAACACAGCCTGCACGATATGTAGACGATAGCCAATCCATCCGTGTCTGCTGGAGTCTGGTCACATGCATGGACGAACTGATCTTCCGTGTCATGCAGGGATCGTCCCGGCACCGATGGCTGTACAACAGTGCTCCAGTACTATCACTCGTCTCTCTCTTCTATTAACTCACCAGACTTGCAGGGTCGGGGAGTGTGCCTATGGTCGGTTTTCAATTGCGGTCTCACATGTGTGTGCAAACGCAATATGATGCGCGTTCCATTTGGAGAGCGGCGTGCCAGACCGACCGACCATCTGGGGTGCGACGCGAACGCGACGGGTGTGCTGTATACTCCGTACATATGTACCGCCGTTTTCTTGAGGCTTTGCTCCATGGCGCAATCCATGGATACAAAATTATACTGTACTACTCCCTCCATTCCTAATATTTGTCTTTTTAGACATTTCAAATGGACTACCACATACGGATGTATGTAGACATATTTTAGAGTGTAGATTCACTCATTTTGCTCCGTATGTAGTCACTTCTTGAAATATCTAGAAAGACAAATATTTAGGAATGGAGGGAGTATTTAAAAGTCGAGGCGAGGCTTTACCCGCACGGTAGGCGGGGCAGTTCCACCTAGTCGGTTCGATAGAGATGCGAGAAGATGAGGGAGTAGGCTGCTGTAAACGTAGGGCTGTGTGATTTGACAGCGAGTTACTGCTGGATAGGTGGGGCCCCGTGATTTGACTTGGCATTATAATTTTAACTGCGGTGCTATGACCGGCGTGAGTCTCCCGATTCCTGACCACCTCGATGGTATACAGGTGCCTCTCCCAATGCTCCACCATGTAGAGCATGGTTAGTATAGCCAGCTGCTGGTGCTGAATGAGTATATAAACATGCCATGTCATCAAAAGTTAGTAGTATTATTTAGGGACAATTGCATTTTTACCCCTAGTTGGTTCCTACCCACGGGTTTTGCCCTTACTTTTCGAGCTTGCTCAGTTTTGCCCTTACTTTTTCCGTCGAGGTCCCTTGAATGCCCTTTGACCATTTGACCAAAACTTTGAAAATTCATAACTAATTCATATGAACTCAGAAAAATGCAAATAAGATATCAAAATGTTCAGATAAACATTACCTTTAGGTGCATATCATTTGCATTCAGGACAAAAGCACCCTTAAACTACCTGAGGTAATTAATGTTATTAACATTATTAAAAATAAAAAGGTATAAACAATATTTTTTTCATGAATAAAAATTACATGCAACTGTAGGTGATGTTTTCTGAACATCCTGATATCTTATTTGCATTTTTCTGAGTTCGTATCAACTTGTTATAAAGTTTCCAAATAATGGTCAAAGTCGTTAGAACATTCTTAACCAGACGATACGAACTCAGAAAAATGCAAATAAGATATCTGGATGTTCAGAAAACAGCACCTACATTTGCATGTAATTTTTATTCATGTAAAAAATATTGTTTATACCTTTTTATTTTTAATAATGTTAATAACATTAATTACCTCAGGTAGTTTAAAGGGTGCTTTTGTCCTGAATGCAAATGATATGCACATAAACGTAATGTTTATCTGAACATTTTGATATCTTATTTTCATTTTTCTGAGTTCATATGAATTAGTTATGAATTTTCAAAGTTTTGGTCCAACGGTCAAAGGGCATTCGAGGGACCATGACGGAAAAAGTAAGGGCAAAACTGAGCAAGCTCGAAAAGTAAGGGCAAAACACGTGGGTAGGAACCAACTAGGGGTAAAAACGCAATTGTCCCTATTATTTATTAGTCATAAATATGGTTAGCTATATGGTTGGCTATAAGGTTTTTCTCACTTTCTCTCTATCTCTCTCCTTGTATTAAATGCTTTTGTCTAGGAGCACATTTAGAGGCTGGCTCTTGCATGAGAGCCCACTCCTCCACTTTTTCCTTGCCTCTCTCCTCCACATATGCAAAAATGCCATGTAAGCGGGCTTATAGCCCACTATTGTACTTGCTCGTACAGGTGCTAAGCCTGCCACATAGGCATAAAGTCTGATGTGTCAAGTTAATTAAGAAGAGAGAGACTAGTTTGGTGACCCCAGGAAGAAACGGTGCTAAGCGCGTGTACCTAGGTGAAAAGACAATTTTGAGTCTATAGCTAATTAAATGAAGCAAGCTTAGAGCATCTCCAACAGGTTGTATGTTAGTCCTATTGGTAAAATGTCCATGTCATCAACCAACAAGCTATCATACAACTGCTCCAATAGGTTGTATCTAAGTTATCCAATAGATGGTGAGAAAATAAATGTGATTGCTCTCTATTTCACCTTGGAGCTTGTGCAAATGTTGTTGGTTAATCTACATACAACTTTGCTCTCTCTCCACGTTTATTACATGCGACATCACCACTATGTCCTAGGTGGCAAATTTACCAACATCTGTCTTACAATTGTTGGAGATGCCCTTAGCAACAAAAAACTAAGCACCTATGCATTGGGGACTATAGTTGCTAAGCCATTTAATGCCCTTAGCACCTCATCAAAGCACCATTTCATTGGAAGAGGTCACTCCTTGGCAAAGGCAATAAATACTACGAAGAAAGAGATAGAGAGGAGTAAAAAATACTCGTATAGCCAACCTTATAGCTAACCTTGTTGTATGAGTGACTAAGTGATGACTATGTATGACATGCCAACATCAAATAGCCTAAAGCACCGTGTGAAATCTCCACGGGCGCGACCGCGCGAGCGAGGCAACAGTCGTGGTAGGCGCGACCATGATACGGTCTGCTGGCAGCCCTTGGATCTGAGATCGAATGGTCGCATGCTAAGTTGCTGAAACTTTGCAGAATAACCCTCCAGGATAGGATATTCACCCATAGGTCTAGAATCACGCCATGCAACCGTTCGATCTCAGATCCAAGGGCTTTCAGAAGCCCGTATCATGGGAGCATGGAAATCTTCGTATCACCTGTAATTTTCAAGACGCTTGACGTGCGAACACGCAGTCGCATGAAGCCATTTAATTGGGCGTCGAGTAGACATGACATCTAATTGGGCCCCCATAGTACTGTGCATGAATCCATTTGTCCACCAGGCAAGCCACTACCCTGCCGTTCGCAAGCCCCACTCAGCATTTTTACAATCAAAAAACCGCTAGCAGTTCGCTCCTACTCGTCCCCGGATGTCCTTTAACATTACGGCAGTTCGCTCCTAGTCGTCCCGTCCTTTCACATTACGGCAGTTCCACAAAATCCTAACCCTCCTCCCAAATCCATGGTGTCCCAAATCTCCATGATCAGCAGTGAGTACAAGGTTAGAACCATCACCGACGATGAGTTCGACATCATCTACACCCGTTCTTCCACGACGGTGAAAGGATGCCTTGCTCACTTCAGACGCATGTTCGAAAAGTCAAATGATGAGTGGGTCGCTAGTCTAGATGTTGAGTACACCATAGCCCTGGACAAAGAGAAGAATCTAAAGGAGGAAGAGAATATGAAGCCCGCCGTGATCGAGGTTTGCGTGCATAACTTATGCTTGGTCTACCACATATGCCATGCTGACGTTGAGTGCGAGGAATTTAAGAACTTCCTCGTGGGCAACCTAGTCAAATTCATTACTGTAGACTTTACGAACGACAGAACAGTCCTGGGTCAGATAGGCCTCGTTGTAGGCGAGCCCTTCGACCTCCAGAAGAATGGGTTGGTGCCCTCCCGTGATCAGCCTTCAATGCTGACCCTGGCAGGAGCCATGGTTCATCCTTCATACAGTAAACTGAAGAAACCTCCACCCAAGTTTCATCGTGCATGGTAGTGGAATGTACTAGATATAGACCACATCCACTACGCTGCAATGGATGCCTACCTTTGTTTCAATATCTACAAGGGTTGGATGAAGAGCAAGAGCCAAGTGTGCGGTTCAAGCAAAGAAGTATCGGCCAAGAGGAAGAGGGACAAGGACGAAGTCGAGCACGTGGACGAGAAGTCCGAGTAAGGTGGCAATGTCATTGCTCATGGTGGTTCTAATGCAGTGTCTACCGGATTAGTTGCTTAGTTTAATTTCAGGGGTGCTTAGTTTTATTTGAGGGGTGTGTTGTGCTGAGCCCCTAGCAGAACTATGTTATGTTCCTTCTCGTTACTTTAACTCTTCCGTATGTACATACTAGTATTTCTTACAGTTCATCTTTTAGTTGGTATAGTACTACCACTCGTTTCTTCACATTATCTACTTACAATATATATGGCCAACATCATATAGCCAGCAGTTTAGTTGTCAAAGAATTTCAGGGTGCTTAGTTTTATTTGAGGGGTGTGTTGTGCTGGACACCATTATTGTGACTCAAATCTCTTTTGCCATGTTATAATGACATAAATACCTATGGACCAACATGCCAGCTCTCCCTATATCGCACTACAGTATAATAAAGTGTGGGGCCTACTTGATCCAAACAACGTTCTTATTTTCCTGTAAAATTATTCGCTTGGTTACTCCTGAAAAGCGGGGCAACACTTATCATTGTGAGAATCTGCTTATTTTTGTCATATAACATGGTCAACGGGTTTGACATGAAAATAACAATGTCGAATGGCATTTTTGAGCAAACATCTAACTGAACGATGGCATTTTTGAGATATCTAATTGCATTTTTGAGCAAGCATCTCACGGATCGATGGCATTTTTGAGTAGTTGTAATTTCTAATGGCAAAACTGAGTAGTGATACACAACTAGTGGCATAAATAATAAGAACCCAAGAATTAAATAGGTATGCTAATTTCTTTAATAGAATTTAGCACCCCATTTAAGCACGTACTAGCTTTTTTAATAGTACTATATGCATAATTTGGCTCTTTATATGTACCACCTTTTTTCTTTAATTTCATCTTGTTAGTTTTGCTCCATGGCGCAATCCATCGATACTACTACTGTACAAAAGTATACATTTTCTAAAACGCTAGAGGGCGGGGCAGTCTTGCTTGGTCGGTTTCACGAGAGGCGAGGGCCTTTGTGATTTGACGGCTCATTACTGCTGGAAGACGGGGCCATGTGATTTGATTGCTTGTATAAATGTTGCCGATGACTCAAGGAGGAGCTTAGAACCGTGCGGTATACTCAAGTTTTCCACTGGAGTACTAGTACGACGGCGGAGCACGAAACACGACAGCCTAGTGCCATATGGCGATAAAAAATGATCTAATTTGCTAGTCATCGATCCCACGACCCCGCTCATCGTTAGCACTGTTCTATTCATGCCTCGCAGAACGTGACACGTGCGGCGAAACACCCGAAGCAAAAGAAGAAACACAGGAGCAAAAGAAGAAGGAAGATTATCACCCAAAAAAAGAAGGAAGACGCACACACAAGTCTGGGGCGGTGCTCTCTGCTACATGAAGGGTTGTTGACCGCGGAGTCGTAACTGCTTCTTCATCGCCTCCACGACCTCCATCTCCTTGCGCATCTCCTCCGCCATCTTCTTCATTCTATCCATGACACGGGATTTCTCGACGCGAGCCTTCATAATCTGTTCCCCGGCCGCATTACGTACCTTGAAAGCAGCCGTGTGCTCGATGCGGAGCTTCGCCAACTCCTCCTTCTGTTCCATGACGAGGGCCTGCAGCATCTTCATCAAGGAACTACTCTTCTCATGCAGCTTCTTCTAGCCGGCGTTCTCCTCCTTTAGCAGGTCGAGCTCGTGGCAGAGCTTCACCTTGTCCTCCTGAAGTTGCAGGATTTCGCCGGTCGCCTTCTTATCCGACGCAATGATCTTCTTCAGCAGCATCACCAAGCCGGCAGTTAACTCCCCCTGCTCATTGAGCTCATCGGGCATGTCGTCGAGGCTCTCCTTCAGTAGCTCCATCAAGCCGTCGATGAACTCCTCCTGCTTATTGAGCTGATCGGGCATGTCGTCGAGGGATAACGACTCCAGCGCCGCCAGCTTGGCATGTTTGCCTCCGCGGCTAGGGCACTCCTGGGAGCCCTCGCCTCCGTGGCTAGGGCGCTCCTGGGAGCCCTCGCCTGTCTCTGCCAGGCGGCGAGCCCTCTCTTTTTTTTCGCAGCCTTGGTTGCCGCTCCCTTATTACGAGTAGTTCTCGACCTAGAGCTCTGCACACCGGCCCTGGCAAGGATGGACGAACAAGAAAGACTTATGAGGAGGAAGAGGTAGAGTGATTTTCGGCTAGGTACTAGTTCCCCTTTTTATAACCTAAGTACTAGCACTAGTACTAAAACCTGCATAGTGGGAACACATTCAGGTTTGATACGTACTACTAGGTGTGAGCAGGTTTGCACTTATAATTATACTTATACACTTTGAAATGTGATGGGAACAAGCTAAAGATTAATTGATGGTTTTGGTTTCGAGGCCCGAAACGGCTCCCGATGAGTTTCCTGGAACAGAAATTTCAAGTACTACTGCTCAAATACGGTCGCACAAGTGAGTGATGTAACTGGTCGTACATGTCAGACCAAGCCTATGCGTGTCACGGGTCTGACCGACCGTCTATTGGTGCAACCGACCGTAAGTATTACGCGATGGAGACTTCTGGTTGTGGCTTCGGGTGATTATCACGACCAAGCATTCAAAAACTAGTGATAAATCAATTACCATCTTTTTCCAAACGACCAAGTATTTTCACAGGAATACAATACATATAGATGAAGTGATTGTCATGGTTGCAAACCGCCATGGCACAGCAAGTTCACTGCAGCAGCAACCGAGTAGGTCACTGCATCGCCGGAGGGGAAGGAGGGCAGCTCACCTCACCTACGATGCATGCCCAGTGGCACCGTCGCAGCTGGTCCCGCGATTTGGCTTCTCCGACCGCCCATTTGAAAAGTTGCACCGGCTGCTCATGCCATTCCGCAGGCATGCACATTCTTTCCTCCACAGTTGACTCTGTGAATATGATCTCTACCATTAGCCCTAGCTCGAAATTAATGCAACGCTGCCAGATGCTGACATCCCTCAGCATCTCTCACCTGACATCGACTTGCGCTTCCGCCTTGTACTGCACCCAGCGCAGCCCTCGATCCGATTTGCCCTTGCTGCCCACCACCTGAAATGCAGCCCTGGCATGTCCTCCGGCGCTACCGATCTGTGATTCCAGAGCAATGGATCCCCTCTAAAACACATGTGGGTTTCGCTCAAAGGCGGCAGTGCCGCAGACCACAGTGAGAGGGCAGCCCGCGGGATCCTGGTATCTAAGGGATTATCCATGACGGGATCCGATGGGCGAGGCGGGGAGGCGAGCCTAGGTGCTGGGAGAGACCTACGAGGCTAAGATAAAGATAGTACTACTCCACTCCGTCCATATTTAAATACAAAGGCCACCAACTGTAGCCCTGGCAAAAATTGATCATGCTACCTGCGTCCTGGTTTATTGGCCCCCTTCTTTTTGTGCCACTTTTTATGACATGCATAAATATTATGTTACTTAAAATATGGTCAAAAATTGGCACAAAATACGAAGGAGACCAATGGAAGTAGCAACCCATGATTTAACTACTCGCATGCACGCAGTGGACTAGCAATGTCTTTCTCAACTACTTCCTCCCTCACGTCCACTCAATTTGCATGCGCTGTATTAATTGACCATCAATGAAGTGAAGGACTTTACACACGTCAAATTATCACATGGGGTGGATCTTCGTACAAAAACGCGTCCCATCGTGTACCCGTGTGTGCGTGCGTGCACATCTTCGCTTCGTGCATGTACTGCCAGTGTGCCTGAGAGAGGACGAGTAAATTCTTCTGGAACCAGCAGCACGTCATTGTGATCTATCCACACAAGGAGGTCGCGACAACGCCTCCACATGTGCCATGTGGCTTCATGAACTGAAGGAGAGACACTGTGTAGCATGCCATTGGAATTCTAATTTACGTGTTTTGCACATACTGGAAGTACTAGTAAGGTACGCGTGCATTGCACGCATCAGATTTGGCAACCAAATTATGAAGAAATACCCCACTATAGCATGTAAGCTTTGAGTCATATATGCATGATGTAGACGTTCGTTTAATTCTTATAGTTCATCTCATTCAAAATCTATTAGTTTTTATAAAAAAGTTAGGGCCTCTTTGATTCGCAGGATTTCCAAAACGCGGGAATAGGAAAAACATGGGATTAGAGTGGAATGTCGTCTTGAATCCTACATGATTGTACGAGGGTTTGATTGTGCATAGAAAAAACGTAGGATTCTTTCAAAGAGGTTTGAGTGGATGGAAAGTTTCCTATGAAATCTAGTGCAAATGAATCCTATGGAAAAATTCCTATGGTTTACTCCTACGAATCAAACAACCATGATAGGAAAAATTCCTAAGGATTAGAATCCTTCAAAATTCTTTGAGAATCCTTTGAATCAAAGAAGCCCTTAATCTATTTTATGATTCATGCAATTGTTCTTTGTAAAGCATAAAGTAAAAACAAATAATGACAATTCAACTAGAAAAAAGTTTGGGAACTTCTGATACGGAAGATTCTAGAACAAAGGAGAAGCACTTGTGTTTTGAGGTTTGTGCATTATGCTTAAGTTCAACCATGGAGTCTGCTAGATTGTACATGTGGCAAAATCTGGTGGGGGGCTAGAAGATGGTGCGAGGGGCCAAGTGGAGGGAGACTATGAAGGAGTGCACAAGTGCGAGATCGATATTTAAAGAGAGGGGGCGAGTACGTGCGCTGTTGCGCGCAGTGGCGGAGCCATGAAAAATAAATGAGCTAGGGGTCCAAGCATTGCTAATCCTTTACGAGGAGGGCCAACTCATCAACTTAAACCTCTTTACCAGCAATTGATCTACTGATCACATTCATATTAGCCTCAATATATAGTGATGTTAGGGGGGCAGGGCCCTTGCTGCCCCCTGTCTTCGCCACTGTGCGCGCATATGAGAGATGAAGCGGAAGGCATGGATGATGAGAGGGGGGGTTGGATATATAATTAATGTGGGTGTATTAGCTATGTAATCCTATATAGAGAGGTGTAGATTGATCGTGTATGTGGGAAAGAGGGTGAGACCTCACTAGATATATAGATTGATCGGTTTGTGTGGAAAACTAGGAAAGACCTAGCTATATATACACACACATAGAGAAACATCGATCGTTGCGCATGCACATGAGAGATAAAGAATGCCCGATATGATGAAGAGGGGGAGGTGTGTGTGTGCATGCATGGGAGACCGACCTGATGATAAAGATTGCATGTGTGTGATGGATAATACCGAGTGGTAGTGTGTGTGCATGCATGCACGAGAGAAAGTCAGTGGTACAATTATAAAGAGAAGACGACTGTGTGGGTGTAAAAGACAAGGTGAGGTCATAATCAATGTAAAGTTGAATTCAAATATTGGAATAAGAGATCATGATGTCTGAAACCCATGCATGCATGAATATAACTGAGATATGCGCGGTGTGGTTTGGAAACGAGCATCATATATTTTATACACATCGAACAAGGTCAAACTGACTTGAATTTGAGATACCGATGGCATACATCGTTTGGCCACATTGCATCCGTGCATGGACGCACTATTCTAATTGAAGATTATGGGTGGCTTTCGCATCACATATCTATATCTATACCCCTTTATATTATATTTTATATTTTTTATATAGTGTGTGAATAACTTTAAATTTGAAAGATGGTCGTTGGATGAAGCCAACCCGACGGTGCAGAGTTGGCAAATTCGAGCACTACTGGCCGTTGGATATCATCTACATTCCACCAGATTTTGCCACATGTACAATCTAGAAGACTCCATGGTTGAACTTAAGCATAATGCACAAACCTCAAAACACAAGCACTTCTTCGTTGTTATAGAATCTTCCGTATCATAATTTCCCAAATGTTTTTCTACATGATTTGTCATTATTTGTTTTTACTTTATGCTTTACAACACACAATTCCATGAATCTTAAAATAGATTAGCTTTCTTACAAAAACTAGATGATTTTGAATGAGATGAACTATAAGAATTAAACGAACATCTACATCATGCATATATGACTCAAAACTTACATGCTATAATGTGGTGTTTATTCATAATTTGGTTGCCAAATCTCATGCGTGCAATGCACGTGTACCTTACTAGTCTAAATGGTGTTTGTGTGTGTGTGCTGTGCGTGTTAAACACATTGTACGTAGTATCATACATGGTTTAGATTCTGAGCATCTAGCTAGAGTACATGTACTATGATTTGAATTCAACATAAAATGGATACATATATTTGAATTTGAGATCATATGTACATATAGTTCGTATTTATATAGGAATTTACTACTCCTATATTCATGTCATGTGTTGTGAAGATAATATTTAGATGGTTGTATAACAAACCCGAGTACAATCCCATTTAAACAGGGAAAATGTACTCAAATTTAGTCCATATGCTAGACAACACGAACTGTTTTTTTATTGTTGAGGGAAGTGCAAATTGATTTGGTACTGTACACGTTATGTTTGTTGTCCCGATTTTTTTACTTTTTTTGTTGTTCTATTTGAATGCATTTCTAGTAATATAGTAAAAGGGGACATGGCTCTCTCTAGTGATGAGGTGCGAATTGTCTTTTTTGTTGTTGTACACATTAAGCTTGTTCTCCTGAAATTTCAAGTCGTGCCTTGTTATGCCGAAATTTCAAGCTAGCATCTCTGTCAATCGTGCTGCGAAACTCCCGCCTCTTCAACCCGCGCCTTGTTACCCCGAAATATTTAAGATATATCTTTGTCTCGTTGTGCTCTGAAAACTCCCTCCATCTCAACCCGCGCCTTGCTATCCCAAAATTACAACGCACGCGAAAACTCCCACCTCCTGCGAAATCCCGACACGCGAAATCCCCGTGATACCCCTGAACCTATAAAGAACCGCCTAGCTCAAATCGATGGGGGTACTTTCGTAACTTACCCCACATTTCGGACAAGCGCGTCCCAAAGCCATGGTTCCCCCTCCCATCCCATCTGCCCACCCATTTGTACATCGAGGCCGCGAAAACCCGCGAAGCCCCACACCCTCCTCCGTCCGCCACCCAGCCGGAGCCTCTTCCCCAACGACGTCGTCCACAGCAACACCTCGACATCCCTCATCCACCGTACCGGATGAGGATCCGTCGTCGATCTCGTCATCCCGCCGGTTCAGCCACCCCGTCCTCCACCTCCAAGGAGCTGCCCCGATGTTCCCCTCGTCTTTCGCGCCACCTCTATTCCCACACAGCCGTCTTCACCTGCACCACCGGAAGAGCATCATCATCACCGTTTCCTCGGATGAAGCTGAGGCCTAATCGGCGCCACCAAAGAGGTTCTACACTAATTGCCGCATTTTCTTCTTGATTCGATCTCACGGTGCTGCCAAGGCTCGATCCCGAGCCGACATGGCGCGGCTCCATCCACGGCGGCGTCGCCAGCCACTTCCTCCACGGTGTCGCTCCCACGGCGACGATGTCCACATCAATAGGACCTGCTGCTACTTTGGCTCTCGCTCGCGCTGCTGCTCTGCTCTTGCTCCCCTGCCTGGTCTACTCTTGCTCTTGCTCTTGCTTGCGCTGCTGCTCTCGCTCTTGCTCTTGCATGCGCTGCAGCTCTCGCTCTTGCTCTTGCTTGCACTGATGCTCTGATTTAGCTACACTTCAGTTGACTGAATCGACTTTTGGGTCCATCGATTTTTAGGGGGTGGGGGGGCTCGCCGGAGTTAAGGAAGAACCAGCCACAGCGGGGAGGGGGGCTCGCCGGAGAGGTACCCTACTATCTATCTTAGGGTTCAGGGCGGGGACAGTGGTCACCGGCGGTGGTGGGGCAGTGGCGTGGGGATCGCCGGAGAAAAAATTCGGCATGGAGGGGGGCAAGAGGGATGGCCGGGGCGGCGGCGGACCGACGGTGGGGAGTGGTTTCGGGGCGGGCAAGCGGAGAGGCGGCGCGGAAGCGCCGCCGGCCGCGGGCAGCGGGGGCGGCGGTTTGGCTGGTGGTGCCTGGCGGCACAGGGGGTGGAGGTTGAAGATGAACTACAGGCCCTTGATTTCGTATCCAACGGCTAGAAAATCGACTTACCAGAGATGAAATAGTCAGTCAACTGACGTGTAGCCTCACCCTGCCTGCTGCTCTACTCTTGCGCGCGTTGCTGCTGCATGAGCAGCAGATACGGCTCTCGCTTGAGCCCCTGCAGCTGCTACCCGAGATGCTGGTACATGACCAGCTGCCCCGGCTCTCACACGTGTTGCTGCTCCTGGCGCTGCTGCTGCTACTGCTTTTCTGCTACTAGTGCGTTCAGTTTCGACAGTAAATTCAGTTTCGATAGCAAAATTCAGTTTCGACAGTTAAATTCAGTTTCGACAGTTAAATTCAGTTTCGACAATTAAGTTCAGAGATGAGCGGCTGATGTATTTTACATCTAGCACTTTGTGGTTATGTATTTTACGTCATCTATTGGAGATGCTATTAGAATTCAACTCAGGTTAACATTGTCTCTCTTGTCCTACTTAAGCCTCACCGTCGTACAACTCACCGGAGCTGCTCCAACGACGAAACCCTCCATCACAGCGGAGCAGTACCCTGGGCTCCATCTCAGACACCTAAGATCTTCTTCCCCTCCTCTGACAGCCAAATCAGCCGGAGCATCCTCACCGACCAACCCAATCATGCTGAGATCGACATGGCTTCGCCAAAGAGGTTGTACACTTGTTGCATCTCTTCTTTACTCTACATGTTATATATATTGTCCACTGAGCACACGTAGTAACATGAAATACGATTAGTTTCTCCTACTATATGACAAGAAGTGAGGTACCAGGCAACTTAGCTATCCGTGATAAACTCTCTTGAACGCCGTCATTATTTATCTCTGCGCGTTTGAGCTGTGCATTTGTAGATGGGCCTGGGAGTTGAGCTAGAAGGGCAGTGGCCTGGGTCCAAAGTAGTAGAAGTAGCACAAAAACATTTTTTGAGTGTAGGCTTCTCCCTGCTCAAGCCTACCTACTAGAATGGCCAGTGCTTGAAATGAAAAGTGAAGGAAAAACATAGGAATTGGAAAGTTTCCTATGGTATTACTATTCATGCATTTGGTTCAAAGGAATGGAGCAAGGGAAAACTATAGGATTTGTTCCTTTAGTGACTCCTTGAAAGCAAAACCGTAGGAATTTTAATATCCACTTGTCCTCCTTTTCAAATTCCTATTCATAAAGCACAAGACTAAGATAGCATAATAGCATTATAACCGTACATTTTCTTGTGGTTTGACTTAATCTCACCATGCTTCTTTGCATCATGTGATCTTCCAATTATTGTGAACCAAACACCCAGATTGGCAGAAATCCTACGTTTTTAAATTCTCTGTTTTGCATGTGCATTCCTATCCTATTTGTCGGCATTCTGGGAACGGGGCTCCCCAGACTTGCCTGCCTGCGGCCCACGGCGTGGCTTCACTCGCGGCCCAGTACGGCCCGTCTTCACCAGTGAACACTCAAGACCCTCGCGAGGGGCCAAGCCTCGCGAGGCGGACGAAACAAGACCTCCTCAGGAGTGGCCTCACCAGGCTGGCTCGCGAGGGGCGGAGAGATCAAGGCAAGACAAACCTCACGAGGTTCCAATGACGTAAGCCATGACGACCAAGGCCAGGCGGGCGCCAGCGCGCACAGTGTCCTCGCTTCCTCTTTGGTGCTAAGGAGGCAAGCGCAGGCGAGGAGTACCGAGGCATCAGACAAAGGTTTCCATATCGGTGCAACGAGACCAAGACCAGTAGGATGGCAGGACAGAGGTCACCGTGGAGCCCAAGACGGCGTCACCACCAGAGCGTTTGGCAGGCGAAGATCACCTTTAGTCAGGATAGCTTGTACTATCTGCCCCCCTTCAAACTGGCTGTTGTGGCATCCCTTCCCGCTCAATATTTGGGGAGTGGACCAGTGCCTCGGTAAATAGGACTAGCCACCACCATAGGAGGCAATTGATTGAGATCATACTCACCCACACAAGTTCTCCAAGCACAAGAACACCTCTCCTCAGGAGGATGTTCTTCCCCTTGTACTGTTCATCCTCAGCCCAAGAGGCAATCCACCACACCACACTGGAGTAGGGTATTACACCACAATGGTGGCCCGAACCAGTATAAATCTTGTGTCTCTTGTGTTGCGAGTTCGTCGAGCTAGGCTTTGAGATCACGGCGAGGTTGAGGGCGTGATTAGGTAGGGGGAAATCTTCGTGCGCACCCCAGTGTTCGAACCTCAAGGGTTTTGCCGGAACCCGAAATACGACATTTGGGCGCCAGGTAGGGGTGCGCCGGAGCTTTCCTTCCGCCAGTTGACCCGCCGACACTCCGCGGCTCCGATGTCCGGCGACCCGAGGACCAACGCCTACCGCTGGGCTGCTTGGCCGGCCCAGGCGGCGCCGCCTACCCAAGAGGACCCCGACCCCGCGCCCCAGGCATCGCGCACACCGCCCAAAACCGCGGGGCGCGGGCGATGCGGTCATGCGCCGTCCGCCCTTACTCCACGAAAAGCGCGAGCGGCCACCAGGGCCTCAAGCCACACCGCGGCCACAGCACCGCACTACCGACGGGAACAAGCAAACATGAGGGTCGCGCTCATTGTGGCTCGGGAGCGGCTGGGGTGCCGGTTGACGGAGAGCGGCCGGGATGCGTTGCTGGAGCGCGTCGCCGAGTTCCTGGATGCCGTGGCCTCGGGAGCACCACCGTTCTGCTCCCTTCTTGCATCTCAGGCCGCAGCCGGATCGCATGGCGGGCCTCGCCGCACCCGCGTGCCCCCAGGCGCACCCTTGGGCTTCACCGACACCGGCGTGACCAACGGCACCGGACGCCTAATCGCACCCGCGCCGCCCCCAATAAGCGTGGGTACGAGCATTGCCACCTATGGCCCCGGCGGGATGGCACCCCACCATCCTGAGGGCAGCGCACTGGGCCGGGCAAAGTGGAGCATGGGGCACTATGGCGACGTCTTTGAGGCGGCGGCCTCAGAGGCCTACGTGCCCCACATGGTGGATCAGGAGTATGCGCTGGAAGACGACCCTAGCTCGTTCCTCGAGCCGGGCTGGGAGGAGGAGGCGCAAGAAGCTGAGGCCTTCCAGGAGCCTCTCGGGAGCCTCGCCAACCGCGTCGGCAACAACAGCTACAGGGTAACCCTAGTTTCTCAGGAGCAAGCTTACGCTAACCACGGGCCGCAGGAAAATCAGGTCACGGCAGCGGATGGCGGTCCCAGCTCATCGGCCTCCCTTCTGCCAGGGGGAGCGCATTGGGGGCTGCAAGATAGGGGCCGGGAGCAAGGCCCTTCCATGCGCCGCACGGAGCAAGGCGTCCCACGGAGGTAGGCCCTCTGCCGGGGAGGCGCTGTAGAGCCTTCCCCCGACAGAGGACCCGTGGTCGCCAAGGGCGCCGCTGGCGTCCCCTTTGCCCCTTGGTGACGTCCTGGTTTCCAGATGCCCCCAATGGTTGTCGAGGGCGGCACAAGGAGGGCCCCTCATCTGGCGATATGAAGTAAGGCTCGCGCCTGTGAAGGTCTCCGCTCGTGACACTCTCACGTAATAATGAGTGGGGCTGTACACGCCCCGGGGTCTCGGGAGTGCCGCCCTCGGGCCTCGGGGGCTCCCTCCCACGTCCTAGTGGTAGCACTTAGCTCCGCGCTGGTGAGAAGACAAGAAGACTAGGCTAGGTGCCGGACGCGGCCATTTGCTTTTAACCTCTTTTCTGTAGCCCTACTTTCTGGCTTTGGATTTAAGTTGAAGTTGAATTTTTGTTGATGTGCGCGGGGGGTGCCTTTTCTCATTCGTGCGATTTCTCGCATTTTGGTTCCTGCCTCAATTCAGAGTTTGCACCTGCTGCCTCCTCCTCGCAAGCCGCTCGCGAGCGGGGCTGTGCATGGTACGCGAGCATTGCACGCATGCCCTGCCATGATTGGTGCTTGCTTCTCACGCGGCCCCCTCGGGCGGATCGGCAAGCTCCTCACAGGCTCCTCAGGAACCCGCGACCTCACAGGCCAGCTCGGGGCCTGCTCGGGCTAAGGTAAATTACAACAGCAAACTCGCCGCAGGGTTCACGGGTCCGTGAAGGCATGTATTCAGCTTGGCCTAAGAAATAGAGACAGCAATTTGTTTACACGAGGGGCTTCCCTCCCAAAATGCTCTTACAACCTACAGGGCCGTGCCCGAGTTTTAGCATGCAGGATAAACAACAGGGAAGCATGGGCTCAGTCGGACATGTCACTCACGGTGTCCCCCGGGTCGCCCTCGGACGTTCACTGGCGTCGCTGTCGTCGTCGCTGGCGTCCCCGTCACCGTCACCAGCGCCGCCCTCGCCGTCGTCAACCACATTGCCTTCATCCGCTGCGACCACCACCGCGTCGTCCTTGGAAGTGAAGGCCCTGACTAGCGCGTCCACATTGTCCTCCACCCATCGCGCCAGGTCACCTCGGATGGCCTCGGGTACGGGAGCAATGGCGGCGTCAAAATCAAAGTTGGGGTAGGTGTTTTGGAGATGGCTGAAGACGCGGGAGAATGCGCGCCCGAGCAGGCCACGGCTCCTCTCTTCAACAAGCTGGCGAGCTCTCTCAGAACGATTCTCCAGGCGCGTCACCACGTCGGTGAAGAAGCGGAGGTGGCTGGCGTAGTCGTTCGCGTGGGGATGAGGGGCATTTTCATCGCAGATGTGGCCCAGCGCTGCGTTGGCCCTGTTCCTGAGGCCCTCGAGCATGGGGGCGTGCACGCGCTGTAGCGTCCGCCGTTGAAGCACTTCCTCCCTGTTCTGCTGCGCGATGGACTCGGCGTTGGTGACCCGCTGCTGAAGAGGAAGCAGCTCGGCACGGGCAGAGGCCAGCTCAGCCTGCGCCGAGGCTAGGGCGGCTGCGGTGGCCTGCTCGCGTCGTTCCGCCTCAGTTAGCCTGGAGTTGAGGGCAGCAGTCCTGCCCGCAGCCTCGGCCACTACAAGCTCCAGCTTCAGGTCGTACCTGCCCATAAGATCCGCACGAGCCTCGGCCACTCGGCGGTTGACATCCTCCTGGGCCCGGGCCTCGCGCGCATCGACGGCATCCTCCGCTAGAGCAACTTGGCGCTCCCTCGTCTCCAGCCGCTCAAGCTCAAGGCTGCGCTCCATGGCTTCCAGTGCCAGCGCTTCTTCGCACTTCAGGATCTCTTCCTTCTCGGCAGGCGTTCCCCTCATCGACGCAAGGGCGGCATGGCACGCCTCCACCTGCTGCTCGAAGGAGGCGCTCCACGCCTGGAGCTCCCACGCGCGTTTCTCCGCAATCTCGCGGCGGCGGTCGGCTTCCTGGGCTTCTTCCAAGGCTCGGGAGCAGGCCTCACAAGAGGTTGCAAGAGACGCCTCGGCCTTCGCATTATCAAGCTCGCGCTGGTGGCGCCCGAGGTTGATGGCCACCTTCAGCTTATGCCGCTCCTCCATTAGCCGAAGGCCCTCAGCCTCGAGGTGTGCGTCTACGTTCGCAAGTTCCCTACTGAGCCGGTTCATCGCGCCCATCGCCTCCTGGAAAAGCTCGTGGCGGATGATGCTTCGTTCATATGCAACCTTAAGCGCGCGGCCGATTCCGTCCTCTAATATGGGGGTTACCAACGGGGTCCGGAGCGGTTCACCCCCTCTCAGCAGGGGGCTGGGGGCTGGCGCCCCCTCGGTCGCAGGCCTGGCCCTGCGAGGGACACGGGTAGGCACCATCCACGACCAGAGGAGGAGCCCTTGGCACGCCGGCTGCACTCCAAGCAAGGCCGCGGAGGAGATATAGCAAGGACACGGGCTTGAGGCATGCCGCAGGCAGGCATGCTTCTCCAGCTGACCCCGCGCCGGAGGAGGCGCGCCGGCTTGGGGCGCTCAAGGCTAGCAAGGAAATTGAGGCAGGAGGGGCTTGCTCCTCAGGAGACCCCACGGCCTTGGCGGAAGGGATCTTGAAGAGCCACCATCAGGAAGGGAAACAACACTCGAGGAATTAAGAAGATAAGGTACTTACTCGTCTATGGCAATGTACTTCCTATGCTTCAACGGCTGGACAATGCTACTGCTGCAGCTTGGAGACCCCTTCCTCTTATAGAGCGCCTGGAAGTCCACGCGGAACCGGCCCAAGCGTTGTACGTGGCGACCAGCGCGGTGCGCAGCTGGTAAAGCACCCAAGGAGACGACCACGGGAGCGCCGGGCTGAAGAGAGATGTCGGGCTCCGCCTCGCGACGGCCTGCCGAGGCCTTAGGAGTTTTGGCCTCAGGAGCCGCGGGCTGCGTCACCCCCTCAGCTGCCGCCCCAGGATGAGAATCACGGATCCCCGAAGATGGCGCCTCAGGAGCCTCAGGCGGCATCGACACCTCGGCGCCCGCGCCTCTGGCCTCTAGCGGTGCTTGCCTCCCTGCGTCCACTCTTGGGGCAAGCTCGGCACCGGCGACAAGGAGAGGAACCACGGTGACGGGATTCTCACGAGGCCCCACAAGGCCGACTGGACACGGCCCCCATTCATCGAAGGGGGGCATCTGCCCCACGAACTCCACCCTGTTCGAGCAGTTGTACAAGCAACAACCCCCCTGCGACAAATCACCCGGCGAGGGGTCACCCGACAAGACTTCGAGCACCTTCCTTCGTGCCTCGGCCGAAAGCCGCGACTCCTGAAGCCTCATGCGATCCTGGAAACCGGTCAGAGCCCACTGATACGTCTCCAACGTATATATAATTTTTGATTGCTCCATGCTATATTATCTACTGTTGTGGACATTATTGGGCTTTATTATTCACTTTTATATTATTTTTGGGACTAGCCTATTAACCGGAGGCCCAGCCCAGAATTTCTCTTTTTTTGCCTACTTCAAAGTTTCGCAGAAAAGGAATATCAAATGGAGTTCAAACGGAATGAAACCTTCGGGAACGTGATTTTCAGAACGAACAAGATCCAGGAGACTTGGACCCTACGTCAAGAAATAGAGGAAGCCACGAGGTAGGGGGGCGCGCCTACCCCCCCAGGGCACGCCCTCCACCCTCGTGGGCCCCCTGTTGCTCCACCGACGTACTCCTTCCTCCTATATATACCTACGTACCCCCAAACGATCAGATACGGAGCCAAAAACCTAATTCCACCACCGCAACCTTCTGTACCCACGAGATCCCATCTTGGGGCCTGTTTCGGAGCTCCGCCGGAGGGGGCATTGATCACGGAGGGCTTCTACATCAACACCATAGCCCCTCGGATGAAGTGTGAGTAGTTTACCTCAGACCTTCGGGTCCATAGTTATTAGCTAAGTGGCTTTTTTTCTCTTTTTGGATCTCAATACAATGTTCTCCCCCTCTCTCGTGGAGATCTATTCGATGTAATCTTCTTTTGAAGTGTGTTTGTTGAGACCGATGAATTGTGGGTTTATGATCAAGTTTATCTATGAACAATATTTGAATCTTCTCTGAATTCTTTTATGTATGATTGGTTATCTTTGCAAGTCTCTTCGAATTATCAGTTTGGTTTGGCCTACTAGATTGATATTTCTTGCAATGGGAGAAGTGATTAGCTTTGGGTTCAATCTTGCGGTGTCCTTTCCCAGTGACACTAGGGGCAGCAAGGCACGTATTCTATTGTTGCCATCGAGGATAACAAGATGGAGTTTTTATCATATTGCATGAATTTATCCCTCTACATCATGTCATCTTGCTTAAGGCGTTACTCTGTTTTTATGAACTTAATACTCTAGATGCATGCTGGATAGCAGTCGATGAGTGGAGTAATAGTAGTAGATGCAGGCAGGAGTCGGTCTACTTGTCTCGGACGTGATGCCTATATACATGATCATACCTAGATATTCTCATAACTATGCTCAATTCTGTCAATTGCTCAACAGTATTTTGTTCACCCACAGTAAAATACTTATGCTCTCGAGAGAAGCCACTAGTGAAACCTATGGCCCCCGGGCCTATCTTCATCATATTAATCTTCCAACACTTACTTATTTCCTTCGCTTTTTGCTTTGCTTTTATTTTACTTTGCATCTTTATCACAAAAATACCAAAAATATTATCCTATCATATCTATCAGATCTCACTCTCGTAAGTGACCGTGTAGGGATTGAAAACCCCTTATCGCGTTGGTTGCGAGGATTTATTTGTTTTGTGTAGGTGCGAGGGACTCGCGCGTAGCCTCCTACTGGATTGATACCTTGGTTCTCAAAAACTGAGGGAAATACTTACACTACTTTGTTGCATCACCCTTTCCTCTTCAAGGGAAAACCAACGCAGTGCTCAAGAGGTAGCAAGAAGGATTTCTGGCGCTGTTGCCGGGGAGGTCTACGCAAAAGTGAACATACCAAGTACCCATCACAAACCCTTATCTCCCGCATTACATTATTTGCCATTTGCCTCTCGTTTTCCTCTCCCCCACTTCACCCTTGTCGTTTTATTCGCCCTCTCTTTTCCGTTTGCCTCTTTTTCGCTTGCTTTTTGTTTGCTCGTGTGTTGGATTGCTTGTTTGCCGCGATGGCTCAAGATAATACCAAATTATGTGACTTTACCAGTACCAACAATAATGATTTCCTTAGCACTCCGATTGCTCCTCTTACCAATACTGAATCTTGTGAAATCAATGCTGCTTTGTTGAATCTTGTCATGAAAGATCAATTCACCGGCCTTCCTTGTGAAGATGCCGCTACTCATCTAAATAGCTTAGTTGATTTGTATGATATGCAAAACAAGAAAGATGTGGACAATGATATTGTTGAATTGAAGCTATTTCCTTTTCCCTTAGAGATCGTGCTAAAGCTTGGTTTTCATCTTTGCCTAAAAATAGTATTGATTCATGGAACAAGTGCAAAGATGCTTTTATCTCTAAGTATTTTTCTCCCGCTAAGATCATCTCTCTTAGAAACGATATTATGAATTTTAAGCAACTTGATCATGAACATGTTGCACAAGCTTGGGAGAGGATGAAATTAATGATACGTAATTGCCCTACACATGGTTT
Organism: Aegilops tauschii subsp. strangulata; assembly: GCF_002575655.3. Classification (NCBI taxonomy): domain Eukaryota; kingdom Viridiplantae; phylum Streptophyta; class Magnoliopsida; order Poales; family Poaceae; genus Aegilops; species Aegilops tauschii. The sequence goes on along the minus strand of NC_053035.3, from coordinate 346,375,748 downwards.
GAATTTGTGGATGATTATACAAAACTTTTATGCCGGATTGAATTTTGTTTCTAGAAATCTTTTAGATTCGGCCGCGGGAGGCACTTTTATGGAAATCACTTTAGGAGAAGATACTAAACTCCTAGATAATATTATGGTTAATTATTCTCAATGGCACACTGAAAGATCTACTAATAAAAAAGTGCATGCGATAGAAGAAATTAATGTTTTGAGTGGAAAGATGGATGAACTTATGAAATTATTTGCTACTAAGAGTGTTTCTTCTGATCCTAATGATATGCCATTGTCTACTTTGATTGAGAATAATAATGAATCTATGGATGTGAATTTTGTTGGTAGGAATAATTTTGGTAACAACGCGTATAGAGAAAACTTTAATCCTAGGCCTTATCCTAGCAATTCCTCTAATAATTATGGTAATTCCTACAACAACTCTTATGGAAATTTTAATAAGATGCCCTCTGAATTTGAGACTAGTGTTAAAGAGTTTATGAATTCACAAAATAATTTCAATGCTTTGCTTGAAGAGAAATTGCTTAAAGTTGATGAATTGGCTAGGAACGTTGATAGAATTTCTCTTAATGTTGATTCTTTAAAACTTAGATCTATTCCTCCTAAGCATGATATCAATGAGTCTCTCAAATCCATGAGAATTTCCATTGATGAGTGCAAAGAAAGAACCGCTAGGATGCGTGCTAAGAAAGATTGCTTTACGAAAGCGTGTTCTTCAAATTCCTATGAAAATAAAGATGAAGATCTAAAAGTTATTGATGTGTCTCCTATTAAATCCTTGTTTTGCAATATGAATCTTGATAATGATGAGACTGAATATGATCCACCTTTACCTAGAAGGCGTTCCAAAAATTCGGAGTTTTTAGATCTTGATGCTAAAATTGATAAAAGTGGGATTGAAGAAATCAAAACATTAGATGTTAATAAACCCACTATTTTGGATTTCAAGGAATTTAATTATGATAATTGCTCTTTGATAGATTGTATTTCCTTGTTGCAATCCGTGCTAAATTCTCCTCATGCTTATAGTCAAAATAAAGCTTTTACCAAACATATCGTTGATGCCTTGATGCAATCTTATGAAGAAAAACTTGAGTTGGAAGTTTCTATCCCTAGAAAACTTTATGATGAGTGGGAACCTACTATTAAAATTAAGATTAAGGATCATGAGTTCTATGCTTTATGTGATTTGGGTGCTAGTGTTTCCACTATTCCCAAAACTTTGTGCGATTTGCTAGATTTCCGTGATTTTGATGATTGCTCTCTAAACTTGCACCTTGCGGATTCCACTATTAAGAAACCTATGGGAAGAATTAATGATGTTCTTATTGTTGCAAATAGGAACTATGTGCCCGTAGATTTTTATTGTTCTCGATATAGATTGCAATCCTTCATGTCCTATTATTCTTGGTAGACCTTTCCTTAGAATGATTGGTGCAATTATTGATATGAAGGAAGGGAATATTAGATTCCAATTTCCATTAAAGAAAGGCATGGAACACTTCCCTCAGAAGAAAATAAAATTACCATATGAATCTATCATGAGAGCCACTTATGGTTTGCCTACTAAAGATGGCAATACCTAGATCTATCCTTGCTTTTATGCCTAGCTAGGGGCGTTAAACGATAGCGCTTGTTGGGAGGCAATCCAATTTTATTTTTAGTTTTTTGTTTTTTGCTTGTGTTTAGGAATAAATATTTGTTCTAGCCTCTGGTTAGATGTGTTTTTATGTTTTAATTAGTGTTTGTGCCAAGTTAAACCTATAGGATCTTCTTGGATGATAGTTATTTGATCTTGCTGTACTTTCCAGAAACTTTCTGTTCACGGAAATAATTGTTAAAAATCACCAGAAGGTGATAAAATACTGATTCCAATTGCTGCTAATCAATAAACAAATTGTATAGGTCTTCCTATTTTGGATGATTTTTTGGAGTTCCAGAAGTTTGCGTTAGTTACAGATTACTACAGACTGTTCTGTTTTTGACAGATTCCGTTTTTCGTGTGTTGTTTGCTTATTTTGATGAATCTATGGCTAGTAAAATAGTTTATAAACCATAGAGAAGTTTGAATACAGTAGGTTTAACACCAATATAAATAAAGAATGAGTTCATTACAGTACCTTGAAGTGGTCTTTTGTTTTCTTTCGCTAACGGAGCTCACGAGATTTTCTGTTGAGTTTTGTGTTATGAAGTTTTCAAGTTTTGGGTGAAAGATTTGATGGATTATGGAACAAGGAGTGGCAAGAGCCTAAGCTTGGGGATTCCCATGGCACCCCCAAGATAATCTAAGGACACCAAAAAGCCAAAGCTTGGGCATGCCCCGGAAGGCATCCCCTCTTTCGTCTACTTCCATCGGTAACTTTACTTGGAGCTATATTTTTATTCACCACATGATATGTGTTTTGCTTGGAGCGTCTTGTATGATTTGAGTCTTTGCTATTTAGTTTACCACAATCATCCTTGCTGTACACACCTTTTGAGAGAGCCATACATGATTTGGAATTCGTTAGAATACTCTATGTGCTTCGCTTATATCTTTTGAGTTATATAGTTTTGCTCGAGTGCTTCACTTATATCTTTTAGAGCACGGTGGTGGATTTGTTTTATAGAAACTATTGATCTCTCATGCTTCACTTATATTATTTTGAGAGTCTTAAATAGCATGGTAATTTGCTTAAATAACCCTAATATGCTTGGTATTCAAGATTAGTAAAAACTTTCTTATGAGTGTGTTGAATACTAAGAAAAGTTTGATGCTTGATAATTGTTTTGAGATATAAGGATGGTGATATTAGAGTCATGATAGTTGAGTAGTTGTGAATTTGAGAGATACTTGTGTTAAAGTTTGTGATTCCCATAGCATGCACGTACGGTGAACCGTTATGTGATGAAGTTGGAGCATAATTTATTTATTGATTGTCTTCCTTATGAGTGGCGGTCGGGGACGAGCGATGGTCTTTTCCTACCAATCTATCCCCCTAGGAGCATGCGCGTAATACTTTGCTTTGATAACTTGTAGATTTTTGCAATAAGCATATGAGTTCTTTATGACTAATGTTGAGTCCATGGATTATACGCACTCTTCTTTCTTCCACCATTGCTAGCCTCTCTAATACCGCGCACTTTTCGCCGGTATCATACACCCACCATAAACCTTCCTCAAAACAGCCACCATACCTACCTATCATGGCATTTCCATAGCCATTCTGAGATATATTGCCATGCAACTTTCCACCGTTCCATTTATTATGACACGCTCCATCATTGTCATATTGCTTTGCATGATCATGTAGTTGACATCGTATTTGTGCCAAAGCCACCATTCATAATTCTTTCATACATGTCACTCTTGATTCATTGCATATCCCGGTACACCGCCGGAGGCATTCATATAGAGTCATATTTTGTTCTAAGTATCGAGTTGTAATTGTTGAGTTGTAAGAAAATAAAAGTGTGATGATCTTCATTTTTAGAGCATTGTCCCAAGTGAGGAAAAGGATGATGGATACTATGATTCCCCCACAAGTCGGGATGAGACTCCGGACGAAAAAAGAGGCCATAAAAAAGGGAAAGGGCCCAAATAAAAAAATGAGAGAAAAAGAGAGAAGGGACAATGTTTCTATCCCTTTTTACCACACTTGTGCTTCAAAGTAGCACCATGATCTTCATGATAGAGAGTCTCTCATTTTGTCCCGTTCATATACTAGTGGGAATTTTCGATTATAGAACTTGGCTTGTATATTCCAATGATGGGCTTCCTCAAAATGCCCTAGGTCTTCGTGAGCAAGCGAGTTGGATGCACACCCACTTAGTTTCTTTTGTTGAGCTTTCATATACTTATAGCTCTAGTGCATCCGTTGCATGGCAATCCCTACTCACTCACATTGATATCTATTGATGGGCATCTCCATAGCCCGTTGATACGCCTAGTTGATGTGAGACTATCTTCTCCCTTTCTGTCTTCTCCACAACCACCATTCTATTCCACATATAGTGCTATGTCCATGGCTCACGCTCATGTATTGCGTGAGGATTGAAAAAGTTTGAGAACATCAAAAGTATGAAACAATTGCTTAGCTTGTCATCGGGGTTATGCATGATTTAAATATTTTGTGTGGTGAAGATAGAGCATAGCCAGACTATATGATTTTGTAGGGATAACTTTCTTTGGCCATGTTATTTTGAGAAGACATAATTGCTTTGTTAGTATGCTTGAAGTATTATTATTTTTATGTCAATATTAAACTTTTGTCTTGAATCTTTCGGATCTGAATATTCATACCACAATTAAGAAGAATTACATTTAAATTATGCCAAGTAGAACTCCGCATCAAAAATTCTGTTTTTATCATTTACCTACTCGAGGACGAGCAGGAATTAAGCTTGGGGATGCTTGATACGTATCCAACGTATCTATAATTTTTGATTGCTCCATGCTATATTATCTACTGTTTTGGACATTATTGGGCTTTATTATTCACTTTTATATTATTTTTGGGACTAACCTATTAACCGGAGGCCCAGCCCAGAATTGCTGTTTTTTGCCTATTTCAGAGTTTCGCAGAAAAGGAATATCAAACGGAGTCCAAACGGAATGAAACCTTCGGGAACGTGATTTTCAGAACGAACAAGATACAGGAGACTTGGACCCTACGTCAAGAAATAAAGGAGGAGCCCATGAGGTAGGGGGCGCGCCTACTCCCCCAGGGCGCGCCCTCCACCCTCGTGGGCCCCCTGTTGCTCCACCGACGTACTCCTTCCCCCAAACGATCGGATACGGAGCCAAAAACCTAATTCCACCGCCGCAACCTTCTGTACCCACGAGATCCCATCTTGGGGCCTGTTCCGGAGCCCCGCCGGAGGGGGCATCGAACACGGAGGGCTTCTACCTCAACACCATAGCCCCTCCGATGAAGTGTGAGTAGTTTACCTCAGACCTTCCGGTCCATAGTTATTAGCTAGATGGCTTCTTCTCTCTTTTTGGATCTCAATACAATGTTCCCCCCTCTATCGTGGAGATCTATTCGATGTAATCTTCTTTTGCGGTGTGTTTGTTGAGACCGATGAATTGTGGGTTTATGATCAAGTTTATCTATGAACAATATTTGAATCTTCTCTGAATTCTTTTATGTATGATTGGTTATCTTTGCAAGTCTCTTCGAATTATCAGTTTGGTTTGGCCTACTAGATTGATCTTTCTTGCAATGGGAGAAGTGCTTAGCTTTGGGTTCAATCTTGCGGTGTCCTTTCCCAGTGACAGTAGGGGCAGCAAGGCACGTATTGTATTGTTGCCATCGAGGATAACAAGATGGTTTTTTTTATCATATTGCATGAATTTATCCCTCTACATCATGTCATCTTGCTTAAGGCGTTACTCCGTTTTTATTAACTTAATACTCTAGATGCATGTTGGATAGCGGTCGATGAGTGGAGTAATAGTAGTAGATGCAGGCAAGAGTCGTTCTACTTGTCTCGGACGTGATGCCTATATACATGATCATACCTAGATATTCTCATAACTATGCTGAATTCTGTCAATTGCTCAACAGTAATTTGTTCACCCACCGTAAAATACTTATGCTCTCGAGAGAAGCCACTAGTGAAACCTATGGCCCGCGGGTCTATCTTCATCATATTAATGTTCCAACACTTAGTTATTTCCTTTGCTTTTTACTTTGCTTTTATTTTACTTTGCATCTTTCTCACAAAAATACCAAAAATATTATCCTATCATATCTATCAGATCTCACTCTCGTAAGTGACCGTGTAGGGATTGACAACCCCTTATCGTGTTGGTTGTGAGGATTTATTTGTTTTGTGTAGGTGCGAGGGACTCGCCCGTAGCCTCCTACTGCACTACAAAAAAATACACTTCCGTGATGATACGTGTTTGTCACAATAGGTCGCGTTTTTTGTCATGCATGTACATCCATGACAAATTTATGACAGAATCAAGATAGTCATACCTGTGCTGTCGTAGAAGTGTTCCATGACATTACCAAAATTATCATCACGGAAGTGTCCACTTCCATGAAGATGAATCGCGCGTCACAAAAGTGCTTTCGTCAAGGGTGACCGACACGTGGCATCCACCGTAACGGAACGCCGTTAAGCTATCGGGTCGGGTTTTGGATCCGATAACCCATTAACAGCCCCGACCAATGGGGATTTTCCACGTGTAAAATCATCATTGGCTGGAGGAAACACGTGTCGGCTCATCGCTGGGACAGATGTCATCCACTCATTGGACAGAAGGCGCCTATGATACATCGACACGTGGCACGGCCCAATAGAGGCCCATTCCTGTGAAAAGGCCGGCCCATTTGACTTGGTCAAAAGGTGGCGGGCCGGCCCATGGAAAGCATGTTAACGGCCTGTTCGCATATAGCCCATTTACAGCCCGCTAACCCAAGGCCCATTACGCCCTATTTGAATTAGGCCCAATAGCGTCATCTGGGCCATCCAATATGATTCCAGCCCGTTTTCACTTCTGGCCCATGTATGGCCCATGACGTCTTTCGGCCCATATGAGGCCCTATGTAACTCTTGGCCTATTAACGGCCCGTGGTGAAACTGGCCCGTAATGAACAGTGTATCACTTTACACCCATTAACGGCCCGTGGTGAAACTGGCCTGTAAATAACAGTGTATCACTTTATACCCATTAATGGCCCGTTATTCCGTTGGGCCCTTTCCAGCCCATGTTATCTTTAGGCCTTCTCAGAGCCCATTTATTCTTGGGCCATTTTCCAGCATTCGTTTACTTACGGCCCGTTACTGTCATTTTCTGCTTGTGGGCCAAATTCAGCCCGTGGTTACAGTCGGCCCGTTTGTGGTCCGTTAATACGTTGGGCCGTTTTCATAGCGTCATCAAATACGGCCTATTAACGATGGCACGTTATGGTCGGCCCATGAACGGACGATTCCAACTCTAGCCCGTTTACGGCCAGAATGCGGTCTGTTTGGCCCATGTTTGGCCAATCGATCATACGGCCCGTATAAGGCCCATTGATGATACGGCCCGTAGAAGGCCCATTGTTTCTACGGCCCGTAGAAGGCCCACTGTTTCTACGACCCGTAGAAGGCCCACTGTTTCTACGGCCCGTAGAAGGCCCACTGTTTCTACGGCCCGTTGGAGGCCCAGTGTCACTACAGTAAATATTAGCCCATGGTTATTGTGGCCTAGTTTTAAAAAATAGGTTATTGCAGCCACTAGCAAACCGCAGAAAAGAACTGCACTGACTACAAGCAAACAAATAAACAAGACAACAAGGAAATAAATAAGCAAGCAACTTACACTAGGCTATCATGGCTATTACACATATTACATCCACTGGGCATCAAAGTTCGCCACCAGTGCAAATATAGGGAACACAGCAGCATATAAACGCCGCGGCAAAACAAGTCCAGAACTAAAACCACTTCAGAAGAGCTCAAGAAACAATATCCTAGGTACCCATAATGCTGGCAAGATGCTTAGCAAGCTTATTAACTTTCTCTTGTTTGGCGCTTAAGTCCTCCAGCGCTAGCTGTTGCACCAGAAAGTATGCATCTGAATTCTGCATGGACTTCCTCAGTCGTTCGGCTTCCTGTCGCATAACATCTGATCGATGTCTTTCAACTTGAAGTTGAGACTCAAGAAGCCGAACTGATTCAGGCAACGAGTTCAAAGAGCTGGTGCCAGTAGTGGTAGCCAGTAACTCGAAGACAGGACTTTGGGGTTGTCTCAGTGTCTTCAATATAGTTTTTATCAGCTTTCTTGGAGACCAACAGGGATGTCTCACTATCTTGAACCTTATCTGCATTACTTCCTTTACCATTGCATAACAGGGTACTCTTCTCCAATATTTTATCCGCGTTCTAAAAGAGAAACAAACAAACACATCTCAGGTTTACAATGTAGTATATGAAACTCATTTTGGTAAACCAGTTCAGTAGTAAGGTGGACAGGATAACAGCATGAAACAAACATATATCTATGTAGTATGGTCACTGTATGGTCTATATCATTCTAGTTTATGTTGCCAAATCAAGATAGATACAGTTCGAATCATATCTATTTAAGACAAAGCAGCATAGACAGAATATAAGTGTGCGAAACTACACAGCAATAACAACACTTGTAATGTGCATGGCATGAGAACATAACTGTTTATTCAATTGAAACTGAAATCAACATAGAGCAAGTTACAACAACAAACAGCCAAACGCATTGAAGAAATAGGTTTAAAACATACCTGTTGCGCCATTGGAGTTTTAATTGCATCCTTCAAATTTGAAATTAGTTGGTATCAGTAAATACAGTGATGCAAGAGCAAAGTAGTATGAACCATAGCTATGGAACCTGACCTGAGAACAATTGTTCTTCTGTTTTAAGCGTTGACTTCGGGTTCAGAGTGGTGGTCCTCGTGATTTGGGCACTGCAGTTGCCTTACTAACTGCTCGTGTTTGGGTGCTCTGTGGTGGAGACGGTGCTGTGTCAATGGGAACTGGGTGTCTATCTGTTGGGGTTGGGGTTAGAAGGGGTGTAGCTGGTTCTCTGTCCAACTGGCTAGGTGTACAATCTGCATGAGTGTGGGTTATGTGTGGTGGGGCTGGTTCTTGGGCAAGTACAACCATGGTTCTATCTGCATCGACAGGTAGCACGATCTTTTCTGAAGACCGTGTTTTTACTCCCACAGATACTGCCATCACTCCCTCCAATTGAAATGGCTGATAAACAAGAAAAGTAATTGAACGTACAGACATTGTAAGATAGACAGGTGCAATGGATAGTAGGGAAGAAAACAGGGCATGAAATAATTCACATTTATGTTGTCTAAGCAAACAGAATAGCAGGACATAATTTCACATATATGATGGCTAATTAAACAGGATAGCATGACACAATGTCACATGTATGATGGCTAACTAAACAGGATAGAATGACATACTTCAAAATATGATGACTGTGTAAACAGGATGACATGATATAACTATGTGATGTGTCTATTAAAGTGGTTGGCATGCCATAAATCACAAACATGCCGTCGATGGAAACATGATGGCATGATATAATTCACGGATAGAATGACATAATTTAAAATATGATGACTATGTAAACAGGATGAGATGATATAACTATATTATGTCTTTAGAAAATGGGTTGGCATGCCATAATTCAGATACATGCTGTCTATGTAAACATCATGGCATGACATAATTCAAATATATGATTTATATACTAAGGAAGTGAGCAGAGGGCAATCGCATGTATGATGTGTCAACTAAGGAGATGGCATTCAATATTGTGTATATGATGTAAAAACTAAGCATTGCAATACAACATATGCATTATATGAGTAATATAACCCTGCCAAGTTTGAGCATACACCTCAGGGGGATAATAGGACTGGTCATCTGCCTCTGAATCCTCCTCTGAAGAGCTATCTGTAACCAGCAAGATATCTGCTTCAGCAGGTAGCATTGTCTGCTCTGAAGACCTTGTTTTCACTCCAGATTTCTCCATCACCAATTCAAATGGCTGATGCACAGGAAGAGCAGTTGAATATACAAACATTGTCGACAAAAGCAATGAGAAATACAAAAAAAGGATGGCATGATATAATTCACATATATGACGCTTGCCTAAACAGCATGGCATTGCATAATTCACATACATAATGCCTTGCAACAAGATAACATTGCATAATTCACATATATAATGTCTTGCAACAAGATGGCATTGCATAATTCGCATATATGGTAATTAGACACTAAACAGGTGGCATTCACACAAAGCATGTCTAAACTAAGCAAATGACATAGCAATGCAAGATACCATACGCACGATATGAGCAACATAACCCTGCCAAGTTAGGGCATGCACCTCGGGGGGGAAATATGACTGGTCATCTGTCTCTGAATCCTCCTCTGAGGAGCTATCGGTAACCAGCAAGACATGCGCTTCGTCAGATAGCATTGTCTGCTCTGAAGACCTTGTTTCCACTCCAGATTTTTCCACGACCGTGCCGAATGGCTGATGCACAGGAAGAGTAATTGAATGTACTAAAATTGTTGACAAATTTAACACATAATAAAAAATGATGGCATGATATAATTCACATATAAGATGACTGGCTAACCAGGGTGGCATTGCATAATTCACATATATGATGTCTGGCTAGACAAGATGGCATTGCATGATTCACATATACGATAAAGAAACTAAACAGATGGCATTGACACAAAGCATGTCTAAACTAAGCAGATGACATCTTTAATGTATACAGTAAGCAATGCAAGGCACCATATGCATGATATTACCAACATCAGCATGCCAAGTTAGAGCGAAGACCTCATGGGGTAAATAGGAGTGGTCTTCTCCTTCTGAATCCCCCTTAGAACAGTTATCTTCCTCTTGATTACGATCCGAAATGGGTGGAGGGGGGCTGCCTTTGCGCCCACCATGGAACGACGTCTGCATGAAATTTTATTGCCACGCAAGGCTCGTCTCTTTTGCTCTACATGATCAGTTCCATTGTGTACAATAACTGGTATGCATAGGAATAAAACATAGTGAGATTATGTAAGGAGTGCATGCACAAATCCAGAGTGATGGTAGCAAACTGTGATAGAACCAAAACCAATGATAGCAGGCAGATAATAGCTTTAGTTAAAAAATACAGATAATGGCTCCTTTAATGTTTGTTTGCACCCAACATGAAACTCGTAGTAGACACCGGAGATTAACCAGATAGTAGACAGATAGTACTGATTGCTGCCCCAATATGTACCCCACAACCATTTAAAAACTCAAGTTTCAGCATTAATTTGGACCTGACTCAGAGTCTAATAGGTGAACACGACGATAATGTAGCATGTCATCATATTAAGCGACGCATAACGTAAGCAGACACGGAAGAGTGCGACCTCTCTTGCGGACCCGTGTAGTCCTCAAGGTCATCAGCTCAGTTGATGATGGTAATGCAGTTGCCGTGGCTGCCGGCGGCAGGGAAGAAGATCTGAGGCGGCGAAAGATAGTCTGGAGAGCGGATCCCTGCTGTGGTGAACCCTTCCGTCGTTGGAGCTGCTGAACTGGGGTGGAACACAGCGCCGCAGGAGCAGGACAAACCACACAAGGTTTTCTTTGACACATATCTGTAACAGAAGTAATTGAGTAAGGGCTTGTTTGAATTTGAGGATTCTAACAATGCAGGGATAGGAAATAGACAGGAATAGGATAGGAATGCACGTGCAAAACAGAGAATTTAAAAACACAGGATTTCTGCCAATCTGGGTGTTTGATTCACAACAATTGGAAGATCACAGGATGCAAAAAAGCATGGTGAGATTAAGTCAAACCACAAGAAAATGTATGGTTATAATGCTATTATGCTACTATCTCTTAGTCTTGTGCTTGATGAATAGGAATATGAGAAGCAGGAGAAGTGGAAATTAGAATTCCTACGGTTTTTCTTTCAAGGAGACACTAAAGGAACAAATCCTACAGTTTTCCTTTGCTCCATTCCTTTGCACCAAATTCATGAAAAGTAGTGCCATAGGAAACTTTCCAATTCCGATGTTTTTATTCACTTTTCCTTTCAAGCACTGGCGATTCTAGTAGGCAGGCTTGAGCAAGGAAATCCTACACTAAAAAAATGTTTTTGTGCTACTTCTATTACTTCGGACCCAGGCCACTACCATACTAGCTCAACTCCCAGGCCCATCGACAAATGCACAACTCAAACGCGCAGAGATAAATAATGATGGCGTTCAAGAGAGTCCATCACGGATAGCTAAGTTCCCTGGTACCTCACTGCTTGTCATATAGTAGGATAAAATAATCGTATTTCCTGTTACTACGAGTGCTCAGTGGACAATATATATAACATGTAGAGTAAAAAAGAGATGCAACAAGTGTACAACCTCTTTGGCGAAGCCATGTCGATCTCAGCGTGATTGGGTTGGCCGGTGACGATGCTCCGGCTGACTTGGCTGTCGGAGGAGGGGAAGAAGATCTTAGGCGTCTGGAGATGGAGCCCGAGGTACTGCTCCGCTGTGATGGAGGGTTTCGGTTTTGGAGCAGCTCCGGTGAGTTGTACGATGCCGAGGCTGAAGCAGGACAAGAGAGACAACGAACAACGTTAACCTGAGTGGAATTCTAATAGCATCTCCAATACATGACGTAAAATACATAACCACAAAGTGCTAGATGTAAAATACATCAGCCGCTCATCTCTGAACTTAACTGTCGAAACTGAATTTAACTGTCGAAACTGAACTTAACTGTCAAAACTGAACTTAACTGTCGAAACTGAATTTTGCTGTCGAAACTGAACGCACTAGCAAGGTGAGGCTACACATCGGTCGACTGACTTTTTCATCTCTGGTCAGTCGATTTTGCAGCCGTTGGATACGAAATCAAGGGCCTGCGGTTCGTCTTCAACCTCCACCCCCCTGAGCCGCCAGCCACCACCGGCCAAACAGCAGCACCCCGCCGCCCGCGGCCGGCGGTGCACCGCCCCGCCCGCCCCGAAAACACTCCCCACCACCGGTCCGCCGCTGCCCCGGCCATCCCTCTAGGCCCCCCGTGCCGAGATTTTTCTCCGGCGATCCCCACGCCACCGCCCCGCCAACGCCCCACCACCGTTGGCGACCACCGCCCCCATCCTGAACCCTAAGATAGATAGTGGGGTACCTCTCCGGCGAGCCCCCCTCCCCGCTGCGGCTGGTTCTTCCTTCACCCCGGCGAGCCCCCCCACCCCCTGAAAATCGACTGACCCAAAAGTCGATTCAGTCGACTGAAGTGTAGCTAAATCGGAGCAGCATCGCAAGCAAGAGCAAGAGCGAGAGCAGCAGCGCGAGCAAGAGCAATAGCAGGAGAAGACCAGGCAGGGGACCGAGAGCAAGAGCAGAGCAGCAGCGCGAGCGAGAGCTAAAGCAGCAGCAGCTCCTACTGATGTGGACGTCGCCGCCGAGGGAGCGACGCCGTGGAGGAAGTGGCCGGCGACGCCGCCGTGGATGGAGCCGCGCCGTGTCGGCTCGGGACCAAGCACTGGCAGCACCGTGAGATCGAATCAAGAAGAAAATGCGGTGATTAGTGTACAACTTCTTTGGTGGCGCCGATTAGGCCGCAGCTTCATCCGAGGAAACATTGATGATGATGCTCTTCCGGTGGTGCAGGTGAAGACGGCGGTGTGGGAATGGAGGTGGCGCGAAAGACGAGGGGAACGTCGGGGTAGCTCCTTGGAGGTGGAGGACGGGGTGGCTGAACCGGCGGGACGATGAGATCGACGATGGATCCTCATCCGGTACGGTGGATGAGGGACGTCGAGGTGTTGTTATGGACGACGTCGTCAGGGAAGAGGCTCCGGCTGGGTGGTGGACGGAGCAGGGTGTGGGGTTTCGTCGCGGGTTTTCGTGGCCTCGGTGTACGAATGGGTGGGCGGATGGGATGGCAGTGGGGAACCATGGCTTAGAGACGCGCTTGTCCGAAATGTGGGGTAAGTTACGAAAGTACCCCCACCGATTTGAGGCGGTTCTTTCGGTTCAGGGGTACCACGGGCATTTCGCGTGTCGGGATTTCACAGGAGGTGGGAGTTTTCGCGCGCGTTGTAATTTCGGAATAGCAAGGCACGGGTTGAGATGGAGGGAGTTGTCGGAGCACAACGAGACAAAGATATATCTTAAATATTTCGGGCTAACAAGGTGCGGGTTGAAGAGGCGGGAGTTCCGCAGCACGATAGACAGAGACGCTAGCTTGAATTTTCGGCATAACAAGGCGCGGCTTGAAATTTCAGAAGAACAAGCTTAACGTGTACCAAAAAAAGACAATTTGCACCTCAACACGCACAACACACACACAAACACCATTTAGACTAGAGTAAGGTACACGTGCATTGCACGCATGAGATTTGGCAACCAAATTATGAATAAATACCACATTATAGCATGCAAGCTTTGAGTCATATATGCATGATGCAGATGTTCGTTTAATTCTTATAGTTCATTTCATTCAAAATCATCTAGTTTTTATAAGAAAGCTAATCTATTTTAAGATTCATGGAATTGTGCGTCGTAAGACATAAAGTAAAAACAAATAATGTAGAAAAACATTTGGGCAATTCTGATACGGAAGATTCTAGAACAAATAAGAAGTGCTTGTGTTTTGATGTTTGTGCATTATGCTTAAGTTCAACCATGGAGTCTTCTAGATTATACATGTGGCGAAATCTGGTGGAATCTAGATGATATCCAACGGCCAGTAGTGCTCAAATTTGCCATCTTTGGACCATCGGATTCGCCTCATCAAACGGCCATCTTTCAAAGTTAAAGTCACCCGCACACAATATAAAAATATATAATATATAATATATATAGGGGTATAGATATAGATATGTGATGCGAAAACCGCCCATCATCTCCAATTAGAATAGTGTGTCCATGCACGGATGCGCCGTGGCCAAATGATGTCTGCCATCGGTATCTCAAATTCAAATCAGTCTGACCTTGTTCAATGTGTATACATTACAACACGCTCGTTTCCAAACCACACCGCGCAGATCTCCGTTATATTCATGCATGCATGGGTTTCAAACATCAGGATCTCTTATTCAAATATTTGAATTCAACTTTACATTGATTATGACCTCACCTATTCTTTTACACCCACACAGTAGTCTTCTCTTTATAATTGTACCACTAACTTTCTCTCGTGCATGCATGCACACACACTACCAGTCGGCATTATCCATCGCACGCATACAATCTTTTTCTTCAGGTCTGTCTCCCATGAAGGCACACACCCACACACATCCCCCTCTCCATCATATCAGGCATTCTTTATCTCTCACGCGTGCATGCGCAACGATCGATGTTCCTCTATGTATGTGTGTATATAGCTAGGTCTTTCATAGTTTTCCACACAAACCGATCAATCGATATATCTAGTGAGGTCTCACCCTCTTTCCCACGTCCACATCGATCAATCTATACCTCTCTATATAGGATTAACATATATAGCTAATACACCCACATTAATTATATATCCAACGTCCCCCTCTCAGACGCGTGCACAATGGCGAAGACAGGGGCAGTAAGGGCCCTGCCCCCCTCCCCCCTAACATCACTATATATCGAGGCTAATATGAATGTGATCATTTGACAATTGCTGCTAAAAATGGTTTAAGTTCATAAATTGACCCTCCTCGTAAAGGATTAGCAATGCCTGGCCCCCTAGCTCATTTATTTTTCATGGCTCCGCCACTGTGCGCAACAGCGCACGTGTTCGTCCCCTCTCTCTAAATATTGATCTCGCACTTGTGCATTCCTTCATAGTCTCCCTCCACTCGGACCCTCGCACCATCTTCTAGCCCCCCACCGGATTTTGCCACATGTACAATCTAGCAGACTCCATGGTTGAACTTAAGCATAATGCACAAACCTCAAAACAACAGTGGTTCTCTTTTGTTCTAGAATCTTCCGTATCATAACTGCCCAAACTTTTTTTCTAGTTGAATTGCCATTATTTGTTTTTACTTTATGCTTTACAACGCACAATTCCATGAATCATAAAATAGATTAAGGGCTTCTTTGATTCAAAGGATTCTCAAAGGAATTTTGGAGGATTCTAATCATTAGGAATTTTTCCTATCTTGGTTGTTTGATTCGTAGGAGTGTAAACCATAGGAGTTTTTCCATATGATTCATTTGCACTAGATTTCATAGGAAACATCCCATCCACTCAAACCTCTTTGAAAGAATTCTGCGTTTTTACTATGCACAATCAGACACTCGTACAATCCTGTAGGATTCAAGACGACATTCCACTATAATCCCATGTTTTTCCTATTCTCGCGTTCTTAGCTTTTTTATAAAAACTAATTGATTTTGAATGAGATGAACTATAAGAATTAAACGAAGGGCTACATCAGGCATATATGACTCAGAGCTTACATGCTATGGTGTGGTATTTATTCATAATTTGGTTGCAAAATCTGATGCATGCAGTGCACGTGTACCTTACTAGTACTTCGAGTATGTGCAAAACACGTAAATTAGAATACCAATGGCACGCTACACAGTGTCTCTCTTACAGTTCATGAAGCCACGTGGCACATGTGGAGGCGTTGTCGCGACCTCCTTGCGTGGATTGATCACAGTGACGTGCTGCTGGTTCCAGAAGAATGTACTCGTCCTCCCTGAGCCATACTGGCGGTACATGCACGAAGCGAAGATGTGCACGCACGCCACGCACGCACTCATTCCCTCGCACGCACACGCGGGTACACGGGCGGACGCAATGTTGTACCAAGATCCACCCCATGTGATAATTTGATGCGTGTAAAGTCGTTCACTTCATTGATGGTCAATTAATAAAGCGCATGGAAATTGAGTGGACGTGAGGTCGGAAGAAAGACATTATTACTCCACTGCGCGCATGCGAGTAGTTAAATCGTGGGTTGCTAGTAGTACTTCCATTGGTCTCGTTCGTATTTTGTGCCAATTTTTGACAGTAACATAATATTTACGCATTTGAGCAGTGTAGTACTTGAAATTTATGTTCTGCTAAACTCAACCAAAACCATCAATTAATCTTTACCTTGTTCCCATCAGATTCGAAAGCCTGCTCACACCTACTAGTACGTACCAAACCTGAACGTGTTCCCACTATGCAGGTATTAGTACTAGTGCTAGTACTTAGGTTATAAAAAGGGGAACTACCTAACCGAAAATTACTCTACCTTTCCTCCTCATAAGTGCTTCTTCTTCGTCCGTCGTTGCCATGGCCGGTGAGCAGAGCTCTAGGTCGAGAACTACTCATAACAAGGGAGCGGCAACCAAGGCTGCGGAAAAAAATAGGGCTCGCCGCCACGCAGAGACCTCGAAAGATCTCTCACGGGCAGGCGATGGCTCCCAGGAGCGCCCTAGCCGCGGAGGCGAACATGCCGAGCCGGCGGAGCTGGAGTCATTATCCCTCGACGGCATGCCCGATCAGCTCAGTAAGCAGAAGGAGTTCATCCAAGGCTTGATGGAGTTGCTGAAGGAGAGCCTCGACGAGATGCCCGTTGAGCTCAATCAGCAGGGGGAGTTGACCGCCGGCTTGGTGATGCTGCTGAAGAAGAGCATTGCCTCAGAGAAGAAGGCGACCGGTGAAATCCTGCGACTTCAGGAGGACAAGGCGAAGCTCTGCCACGAGATCGACCTGTTGAAGGAGAAGAACGCCGGCTGGAAGAAGCTGCATGAGAATATTAGTTCCTCGATGAAGATGCTGCAGGCCCTCGTCATGGAACAGAAGGAGGAGTTGGCGAAGCTCCGCATCGAGCACCCGGCTGCTGTCAAGGTATGTAATGCGGCCGTGGAACCGATGATGAAGGCTCGCGTCGAGAAATCCCGCGTCATGGGCAGAATGAAGAAGATGGCAGAGGAGACGCGCAAGGAGATGGAGGTCGTGGAGGCGATGAAGAAGCAGTTACGACTCGGCGGCGAATTAGATCATTTGGGGTGATAATCTTCCTTCTTCTTTTGCTCCTGTGTTTCATCTTTTGCTTCGAGTGTTTCGCCGCACGTGTCACGTTCTCTGGGAGGCATGAATAGAACAATGTTTTTTTTGAGGGAATGAATAGAACAATGCTAACAATGAGATGACTAGCAAATTAGATCATTTTTATCGCCATATGGCACTGGGCTGCCGTGTTTCGTGCTCCTCCGTCGCAGTACTACTCCAGTGGAAAACTTGAGTATACCGCACGGTTCTTTGCTCCTCCTCGATCAGGTCATCGGCGCATTTATACGAGCAGTCAAATCACAAGGCCCCGCCTTCCAGCAGTAATGAGCCGTCAAATCACAAAGGCCCTCGCCTCTCGTGAAACCGACCAAGCTAGACTGCCCCGCCCTCTAGCCTTTTAAAAAATGTATACTTTTGTACAGCAGTAGTATCGATGGATTGCGCCATGGAGCAAAACTTGAAATTAAAAAAAAAGTGGTACATATAGAGAGCGCTCGTCGCCAAATAATGCATATAGTACTATTAAAAAGGCTAGTCACAATAATGGTGTCCAGCACAACCCACCCCTCAAATAAAACTAAGAGGGTGCTTGGATACGTTTTAGTCCCATGACTAAAAGTAGTGGGACTAAAACATGCTAGCCTCACCCATGCTTGGATCCAAATACTAAAAAGGCTAAAATCAAGTTAATGAGCATTTATTATCCTCCAAACCCTCCAATCCAGAACTCGCTTGTGTTAAAGAAGAGGAGTTAAATGAGTAGAGAGAGGACTAATCCACATTTTAGTAGGGGTACCCCTGACTAAAAAAATTTAATCTCAAGACTAGTTTTAGCCCCTCTTTAGTCAGGGGTGCTTGGAACTTTAGCCTCTTAAAGAGACTATTTTTAGTCAGACTAAAATAAGTCCCTTGGATCCAAGCACCCTCTAAGCATCCTGGAATTCTTTGACAAAACTAAGCACCCTGAAATTCTTTGACAACTAAACTGCTGGCTATATGATGTTGGCCATATATATTGTACGTATATAATGTGAAGAAACGAGTGCTAGTACTATACCAACTAAAAGATGAAATGTAAGAAATACCAGTATGTACATACTGAAGAGTTAAAGTAATGAGAAGAAACATAACATAGTTCTGCTGGGGGCTCTACACAACACACCCCTCAAATTAAATTAAGCACACCTGAAATTAAACTTTGCAACTATTCCGGTAGACACTGCATTAGAACCACCATGAGCAATGACACTGCCACCTTACTCGGAGTCCTCGTCCACGTCCTCGACTTCGTCCTTGTCCCTCTTCCTCTTGGCCGATACTTCTTTGCTTGAACCACACACTTGGTTGTTGCTCTTCATCCAACCCTTGTAGATATTGAAGCAAAGGTAGCCATCCATTGCAGCGTAGTGGATGTGGTCTATATCTAGTACATCCCGCTGCCATGCATGACGATGAAACGTGTATGGAGGTTTCTCGAGTTTACCGTATGAAGGATGAACCATGGCTCCTGCCAGGGTCAGCATTGAAGGCTGACGAGAGGACACCAGCCGATTCTTCTGGAGGTCGAAGGTGTTGCCTACAACGAGGCCTATCCGACGCAGGACTTCTTTGTCGTTACCAAAGTCTACAGTAACGAATTTGACTAGGTTTCTCTTGAGGAAGTCCTTAAAATCCTGGCACTCAATGTCGGCATGGCATATGTGGTAGACCAAGCATAAGTCATCCATGCAAACCTGGATCACGGCGGGCTTCTTCCTCTCTTCGTCCTTTAGATCCTTCTCTCGTCCCAGGACTGTGGTGTACTAACATCTAGCCCAGCGACCCACTCATCATCTGAGTGTTCGAACATGCGTCTGAAGCGAGAAAGGCATCCTTTCACCGTCGCGGAAGAACGGGTGTAGATGACATCGAACTCATCGCCGGTGATGGTTCTAACCTTGTACTCACCGCCGATCGTGGAGATTTGGGACGCCATGGATTTGGGAGGAGGGTTAGGATTAGTGGAACTGCCGTAATGTGAATGGACGGGACGACTAGGAGCAAACCGCCGTAGTATTGAAGGACGTGCGGGGACGAGTAGGAGCGAAGTGCCAGCGTGCGAACGGTAGGGTAGTGGCTTTCCATTCTCCCATGATACGGGCTTCCGAGAGCCCTTGGATCTGAGATCGAACGGTTGCATGGCGTGATTCTAGACCTATGGGTGAATATCCTATCCTTGAGGGTTATTCTGCAAATTTTCAGCAACTTAGCATGCGACCGTTTGATCTCAGATCCAAGGGCTGTCAGCAGCCCGTATCATGGTCGAGCCTACCACGACCGTCGCGTCGCTAGCGCGGTCGCGCCCTTGGAGATTTTAACATGGTGCGTTAGGCTATCTGATGTCGGCATGTCATACGTAGTCATCACTTAGTCATTCATACTACAACAAGGTTGGCTATAAGTGTAATTTTTTTACTCCTCTCTATCTCTTTCTTCGTACTCCCTCCGTCCCATAATATAAGAACGTTTTTGACACTAGTGTAGTGCCAAAAACGTTCTTATATTATGGGACACAGGGAGTACTAGTATTTATTGCATTTGCCAAGGAGTGACCTCATTTAATTAGCTATAGACTCAAAATTGTCTTTTCACCTAGGTACACGCGCTTAGCACCGTTTCTTCCTTGGGTCACCAAACTAGTCTCTCTCTTCTTGATTAACTTGCCATATCAGACTTTATGCCTATGTGGCAAGCTTAAGCACCTGTAGGAGCAAGTAAAAGTAAGTACAATAGTGCGCTTTACATGGCATTTTTGCATATGTGGAGGAAAGAGAGGCAAAGAAAAAGTGGAGAAGTGGGCTCTCATGCAAGAGCCAGCCTCTACTATATGGTGGAGCATTGGGAGAGGCACCTGTATGGAGGTGGTCAGGAATCAGGAGACTCACGCCGGTCGTACCGCCGCAGTTAAAATGATAATGGCAAGTCAAATCACGGGGCCCCACCTGTCCAGCAGTAACTTGCTGTCAAATCACACAGCCCTACGTTTGCAGCAGCCTACTCCCTCGTCTTCTCGCGTCTTTGTCGAACCGACTAGGCGGAACTGCCCCGCCTACCGCGCAGGAAAAGCCCCGCCCTCGACTTTTAAATAGTATACAGTATACTAATTTTATATCCATGGATTGCACCCGCGCCATGGAGCAAAGCTTCTAGAAAACGGCGGTACACATGTACGGAGTATACAGCACGCCCGTCGCGTTCGCGTCGCACCCCAGACGGTCGGTCGGTCTGGCACGCTGCTCTCCGAATGGAACGCGCGTCATATTGCGTTTGCACACACATGTGGGACGACAATTGAGAACCGACCATAGGCACACTCCCCGGCCCCGCAAGTCGGGTGACTTAATAGAAGAGGGAGACGAGCGATAGTACTAGAGAAGTGTTGTACTACGTTGGTGCTTGGACGATCCCTGCAAGACACGGAAGATCAGTTCGTCCATGCATGTGACCAGACTCCAGCAGACACGCCTGGATTGGCTATCGTCTACATATCGTGCAGGCTATGTTGTACATGGCTGTAGTTGTGGTGAGAAATCTAAAAAAAGGTTTCTTGTCATCTCGCAAAATTAGGTGTCATGTGCTTCGGATCACTGCGAGGGTTAAACAGCGACAACCGAGTTGGGCTAGTCATTGGGGCACATGCACGAACAGTGACTACTCGGCTGCCATCTAGGTCAAGCCGGCTATGTTAATTAGGATATCTATCGACGGACCCCTTTTCTACTAGTTTATCTTTAATTTGAGCTTTGTTCCTCGTCTAGTTTGTCCGTCGGGATTCATGTTGCATTGAGGATATGATTTCTTGTCATGTGGCATTTTTTCGTGTTATATGTTATAATCCGGCGCTTCAGATCAAAATGACGACAACTGCGCCTCCGGGCCACGTGCATGAAGACTTCTCGACAGTCATTAACGAGGTCAAGCCGGCTCCGGTAGACAAAAGAAAACTAGTACTACTCCACTATATAGGCAGGAGCCTCCGCGCTTGCTTGCTAGTGTTGCTCTCTTCACACTGTCTCGGCCCCTCCAGATCTAAACACGACAGCGGTGGCCACACACACTCTCTCTCTCTGCTCACCGCTGGTCACAGATCCAGCCGGATCCTCTCCGTCGGGGAAGGTGAGAAGGTGCAACGTTCACGCGGTCGTCCACGGCGACGGCTCTAACCCACTGCTGGGCGCGTCCCGACCAGCCTGCCTTGTCGTTCTCTCCCAAGCATCGCTGGCGAGGGAGGGCCTCCGACCCCTTCTTCCTCGCTGCCGTAGTGTGGGCAAATCCGACATCCCGCCGCCCACCTAGCGACATCCCGGCGACCATCAGGTATAACTTCCTTCGTAACCGGCCTTGCTCTACTTCTCGAGCTCCTGACGTCGCTGCATTTGTATTTTTTACTATTTCTCAGGCCCCCTCGTAGATAGGATCGATCGGCTGTTCGAAAACCACCTAATTTTGTTACATTTAAGAGATAAAACTAGTTCATGCACTCGAATCTAGTACTACTTGTTCAAACAAGGAAGAAAGGGGGTGGGGGTGGGGGAGGATTTGTTACCTGAATCTAGGACTTGGTCGAAAGAGGAAATAATGGGGGCGAAAAGTAGCAGAGACTGGCTATCCAACTGGTCTCTAGGTCTAATAGGGAAATAAAGGGAAACGCAGTACAAACTCAATATAAACCCGATCTATTGGTTAAAAAGGAAAGAAAGTGGGGACTGGGGGACAAGTCAACAGAGTAAGTCCAACACTAGATTTGCTAGCCTCACACAGTATAAGGTGGCTATACCGAACAAAAATGGGACCAACCCAGATATCCTGTTCTGATGTTTGTTGCCCCGAGCCACTCTTATGTAATGCCACTGGTAAAATGTAGCAGTCACACTGTTAAAAGTAAGGACACGTTAAACCAATTTTGTTTTCAATATAATGCCTCCAGTAATATGAATCAATGGCACTTCTTTACATGTCCTGCTAAAATTTCCCATTAAGATAAGTTGGTTCTTTTCCTTAGAAATGCAACTGTCCTGGTCCGCCTACTCTCCCGTGCCCAAAGTAATGTCGTATTTAACGGTTGTCATAGTTAATCCTAATGCCCACACTAATATCTAGCAATGACAGTGCTTTAGAAATTGCTACTGTCCTTGTAGGATTGCCATTCAGATAAGGAAGATGCTTCTTTTCATTTGATGCATGTTTCATCACTTGTTAGTCACCCTCCTTTCCACCTTTTTTGTGCAAACAGAGATATACATTTCACGCTCGATCTTAGTTGAACTGCACAAATGATATCCAAATTATAGTTGAGCATTCCAGGAGCTTCACAACCAACCTTGATGTTGCTCAATTTTATTGCAACTAATGAAGAAGAAGCTCTGTGGGTTTCGTTTTCTGATGGAAATGGAACCGGGGCTGGAGCCCTTTTCTTAAAAAAAATTGAAGAAGAAGCTGCTAGCTCACGGGACATTGCTTCATTTTAGGTGAACTGCACCAAAAGGTCCCATGAATTGAATCATCCATGTTGGTGACTGAAAGAGCCAGCTTCAGCATCCCAGTCTAAGCACCCCCGGCCTCCATCCTTGCGACGCACGGTACACCTCGTTTGCCACCTGCTCGACCCTAGTGTCACTGATAATATGAAGTAATAATACAGTTAAAATAGAGCGAGTGTCATATCTATCATTTCATTTCCAATGTAGATAAAGAAAGTGCTTCTCTTTGTTAATGTATGTTTCATCAACTAGTCCCATTGTTAATGTTTAAGCATTTCTGCAAACTGGGGTGCTTAATTTTAGTTGATATGTACAAAAATAGAGATTTGAATGTCTCAAGGCGCCTCCTTGTACTACTGCTGTACACTGATGTTCATCACTGGCAGAAGTTGTATCTGGGAGACTTCGGACGATGTCCAGTATGAGGTGTACCGTATGAGGCGTCGCAGGGCCCATCTCGCCCTCGCAGCATGGCATACTATGATACTATCGCAATATTTTCTTCTATTTATTTTGTGTGTTTCATCAACTATTGCCACTATAATGTAATCACACTTTTTCATTATCTGTGCAAACAGGGTTATTCAGCTGCATTTTGGTGAAACTGCACAAATGTACGTATGGAACCGACATATATGCAGAGTGCGAGGTGTGCCAAGTAAAAATTACCGACACCAACCATGCTGCATGCACGGATTGGCATCCACCACCAGTGGGATGTGTGGCGCTCTTTGTGGACGGATCTTTCTCGGCAGCAAATCGTCTAACCAAATACTAGTAGCTTATATTGGGAGTTTTCTAGGGAGTACTCTTTTCTGAAAGAAGCACCAATCTATTTTTCTTTATGTGTACACTGTGTCACAACTTTGACCCAAAGGTCCAGAGCTATTTTAGGGTGATTGGCGTAGTACTCGGAGACTGATTGTAAGCATGATTTTCATTAGCTGTCACACTGATTGTAAGCATGAGCAGGTGGAAGATTAGGTTAGTGTGAAGCTTACCTTAAACCCTACCGCCACCGTTGAAACGAGGCGAGCGTCGAGGGAACCGTGGAGAACGGCGGGGAAGCGACGTCACGCCATCCGGCCTCCTCTTGCGGTGGGACAACGAATACTCCTGTGGCTCCGGCTGGCTCTGCACCCTCACGAACGGCACACCATACTTGATCAATTCGTTATCCTCTGGGTGCTCGACCTTCGACCCATACGCCCACCACCTCCGCCTGACTGTCGCCTCGGGCGAATCTGTCTGCTCCATCGCCCAGAGGAGATACTCGATGAAGTCAGAGGACTGCGGCGTGATTGCCGCCGAGGAGTACATGTACATCGCCGCCCTCATCGCCGCCGTCTCGCTCTTTCGCATACATTGCCACATGGCCCGCACCGTCCTCGAAATCTCCCACTCATTGTCAAACCAACTAAGGATCTCCTTCAACCTGGCTAACTTTGCCTGGTCGCCGCCGGCGATCTGCCTGATTCGCTGCTGCATCCTCTCCATAGATGTCCTTCTGAGTGGTCCGGTGCTTGCTTTGGAAGATGGGAGGAGAGACGGTGGTCTTGCAATAGAGAAGAGGGAGAGGCGAGACGGTGGTTTTGGAATGGAGATGATGGAGAGGAGAGGAGGTGGTTTTGCAATGGAGAAGATCAGAAGAGGGAGAGGCGAGACGGTGGTTTTGGAATGGAGATGATGGAGAGGAGGGGAGGTGGTTTTGCAATGGAGAAGATCAGAAGAGGGAGAGGCGAGACGGTGGTTTTGGAATGGAGTTGATGGAGAGGAGAGGAGGTGGTTTTGCAATGGAGAAGAGGGAGAGGAGCGTGCGGCAGCGATTTAGGATTGGACGAGAGGGCCGGCGCGCTGTGACTGGATCAAAGTCAAAATCAATTTACCCTTCAATTAAGAAAGAGACCCCACATTAACTAGTCTCCCTTTTATTCTGGGTCATAATTGACCATGATTTTCGCACATAAAATATATGTTATACGTTGCAAAAATAATATAATTTGAAAGTACATTCAGATACGAACCAAATGATACAATTTTTTGTGACATGCATTCACATTTTGCTTGTCAAATACAGTACGTGGTGAAACTTTGACCGAAAATACGCAAAACAAAAAAAATACTTCCAAGACTAGTGCCGCTCTTCCACTCTTCTCCTCTTAAACCACCGCCGCTCCTCTCCTCTTCCATTTCAAAACCACCACCCCTCCTCTCCTGTTCCAGTCCAAAACCAGCGTCGCTCCTCTCCCGTTCTAATCCAAAACCAGCGCTGCTCCTCTCCTCTTCCATTCAAAAACCACCGCCGGCGAGTGAAGGTGCTGTGGAGAAGTAGATCGATGGAGGAGTACAACCGATATGTGAGGATCGCAGACGGTGACCCTGTGAAGCTAGCTAGGATGTTGGAGATACAGTCTTGGTTTGACAACAAGGGCCAACTAGCGGCGACGGCGACATCCATGGCCAAATATCTGCAACAGAGCGAAAAGGCGGCGATACTCCCGGAGGGAGTCGCGCCAGAGTACATAGAGCTGCTCCTCTGGGCCATGGAGCAAACAGATTCACCGAATCCGATCGTGAGGGAGCGGTGGTGGGAGTATCGATCCCAGATGGAGCATCCACCAGAGATTGAAGGATCGAGCATATACAGGGTGCTGTTTGTGAGGGTGTCCTGCCAGAGCGAGCCGGTGGAGTCTTCGTCGACTGAACCCAACTGCAAGAGGATAAAAGCAGTTGGCCCGACGACGCTTCCCCGCCATCGGCTCCGTCGCCGTTCACATCGTCTCATGGGGCGACTGTCTGCTGCCGAGGAATAGGAGGGGGCTTCCCCCCAGCCCAATAGTCGGGCAGGTTGTGAATTGTCAGGAGGAGCTTAGGGTTGTCAGTATTTGCAGGTCGTGAATTGTGTTTTGTGTTGTGTATTTTGAGAGTACTTTTAGATATGAATGTCTTTTGAATTTCAGATTTGCAGTATTGAGCATATGAAGTATTTTATGAATTCTAGAGATATATTTTTAGCACTTAAAAAAATGTAGTTCCATAGGAGTATAAAAGTGCAGACAATGTGATTCTCAGAGAAGAAACTACAAGTTTCAGTTTCAGATAAGAAACTGCAAGTTCAGTTTCAGATAAGAAACTGCACCTTTCAGAGTCAGAGCATTTATATTAACACGGCCTTTTCAAACAAGGTTAACATCATGTTGGAAGTTTTATTCATGGTCGAAAATGGAAGTACCAACCAGTTAACATCATGCTGATCAACATTCATGCATAGCACATCTTCATATGATGCACAGTCAAAATGCCCACACAATGTCGAGTGTGCGAAACACAGAGAAAACGAGGGACGAAGTTTTGGCAAGTGTTGGACGTGGTTTTGGGCTGCCCCGTCTAGGCCTTCTCCCTCCTCTCCGCGGCCGGCTCTGCTGCCGCGCAGGCCTCACCGCCCCACCATACTCCCATCGCTGGCCTAGCCATCCCTCTACTCAGCCACACCTGCTGTTATTCTCCGGCGACGGCAGACGAACCAGTAAACCCTCGTACAGTCGTACTCCCCTCCGCGTGGGAAACAACTGCCGAGTCTTCCCTGCCTCCGTGTCGTTCCCTTCCTAGGCCTCGTCGTCGTCCACCGCCCTGGTGCTCTCGGCACGGCCTGGTCAACGTGGTCAAGGACCGACATGCATCTGAAGTGGACTGTACGTGGAGAGGCCGACAGCTGGGTCCACGGCCGCACGCAAGGAAATGCCTCCTTATTACGCGCAAAATAATTATTCCTCCACCTGACATCAGGGACCCACCGAAAGGGCCTCTGTATTTCGCGAAAAAAACGTTACCGCCGCTGACAGCTCGGACCCACCAGCTATATCTTCGCACGCAAGGAAGTGCCTCCTTATTACGCACAAAAAAATGAATACTCCCCCTGCTAGCTGGGACCCACCATGGTGGGAGGCTGACTTGATGGCCTACTAAGTTGACTGGGATGGGGGCCTTTGTCAACTTTAGTCAATATGAACGATTCTAGCTCCAGTGACTGTACGATGTCCATCCAACGGCCGTAGTGCTTCTTCAACCTCTGGTCTTCTTGCTCCAGCCGCCCAAAGCAGCGCCGGTCGTGCCGCATGCTCTTGCCTCCCGTGGCCAGCTATGCTACCGCGGGGGCCTCACCGCCCCCTACTATTCCCACCGCTGGCCAGGCCCTGCGGCGACGGCAACCTCACACCGCAGCCGAACCAGTGAACCCTTGTACTCCTCTCCGCGCGGGCTTCCACTGCCGCGTCTTCCCCGGCTCCGCGTCGTCCTCTTCCTAGGCCTCGCCATCGTCCACCGCCGTGGTGCTCTCCGAGCGGCATGGTCAACGTGGTCAAGGAACGACTTCCATCGGAAGAATACTGTACGTGGAGAGGCTGACAGCTGGGTCCACGGCCACAGCCCAGTTTTTTTGTGATTTGCCAAGTAAGTCGCTTTGTCAGGCCTATTGGGCTGCAAATCTTTCAAGACGAGGAGAGCTTTCCTTCGGCTGGCCGAGAAAATGGCCCATTAGTAATGAGAAATGGGCTGTACATTTTTAAAACACATCAAACCAGCAATTAGTTTCAAATATCTTTTTTTTCATTTCGAGATTTTAAATTACATTAATTTTTATGCGTGGAGAATTTGTTGGATTTTATATTGATATACATTTATTTTTAAAATCAGTTTGAATGTGAGTCGAAATTTCGGGATTAAAAACAGTTCGGACCGCACCGAAATATGCAAAATTTCGTATAATTTTTTAACCGTGGCCACAATATGGGCTGTAATGCTAACAAAAGATTATGGACTCCAACAAAACCTTAATAATTAGCAAATGGGCTGTAAATTATTAGAAATAATGGCAGATGGGCTGTATGCTATTTTCCACATATTTGAGGCTTTCCTAAAAAAAGGTTGACGCACAAGCAGTGACTGTTGAATGGCCATCCAACAGCCGTCGTGCTTCTTCAATCTCTGCTCTTCCTGCTCCAGCCGCTCAAACAAGCACCGGCGGGACTGCCTGCTCCCTCCTCCCCGCAGCCGGCTCTGCTGCCGCGCATGCCTCAACGCCCCACCATACTCCCATTGCTGGCCTAGCCATCCCTCTACTCACCCACACCTGCTGTTATTCTCCGGCGACGGCAGACGAACCAGTAAACCCTTGTACAGTCGTACTCCCCTGGGAATCAACTGCCGAGTCTTCCCTGCCTCCGTGTCGTTCCCTTCCTAGGCCTCCCCGTCGTCCACCGCCCTGGTGCTCTCGGCGCGGCCTGGTCAACGTGGTCAACGACCGACATGCATCTGAAGTGGACTGTACGTGGAGAGGCCGACAGTTGGGTCCACGGCCGCACGCAAGGAAATGCCTCCTTATTACGCGCAAAATAATGATTCCTCCACCTAACATCAGGGACCCATCGAAAGGGCCTCTGTATTTCGCGAAAAAAACGTTACCGCCGCTGACAGCTCGGACCCACCAGCTATATCTTGGCACGCAAGGAAGTGCCGCCTCATTACGCACAAAAAAATGAATACTCCCCCTGCTAGCTGGGACCCACCATGGTGGGACGCTGACTTGTGGGCCTACTAAGTTGACTAGGATGGGGGCCTTTGTCAACTTTAGTCAATATGAACGATTCTAGCTCCAGTGACCGTACGATGTCCATCCAACGGCCGTAGTGCTTCTTCAACCTCTGGTCTTCTTGCTCCAGCCGCCCAAAGCAGCGCCGGTCGTGCCGCATGCTCCTGCCTCCCGTGGCCGGCTGTGCTGCCGCGGGGGCCTCACCGCCCCCTACTATTCCCACCGCTGGCAAGGCCCTGCGGCGACGGCAGCCTCACACCGCAGCCGAACCAGTGAACCCTCGTACTCCTCTCCGCGCGGCTTCCACTGCCGCGTCTTCCCCGGCTCCCCGTCGTCCTCTTCCTAGGCCTCGCCGTCGTCCACCACCCTGGTGCTCTCGGTGCGGCGTGGTCAACATGGTCAAGGAACGACTTCCAGCGGACATGGACTGTACGTGGAGAGGCTGACAGCTGGGTCCACGGCCGCAGCAAGGAAGTGCCTCCTTATTACACGAAAAATAATGATTCCTCCACCTGACAGCTGGGACCCACCGGACGGGCCACAGTATTTCGTGAAAAAAACGTTTCCCCCTGACTGCTGGGACCCACCAGCAACATCTTCGCACGCAAGGAAGTGCGTCCGGGCAAAAAGAAAATGATTCGCCCCCCAGACTACTGGGAACCACCAGCTACATCTTCGCAGGCAAGGAAGTGCCTGACAGTCGGGACCCACCTGGTCGAAGCGTACGTAGCGCTGTCATTCTGGTCATGAACGTGTACGTACATATATACTGGTGGATGTAGAGGCGCGCACGTGTCGTAGTAGAGGCGCGTACGTGTCGTAGTAGAGGCGCGCACGTAGCATGTACACGTACGTACAACGGCCAGGGTGCAAGAAAGAAAATACGGCCACGTATGTGTACATACGGGCGGGGTCTCAAACGCCTACTCGCGCATACGTATGGCCAGGGCTCGTGTATATGGCTGGGTCGGACGGAGAAACAGCGTCGTCGTCGTCGTGTTCATGGGGAGGCAACGGAATGCGTCGTGTTCATGGGGAGGCAACGGAATGCGTCGTGTTCATCGGGAGGCAACGGAACGCGTGGGAGCCAACCGGCTGGGTCGGAACGGAATGCGTGGTCATGTTCATCGGGAGGGTTTGGACGGAACAGGCGATGGAAACGAGGCCTGGCGTACCGCACAACGGAGGAAATGGACCTCCTACGTTCGGAACGGGGTCCTGTTGATCGGGAGAGGTGTGGCGTACCGCAAAACGGACGAAACGGACCTCCTACGGTCGAAACGGGGGTCCTGTTGATCGGGAGGGGTGTGGCATACCGCAAAACGGACGAAACGGACCTCCTACGGTCGAAACGGGGGTCCTGTTGATCGGGAGGGGTGTGGCATACCGCAAAACGGACGAAACGGACCTCCTACGGTCGAAACGGGGGTCCTGTTGATCGGGTGGGGTGTGGCGTACCGCAAAACAGACGAAACGGACCTCCTACGGTCGAAACGGGGGTCCTGTTCATCGGGAGGGGTGTGGCGTACCGCAAAACGGGACTCCACGGGATACTGTTCATCTCCACCGTCGACCTCCTCCAGCCTCCATGGGCTACCGTCGACCTCCTCCAGCCTCCATGGGCTCCTGTTCATCCAGCCTCCACCACGCGCTACTCCACCGGCTACTGTTCAACCACCTCTCCACGGGCACCCCTCCACCGTCTACTGTTCATCCATCCCTCCACACCACGGGGTCCTGTTCAACCACCCCTCCACGGGCACCCCTCCACCGTCTACTGTTCATCCAGCCCTCCACCACACCACGGGGTCCTGTTCATCCAGAGGCAACGCCACCGCTCACTGTTCATCCAAACCCCCCTGCAACGCTCACTGTTCATCCCAGAGGCAGCATCGATCGGCTTCAGTTAGCAGCAGTAGCGAAGGAATCGGTCGATCGGGTTCAGTTAACAGCCATCGATCGATCCCTCGGGTTCAGTAACGCGTAGCCTGCAGTGCAATCGCTCAGGTTCAGTTAGAGCCCAATGCCTCGCTCGGGTCCAGTTAGAGCCAACGCCTCGCACACACGCGCGTACGTGTACGAGAGAAACGCGCATCGCTCGGCCCCCGACCTCCCACCGTAACCGGGAACTCGCCGAAATTTTCCTCGCCCTTGCTTCTACCACGATTTTTTCCGTCATGGATGGCCCAAAGAATGTCATGCAGCTGCGTCTCCGGCCCGCCCAGGACGAAAAGCCCATTTTCTGTCATGATTTTTTGTCATAGAAGTAGGAGCCCACCACATCTATGATGATACCGTGTTTTGTCACAATTATCGTCATGAAGTGTCATATGTATGACAGAAAAAAAATTCGTTCGGCCCAAAATGTCACGGATGTGTCTTTTTTTTGTAGTGCTGGATTGATACCTTGGTTCTCAAAAACTGAGGGAAATACTTCCGCTACTTTGCTGCATCACCCTTTCCTCTTCAAGGGAAAACCAACGCAGTGCTCAAGAGGTAGCACCCACATCGGCTGGGAATGGCGCTGGTGTGCGGCGATACGGCGCCGGAGGAACTCCTTCATCACCTTGGGCGCGGTCACACAAAGATCCTTCAGCCTCCTCAGCCGGAACCAGACGAAGGAGAGGCGGGAGCTCACGAGCTCCTCGTGACCCCAGCCGAAGCTGGGGACGTGATGACCCACAAGTGTAGGGGATCTATCGTAGCCTTTTCGATAAGTAAGAGTGTCGAACCCAACGAGGAGCAGAAGGAAATGATAAGCGGTTTTCAGCAAGGTATTCTCTGCGAGCACGGAAATTATCGGTAACAGATAGTTTTGTGAAAATGTAATTTGTAACAGGTAACAAGTAATGAAAGTAAATAAGGTGCAGCAAGATGACACAATCCTTTTTGTAGCAAAGGACAAGCCTGGACAATTTCTTATATGAAGGAAAACGCTCTCGAGGACACATGGGAATTATCGTGAAGCTCGTTTTCATCACACTCATATGATTCGCGTTCATTACTTTGATAATTTGGTATGTGGGTGGACCGGTGCTTGGGTGCTGTCCTTTCTTGGACAAGCATCCCACTTATGATTAACCCCTATTGCAAGCATCCGCAACTACAAAAGAAGTATTAAGGTAAATCTAACCATAGCATGAAAAATATGGATCCAAATCAGCCCCTTACGAAGCAACTCATAAACTAGGGTTTAAGCTTCTGTCACTCTAGCAACCCATCATCTACTTATTACTTCCTAATGCCTTCCTCTAGGCCCAAACAATGGTGAAGTGTCATGTAGTCGACGTTCACATAACACCACTAGAGGAAAGACAACATACATCTCATCAAAATATTGAACGAATACCAAATTCACATGACTACTTATAGCAAGACTTCTCCCATGTCCTCAGGAACAAACGTAACTATTCAGAGATCATATTCATGTTCATAATCAGAGGGGTATTAATGTGCATAATGGATCTGAACATATGATCTTCCACCAAATAAACCAACTAGAAACAACTACAAGGAGTAATCAACACTACTAGTAACCCACAGGTACCAATCTGAGGCTTTGGGACAAAGATTGGATACAAGAGATGAACTAGGGTTTTAGAGGAGATGGTGCCACTAGTAGAAAACTGGGCTTTGGTCACAGGGCAATATTCACATTAGTCCCGGTTCAGTCACGAACCGGGACTAATGTGAGCATTGGTCCCGGTTCGTGCGGCCAGGGGCCTGCCGGGCCTCGTGGGGGCATTGGTCCTGGTTCGTCCGGACCCTTTGGTCCCGGTTGGTGGGACAAACTGGGACCAATGGGCCACGCTCCCGGCCCACCACCCTTTAGTCCCGGTTCCACCGCCGCCAGGCTGCCCAAATCGCTCGCGCGCTCCTCGTCGCCGTCGCCGCCGCCGGCCGCCATCCCCGTCTCGCCGTGCCCCTGCCCCGCGCCCGAGCCCACGCCGGCCGCCGCCCCGTGCCCCTGCCCCGTCCCCGAGCACGCACAGCCGCGCCCCTACGCCCCGGCCCGCCCCCACCATTGTCGTGTCGCCGGCGCCCGCTCCCACTGCCGCCCCTGCCTCGACGCCGCCCCTCCTCCCCGTTCGGTCCGGCTCCGGCGACCCCCTTTCCTCCCTCCCCCTCGATCCTCTTCATATAATTTTTTCATATAATTTTTTTTCATATGCATATGTTGATTATATGGATGGATGGATGATGTATATGTTCATTATATGGATGGATGGATGATGTATGCTTTTTTCATATAATTTTTGTAGGCAGATTTTTAGAATTTTTTAGGCAGATTTTTAGAATTTTTTGTGTATGTATGTTATGTTTATATGTATGTATGTATGTATGTATGTATGTATGTTTATATGTATGTATGTTTATATGCAAAGCATATGCAAAGAAAATGTATGAATGGTCATATGCAAAGAAAAATGTATGTATGGTCATATGCAAAGAAAATGTATGTATGTATGTTCATATGAAAGAAAAATGTATGTATGTATGTTCATATGCATATGCAAAGAAAATGTATGTTCATATGCATATGCAAAGAAAATGTATGTTCATATATATGATGATATGTTCATGTATGAGTATATGTATGTATATATGTTCTCTGTGTATATATATGTTCATGTATATATGCAAAAGATAGATTTTTACAAAAGTTAGGATTTTTTCTGTTCATAGATTTTTTTGGTGATATTAATTATTGTAGAATATGCAAATGTTTGTATATTCATATGAACAATGCATTAGGCAAAACCTTTACAGTTTTTCGAAATTTTCTATTTGAACAGTTTTTTATGAATGAGAGGAAAAAGGAAAATAAGAAGAGGAAGAAAGGAGAAGAAGAGGAGAGGAAGAAGAGGAGAAATAAATAAGAACAGGAAAAAAGAAGAAAAAGAAGAGGAGAAGAAGAAAGGAATAGAGGAGAGAAGAAGAAAAAATAGATCTTCTCCTCTATTCCTTTTCTTCTTCTCCTCTTTTTATTTCTTCTTCGTTTTCTTATGTTTTATCGGGTCTGTCGTCGTCGATATACCCCTCTCCCGATAACTTCAACACGAGGGGGGGGGTCGATATACCCCCTCCCCGATAATATTATTTTCCCATGTACGTATGTCGTCGTTGTCGATATAACCCCCTCCCGATAACTTCAACACGTGGGGGGGGGGGTCGATATACCCCCTCCCCGATAACATTATTTTCCCATGTTTGTATGTCGTCGTTGTCGATATATATAACTCCCTCCCAGATAACTTCGACATGATGGATGGTCGATATTTATACCCCCTCTCGACCGTGATAACTTATACCACGGGAGCACCCCCGGCCCTCTCGCTCGACCAAAACTCTCGAGGACACCCAAACCCTAGAAAAAAATGATGTCGGTCTCCTACCCCTTTCCGCCGCGCCACTACCCTTGAAGCGTTGCCGAGGCCACCCCAAACCCGGAATAAGCTAGGTCTACGTTTAAACTAATATATCCACCTGCTGTCATGTTTGTGTAATAATTGCCATGTTGTAATATTTGCAGAAACAATGGAGCACGGACGAGACGAAAGCAGAAGAGGTGTTGGGGGACATAATCTTAGCCGGAGGTGATATCTTGTCGTATCTTAACGACAATGATGGTCTGGAAGAACAGGGTGAAGAAGCAGGCTACGGTGATCGAAGAGTGGAGGAGGAAAGACATGATTATGATGGCTCCGGTGACCCAATGCTGGTGCAAGAAGGAGCCCGTGGTGACGGCTTCGGTGACCGAACAGAGTCCGGCCAGGTAAATATATTAGTTAAGCCTGTGCTGACTAGCTAATTGATGCATTCATTGTTTTGGTATGTACACATATTAATTAACACTTGTCTTTCTTCTTTTTTCTAGCCCTCCGGATCGACCACAACTGCGGTAAAGAGACGAGGCCCGAAGAGAAAGTTGCGCTCGGATGAAAGGTTTGAGATCACAGCAATCGCGCGCGACGGCCAACCGAGTGAACCCATCCGGACAAAGGATGCATTTGCTGCTCAGTGCGGGGTTCTAGTTAGGGACAAGATCCCGATCAGCATCCACCAATGGTATAAGCCTAAGAAGGAAGACCCTGAGGTGTCTTATGTCAATGATATGCAGAAAGATGATCTTTGGACTGAGCTGATGGAAAATTTCACCCTACCGCCAGAGGAGGATCCGGAGAAGCCAGTTAAAGAGCAATTAATCAAGTCTCATGCTCTTTAGAAGATGGCAGACCTATTCAGGAGGTCGAAGAATGAGCTGAAAACGTTTGTCGACAAAGAAGAGACACCAGAATTCATCGGCCGGTATGAGAAGATCAGAGATCACTGGCCCGCATTTGTGGCCCACAAGACATCGGAAAAGAGTAAGAAGATGTCAGCGACAAACAAGAAGAATGCTGCGAAGAAGAAGCTTCACCATCGCACGGGGTCAGGTGGCTACCTCAAAGCCCGACCTAAGTGGGCCAAGGCTGAGAATGATCTGCTTGAAAAAGGGATCGAACCACAGACAATGAACTGGACAGACCGTTGCCGGACTTGTTTCTTCGGGGCTGGCGGAACCTTGGACCCTGTATCAGGGAGGTGCGTTTGGACGAACGAGCTTTTGAGAATACCAGTCAAGAAGATTCAGCAATATATCGATGCAGCACAGGAAGGGACGTTCGTTCCAGACAGAGAGAACGACGAGCTCACAATGGCCCTCGGGAATCCTGAGCACCCTGGACGGACACGAGGCACGCCAGGCTCCGTTCCGTGGAAGGTTGGTTTTCCGGACGCGGGCGGTTACAAAAGCCAGGAGAGGAGGAAAAAAGTGGAGCAGATCCAAATTCAGAAGCTGCACGAAAGGGTTCAAGCGCTAGAGGAACGAGACGGCAATCGACATGCCGAAACTGCCCCTGAAGCTACACCGCCATCTCAGCGGAGAAGCAGCGTGGCTTCCACCGAGCTGCTTCAGCTGGAGCATGCGGCTCCTGCTAGCTACCCCGTGGATGCTATCACGGAGTCTCAACATTGCCACCTTATGGCGGAATGGCAGAACTTCAAAGTCAAGGCGGCTGTTGGCTCTGTTTTACCTCCTGAACCCGGTGCAACCTACCACTGCCGGCCGATTCCAGAAGGATATGCTAGGGTGATGGTGGATGAAATAATGGAGGGATTTGAGGAGCTCCAGCTTGACCACCCTACCGGTGAAGGGGAGACTCGGCTGGTTTCTGCTCTGAAGACTCCATGCCTATGGCGGAAGGAGCTCATCAAGCTTCCGAACTCGATGGCTCCGGCGAGTAAGGGCACTCTGCCTTCTCCTCCGCCTCCTCCTCCGGTGAGTGATCAGGGCACTCAGCCTCCTTCTCCGGTGCGTGGCGGCACTCCGCCTCCTTCTCCGCCTGCGCCGGTGCGCCAGAGCAGCCATCCTCCTCCTTCTCCACCTCGTCAGCAAGGGCGGAAGAGACCCGCCGCCGCTGCGGCTGCTCCGACGCGTCGTAGTCCTTCTCCTCCGCCTCGTAAGCAAGGAAAGAAGACAGCCGCAACTGCTCCGTCTGCTCTACCGGCGTCTAGCAGTACAGCTGCCAGAGGCGGGAGGCAATACAGATTCGGTCCTTCTCTAAAGACTCCAGAGAAATTACCATACGAGAGGACCGAGGAGGAAACCAGGAAGATCGTGCGAGCCGAAGTGACAAATTTCTTTGAAGGCGTGAAAGCAAAGAAACATCCACCTCCGGAGGAGAAGGTAGATCCGGTGAAAGCAAAGCGCACTCTAGCTGCCCTGACAAAACCACCAAAGTCTCCGCCGAGAGGCAACTATGAGCGCATTCTTGCAAAGACATATGCCAAAGCGAAGCGGTCGGGAAGTACTGTCAGTGATCAAAGGTTAAAAGAATGACGAGCTGGGAAAAAAATTGCCCAGCTCCGCGAACAAGCGAACCAATCGTGCCCCCCGCTCAAGGTGTCAAAAGACATCGTCCCTAATGATCCGAGGATGGTGCCCGGTTATAGAAATCTTGGAGATTACCTGCCCGACGATGTACATTATGCAATCATGGAGGTGGACGAACACAAATACCATTACGGGAAGCCTCTCGTCAAAGATGAAAGATCTCTAACAACGATGATGCGAAGATTACATGATTGGTACATGAAAACCTGCAGAGAGTCTGATGGGACGAGTACTTTGACGCTGAGAGTTAAACCGGAGCATGACCTCGTTGGAATTGAACTGCTGAATGTTCCATTTGAGGATTTCTTCCAGTTTTACAATCAAAAGGCCCTCGATAAAACAACGATCACTTGCTACTGTCTGCAAGTAGTACTACTTCTGTCATTAAGTCTCTCTATATAGGTCAACTCTTTCATTGCATGTATTTATAATTATCCTCACTATATTATGCAGATTGAAGATCGCCGAATTGAAGAAAAGACAAATCGGTGATATTGGGTTCATTAACACAAATCTCATAGATGCATATACGGTTGAAAACCATCCCAAAGAAGCCGAGGCCAACTTGCTACAATCGTTGGTATTAAATCAAAACAAAGATATAATACTCTTTCCTTACAACTTCAAGTGAGTGTTACTGTCTTGTGCATATTCGGTTTCCCTTATTAGTCCAGGTTATGGTAATGTAATTGATGACTTATGCATGCATGCGCAGCTTCCACTATATTCTCCTAGAGATTAAGCTTGAGCAGGGAGTAGTAACCGTCTTAGACTCGAGACGAAAAGATCCCCAGGACTATGCGAACATGACTCAAATGCTCGAGAAGTAAGTTAAATCGATCATTATCCACCATATCAGCAACTTTGTTCATTTCCTGATATCAATTAATTGTTTTCTTTGTCTCGCAGGGTTTGGAGAAAATTCACCACAAAAGCTCCGGGACTGCCGAAGAAGCTGCAATTTAAACACCCGAAAGTAAGTACTATAGTAGCATGTTCCGCGCATCTCCTAGTGATTCAAGCGCTAGTTTCATCAATACCATTTAGCATGCTTGCTTATCAGTTTGATTGACCTCTATTTCTTGTAAAGTGGTTGTGGCAGGAACCCGGGAATAATTACTGTGGATACTACGTTTGTAAGTCCATCCGCTACACAACCTGTGAGCGGGGCTACACCGAAGAACAATATGAAGTGCGTAAGCAATAATATTCACAATTTTATTTTATTACCATCATTTGTGTTGAGTTTCATTTATTCATATATATATGTATTGACCCCCTTCTTCAAATTACATGTTTCGGAAGCGGGATGAACTCCTAGCACCAGATCGTATGCGAGGAATTCAAGAGGAATTGGCGGCATTCTTCCTTGACCACGTGATCGCTGAAAA
The DNA here is from genome assembly GCF_002575655.3 of Aegilops tauschii subsp. strangulata. Lineage (NCBI taxonomy): Eukaryota > Viridiplantae > Streptophyta > Magnoliopsida > Poales > Poaceae > Aegilops > Aegilops tauschii. The sequence continues at coordinate 346,337,815 of NC_053035.3, read as the reverse complement.
CAGAGAATACTATGTGGACCCTGTGTTCCTACAATTTAATTAGGAGATTGTATTGTAAGAGATAATTATTGTATATATGTAGCCGGTAGTGTCGGATAGATATACGAGAACTTGTTGTTTGACCAATCTCTCGGAGAAGGAGAGGTGGTCGATATCACTTCTCTCTGTATGCATATGTTCATGACGATCTTCTGTTTCCTTCATTTGATTACTAGCTAGCATGTCTAGTCCTCTCCATACGTATATAGTACGTAGCGTCGACCAAGCACGGAGATAAGAGAGGACACTTCTCTCTATTAATTAGCTAGCTAACACAATATATGAAACACCTAAATTAACCCCCCAAAACCCCTAAACCACCCCCTTTCAAAAAAACAAAAACCTCAGCTCCTGCCAGCTGCTAACGCGTGGATGCCTATTGGTCCCGGTTGGTGACACCAACCGGGACAAAATGCCCTGCATATTGGTCCCGGTTGGTGACACCAACTGGGACAAAATGCCCTGCCTATTGGTCCTGGTTGGTGGCACCAACCGGGACGAAAGGCCCCCCTGCCTGGGCTGGCAGCAGCGGCCACGTGGAGGACCTTCTATCCCGGTTCGTGTAAGAACCGGGACTAAAGGGTTAGGGCTTTAGTAACGACCCTTTAGTCCCGGTTCGAAAACCGGGACAAAAGGCCCTTACAAACCGGGGTAAAAGCCCCTTTTCCTACTAGTGTGCTGGAGAAGATGTTGATGGAGATTAACCCCCTCCCGATGAGAGGATCATTGGTGATAATGATGGCGATGATTTCCCCCTCCCGGAGGGAAGTTTCCCCGACAGAACAGCTTTGCCGGAGCCCGAGATTGGTTCCGCCAAGGTTCCGCCTCATGGCGGCGGAGTTTCTTCCCGTAAGGTTGCTTATGTTTTTTTCTCGAACGAAAGACTTCATATAGTAGAAGATGGGCACCGGAGGCCTGCCAGGGGGCCCATGAGGCAGGGGTAGGGCGCGCCCCCACCCTCGTGGCCAGGGTGTGGGCCCCCTCTGGTACTTTCTTCACTCAGTATTTTTTATTAATTCCAAAAATGACTTCCGTGGAGTTTCAGGACTTTTGGAGTTGTGTAGAATAGGTCTCTAATATTTGCTCCTTTTCCAGCCCAGAATTCCAGCTGCCGGCATTCTCCCTCTTCGTGTAAACCTTGTAAAATAAGAGAGAATAGGCATAAGTATTGTGGCATAACGTGTAATAACAGCCCATAATGCAATAAATATCAATATAAAAGCATGATGCAAAATGGACGTATCAACTCCCCCAAGCTTAGACCTCGCTTGTTCTCAAGCGGAAGCCGATAACGATAAATATGTCCACATGTTTAGAGATAGAGGTGTCGATAAAATAAAATACGGACATGAGGGCATCATGATCATTCTTATAACAGCAACATATATATATATATATATATATATATATTGTCATATGATTTCTTATGCTCAAGTAATAATCTATTGATAATGTCAAGTATGAATCAGAAACTTCATTGAGAACCAACAAACTATAATCTCAGTCATTGAAGCAATTGCAATTTATCATAACATCGGAAAGAGTCAATATAAGAGCTTTTCAGCAATTCCACATACTCAACTATCATTTAGTCTTTCACAATTGCTAACACTCACTCAATACTTATGGGTATGGAGTTTTAATCGGACACGGAGAAAGATAGGGGCTTATAGTGTTGCCTCCCAACCTTTTACCTCAAGGGTAATGTCAAAAATAATAATTCATGTTACCTTACATCAAATTGGATATATATATATAACAGGATCTTTCCAACACAATGTGCTTGCCAAAGGATAAAATGTAAAAAAGGAAAGGTGAAGATCACCATGACTCTTGCATAAGGAATAAGACAAAAGTAAAAGATAGGCCCTTCGCAGAGGGAAGCAAAGGTTGTCATGCGCTTTCATGGTTGGATGCACGAAATCTTAATGCAAAAGAACGTCACTTTATATTGCCACTTGTGATATGGACCTTTATTGTGCAGTCCGTAGCTTTTATTTCTTCCACATCACAAGATCGTATAAAGCTTATTTTCTCCACACTAATAAATCATACATATTTAGAGAGCAATTTTTATTGCTTGCACCGATGACAACTTACTTGAAGGATCTTACTCAATCCATAGGTAGATATGGTGGACACTCATGGCAAAACTGGTTTTGAGGGTATTCGGAAGCACAAGTAGTATCTCTACTTGGTGCAAAGAATTTGGCTAGCATGAGAGGGAAAGGCAAGCTCAACATGTTGGATGATCCATGACAGTATACTTTATTTCGGATATAAGAAAACATAACCCATTACGTTGTCTTCCTTGTCCAACATCAACTCTTTAACATGTCATATTTTAATGAGTTCTCACAATCATAAAATATGTCCAAGATAGTGTATTTATATGTGAAAACCTCTCTTTCTTTATTACTTCCTATTAATTGCAACGATGACCAAAACTGGGTTTGTCAACTCTCAACAACTTTTATTCATCATACTCTTTATATGTGAAGTCATTACTCTCAATAAGATCAATATGATCTCTTTTATTTATTTTTATTCTTTCTCTTTTCGTTAATTCCCTCAAGATCATAGCAAGATAATCAAGCCCTTGACTATACATTAATCTTTATTATATATAGCTCACGGACTCGATTACATAGAAGGATCATAAAGCAAAACTCAAAACTAGATCATACTAAAACTTTATTCTACTAGATCAAGATATTACCAAAAGGATTGAACTAAGAAAAACGGTAAAGATAGGAGTGTGATGGTGATACGATACCGGGGCACCTCTGTAACACCCCGCATGTAACTTGCCATATTTGTAACTCCGACTCTTGCCATTTCCGGCTATGTGTTATGTTTTTCCCTCCGTTGTCGGGTTTTTGTCTTTCGTTTTGTATTTTGTCATGTCATGCATTTTCATATCATGTCATCATGTGCATTGCATTCGCATACGTGTTCGTCTCATGCATTCGAGCATTTTCCCCGTTGTCCGTTTTCCAATCCGGCGCTCCTATCTCCTCCGGTGCACCCCTCTTGTTTTCTTTCATGTGCGTGTGTCAAACTTTCTCGGAATGGACCGAGGCTTGTCAAGTGGTCTTTATATACCACCCGGAGACTACCGATCAAGTTTCGTTCCATTCGGAGGTCGTTTGGTACTCCAACGGTTAACCGGGCATCCGCAAAGTCCATTTGAGTGCCCAGCAAAACCCCCCTCCAAAACCAGCCCAAAGCCCACCAAACTCTCTTCCATGCTCTAGGTCGTTCGATCACGATCGTGTGGGCGAAAACCGCACCTCATTTGGAGTCTCCTAGCTCCCTCTACCTATAAATGAGTGGGCATCCCGAAAACGAAATCTCAGACGAACCCTAACCCTCTCCCTCCGCGCCGCGCCGGACGCGTCCGCTCCGGCCGGACAACGTCCGCCGCGCGCCCGGCCAACCGAAGCGCGCCACGTCACTCCGCCGCCGCCCGGACCGCGCCGGCCCGCCGGGCCCGTGGCCGGCCCCCTCGGCCCGCTCCTCCGCGCCTCCGCGCCCGCGCCTCCCGTCGGCCGCCGCCGCCTCTGCCGCCGCAGCGCGCCGCCGCGGCCGCCGCCGCCGCCGCCGACCGCTGGTCCCGCCGCCTCGGCTCCTCCTTCCCCGCCGACGGCCGCCTCCTCCCTCCTCCTTTCTCCTCCCGCCGGCGAGCCGCGCCACCGCCCCGGCGAGCGCCCGAGCTCGGGGAGCCGTCCCGATCGAGATCTGGTACGGCGTTGACCTTCCTCGACCCTCCTCTTTTTCTCCAAGTCCCTAAGATTCATCAACATATGCACTTGTTCCCGATGCGATAACTCTGTGCATATAGCTCCGATTCGCGCGTATAATATATCGAATTGTTCGCCTCGTGGTGCTCTTCATTTCGTTCAATTGTACCATTTTCATTAGAGGTCATCTTGATGCCCAAATCTTCTTTGGAAGAGGGCTAGTTGATGTTAATCTCTGGTTCTTATCAGAACTTGGAGATTTGTCATTTTCGTATCATTTATTCTGTGCATCTTTTGAGCATGAGCTCTACATGTGTTTTGAATTATGCCATGCCATCTTTCCAGTGGTATAGTCCATGTATTTTTGTGGTCTTTGTGGTGACTAGCACAAGCATGCAAAGTAGGTCCCGTAATAATTCTGATTTCAGGGACTTAGTGATTTCTCTAAGTCTTTGTCTGCTGTAATTTTGTTGCCATGTAAACTTGATGCTACAGAGAGATCCATGCATATTTTAGGGATGTTCAGTAAGGATGTTTTGTAGCTATAGTTGTAATTGATCATTCCTGCAATCATTTGCAATTTTAGAGTACCATAGGATGACTCAATCTTGCTCTACTTTTGCTATAAAATATTTCTTGCAGATTCTTAACATGACATGCATTTTTGCCAAGCTTATTGTAGTTGATCCATACATGCTATGTAATTGTTCTTGCCATGGATAGCTTCATAAACATGCCATCTTTCTGTAGGTATACTTGGTTTGTCATAAATTGCTCTGTAGTGAATGCATCAAGCTCACAAAGAGGCCTACATATTAATATTTCTGCCATGCTCTGTTTTCTGCCAAGTCTGAAACCTGATAACGAAACTTGCTATGTTTACATGCTTGCCATCATTTCTTCTGGTCCTTGTTGGCTTATGGTCAGTAAGGGACTTTTGTCATGTACATTCAGTAGAACACTGCCATGCCTTGTTTTGCTATGTTAAGTTCCTGTAGCATGTTGATTTAGTGCTCTGAACATTATTACCTGATGCTGTTTTCTGCCATGTCCAGTTTTTCACTAAGTCTGTGAACCTGTAATCTTTTGCACTTTTGCCATGCTTGTTTGAGCTTGATATGTTGTGAACTAGCAGTAGCTCAGTGTTCATCTTTTGTCAAGCATCTCCTGTAGATTATTTCCATGTGCTTTGTTGCTATGTTGGGGTGTTGTAGCTTTGCTACTTGTTGTATTTTAAGTGCTATCTTGCTGTTTATCGCAGTTTAGTGTCATTCTTGTTTTGCTTGCCATTTGCAAACAGTGCATCCGATTCCGGTGATCTTTATATCGATTTCGACCGAAATCATCTCATCTTTCCAGTGGCATGCTTGGTTTGCCAAGTTACTGCCATGTTCATCATTTTCCTTCCGGAGCACGCATATGCATCGCATATCATATCTTGCATATCATACATGTTTTGCATCATGTTGCTTGCGCATTCCTCGTTGTTGATTGTGTTTCCGTTTGTTTGTGTTCTTGTCTTGGGTAGAGCCGGGAGACGAGTTCGTGAACGAGGAACCTGTCGAGTACGCTTACGAGGATCAAGCTTTCGACAACTCTGAGAATCTTGCAGGCAAGATGACCACCCCTCGAAATCACTTCTATCTTTGCTATGCTAGTTGTTCGCTCTATTGCCATGTTCGCTACCTATCACTTGCTATATCATATCTCCTATTTTAGCCATGTTAGCCTCTAACCATCCTCTCCTAGCAAACCGTTGTTTGGCTATGTTACCGCTTTTGCTCAGCCCCTCTTATAGCGTTGCTAGTTGCAGGTGAAGTTGAAGTTTGTTCCATGTCGGAACATGGATATGTTGGGATATCACAATATCTCTTATTTAATTAATGCACCTATATATTTTGGTAAAGGGTGGAAGGCTCGGCCTTATGCCTGGTGTTTTGTTCCACTCTTGCCGCCCTAGTTACTGTTATACCGGGATTATGTTCCTTGAGTTTGCGTTCCTTACGCGGTCGGGTGATTTATGGGACCCCCTTGACAGTTCGCCTTGAATAAAACTCCTCCAGCAAGGCCCAACTTTGGTTTTACTATTTGCCGCCTAAGCCTTTTCCCCCGGGTTTTCGCGAGCCCGAGGGTCATCTTATTTTAACCCCCCCGGGCCAGTGCTCCTTCGAGTGTTGGTCCGAACCGAGCAGCCTGCGGGGCCACCTCAGGGAAACTCGAGGTCTGGTTTTACTCGTAGCTTGACTTATCCGGTGTGCCCTGAGAACGAGATATGTGCAGCTCATATCGGGATTTGTCGGCACATTCGGGCGGCTTTGCTGGTCTTGTTTTACCATTGTCGAGATGTCTTGTAAACCGGGATTCCGAGACTGATCGGGTCTTTCCGGGAGAAGGTTTATCCTTCGTTGACCGTGAGAGCTTATGATGGGCTAAGTTGGAACACCCCTGCAGGGTATTATCTTTCGAAAGCCGTGCCCGCGGTTATGAGGCAGATGGGAATTTGTTAATGTCCGATTGTAGATAACTTGTCACTTGACCCAATTAAAATACACCAAGTGCGTGTGTAGCCGTGATGGTCTCTTCTCGGCGGAGTCCGGGAATTGAACACGGTCTGTGTTATGTTTGACGTAAGTAGGTGTTCAGGGCCTCTTCTTGGTCATTGCTAGATGACGTCCGCTCCTTTGCTTCTCTTCTCGCTCTGATTTGCGCAAGTTAGCCACCACATATGCTTTTGCCGCTGCAGCTCCACCTCTTTGCACCTCTTTGTCCTATAAGCTTAAATAGTCTTGATCTCGCGGGTGTGAGATTGCTGAGTCCCCGTGACTCACAGATACTTCCAAAAACAGTTGCAGGTGCCGATGATGCCAGTGCGGACGATGGCGTCGATCTCAAGTGGGAGTTCGACGAGGAACGTGGTCGTTACTATGTGTCTTTTCCTGATGATCAGTAGTGGAGCCCAGTTGGGACGATCGGGGATCTAGCATTTGGGGTTGTCTTATTTTCATCTGGATTTTGACCGTAGTCGGTCTATATGATTGTATTTTGGATGTTGTTTGATGATATTTATGTATTGTGTGAAGTGGCGATTGTAAGCCAACTCTTTATCCCATTCTTGTTCATTACATGGGATTGTGTGAAGATGACCCTTCTTGCGACAAAACCACTATGCGGTTATGCCTCTAAGTCGTGCATCGACACGTGGGAGATATAGCCGCATCGTGGGCGTTACAACCTCCCCCAAGCATGGCAGTTGCCAAGGGGAGTGCCCATACCCATGTGATTATGTCTCCTTCTTCGGAGGTGATGAAGGTGGTGATGGTGATGGGTAGTCGCACATCGAGCGTAGGAGATCCTCCAATTTGCGGATAATGCCTTTGAATGCGATGATATGATCCTTCAACAAAATATTTTCACGTGTGAGATACTTGTTTTGTATACGAGCTAACTCAATCATCTTGAAAGCTTCAATCTCAGTGGGGGTAAAGAGAGGTGGAAGGATGTCTTCTTCTTCTGCTGCCGGCGCTTGATCCTCCTTGGCCTTCTTGATTCCTTCATCCTTGTTGATCTCCACAGGTTCTTCTCTCTTCACCTCTATCTTCATTAGCCAAGCATCGTTGCCCTCATTGTTGGAGGAGGGGGACGACATGATGCCTGGCCTTGAGAACTCTGGCACAAAACAGCTCGAAAAAAAACAGAGGATATTTGTGTGATATGGTGGTCAAAACCTTCGGGAGATTATATAATGAATTTTTACCGACAAAAAGTAGTATCGTGCAAGAAAATGGAGTTTGGAGGGCACACGACGTGCCCACGAGGCAGGGGGCGCCCATGGGGTAGGGCGCGCCTCCCACCCTCGTGGAAGCCTCGTGTCCTTCCCGGACTACTTATTTTTCTATTTTCTTAAATATTCCAAAACAGAGAAAAATTGCCATTTGAACTGTTTTGGAGTCGGTTTACTTACCGTACCACGTACCTATTCCTTTTCGGAGTCAAAAACAATCTGGAAAGTATCTCTTATGTATTCCTCCAAGGTTACGGTTTCAATAACATTAGTTTCAACATTTATAGGATTACCTGAGATATAATGTTTGATTCTTTGACCGTTCACCACCTTCGGATTTGTGCCTTCGAAGTTGTTGATTTTTATGGCAACGGAACGATAGACCTCCTCGATAACGTAAGGACCTTCCCATTTAGAGAGAAGTTTTCCTGCAAAAAATCTTAAGCGAGAGTTGTATAGCAATACATAATCACCTACATTAAACTCACGCTTTTGTATCCTTTTGTCATGCCATCTTTTGACTTTTTCTTTAAACAGTTCGGCATTTTCATAAGCTTGGGTTCTCCATTCATCAAGTGTGCTAATGTCAAATAGCCTCTTCTAACCGGCAAGTTTGAAATCATAATTGAGCTCTTTAATGGCCCAATATGCCTTATGTTCTAGTTCGAGAGGTAAGTGACATGCTTTTCCATAAACCATTTTATATGGAGACATACCCATAGGATTTTTATATGCAGTTCTGTAGGCCCATAATGCATCATCAAGTTTCTTGGACCAATTCTTTCTAGATCTATTAACAGTCTTTTGCAAATTTAATTTGAGCTCTCTATTACTCAATTCTACTTGACCACTAGACTATGGGTGATAAGGGGATGCAATTCTATGATTAACATCATACTTAGCAAGCATTTTACGAAAGGCACCATGAATAAAATGTGAACCACCATCAGTCATTAAATATCTAGGGACTCCAAACCTCGGAAAAATAACTTCTTTAAGCATCTTAATAGAGGTGTTATGATCAGCACTACTAGTTGGAATAGCCTCTACCCACTTAGTAACGTAATCAAAACTAAAATATGTGTATACCCATTAGAGGAAGGAAACGGTCCCATGTAATCAAAGCCCCAAACATCAAATGGTTCAATAACAAGTGAATAATTCATAGGCATTTCTTGAAGTCTACTAATATTACCTATTCTTTGACATTCATCACAAGATAAGACAAACTTGCAGGCATTTTTGAAGAGAGTAGGCCAATAAAAACCGGATTGCCATACCTTATGTGCAGTCTATCTCCAGCGTGGTGTCCTCCATAAGCTTCGGAGTGACACTTGCGTAGGATCTGTTCCTGTTCATGCTCGGGTATACAACGTCTAATAACACCATCTACTCCTTCTTTATAAAGGTGTGGGTCATCCCAGAAGTAATGTCTTAAATCATAGAAAAACTTTTTCTTTTGCTGGTATGTGAAACTAGGTGGTATAAATTTAGCAACAATATAATTAGCATAATCAGCATACCATGGAGCAGTACGAGAAGCATTTATGACAGCTAATTGTTCATCAGGAAAGCTATCATCAATAGGTAGTGGGTCATCAAGAACATTCTCTAACCTAGACAAGTTGTCTGCAACGGGGTTCTCAGCTCCCTTTCTGTCAATAATATGCAAATCAAATTCTTGTAGCAGGAGAACCCATCTAATGAGTCTAGGTTTAGCATCTTTATTTTCCATAAGATATTTAATAGCAGCATGATCGGTGTGAACAGTTACTTTAGAATCAACAATATAAGGTCTGAACTTATCACAAGCAAATACAACTGCTAAAAATTCTTTTTCGGTAGTAGCATAATTTCTCTGAGCATGGTCTAGAGTTTTACTAGCATATTGAATAAAATTTAATTTCTTATCAACTCTTTGTCCTAGAACAGCACCTATAGCATAATCACTAGCATCACACATAATTTCAAAAGGTAAATTCCAAGCAGGTGGCTGAACAATAGGTGCAGAAATCAAAGCTTTCTTAAGTATTTCAAATGCCTCTACACAATCATCATCAAAGACAAAAGGAATATCATTTTGTAATATATTAGTCAGAGGCCGAGAAATTTTTGAGAAGTCCTAAATGAACCTCCTATAAAAACCGGCATGACCCAGAAAACTTCTTATACCTTTGATGTCCTTAGGACACGACATCTTTTCAATAGCATCAACTTTAGCTTTATCAACTTCAATGCCTCTTTCGGAAATTTTATGCCCCAAGACAATGCCTTTATTAAACATAAAGTGGCATTTCACCCAATTCAAGACATGATTAGTTTCTTCACATCTCTGCAAAACTCGATCAAGGTTGCTCAAGCAATCATCAAAAGAGGATCCATTAACGGAGAAATCATCCATGAAAACCTCACAAATCTATTCACAAAAGTCAGAGAATATAGCCATCATGCATCTTTGAAAGGTAGCAGGTGCATTACATAAACCAAAGGGCATACATCTATAAGCAAAAGTACCGAAAGGGCAAGTAAAAGTGGTCTTTCCTTGATCCTCAGCTGACACAGGTATTTGAGAGAAACCAGAGTAACCATCTAGAAAGCAAAAATGTGTATGTTTGGATAATCTTTCTAGCATTTGATCAATAAAAGGCAAAGGGTAATGATCTTTTTTAGTAGCTTTAATTAATTTGCGGAAATCAATTATCATCCTATAACCTGTAATAATTCTTTGCGGGATCAACTCATCTTTATCATTAGGAACGACAGTAATACCTCCCTTCTTAGGGACACAATGGACAGGACTTACCCACTGACTATCAGCAACGGGATAAATTATACCTGCCTCAAGGAGCTTTAATATTTCATTTCTTACCACTTCTTTCATCTTAGGATTTAGCCGTCGTTGGTGATCAATAACTGGTTTGGCGTCTTTCTCCAAGTTTATTTTATGTTGACATAGAGTGGGACTAATGCCCTTAAGATCATCAAGAGTATATCCAATAGCAGCACGGTGCTTCTTCACAGTTTTCAATAATTTCTCTTCCTCCTTCTATGAAAGGTTAGCACTAATAATAACAGGATATATCTTCTTTTCATCAAGATAAGCATATTTAAGAGTGTCAGGTAATGGTTTAAGCTCAAACACGGGATCACCCTTGGGTGGAGGAGGACCCCCTAGGATTTCAACAGGCAAGTTGTGTTTTAGAATAGGTCCCTGTTTAAAGAAAACTTCATCTATTTCCCTTCTTTCATTCATGAACATATCATTTTCATGGTCAAGCAAATATTGTTCTAAAGGATCATTAGGAGGCACGGCAATAGAAGCAAGACCAATAATTTCATCCTTACTAAGCAATTTCTCATCACGGGGTTGTCTACGAAATTTAGCAAAGTAAAACTCATGAGACATATCCCCCAAACCAATAGTAACAGTATCCTTTTTGCAGTCTATCCTAGCATTAACAGTGTTCAAGAAGGGTCTACCAAATATAATGGGACAAAAGCTGTCTTGTGGGGAACCAAGAACAAGAAAATCAGCAGGATACTTAACCTTCCCACACAAGACCTCAATATCTCTAACAATCCCAACCTGTGATATAGTATCTCTATTGGCAATCTTAATTGTAACATCAATATCTTCTAACTCAGCGGGCGCAATATCATGCATAATTTCTTCGTATAAAGAATGAGGTATTTCACTAGCACTAGCACCCATCACTACAAAAAAAATACACTTCCGTGGTGATACGTGTTTGTCACAGTAGGTCGCATTTTTTGTCATGCATGTACATCCATGAAAAATTTATGACAGAATCAAGATAGTCATACCTATGCTGTCGTAGAAGTGTTCCATGACATTACCAAAATTATCATCACGGAAGTGTCCACTTCCATGACGATAAATCGCGCGTCACAGAAGTGCTTTCGTCAAGGGTGACCGACACGTGGCATCCACCGTAACGGAACGCCGTTAAGCTATCGGGTCGGGTTTTGGATCCGATAACCCGTTAATAGCCCCGACCAATGGGGATTTTCCACGTGTAAAATCATTGGCTAGAGGAAACACGTGTCGGCTCATCGTTGGGACAGATGTCATCCACTCACTGGACAGAAGGCGCCTATGATATGTCGACACGTGGCACGGCCCAACAGAGGCCCATCCTGTGAAAAGGCCGGCCCGTTTGACTTGGTCAAAAGCTGGCGGGCCGGCCCACGGAAAGCCTGTTAACGGCCTGTTCGCATATAGCCCATTTACAGCCCGCTAACCCAAGGCCCGTTACGCCCTATCCGAATTAGGCTCAGTAGCGTCATCTGGGCCATCCAATATGATTCCAGCCCGTTTTCACTTCTGGCCCATGTATAGCCCATGACGTCTTTGGGCCCATATGAGGCCCTTTGTAACTCTTGGCCCATTAGCGGCCCGTGCTGAAACTGGCCCGCAATGAACAGTGTATTACTTTACACCCATTAACGGCCCGTGGTGAAACTGGCCCGTAATGAATAGTGTATCACTTTATACCCATTAACGGCCCGTTATTCCGTTGGGCCGTTTCCAGCCCAAGTTAACTTTCGGCCTTCTAAGGGCCCATTTATTCTTGGGCTCATTTGCAGCATTCGGTTACTTACGGCCCGTTACTGTCATTTTCTGCTTGTGGGCCAAATTCAGCCCGTCGTTACAGTCGGCCCGTTTGTGGACCGTTAATCTGTTGGGCCATTTTCATAGCATCACCAAATACGGCATATTAACGGCCCGTTATGGTCAGCCCATAAAATGTACGATTTCCATTAAAGGTCTGTCTACGGCCCATTAAAGGCCCGTACAAGACCCATAAATGAGTTGGCGGCCCATGGATCCAACGAGACGTAGAAGGCCCATGGATCCTACGAGATGTAGAAGGCCCATGGATCCTACGAGACGTACAAGGCCCATGGATCCTACGAGACGTAGAAGGCACATGGATCCTACGAGACGTAGAAGGCCCATGGATCCTACGAGACGTAGAAGGCCCATGGATCCGACGGCCCGTGAAGGGCCATGGTCGGGCGAGTTGGCCCCCGTTTGAACGATATAGCATATTCAAAGAATTATCCTACTCAATACTATACAACAAAGAGATCAAGGCATAGAAAGGTAGAATAATCCTACACTATACAATAAAGAAATTACAGTCGATTATACCCACTGGGCATTACGGTTCGGCACAGGTGATAATAAAGCATACACAAACAGCAAATTACATACACTGGCCAAATACAGCTCATACATCATGGACGCGCATCAACTTAACTCCATTTGAACTATAATCTCTTCAGAAAATAGGATTGGCCGGATTCAGATAGCACAAATTTCAGTCTGAAAAATCTCCAATTCCTTCATGGTTACCTCAGTGTCTTGTTTCATTTTTTTGACTCTTGCATCTAATACCTGCATGTCCAGTCTCAACTTGTTGACTATACGTTGACAATCATGTACACGTTGTCTTGCCACCTCTAGTTGATGCTCGAGAACATCAGCACATTCCAATTCCAACCCATAATCATTCGGTAACGGCCATGCCGCACTGCTCGCAGATCTTTGTGTTGATGTCACTTCATCCTGAAATGTTTCTGTAATGACTAGGGCAAAAATATAGTTACAACAGTGAGGCGAACAAGACACTATTTTGTACTACATGGCAAAACAGGACTAACAATAATGTTACACGTCACTTTCAAAAAAAATGTTACACGTCATGAAGCATAAATAGGTGATATTCTAAAAATTATAAAAAAGATAGTCTGTGCAGCCAGCATACAGAAATCCCTCTTAGCTCACCAGAGGAGCATGATATTGGGACCCAATCGAAAACACAGACAAGTTACAAATTTAGACAGCACGTTGCGTATAAGTAAGCAAGCAGTTGGCCACTCTACGCCTCAATTAAAGTCTTAGGGAGCATAATGAACAGCAGAGGGTTTCATACAAATATACTACAGCAGGCAAAACTATGCAATCATTAGTGTAGTATAAACTAGATTGTGAGCCTCATGCAATAATAGTTGGTTAATAGACTTCAAAGCTTCAGGCACACTTCGGCAGAGTAATTAAATGGCAAGGCCTTTAATTATGTCAACTAATAGTGATACAAGTACCGAACATCAGGCATGATTATTTGGGCATCTCATTAACTGAGGACAAATAAAGCAATTGAAAAGAGAACATTAATTATGCCTGAAACAAACAAGGAATTGAACTGTTGAGTTGCATACAGTGACTTACCTTAGCAGGTTGAAGAGGCTCAGCGCAGCTCCTACTTCTCTTGCAAGGCTCCTTCCTAACATCTTGTACTTGGAAATCCTCAATCTTATCTTCATTGCACCCCCTCTGCAAGGTGACACAAACTAGTTACTCGTCTCCATGGAAGATAAATATGCATACTTTCCAGTCTGTGAACACAAAAGGATGAGATTATAACAAAACAACACCACATAATGAAACATGCCGCATCTCTTGCACTTGCACACAATGAAATGAGCATTTACTATGTCTGCACTATGTAAAAACTAGGCATACCTTCGAACTGGATCTCCAGGTACTCTTGGAGAGCCTACTGTAGTGTACAGCCAAACCTTTATGTCACCTATGAGTTAGACAAGGCCCCACTACAGTAGCCCTTAGTGTTTAAATCGTTGACAAGCTCTGTTAGAGTGTTAGGTCAAGAACAGCAAGTAATCAAAGCAAACAGTCCTAGTATGGCTGGCTGATGCAAACAAGCAATTGAACAGATGTGTGAGCAAATCTTACATATCAAGAAAAGAAGCAAAGAAGGAGGCTTAAAGACCATCACTTGACTGACCAGATTTAAGGGGCATTTAAATATCATGTGCAACATATGAACTAACATAAACATTGCATATTCCAGATTCTACAATGGAATGCACATGTATTAGGTTATGCCATGTATGATGATGCCTAAATGTACAGATAGCAGGCAGGAGTGATTCATCATTGCACGCACAATTGAATTGCAGGTTAAGGGCCAGTTCGATTCTGCCTTTTCAGGGCATATTGTCAAATAAGCCATAAAAGATGTAAAGAAGTCATTTTTGAGTTATGGGCTTGGGCTTAACTAATTTCGCTTTGGAGGGGGGTGTTTCGGGTAGAACCTCACTAAAAATTGAAGGGAAGGGGAATAGTGAAATGACTTTGTTGTCTGCCTATATTACACTCAAAATGCAACTGCTGTCGCCCGTGTCACACCTGACCCTCAAGTAAAAACAAACACGCAAGCATTCATTGCCCTGCCTGCTTGCATCTCCTCTCCCCTTTCCCTCTACCTCGATCCCCTGCCTGCAGCACTAGGGTTCCTCCAGCGAGCCGTCGCCACTGGTTCCATCTGGCCTGGTCCTCGACGATGCTATGTCCAGCTAGGCTACATGGCCGGCGGGTAGGGGCAAATCTCCCTGGCTGCTCCTCCCTCTGGCGCCGCCCCTCATTCTCATGGTCTCCAGCAGCTGCTCCACTATGGTTCGTCCAACGCACTACTCCGGCGGCCGCTGCACAACTATGGCTGATGCCACACTGCGGCAGAAGGCACCTTATTCCCCCTCCCCTCCTCCCAGGCCATGGCCTTGAGGTGCTGTTGAAGGATGAGCTCATCCAACAAGGTGAGGATCTCCTCTGATTTTTTGCCAAATTTTCATTCTGATCCACTATACGATGAATTGCTATGAGTTGCTTCTGCTGCTGCTATATGATGCATTGCTATGAGCTGCTCCTGCTGCTGCTATATGATGAATTGCTATGAGCTGCTGCTGCTGTATGATGAGTTGCTATGAGCTGCTGCTGCTGCTATATGATGAATTGCTATGAGCTGCTGCTGCAGCTATATGATGAGTTGCTACAAGCTGCTCCTGCTGCTGCTATATGATGAATTGCTATGAGCTGCTCCTGCTGCTGCTATATGATGAATTGCTATGATCTGCTCCTGCTGCTGCTATATGATGAATTGCTATGAGCTGCTGCTGGTATATGATGAATTGCAGACTACTGCTGATGTATGATGAGTTGCTATGAGCTGCCGCTGCTGCTATATGATGCTTTCAGGTGGTGCTGCTATACGATAATAACCAGCCACTTGGACCATCGAATTTCAATAAATAATTGTTCTTCATTTAAATGTGGGTCATGCGTTCTTCGTTTAAATTAGGCAATGGGATCTCTATGGAAAACATTGACCAAAGTAGATTGTGCCAAGTAGATGGTATCTTTGTATTTGCATTTTGAGCAAATAGTGATGGTCTGTTTTCCTATCATATTAATTACTGCACTGGGTTCAATTTGTGATGTTTGCAAGTCAAATTAATTTCTATATGGGCAGAAAAATTAAAAAAATATAATGCAATCTAGACTTTCCACTGATCATACCAAAGATAAGCTGAAAACGCAATGAAAAGAACTGGTTGGCTTATTACATGGAGCTTATATTCACAGGTGCTTATTTTCTTAGGATAACTCGTAATAACTGTCCCTAAGAAACTTGGCTAATAGAACTGGCATACAAATAACATGTCACGATGATTGCAATGGAGGAGTGACGTACCATAGCACACTGTATAGGCTCACCGCTGCCTCTCCTTTTTTTGCGATGTTCCATGAAATTGCCACATACATCTTGTACTTTTTCATTGTGTAACCCTATCTGCAAGTTGACACGGCTAATTTCAGACATCTGTACATGATCCTACATTGCATATCCCTTGCGCATATTTAAACCACCAATTAACGATTGTGTGCGTACCATAAACTAGCCATGACTCTGTATGCTGGACTAGCAGGCACTCTAAGGGAGCCTAATGTAGTGCACTGGAATTCCTACATGCCACCTACGATTTTGTGTAATTTACTGCCCCTGTTCCTAAATATATGTCTTTGTAGAGATTCCAGTATGGACCACATACAGATGTATATAGATGCATTTTCGAGTGTAGATTCACTCATTTTTCTCCGTATGTAGCCTATAGTGGAATCTCTAGAAAGACTTATATTTAGGAACGGAGGTACGAGGTAGTATCATGTATGACATCTACATATCTAATTTAGCAGCCAGTAGTAGAAATCATTGTCTGCACAAAGGGATTACTGGTCGAAAATCCTAGCAAAGCACGCTGGCAGGCACAGAACAATACAAGAGAGAGAGACGCACTTACAAGATCATAGCAATGCCTCAGTCCAGGATCTTGGTTGGCCAAGCTGTTAGATCCAGAAGAAACATCGTCCTTGTAGTTTTTGCCAGCTGCATAACAGGTAACAGCGACCGGTTAGTATATTTGAAGTACATCAGGCAGGTGATGCTGGACGGGTTTAAAGGTGACAAGTACCTAGGCCGTGGCGGGTGCTTGGCATCTCTCCAGACGGTGGGAATCAGGTTAGAAACGTCGAGGGTGATGACGCTGCGCTGGCTGTCGGGGTCCGGTAAGGAGATCTAGAACCGTCGAGTAGGGTGTTTGTGGAGCGGCTCCGGTAGGGTGGACTACGGTGTGGGCGAAGCGGATCTGTGGCCGTGGACGAGGGCGTAGGTGAAGCTGCTCCGGTGGATGGGTTAAGGATGGTGTCGACGACGCGGATCTGCGGCCGTGGACGGGGCGTCAGAAGCTGATCCGGTGGTTGGGTTAAGGATGGTGTCGACGATGCGGATCTGCGGCCGTGGACAGGGCGTCAGAAGTTGATCCGGTGGTTGGGTTAAGGATGGTGTCGACGATGCGGATCTGCGGCCATGGACGGGGCGTCAGAAGCTGCTCTGGTGGTTGGGTTAAGGGTGGTGTCGACGATGCGGATCTGCGGCCGTGGACGGGGCGTCAGAAGCTGCTCCGGTAGGTTGAATGAGGGTGCGAGGAAGCGGATCTGAGGCCGTGGACTTGTGAGTTGGCAAAGCGGCCCCGGTAGGGTTGAGAATGGTATAGGCGAAGCTACTCCGGTAGGGTTGACGATGGTGTCGGCGAAGCGGCTCCGGTAGGGTTGAGGAAGGTGTCGGCGAAGCGGCTCCGGTAGGGTTGAGGAAGGTGTCGGCGAAGAGGATCAGAGGCCGTCGACGGGGGCGTCGGTGGGGCGGCTCCGGGGGGTGTGGACGAAGCGTCTCCGGTGGGGAGTACGAATGAGCCGCTGCAGATGCGCGGCGGTTGACGAGAGTACCGGCGAAGCAGATCCGGCGCCGTGGACAAGGCCGGCACTGAATGTGCTGTGGTACAGTGGTGGATGAGCAGTCTACTTGTTTCTAGGGGAGGTGGGAGGGGTAGATGCGGCCGTAGAAGCAGATCCGGCGAGGTGGACGCCGCTGGCAGTGAATGGGCTATGGTACGCTGGTGGATGAGCAGTCTAGGGTTTCAAGAGGGGAGGGGAGAAAGGGCGATGAAGTACGGACGGCGTGATGTAAGATGCTCTGGTGCTGTGGAGTTAGTCGTTTTTGCGGGAGGGGGAGAGGAAATGGGGGTGCCGTGTAGTGGGGGAACCGGAAGTTACCAAACAAGCCCCGACCTATCATGTAGATGAGGGCGGTATTGTAACTGTTGGTCTCCGTGCACCAAGGACAAAAGGGGGATTTCGCATGCTAAAGACTAAGGTGGCGGAAATTTTAGAAGGAGGCGGGAGATTTTGTCACCCGCGGGATCGTTCGTATCCAGTTTCAACTAATTTTGGACCGTGCTAGCGGGAAGGTCATGCTAGACTGTGTACACGGGGCACGCGTCAGCAGTTAATAACTGGTGTGAAGTCCACCCCAGAAGAAAAGACAATAACTCGGGATGATGCGCCGATAACTTGGACGTTCACACGGGCGCGGCCAATCGTACGGGTGTAGTGGCGCGTTCACAAAAAAAGGGATCAAACGCTCAGCCTATGTATTTCTCGTGTAAATAGATAATTTAGTGCCATTGGTTATTTACTTTAAACATAATGCATTGACGTGTTAGTGTAGAGGCGCACAAAAAGAAATGGATATTGTAGTCAGCTACTTAAAAGTGTTACCTCATATTATTACATAGCCTCCATTTCATAAATTGCGTACCCGTTGAATTCATATATGAATATTACATATATTACTTCAAAATAGAAACTTAAATCATCCAAGACTAATGAATTTGAATGCAAGAGTAACAATGGTGCATATACATGATAGCTACATTGGTTGTTTGAAGAAACATCACTGTAACTTTGGCATGCACAACTGAAAATGTTTATTTAAATAGAAAAAAATGTGATATGTGAGTGTCCAATCTTTATAGCGTTGAATCGATATTGTACCTTTGGCCATGATACGAAGTAGATATTGACTTATGTTCAAGCGATGCACGTCCACGATCGCTAGATAGTGATACGTGAATGAATTGTGCAATCTCTCTCACACGCATACATATCTCATTTCCCTGTGGGCATCGGAATCACACACGCGCACTTCGTGTATTTCTCTCCCTCTGTCAGGGTTAAATTCGTCTTTCTACCCCGTCCTACAAGTCTCTCACACAGAAACACACACGCTCTCTATGTCTAACATGCCCACCCCTTTAATTCCGCCCACCCATAGCCACTAATGTCTCAAAGTATAATAATGTCTCTCACACATATGCTATCTACCTATCCCGTAATATAGCTAGATATGTGTCACAGAAACTCCTTCTCCCTACTAGCAAGATGCCCGTGGGTTGCACGGAACATCAAGATGCATTTGTATGAGAAGTTTATCTTGTGGGAGAAAAGGATGAACGAGGGAATGCCTTATTTGCAAATGCGGAGAGGGGTGTGGGTATCTTTTTGCAAAATTGCCATAGTTTCCTTCCTGTCCGTCGAATATTAATCGGATGGCCTATATTGCAGGATGGCAGGAACACCATCATCACCAACTCTGTTTTTTATAAGAGTAGAGATATGTGAGTGTCACTGCCCCCCCCCCCCACACACACACCCACACTTCCCAACACAAAAGGAGTAGGGTGACACCTCGATCTTGATACTAATCTATCGACTGGCTTCTCTCTCAAACATACACACACACACTACCCGACACTGAAGGAGTAGGGTGGCACATCGATCTTGATAATAATCTATCTACTCCTCTTTCAAACACACACACACACACACACACACACTCGCTAGTTGTGCCTCTGTGCCTACCGCGCACACTCTCGATACGTCTTTCTCTCCCTCCCCCCCCCCCCAACAATGACAGCAGAAGGGTGACAACTCGATCTGATCATAATCTGTCAATTGGTTTCTCTCTCAAACATTGTGTCTCGGTGCCTCGCTCAGTAGCCCCCTCGATATGTAGACTTCTCGCGCGCGCACAGCTGTAGTGACGATGACGCTGAACCCAGTGTGCCTTGTTTTTACCGGCCTCATGTGATAGTTTTCACCCTGTTTTCTGTTAATTAACAAAGCAACCTTTTCTTTGTTACTACTAGTGAATCTGAAATCATTCGGGGCAGACATAAAATATATCACTTCAACCCAATTATCGCAGCAACTATTTTAAAAGAAATTAGCTAGCTGCCCGTGCGTGGCACGAAACATCAAGATGCATTTGTATGAGTAGTTTATCTTGTGAGAGAAAAGGTTGAACAAGGGAAGGCCTTATTTGCGAACGTGGAGCGACGTGTGGGTATATTTTTGCAAAATTGCCATAGTTTCTTTCCTATCCGTTAGATATAAATCCGACGGCCTATATTGCAGGATGGCACGCACACCATCATCACCAACTCTGTTTTCTACTCCCTTCGTCCGAAAATACTTGTCATCAAAATGGATAAAAAGAGATGTATCTAAAACTAAAATACGTCTAGATACATTTCCTTTTATCCATTTTGATGACAAGTATTTCCGGGCGGAGGGAGTATTTGTCTTTTTAGAGATTTCAACAAGTGACTATGACCGGACCTTACCAACATACTCAAAAAAGTAGTCCATAATTTTGATGTTACCCTCTTTTCTTGGCGGTGCAGTGCCATCTGGATACCTCATAAATAAATCAAGGACAAATCTGACCCCTTCCTGAAAAGACATACGGAGCAAAATGAATGAATCTACACTCTAAAATATGTCTACATACACATCCGTATGTGGTAGTCCATTTGAAATCTGAAAAAGACAAATATTTAGGAACGAATGGAGTATATATAAGAGTAGACATGGAGATATATCTCCAGCATGGTCTACAATAAAAATGTGCTGGGCTGGTTAGCGCCGGATGCTCGCAACGCGATGACATGAGTTCGAATTCTGTCTTTTAACTTTATATTTTTATATTATATATTACTCTACTTATTTAATATATACTTCTTTCGCTACTGTACTGACAGTGGAACCCACAGAGTACTTAGAATACAAGATTAAGGATGGACTTGTTTCTTTTTAACTTTCTGTACGAAGTTGTAGCCACCCTGCAAGTCACGTGTACACTGTACATGCAATTAACTTTTTATAGAGGGACAATCATACAGGGAATTAACTCAAATGGATTGGATGTCACTCTATTATTTCCAGCATAAAGAGCATCTCCAATGGCAGCCGGCAAATTTCCTCCCGCTTCCTTAAGCGGAGGACGACATCAAACGCCAGCGGCATACATTTTTACAACTCTAACCAACCAGATGAAATTCGTGCAAACACGGACTGATTTCATATAAGCATGAAGGATTTCGTATAAAAAAGCCGGATCTTCATATAAACATGATGGATTTCATTACATTTACAAGAACTAAGAGGTGCCTATCCGGCTCTCTTGTATAATTAATACTCCCTCCGTCCGGAAATACTTGTCCTAGAAATGGATGTATCTAGACTTAATTTAGTTCTAAATGGCCGCCCGTGGATCCCTTTGTCTTCCTCATGTCCGTCAGACACTTGTGGGGTCGACGAAGGTCCTCGGAAGAGACGAAGCAGCAAAGAAATCACCTGAATCCGCGGTGGTCGCCTCGGCGGTGGCCTTCATGGGTCCCAAGTGGCGGCGGCCTCCCGTGTTCTACTTCTCCTCGATGATGGCGGCGGACACGGAGAAGCTGGCCACCGACTCGTCGCTCTCCACGCACCCGGCTTCTGTCTCTGCCTGCATGGCGCTGCCGCAGGCATGGGAGGCGCGCCCACAGACACGGGAGGCGCGGCCACCGCAGACACTGGTGGCGCGGTACGACGCGGTAGCGACGGCGCCCGTACCGGTGTGCTAGCCGCCGTGCCGGCGTGACGCAACTCGCCACTCCTCATCGAGCTGAACTTGAGTGGCGAGTTGCTGAACCACGCACCTGCTTGGGGCGGCAACTGGCTCCGTCGGGCGAAGCGAGGTTGGTGAAGCACGAGCGGCCTCGCCCATATCCGGAGGGCTCGGCGGGCCACCCAGCCGGGTAATATGCCGGAGAACGGCTCATCGGAATCCATCAGAAGAGTGGAGAAAATGGTGTAGGAGGAGATGGGGGAGCGGCGGAGGGGTGCGATTCTTGCCCGCTGTCTGTCTAGCCTCGTGTAAATAGAGGGCGGACGGTAGGAGCTTGGCCGGCGTCTGGCCTCGTTTAAACTAAGGGCGGACGGGAGGAGCTCGGCCGGTGTTGCGTTTAATTCTGGCCCGCTCATGAACGGACGTGTGGCAGGAGTAGGATTCTCGGTTTGCATGCGGGTTTAACGGAGGGGTTTAATGGAGGCGCCGGGCGTGCAGCGGGCGGTGCAGTACTATTCGATTTGACAGAAGTAATGAGCCGTCAAATCACAAAGGCCCTCGCCTCTCGTGAAACCGACCGAGCTAGACTGCCCCGCCCTCTAGCCTTTTTAAAATGTATATACTCCACTTTTGTACAGTAGTAGTATCGATGGATTGCGCCATGGAGCAAAACTTGAAATTAAAAAAAAGGTGGTACATATAGAGAGCGCTCGTCGCCAAATTATGCATATAGTACTATTAAAAAGGCTTGTCACAATAATGGTGTCCAGCACAAGTGCACAACCCACCCCTCAAATAAAACTAAGCACCCTGGAATTCTTTGACAAAACTAAGCACCCTGAAATTCTTTGACAACTAAACTGCTGGCTATATGATGTTGGCCATATATATTGTACGTATATAATGTGAAGAAACGAGTGGTAGTACTATACCAACTAAAAGATGAAATGTAAGAAATACTAGTATGTACATACTGAAGAGTTAAAGTAACAAGAAGAAACATAACATAGTTCTGCTGGGGGCTCAGCACAACACACCCCTCAAATTAAATTAAGCACACCTGAAATTAAACTTTGCAACTATTCCGGTAGACACTGCATTAGAACAACCATGAGCAACGACACTGCCACCTTACTCGGAGTCCTCGTCCACGTCCTCGACTTCGTCCTTGTCCCTCTTCCTCTTGGCTGATACTTCTTTGCTTGAACCGTACACTTGGCTGTTGCTCTTCATCCAACCCTTGTAGATATTGAAGCAAAGGTAGCCATCCATTGCAGCTTAGTGGATGTGGTCTATATCTAGTACATTCCGCTGCCATGCATGACGATGAAACGTGTATGGAGGTTTCTCCAGTTTACCGTACGAAGGATGAACCATGGCTCCTGCCAGGGTCAGCATTGAAGGCTGACGAGAGGACACCAGCCGATTCTTCTGGAGGTCAAAGGTGTTGCCTACAACGAGGCCTATCCGACGCAGGACTTCTTTGTCGTTACCAAAGTCTACAGTAACGAATTTGACTAGGTTGCTCTCGAGGAAGTCCTTAAAATCCTGGCACTCAACGTCGGCATGGCATATGTGGTAGACCAAGCATAAGTCATGCACGCAAACTTGGATCACGATGGGCTTCTTCCTCTCTTCGTCCTTTAGATCCTTCTCTCGTCCCAGGACTGTGGTGTACTCAACATCTAGCCCAGCGACCCACTCATCATCTGAGTCTTCGAACATGCGTCTGAAGCGAGAAAGGCATCCTTTCACCGTCGTGGAAGAACGGGTGTAGATGACGTCAAACTCATCGCCGGTGATGGTTCTAACCTTGTACTCACCGCCGATCGGGGAGATTTGGGACGCCATGGATTTGGGAGGAGGGTTAGGATTAGTGGAACTGTCGTAATGTGAATGGACGGGATGACTAGGAGCGAACCGCCGTAGTATTGAAGGACGTGCGGGGACGAGTAGGAGCGAACTGCCAGCGTGCGAACAGCAGGGTAGTGGCTTTCCATTCTCCCATGATACGGGCTTCCGAGAGCCCTTGGATCTGAGATCGAACGGTTGCATGGCGTGATTCTGGACCTATGGGTGAATATCCTATCCTGGAGGGTTATTCTGCAAATTTTCGGCCACTTAGCATGCGACCGTTTGTCTCAGATCCAAGGGCTGCCAGCAGCCCGTATCATGGTCGCGCCTACCACGACCGTCGCGTGGCTCGTGCGGTTGTGCCCTTGGAGATTTAACACGGTGCGTTAGGCTATCTAATGTTGGCATGTCATACATAGTCATCACTTAGTCACTCATACTACAACAAGGTTTTGGCTATAAGGTTGGCTATAAGTGTATTTTTTACTTCTCTCTATCTCTTTCTTCGTACTCCCTCCGTCCCATAATATAAGAACATTTTTGACACTAGTGTAGTGCCAAAAACGTTCTTATATTATGGGACACAGGGAGTACTAGTATTTATTGCATTGCAAAGGAGTGACCTCTACCAATGAAATGGTGTTGCTAAGTTTGCTTCATTTAATTAGCTATAGACTCAAAATTGTCTTTTCACCTAGGTACACGCGCTTAGCACCATTTCTTCCTTGGGTCACCAAACTAGTCTCTCTCTTCTTGATTAACTTGCCACATCAGACTTTATGCCTATGTGGCAAGCTTAAGCACCTGTAGGAGCAAGTAAGTACAATAGTGCGCTTTACATGGCATTTTTGCATATGTGGAGGAAAGAGAGGCAAGGAAAAAGTGGAGATGTGGGCTCTCATGCAAGAGCCAGCCTCTACTACATGGTGGAGCATTGGGAGAGGCACCTGTATGGAGGTGGTCAGGAATCGGGAGACTCACGCCGGTCGTAGCACCGCAGTTAAAATGATAATGGCAAGTCAAATCACGGGGCCCCACCTGTCCAGCAGTAACTCGCTGTCAAATCACACAGCCCTATGTTTGCAGCAGCCTACTCCCTCATCTTCTCGTGTCTCTGTCGAACCGACTAGGCGGAACTGCCCTGCCTACCACGCAGGAAAAGCCCGCGCAGTATACTCCCTCCGTCTAGGTGACCAAGGTGGAGAGGAAAATGAGAGAATTTAATGTTTAGTATTTGCTAAGGCTGGTTGTAATGGTACTACCCTTAGAAATTTTGATGAGGTGTCATAGAATTAAATGAAGAAAGAGAGAGAGTTGAGTACTATGTGTCATACATGGCAATAAATAAAGTACTACATGATACTAATATATGATACATGGCGCAGGAGTACTAAGTATTATTAATACAGTTTTGCTAGAACTCATCTAGATGAGATATAATTTGGTCTCATTCATCTTTTATAGCCATTGGATGTGATGCTATATAAGATGCGTGTGTGCTGACGTGGGTTGTATTTGTTCTTGTGCAACGAACTGACCATTGCATGTCATGTTTGATAGTCTCAAGTCATTAAAAGCATACAAGCCCCACATCTCTTCTTGGTTGATTCCTCTATTTATGTCAAAAAATAAGAAACAACGTGAGAGTTAATGCACCACGCCTATGTGTTTACTATTTGGTTTTCGTAAGATGACTTAATACTCACCTAGACAGAGGGAGTATTCAATTTGACAGCGGGCGGCGCAGTTCCCGATACGCTTTAATGCAGACGAGGGAGGGAGTAGCGGTTCCCGATATGTTGAACGGCCAATGCATCCTCCTTCAATTAATGCATGAGGGAAGTAATGGGAGGAGGTCCGGGAAAAGAGGCTGCATGATGTGAATGCAACGCAGTTTGCCCTCATTGCCCTCATATAAAGGCGCCCCTCCATTCCAATGCATCTACCACATCGTATGCACCTTAGCATTTGCCTAAGCACCTACACTAAACGCAAAAGAGCTCACTCCAGACCCATGGCAGCGATGCGCGTGAGCGGCCAGCGGCTGTGCCAGATGGTCCACGACGCCGGTCTGCGGCATGGCGCCGAGGATCGTCTCCAGACGGTGTTGGAGACCGGCTGGTGGATGGCCGCCGTCGACGCCAACTACAACTCTCAGTTGGACCAGATGATCGTTGCCACCAGCAACAAGTTCACCGTCCTCAAGAAGCTCGCGGACGACATCGCCGTACTCCTCCAGCCCGCGCGCTCGGGCTCCTCATTGCCTGCCACCCTAATAGGCCTCCATGGCAAATCGTATACCACGAAGAATGTCCACCGATGGCCCTGCGACTGCCCGCCGATGCCACGAAGAATGTCCACCTGGAGGTCGCGCTCGCCGCGAGGCGCCTCGCCCTGCAGGAATTCGTCGACCTACACATCCACGTGTATGAGCAAATCGTATACATAGGTATCTACAAGGCCAGTGAGGACGCTACGACGTTGGCCTTCCTCAACCGGCTGGAAGCCTTGGATGCCTTTGCTGTGAAGCACCTCGACCTCGCCACAAAAGCCGCTGCTCCTTAGCCGCCGGTCGGTGGCCCCGCGCACTAAGTTGAGGAGGAGGAGGTCGTACGTTCGTGGATCCATCTTTCTTCTTCCCTTCTGTAACCACCACTGCGATCGCATCATCGTGGCCTTAATTCTTATTGTGTTGTTGCATTCTCGTTCCAGTCAATACCGACATGTGCGATCCCTTTGCTTAATTATATGCATCACTGTAACTAGTACTCCATCCGTCAATTTATAAGTTGTGCTTACCTTTTCCATCAACTTCGTGCAACGCGCGGGCATCTTGCTAGAAACACTAGAATATGTCTATATAATCCGTACGTGATAGTCCATTTGAAATCTCAAAAAAACAAATATTTAGGTACGAAGGGAGTAATATATTAGGAGTATATCAAAACAATAGTGATTGCTTTCAAGTTTGTGAACAAATACTACTATTCTACTACTTTGGATCCGTCGCAACGCATGGGCACATTGCTGGTAAAAGGAAAAGGCATGCCGCGTTCGCGTCGCACCCCCACACGCCCGGGAATCGGGAGTACAACACGGCCCGTCCGGCACGACACATAGCTTAGGGAAGGCGTGTTGCCTAGCATTTTCACTTTCATGTGGGACCACCGTTGAGCAAACCGACACCCCGCCCGCCGCCGGGTTGGAAAACAGAAACGAGGGGAAGATCTAGCTATAGCACGGAAGCCAAGAAATTTGGTGTCAGACGGGGCTCGTTGATAGAGTAGGAGCATTCCGTACTAGTACTACTCCTACTTGTACCAAGTTTGTACTCCTAATACTATATTACTAGTACTACCACTATACAACTAGTAGGTACGTGCACGGCACAACATCGTAGGAACAAAAAACGGGAAGATCTTGTTTTGGGTGATTTATCTTTTTTCAATCAACGTAGTATGAATAATATGATGTGGGGGGCACCCATGAAGCTTATGTGGCTTGGTTGCATGGCTATGGAAGGTTAGAGAAAAATAAATAGATAATGTGTTTAGAGTGCACTCCACTAAATAGATATACTTTGGATCCATTGCAACGGACCGGCACATCTATATATATACCCCCTATATAGTGTGTGAAAAACTTTGAAAGTTGGTCGTTGGATGAAGCCAATCCGACGGTACAAAGATGGAAAATCCGAGCACTACTGGCCATTGGATATCATCCACCAGATTCTGCCACATGTATAATCTAGAAGACTCCATGGTTGAACTTAATTCATGACTAACTTTGCCACAACTAAGCTTAGGCAAAGTTATTAGTTGTTCAAAATGAGAGCCACAAGTTGGCAAGCCTAAGGGAATCTTGCCACATTTTTTGTGTGTATCTCATGTGGGGCCTTAGTGTGGCTTGCCTAAGGTGTGGCTTGAACCAAACACTCACCTAAGTTAATCAAACTTGCCTAACCTTACATTCCACCAGATTTTGCCACATGTTAGAATCCAGAAAGCTCCACATGTAGAAGCATAATGCACAAACCACAAGAATCTCATGCGTGCAATGCACGTGTACCTTACTAGTTCTAGTTGGTAGTAGTAAGAAACAAATTCCAGTTTTGGCACGAGCTCGTACTGCGGGAGCACCACAAGGCCTGCCGCAGGAGTTACATTTCCCTCTCGGGGCCCACGGTACCGAACTTCAGTGGCTTAGTGCCCGGCCTATGAGTCAATGACATGCAGACCTTAAATGCGGCTGGCCCACATGTCATTCTCATGGTGGTGGTGTGGTTCGCGACTCACTCGTTCGAGATGAACTGGCCGGTGGTGGCGTGGCCGTGGCGAGGGTGCCACAGCTGGGCGTCGGGGCGTTACGAGGTGTAGATGGCCACACCAGCGGGTACTACTTGTAGTACATAAGTACTCCAGCTGAGGATTGATGACCGGGACGAAATGTGTCACAGCCGCTGGATGAAAATTCGATGGTGCGGGAGTACGGATCGGAGCACAGCAGCGGAGCAGGCAAACCACGTCCAATCGGGTGTGTATGTGGTAGAAAGTTGATGGTCGCCGCAGTTCAGCTGGCCCGCATGTCATGCACACAAAGGCAGAGGAGCGGTGGGGCCGAGAGGGATGAGGGGCACGTCGGGGGGATGAGGATCCCCTGACGTGAACAATCCTACCATTCTGTCACTGACATGTGGGACCCATAAGCGTGGGTCCCACGTGTCAGCGAAGGAAAGGCAGGGCAAGGCAGTGATAGCCACGTCAGAGGATCCATGTCCACGTCGGGGGACGTCGTGCCGTGGGTTGGAGCGGCGTCGTGGGAATCGCGTGTGGGTGTGGCAGTGGTAGAAACAAGAAACGTGATGGTCGCCGTGGTTCAACTTCCATGGACAAGCTGTCATGTCAGCTGACACATGTATATCAAAACTAGAGTGTTTATATTTCAAGCACGTGAACAAGTATTATTCTACTACTTTGGATCCATTGCAACGCACGGGCCAACACATTGGTAGTAGTAGTGCCCATCTCTATCTCTAGAGGCCTTCCCTCGTTCATCCTTTTCTCTCACAAGATAAACTACTCATACAAATGCATCTTGATGTTTCGTGGAACGCACGAGGATGTTTCCTTGGGGGTCTCTCCAGCGCGGCGTGGCCGTAGTTGCAAATTGACGCCCCTTGAGATGCCGACGTTGAGGGGCACTCGGATTTCCTCCGATGAGCAGGTAAGATGAGTTTGATCACGTAGTAAATGCATTCTAAAGACTACTTCCGTGTCCATTTCCTAATTCTCCCCCTGCCCACTGTTTCACAGGTTAGGCTCGGTGCGAGTGGAGATTGGCTTGCATATGTACAGGAGGGTACCAACATCAATTTGCACAACATTTACAACGGTGACACCGTTCCCGTAGAACATTTGTCCAACATTGGGATCAACCATGCAACGGGCCACCGCATGAATTGGTACGATGGAACCACGGTGAGATTGAATAAGATAGCACGAACCTTGCACATGGCGGTCAAAGGCGGACCATGCTGTCTGCGGCCGATTTGTTGCCGTACGAGTAGGAAGACGCTGTGCTCCTTTCTAACCGCATCTTCGCGGTGAAAAACCAGGGGACTTATTTTGTATGGGACAAATCCTACGATATACTCCCTCTCTCCCAGTTTATTTGTTTTGAATCTTTTCGTTTTATAAGTTTAAAATTCAAATTTAGAGCTCCCCATCACATGTTGAGATTACAATGTCCATTAAATCGTTGCGTGCATGTATAGTAAAGAAACAAATCTCGAGTTTGGCATGAGTTCGTGCTGCGGGAGCACCACGAGCCCTGGCGCACGAGTTACATTTCCCTCTCAGGGCCGTCGGGACTGAGCTTCAGCGCCTTACTACACCTACCTTTGAGTCAATAACATGTGGACCCGATAGGTGACTGGTCCACATGTAATGCTCCCGTAGGCAGAGGGGTAGTGGGGCCATGAGGGGTGAGCCGCAGGTCGGGGGACGTGTGGTTTCATGGGTTCGAGCAGCGTCGTGGGAATCGCGGGTGGCTATGTTAGAAACTTGATGCTCACCGCATTTTAGGTGGCCCACATGTCATGCACACAAAGGCAGAGGGGCGGTGCGGCCGAGAGGGGTGAGGCGCACGTCGGGGGGCGTGGTGCCGTGGGTTGGAGAGGCGTCATGGGAATCGCGAGATGAAACGTGATGGTCGCCGTAGTTGAACTTCCATGGACAAGCTGTCATGTCTACGGACACATGCACTGCATACCGATCACTGGAAGGAGTAGCAAAGAAAGCTATATATGCGGATAAATAGTTCCTTATAGTCAAGCGGACCCACGCTACTACTCTGTTCCAAAGACATGCACACCATCGAAATAGTCCATCTATATCAATATACACCGAGAGGGAATATTTTTTTTACAAGAGAGGAAATAGTTCATCCATGCATAATGCCCTCCTGCTGGTGCAACCTCTTCTTCTTCTTCTTCTTCTTCTTCTTCTTCTTCTTCTTCTTCTTCTTCTTCTTCTCATTCTCTGTGGGAGACGGCTTCGCAACAAGCTCTTTGGACCTTGCAGCTATCTCGAAACTCACACGGGCATCGAGGGCGGCATATTTTATCCGCTCGTACGTCAAGGGATAATTCTCCCATCCAGACGACCTTAATGCCACCGTCTCGTCACCCTTCTGAAGATTTGTACCGAGCACAAAATTTGCTACGTCGAATAGGGATGGTGTCTGTTTATCACAATCTTCTACAGGAATTTTGATTATGGTTTGTAGGTCAGCGATGCTTTTCAAATCAAGGTTGTACGGCTCCAGCTTCTATTTGTCCCCTTCGATGGCTGCCCCACAGAAGTATATGTCCTCCCGAGACAAGAAATCATGAAGCTCACCTGGTATGGAGGGCGAGTGTATGATGTGGTACACCAAAACATCATCTTCAAGGCACAGTTGAAGGACGGCGGCGCGCTGGATCTTCCCAGGGGCACGCTCCGTGTACTCTGCGTCGAGACCGATGACCCTCGTCTCTACCTTTTCGAGGGAGTTGGATACAATGTTGATCCACTGCCGAACAACCCTTGGGTGGACGGTGACGGTGGCAACTATGCGCATCGAGCCTTCGACGAGGACATGTTGGACGCTTAAAACCTGCATCTCGATCTCTTTCGCCATTTGGAACCGCTGGAACGGAGGGCTATGGTTTGGAGAATTAGGATTAGATGGCTAGTCTAACTGAAGTAGTAGATGATTATTTAAAGGGGTTAAAACAATGTGAACGCAGTGGGGTTTGGATGCAAATGAAGACGAAGGGGAGGTGAAGAAGCCGAGGAGAATCGGTTCCCAATGGAGAAGTAAATGGGAGAAGTGGCGTGCAGGCAGTTGATTAGACGGCTAGGTAGACTAAACGAAAAGGCTATGCGGGTAGACTGATGAGTCGTACCTGTTCGTGTACGTGCCCATCCTTCCTGATAGGTGGGACCTATGCAAACAGATAAAAAAATGTGTCGTAGTTTTTTTAACGCGTGAGTGGGAGACACAACATTCTCTGGTTAAGGAATACTCCCTCCGTTTAGGTGAGTATAAGTCACCTTATGAAAATCAGGTTTTCCCAAAACCTTTAGGCGTGGAGCATTAACTTCCTGCTCGATCCCCTCCCAGCCTCGTTAGCCAGCGTTCTCTTCCTCTGCTGCCACGTTCTACCTTTCCATTTTTCCTCTTCTCAAGTGTGGAACGATCTGCATGCCGTCCTTGATGCGCCAGAACGACCACTGCATGCATCGCGGCAGGGCGTTGATTGGGCATGCACGAGAATTTGGTTCTGCTCGCAATATGGATGATACCTGAACGATGAAGTGAACAGGCATGCTAGCACGGGAGACCTATTTCCGCTATACAATACTGGAGTACTCATGTTCCTACTAGTAGTAGTAGTACAACTGTGGTACACTTGATGGTCAAAATACTATTCATCCGGTCCTCACAGTGAAGTGACAACACACCGCCTGACACTAGTCCAGGCGGCGTGTTCGGGTTACCAAAGTCAGCCTCACCCTGTGCACTGTGCAGTCTATCACCGCCGCTGTACAACACATTGGCGCCTCGCCTCGTCTCCCTCTCCGCTCCCATAGCACCACTCCATCTCCATCTCCTTCTCCGTCTCCGTCTCCGTCTCCAACTCACTGTGCCCCCGTGTACCGTCGTCTCACTCGCCTCCCCCAGTACCACTATTCCCTCGCTAGCCGCTCCAGCACCGACATCCTTCTCCCCCGTAAATCAAGCCCCCTTCCAAACTCCACCATGGTCGAACGCGAACCGCGCAGCATCCATATGAGCCGCGATTGGAGCAATCTCCCCAGTGACATCCTCGACCTCTGTTGTTCGTGTATGGATATGTTGAGCGCCCTGCGGCTGGCTGCATGCTCGAGGGACATGCACACGGCCATCGTTGAAGCGAGGCCTAAGCTTTTCAAGACACCCTGCTTGCTGCTATCTGGTTTTGCGAGATTGGCTCACCATGATACAGAGGCGTGCATGATGCCCCTCGACTTCAATCCGATCTCCATTAGCCGAAACATCTTTGCAGGTATGTAGTGGGTCGCCGTACATCATTTCCCTCGACATCGATCCGATCACCATCGCCCGAAACTTCTTGGCAGGTATGTACTGGGTCGGCATGAACTCCCACTGGATGGCTGCCTTCAGAGAAGACGGTAAAAAGTTGGTGCTCGTGAACTTCCAGACCTCCCATGAGATTATCCTTCCTCCGTTGGATTATATAGAGTATTACCATCGCGGTCCAAGTCATCTAAATTACTACGTTAGTTGGACGGACCTTGTTTTGCAGAAGATTGTAATCTGCCAAGTGCCCACACGACATGCGAATTACGCAGACTTCAAGCTAATTGCCTTGTTCGACCGCGGACTCGCCTATCTTTACGCCGGTGCCTTCTTTAGCTGGAGACAACTCGGCTCACAGTGGATCATCGTCAAAGCTGATACACACTTCTGTGATGCTATTGAACACAATGGCATCATCTACGCGATCGAAAAAGAAGATGGCACCACGTATTGCTGGGACAGCGCGTGTAAGTTGTTTCCATCTCATGTTAATGATGACGCCATGACACTGTTTGAACTTTTTGTGATGATTGGCATATCCCTGTTTGAGCAGAATTTGAGTAGAACTATGGCAATGTATTAGAGGCGCCGTAAATTAGCTATATTTGGAATGAGTTAATTCATGCGATTGTGACCATGTCATTACAGCCAATTTGTACCCTAAATAATCAAACGGTTAGGAATATATGGATATTATCCTTATTTTACAGTAATCTATATACTACTACTAAATATGAGTGTGTATCAATGGCCATGTTAGTTTCCTCATTTTCATGATGTGAAACATGCACCACACTGTTGGTTTCATCTAACCATATATTAGGGAAGTAAATGTGCATATGGAGAACTCTATATTTGGAAGTAGTCAAATCCTGCAATGCTTACCATGTGTACATACCTATATTCGCCCTTCAGCAATCAATGGCTAGAATAATATCCTCACAAAATGTTTTCCCATAGAACACGAGTATATAACAATGCATGGTCTGTTAGTTACCTTGAAGAATTTGTTTGTGAGGACAGAACATGATTACTCCCTCCGTTCCCAAATATTTGTCTTTCTAGAGATTTTAACAAGTGACTACATACGGAGCAAAATGAGTGAATCTACACTCTAAAATATGTCTACATACATCCGTATGTTGTGTCTATTTGAAATGGCTAGAAAGACAAATATTTGGGATTGGAGGGAGTACATAACATGCATGACATGGTAGTTTCCTGTGAAGAATCGATTGCGAGATAACATGAGTATAACCATGCATGGCACTTCTATATTTTCGAACCCAGTATACATTTCCCTGTATTTTCCTCCCAGTTCCAACAGGGACATATCAATGTTGTTTCTTGCATTATCCTACTCATACTCTGAACAATGCTGATCTTACATTAACAATGCCTGTCCTTTTTGATATGATGCAGTGTCCCTACAGTTACTTCCCTTTGTAATCACACCACCTTTGCCAAAAACAGGGAAGCACAACTGGTTCCTCGCTCGATCAGACGACGGCAAAAGACTGATGATCATTCGGGCACATGAGCCGGAAAAGTTATATTGCAAAAACCCCACTATATACAAGCACCGTGTAATACGTGAGTATCCGGACGGTGGCTGTTACGTCTATGAGCAGGATACCAGCTTGTTGGGGCCTTTAGGATTTTTTAGTTGGAGGCGGGTAAACAGCCTTGGTTCACACTCTCTGTTTCTCGGACTCAATTATCCGATTAACCAGGAGATCACCGTTGGCAAGGACCTTGATGGCAGAGAGGCTCTGTTTGCTATGGAAAACTGTGTCTACACGGCGAGCCCTAGGAGTTCGGTAGCAAACTCCCCTGATTGTCAATGATACAGCCTGCAGCCAAAAGAAGGTGAGAATGACAAAGGCATTCGGATTAACTTTGATCCTTGGATGTCTCAATTATGATAGGCAGTGATGTGGTTCAAGCCTTCAGGTTGATAGGGAATTGGGCTGTTGCATCGAAAGGGTGGAGTACTGGTGTCTCCGGATCACTGGTCGCTGAAGCGCGGCTGCAAATTATGATGGTGTTGGATCATCTCTTCGAATGACTTTGTTGTCTTTGCTGCTGGTTCTGGATGGGTAGTTCTTTCTTTTGTTACGCATATTCCTTGTCATTTGTTCATCCTCGTCTATGTCACTCTTACTATGTAATAGTTGCTTCTGTTTAGAATGTCATTCTCGTCTGGATCACGAGAGTCTGAGCGCTGCAGATGGGTACGTTTTGGTGGTGTAGCAAGACTTCTTATGAACTATCATGTCTTGCTGTTTATGTCAGTAGTAGTCACTAGTCAGTGTTTGAATGTTGTATATATCGTTGTTTCGAACTGTTTATTGTCTCGAACTACTGGTGGGCTAAATGAGGGCATCACCATTCTCCAGTGTTCAGAGTATATCTCCTTTTTTCAAGTTATATAATTTGAGCTCATTGTCTTTTCGATGATGTACACTTGTTTGGGCCAGTGAGGTGTCGTTGAATATGGGCCGAGTAGTAACGCAATGCCAAACAGGTCAATTATGACTCTCAGGCCGGGCTCTCAAAAGATCCTGAAAAAAAGAGGCCGGGCTCTCCAAAAAAGAAAGAATAAGGACTCTTAGGCCGACATGTGGGCGCCACCGGTGTTTTCGTGCGCTTGCGCGCCGAGAGCATATTGGCGCGTGCTCGAAATTCATGCTACCTTTTCATCCCCAGTCTCCCGCCCCTCCCCCACCTCTGGAATCTCGATTCCTACTCCAGTTCCCCCAAATCCCCCTCCTGTACTCCCTGTACTCAAGCGCACTATCATGTCGCCGGTCAACGCGGATCTCCGAGCCGGAGATCCTGAGGTCCGTCCTACCTTCGGTTGCTGCGTGCTGTCGCTCAACAGTGGCATGGCGGCGCTTGATGACCAGTTTGCTGGCAAAGTGCTGATGGTAACCATCAACGGCGACCGGCCTCCCGTCTCGCCGGACGACCTTGTCAAAGCTCTTGGCATTGCGCACGGCATCCAAATAAGTGACTTGCTCGTCGAAGTCTGTCCGCCACCGGCTGATTTCTTCGTCAGGTTCCGGACAACTTTCGATTGCAGTCGTGTGTTCGAATCTTCCCGGCGTTTGTTCTGCGATGGCGCGCCGGTGAGCTTTGATTTGTGGCACCCAGGATCGGGCTCGGTGCCCTCTGAGCTTGAGTTTTTAACAAAGCTTACCTTCCACGGCATGCCTCGACGTGCTTGGAACAGCGAGTCCATGAACGAGCTTATGAATGACCTTGGAGGTGATTTCGTAAGTATGTTTATTCCTCCAGACAGCTGGGCTCTGACGGTTATGGCATGGATGAAGAAGCCGTCCACCATACCGAAGGTGATTGGTGTTGAGATACCGGTGCAGGAACCGGGGTTGTACTATTCATCGCCACCAAGGCCGCCGCGGACCATGTTAGGGATGTACCTGTATCGAGTGTTCGTGCATGTCGAAGAAGTGGTCAATCCATCAATCGAAGTCCTGCCGCCGCCGCTGGTGCCAGGGTCCGTCGACGACGTCCATTGCAGGAGTCAACGTCAGACATTCCCCGTGTTGCTCGGAACGATGGATGGCACAGGGCCTACTCCATCGCGGGGCGGAGGCCACTGCTTCTTTGGGAGAAGAGGCAGGGCTGGCTGCCTGGATGTGCTCTAATTTGAGGTAACAACTGAATAGTCAGATACTAGTTAAATCCGAGCTATGGGTGTGAAGCACTAATATGCCAGTACATTTGATTGTGACCTGTTCTAATTTTGTACCTGAACTTTTTTTAGAAAGGGCTGTACGTCAACTTAATGTGCTAGTAGAACTTATTGTGTTGTCAGTCTGTTTTCTTTGCACAACATTCAAGATATTTCCCCGTCATTGATAAAGACGATGAACCGTTATGTACGACTTCGTTGGTTTCAACATAGCCCTTCCCGTAGCGATCCACTGCTTCCATCCTGATTGTGCCGCCTGCGTGAAATTTTTGTATGCAAGTTCAGTGTGCTATGATGTTCTATATGATTGTGTCAACTATATAAGTTTTTACTGAGCATCAGCAATGCATATGGCTGAAAGATGTATTTACGAGCATCGACCGATGGGTCTCTCTCTCTCTCACACACACAGACACACACGCACACACACGCGCACACGCACAAGAGGGACCCGTTGAATTATTTATTTGCTCATGACAGCTTTTAATTAGGTTCCACTGTAATCTAACTTTTTTCTTAAGTTATTAATTGAGCTCAGTGACTTCAAAAAGTTGTACAGAAGCCTTGTTTGGGCCTTTCCGGCGTCGCTGAATATGGGTTGAGTAACCATGTTAGGTTGTACTGTACTACACAGGCCTTTTTTTAAACATCAGCAATGCAACTGGGCCGACAGTTGTACACAATATCCGGGTCAACTTGTTATTCTCCGCCCCGCTGGGCTGCAAACTTTCCTAGGAGGTATGCATTAGGCTTAACATGAAAATGGACTTTAAGAAATAATAAATGGGATGTAATTATAATAACTGGACAATTACTATGCACCAAACACGTAATTAGTTTGAAAAATATATTATTTTTGGAATTTGAAAATTTTAATTTCATTACTTGTTGCGCGCGCAATATTTCATTGGATTTTAACGTAATACAACTTTATTTTGAAATTATATTTAACCTGACTAGAAATTTCGGATAAAAATATTTCGGATCCCATCAAAATGTGGGATTTTTTTTTGAATTCTGTTTTGAGCGATTGTTTGAAATTATTAATCATTGTCCTAGCTAGAAGTTGGGCTGTACTTTTAACAAACTGTAAATGGGCTGTAGTAAATTCCATTAGAATTAAAAAAATGGGTTGTACATTCTTACAAATCACAAATGGGCTATATGTTCTCTGCCAAATCCGAGTTGTGGGCCTACTAAGTTGACGCGTACCAAGGGCTTTGTCAACTTAGTCAATATAAAAATAAAAAAACTTAGTGAATATAAACGATTCTAGCTGCAGTGATCGTACGATGTCCATCCAACAGCCGTAGTGCTTCTTCAACCTCTGGTCTTCTTGCTCCAGCCGCCCAAAGCAGCGCCGGTCGTGTCGCGTGCTCCTGCCTCCCATGGCCGGCTGTGATGCCGCGGAGGCCTCACCGCCCCGTACTACTCCCACCGCTGGCTAGGCCATCCCTCTACTCACCCACACCCCCTGTTATTCTGCGGCGATGGCAGCCTCACACCGCAGCCGAACCAGTGAACCCTCGTACTCCTCTCCGCGCGGGCTTCCACTGCTGTGTCTTCCCCGGCTCCGCGTCGTCCCCTTCCTAGGCCTCGCCGTCGTCCATACCACCGCCCTGGTGCTCTCGGCGCGGCGTGGTCAACGTGGTCAACGACCGACTTCCATCGGAAGAGTACTGTACGTGGAGAGGCTGACAGCTGGGTCCAGGCGGCCGCAAGGAAGTGCCCCCTTATTACGCGCAAAATAATTATTCCTCCACCTGACAGCAGGGACCCACCGGACGGTCCACCTTATTTCGAGAAAAAAACGTTTCCCCCCTGACTGCTGGGACCCACCGGACGGGCCAGCATATTTCGCGAAAAAACGTTTCCCCCGCTGTCAGCTCGGACCCACCAGAAGTGCCTCCTTATTACGCACAAAAATGAATACTCCCCCTGCTTGCTGGGACCCACCATGGTGGGAGGCTGACTTGTGGGCCTACTACGTTGACTGCGACGGGGGCCTTTGTCAACTTTAGTCAATATGAACGATTCTAGCTCCAGTGACCGTACGATGTCCATCCAACGGCCGTAGTGCTTCTTCAACCTCTGGTCTTCTTGCTCCAGCCGCCCAAAGCAGCGTCGGTCGTGCCGCATGCTCCTGCCTCCCGTGGCCGGCTGTGCTGCCGCGGAGGCCTCACCGCCCCCTACTATTCCCACCGCTGGCCAGGCCCTGCGGCGACGGTAGCCTCACACCGCAGCCGTACCAGTGAACCCTCGAACTCCTCTCCGCGCGGGCTTCCACTGCCGCGTCTTACCCGGCTCCCCGTCGTCCCCTTCCTAGGCCTCGCCGTCGTCCACCGCCCTGGTGCTCTCGGCGCGGCGTGGTCAACGTGGTCAAGGAACGACTTCCATCGGACATGGACTGTACGTGGAGAGGCTGACAGCTGGGTCCACGGCCGCAGCAAGGAAGTGCCTCCTTATTACGCGGAAAATAATGATTCCTCCACCTGACAGCAGGGACCCACCGGACGGTCCACCTTATTTCGCAAAAAAAAAACGTTTCCCCCCTGACTGCTGGGACCCACCGGACGGGCCAGCGTATTTCGCGAAAAAACGTTCCCCCCGCTGTCAGCTCGGACCCACCGGAAGTGCCTCCTTATTACGCACAAAAAAATGAATACTCCCCCTGCTTGCTGGGACCCACCATGGTGGGAGGCTGACTTGTGGACCTACTAAGTTGACTGCAATGGGGGCCTTTGTCAACTTTAGTCAATATGAACTATTCTAGCTCCAGTGACCGTACGATGTCCATCCAACGGCCGTAGTGCTTCTTCAACCTCTGGTCTTCTTGCTCCAGCCGCCCAAAGCAGCGCCGGTCGTGCCGCATGCTCCTGCCTCTCATGGCCAGCTGTTCTGCCGCAGACGCCTCACCGCCCCCTACTATTCCCACTACTGGCCAGGCCCTGCGGCGACGGCAGCCTCACACCGCAGCCGAACCAGTGAACCCTCGTACTCCACTCCGCGCGGGCTTCCACTGCCGCGTCTTCCCCGGCTCCCCGTCGTCCCCTTCGTAAGCCTCGTCGTCGTCCACCGCCCTGGTGCTCTCGGCGCGGTGTGGTCAACGTGGTCAAGGAACGACTTCCATCGGACGTGGACTGTACGTGGAGAGGCTGACAGCTGGGTCCACGGCCGCAGCAAGGAAGTGCCTCCTTATTACGCGGAAAATAATGATTCCTCCACCTGACAGCAGGGACCCACCGGACGGGCCACCGTATTTCGCGAAAAAAACGTTTCCCCCTGACTACGGGGACCCACCAGCTACATCTTCGCACGCAAGGAAGTGCGTCCAGGCAAAAAAAAATGATTCGCCCCCCTGACTGCTGGGACCCACCAGCTACATCTTCGCAGGCAAGGAAGTACCTGACAGTCGGGACCCACCTGGTCGAAGCATACGTAGCATTGTCATTCTGGTCGCGAACGTGTACGTACATACTAGTCGATGTAGAGGCGCGCACGTGTCGTAGTAGAGGCGCGCACGTAGCATGTACACGTACGTACAGCGGCCAGTGTGCAAGAAAGAAAATACGGCCACGTACGTACATACGGGCAGGGTCTTGAACGCCTACTCGCGCATACGTATGGCAAGGGCTCGTGTACATGGCTGGGCCGGAATGGAGAAACAACGTCGTCGTCGTGTTCATGGGGAGCCAACCGGCTGGGTCGGAATGGAATGCGTCGTCGTGTTCATCGGGAGGGCTTGGACGGAACAGCCGATGGAAACGAGGCCTGGCGTACCGCAGAACGGAGGAAACGGCCTTGTGTTCGACCGGCCACGTTTGAAACGGGATCCTGTTCATCGGGAGGGGTCTGGCGTACCGCAAAATGGAGGAAACGGACCTCCTACGGTCGAAACGGGGGTCCTGTTGATCGGGAGGGGTGTGGCGTACCGCAAAACGGAGGAAACGGACTTGTGTTGGAGCGCTACGGTCGAAACGGGGGTCCTGTTCATCGGGAGGGGTGTGGCGTACCGCAAAACGGGACTCCACGGGACACTGTTCATCTCCACCGTCGACCCCCTCCAGCCTCCACGGGCTACTGTTCATCCACCGTCGACCTCCTCCAGCCTCCACCTGCGACTGTTCATCCACGGGCTCCTGTTCATCCAACCTCCACCACGCGCTACTCCACCGGCTACTGTTCAACCAGCCCTCTCCACGGGCTCCTGTTCAACCACCCCTCCACGGGCTACTGTTCATCCAGCCCTCCACTGTCTACTGTTCATCCTGCCCTCCACGGGGTGGTCCTGTTCATCCTGCCCTCCACGGGGTCCTGTTCATCCAGCCCCAACCGGCTCGATCGATCGGGGTCCTGTTCATCCAGAGGCAACACCACGGGGTCCTGTTCATCCACCCCCACCGGGAACTGTTCATCCAAACCCCCCGAGCAACGCTCACTGTTCATCCAGAGGCAGCATCGATCGGGTTCAGTTAACAGCCATCGATCGATCGCTCGGGTTCAGTAACGCGTAGCCTGGAGTGCAATCGCTCGGGTTCAGTTAGAGCCCAACGCCTCGCTCGGGTTCAGTTAGAGCCAACGCCTCGCACACACGTGCGTACGTGTACGAGAGAAATGCGCATCGCTCGGCCCCCGACCTCCCGCCGTAACCGGGAAATCCCCGAAATTTTCCTCGCCCTCGCTTCTACCATAGTTTTTTCCGTCATGGACGGCCCAAAGAATGTCATGCAGCTGCGTCTCTGGCCCGCCCAGGACGAAAAGCCCATTTTCTGTCATGATTTTTTGTCATAGAAGTAGGAGCCCACCACATCTATGATGATACCGGGTTTTGTCACAATTATCGTCATAGAAGTGTTATATGTATGACAGAAAAAAAATTCGTTCGGCCCAAAATGTCACGGATGTGTCTTTTTTTGTAGTGCATATCACATAAGCCATGATAACAATGATCTCCTATTTTAACAGAAATAACGGGCATGCCTACAACAGGTCTATGTTTATCTTTAGCACCAGGTTTAGCAGTTCTAGCAGTTTCCTCGCAGAAATAAATAACATGCCCATCAATATTATCAGCCAAGAGATCTTTATACATAGCAATATTAGGTTCAACTTTAATTTTTTCAGGGGGTTTGGGTGTCCTAATATTACTTTTGTTGACTATAGTTGAAGCTTTAGCATGATCCTTTATTCTAACAGGGAAAGGTTGTTTCTCAACATAAGCAGTAGGAACAACAGGATCATTATAAGTGATAGTCTTTTCTTCAACTTTAATAGGTGCAACTACATTTACTTCAATGGGAGGATTATATTTAAACCACTTCTCCTTAGGGAGATCAACATGAGTAGCAAATGATTCACAGAAAGAAGCTACTATCTCAGAGTCAAGTCCATATTTAGTGCTAAATTCACGGAAAGCATCGGTATCCATAAAAGATTTAACACAATCAAACTTAGGTGTTATACCTGACTCCTTACCTTCGTCGAGGTCCCAATCGTCAGAGTTACGTTTAATTCTTTCCAATAAATCCCATTTGAATTCAATAGTCTTCATCATAAAAGAGCCAGTACAAGAAGTATCGAGCATGGAGCGATTATTGAGAGAAAGCCGAGCATCAAAATTTTGAATAATCATTTCTCTTGAGAGCTCATGATTGGGGCATGAATATAACATTGACTTAAGCCTCCCCCAAGCTTGTGCGATGCTTTCTCCTTCACGAGGCCAAAAATTATATATATAATTATGATCACGATGAACAAGATGCATATGATAAAACTTCTGATGAATTTCAATTTCAATCGCTTGTAGTTCCATGATCCCATATCATCACATAGCCTAAACCATGTCAATGCAGCTCCCTTCACAGATAAAGGGAAAACCTTCTTCTTGATAACATCCTCGGTGCTACCTCTTGAGCACTGCGTTGGTTTTCCCTTGAAGAGGAAAGGGCGATGCAGCAAAGTAGCGTAAGTATTTCCCTTAGTTTTTGAGAACCAAGGTATCAATCCAGTAGGAGGCCACACACGAGTCCCTCGCACCTACACAAACAAATAAATCCTCGCAACCAACACGATAAGGGGTTGTCAATCCCTACACGGTCACTTACGAGAGTGAGATCTGATAGAT
This sequence comes from Aegilops tauschii subsp. strangulata, assembly GCF_002575655.3. Classification (NCBI taxonomy): domain Eukaryota; kingdom Viridiplantae; phylum Streptophyta; class Magnoliopsida; order Poales; family Poaceae; genus Aegilops; species Aegilops tauschii. The sequence goes on along the minus strand of NC_053035.3, from coordinate 346,295,757 downwards.
ATGATAAGATAATAATTTTGGTATTTATATGATAAAGATGCAAAGTAAAGAAAGTAAAATAAAAATGGCGCCAGAAATAGCTTGTTGTCGGGAGATTAATATGATGGAGAATAGACCCGGGGGCCATAGGTTTCACTAGTGGCTTCTCTCAAGAGCATAAGTATTTTACGGTGGGTGAACAAATTACTGTTGAGCAATTGACAGAATTGAGCATAGTTATGAGAATATCTAGGTATGATCATGTATATAGGAATCACGTCCGAGACAAGTAGACCGACTCCTGCCTGCACCTACTACTATTACTCCACACATCGACCGCTATCCAGCATGCATCTAGATTATTAAGTTCATAAGAACAGAGTAACGCTTTAAGCAAGATGACATCATGTAGAGGGATAAACTCATGCAATATGATATAAACCCCATCTTGCTATCCTCGATGGCAACAATACAATACGTGCCATGCTGCCCCTACTGTCACTGGGAAAGGACACCGCAAGATTGAACCCAAAGCCAAGCACCTCTCCCATTGCAAGAAAGATCAATCTAGTAGGCCAAACCAAACTGATAATTCGAAGAGACTTGCAAAGATAACCAATCATACATAAAAGAATTAAGAAGATTCAAATATTGTTCATAGATAAACTTGATCATAAACCCACAATTCATCGGTCTCAACAAACACACCGCAAAAGAAGATTACATCGAATAGATCTCCACAAGAGAGGGGGAGAACATTGTATTGAGGTCCAAAAAGAGAGAAGAAGCCATCTAGCTAATAACTATGGACCCGAAGGTCTGAGGTAAACTACTCACACTTCATCGGAGAGGCTATGGTGTTGATGTAGAAGCCCTCCGTGATCGATGCCCCCTCCGGCGGAGCTCCGGAACAGGCCCCAAGATGGGATCTCATGGGTACAGAAGGTTGCGGCGGTGGAATTAGGTTTTTGGCTCCATATCTGGTAGTTTGGGAGTACGTAGGTATATATAGGAGGAAGCAGTACGTCGGTGGAGCAACAGGGGGCCCACGAGGGTGGAGGGCGCACCTGGGGGTAGGCGTGCCCCCTACCTCGTGGCCCCCTGTTTGATGTCTTGACGTCGGGTCCAAGTCCTCTGGATCACGTTCGTTCCAAAAATCACGTTCCCGAAGGTTTCATTCCGTTTGGACTCCGTTTGATATTCTTTTTCTGCAAAACTCTGAAATAGGCAAAAAAACAGCAATTCTGGGCTGGGCCTCCGGTTAATAGGTTAGTCCCAAAAATAATATAAAAGTGTATAATAAAGCCCAATAATGTCCAAAACAGAATATAATATAGCATGGAACAATAAAAAATTATAGATACGCTGGAGACGTATCAAGCATCCCCAAGCTTAATTCCTGCTCGTCCTCGAGTAGGTAAATGATAAAAACAGAATTTTTGATGTGGAATGCTACTTGGCATAATTTCAATGTGATTCTTCTTAATTGTGGTATGAATATTCAGATCCGAAAGATTCAAGACAAAAGTTTAATATTGACATAAAAATAATAATACTTCAAGCATACTAACTAAGCAATTATGTCTTCCCAAAATAATATGGCCAAAGAAAGTTATCCCTACAAAATCATATAGGCTGGCTATGCTCTATCTTCACCACACAAAATATTTAAATCATGCACAACCCCGATGACAAGCCAAGCAATTGTTTCATACTTTTGATGTTCTCAAACTTTTTCAATCTTCACGCAATACATGAGCGTGAGCCATGGACATAGCACTATATGTGGAATAGAATGGTGGTTGTGGAGAAGACAAAAAGGAGAAGATAGTCTCACATCAACTAGGCGTATCAACGTGCTATGGAGATGCCTATCAATAGATATCAATGTGAGTGAGTAGGGATTGCCATGCAACGGATGCTTTAGAGCTATAAATATACGAAAGCTCAACAAAAGAAACTAAGTGGGTGTGCATCCAACTCGCTTGCTCACGAAGACCTAGGGCATTTTGAGGAAGCCCATCATCGGAATATACAAGCCAAGTTCTATAATGAAAAATTCCCACTAGTATATGAAAGTGATATCATAGGAGACTCTCTATCATGAAGATCATGGTGCTACTTTGAAGCACAAGTGTGGTAAAAGGATAGTAACATTGTCCCTTCTCTCTTTTTCTCTCATTTTGGGCCTTTTTTATGGCCTCTTTTTATCCGTCCAAAGTCTCATCCCGACTTGTGGGGGAATCATAGTCTCCATCATCCTTTCCTCACTTGGGACAATGCTCTAAAAATGATGATCATCACACTTTTATTTTCTTACAACTCAATACTTAGAACAAAATATGACTCTATGTGAAAGCCTCCGGCGGTGTACCGGGATATGCAATGAATCAAGAGTGACATGTATGAAAGAATTATGAACGGTGGCTTTGCCACAAATACAACGTCAACTACATGACCATGCAAAGCAATATGACAATGATGGAGCGTGTCATAGTAAACGGAACGGTGGTAAGTTGCATGGCAATATATCTCGGAATGGCTATTGAAATGCCATGATAGGTAGGTATGGTGGCTGTTTCCAGGAAGGTATATGGTGGGTGTATGATACCGGCGAAAAGTGCGCGGTATTAGAGAGGCTAGCAATGGTGGAAGGAAGAAGAGTGCGTATAATCCATGGACTCAACATTAGTCATAAAGAACTCATATACTTATTGCAAAAATCTACAAGTTATCAAAGCAAATTATTACGCGCATGCTCCTAGGGGGATAGATTGGTAGGAAAAGACCATCGCTCGTCCCCGACCGCCACTCATAAGGAAGACAATCAATAAATAAATCATGCTCTGACTTCATCACATAACGGTTCACCATACGTGCATGCTACGGGAATCACAAACTTTAACACAAGTATTTCTCAAATTCAAAACTACTCAACTAGCATGACTCTAATATCACCATCTTCATATCTCAAAACAATTATCAAGCATCAAACTTCTCATAGTATTCAACACACTCATAAGAATTTTTCTTTTACTAATCTTGTATGCCTATTATTGTTAAAGCAAACTACCATGCTGTTTTGTAGGACTCTCAAAATAATCTAAGTGAATCATGAGAGAACAATAGTTTCTATAAAACAAAATCACCACCGTGCTCTAAGAGATATAAGTGAAGCACTAGAGCAAAAACCATATAACTCAAAAGATATAAGTGAAGCACATAGAGTATTCTAATAATTTCCGAATCATGTGTGTCTCTCAAAAGGTGTGTACAGCAAGGATTATTGTGGTAAACTAAAAAGCAAAGACTCAAATCTTACAAGACGCTCCAAGCAAAACACATATCATGTGGTGAATAAAAATATAGCTCCAAGTAAAGTTACCGATGGAAGTAGACGAAAGAGGGGATGCCTTCCGGGGCATCCCCAAGCTTTGGCTTTTAGGTGTCCTTAGATTATCTTGGGGGTGCCATGGGCATCCCCAAGCTTAGGCTCTTTCCACTCCTTGTTCCATAATCCATCAAATCTTTCACCCAAAACTTGAAAACTTCACAACACAAAACTCAGCAGAAAATCTCGTGAGCTTCGTTAGCGAAAGAAAACAAAAGACCACTTCAAGGTACTGTAATGAACTCATTATTTATTTATATTGGTGTTAAACCTACTGTATTCCAACTTCTCTATGGTTTATAAACTATTTTACATGACATAGATTCATCAAAATAAGCAAACAACACACGAAAAACAGAATCTGTCAAAAACAGAACAGTCTGTAGTAATTTGTAACTAACGCAAACTTCTGGAACTCCAAAAATTCAAACAAAATAGGACGACCTAGGAAATTTATTTATTGATCAGCAGCAATTGGAATAAATATTTTATCACGTTCTGGTGATTTTTAACAATTGTTTTCGTGAACAGAAAGTTTCTGGAATTTTCTCAAGATCAAATAACTATCATCCAAGAAGATCCTATAGGTTTAACTTGGCACAAACACTAATTAAAACATAAAAACACATCTAACCAGAGGCTAGATCAAAGATTTATTCCTAAACATAAGCAAAAAGCAAAAAAGCAAAAAATAAAATTGGGTTGCCTCCGAACAAGCGCTATCGTTAACGCCCCTTGCTAGGCATAATAGCAAGGATGGATCTAGGTATTGCCATCTTTGGTAGGCAATCCATAAGTGGCTCTCATGATAGATTCATATGGTAATTTTATTTTATTGCTAGGAAAGTGTTACATACCTTTCTTTAATGGAAATTGGAATCTAATATTCCCTTCCTTCATATCAATAATTGCACCAATCGTTCTAAGGAAAGGTCTACCAAGAATAATAGGACATGAAGGATTGCAATCTATATCAAGAACAATAAAATATACGGGCACATAATTCCTATTTGCAACAATAAGAACATCATTAATTCTTCCATAGGTTTCTTAATAGTGGAATCCGCAAGGTGCAAATTTAAAGAGCAATCATCAAAATCACGGAAACCTAGCAAATCGCACAAAGTCTTTGGAATCGTGGAAACACTAGCACCCAAATCACACAAAGCATAGCATTCATGATCTTTAATTTTAATTTTAATAGTAGGTTCCCATTCATCATAAAGTTTTCTAGGTATAGAAACTTCCAACTCAAGTTTTTCTTCATAAGATTGCATCAAAGCATCAACGATATGTTTGGTAAAGGCTTTATTTTGACTATAAGCATGAGGAGAATTTAGCACGGATTGCAACAAGGAAATACAATCTATCAAAGAGCAATTATCATAATTAAATTCCTTGAAATCGAAAATAATGGGTTCATTAATATCTAGTGTTTTGATCTTTTCAATCCCACTTTTATCAAATTTAGCATCAAGATCTAAAAACTCCGAATTTCTGGAACGCCTTCTAGGTTAAGGTGGAACATATTCAGTCCCATCATTATCAAGATTCATATTGCAAAACAAAGATTTAATAGGGGACACATCAATAACTTTTATATCTTCATCTTTATTTTCAAAGTTTTCCGGCTTAGCGGCCATCTTATTAACTAAGGTGGCCTGCTTATTCGATATTTCAGCTATTAACTTCTCAAGATGAGCAATTTGGGATCTCAAACCATCAAATTCTTTAGACATATCATCGAGCTCTTTATTCATATAACTCATAAAGCTTTTTTGTTCCTTAAGCTCGTTTCTAAAGAAATTATTATGCTCAAATTGTAAGACCATAAAACTCCTAACATTGTCTTCGATCTCTTCCAACCTTTTAAGGTGAAGATCACCAAATTTAGGCAGAGCCATCGTGACAAGCAAGCAATCCAACACACGAGCAAACAAGAGATAGGCAAAAAGAGGCAAACGGAAAGAAAAAGGCGAACGGAAAAGAGAGGGCGAATAAAACGGCAAGGGTGAAGTGGGGGAGTGGAAAACGAGAGGCAAATGGCAAATAATGTAATGCGGGAGATAAGGGTTTGTGATGGGTACTAGGTATGTTGACCTTTGCGTAGACTCCCCGGCAACGGCGCCAGAAATCCTTCTTGCTACCTCTTGAGCACTGCGTTGGTTTTCCCTTGAAGAGGAAAGGGTGATGCAGCAAAGTAGCGTAAGTATTTCCCTCAGTTTTTGAGAACCAAGGTATCAATCCAGTAGGAGGCCACACACGAGTCCCTCGCACCTACACATACAAATAAATCCTCGCAACCAACGCGATAAGGGGTTGTCAATCCCTACACGGTCACTTACGAGAGTGAGATCTGATAGATATGATAAGATAATATTTTTGGTATTTTTATGATAAATATGCAAAGTAAAGAAAGTAAAATAAAAACGGCGCCAGAAATAGCTTGTTGTCGGGAGATTAATATGATGGAGAATAGACCCGGGGGCCATAGGTTTCACTAGTGGCTTCTCTCAAGAGCATAAGTATTTTACAGTGGGTGAGCAAATTACTGTTGAGCAATTGATAGAATTGAGCATAGTTATGAGAATATCTAGGTATGATCATGTATATAGGCATCACGTCCGAGACAAGTAGACCGACTCCTTCCTGCATCTACTACTATTACTCCACAAATCGACCGCTATCCGGCATGCATCTAGAGTATTAAGTTCATAAGAACAGAGTAACGCTTTAAGCAAGATGACATGATGTAGAGGGATAAACTCATGCAATATGATATAAACCCCATCTTGTTATCCTCGATGGCAACAATACAATACGTGCCTTGCTGCCCCTACTGTCACTGGGAAAGGACACCGCAAGATTGAACCCAAAGCTAAGCACTTCTCCCATTGCAAGAAAGATCAATCTAGTAGGCCAAACCAAACTGATAATTCGAAGAGACTTGCAAAGATAACCAATCATACATAAAAGAATTCATAAGATTCAAATATTGTTCATAGATAAACTTGATCATAAACCCACAATTCATCGGTCTTAACAAATACACCGCAAAAGAAGATTACATCGAATAGATCTCCACAAGAGAGGGGGAGAACATTGTATTGAGGTCCAAAAAGAGAGAAGAAGCCATCTAGCTAATAACTATGGACCCGAAGGTCTGAGGTAAACTACTCACACTTCATCGGAGAGGCTATGCGGTTGATGTAGAAGCCCTCCGTGATCGATGCCCCGTCCAGCGGAGCTCCGGAACAGGCCCCAAGATGGGATCTCACAGGTACAGAAGGTTGCGGCGGTGGAATTAGGTTTTTGGCTCCGTATCTGGTAGTTTGGGGGTACGTAGGTATATATAGGAGGAAGAAGTACGTCGGTGGAGCAACAGGGGGCCCACGAGGGTGGAGGGCGCGCTTGGGGGGGGGGGGGGGTAGGCGCGCCCCCCTACCTCGTGGCCTCCTGTTTGATGTCTTGACGTAGGGTCCAAGTCCTCTGGATCACGTTCGTTCCAAAAATCACGTTCCCGAAGGTTTCATTCCGTTTGGACTCCGTTTGATATTCTTTTTCTGCGAAACTCTGAAATAGACAAAAAACAGCAATTCTGGGTTGGGTCTCCGGTTAATAGGTTAGTCCCAAAAATAATATAAAAGTGTATAATAAAGCCTAATAATGTCCAAAACAGAATATAATATAGCATGGAACAATCAAAAATTATAGATACGTTGGAGATGTATCACTCGGGCATACCTGCAAGCTTAAATAATCCACAAACTTCATCCACATAGATTAAGTGTAAATCGGGATGCAATGTTCCATCTCCTGCAAAAGGATTAGCTAGCAGTTTCTCTATCATACCTGAAGGAATTTCAAAGTAAACATTTTCAGTAGGTTCAGTAGGTTGAGGGGTAGCTAATTGTGGTTCCGGACGAGGTGAAGATACCCCGAACAAACCCCTGAAAGGATTGTTTTCCATAGTAACAAGTGACAGTGAATTTCAGCACTCTATATAAATTTTTCCTTACCAAATTCCACCTACCAAAGGCGCTTCACTCCCTGGCAACGGCACCAGAAAAGAGTCTTGATGACCCACAAGTGTGGGGGATCTATCGTAGCCTTTTCGATAAGTAAGAGTGTCCAACCCAATGAGGAGCAGAAGGAAATGATAAGCGGTTTTCAGCAAGGTATTCTCTGCGAGCACTGAAATTATCGGTAATAGATAGTTTTGTGATAATGTAATTTGTAACGGGTAACAAGTAATGAAAGTAAATAAGGTGCATCAAGATGGCCCAATCCTTTTTGTAGCAAAGGACAAGCCTGGACAATTTCTTATATGAAGGAAACACTCCCGAGGACACATGGGAATTATCGTCAAGCTAGTTTTCATCATGCTCATATGATTCGCGTTCGTTACTTTGATAATTTGGTATGTGGCTGAACCGGTGCTTGGGTGCTGTCCTTTCTTGGACAAGCATCCCACTTATGATTAACCCCTATTGCAAGCATCCACAACTACAAAAGAAGTATTAAGGTAAACCTAACCATATCATGAAACATATGGATCCAAATCAGCCCCTTACGAAGCAACTCATAAACTAGGGTTTAAGCTTCTGTCACTCTAGCAACCCATCATCTACTTATTACTTCCCAATGCCTTCCTCTAGGCCCAAACAATGGTGAAGTGTCATGTAGTCGACGTTCACATAACACCACTAGAGGAAAGACAACATACATCTCATCAAAATATCGAACGAATACCAAATTCACATGACTACTTGTAGCAAGACTTCTCCCATGTCCTCAGGAACAAAAGTAACTACTCACAAATCATATTCATGTTCATAATCAGAGGGGTATTAATGTGCATAATGGATCTGAACATATGACCTTCCACCAAATAAACCAACTAGCATCAACTACAAGGAGTAATCAACACTACTAGCAACCCACAGGTACCAATCTGAGGCTTTGGGACAAAGATTGGATACAAGAGATGAACTAGGGTTTTAGAGGAGATGGTGCTGGTGAAGATGTTGATGGAGATTGACCCCCTCCCGATGAGAGGATCGTTGGTGATGACGATGGCGATGATTTCCCCCTCGCGGAGGGAAGTTTCCCCGGCAGAACAGCTCTGTCGGAGCCGAAGATTGGTTCCGCCAAGATTCCGCCTCGTGGCGGCGGAGTTTCTTCCCGCAAGGTTGCTTATGATTTTTTCTCAGACGAAAGACTTCATATAGCAGAAGATGGGCACCGGAGGCCTGTCAGGGGGCCCACGAGGCAGGGGGCGCGCCCAGGGGGTAGGGCGCGCCCCCACCCTCGTGGCCAGGGTGTGGGCCCCCTCTGGTACTTTCTTCACTCAATATTTTTTATTAATTCCAAAAATGACTTCCGTGGAGTTTCAGGACTTTTGGAGTTGTGCAGAATAGGTCTCTAATATTTGCTCCTTTTCCAGCCCGGAATTCCAGCTGCCGGCATTCTCCCTCTTCGTGTAAACCTTGTAAAATAAGAGAGAATAGGCATAAGTATTGTGGCATAACGTGTAATAACAGCCCATAATGCAATAAATATCGATATAAAAGCATGATTCAAAATGGACGTATCAGGACGGCGGGGGACGACGGAGGCGAGAGCAGGGGACTGAGTACTCCGACATCAACATACACCCACTGCCTCTGAAACTCGCTCGTAGACGGCGGGAGATCGAATTCAATCCCCGAGCCGGCTGTCGCCGCCACGGCCTGGAAGCTCAGGCACCCCGAGCATTGCCGGGGGTCGGTCAGGTGCAGTGAGAAGAAATGGCGCAAGAGGGCCACAGAAGGAGAAATGCCCACCATGGCCTCGCAGACAAAGGCGAAGACGGCGAGAAGGGCGACAGATTGGGGATAAAGATGCAACATATGGATTTGGTAATGGGAAAGCACGGCATCGAAGAAGGCGGAGATGGGAGGAAACAGGCCAGCCCACAGGGCGTCGACGAAGAACTGGACCTCGGTGGCCATCCTATCAATGGAGGCTGGGGACGCAGGCAAGGCCACCGTCCCTCCCCATTCGTTGAAGCTGGTAGCAAGCGTAGGGCGGATCTTATCCATGGCTTCCTGGTTGAGCAACCGCGATCGGCCGACGACGGGCTCGATGGCCGGAGGTGAGCTGGCAGAGGACAAGGGCTTCTTCCCTTTCTCCGTCCGGTTTGGCGCCATGGTGATTGAGAGGACTAAGCTCGAGTCGGATTGGAAGAGGAAGCAGAGGTACGAGGAAGCGAAGAAGTTGGGGGAGTGCATTGCCAGCAATGGGGGAATAACTGTGTAGGATGCCGTGGCTGCCTAGCCAGGCGGATTTCCAGGCTGCATGGGTAAGCGGGGCCGCCCACGTCCAATCGATCGCCACGTGTCGACCAAGGCCGCATGTTGTTGGGGCCCGCAGCGCTCCGCACTTGCCCTTTGGCTTCGCCTCGAAGCCAAGTCCGAGCGCGCCTTGGGCCTGGGGGCTACTGTCGGCGTTCTGGGAACGGGGGTTGATACGTCTCCGTCGTATCTACTTTTCCAAACACTTTTGCCCTTGTTTTGGACTCTAACTTGCATGATTTGAATGGAACTAACCCGGACTGACGCTGTTTTCAGCAGACTTTCCATGGTGTTATTTATGTGCAGAAACAAAAGTTCTCGGAATGACCTGAAACTCCACAGAACATATTTTTGGAAAATATTAAAAATACTGGAAGAAGAATCCACGTCAGGGGGCCCACACCCTGTCCATGAGGGTGAGGGCGCGCCTGCCCCCTTTGGTCTGATACTCTATTAAAAGGAGGCCTTAATATCCCTTTGTTTCCATTAGGACCCCGCTGCCACGGGAGGGTAGGACAAAAGATGTCATGCAGGTTCTTTTCCATAAGCACGTATGACTATATTCGGAATACATGCCTACATTACATTGATGAATTGGAGCTAGTTCTGTGTCACCCTATGTTATGACTGTTACATGATGAACCGCATCCGGCATAATTCTCCATCACCGATCCAATGCCTACGAGCTTTTCACATATTGTTCTTAGCTTATTTACTTTTCCGTTGCTACTCTTACAATCACTGCAAAACCCAAAAATATTACTTTTGCTATCGTTACCGTTACTTCCATACTACTTTGCTACTAAATACTTTGCTGCAGATACTAAGTTATCCAGGTGTGGTTGAATTGACAACTCAACTACTAATACTTGAGAATATTTTTTGGCTCCCCTTGTGTCGAATCAATAAATTTGGGTTGAATACTCTACCCTCGAAAACTCTTGCGATCCCCTATACTTGTGGGTTATCAGGGGTCCCCAGACTTGCCTGCCTGCGGCCCACGATGTGGCTCCACTCGCGGCCAAGTACGGCCCGTCTTCACCAGCGAACACTGAAGACCCTCACGAGGGGCCAAGCCTCGCGAGCGGGACGACACAAGACCTCCTCGGGAGTGGCCTCACCAGGCTGGCTCGCGAGGGGCAGAGAGATCAAGGCAAGACAAACCTCGCGAGGTTCCAATGACGTAAGCCATGACGACCAAGGCCAGCCGGGCGCCAGCGCACAGTGTCCTCGCTTCCTCTTTGGTGCTAAGGTGGCAAGCGCAGGCGAGGACTATGAGGCATCAGGCAAAGGTTTCCATATCGGTGCAACGAGACCAAGACCAGCAGGACGGTAGGACGGAGGTCACCGTGGAGCCCAAGACGGCGTCACCACCAGAGCCTTTGGCAGGCGAAAGACCACCTTTAGTCAGGATAGCTTGTACTAGTTGTCCCCCTTCAAACTGGCCGTTGTGGCATCCCTTCCTGCTCAATATTTGGGGAGAGGACCAGGGCCTCTATAAATAGGACTAGCCACCACCATAGGAGGCAACAGATTGAGATCATCCTCACCCACACAAGTTCTCCAAGCACAAGAACACCTCTCCTCAGGAGGCTGTTCTTCCCCTTGTACTGTTCATCCTCAGCCAAAGAGGCAATCCACCACACCACACTGGAGTAGGGTATTACACCACAATGGTGGCCCGAACCATTATAAATCTTGTGTCTCTTGTGTTGTGAGTTCATCGAGCTAGGCTTTGAGATCGCGGCGAGGTTGAGGGCGTGATTAGGTAGGGGGAAATCTTTGTGCGCACCCCAGTGTTCGAACCTCAAGGGTTTTGCCAGAACCTGAAATCCGACAATATTCCTTTGTATTTCCTATCCCTGCATTGTTAGAATCCTCAAATTCAAACAAGCCCTTACACAATTACTTCTGTTACAGATATGTGTCAAAGAAAACCTTGTGTGGTTTGTTCCGCTCCTGCTGCGTTGTGTTCCACCCTAGTCAGCTGCTCCAACGACGGAAGGGTTCACCACAGCAGGGATCCGCTCTCCAGACTGTCTTTCGCTGCCTCAGATCTTCTTCCCCGCCGCCGGCTGCCACGACAACTGCATTACCATCATCAACTGAGCAGATGACCTTGAGGACTACACGGGTCCGCAAGAGAGGTCGCACTCTTCCGCGTCTGCTTACATTATGCATCGCTTAATATGATGACATGCTACTTTATCGTCCTGTTCACCTATTAGACTCCGAGTCAGGTCCAAACTAATGCTGAAACTTGAGTTTTTAAATGGTAGTGGGGTACATATTGGGGCAGCAATCAGTACTATCTATCTACTATCTGGTTAATCTCGGGTGTCTACTATGAGTTTCATGTTGGGTGCAAACAAACATTAAAGGAGCCATTATCTGTATTTTTTAACTAAAGCTATTATCTGCCTATTATCATTGGTTTTGGGTCTATCCATAGTTTGCTACCATCACTCTAGATTTGTGCATACACTCCTTACATAATCTCACTATGTTTTATTCCTATGCATGTCAAGTATTGTACACAATGGAACTGAACATGTAGAGCAAAAGAGACGAGCCTTGTGTGGCAATAAAATTTCATGCAGACGTCGCTCCATGGTGGGCGCAAAGGCAGCCCCCCTCCACCCATTTCAGATTGTAATCAAGAGGAATATAACTGTTCTGAGGGGGATTCAGAAGGAGAAGACCACTCCTATTTACCCCCTGAGGTCTTCGGTCTAACTTGGCATGCTAATGTTGGTAATATCATGCATATGGTGCCTTGCATTGCTTACTTTATACATCAAATATGTCATCTGCTTAGTTTAGACATGCTTTGTGTGAATGCCATTTGTTTAGTTTCTTTATCGTATATGTGAATCATGCAATGCCATCTTGTTTCGCCAAGCATTATATATGTGGATTTTGCAATGCCACCCTGGTTAGCCAGTCATCTTATATGTGAATTATATCATGCCATCATTTTTTTATTACGTACTAAAATTGTCTCAATTACTCTTCCTGTGCATCAGCCATTCGACACGGTCATGGAAAAATCTGGAGTGGAAACAAGGTCTTCAGAGCAGACAATGCTATCTGACGAAGCGCATGTCTTGCTAGTTACGGATAGCTCCTCAGAGGAGGATTCAGAGATAGATGACCAGTCCTATCCCCCCACGAGGTGCATGCTCTAACTTGGCAGGGTTATGTTGCTCATATCGTGTGTATGGTGTCTTGCATTGCTATGTCATTCGCTTAGTTTAGACATGGTTTGTGTGAATGCCACCTGTTTAGTGTCTAATTACCATATATGTGAATTTGTCGGATTTCGGGTTCGGGCAAAACCCTTGAGGTTCGAACACTGGGGTGCGCACGAAGATCTCCCCCTACCTAATCACGCCCTCAGCCTCACCGTGATATCAAGGCCTAGCTCAACGAACCCGCAACACAAGAGACACGAGATTTATACTGGTTCGGGCCACCATTGTGGTGTAATACCCTACTCCAGTGTGGCGTGATGGATTGCCTCTTGGGCTGATGATGAACAGTACAAGGGGAAGAACAGCCTCCTGAGGAGAGGTGCTCTTGTGCTTGGTGAGTGTGGGTGAGGATGGTATGAATCCCTCTCTCCTCCCTCTGTGGTGGCTAGTCCTATTTATAGAGGCCCTGGTCCTCTCCCCAAATATTGAGCGGGAAGGGAGCCACACAACGGCCAAATTCGAAGGGAGACAACTAGTACAAGTTATCCTGACTAAAGGTGGTCTTCGCCTGCCAAAGGCTCTGGTGGTGACGCCATCTTGGGCTCCACGGTGACCTTCATCCTGCCGTCCTGCTGGTCTTGGTCTTGTTGCACCGATATGGAAACCTTTGCCTGTTGCCTCGGGACTCCTCGCCTACGCTTGCCCCTTTAGCACCAAAGAGGAAACGAGTACACTACGCGCGCTGGCGCCTGCCTGGCGCCCGCATGGCTCCAGTCGTCATGGCTTGCGTCACAGGAACCTCGCGAGGTGTCCCTTGCCTTGATCACTCCGCCCCTCGCGAGCTAGCCTGGTGAGGCCGCTCCCGAGGAGGTCTTTTGTCGTCCGCCTCGTGAGGCTTCGCCCCTCGCGAGGGTCTTGAGTGTTTGCTGGTGGAGATGGGCCGTACAGGGCCGCTGGTGGAGCCACACCATGGGCCGCAGGCAGGCAAGTCTGGGGACCCCCGTTCCCAGGACGCCGACAGTAGCCCCCGGGCCCAAGGCGCGCTCGGACTTGGCTTCGAGGCGAAGCCAAAGGGCAAGTGTGGAGCATCGCATGACCCAACAACTTGCGGCCTTGGTCGACGCGTGGTGATTGATTGGACGTGGGCGGACCCGCTTCCCCACGCAGCCTTGATATCTGCCTGGCTAGGCGGCCACGGTGTTCTACACAGTTATTTCCCCTTTGGTGGCAACGCACTCCCCAACTTCTCCGCTTCTTCGAACCTCAACTTCTTCTGCCAATCCGACCCGAGCTCAGTCTTCTCCACCATCATGGCGCCGAACCGAATGGAGAAAGGGAAGAAGCCCCTGTTCTGAGCCAGCCCGCCTTCGGCCGTTGAACCCGCCGTCGGCCGATCGCGGGTGCTCAATCAGGAGGCCATGGACAAGGTCCGCCCTGCGCTCGCTACCAGCTTCAACGAATGGGGAGGGACGGTGGCCTGGCCTGCATCCCGAGCCACTATCGACAGGACAGCCACTGAGGTCCAGTTCTTCATCGACGCCCTGTGGGCTGGCCTGGTTCCTCCTTTCTCCGTCTTCTTCAACGAAGTGCTTTCCCACTATCAGATCCATATGCTGCACCTTGATCCCCAATCTGTCGCCCTTCTCGCCATCTTCTCCTTCGTCTGTGAGGCCATGGTGGGCATTGCCCCTTCTGTGGCCCTCCTGCGCCATTTCTTCTCGCTGCATTTGATCGACCCCCGACAGTGCTCAGGGTGCTTGAGCTTCCAGGCCATGGCGGCGACTGCCGGCTCGGGGGTTGACTTTGATCTCCCTCCGTCTACAAGCGGGTTCCGGATGCGGTGGGTGTATGTTGATGTCGGAGTGCTCAGCCCCCTGCTCTCGCCTCCGTCGTCACCCGCCGTCCCCAGCTCCGGCTGGGGTCACGAGGAGCTCGTGAGCTCCCGTCTTGCCTTCGTCTGGCTCCGGTTGAGGAGGCTGAAGGACCTTGGTGTGACCGCGCCCAAGGTGATGAACGAGTTCCTCCGACGCTGCATTGCCCCAGTCCAGCACCATTCCCAACCAATGTGGGCCCTTACCGGCGACCAGGACCACATGAGGCTTCAGGAGTCGGGGCTCCCGGCCGAGGCATGAAGAACGGTGCTCAAAGTCTTGGCCGGTGACCCCTCTCCAGGCGATTTGCCGCAGGAGGGTTGTCTCTTGTACAGCTGCTCGAACAGGGTGGAGTTCGCTGGGGAGATGCCCCCCTTCGATGAATGGGGGCTACGTCCAGTCGGCCTTGTGGGGCCTCCTGAGAACCCCGTCACGGTGGTTCCTCTCCTTGTCGCCGGCGCCGAACTTGCCCCTTCCGTGGACACAGGGGGGCAAGTACTGCCGGAGGTCAGGTGCACGGGTGCCGAGGCACCGATGCTGCCCGAGGCTCCCGAGGCGCCATCCTCAGGAACCCATGACCCTCGCCCTAGGGCGGCAGTTGCACGGGCGATGCAACTCGCTGCTCCTAAGGCCAAAGTTCCCGAGGCCTCCGCGAGCCGTCGCGAGGCGGAGCCCGACAGCTCTTCCCAGCTCGGCGCCCCTGAGGTCGTCTCCTTGGGCGCTTCTCCAGTCGCGCTCTGTGCTGGCCGCCACGTCCAGCGCTTCGGCAGGCTCCGTGTGGACTTCGAAGCGCTCCGCAAGAGGAAGGGGTCCCCAAGCTGGAGCAGTGGTGCCCTCCGGCCATTGAAACAGAGGATGTACATCGCCATAGATGAGTAAGTACCTTATCTTCGTGATCCCTTGAGTGCCTCTTCCCTTCCTGATGATGGCTTTTCAGGATCCCTTCCGCTAAAGTCATGAAGCCTCTCAGGAAGCAGCCTCCTCCGGCATCGAGTCTCCCGCTGGCCTTGAGCGTCCCGAGCCAGCATGTCGCTCCTGGCGAGAGGTCGGCCGGAGAGACAGACACGCCAGCTTGGCGTCTCGAACCCTCGCTCCTGCCGTCTCTTCTTCGTGGCCTCGCCGGAGGTGCGGCGAACGTGCCAAGGGCTCCTCCTCTAGTTGTGGACGGCGGCTGGATGGCTTCAGTCTTGGCTTCCTCTTCGAGTAGCGAGCCTCGACTCAGATGTAGACGCGCGCCTCAAGGCCGAGGGTCTTCGTCTGATGGAGGAGCGTCATAAACTGAAGGTGGCCATCAATCTCGGGCGCCACCAGTGCGAGCTTGATAATGCGAAGGCCGAGGTGTCTCTTGCGGCCTCGCGTGAGGCCTGCACTCAGGCCCTGGAAGAGGCCCGGGAAGCCGACCGTCGCCGTGAGGTCGCGGAGAAACGCGCGTGGGAGCTCCAAGCCTGGAGCATCTCCTTGGAGCAGCAAGTGGAAGCGCGCAAGTTCGCCCTTGCGTCGATGAGGGGGACGCCTGCCGAGGAGGAAGAGATCCTGAAGCGCGAGGAAGTGCTGGCGCTGGAAGTCGTGGAGTGCAGCCTTGAGCTTGAGAGGCTGGAGACGAGGGAGCGCCAGGTTGCCCAAGCGGAGGATGCCCCTAACGTGCGCGAGGCGAGGATCCATAAGAAGGTCGACAGCAGGGTGGCCGAGGCGCGCGCGGATCTTGTCGGCAGGTACGACCTGAAGCTGGAGCTTGTGGAAGCCGAAGCCGTGGGCCGGACTACTGCCCTCAGGACAGAGTTGGCTAAGGTGGAGCAACGCGAGAAGGCCGCCGCGGCCGCCCTGGTCTCGGCGCAGGCTGAGCTGGCCTCCGCCCGCGCCGAGCTGTTTTCTCTTCAGCAGCGAGTCGCCAACGCCGAGTCCTTCACATAGCAGAGCAGGGAGGAAGTGCTTCAGCGGCGAACGCTGGAGCGCGTGCACGCCCCTATGCTCCAAGGCCTCAGGAACGGGGCCAACATGACGCTAGGCAACATCTGCGACAAAAATGCCCCTCATCCCCATGCGAACGATTATGCCAGTCACCTCTGCTTCTTCATCGACGTGGTGACGCATCTGGAGAACCGATCCGAGAGGGCTCGCAGCTTGTTGAAGAGAGGAGTCGTGGCCTGCTTGGGCGCGCGTTCTACCGCGTCTTCAGCCACCTCCAGAACACCTACCCCGACTTCATTTTGACGCCGCCATTGCCCCCGTGCGTGAGGCCATCCGGGGCGATCTGGCGCGATGGGTGGAAGACAATGTGGATGCGCTGGTCAGGGCCTTCGCTTCTGATGATGTCACGGTGGTGGTTGCGGCGGATGAAGGCGACGTGGTCGACGACAGCTTGAGCGGCGCCGACGATGGTGATGGTGATGCCAGCGATGGGGACAGCGACGCCAGCGACGCGTCTGAAGACGACCCGGGGGACACAGTGAGCGACATGTCTGATTGAACCCGTGCTTCCCTGGTGTTCATCCTGTATGCCAAAACTCGGGCGCGGCCCTGGAAGTCGTAAGAGCATTTTGGGAGGGGAAGCTGTCGGATCTCGGGTTCCGGCAAAACCCTTAAGGTTCGAACTCTGGGGTGCGCGCGAAGTTCTTTCCCTCCTACCGATCCACGCCCTAGCTCGCTAAGATCTCACGGATGAACACGATGAACTCGCAACACAGAAAGACACGAGATTTATACTGGTTCGGGCCACCGATGTGGTGTAATACCTTACTCCAGTGTGTGGTGGTGGATTGCCTCTTGGGCTGATGATGAGCAGTACAAGGGGAAGAACAGCCTCCTGAGGTTGAGGTGTTCTTGTGCTTGGTGAGCTTGTGCAGTAAGAGCGCAACCTCCTTCTCTACTGTGGTGGCTAGCTCTACTTATATAGGCCCTGGTCCTCTCCCCAAATATTGAGCGCGAAGGGAGCCAACAACGGCGGGCGAATTTGAAAGGGGACAGCTAGTACAAGCTATCCTGACAAAAGCGGTCTTTGCCTGCAAAAGGCTCTGGTGGTGACGCCGTCTTGGGCTCCATGGTGACCTCCGTCTTGCCGTCCATCTGGTCTTGGTCTCGTTGCACCGATATGGCAACCTTTGCCTGATGCCTCGGTACTCCTCGCCTGCGCTTGCTTCTTTAGCACCAAAGAGGAAACAAGGACGCTGCGCGCGCTGGCGCCCGCCTGGTGTCGATCGTCATGGCTCACGTCATGAGAGCCTCGTGAGGTTTGCCCCGCCTTGATATCTCCACTCCTCGCAAGGTAGCCTGGAGAGTCCACTCCTGAGGAGGTCTTGCATCGTCCGCCTCGCGAGGCTTGGCCCCTCGCGAAGGTCTTGATTTCCTTGTTGATGAAGATGGGCCGTACGGGCCCGCTAGCATAGCCACGCCGTGGGCCGCAGGCAGGCAAGTCTGGGGACCCCCGTTCCCAGAACGCCGACAGTAGCCCCCGGGCCCAAGGTGCGCTCGGGCTTGGCTTCGAGGCGAAGCCAAAGGTCGCGTGGCGGTTGATTGGACGTGGGCGTCTCCACTTCCCCACGCTGCTTCGGCAACTGCCCGACCTGACAAAGGCTGGCGCACACAGTGTTTGCCTTCATTGTTTCTTCCTCGCCTTGCTCCAGATCCCCTTTCTCGCTCCCCGCCACCGGTACCTCCAGATCTGTTCCAATCTTGCTCCGCCTCTGCGACCCATGGCGCCGTGCAAGACCAAGACCTCCTCGGCACCGGCTTGGTATGAGCCAGCTCTTGAAGCGCCCACCGTCATGGAAAAGAGCCTCGCCTCCGTGCGCCTGCTAACGGCGGGGGATAGCAACGAAGGGGGGAAGCCGGAGCTCCGACTTGCCTCCGACGTGGCGGAGCCTGAGGGAAGCACCTTATCCCCCTTCTTCTCGAGCAGCATCATCATGGGGTTGGTTCCCCCCTTCTCTGATTTCTTTTTTGAGGTCCTTGACCACTACGGGTTGCAGGCGCTGCATCTCCACCCCAACTCTATCCTGCTCCTATCCATCTTCGCCTACTACTGCGAGGCGTACCTGGGCATGATGCCATCCGTGGCGCTTCTACGCCACTTCTTCTTCCTTCGCGTCAGCGAGGGACACATCTCCGGGTGCGCCAATTTCATCGCATCTGGCAAGGCCAACTCAATATCGAGCAGCGGGAAGAGGGCCGACAATATCCGAGCCAAATGGGTCATGATGGACGCCAAGCACGCCCATCCGCGTTTCGCCTTGCCAATGGAGGCGCCCTAGTTTAACAAAGGGTGGCCCTGCGAGAAGCTCACTGATGAGCGGGCGTCGTCTGTGCTGGGGTAGATGCAGACCGACCTGAAGCCAGGCAACGCGAAGGCGGCGAAGGTCATAGGGGCCATGCTCCTGAGGGAATTCTTGATGATGCGCGTCGCCCCACTCCAGGTGCGGTCGCACCCCTTGTGGAAGCTCGGAGATGAAGAAGACGAGACCCGCCTGAGGCCAGGGGCCCTGCCTGGCAACGAACTGGCTGCTGTCCTGCGCCTCCTGGTTGGGGACAATCAGGAGTACCCGCCGAGCGCCTTCACTCCTTTGTTCCTCCGCAAGGACTGGGAGCCGCTTGTGCTTTCCGGGCTGACCTTCGACGCACGCGGGCTAGTGCCGCCTGCGCTCTCCGGAGCCCCAGCAGCACCGAAGCCGGTGGAGGTGTCCTCCGACGAGTCCGGCGGGGGGGAGGAAGAGGAGGGGGACTCGGAGGCGACCCTCGAAGAGATGGGGGAAAACTCCCCCTTGAGCAAAGCTGAAATCCTCCGCGCCCTGCCGGATGATGCCAAGACCGACGCTCGCCAGGAGGAGAGGGAGCAGCCCCTCATCCCGACAAAGGGTAGGTCGTCGCTGGTTCCTCGGGATGCTGCCTCCGCCTTAACGCCGCCTGGAGCTGCCTCCGGCTCCTCTGCCGCGCCATCCTCTACCCCTGGAGCCCGCGCGCCTACTCCCAAGGCTCCGAGGCTTTCAGGCTTCAAGCTCCCCAAGCGGAAATATGTCGCGGTAGATCAGTAAGTGTTCGACCTCCATCTTGTTTTCGCTCATGTCGCTGCTTCTTGACTTTCGTCTTTGGCTGTCCAGGCCGCTGCCCGCGGCGAAGAAGAGGAAAGAGGGTACGGTGACCGCGCCCTCTTCTGCTGAGAAAGGAGGTGCTAGCGCCCGCACCTCCCCAGCCCGGTCGTCTTCGCGAGGCCAAGAGGAACATCGCCGGGAGGAGTCAGCCCCCATGGCCCCGCTGGCTCCGGAAGTGCCGGCGCTGGCCCGGTTGAAGAGGTCCCGGCTGCTCCGGAGCCCGCAGTCTCCCAGGCCTTGGTGACGACGTCGCCTCCTCCCACTGCTGCACCTCCACTCCCAGGTTCTTCTGCTCCTGCTGCTGTTTTGGAACGCGCTCTTTCGGAGATGACCCAGTTGCGGGCAGACCTCCTGAGCGCAGACCCGCGCATGGTGGCCAGGCGTCTAGAGCTGGCCTCTGGCTGGCTTCACTCCGACTTGGCGGTCCGCGCGACGCTAGGCCAGGCCGCAGCATCTTGCGAGAAGGAGAAGCGGAGTGCCGCCAACGCTGCAGCCGATCGTGAGGCGGCGCTGAAAGACACTAAGGCCGCCCGCGACCGCTGCCAAGAGCTGGAGGACGAGTTGCAGAGCCTACACGACACGCATGCTGAAGAAGCGCGCGGCCGCCTGGCAAAGGAGGAGGAGGTGAAGGCCCGGGAAGACACCGTCAAGAACCGTGACACTGAGCTGGTGGAGCTGGGGAAGACGCATTCCGCCGAGCGCATCCGGTTGGAAGAGCTGGAGCGGAAGGTGAAGGCGAGGGAGGCCGATCTTGACACCAAGGCGCGGGTCCTGGCTGAGGACCGTGTGGCCTATGCCGACCTCAAGAAGAGATCTCGCAAGGCACTGAAGACGCTCTACGAGCACGGCCTGGAGAAGTTGCTGGCCACCGATGAGGACGGCCCCGCCCGGCTACTTCCTCTCTTGGTGAAGGCGCTCGAGGAAGTCATTGATGGTGTCGGTCCCATGGCGGAGGCAGAAGCTCGCGTCCTGTCTTCAGCTGCATTGACTCGCGTCTTCAGCCATCTGTACCTCCGCGACCCCAACGCTTGTCTTGACGAGCTGCTGGAACCCATGGCTGATGATCACAGCGCAGCCGCTGCCGCAGCCGTGCGAGGTCAGGTGGAGGCCCTGCTGAAGAAGTTCCGCGGCTTTGTCTCCGGACCCCTGTCCGGCGATCCTGCGGCTGATGGTGCAGGTGAAGACGATGTCACCCACGGAGGAGCACCTTCCGCCGGTGATGGCGGTGTTCAGGGGTGACCTGCGGTAGTTTCCTGTTTCGTTCCTGCAACATGCATCAGGCCTCATGGAGGCGTTTAGACTTTTCATTTGATATTGTGAGGACAATATGTTTGTAATATTTGCTTCAAGATTTTGTGCTTTCCTTCCTATTTGCTTTGTGTTCTGCGTCGGCAGGGCCCGGCCCCGCGCATGCCTCAACCGCCGTTGGGCCGACCGTAGACCAGGACGAACCAAGGAGTGAGGGGCTACGTGACCAGTTAGGCTCCTGAGTCGCGATGCTCAGGAGTCCCCCTTGACGCGCAAACAGCTTATAGGGAGAGTTCGTGGGGATAGATTGATGTTCTACATCGGTAGAGCCCGGCCCCGCGCATAGCTCAACCGCCATTGGGCCAACCGGAGACCAGGACGGACCAAGGAGTGAGGGGCTACGTGACCAGTTAGGCTCCTGAGTCGCGATGCTCAGGAGTCCCCCTTGACGCGCAAACAGCTTATAGGGAGAGTTCGTGGGGATAGATTGATGTTCTACATCGGTAGAGCCCGGCCCCGCGCATACCTCAACCGCCATTGGGCCGACCGGAGACCAGGACGGACCAAGGAGTGAGGGGCTACGTGACCAGTTAGGCTCCTGAGTCGTGATGCTCAGGAGTCCCCCTTGACGTGCAAACGGCTTCTATACCTGTCCTCGCCGAGGCCTCGGGAGGGGCATGCGACGACCAGGTCTGAGAGACTTGTTTGGGCGGCGTGCGCTTGGGCGTGACCCGAGAGCAGCCCCCTGGCCCGGGAGGCCTGGTTAGGTGGCGTACGCTTGGGCGTGACCCGAGCGCAGCCCCCGTGTCCAGCCCCCTCGCGCGTCTCTCCCGAGGGGAGGCGTTGCGGTGAGGCCGGACGCTGAGCTCGGGGGCTCCCTGAGGTTTGTATGACCGTGGAGCTGCCCTCAGTTGTTTATCACCAGCGCGAAGCATAGTGCTTCCGCTTGTGCACGGGCATAGCCGCTCCTCGGCAGTGTCGACGGCCAGCGTGGAGCATGGTGCTTCCACTTGAGCGTGGGAGGGGGGCCCCCTCTGGGAGGAGCCCCCGGGGCGTGTACAGCCCCGCCCTAACACGCGGCTTGCAGGGCGGGGTTGCGAGGTGTATCTGGGCACTCGTGAGCCAGAGCAGGACTCGCGAGGCCCTACCTCAAGGCGGGTTGCGCCTGGTCTTGAGTCTTGATGGCTATATGTTCCTGCATTGCGGTTAGGTGCAAGCACTCCCTCAGGTCCCGGCCCTCGAGCGAGCTCAGCCGCCGCTGGTATGCCAGGTCGCGATGCCGTGCTCAAGGCCAGGGGTGACGGCTGGAGAGCTAGTAAGAGCTCCTGAGTCGCGATTCTTAGGAGCCCCCCTTTTAACGCGCAAGCGGATTGCATCACAGAGGGGTGCATGGAAGTCAAATCAACCTGGGTAAATGCAGAAAGATACATGCCACTGGGTCAGGCCCGAGCGGCTTGGGGATGATGCAGCCCGAGGGGCACCCCCAACAAGGTAAGCTAAAGACATAAGCAAAAGGGATACATGCCACAGGGACGGACCCACGCGGCCTGGGAATAATGCAGCCCGAGGGGCGCTCCCAGCTAAACGAACTTGGAAAATGTCACCATATTCTATCGGCGAAGAAGAGTTGGTGCAGCTGAAGGCGTGCGTCGAAGGAATGGCTCCTCACGAGCCACCGGGGCCCTGAGCCTTGGGAGGCTCTGGGGGCTCTGGTGGTTCCCTGAGGACCATCTCCATCTCCGCTAGGATGGCGTGGTACCTGGCCTCCTGAGCCGCCAGGACACGCCGCATGTCGCGCTGATGGGCCAACGCCACGCTCGGCAAGCCGAAAGGCATGCGAACGTAGCTGTCTGGTGGGCTCTCGCAACGGCCCACAAGCGAAGGCCAGAAAAGCTCCTGAGATGCGGCCCTGTTGAGCCCTGGGACGTCGATGCAGACGCGCAGCCCAGCATCCTCGCCTGGATGGGGAGCTGCACCTGGTGAGCGGCGGTCGCCGCGCATGGCCCTTGCGTCTTGCAGTTCCTGAGTGGTCTTGGTGATGAACTCCTAAGTGGTGGGCACTCCTTGCCCTGTGTTCTCCTGAGGGAAACGTGCCGCGAAGCACGCCTCCAAGTGGTGCCCAAGCGCCTCCCTCGTGAGGTTGGCAAGGTCCGAGGCCCTCCAGAAAAGAGCCCCCGAGCCTTGCCCGAGGAGGGCGCCGGGCGCACCTTCCTATGCGATGGAGGGAGGCGCCCCTAGAGCGGGCGCCGATCCTGACGAGGCTTCAGCTGCGTCGCCACCCTCCTGAGATCCTGCACGGCGCAGCTGCTTCTTCTTGGGGATGGCCTCCGGAGGGCCTTCACTTCTGCTGTCGGGGTCGTCGATTGCTGCAGCTTGGAAGGCGCGCTCGAGGGAGCACACCGCATCTCTTTCTTCACATGGGACCGTGATGATTCCACCGCTTCCTGGTATCTTGAGGACGTTGTAGCCGTGGTGGGTGACGGCCATGAACTTGGCCAGGGCTGGATACCCAAGGATGGCATTGTATGGCAGACGGATGTGCGCGACGTCGAAGTCGATGAGCTTGGTGCGGTAGTTCTTGCGTTCTCCGAAGGTGACAGGGAGGCAGACCTGCCCTATCGGCGTGGTGGAACCATCGGTCACCCCTGAGAAAGGCTTGGTAGGCTGAAGTTGCTCGTATGGCACTTGGAGGTTGTCGAATGTGTCGACGGACAGGACATTGAGTCCGGCGCTGCCGTTGATGAGGGTCTTGGTGACTTGCACATTGCTGATGACTGGGGAACAAAGCATCGGGAGGGCGCCAGCAGTGGCTGCGCACTTGAGCTGATCTGCGGAGTTGAAGGTGATGGCGCACTGGGACCACTGAAGCGGGCGCGTGGCCTCGAGCTTGGGGAGGACTGCGTTCACTTCACGAGCAAACTGTTTGAAGATGCGTTGCGAGGCTGGGGCCTGAGCTCCTCCCAAGATACAGGCGATTGCACGCGGCTCCTGGAAGCCCCCAGCCCCCTCGTCTTGGTGGTGGTCGTCGTTCCTCCTTGGCGGTGGCGGCAGCGGGGGAAGACCGGCATTGCCCTGAGGGCGATCCTCACGAGGCTGGTCTCTCCAGGCGCCCTGGCGAGGATGATCCTGCCAGCGGTCCTCACGAGGACGGTCATGCCACTCCTGGCGTGGGCCACGATCGTCCTAGCATCCGCTGCCACGTCCTCCTCCACGGGCGTAGCCACCGTCCCTGCGTTCGGGGCGTCGACCGAAGCGTCCCTCGCGGATGGCTCTGAGCTCCTGACAGTCACTGGTGTTGTGGGTGTTCAGGTTGTGGAAAGCGCAGAATGGCCGGTTGTTCTTGGATGACTCAGGCTGATCTCTGCCCCGCTTGGTGTCGGGCTCCGCTGCGAGCACAGCCGCTTCCTTGCGCTTCACGTCCTTAGCCTTGGCCTTCTTTTCCTCTGCGCCCGCAGCTGGCAGCTCGAGGAGAGAAAGGCGCCCCTCCTCAGCTCTTGCGCACTTGGTCACCAGGTTGAACAGCTCCTAAGACGTGCACACCTCCTTGTGGATAGCGAGCTCTTCCTTCATCTTGACGTCACGGACGCCGTCGGAGAACGCGGAGATGATGGCCTCGTCCGTGACCTTGGGGATCTTGAGGCGAGTGTTGTTGAAGCACTGGATGTACTTCTGGAGGGTCTCTCCTGGTTGTTGCTGGATGCAGCGCAGGTCGCCCGCGGCCGGTGGGCGGTCACGGGTGCCCTGGAAGTTGGCGACGAAGCGGTCGCGCATCTCGTCCTAGGAGGAGACCGAGCCGTGCGGCAGGTTCAGGAGCCAGGAGCGGGCACCATCCCTGAGAGCCATAGGGAACCAGTTCGCCATGACTTTCTCGTCGCCATTGGCTGCTTCGATGCTCAGCTCGTAGAGGTGCAGGAACTCCGCGGGGCAGGCGGTGCCGTCGTAACGAGGGGGCAGATCCGGCTTGAACTTGCCCGGCCAGGCGACGCTACGCAGCTCGGGGGTGAAGGCGCGGCAGCCGGCCGTGGTTGCTAGGGCCCGTCTCGGAGGTGGAGCTTGGTCTTAGTGAGGCCCACGCGCCACCACCGCAGGCAGCGCGCGGTCTTGACGAGGCGGCGCGGGGAGTGCAGGTGCAGCTTCTCGCGGCTGAGGGATTTCTTGGCAGCTCCTCTCTTCGCGTGCGGGCATCGGGCGTGGTGGATGGCGCCGCGGGGCCGCGCGCCTTGGTGCCAGGGCGCAGTCTTGGGGCAGAGGTGGTGGAGGCGCGCCATGGGCCACGTCGCCCGTAGCTGGCGGAGGGTGAGGTAGAGAGAGGGACGGCGCCGGGGAGCCCCCTGCGGCGCGGACGAGCTCGGCGACGCGGTCGAGCCACTCCTCCTAGAGGTCGTCGACCAGGCGGTAGCGCGGGAGCTCGTTTGCCGCGAGGAGCGCGGCCCGCGCATCCATGGGAGCGCGGCGTGCATGAGACAAAGAACCGGCCGGGGTCAGTGATGGAGTGGCGGTGCGGCCGTCCTCACTACAAAAAAAAGACACATCCGTGACATTTTGGGCCGAACGAAATTTTTTTCTGTCATACATATGACATTTCTATGACGATAATTGTGACAAAACCCGGTATCATCATAGATGTGGTGGGCTCCTACTTCTCTGACAAAACATCATGACAGAAAATGGGCTTTTCGTCCTGGGCGGGACGGAGACGCAGCTGCATGACATTCTTTGTGCCGTCCATGACGGAAAAAACCATGGTAGAAGCGAGGGCGAGGAAAATTTCGGGGAGTTCCCGGTTACGGTGGGAGGTCGGGGGCCGAGCGATGCGCGTTTCTCTCGTACACGTACGCGTGTGTGTGCGAGGCGTTGGCTCTAACTGAACCCGAGCGAGGCGTTGGGCTCTAACTGAACCCCAGCGATTGCACTGCAGGCTACGCGTTACTGAACCCGAGCGATCGATCGATGGCTGTTAACTGAACCCGATTGAGCGATTCCTTCGCTACTGCTGCTAACTGAAGCCGATCGATGCTGCCTCTGGGATGAACAATGAGCGTTGCGGGGGGTTTGGATGAACAGTGAGCGGTGGCGTTGCCTCTGGATGAACAGGACCCCGTGGTGTGGTGGAGGGTTGGATGAACAGTAGAAGGTGGAGGGGTGTCCGTGGAGGGGTGGTTGAACAGGACCCCGTGGTGTGGAGGGCTGGATGAACAGTAGACGGTGGAGGGGTGCCCGTGGAGGGGTGGTTGAACAGGACCCCGTGGTGTGGAGGGCTGGATGAACAGTAGAGGGTGGAGGGGTGCCCGTGGAGGGGTGGTTGAACAGTAGCCGGTGGAGTAGCGCGCGGTGGAGGCTGGATGAACAGGAGCCCGTGGAGGCTGGAGGAGGTCGACAGTAGCCCGTGGAGGCTGGAGGAGGTCGACGGTGGAGATGAACAGTATCCCGTGGAGTCCCGTTTTGCGGTACGCCACACCCCTCCCGATCAACAGGACCCCCGTTTCGACCGTAGGAGGTCCGTTTCGTCCGTTTTGCGGTACGCCACACCCCTCCCAATCAACAGGACCCCCGTTTCGACTGTAGGAGGTCCGTTTCGTCCTTTTTGCGGTACGCCACACCCCTCCCGATCAACAGGACCCCCGTTTCGACCATAGGAGGTCCGTTTCCTCCGTTTTGCGGTACGCCACACCCCTCCCGATCAACAGGACCCCCGTTTCGACCATAGGAGGTCCGTTTCCTCCGTTTTGCGGTACGCCACACCCCTCCCGATCAACAGGACCCCGTTCCGAACGTAGGAGGTCCGTTTCCTCCGTTGTGCGGTACGCCAGGCCTCGTTTCCATCGCCTGTTCCGTCCAAGCCCTCCCGATGAACACGACCACGCATTCCGTTCCGCCCCAGCCGGTTGGCTCCCACGCGTTCCGTTGCCTCCCGATGAACACGACGCATTCCGTTGCCTCCCCATGAACACGACGCATTCCGTTGCCTCCCCATGAACACGACGACGACGCTGTTTCCCCATTCCGACCCAGCCATGTACACGAGCCCTGGCCGTACGTATGCGCGAGTAGGCGTTCGAGACCCCGCCCGTATGTACACATACGTGGCCGTATTTTCTTTCTTGCACCCTGGCCGCTGTACGTACATGTACATGCTACGTGCGTGCCTCTACTACGACACGTACGCGCCTCTACTACGACATGTGCGCGCCTCTACATCCACCAGTATATATGTACGTACACGTTCACGACCAGAATGACAACGCTATGTACGCTTCGACCAGGTGGGTCCCGACTGTCAGGCACTTCCTTGCTTGCGAAGATGTAGCTGGTGGGTCCCAGCAGTCAGGGGGCGAATCGTTTTTTTTTTGCCCGAACGCACTTCCTTGCGTGCAAAGATGTAGCTGGTGGGTCCCAGCAGTCAGGGGGAAACGTTTTTTTCACGAAATACAGTGGCCCGTCCGGTGGGTCCCAGCTGCCAGGTGGAGGAATCATTATTTTCCGCGTAATAAGGAGGCACTTCCTGGATGCGGCCGTGGACCCAGCTGTAAGCCTCTCCACGTACAGTCCACGTCCGATGGAAGTCGTTCCTTAACCATGTTGACCATGCCACGCCGAGAGCACCAGGGCGGTGGACGACGGCGAGGCCTAGGAAGGGGACGACAGGGAGCCAGGGAAGACGCGGCAGTGGAAGCCCGCGCGGAGAGGAGTACGCGGCAGTGGAAGCCCGCGCGCGGCTGCGGTGTGAGGCTGCCGTCACCGCAGGGCCTGGCCAACGGTGGGAATAGTAGGGGGCGGTTAGGCCTCCGCGGCAGCATAGCCGGCCATGGGAGGCAGGAGCATGCGGCACGACCGTCGCTGCTTTGGGTGGCTGGAGCAAGAAGACCATAGGTTGAAGAAGCACTACGGCCGTTGGATGGACATCGTACGGTCACTGGAGCTAGAATCGTTCATATTGACTAAAGTTGACAAAGGCCCCTGTCCCAGTCAACTTAGTAGGCCCACAAGTCAGCCTCCCACCATGGTGGGTCCCAGCTAGCAGGGGGAGTATTCAATTTTTTTGCGCGTAATAAGGAGGCACTTCCTTGCATGCGAAGATATAGCTGGTGGGTCCGAGCTGTCAGCGGCGGTAACAATTTTTTCGCAAAATACAGAGGCCCTTTCGGTGGGTCCCTGATGTCAAGTGGAGGAATCATTATTTTGCGCGTAATAAGGAGGCATTTCCTTGCGTGCCGCCGTGGACCCAGCTGTCGGCCTGTCCACGTACAGTCCACTTCATATGCATGTCAGTCGTTGACCATGTTGACCAGGCAGCGCCGAGAGCACCAGGGCGGTGGACGACGGCGAGGCCTAGGAAGGGAACGACACGGAGGCATGGAAGACTCGACAGTTTTTTCCCACGCGGAGGGGAGTACGACTGTACGAGGGTTTACTGGTTCGTGTGCTGTCGCCGGAGAATAACAGCAGGTGTGGGTGAGTAGAGGGATGGCTAGGCCAGCGATGGGAGTACGGTGGGGCGATAAGGTCTGCATGGCAGCAGAGCCGGCCGCGGGGAGGAGGGAGCAGGCAGTCCCACCGGCGCTTGTTTGAGCGGCTGGAGTAGGAAGAGCAGAGATGGAAGAAGCACGACGGACGTTGGATGGCCATCCAACAGTCACTGCTTGTGCGTCAACCTTTTTTTAGGGAAGTGTCAGGACCCCGATTCCAAGTCACATCAATCTAGCCGGTAACACCTCATATCACTTTGCGGCCTCACGCACGGTATTCCCACGGGTGTCGCCTTACCATGGCCCGGGACCGTTTGCGCCTTTTGGCTCACGTATATGATAGTGTCGCTAGCATCCATATGACAGAGAACCCGGGCCGACATGACTAGTCGTGAACCCAAAGTGGCACTAACTTACGGGGATAGGCATACATGAATCAACATCGAGCATGTCGGTCAGCAGCGTGCGAATCCGGGCTGTAGCACTGGGCTAACAGGACTCCGGTGAACCGGGCTGTAGCAGGCTAGGCAGGACTCCGGATGTCACCGCGTGATATTTCCCCGAAGGGACAGACACAGGAACCAAGTGAATCACATGCCGGCCAGTCAAGTGTTCCGGAGCATTAGTGCTGGGCTAGCAGGACTCCGGTGAACCGGGCTGTAGCGGACTACTATGGCTCATGGAAGCACAAGACTACATTTCCCCATAAGAGAGGCTACCAAGGATAAACAACTAGGTTGTCGGATCCCACACATACCAAGCATTTCAATCATACACACAATATGCTCGATATGTGTAAATACAACATGGCATCACAACATAACTCTACGACTCAAGTACTTATTCATTAGGCTCCGAGGAGCGAGATATTACAAACATGGGTCTCATGGCCCAACATTCAGAGCATACAAGTCAAAGCACATGCGGAAGCTTAACATGTCTGAGTACAGACATCTACAAATGAAAAAGGCTGAGAAGCCTGACTATCTACCAGATCCTGCCGAGGGCACAAGATCGTAGCTGAGGTATCAAGCTAAACGTCGAAGTCCACACGGAACTACTAGCGAGACTGACGTCTCTCTGCAAAACATAAAATAGGCAAACGTGAGTACAAATGTACCCAGCAAGACTTACATCAGAACTATCTGCATATGCATCGGTATCAACAAAGGGGTGGTGGAGTTTAACTGCAGCAAGCCAGCTTTGACTCAGTGGCTAACCTGAACTACGACTGCAAGCAACTCTTTTGAGGTGGCGCACACGAGTCCACATATTCACCATATCAATACACCACTATGGATTCGCTCCCGTCTCCCTACGAGAACGCCATCCATAGCACTCACGCTTATCTTGCGCATTTTAGAGTATCCACTTTCACTTGTCTATGAACTGTTATAGGCAACCCAGAAGTCCTTTACCGCGGACACGGCTATTCGAATAGATGATGTTAACCCTGCAGGGGTGTACTTCTTCACACACGCTCTCGCCACTTACCACCATGTACACGTCGTGTATCTCGGCAACCTTCAAGCGGAAGCCTGGCGAGGGAGTCGGCCACGACCTGACTAACCACACAAGTCTCTCGTCCAGGTTTATCGCCTATTCGGGTTCCATCCGCAAGGAGATCTGGCCGGGGTGTCGCTCACGGCCCCAAACGATGTGTGCAGGGTTCCCAAGCCCATCATCCGGGTGCCACTTGGTACACCGGGCCACTGTGCCTAGTCTGTCCCAAGCCCACCTGTACCGGGTGCCACTTAGTAGACTACTAGCACTACCTACAAACACCAGAAACTAGTTGCAACTCCTGGACAGAGATCATGTTGATTAATAAGTCGAGAGGGGTCGAGTTACCGGAACCCAATGTGTGGTAGTAACTGTTCATGGATCACAAACACAGGACTCAGTTCCTGAGGACGGCTGCAATGAGACAACCCACCATGTACTCCTACATGGCCTCTCACCGCTACCTTTACCAAATCGTGTTCACACACTTAGCTCTCACACAGTAGGACATGTTCACCACATTCCAATTCATCCCCGATGAATCAGACCTGATTCAACTCTAAGCAGTAGCAGGCATGACAAACAAGCATGAATGAGTAGGCACATCAGGGCTCAAACAATTCCTACTCATGCTAGTGGGTTTCATCTATTTACTGTGGCAATGACAGGTCATGCAGAGGAAAGGGGTTCAACTACCGCAGCATGTAATAGTTGAGTCGTTGTTGTCCTAATGCAGTAAAAGAGGCAGGAGCGAGAGAGTGGGATTGTATCGGAATGAACAAGGGGGTTTTGCTTGCCTGGCACTTCTGAAGATAATATAGCTCTTCATCGGTGTCATCGAACTCATCGTCGGAATACGCCTACCGAGAGGGGACAAATACCGGCAACAGAGAAGAAATAGAATCAATGCAATGCACAATATGATGCATGATCATGACATGGCAATATGAATGTGTTTTGGGCTAATGCAAGCTAGAACAGATTGAGATGAGTCCATTTGAACCAAAGATTCAAATGCAAACCCATTTTATAGAGTCATATAAGTGCATTATCTTGTTTCATCTAAAAAGCAAGGTTAGGTTGCTCTAACATGCATGAAACCAGTACAGATGGATAGATTGGATTTTTCTGATTATTTTTCATATATAAATCTTTTCATTCTGAGCTATAGATTATTTTCTATGATTTTTTGAAGTTTGTGGTATTTTCTGGAATTTCCTGTATAAAAATAATTCCAGTAATTAAATTAATGCGTCAGCATTGCGTCAGGGTGACGTCAGCTGGTCAGCGGGTTCATCCAGGTCAAACCTGACGTGTGGGGTCCACACGTCAGTGTCACTGTTAGTTAACTAACTAATTTAGAATTAATTAAAAGTTAATCCAGGTTAATTAGCAGGCAGGCCCCACTTGTCATTGACTCAGGGGAGGGGGTCAGCTTGGGTCAAACGGGGTCAACTCGCCGGCGTTTAGCCGCCGGCGAGGCCAGACGCGGCGGCAAGCCACGGGTTTGCCCTACGGGGCGCCGTTTGGCGCGCGGAGCACAGCTACGGGATGCGGATGCTCGTCCGCATCCAACCGTGGGGGTGGCGCGGCCGGGGAGTGGCCGGAGTGGCGCCGGCGACGACCTCGGCGGTGGCGCGTTCGGACGTCCGCGGAGCGGCGTCTACGGCATACCGGGGAGGAAACGGAGAGCGGGGTTAGATGGAGAGGCTCACCGTGAGTGCAGCGGTGGCCTCGTGGAGCTCGGGGAGGGGCTGGTGACGACGGAAGGTCGCCGGCGATCTCGGCGACCGAGAGGTTGAAGACGACGCCGTGACGATGGAGCAGGGCTTCCGGCGAGGTGTGAGTCGACGGAGGGAACGTGGGCAGCGTGGCGATGCTCGTGGACACGTCGGGGAGGCGAGGGGAGCACGGTGGTCGCAACTACGTCGGCGGGACGGCGACGGTTGCTTCGGCCATGGCGAGGACAGGGCGAGAGAGAGAAGCAGGGGGGAATGAGGTGTCGGGGCAGTCGAGCGGGCGACGTGGGCGTCGTCCAGATCCTCCAGAGGCGCGGGCAGCAAGCAGGTGACGCCATGGCGCGCGCGGCGGCATCGCGGTGTCCCTCCTCTGCCTACTGGCAGAGGTGGAGGATGACTGGCACGGCCGGGTGGGCTGGGCCTCTGCTGGGCCGCGGGTGGGTGCCAGGTAAGTGGCCTCTGGCCTTTCTCTCTCTCTTTTTTTCTTATTTAAATTGTTTTTCTATTTTTCAGTAAGTTTGTTGCATTATTAAAAATACTTAGGCATCTCCTAAAATCACCAAAATGCACATGGCCACTGTTTAGAATTTATATGGCATGGAACATTTTAGTTTGGAATTATTTGAGCACTTGAAATATTTTATATTATTTAAATGCCCAAAATCAAATAGCTAATGGATTAATCCAGTGACCTTAAGATGTCCTAGAAATTTGTGCGTCACTTTTGGCAGTGGTTTAAGACCAAGGCAGAGATGATGAACATTTTAGAAGGGCATTTCAGGTTCATTGAAATTATTTTTAGTAAACCCTAGTTGTTAACAGGGGGGTTG
The DNA here is from genome assembly GCF_002575655.3 of Aegilops tauschii subsp. strangulata. Taxonomy (NCBI): domain Eukaryota; kingdom Viridiplantae; phylum Streptophyta; class Magnoliopsida; order Poales; family Poaceae; genus Aegilops; species Aegilops tauschii. The sequence goes on along the minus strand of NC_053035.3, from coordinate 346,263,120 downwards.
CTGGGGTTTCTGTCTTCCCCATTTCAAGTTTCTGGAAAAAAGAAACATGATGCAACACTCTAATGCATGAACTAGCTAGGATGTGACAACTCACCCCCACTAAACAAGAATCTCGTCCCGAGATTCAAGACGTGAGGTATGAAAACAGAGGGGACACAAACTAACACAATCTTCATGATCCAATTGCTCTTCTCAAAGATGTTGATTCATTGCATCACCTTGATCTCGACGTCTTGCTTTGAGAACTACATCCAACATAACAACGAATAGAAAGAGAGAATTTTAGAAGAATCGATCTTTCTGAGATTCGAGCAACTTAGGATCATCTTAATGATCACAAGATCAATTCACGGAATGAGATATAGAAACATCTCTAGAGCTGAGAGGCAAAACATGCATCAGGAGGGGCGGAAGAAACAATTTGACGAGGGTTTCAAAGCAGCGAGGAAAATTGCCATGATTCCATAATGGGGCACCTTGGGAAAGGTGACTCGTAGAATTATTACCTTAAGTGGCAAAAAGAATTACCTTCGATATAGAGATCATTGAGACTCTTTATATCAGCCTAAGGCAAATCACAACAATCGTTTGGCGGAGTTCGAAGGAATGGCATACTCGGACTAGAATGGATGATGTGAACTACCTTATTGAAGACAACGCAAGGGATGATTTGCTTGCGCGTGCTCTCAAGAACTTGAGCATTTCCATATTCATCAAGGTTCTACCAACATCCATGTCCAGGATCCTGGCAACACAACATACTACCATGATGAATAGTGATGGATGATGCAGATGCAAAGGAAGATAACACCTTCTCGGATTTCACCTTAGCGAGGCCAAGGGGACGAGATCTGAATGATCGACCGAGAGACATTTAGCACTCTGCTTCTAATGTTCTCCTTGATGTGCTAGACTAACCCATTTATTGATATGGTTGGTATCTAGAACATCAAGTAAAAGGTTGGACTTCGGGAACACAAAAATCCATAAGGAACAATTATTGGAATAAATCCTACGAGATCCTTGTGGGGAGGTGGCCAATTTCTCAATCAAGATACTACAATAATGGGTCTTTCGGCTGGGTGTGTTGGCCACGACATCCACTTTACCGGGTTACAGGGAGACCAATATTATAGTTCTTGAGAAACGTTCCAACCATCATATCTGCCTCAGATTCAGAGCTGATTGGAAACAGGATATTTCAGACAACATGTCTGGAAAGAAAGTTTGCAACACAAACCGACGAGATGACGTTGCGAGATTCTCGGGGAATGAACTACGATAGCAAGTTCCAAAACATGAGCTGGTTCTGCTACAAGCTTGTGAACACGTTGTCCTAGACAAGCATGACCACATAGTAGTCTTATAATAAAACACTACCGAGTTCTGGTTGGGAACCATCATCGAGGATAACGGAATCTTGTACAAATCCGTCTGGTACCTTCAGGACTAGCACTTAGAACTTATTATCCTTGAGCAAATCGGTCAGTGGATTGGTGTGCTAGGAAACATATATGGAGTGGAGGCGGCCAACCTATCCAACCATAATGTACTTCGCACATATGCGTGACTAACTTGGGATGATTCCAGAGGAAGCAAAAACAATCTTTCTCGAATTCACGGCGGCATCTTGCACCTAATGCACGTGAACTTGGAGGAAGTCACTTCTTACACCAAACATGTATTTCATGAACGGGACATGAAGATAATGCTTACAAAAGTTTCCAACACTAGCTTGATGTTAAACATGAATCATGGAGGAGACGAGATGCTACTGATGGGCTCAATAGCAACTCATCGGAATTTCCATATCACTGGACTTCCACCATCATGTGAACACGGTGATAGCATTGGTCAGACCAAAACATGTAATGGTGTCTGCTCGAGGGATCAACCACGAGCAAGACAACATTACGAACATCGTTGGTTTTGATTTGACTTGATGATAGCCCATACTCAAGTCAAAGTTCTGACAAGGCAATAGATCCAACAACTGATCACGAGGACCAGTCGATGGAGATGTCATGTTTCTTCAACACACACACACACACACACACACACACAAAAGATATCCCTTAACATGAACTAAGTCGGACAAGCTTTTATCTTCCAACTCTCCAAGTTGTTGTTTAGCTTAACCAACTGGTTCAGGGGTATCCAACACAGATTCTTGGAGAAAGGGTGGTTTATAGGAAAACCATTTGATCATGAGCTCAACATAGCGGTCAGGTGACAACCTGGTGATACTTCTGAGAAGATATTCAGAAAATCACGAACCACCGATATGTTACTAAGCTCGAGAACAATCTTGCTTTTCAGGGCAAGACGATATGATCAACTGAGCAAGGGTTTGACAAAATCCTAACTCATTGATTGAAGAGTGCACCAAAATAAGGACTAGGTAGCACGATCAATCTTAGGATGATGATTCAATAACCAGCACGCTAAGAATGAGAGTATTGCCATTAACTACCAAGCAACGAGTTGCTCAGAGTATTGATTTCACACATCACGGTTCACTTGTCGGTATTCCGGTTGTGACAACACGGGACCGAGGAATGAATAATGATGGCGAGAAGTATCACGGCGTCAAAATTCATAAGAGGTGGTGCAATTCTCATGGCACTCTTGACGTTAAGATGGTAACACTCCAAGGTAGAACAGAACAAAAGCTGGAATTGCAATTTGATCTGCGGAGTACAACTACTTTGACCCAATCCTGGATATGAATGAGGTACTGGAGTTTGTTTCTCCTAGTCATTCCGGATTAGAATGGCTTGACGGACCACAAGAATAATAAGCATCGATAACACGAATGCACAATTACTCCTGACTATCCATTGATAGACGAAGGCCAGGAAATAACTAAAGAGGGACAACCCAAAGGAACATATGATTTTCTGAGTTATGGATGCATGGTTTAGCATGTCGAACAAGTTCAACATATTTCTTCCGGATAGCCCATGCAGAAGAGGAAGGACTGGCAGAGTCACAATTTGAATGGAGAACTCGTCAAGAGCACTCTGGTTGTGATATTTTGGCTCAAAGAACTTCTGCCTTAATGGTTCATGGTATTTGGAAGAAGGAAATACCACGGACCTCGAGGACTAATGCAAAGGTTACTAATAACCTAAAGGAACGAGCAAACACTATCTACACGAGTTAAGTAGAGTGAATCTTGGGTTCAAGAACCCAGAAATGGAATGCCTACTAACTAAATGGCATCACGGGATGCTTTCGAGAATAATGGCCAGAATCATCACACTGGGGATACAAAGCATTGCTAGATTACTAAGTGGTCCTCTAAGACACATAGGGTCTTAATAATAACTCCAACATATACGACGAGGTAACGGAGTACCTCAACTCGACGATTAGTGTGGTTAATCTGGCACAGAGGAACACCGGGAATGGACGGAAAGGATTTGCAGATGCATCAGATTATTTAGAAACCTGGGATGACTCGGACAGCATAACGGCTGCAAATGCTCAAAATGATTTGAGACATCATGCAAAATGGTGGCATAACCACTTAATATCACAATATCAAAGTTTGAGATCAACAGTTAACATACGGAAGTGGTAGAAACTGAACTAGGGCTTGAATCCATCAATCCTACGAGTCTATGGATTAGTAACACGTGATCCTGATAGAAAGATGAGAAGCCTAGTTCTTAATCCCCGTAGAAAAGAAGAGGTTGACTCAGATCAGAAGGGCATAAGGTAAAGGAGTAAAAAGAGCCTTACGTTCCCTTCCACAATTAATTCCCTTATATAACTAAAGCATTTCTAGACTCAACTTCGACCAGTCTGGCTTGGTAATCCTACAGGCAGTCAGCCTCTGATACCAAAGCTGTCAGGACCCCGATTCCAAGTCACATCGATCTAGCCGGTAACACTTCATATCACTTTGCGGCCTCACGCACGGTATTCCCACGGGTGTCGCCTTACCATGGCCCGGGACCGTTTGCGCCTTTTGGCTCACGTATATGATAGTGTCGCTAGCATCCATATGGCAGAGAAGCCGGGCCGACATGACTAGTCGTGAACCCAAAGTGGCACTAACTTACGGGGACAAGCATACATGAATCAACATCGAGCATGTCGGTCAGCAGCGTGCGAATCCGGGCTGTAGCACTGGGCTAACAGGACTCCGGTGAACCGGGCTGTAGCAGGCTAGGCAGGACTCCGGATGTCACCGCGTGACATTTCCCCAAAGGGACAGACACAGGAACGAAGTGAATCACATGCCGGCCAGTCAAGTGTTCCGGAGCAGTAGTGCTGGGCTAGCAGGACTCCGGTGAACCGGGCTGTAGCGGACTACTATGGCTCATGGAAGCACAAGACTACATTTCCCCATAAGAGAGGCTACCAAGGATAAACAACTAGGTTGTCGGATCCCACACATACCAAGCATTTCAATCATACACACAATATGCTCGATATGTGTAAATACAACATGGCATCACAACATAACTCTACGACTCAAGTACTTATTCATTAGGCTCCGAGGAGCGAGATATTACAAACATGGGTCTCATGGCCCAACATTTAGAGCATAGAAGTCAAAGCACATGCGGAAGCTTAACATGTCTGAGTACAGACATCTATAAATGAAAAAGGCTGAGAAGCCTGACTATCTACCAGATCCTGCCGAGGGCACAAGATCGTAGCTGAGGTATCAAGCTAAACGTCGAAGTCCACACGGAACTACTAGCGAGACTGACGTCTCTCTGCAAAACATAGAATAGGCAAACGTGAGTACAAATGTACCCAGCAAGACTTACATCAGAACTATCTGCATATGCATCAGTATCAACAAAGGGGTGGTGGAGTTTAACTGCAGCAAGCCAGCTTTGACTCAGTGGCTAACCTGAACTACGACTGCAAGCAACTCTTTTGAGGTGGCACACACGAGTCCACATATTCACCATATCAATACACCACTATGGATTCGCTCCCGTCTCCCTACGAGAACGCCATCCATAGCACTCACGCTTATCTTGCGCATTTTAGAGTATCCACTTTCACTTGTCTATGAACTGTTATAGGCAACCCAGAAGTCCTTTACCGCGGATACGGCTATTCGAATAGATGATGTTAACCCTGCAGGGGTGTACTTCTTCACACACGCTCTCGCCACTTACCACCATGTACACGTCGTGTATCTCGGCAACCTTCAAGCGGAAGCCTGGCGAGGGAGTCGGCCACGACCTGACTAACCACACAAGTCTCTCATCCAGGTTTATCGCCTATTCGGGTTCCATCCGCAAGGAGATCCGGCCGGGGTGTCGCTCACGGCCTCAAACGATGTGTGCAGGGTTCCCAAGCCCACCATCCGGGTGCCACTTGGTACACCGGGCCACTGTGCCTAGTCTGTCCCAAGCCCACCTGTACCGGGTGCCACTTAGTAGACTACTAGCACTACCTACAAACACTAGAAACTAGTTGCAACTCCTGGACAGAGATCATGTTGATTAATAAGTCGAGAGGGGTCGAGTTACCGGAACCCAATGTGTGGTAGTAACTGTTCATGGATCACAAACACAGAACTCAGTTCCTGAGGACGGCTGCAATGAGACAACCCACCATGTACTCCTACATGGCCTCTCACCGCTACCTTTACCAAATCGTGTTCACACACTTAGCTCTCACACAGTAGGACATGTTCACCACATTCCAATTCATCCCCGATGAATCAGACCTGATTCAACTCTAAGCAGTAGCAGGCATGACAAACAAGCATGAATGAGTAGGCACATCAGGGCTCAAACAATTCCTACTCATGCTAGTGGGTTTCATCTATTTACTGTGGCAATGACAGGTCATGCAGAGGAAAGGGGTTCAACTACCGCAGCATGTAATAGTTGAATCGTTGTTGTCCTAATGCAGTAAAAGAGGGCAGGAGCGAGAGAGTGGGATTGTATCGGAATGAACAAGGGGGTTTTGCTTGCCTGGCACTTCTGAAGATAATATAGCTCTTCATCGGTGTCATCGAACTCATCGTCGGAATACGCCTACCGAGAGGGGACAAATACCGGCAACAGAGAAGAAATAGAATCAATGCAATGCACAATCTGATGCATGATCATGACATGGCAATATGAATGTGTTTTGGGCTAATGCAAGCTAGAACAGATTGAGATGACTCCATTTGAACCAAAGATTCAAATGCAAACTAGATTGGATTTTTTGATCACTTTTCATATATAAATCTTTTCATTCTGAGCTATAGATTATTTTCTATGATTTTTTGAAGTTTGTGGTATTTTCTGGAATTTCCTATATAAAAATAATTCCAGTAATTAAATTAATGCGTCAGGGTGACGTCAGCTGGTCAGCGGGGTCGTCTAGGTCAAACCTGACGTGTGGGGTCCACACGTCAGTGTCACTGTTAGTCAACTAACTAATTTATAATTAATTAAAAGTTAATCCAGGTTAATTAGCAGGCGGGCCCCACTTGTCATTGACTCAGGGGAGGGGGTCAGCTTGGGTCAAACGGGGTCAACTCGCCGGTGTTCAGCCGCCGACGAGGCCAGACGCGGCGGCGAGCCACGGGTTTGCCCTACGGGGCGCCGTTTGGCGCGCGGAGCACAGCTACGGGATGCGGACGCTCGTCCGCATCCAACCGTGGGGGTGGCGCGGCCGGGGAGTGGCCGGAGTGGCGCCGGTGAAGGGCTCGGCGGTGGCGCGTTCGGACGTCCGCGGAGCGGCATCTACGGCGTACCGGGGAGGAAACGGAGAGCGGGGTTAGATGGAGAGGCTCACCGTGAGTGCAGCGGTGGCCTCGTGGAGCTCGGGGAGGGGCTGGTGACGACGGAAGGTCGCCGGCGATCTCGGCAACCGAGAGGTTGAAGACGACGCCGTGACGATGGAGCAGGGCTTCCGGCGAGGTGTGAGTCGACGGAGGGAACGTGGGCAGCGTGGCGATGCTCGTGGACACGTCGGGGAGGCGAGGGGAGCACGGTGGGCGCGACTACGTCGGCGGGACGACGACGGCTGCTTCGGCCATGGCGAGGAGAGGGCGAGAGAGAGAAGCAGGGGGGAATGAGGTGTCGGGGCGGTCGAGCGGGCGACGTGGGCGTCGTCCAGATCCTCCAGAGGCGCGGGCGGCAAGCAGGTGACGCCGTGGCGCGCGCGGCGGCGTCGCGGTGTCCCTCCTCTGCCTACTGGCAGAGGTGGGGGATGACTGGCACGGCCGGGTGGGCTGGGCCTCTGCTGGGCCGCGGGTGGGCGCCAGGTAAGTGTCCTCTGGCCTTTCTCTCTCTCTCTCTTTTCTTATTTAAATTGTTTTTCTATTTTTCAGTAAGTTTGTTGCATTATTAAAAATACTTAGGCATCTCCTAAAATCACCAAAATGCGCATGGCCACTGTTTAGAATTTATATGGCATGGAACATTTTAGTTTGGAATTATTTGAGCACTTGAAATATTTTATATTATTTAAATGCCCAAAATCAAATAGCTAATGGATTAATCCAGTGACCTTAAGATGTCCTTGAAATTTGTGCATCACTTTTGGCTGTGGTTTAAGACCAAGGCAGAGATGATGAACATTTTAGAAGGGCATTTCAGGTTCATTGAAATTATTTTTAGTAAACCCTAGTTGTTAACAGGGGGTGCTGGGGTTTCTGTCTTCCCCATTTCAAGTTTCTGGAAAAAAGAAACATGATGCAACACTCTAATGCATGAACTAGCTAGGATGTGACAGAAAGCCTCAAATCTGTGGAAAACAGCATATAGCCCATCTGTCATTATTTCTAATAATTTACAGCCCATTTGCTAATTATTAAGGTTTTTTTTGGAGCCCATATTCTTTTTGTTAGCATTACAGCCCATATTGTGGCCACGGTTAAAAAATTATACGAAATTTTGCATATTTCGGTGCGGTCCGAACTGTTTTTTATCCCGAAATTTCGACTCACATTCAAACTGATTTTAAAAATAAATGTATATCAATATAAAATCCAACAAATTCTCCACGCATAAAAATTAGAGAAACTCGATAGATTCGAAAACTACGAATCGATAGCCCCCGGAAGCATTCCATCCAGCAGCAGCATCTCCTTCAACCACGCGAGGACAAAACTGCCCGCGAGGCCGAAGGACATGACCTTGTACTCGTAGTGCCCTTCCAGAGTCTGGAAGGCACTTACAAACCTATTTATTTACAAGTTCCACATGGGTCTGGTCAGGAGCCCGGTATCGATCAATGAAACATCGGCTCGACGCAGGATTTCAAAGACAACACAAACGTAAAAGATCGAACTCTAATTTAGTTACTGAGCCAGCTTTGTAGCGACCTTTCTTATACGGAAGCAAAGGAATAAGAATACCGCCCCCTGATCTGTATTTCAAAAGCGGATTCAGCGCTGCAAGAAATAGAATTATGCATAGATTGACTCTCTCTGTTTTGTTGCTTCCTTCCATTATCTCCAACAACTGGTTTCGAAATTTACCCAGCCTTTTGAGTACTAGGATCTGCTGGGAGTGGAAGAAGATCCCACGTCTTGTTCTTCTGAAGTGCACCAAGCTCCTCCTTCATTGCGTCTTTCTTTCCAGATCTGAAGGAATGGCAAGATCAGAGATCCATTTTACGCTGGGGCCTGGCCAATGGAAGATTCCAAAAGCACATTGATGCCGAAAGAATCTTCGGAAGCCTGTGTATTTCCGGGCGCAATTCCATACATTTTTTAATGTAATTTAAAATCTCGAAATAAAAAAAAGATATTTGAAACTAATTGCCGGTTTGATGTCTTTTAAAAATGTACAGCCCATTTCTCATTACTGATGGGCCATTTTCTCGGCCAGCCGAATGAAAGCTCTCCTCGTCTTGAAAGATTTGCAGCCCAACAGGCCTGACAAAGCGACATACTTGGCAAATCACAAAAAAACTGGGTTGTGGCCGTGGACCCAGCTGTCAGCCTCTCCACGTACAGTACTCTTCCGATGGAAGTCGTTCCTTGACCACGTTGACCACGCCGCGCGGAGAGCACCACGGCGGTGGACGACGGCGAGGCCTAGGAAGGGGACGACGCGGAGACGGGGAAGACGCGGCAGTGGAAGCCCGCGCGGAGAGGAGTACGAGGGTTCACTGGTTCGGCTGCGGTGTGAGGCTGCCGTCGCCGCAGGGCCTGGCCAGCGGTGGGAATAGTAGGGGGCGGTGAGGCCTCCGCGGCAGCACAGCCGGCCACGGGAGGCAGGAGCATGCGGCACGACCGGCGCTGCTTTGGGCGGCTGGAGCAAGAAGACCAGAGGTTGAAGAAGCACTACGGCCGTTGGATGGACATCATACAATCACTGGAGCCAGAATCGTTCATATTGACTAAAGTTGACAAAGGCCCCCATCCCAGTCAACTTAGTAGGCCCACAAGTCAGCCTCCCACCATGGTGGTTCCCAGCTAGCAGGGGGAGTATTCATTTTTTTTGTGCGTAATAAGGAGGCACTTCCTTGCGTGCGAAGATATAGCTGGTGGGTCCGAGCTGTCAGCAGCGGTAAAAACGTTTTTTTCGCGAAATACAGAGGCCCTTTCCGTGGTCCCGGATGTCAGGTGGAGGAATCATTATTTTGTGCGTAATAAGGAGGCATTTCCTTGCGTGCGGCCGTGGACCCAACTGTCGGCCTCTCCACGTACAGTCCACTTCAGATGCATGTCGGTCGTTGACCACGTTGACCAGGCCGCGCCGAGAGCACCAGGGCGGTGGACAACGGCGAGGCCTAGGAAGGGAACGACACGGAGGCAGGGAAGACTCGGCAGTTGTTTCTCATGCAGCTTCTTCCAGCCAGCGTTCTTCTCCTTCAATAGGTCGATCTCGTGGCAGAGCTTCGCCTTGTCCTCCTGAAGTCGCAGGATTTCACCGGTCGCCTTCTTCTCTGAGGCAATGCTCTTCTTCAGCAGCATCACCAAGCTGGCGGTCAACTCCCCCTGCTGGTTGGGCTCAGCGGGCATCTCGTCGAGGCTCTCCTTCAGCAACTCCATCAAGCCTTGGATGAACTCCTTCTGCTTATTGAGCTGATCGGGCATGCCTTCGAGGGATAACAACTCCAGCTCCGCTGGCTTGGCATGTTCGCCTCCACGGCTAGGGCGCTCCTGGGAGCCATCGCCTGCCCGTGAGAGATCTTTCGAGGTCTCTGCGTGGCGGCGAGCCCTCTTTTTTTCCGCAGCCTTGGTTGCCGCTCCCTTGTTACGAGTAGTTCTCGACCTAGAGCTCTGCGCACCGGCCATGGCAACGACGGACGAAGAAGAAGCACTTATGAGGAGGAAAGGTAGAGTAATTTTCGGTTAGGTAGTTCCCCTTTTTATAACCTAAGTACTAGCACTAGTACTAATACCTGCATAGTGGGAACACGTTCAGGTTTGGTACGTACTGGTAGGTGTGAGCAGGCTTTCGAATGTGATGGGAACAAGGTAAAGATTAATTGATGGTTTTGGTTTCGAGGCCCGAAACGGCTCCCAATGAGTTTAGCGGAACATAAATTTCAAGTACTACACTGCTCAAATGCGTAAATATTATGTTACTGTCAAAAATTGGCACAAAATACGAAGGAGACCAATGGAAGTACTACTAGCAACCCACGATTTAACTACTCGCATGCGCGCAGTGGAGTGATAATGTCTTTCTTCCGCCCTGACGTCCACTCAATTTGCATGCGCTTTATTAATTGACCATCAATGAAGTGAACGACTTTACACGCGTCAAATTATCACATGGGGTGGATCTTGGTACAAAATTGCGTCCGCCCGTGTACCCGCGTGTGCGTGCGAGGGAATGAGTGTGTGCGTGGCGTGCGTGCACATCTTCGCTTCGTGCATGTACCGCCAGTATGGCTCAGGGAGGACGAGTACATTCTTCTGGAACCAGCAGCACGTCACTGTGATCAATCCACACAAGGAGGTCGCGACAACGCCTCCACATGTGCCACGTGGCTTCATGAACTGTAAGAGAGACACTGTGTAGCGTGCCATTGGTATTCTAATTTACGTGTTTTGCACATACTCGAAGTACTAGTAAGGTACGCGTGCATTGCACGCATCAGATTTTGCAACCAAATTATGAATAACTACCACACTATAGCATGTAAGCTTTGAGTCATATATGCCTGATGTAGCCCTTCATTTAATTCTTATAGTTCATCTCATTCAAAATCAATTAGTTTTTATAAAAAAGCTAAGAACGCGGGAATAGGAAAAACATGGGATTATAGTGGAATGTCGTCTTGAATCCTACAGGATTGTACGAGTGTTTGATTGTGCATAAAAAAACGCAGAATTCTTTCAAAGAGGTTTGAGTGGATGGGATGTTTCCTATGAAATCTAGTGCAAATGAATCATATGGAAAAATTCCTATGGTTTACAATCCTACGAATCAAACAACCAAGATAGGAAAAATTCCTAATGATTAGAATCCTCCAAAATTCCTTTGAGAATCCTTTGAATCAAAGAAGCCCTTAATCTATTTTATGATTCATGGAATTGTGCGTTGTAAAGCATAAAGTAAAAACAAATAATGGCAATTCAACTAGAAAACAAGTTTGGGCAGTTATGATACGGAAGATTCTAGAACAAAAGAGAACCACTGTTGTTTTGAGGTTTGTGCATTATGCTTAAGTTCAACCATGGAGTCTGCTAGATTGTACATGTGGCAAAATCCGGTGGGGGGCTAGAAGGTGGTGCGTGGGGCCGAGTGGAGGGAGACTATGAAGGAATGCACAAGTGCGAGATCGATATTTAGAGAGAGGGGGCGAACACGTGCGCTGTTGCGCGCAGTGGCGGAGCCATAAAAAATAAATGAGCTAGGGGGCCAAGCATTGCTAATCCTTTACGAGGAGGGTCAATTCATGAACTTAAACCATTTTTAGCAGCAATTGTCTAATGATCAAATTCATATTAGCCTCGATATATAGTGATGTTAGGGGGGAGGGGGCAGGGCCTTACTGCCCCCTGTCTTTGTGCACGCGTCTGAGAGATGAAGCGGAAGGCATGGATGATGAGAGGGGGACGTTGGATATATAATTAATGTGGGTGTATTAGCTATATATGTTAATCCTATATAGAGAGGTATAGATTGATCGATGTGGACGTGGGAAAGAGGGTGAGACCTCACTGGATATATTGATTGATCGGTTTGTGTGGAAAACTATGAAAGACCTAGCTATATACACACATACATAGAGGAACATCAATCGTTGCGCATGCATGCGTGAGAGATAAAGAATGCCCGATATGATGGAGAGGGGAATGTGTGTGGGTGTGTGCCTTCATGGGAGACCGACCTGAAGAAAAAGATTGTATGTGTGCGATGGATAATGCCGACTGGTAGTGTGTGTGCATGCATGCACGAGAGAAAGTTAGTGGTACAATTATAAAGAGAAGACTACTGTGTGGGTGTAAAAGAATAGGTGAGGTCATAATCAATGTAAAGTTGAATTCAAATATTTGAATAAGAGATCCTGATGTTTGAAACCCATGCATGCATGAATATAACGGAGATCTGCGCGGTGTGGTTTGGAAACGAGCATGTTGTAATGTATACACATTGAACAAGGTCAGACTGATTTGAATTTGAGATACCGATGGCAGACATCATTTGGCCACGTTGCATCCGTGCACGGACACACTATTCTAATTGCAGATGATGGGCGGCTTTCGCATCACATATCTATATCTATACCCCTATATATATATATATTTATTTTATATTTTTTTATATTGTGTGCGGCTAACTTTAACTTTGAAAGATGGTCGTTGGATGAGGCGAATCCAATGGTCCAAAGATGGCAAATTTGAGCACTACTGGCCGTTGGATATCATCTAGATTCCACCAGATTTCGCCACATGTATAATCTAGAAGACTCCATGGTTGAACTTAAGCATAATGCACAAACATCAAAACACAAGCACTTCTTATTTGTTCTAGAATCTTCCGTATCAGAATTGCCCAAATGTTTTTCTACATGATTTGCCATTATTTGTTTTTACTTTATGTCTTACAACGCACAATTCCATGAATCTTAAAATAGATTAGCTTTCTTATAAAAACTAGATGATTTTGAATGAAATGAACTATAAGAATTAAACGAACATCTACATCATGCATATATGACTCAAAGCTTGCATGCTATAATGTGGTATTTATTCATAATTTGGTTGCCAAATCTCATGCGTGCAATGCACGTGTACCTTACTCTAGTCTAAATGGTGTTTGTGCGTGTGTTGTGCGTGTTGAGGTGCAAATTGTCCTTTTTTGGTACACGTTAAGTTTGTTCTTCCGAAAATTCAAGCCGCGCCTTGTTATGCCGAAAATTCAAGCTAGCGTCTCTGTCTATTGTGCTGCGAAACTCCCGCCTCTTCAATCCGCGCCTTGTTAGCCCGAAATATTTAAGATATATCTTTGTCTCGTTGTGCTCCGACAACTCCCTCCATCTCAACCCGCGCCTTGCTATTCCGAAATTACAACGCGCGCGAAAACTCCCACCTCATGTGAAATCCCGAGACGCGAAATGCCCGTGGTACCCCTGAACCGAAAGAACCGCCTCAAATCGGTGGGGGTACTTTCGTAACTAACCCCACATTTCGGACAAGCACGTCTCTAAGCCATGGTTCCCCACTGCCATCCCATCCGCCCATCCATTCGTACACAGAGGCCGCGAAAACCCGCGACGAAACCCCACACCCTGCTCCGTCCGCCACCCAGCCGGAGCCTCTTCCCCAACGACGTCGTCCACAGCAACACCTCGACGTCCCTCATCAACCGTACCGGATGAGGATCCGTCGTCGAACTCATCGTCCCGCCGGTTCAGCCACCCCATCCTCCACCTCCAAGGAGCTGCCCTGACGTTCCCCTCGTCTTTCGCGCCACCTCCATTCCCACACCGCCGTCTTCACCTGCACCACCGGAAGAGCATCATCATCACCGTTTCCTCGGATGAAGCTGCGGCCTAATCGGCGCCACCAAAGAGGTTGTACACTAATCGCCGAATTTTCTTCTTGATTCGATCTCACGGTGCTGCCGGCGCTCGGTCCCGAGCCGACATGGCGTGGCTCCATCCACGGCGGCGTCGCCGGCCACTTCCTCCACGGCGTCGCTCCCTCGGCGGCGACGTCCACATCAGTAGGAGCTGCTGCTGCTTTAGCTCTCGCTCGCGCTGCTGCTCTGCTCTTGCTCTCGGTCCCCTGCCTGGTCTGCTCTTGCTATTGCTCTTGCTCGCGCTGCTGCTCTCGCTCTTGCTCTTGCTTGCGATGCTGCTCCGATTTAGCTACACTTCAGTCGACTGAATCGACTTTTGGGTCAGTCAACTTTTAGGGGGTGGGGGGCTCACCGGGGTGAAGGAAGAACCAGCCGCAGCAGGGAGGGGGGCTCGCCGGAGAGGTACCCCACTATCTATCTTAGGGTTCAGGATGGGGGCGGTGGTCGCTGGCAGTGGCGTGGGGATCGCCGGAGAAAAAGCTCGGCACGGGGGGGCCTAGAGGGATGGCCGGGGCGGCGGCGGACCGGCGGTGGGGAGTGTTTTCGGGGCGGGCGGGGCGGCGCACCGCCGGCCGCGGGCGACGGGGGGCTGCTGTTTGGCCGGTGGTGGCTGGCGGCTCAGGGGGGTGGAGGTTGAAGATGAACCGCAGGCCCTTGATTTCGTATCCAACGGCTGCAAAATCGACTGACCAGAGATGAAAAAGTCAATCGACCGACGTGTAGCCTCAACTTGCTAGTGCGTTCAGTTTCGACAGCAAAATTCAGTTTCGACAGCAAAATTCAGTGTCGACAGTTAAGTTTTGTTTCGACAGTTAAGTTCAGTTTCGACAGTTAAATTCAGTTTCGACACTTAAGTTCAGAGATGAGCGGCTGATGTATTTTACATCTAGCACTTTGTGGTTATGTATTTTACGTCATGTATTGGAGATGCTATTAGAATTCCACTCAGGTTAACGTTGTTCGTTGTCTCTCTTGTCCTGCTTCAGCCTCGGCGTCGTACAACTCACCGGAGCTGCTCCAACGATGAAACCCTCCATCACAGCAGAGCAGTACCTCGGGCTCCATCTCCAGACGCCTAAGATCTTCTTCCCCTCCTCCGACAGCCAAGTCGGCCGGAGCATCCTCACCGGCCAACCCAATCACGCTGAGATTGACATGGCTTCGCCAGAGGTTGTACACTTGTTGCATCTCTTTTTTACTCTACATGTTATATATATTGTCCACTGAGCACTCGTAGTAACGGGAAATACGATTATTTTATCTTACTATATGACAAGCAGTGAGGTACCAGGCAACTTAGCTATCCGTGATGGACTCTCTTGAACGCCATCATTATCTATCTCTGCGCGTTTGAGTTGTGCATTTGTCGATGGGCCTGGGAGTTGAGCTAGTATGGCAGTGGCCTGGGTCCAAAGTAATAGAAGTAGCACAAAAACATTTTTTTAGTGTAGTATTTTCCTTGCTCAAGCCTGCCTACTAGAATCGCCAGTGCTTGAAAGGAAAAGTGAATGAAAAACATCGGAATTGGAAAGTTTCCTATGGTACTACTTTTCATGAATTTGGTGCAAAGGAATGGAGCAAAGGAAAACTGTAGGATTTGTTCCTTTAGTGTCTCCTTGAAAGAAAAACCGTAGGAATTCTAATTTCCACTTCTCCTCCTTTTCATATTCCTATTCATCAAGCACAAGACTAAGAGATAGTAGCATAATAGCATTATAACCATACATTTTCTTGTGGTTTGACTTAATCTCACCATGCTTTTTTGCATCCTGTGATCTTCCAATTGTTGTGAATCAAACACCCAGATTGGCAGAAATCCTGTGTTTTTAAATTCTCTGTTTTGCACGTGCATTCCTATCCTATTCCTGTCTATTTCCTATCCCTGCATTGTTAGAATCCTCAAATTCAAACAAGCCCTTACTCAATTACTTCTGTTACAGATATGTGTCAAAGAAAACCTTGTGTGGTTTGTCCTGCTCCTGCGGCGTTGTGTTCCACCCCTGCTAAGCTGCTCCAACGACGGAAGGGTTCACCACAGCAGGGATCCGCTCTCCAGACTGTCTTTTGCCGCCTCAGATCTTCTTCCCCGCCGCTGGCAGCCACGACAACTGCATTACCATCATCAACTGAGCAGATGACCTTGAGGACTACACGGGTCCGCAAGAGAGGTCGCACTCTTCCGTGTCTGCTTACGTTATGTGTCGCTTAATATGATGACATGCTACATTATCGTCGTGTTCACCTATTAGACTCCGAGTCAGGTCCAAACTAATGCTGAAACTTGAGTTTTTAAATGGTTGTGGGGTACATATTGGGGCAGCAATCAGTACTATCTATCTACTATCTGGTTAATCTCCGGTGTCTACTATGAGTTTCATGTTGGGTGCAAACAAACATTAAAGGAGCCATTATCTGTATTTTTTAACTAAAGCTATTATCTGCCTGCTATCATTGGTTTTGGGTCTATCCACAGTTTGCTACCATCACTCTGGATTTGTGCATGCACTCCTTACATAATCTCACTATGTTTTATTCCTATGCATGCCAGTTGTTGTACACAATGGAACTGATCGTGTAGAGCAAAAGAGACGAGCCTTGCGTGGTAATAAAATTTCATGCAGACGTCGTTCCATGGTGGGCGCAAAGGCAGCCCCCCTCCACCCATTTCGGATCATAATCAAGAGGAAGATAACTGTTCTTAGGGGGATTCAGAAGGAGAAGACCACTCCTATTTACCCCATGAGGTCTTCGCTCTAACTTGGCATGCTGATGTTGGTAATATCATGCATATGGTGCCTTGCATTGCTTACTGTATACATTAAATATGTCATCTGCTTAGTTTAGACATGCTTTGTGTCAATGCCATCTGTTTAGTTTCTTTATCGTATATTTGAATCATGCAATGCCATCTTGTCTAGCCAGGCATCATATATGTGAATTTTGCAATGCCACCCTGGTTAGCCAGTCATCTTATATGTGAATTATATCATGCCATCATTTTTTATTACGTGTTAAATTTGTCAACAATTTTAGTACATTCAATTACTCTTCCTGTGCATCAGCCATTCGGCACGGTCATGGAAAAATCTGGAGTGGAAACAAGGTGTTCAGAGCAGACAATGCTATCTGACAAAGCGCATGTCTTGCTGGTTACTGATAGCTCCTCAGAGGAGGATTCAGAGACAGATGACCAGTCATATTTCCCCCCCGAGGTGCATGCCCTAATTGGCAGGGTTATGTTGCTCATATCGTGCGTATGGTATCTTGCATTGCTATGTCATTTGCTTAGTTTAGACATGCTTTATGTGAATGCCACCTGTTTAGTGTCTAATTACCATATATGTGAATTATGCAATGCCATCTTGTTGCAAGACATTATATATGTGAACTATGCAATGTTATCTTGTTGCAAGGCATTATGTATGTGAATTATGCAATGCCATGCTGTTTAGGCAAGCGTCATATATGTGAATATTATCATGTCGTCCTTTTTTTGTATTTCTCATTGCTTTTGTCGACAATGTTTGTATATTCAACTGCTCTTCCTGTGCATCAGCCATTTGAATTGGTGATGGAGAAATATGGAGTGAAAACAATGTCTTCAGAGCAGACAATGCTACCTGCTGAAGCAGATATCTTGCTGGTTGCAGATAGCTCTTCAGAGGAGGATTCAGAGGCAGATGACCAGTCCTATTATCCCCCTGAGGTGTATGCTCAAACTTGGCAAGGTTATATTACTCATATAATGCATATGTTGTATTGCAATGCTTAGTTTTTACATCATATACACAATATTGAATGCCATCTCCTTAGTTGACACATCATATATGTGATTGCCCTCTGCTCACTTCCTTAGTATATAAATCATATATTTGAATTATGTCATGCCATGATGTTTACATAGACAGCATGTATTTGAATTATGGCATGCCAACCCATTTTCTAAAGACATAATATAGTTATATCATCTCATCCTGTTTACATAGTCATCATATTTTAAATTATGTCATTCTATCCGTGAATTATATTATGCCATCATGTTTCCATCGACGGCATGTTTGTGATTTATGGCATGCCAACCACTTTAATAGACACATCGTATAGTTATATCATGTCATCCTGTTTACATACTCATCATATTTTGAAGTATGTCATTCTATCCTGTTTAGTTAGCCATCATACATGTGAAATTGTGTCATGCTATCCTGTTTAATTAGCCATCATATATGTGAAATTATGTCCTGCTATTCTGTTTGCTTAGACAACATAAATGTGAATTATTTCATGCCCTGTTTTCTTCCCTACTATCCATTGCACCTGTCTATCTTACAATGTATGTACATTCAATTACTTTTCTTGTGTATCAGCCATTTCAATTGGAGGGAGTGATGGCAGTATCTGTGGGAGTAAAAACACGGTCTTCAGAAAAGATCGTGCTACTTGTCGATGCAGATAGAACCACGGTTGTACTTGCCCAAGAACCAGCCCCACCACACATAACCCACACTCATGCAGATTGTACCCCTACCCAGATGGACAGAGAACCAGCTACACCCCTTCTAACCCCAACCCCAGCAGATAGACACCCAGTTCCCGTTGACACAACACCGTCTCCACCACAGAGTACCCAAACACGAGCAGTTAGTAAGGCAACTGCAGTGCCCAAATCACGAGGACCACCACTCCGAACCCAAAGTCAACGCTTAAAGCAGAAGAAGAATTGTTCTCAGGTCAGGTTCCGTAGCTATGGTTCATACTACTTTGCTCTTGCATCACTGTATTTACTGATACCAACTAATTTCAAATTTGAAGGATGCAATTGAAACTCCAATGGCGCAACAGGTATGTTTTAAACCTGTTTCTTCAACGTGTTTGGTTGTTTGCTGTTGTAATTTTCTCTATGTTGATTTCAGTTTCAATTGAATAAAAATTTATGTTCTCATGCCATGCACATTACAAGTGTTGTTATTGCTATGTAGTTTCCCACACTTATATTCTGTCTATGCTGCTTTGTCTTAAATAGATATGATTCGAACTGTATCTATCTTGATTTGGCAACATAAACTAGAATGATATAGACCATACAGTGACCATACTACATAGATATATGTTTGTTTCATGCTGTTATCCTGTCCACCTTACTACTGAACTGGTTTACCAAAATGAGTTTCATATACTACATTGTAAACCTGAGATGTGTTTGTTTGTTTCTCTTTTAGAACGCGGATAAAATATTGGAGAAGAGTACCCTGTTATGCAATGGTAAAGGAAGTAATGCAGATAAGGTTCAAGATAGTGAGACATCCCTGTTGGTCTCCAAGAAAGCTGATAAAAACTATATTGAAGACACTGAGACAACCCCAAAGTCCTGTCTTGATGTAGTGTTCGAGTTACTGGCTACCACTGCTGGCACCAGCTCTTCGAACTCGTTGCCTGAATTAGTTCGGCTTCTTGAGTCTCAACTTCAAGTTGAAAGACATCGATCAGATGTTATGCGACAGGAAGCCGAAGGACTAAGGAAGTCCCTGCAGAATTCAGATGCATACTTTCTGGTGCAACAGCAAGCGCTGGAGGACTTAAGCGCCAAACAAGAGAAAGTTAATAAGCTTGCTAAGCATCTTGCCAGCATTATGGGTACCCAGGATATTGTTTCTTGAGCTCTTCTGAAGTGGTTTCAGTTCTGGACTTGTTTTGCTGCGGCGTTTATATGCTGCTGTGTTCCCTATATTTGCACTGGTGGCGAACTTTGATGCCCAGTGGATGTAATATGTGTAATACCCGTGATAGCCTAATGTAAGTTGCTTGCTTATTTATTTCCTTGTTGTCTTGTTTATTTGTTTGCTTGTAGTTAGTGCAGTTCTTTTTCTGCGGTTTGCTAGTGGCTGCAATAACCTATTTTTTAAAACTAGGCCACAATAACCATGGGCTAATATTTACTGTAGTGACACTGGGCCTCCTACGGGCCGTAGAAACGGTGGGCCTCCTACGGGCCGTAGAAACAGTGGGCCTTCTACGGGTCGTAGAAACAATGGGCCTTCTACGGGCCGTAGAAACAGTGGGCCTTCTACGGGCCGTAGAAACAATGGGCCTTCTACGGGCCGTATCATCAATGGGCCTTATACGGGCCGTATGATCGATTGGCCAAACATGGGCCAAATAGACCGCATTCTGGCCGTAAACGGGCTAGAGTTGGAATCGTCCGTTCATGGGCGGACATAACGGGCCATCGTTAATAGGCCGTATTTGATGACGCTATGAAAACGGCCCAACGTATTAACGGACCACAAACGGGCCGACTGTAACCACGGGCTGAATTTGGCCCACAAGCAGAAAATGACAGTAACGGGCCGTAAGTAAATGAATGCTGGAAAATAGCCCAAGAACAAATGGGCTCTGAGAAGGCCGAAATATAACATGGGCTGGAAACGGCCCAACGGAATAACGGGCCGTTAATGGATATAAAGTGATACACTGTTCTTTACGGGCCAGTTTCACCACGGGCCGTTAATGGGTGTAAAGTGATACACTGTTCATTACGGGCCAGTTTCACCACGGGCCGTTAATAGGCCAAGAGTTACATAGGGCCTCATATGGGCCGAAAGACGTCATGGGCCATACATGGGCCAGAAGTGAAAACGGGCTGGAATCATATTGGATGGCCCAGATGACGCTACTGGGCCTAATTCGAATAGGGCGTAACGGGCCTTGGGTTAGCGGGTTGTAAATGGGCTATATGCGAACAGGCCGTTAACAGGCTTTCCATGGGCCAGCCCGCCACCTTTTGACCCAGTCAAACGGGCTGGCCTTTTCACAGGAATGGGCCTCTGTTGGGCCGTGCCATGTGTCGACGTATCATAGGCGCCTTCTGTCCAATGAGTGGATGACATCTGTCCCAGCGATGAGCCGACACGTGTTTCCTCCAGCCAATGATGATTTTACACGTGGAAAATCCCCATTGGTCGGGGCTGTTAATGGGTTATTGGATCCAAAACCCGACCCGATAGCTTAACGGCGTTCCGTTACGGTGGATGCCATGTGTTGGTCACCCTTGACGAAAGCACTTCTGTGACGCGCGATTTATCGTCATGGAAGTGGACACTTCCGTGATGATAATTTTGGTAATGTCATGGAACACTTCTACGACAGCACAGGTATGACTATCTTGATTCTGTCATAAATTTGTCATGGATGTACATGCATGACAAAAAACGCGACCTACTGCGACAAACACGTATCATCACGGAAGTGTATTTTTTTGGTAGTGCACTACTAAAAAAAGAGACATCCGTGACATTTTGGGCCGAACGAATTTTTTTTCTGTCATACATATGACACTTCTATGACGATAATTGTGACAAAACCCGGTATCATCATAGATGTGGTGGGCTCCTACTTCTATGACAAAAAATCATGACAGAAAATGGGCTTTTCGTCCTGGGCGGGCCGGAGATGCAGCTGCATGACATTCTTTGGGCTGTCCATGACGGAAAAAACCGTGGTAGAAGCGAGGGCGAGGAAAATTTCGGGGAGTTCCCGGTTACGGTGGGAGGTCGGGGGCCGACCGATGCGCGTTTCTCTCGTACACGTACGCGCGTGTGTGCGAGGCGTTGGCTCTAACTAAACCCGAGCGAGGCGTTGGGCTCTAACTGAACCCGAGTGATTGCACTGCAGGCTACGCGTTGCTGAACCCGAGCGATCGATCGATTGCTGTTAACTGAACCCGATCGAGCGATTCCTTCGCTACTGCTGCTAACTGAAGCCGATCGATGCTGCCTCTGGATGAACAGTGAGCGTTGCTGGGGGGGTTTGATGAACAGTTCCCGGTGGGGGTGGATGAACAGGACCCCGTGGTGTTGCCTCTGGATGAACAGGACCCCGATCGATCGAGCCGGTTGGGGCTGGATGAACAGGACCCCGTGGAGGGCAGGATGAACAGGACCACCCTGTGGAGGGCAGAATGAACAGTAGACGGTGGAGGGCTGGATGAACAGTAGCCCGTGGAGGGGTGGTTGAACAGGAGCCCGTGGAGAGGGCTGGTTGAACAGTAGTCGGTGGAGTAGCGCGTGGTGGAGACTGGATGAACAGGAGCCCGTGGATGAACAGTCGCAGGTGCAGGCTGGAGGAGGTCGACGGTGGATGAAAAGTAGCCCGTGGAGGCGGGGGGGGGGGTCGACGGTGGAGATGAACAGTGTCTCGTGGAGTCCCATTTTGCGGTACGCCACACCCCTCCCGATGAACAGGACCCCCGTTTCGACCGTAGCGCTCCAACACAAGTCCGTTTCCTCCGTTTTGTTGTACGCCACACCCCTCCCAATCAACACGACCCCCGTTTCGACCGTAGGAGGTCCGTTTCCTCTGTTTTGCGGTACGCCAGACCCCTCCCGATGAACAGGATCCCGTTTCAAACGTGGCTGGTCGAACACAAGGCCGTTTCCTCCGTTCTGCGGTACGCCAGGCCTCGTTTCCATCGGTTGTTCCGTCCAAGCCCGCCCGATGAACACGACGACGCATTCCGTTCCGACCCAGCCGGTTGGCTCCCCATGAACACGACGACGACGTTGTTTCTCCGTTCCGACCCAGCCATGTACACGAGCCCTGGCCGTACGTATGCGCGAGTAGGCGTTCGAGACCCTGCCTGTATGTACGTACGTGGTCGTATTTTCTTTCCTGCACACTGGCCGATGTACGTACGTGTACATGTTACGTGCGCGCCTCTACATCGACCAGTATGTACGTACACGTTCGCGACCAGAATGAAAATGCTACGTACGCTTCGACCAGGTGGGTCCCGACTGTCAAGCACTTCCTTGCGTGCGAAGATGTAGCTGGTGGGTCCCAGCAGTCAGGGGGGGTCGTTTTTTTTGCCCGGACGCACTTCCTTGCGTGCGAAGATGTAGCTGGTGGGTCCCAGCAGTCAGGGGGAAACGTTTTTTTCGCGAAATACAGTGGCCCGTCCGGTGGGTCCCAGCTGTCAGGTGGAGGAATCATTATTTTCTGCGTAATAAGGAGGCACTTCCTTGCTGTGGCCGTGGACACAGCTGTCAGCCTCTCCACATACAGTCCACGTCTGATGGAAGTCGTTCCTTGACAACGTTGACCACGCCGCACCGAGAGCACCAGGGCGGGGAAGGGGACAACGGGTAGCCGGGGAAGACGCGGCAGTGGAAGCCCGCGCTGAGAGGAGTACGAGGGTTCACTGGTTCGGCTGCGGTGTGAGGCTGCCGTCGCCGCAGGGCCTGGCCAATGGTGGGAATAGTATGGGGCGGTGAGGCCTCCACGGCAGCACAGCCGGCCACGGGACGCAGGAGCATGCGGCACGACCGGCGCTGCTTTGGGCGGCTGGAGCAAGAAGACCAGAGGTTGAAGAAGCACTACGGCCGTTGGATGGACATCGTATGGTCACTGGAGCTAGAATCATTCATATTGACTAAAGTTGAGAAAGGCCCCCGTCCCAGTCAACTTAGTAGGCCCACAAGTCAGCCTCCCACCATGGTGGGTCCCAGCTAGCAGGGGGAGTATTCATTTTTTTGTGCGTAATAAGGAGGCACTTCCTTGCGTGCGAAGATATAGCTGGTGGGTCCGAGCTGTTAGCGGCGGTAACGTTTTTTTCGCGAAATAGAGAGGCCCTTTCGGTGGGTCCCGGATGTCAGGTGGAGGAATCATTATTTTGCGCGTAATAAGGAGGCATTTCCTTGCGTGCGGCCGTGGACCCAGCTGTCGGCCTCTCCACGTACAGTCCACTTCAGATGCATGTCGGTCGTTGACCACGTTGACCAGGCCGCGCCGAGAGCACCAGGGCGGTGGACGACGGCGAGGCCTAGGAAGGGAATGACACGGAGGCAGGGAAGACTCGGCAGTTGTTTCCCACGCGGAGGGGAGTACGACTATACGAGGGTTTACTGGTTCGTCTGCCGTCGCAGGAGAATAACAGTAGGTGTGGGTGAGTAGAGGGATGGCTAGGCCAGCGATGGGAGTACGGTGGGGCGTTGAGGCCTGCGCGGCAGCAGAGCCAGCCGCGGGGAGGAGGGAGCAGGCAGTCCCGCCGGCGCTTGTTTGAGCGGCTGGAGCAGGAAGAGCAGAGATTGAAGAAGCACGACGCCCGTTGGATGGCCATCCAACAGTCACTGCTTGTGCGTCAACCTTTTTTTTAGGAAAGCCTCAAATCTGTGGAAAACAGCATACAGCCAATCTGCCATTATTTCTAATAATTTACAGCCCATTTGCTAATTATTAAGGTTTTTTGGAGCCCATATTCTTTTTGTTAGCATTACAGCCCATATTGTGGCCACAGTTAAAAAATTATACGAAATTTTGCATATTTCGGTGCGGTCCGAACTGTTTTTAATCCCGAAATTTCGACTCACATTCAAATTGATTTTAAAAATAAATGTATATCAATATAAAATCCAACAAATTCTCCACACATAAAAATTAATGTAATTTAAAATCTCGAAATGAAAAAAAAAAGATATTTGAAACTAATTGCCGGTTTGATGTGTTTTAAAAATGTACAGCCCATTTCTCATTACTGATGGGCCATTTTCTCGGCTAGCCGAATGAAAGCTCTCCTCGTCTTGAAAGATTTGCAGCCCAACAGGCCTGACAAAGCGACTTACTTGGCAAATCACAAAAAAACTGGGCTGTGGCCGTGGACCCAGCTGTGAGCCTCTCCACGGACAGTACTCTTCCGATGGAAGTCGTTCCTTGACCACGTTGACCACGCCGCGCGGAGAGCACCACGGCGGTGAACGACAGCGAGGCCTAGGAAGGGGACGACGCGGAGCCGGGGAAGACGCGGCAGTGGAAGCCCGCGCGGAGAGGAGTACGAGGGTTCACTGGTTCGGCTGCGGTGTGAGGCTGCCGTCGCCGCAGGGCCTGGCCAGCGGTGGGAATAGTAGGGGCAGTGAGGCCTCCGCGGCAGCACAGCCGGCCACGGGAGCCAGGAGCATGCGGCACGACCGGCGCTGCTTTGGGCGGCTGGAGCAAGAAAACCAGAGGTTGAAGAAGCACTACGGCCGTTGGATGGACATCGTACGGTCACTGGAGCTAGAATCGTTCATATTGACTAAAGTTGACAAAGGCCCCCGTCCCAGTCAACTTAGTAGGCCCACAAGTCAGCCTCCCACCATGGTGGGTCCCAGCTAGCAGGGGGAGTATTCATTTTTTTGTGCGTAATAAGGAGGCACTTCCTTGCGTGCGAAGATATAGCTGGTGGGTCCGAGCTGTCAGCGGCGGTAACGTTTTTTCGCGAAATACAGAGGCCCTTTTGGTGGGCCCCTGATGTCAGGTGGAGGAAACATTATTTTGCGCGTAATAAGGAGGCATTTCCTTGCGTGCGACCGTGGACCCAGCTATCGGCCTCTCCACGTACAGTCCACTTCAAATGCATGTCGGTCGTTGACCACGTTGACCAGGCCGCGCCGAGAGCACCAGGGCGGTGGACGACGGCGAGGCCTAGGAAGGGAACGACATGGTGGCAGGGAAGACTCGGCAGTTGTTTCCCACGCGGAGGGGAGTACGACTGTACGAGGGTTTGCTGGTTCGTCTGTCGTCGCCAGAGAATAACAGCAGGTGTGGGTGAGTAGAGGGACGGCTAGGCCAGCGATGGGAGTACGGCGGGGCAGTGAGGCTTGCGCGGCAGCAGAGCCGGCCGCGGGGAGGAGGGAGCAGGCAGTCCCGCCGGCGCTTGTTTGAGCGGCTGGAGCAGGAAGAGCAGAGATTGAAGAAGCACGACGGCCGTTGGATGGCCATCCAACAGTCACTGCTTGTGCGTCAACCTTTTTTTTAGGAAAGCCTCAAATCTGTGGAAAACAGCATACAGCCCATCTGCCATTATTTCTAATAATTTACAGCCCATTTGCTAATTATTAAGGTTTTTTTTGGAGCCCATATTCTTTTTGTTAGCATTACAGCCCATATTGTGGCCACGGTTAAAAAATTGTACGAAATTTTGCATATTTCGGTGCGGTCCGAACTGTTTTTAATCCCGAAATTTCGACTCACATTCAAACTGATTTTAAAAATAAATGTATATCAATATAAAATCCAACAAATTCTCCACGCATAAAAATTAATGTAATTTAAAATCTCAAAATGAAAAAAAAAGATATTTGAAACTAATTGCCGGTTTGATGTCTTTTAAAAATGTACATCCCATTTCTCATTACTGATGGGCCATTTTCTCGGCCAGCCGAATGAAAGCTCTCCTCGTCTTGAAAGATTTGCAGCCCAACGGGCCTGACAAAGCGACTTACTTGGCAAATCACAAAAAAATGGGCTGTGGCCGTGGACCCAGCTGTCAGCCTCTCCACGTACAGTACTCTTCCGATGGAAGTCGTTCCTTGACCACGTTGACCACGCCGCGCGGAGAGCACCACGGCGAGGCCTAGGAAGGGGACGACGCGGAGCCGGGGAAGACGCGGCAGTGGAAGCCCGCGCGGAGAGGAGTACGAGGGTTCACTGGTTCGGCTGCGGTGTGAGGCTGCCGTCGCCGCACGGCCTGGCCAGCGGTGGGAATAGTAGGGGCGGTGAGGCCTCCGTGGCAGCACAGCCGGCCACGGGAGGCAGGAGCATGCGGCACGACCGGCGCTACTTTGGGCGGCTGGAGCAAGAAGACCAGAGGTTGAAGAAGCACTACGGCCGTTGGATGGACATCGTACGGTCACTGGAGCTAGAATCGTTCATATTGACTAAGTTGACAAAGCCCTTCGTCCCCATCAACTTAGTAGGCCCACAAGTCAGCCTCCCACCAAGGTGGGTCCCAGCTAGCGGGGGGAGTATTCATTTTTTTGTGCGTAATAAGGAGGCACTTCCGGTGGGTCCGAGCTGACAGCGGGGGGAACGTTTTTTTTGCGAAATACGGTGGCCCGTCAGGTGGGTCCCAGCAGTCAGGGGGTAAACGTTTTTTTCGCAAAATACGGTGGCCCGTCTAGTGGGTCCCTGCGGTCAGTTGGAGGAATCATTATTTTCCGCGTAATAAGTAGGCACTTACTTGCTGCGGCCGTGGACCCAGCTGAGACTCTCCACGTACAGTATACTTCCGATGGAAGTCGTTCCTTGACCACGTTGACCTCGCCGCGTTCCGTTGCATGCATGCGTCCATGGGCGTGGTGCGTCCCCACTGTCAGCCTCTCACGTACAGTCATCTTTCGATGACTCTCGGTTGTTGACCACGTTGACCACACCATGCCGAGTGCACCCAGACTGGAATGACCCGGAGATGGGGAAGACGGAGCAGTGGAGTCGCAGATGGAGAGGAGTGGGAAACTTCACTGGTTCGGGTGTGCGGCAGCACAGCCGCGGTGCCGCCAACGGGAGACACGAGCAAGAACAGAGGTTGAAGAAGGAGCACGGCTGTTGGATTAACATCCAACGGTCCAGCTGCTAGAATCATTTGTTGATTAAGTTGACAAAGCCTTGCGTACACGTCCGCTTAGTAGGCCCACAAGTCAGTCACCAAATCTGACGGGTCCCAGCTGTCAACGGGATGAATAATTTTTTTCGCAAAACAAGGAGGCACTTCCTTCCGTGCGAAGATATAGCCGGTGGGTCCCAGCTGTCAGGTGGAGGAAACATTTTTTTCAGCTTAATAAGGAGGAACTTTCCTTGCGTGCGACCATGGACCTCGTGGGTCCCAGCCGTCAGGCTCTCCACATAGAGTCCTCTTCCGATGACTCCCATTTGTTGACCACGCCGCACCGAACGCAGCGATGCGGTGGACGACGGCGAGGCCCCAGACAGGAACGACTCGGAGATGGGAAAACGCGGCAGTGGAGTCACAGATTGGGAGGAGGAGAAGGGTTATAACTGTTTCTATTGCGGCATGGGGTTGTAGTCTGTGGAGAATAACAGCAGGTGTCGAGGGGTGGAGGGATAGCCTGGCCGGCGGTGGGGTAGCGCTTCGCAGCGATGCATGCTAAGCAGAGCCGCTAGCCGTCGGAGGCCGGACCAGGCGGTCCCGACGATGCTGGAGGAAGAAGACGAGAGATTGAAGGTGCATGCTGGCCGTTGGATATAAATCCAATGGCTGTGGATGACACAATCATTTGTTGACCAAGTTGACAACGCTCTGCGTAGGCTTCGACCTATTGGCCCACATGTCAGCCTGCAAAAATGTGGCATATATTTAACCCATGTTTTCTAGAATGTACAGTCCATTTGCTGGGCTAGGTGAACAAATAATTTCGCGTCAATCAGGCCCATTTATATTTTCTAAGAAAACCCAGCCCATTTGCACTTCCTTGAAATATACGTATTAGGTGGGCTCGTTATATATATATAATGTTATGTTAGAAGGAGCAATTAATATCAAAGAATAAACCGGAGAGGCACATTATATATATATATATATATAATTAAGAAATTAGCGAGTTATTGCTCAAAATAAAAATGAGCGCGTTATTATTAAATTGGTCCTTAAAATCTTCGCAAGCTTTTGTACGCAATCACCAGGATTTTCCTTGCCTGTGAGTCAAAAACAACCAGGATTTTCCTTGCCAACTTCCGTTAAACATTTACTTTTATAAGTTAATAACACGTGGGATGTTTTTATAATGTATATATAAGTCTCTATAAAATATACGATAATAGTAATAATATAAATATATATAATGTGGTTAGAAGGGAAAACATAAATTGGACACAGCATTACTTTTATAAGAGACCTGCGTTTTATACCCCACAGTAGGCATACTAACAAGTTCATACACAAATACAACAAAAAAGGTAAACATTCATATCAAACCCAGGTTCACATGACACGTTCATATTCATAGCCAACATTCACTATCAACAACTCAAAAGATTCATATATACACAAGCTCAGCATATCTATGCATCCAAATGATTGATAGATCACACAACAATATTCATACATAATTCACAGAAAGATTCAGATATACACATGTTCAGTATGTTTATGCATCCAAATGATTGAGATCACAGCCAATATGATCCATGGACGAACTTTAATTACCTAGGGTACATACTGGTAAATGGTGTTCAATCGGAGGTACTTCTTGCTAAAATTAGTTCTTGTACGAGTAAACTTTCGAGTACATAAGAGGCAGCACAGACAATCTGAACTTTGCTTGTAGGTTTATCCTCAAATAGTGGCCTCGTGCCGAGGGAGGTTTGAGCAACTTGGCCACTACTTTCATCCAACTAGTTTACTGGCTCATCTTGGTCCTATATCTCGCCAAAATTCTACATTGCAGACGAGAAAGGAGGCGGTTGAGAAAATGAACCACCCAATTTTTGTGTGCAGTTCAACTGAAATGGAGCATCCTTGGCATGGAGACTGATTAAGTGCCAGATGAATATACGCATCAACCAACTTGTCTGGAATCTTTAGACTCCATGCCATATAGTTCGCTACCATATGTGCCGATAACCAAAAGGCACAAGTTGGGACCAAAGACTGGACTGCATTTTTCTGGGCTATGCACCAAGAATATATTTTTGGCGTTCACTCTCCTAATACTTGGAGTTTGACAATCGGTTGACGCCGGTTGATACTCGAATGAATATAGGCACTTCTTGTCAACATCGATGCTTGTCTGAGTGAACTTTGGAGTACATAGCAGCAGCATAAGTACCTGTCCATCTGATCATTTTGTGCAGTTCTACTGAAATCACCCGATGTAATGATTTGCCTGCGAGTTCAGGCTCCAAATTACTCCTTTATGAAATCGGAAAACAGTAGCACAATACCAAATTACCAATACATATGACAGGCACAATAATCAGGATAAAGACCAGTACCAACCTGTGTGAGGTAGCATATCAATTACTATTTCCTTTGACTGGAAGCCGAGATAAGCCAAGCAACTGACAGCAAAGGAAGAAAGCAAGCGGAGATTAGCGACTGATAGGACAGGACGAAAGCTGTCGAGGCAATGAAGCACCCAAAGTTTTTGTGCAGTTCCACCAAAATCGAGCATCCATGTTGGCACATATATTGAGAGAGTGAGATTACTGTAATAGTGGGACTAGTTGATGAAACATACACTAACAAATAGAAGCACCCTCATTATCTTAATGGGTAAAGTTAGCAACATAGTAGTCTTGCTTAAAGAGAGGTATTAGTTTATTTAATCAGTGCCAATTAGCTCAACTAAACACTCAAAGCATTGCCATTTATCATAGGTTGCAAAACTTTAACGTGCAAAGATAAAGGAGTTTCTCATGACAATAGCACGATACAAATAGAGATGACAGCAAACTAATATGGATGAAGGCCTTAGGCCCGTACCAACCTGAGAAAAAAAAATTTATTCATGTAGTCCCATAAGAGATGATAAAGCACTCACTGGAATCACACAATAGTATATATTTTTGTGCACTTCAAATGTATGGTTGAAATCACTCTTGTTTACCAGTGCCGAGATTATATCGAAAGATTATCAAGAACTTCCAGCAGAGTTAAAGCACTGGCTGGGATACAGTTCATTGTATTGTCTTGTGTAGTTCCACTAAAATGTATGATTGGCACAACATGATCCCTGTTTGCACAAGTAGGAACAAGGTGAAACCTTCATTAGCTTAGTGAGAAAGGATAGGAAGACATTAGCATATTACTCAAACAGTAGCATCAAATTCATGATGGACAATACGCAAAACATTGCCTCATTGAACCAATGGCAATAAATTGACATGCAAAACAATAGCACTATTATGTCATGACATTAATAATATTCCCTCCCTGCTCCACCACATGATTCACCTCCATAGACAAACATACACACGTACATGATTCAGCATAGGGTCCTACTAAAGATTTGTTTAACTCCAACAGGAAAATTAGGCAGTAATAAATTAGTGGTACTTAAGTACTCCTAATTAATTAAGTGAGACAGCAGAAGTGGAAGGGCTCCCTGGAGGATCGTCTCACATGTAAGGTAGTCGTTGCCGGAGCCCTTGGATGGCCTCGACAGAGGCCTCTGGCTTCAGCAAGATCGCCTTGGCACTGTTTATTCTTCTTCTTCTGCCTCTTCATGCTCTGTTTCTCTTTCTCCTCACCAGTTGGTGAAACCAAGTACATGATTGGCCTTCTAATTCAGAATTGGTTTTGTCAGTGAGGGACTACAAGTGTACTAGTAAAAAACAGCATTATTTTGTCATGGCAGTCGGAAAATAGAGATGAACACATGCATTAAATATCATTCTTACCAAAAGGAAGGTTATGGCGCCAATATGGATGATGAGGATTGGAACACAGATCTCCCTTTGTGCAGTTCCACCAAAATGAACCAACTATTCTATTCTGACATTCCAGTTAAACAGCACAAAAGTCACTTCTTTTAAGAAGAGTTTTGTGCAGTGCACCAAAAGGTCACAACAGCAACCAGGTGAATTGGATATCCCTGTTTGCATAAAAAGGCATAGAGGAAACAGTCAGAGTCTCAAACAATTACAGGCAAAAACATTTGGCTAAACTTGTCATGGCTTATAACAGTGGCATGGCTTCATTTTTACCAGGGACATTAGATTAAGAACAGCTAAGGCTACGTTCGGTTCACAGGTTTGGTGCAGGATTTTCGTAGGAACACAATTCCTACGATATTCTTTCCCTTCCAACCGTTCGGAACATGGGAAAGGTGAATAGTGTTTCATAGGAAAGCTGGTATGGTAGTACTGATTCCATAGGATTAGAAACATCCATGCGCTGCTCATTTTTTGGGCGGAAGCCCGAGGCAGGTGCTCGCTGCCATGCGTTAGACAGGTTGCTGTGCTGTGTTGCCGGAATAAAAAATCAACCTATGTGTGGTACGTGAGGTGAGGACAAGAGTAGTCACTATGCAGCTGAATAAACAAATAGCATCTCATACTACCAAGCATGCTACTCTAAAAAAACAAATCTGTACATTTCGTAGTCCATCCGAACACATTCTCTTGAGAGTTTCCTCCGGTTCGCTGTTCCATAGTTTTATACCTACATTCCTTTCCTATTCCTCTATTTTCATCAAGACCTATGTTTTCTGCCCCTTTATTCCGAACGGAACCTAAATATTTGGTATAAGGGCATGGGACAGTGGGTGCACCAGCAGTCCAGCACCATGTACGTAAACAGGGGCATAAAGTGGCGATTCATAGTTTGTTGCCCCGAGAAACAAACATCCAAGAAACATATCTGGGTTGGTCCCATTTTTGTTCACTCTAGCCACCTACTCCTATGTGTGGATAGCAAATCTAGTCCTGGTCATACCACTGTGTACAGCGTTACCCCCATATTTCCCTTTTCGACCAAGAGACCGGTTGGATGACCAGTCTGTACTACTTTCACTCCCTTTCCTTCCTGTTTGTACCAAGTCCGATGTACTCCCTCCGCTCGGAATTACTTGTCACGGAAATGGATGTATCTAGATGTATTTTAGTTCTAGATACATCCATTTCCGAGACAAGTAATTCTGAACGGAGGGAGTACATACTAAATTCCCCCACCCCCGCTTTATTTGTTGTTTGAACCAAGTACTCCCTCCGTCCGGAATTACTTGTCATCAAAATGGATGTGTCTAGAACTAAAATACATCTAGATACATCCATTTCAATGACAAGTATTTTCGGACGGAGGGAGTACAAGATTCGACTCCATGAAGTAGCTTTACCTCTAACAATAGAAGAAAAAATATATGTGACGTTGGACCATCCGATCGAGAGGGGCTGAGAGGTAGAAAATGATGCACATGCAGCGACGTAGTGAGCTGGGGAAGTAGAGCTAAGGTGGTTTCCAACGAAGATATACCTGAAGGTCGTCGGGATGTGGATAGGTGGGCGGTGGGAGGCCGGATCCGCCCACAGGCAACGACGAAGGGATCGGAGGACCTCCCGCGCCGGCGCTCGGCCAGAGATAACGGTGCGGCCGGCAGTGGGTCTCCTCCCTCGCTGTCGACGGCGGCCTAAAAGCTGCCCCTCCTCCCCTTCACCGGCGGAGGGGGATACGTCCGGATCTGTAACCAGCGGTGAGGATAGAAAGCCAGTGTTTTTTGAAGGGAGAAAGACAGTGTTACTACCCCTATCTTGTTTAGATCTGGAGAGGATGAGAGTGTGTGAATAGAGCAACCCTAGCAAGCAAGCGTGGAGGCTCCGGCCTATATATATGTAGTGGGGTAGTTTTCCTTTTTCACTCCATCAAAACAATCGTTTAAAATTGTGTACTACTACACGCCAGGTCGCGGTTTTTTTAGTTGTTGATTGTTTTTTGAGATAGCTACCCGCTTGTTCCAAGTGGTGTTACGGTGTGCCAGGTCGCACTTTGTATCGTTCAAGTCTGGTACTACAAGTCCCTCCATTAAATGAACACCCAACCCCTCGTAAAAATTGTGAACAAGCCCACAGCTAAAATTAGCGGAAACGTGGGTTGCCCCAACATGCATTATTATTTATATTTTCTACTCCCTCCATTCCTCAATACAAGTCTTTTTTATAAGCCACACCTAAGACAAGAATTTTTTATTAGCAGTGAACCCCACATGTCATAGACACAAAAATTGTGGCAAGATTCCCTTAGGCAAGCCAAAGTGTGTCTAACAATTTGAGCAACTCAGGTTAGGCAAGTGTGGCAAGTGTGGGAAAAATAATGTGGCAACATAAGACAAACATAGTCACAATCCAAATAGCCCCGTAATTTTTTGTGACATGCATGAAAATTTGGTTAGTTAAATTTATAGTCAAAATTTGGCAAGGTGCATCAAATCAACACATGCAAGTATCAAAAGGAAAGTCACGGCATGCATGCATGCGTTGTACTCCCTCCATTTCCAAATATAAGTCCTTTTAGATATTGCAACAAGTGACTACATATGAAGCAGAATATGTCTACTCCTACATACGAAGTAGCCCATTTTAAATGTGTAAAAAGACTTATATCGAGTGCAGTGCTTTGATGTGTCGCGTCAACTCGTACAAGACCGAGAAATTTGATTACTACAACGCCCTCTCGCTCGCAGACTGAGCTCCGGTGCCTTAACTGCACCTGCCTTTGGCTGCATGACAGGAGGGCGAACCACCTGTTGGGCCCACCTGTCATAGACGCAAAGGCAGGAGCAGTAATTAGAAGCTTTCGCTACACGCTATCCCTCCCGCACGAGGTGGACGGACATGCAGCAGTGGATTCGATACTGTAGATGTAGGAGTAACATCATTGTTCGTCTTCTCGAAGAGGTGAAGAGCCAAGCGCAACCCAAACGTGGCAGTTGCGAACGCTCGCATGGTGCGGTTCCTTGGAGTACTAGCCAGGCTCTTGCATGAGACAAAATTAAACTCCATTATCCATTGGTTGATACTCATTCTGCATAGGTCCACGCACTTAGCACCGTTTCCTCCTGGGGTCACCAATGTTTATTTGCTAATTAATAGCATTGCATGCAAGGAACTAGCCATTGCAAGTCATTAAAAGCATGCACACCTCTCATCTCTTATTGGTTGATATGTCAAGAAATAAGAAACAAGGTAGAAGTTAATGCACCGCACCTAAGTGTTTTGGGACTATTTGGTTTTCGTAAGATGACTTACACACCTAGACGGAGGGAGTAGTATAGCCCTGTAAACCGGAGAGGAGTATTTGCCTTTCTAGAGATTTCAACAAGTGACTAGACTACACCGTGTGCAGTACTCCCTCCCTTCCGATTTATAGGGCTCAAATCTCAAATCTCATGAACCAAGGCATTTTGTGATTGGAGGAATGTATCTCGTACTTTACAAAACAACCCTAATTAAACTCATGCATTAATTACGTAGTTCTCTCGTTTTCCTCTCCGCCTTGGTCATGGTGTACAATATTGAGCACTCCTATATGACTAGCCGCTCTATCTACATGCGGGACATTTCAAAGCATCCGGGCCCACGTGCTATCCACCAAATCACAGCGAGGTGCTACAGTCGAGACTCACCTGTCACCCCGGTGTGGCCATCATGACCCGTCATATCACAAAACCCACACCTTTACCAGCAGTGGTAAGGTGGCCTCCAAGTTGGACTGGACGAAGCAACCATCATTTCACTGGAACGCTCGTTCAAGCCCTTTCTTCCCTTTCTTGAAGAAAACCTCACTCCAGGCTACTCACTTCTGCCATTTTTCTTCTGTACCAACGATGGAAAGGTGGGCAAATCAGTTATGCTGCTATATTTTCATTCCAAGAATCTTCTTTTTCCGAAGCACCGACCGATTCTCACATCCTATTCTTTTCCCGTTTTCATTGCGATTGTGGTTTCCTTTCGATTGCTTTTTGTTTGTCAGTTCATTGATGGATCCTGGAGCACTAGGCAAAGAGTTGCCGGTGGACAACCCACTGGAGACAGCGATCTCCAGGAAGCGAGCACCGACCAACGAGTTGACCATGTTGGCGGGCCAACCCATGGAGACGAAGAACTCCAAGAAACAAGCACTGGCCAAAGAGTTGAGGACGTTGGCGGACGAACTCCTCAAAGAAAGTTGGAAGAACAGCAAGGGCCCCACCGTGCCTACCCCAGGAACTCTGATTGCCACCTATGTGAGGCTCAAGACCGAATTTGAGGAGATAGTCGCCGTTGAGAAGCAGTATTCCTCTGGCAAGGTGATGGCCCCCATCGAGGACGAGGAGATGGCCCCGGAGGGATGAGATCCCCCGGTGAGCTGCACAAGGTAAAAAATAATGGCTTATTACCATAGTTGTGGTTTTTGATTATTTGCAATGTGCTTGCTAATATGTTAGGGTTGTGCAGGTGCAGGTGGACGTCCTTGATGATTCCGATGTCGTGGCCCGTCCTGTTGGCATCGCCCCGGAGATCGATTCCCATGCCGCTGTCCATCCTGTGGACATCGCCCCAGAGATCGATTCCGATGTCGCCGTCAGTCCTGTGGACATCGCCCTAGAAATCGATTCACATGCCGCTGTCCATGTTGTGGTCATTGCCCGAGAGATCGATGACAAGAAATAGTTGGTCGCGCTAATCCTTCAGGGTAGTTTGCATTGCCCTGTGTTTAATTACCAGAACGATGCGTGTTATCAAACCATCTTAGGGCTAGTGCACTGTCTTGTGTGGGCGGATCTTGCTACTTTTGTTTGATAGTGAATCATGCGATGAATCATGCGAACCCTCTCCGAGTTATGGAAACATATGTATCCTCACCAGCTTTTGATGTAATATATGACATGCTCAGATGTAAGTTTGAACTGTTTATCATATCAGCAGGGCTTTTTTGATGATTCTTGGTGTTAGTAGGCTAGCTACTGTGCGAGCTATAGTACTTGCAAAACACTCACCGAAGAGAAACGTTGGGGCTGATGAGCTCGTGGTACGCTTATACTTATCCCTCGTCGATCAACCAATAGCCCTAGCTCCTAAAATTGTAGGCTTAGCGATCGATCAGACAATAGTCGACATACATTCATGCCTCATTTGGTTCATAGGGTAGGAAAATCATAGCAAAAGTACAGAGAACATGCAACACAAAATCATAGCAGTGCAGAGACGTACTCCCTCCGTTCCAAAATAGATGACCTAGGCGGGCTAGTTTGGCCTAGTGGGTTTCAGTGATATGACGTGGTACAGTGCCGTCCAGTCTTCGCGTGTGGTAGCAGTATTGCGGGTACAGTAAGTTTTCTTGAAGAAGCGGAATTCAACGAAGTCATGATGGCTCCTTCGTCCGAACAACTTACAGTGGGAAAGGTTGGGCCTGCGATACGACCGGGGTAGACCAGGATAATTTTGTGCATGGCAGGTGGACCAGGATGGTCGACGTCCCACATGTCGGCGAATGAAAGTATTCTTTCCGATATAGAGGACGAGCAACGAGTATTCATTGTTTATTTTTGATGAAAGCTATTGTCTCCACTGTTACGACGGAGGAGTGTGAAACACGGCAGCTAGTGAACTTGGCATGTGCACCACTCCCTCCTTCCTCATGTAATGCCCAGGTTACAGCTTTTTCTCACTTTCTCTCTATCTATTTCCTCTCAAATGTTTTTTACCTTTCTTTTTTAAGACACAATTGTTGTTTATGCCTTTTTTAGAATTATTTTTTTATACCTAGGAGCACGTGTAGAGACGGGCTATTGCAGAGCCAACTCCTTGACTTTGTCAATGCCTCTCTCTCCTCCACATAAGGAGTACTACTTTCTATGCATGCATGCGGCAGGCAGCTGGCGTCTTGAGGGGCCAGGGCGGTGAGAGCGGGCTCCAGAAGCGGTCCGGACTCCAGCATGGCCCACCTCACATTATCACCATATATTTCTTAGAGTCCGTGCGCGGCCGGCGGGCAATCTCTTCTCCCTCCCCCGTTTCTCCCTTCTCAGCCGACGCCCGCTGAGCGATTAGATTTCGGCTATCGACGGTTTATTCAATTACGGTCCCACATGTTAGTGAAATTGCAAGACAACGCGTGTCCCCTCTGGTGAGCGGCGTGCGAGCCGGACTGTCGGGGTTGCGACGCATACAAGTCGTAAGTGTGCCGCCTTTTCCTTTAGAACTTGCGAAGCGTGACATTTTCAAGCGATCGATCGATAGAAATCCAGAACAAAATGACGAGGGCGGTGCTTTCCCGCTTGTTAGGCGGGCTAGTTCGAGTGATATGACGTGCTACAGTGCCGTCCACTTGCTCCTTTTTATGTAAGCAAGAGATTACACTCTTATGCGGGAGGAGTGCGAAACACCGCGGATCTGATTTTGATCGAGGGATAACTGTTCCCTGCCAAATAATGGAGGATTGTTACCGATTATAGCATGATAGTTAGGGCATCTCCAGC
Source organism: Aegilops tauschii subsp. strangulata (assembly GCF_002575655.3). Lineage (NCBI taxonomy): Eukaryota > Viridiplantae > Streptophyta > Magnoliopsida > Poales > Poaceae > Aegilops > Aegilops tauschii. Next base: position 346,225,430 of record NC_053035.3, on the reverse strand, counting down.
GCTAGCCCACAAATTTACACTGGCATCTGTCCGAGGACACTGATGGATGCCATCCGATGCTGCCCGCATACCTTTCCAACACTATATGAACTAACCGGACGAAATTCGTGCAAACAAAGCAAATTTCAAATTAACCGGATGAAATGCATTACATTTCGAAAACTTTTCCTACAAACTGGACGAAATTCATTACATATTTCGCACAAACCGTACTAAAACCTACTGTAAACCTAATCTAAACGATCGCCGGCGCCCGACCACCATGTCCGGCCATGAACCAGAGAAAGCCGGCCATTGCCTTTGCCTCCTCCTCATCCGCCTCGATAACCTCCTCCTCCAGAGCGGCGGCGACCTACCGTGTACTACTCTTCCTCGCTGCCGGCTGTGCCCGCGCACACGCGCCGGCTTCGTGGTCGTGGCGGCGGAGGGCGACCGGGGGGTGCCGGCGATCTCCTTCGTTTGCTCCTGCGACAGTACATCGAAGAGAGCTTTGGAGCGCGCCCGGAGCGGAGCCGCCGATGTCCCTCGTCTGCTCCTGCGACAGTAGGTCCAAGAGAGCTTCAGAGCGCCAGGAGGCCATGGTTGAAGTGGTGCCGACAGAAGGAAGGGACCGGAGGAGAATAAGTGTGGGTCTTTGGCTATGGCTGGGAGCTGGGGCTCAAGTTAATATAGTGGGCGAATGGCAATGAGCCGCGGCAGACAGATGGACAACTGGCGCCGGAGTAGGTTCGTCGGGCGTGAATGCGGACGCTGCTTCAGTGACTTAACTACAGATGCGTTTGGGTTACTGACATGTGGGCCCAACGGGCATCTGGCCCGCATGTCAGTGACACACCAATTGCACCTGCAGTTAAGTCCAGTGAATGCGGCATTGACATTCTGGAGAGACGGTGACCGTTTCAGGCGGGAAGCGCGCGCTAGCGATGGAAGGGGTTTCGGTGTGCAGTGGCACTAAGATCGGTCGCTCACGATAGTACATACTCCGTACCATACTACCATAGTACCCTCTCTAGCTTAGACTGTTTTATAGATTGTCGTTGTGATGGACGATATACATGAGCAAGGCGGTCCGAGTATGACCGTTGGTGTTGAGCCAGGGGAATACATGCTCGGCGTTCGCGTAGGCCTCCATCAAACGTCTAAACAGTAATGTCAGGCACCGCCGGGGCGCACAGGTGATGGGCTCGTCGTTTGCGTTGCGCCATGAGCAGGACTTTGATTTAGAGGGCGACGTGCATGCATTAGCATGCTTTGACAGCGTGAGCGTGAGTGTCTGACGCGAAGTATTTCATTTTCATTTGGCTGATGAGGGTGCGTTGCAGCGACGAGTCCGTGGTTTGATTCCCCACATATGCATAATTTTGGTTTTTACAGTATTTCTTTCTCCATTGACAGGTAGGCCCACGTAGATAGATAAAGAACACGAGCTGATGAGGCGCATGCGGACTGTTTGACTGGTCAACCAGACAAATACGGAGCTATACGCTGAGCCAGTGACCGTATAATCACCATATCTCGTATACAATGATCAAAGTGAGCTATCAAGACAAGTTCGATGACCGCCAATGCATTTTACTCGGTAATAAATGACCAGGATTGAAGGGGAATCCAAATTTGCTTCGTCTTCTGTCCTTGAGCTCTTGACAAACCAATGCACTATACGGTTGTCCGGCCACTCCACCCCAGAGCTCTCACCAAGCGTCGTTCATGCCACCGCGCCGCACACTAACCGGTAAGGCAGTGATGGCATCCCGCCGCCCCGAGTTCCTCGCCGCCCACGACCGCACACAAAATGGTAGGGAAGCGATGGCATCCCGCCGTGCCGAGTTCATCGCCGCTCGCGACCTCACAACTATGTGGGAGGAATTTGAAGATGCCAAGGCCGAATGGGCGGTAGAGCAAGAGGCGGCCAAAGCCGCACAGACGGAGCGGAAAAGTCAGAAAGCACTCAAGAAAAGAGAGGCCCGCCGCCGCAAGAAAGAAAAGGACGCACGCGCTGCTGCGGAGAGGTCGGCGGAGATCCAAGCACGGTAGGGTGTCGCCGACAAAGCCGGGAAGGAGAACGACGGCGTCTGGCCAGCATGTGAGAAGTAGTAGTACTAGTAGTTAGTGTGTGTGTCTGTGTCTGAGTACGAGCATGTACCAATACTACTAGTTACTACTGTAGTTTTTAGAGCAAATTACCAGTACATTAGCCTAGACTAAATGGAAAAATTCCTATCCTAAGCATCAAATGGCATCTCTTTCTCTATAGGAATTGAGATGCATGTCATCTCACTTCCTATGATTTTCATATTCCTATCCTATGAACGAAAGGAGGCCTCTGTTGGAGTAACTACTGTAGCTAGCAGTACTGCTGGTACAGTAGTTTTCTTCAAGAAGCGGAATTCAGCGAAGTCATGATGGTTCCTTCGTCCGAGCAACTTCAAAGTGGGAAGTGGGCCTGTGATTTGACGGCTCATTAGTCATTGTTACTGCAGCGCGACGACCTGGGTGACTCTCCCTTGGAGTTCTGCGTGCATGGCAAGTGGACCAGGATGGTCGACGTCCCACATGTTGGCGAACGGAAGTATTCTTTCCGATATCGAGGAGCAAGGAAACCGCGTGGTATAGTATCCCTGCTGATTGGTTCACAAAAAATAGTATCACTGCCGATTTATAATTATTTTTTATTTCTGATGAATGCTAGCGTTTCAACTCTTACGACGAAGGGTGCCAAACACGGCACGTGCTGGATGTCCCACACGTCAGCGAAAGGAGTGGGACATGAACAGCGTGGTAGAGCCCAGCGTAAAAAAACAGCGTGGTAGAGCGTCTCCACTTCTTCCACTTCTGGGTCGGAGACCACACGTAGTAGTACTTAGTGGTATGAACGATACAAAGTGCGACCTGGAGAGAAAGACACGTCTAGTTGGAAGGTCTCGGGGCATACACGTAAAGAAATATAAAAGTTAATATGTGCCTCCAACTAATATAGTAGTAGTAGAGTACTTAGGCACGTACTCCATAACATCACCGTGCATTGCACGTACAACATTTAGTGGTAGTATGTAGTAAGAGACAAATGCCGCCCAAGAGTTCCCTTCTCGACCTACTTTTGGGTGTTTGGTAGAGTGTATGGAGGGTGCATGAGTCCACACTAGTTTAGCACAAATACACTAGAAGCATGCATGAAGAGAGCATGCATGAAGAGGGGTGTTGAGTTGAGCATGCATGAAGAGGGAACAACTATGCTGAGACGAGAACGCAACCAAACACACCCTATATGCCACGCATGTTCATACCATTTGTGCCTTCTACTTCACTTACTGCGCTACATTACTCAGGTTCGTGCGTCCACTCCCGGGTACATGTCCGTCTCGTAGTTCCAGTCCCACGTGTTCTTCACATAGATGGAACGATCCTTGCATAACACGTGCACCTTGATGCTAGATGTCTCGCGTGTTGGCAAAAGGATGAACAAAGCTCACGTAAAAAAATAGAGTGGAAGAACATAGATTCCGAACGACTGAGAAGGATCAAGGAACCTCGTGGTGGAGCGTCTGCACTCATAATATTTAATATTATTCAGCGATATAAAATTAACCAATCATCTCCACAGTGGACTGGAAGAGTACGAAACACGGCAGCCCAGTGTAGTTACATCATACTAGTACATGGCTAACCCACGCTATCACCATATTTCTTGGCTTCCGTGCAACACCTATCTCTAGTAATCCAGCAGCCTGTATCGCTTCTCCCTCCTCGTCTCTATCAAAGTGCGGCGGGCTGGCATTTCTGTCGTCTATTGAGGTCGGTTAACTATCACATGTTAGCGAAATGCCAAGAGCATTCTAAAAAAATTCCTTTCACGTTCCGTTTTCAAAAAGAAAAAAATCCTTTCACGTACGAATTTGCATGTATGCTTTGAGCAACTTGCATGTCCTATACTGCTCCTGTTTGATACTCTAACTTAGCTAGAGGTTAGACTAACTCATGACTAACCCTGAACTAACTGTAGCCAAAGAGGTGTTTGGGTGACAGGGTTAGATTGACAATAAATGCACTTCATGGAGAGAGAAAAGTGATTTTTCAGTGGTCCCAATGAGAACTATCTCCAGTTAGCACCTCTTGAGTGGGATAGTTTTTTTTGGTGGGTTCGGTGCAACTTGCTCCAATTTAAACCCTCATGCTTGGATACTTTAGGGCTATTTGAGCCCCAACTAGCTCAAACTAACTCTAACCCATGGATCCAAACAGGGCCTATGGCCAGTCTCGACGCGGAGCAGTCGCGTGCACCGGGAAGCGGCGCTCTCTCGGCCGTCGCGCCACTTCAAAGCCGGCGCCAGTGAGAGGTCGCCTCCGCTCTGGCCGGCCATTAATGCAGCATTGACACTCCAAGGCGACGCTGACCGTTTCACGCGGGAAGCGCGCGCTCGCAAGGGAGTATAGGTTTTGAACCGTTACAGGTGTAGTACTGGTAGTTTGCAAAACTACTCAATTATTGCACTCAGTTTCCTAAGAAATTGTGGTAAAAAACGTTACTCCACAGCCCGCTTCCCTTCTCCTTCCTCTTCCACCGCCCGCGCACGTCCGCGGGAAGCGACCGGTCAACCCTTATATAGGAGTGCTAGCACAAAAAGATGCATGCATGACCACTAAAATTTCCATATTAAAGCGCCGCTCCGGCGGGAGTATGGCGTATGTTGTTACCTTCGGTCGGCCCATGGCTACCGGGCGACGGCGACCAGAGAAGAGGCGGCGGGAGGGGAATGAATGCAGCTACTGTTTGGGTTCGCCTTCCGGCTTAAATAAATGCGCAGCATCACGTGTACCCGCGGATGCACAAATTGTAACATACGTGTCTGCTTAAGTGGGCGTCACGTAACTGGTGTGTGTGTGAGAGAGATTCTGAGATACAGAGTGCGTGTGTGCGACTCTACTCTTCGGACATGTACTCAACCTTTTGCATCGGGATATAAGTATAATGGTATTTACTTTAGCTAGTGATTTACATGGCCATGTTAACGTGGTTGTGTCAAAAAAACATCACTTCCTGCTCGTGATTTGCGTTATATAATTACAAGCAAGATTCTCGTGCATTGCACGGAACATCAATATGCATTTTTTTACAGAACACCTATTGTGATTGACCCATGCAGGAGTAATCCCATGTGTAAAAACTAATGATATCTCGAGAATTTTATCGGAAAACTGGTATCTCAAGAATGTCATCGAAAAAATGAAAGATGAGAGATAAGGCGAGGAGGAGTGGAGCGTGGTGGTGACTGGTGGTCGGAATGGGCGGAGGCATGGGGATGGACGGCGCCGGCAGGCGGCAGCGGCCACCATGCATGCTAGATTGTTCCAGAGACTTGTTCCTTTTTTAATTGCTGAGCAATGAGGTTGCGGGAGATAATGATGTGGAGAGAGGTGCGGGTATCTTTTGTAAAATTATCATAGTTTGCTTTCTATCCTCAGATATAGATCATACGGTCTGTATTACAAGATGGCAGGCACACCATCACCGCCAACTCGTTTTTTTATAAGGGTACAGATGATAAGTTTGCTGACTACTAAAGTAAAGTGGAATTTGTCCATGTTATGCAAGTAAATAAAGGTGATTGTTTATCATACGGGTAAGGTTGGATGAAGGGTGGTAGGAACAAATGCTCCGCCTAGAGCATGTGTGTGTGAGATGGAGTCTTAGTGTGTGTGTGTGGTGTGTGTGTGTGTGTGTGAGAGAGAGAGAGGAGAGAGAGAGATGGAGTCTTAGTTTGTGTGTGTGTGTGAGAGAGAGAGAGATGGAGTCTTAGTGTGTGTGTGGGGGGTGTGTGCGTGCGTGTGTGCGTGTGTGTGTGTGTGTTTGTGTGTGAGAGAGAGAGAGAGAGATGGAGTCTTAGTGTGTGGGGGGGTGCGTGTGTGCGTGTGTGTGTGTGTCGCGGGGTCCTCTGTGGCGGATGTAATTTAAGTGTGCATGGCTTCATCATAGAGAGGTGATGTGTATGGCAGAGGCCACCAACGATAGGGTGCGAGAGAGAAAATGCCCGTAGAGAGGGAAGAGAAGGTGTGTGCGCGTGAGAGGAGTCGACATCGAGAGAACGTGTTTGTTCGAGAGACACCGAGGAAGAATACTATATATCAATGGTGCATGTAGGCGGGAATTAAACAAAGGGATGGTCTTATTGGTTTCGGGGATATAGGGGAAGAGTGAGAGGCGGGGGGTAGCTAGAAGGAGATTGTTAAGTGTGAGTGTGTGTTTTACCCATCCAGGCGGAAGTTATGTGCACAAAAGAGGAGAACGATTCGATGTGGCGTTAGGATTGAGGGTAATTAACTACGTATGGAGACATAGAGACCTTGAACGTGCATGTGTGAGAGGTATACATGTATACGTGGGATGTGTGTGTGTGCGCGCGCGCATGATCGAGATAAAAGAAAGAAGACATAAGTCATAAGATCAACGACATGGGAGAGACGGATCGGTATGACAATATGCATGCATGTAAGAATGCAGGGAAGAAGGCCTGACAATTGAGCATGTGTTTTTGTCTTTAAGAGATAGTGGTGTGGGCTGGAGCATGCATCTATGGCGAGCAGAGGGAGTGAGGCGCAACGATTATGCAAAAGAGACCAACCTATAAATGCATATGTATGGAGAGACATATATAGTGTGGGTGATAGGAAGCAAGACTCCGTGCGAGAAAGAAATGTTGACGGAGAAACTACAGATAGATACAGAGATGGAGATGCTAGCTAGAGGGACATCCGCTAGTTTGGGTGTTGGAGATGACCGTCGGGTGGTTCAAAGGGTGAAGTTATATATGTGTCTGAGAGGGCACTTGACTGCAAGTAGAGAGAAACATATGTAGTGTGCGTGATAGGAATCAAGAGTGAGGGCGAGAAAGAAGGTTGATGGAGAAACAGATAAATAGAAAGATAAAGATGCTAGCTAGTGTGCGTTAGAGATAGGAGTCGAGTGGATCAGAAGGCTGGGTTATGTGTGTGGGTGTGAGAGAGATAGAGAGAGGGTGCATGTGAGTCACATACAAACAGATATCAGAGAGAAATGAGATCCAGAGAGACGGAGTTTTGTGTCTGCGAGAGAGAAAGATATTTCACAACGAGAGTGATAGCTAGAGAGACATACGAGGGAACGCAAGATATCTCTAGGGAGAGAGGGTGTGTGTGAGCGACGTACAAGAGAACAATGGAGAAATATGAGACCCTGGGAGACAGAGTTTGTGTTTGTGTGTGAGAAAGAGACATTGAAGAGGAAGAGTCGTAGGTTCTCATATCTAAGGAGCGAAAGACATCTCTGTATGAGGGGTGTGCGAGTGGCACACATGGGAATAGTAGAGAGAAATGAGACCCCGGGAGACAAAGTTTTGTGTTTGTGTGAGAGATAGAGATTCCACATGGAGAATCATAGTTAGAGACACATAGCAGGGAGCGAGATATACTTAGAGAGATAGAGTGATGAAGGTCGAGGGAGAGAGTACCGTCAGTGTGTTCCGAAGATAAAAGATCATTGTCGACATACAGGTAGCACGAGAGATACCTGAGAGACGATGAACGCGTATAGGTCCAGAGAGATAGTCCTATATAAGCATGAGTGATAGCTATATGAGACGAATATCTGGATTAAGGGGGATTCAAATATTTAAACTGGAGATCACGACATCGATAATATCATAACGCAAATTGGTGTATCAAACATGCATATTCATTTGAATTTGGGCACACGTGTAATGTTATATAGTTTATCAATATTGGTGATCCATAGATTCTTCAATTACAAACAATGCATGGTTTATATGCAATTAGTGTCTAAATGGGATTACACTATATGTTGCGTGTGTGAAACACATTATACATGTTTGAGAAGTAAAAAAACCCGCATGAAACACACATTAATTGGAGACAGTTAGCGAGGAATGCATACATTGGATTTCAACATAAAGTGGTTTCAAATATTTGAAAATCCAAATTGATGGATACAACCTTATGAATCTGAGATCATGCCATTTGTAAACCATATTTATGTATAAATGGTGTTGTGCTTTTGAAAGTATATATAAAAAAATGATGTATATAGAATGTAATTCCAATTGAAAATGGATCCCGCCCGAAAAAAAATAGAATGAAAACGGGATTCGAATTGAGTTGGCACGGTAAACGTGCACTCTGCAAAATTTGAACGAAGCGGGGAAAGTCACAGTAACCGCCCGAAACCAAAATCCGCGAGATGGAAATCACTACTGCCTATCCCTGCCACGCAAAGCCTATCTGCTGGATTTCTATAGGTTTTGATAGGGGTAGGTTTGTAATTTCACCCAAACGTGACGTAACCGCCTCTCACCCGGATTCATACACGGTGGGCGCCAAAACACAGTGTGTCCTCGGTCGAAATCGACTCCCTCCCCGATTCATATTCATACACGGTGGGTGCCAAAAACAAACCCTCGTCGGCAAATATTCGGTGTATGCGAGATTACCGAACTATCCCCAACCGACTAATGTTGCTGTGATGTAGTAGAAATTTGAAACGGGGGCTAAGTTTGTAAATTTCCTCGCATTTGAGACAAGCGCGCCCTGAATACATGGTTCCCCCCTTCCTCTCTACCTCCCTTTTCCCCATTCGTACTCCGTGGGCGCCAAAACACCCTCTCCACCCCACCCTCCTCCGTCCGCCGCCGTCCGCCACCCCATCCACCGCCGTCCTCCTCCACCATGCCAGAGCTGATACCCTGACGCCACCGTCCATTACAAGAGATCGACCTCTCTCATCCACGGCTTCGGACCGGGATCCTTGCATCCCGTCCTCTCGCTTCATCCCCGCCGTCGTCCACCTTGTCGGCGCCGCTCCTACGACCGTCTCGTCCACCACGCCCCGCCGCCACCGTCTACCCTCCTAGATCTGCTTCCACGCCGCCGACAGCCATCGCTACCGCAGCACCGTCAAATTCTCAACAGATGCGTACACGGCGCCGCACCAGAGGCGGTACTCTTTCGTATCTTCTCAACTTATTTATCGCAGCAAGAAAATAGATCGCCACTGCTTTACTCTGATTTCTTGTCTTGGTTGCGAAGTTGCCTTTGTTCGGTTTGCACCTTCAGATCCGCCATGGCACGCTCAACACTATACTCCCAATTCTTATGATTTTCCCCTTTTATATTCCACACTAGTTAAATCACAGTAGACTAAATTTCAAAATTGGGTCAGTCAATTTTTCAGAGCTCGCCGGAGTTCGCCGGTGTGAACGAAGGGGCTGCGGGGGCCGGCGGTCCGGCCGGCAGCCCGTGCGGTGTTCTGTATGGGAAGAATCGAAGACGAGGAAGAAGATGGGTGAGGAGACGTAGGATCTTCATCCAACCGCCTGAAATGGTCGAGATATGGCTAGGAGTTGCATTCTTAATGTGCTCTGGTTCATCATGTGTGGGCACTGCGCAACCAACATTTTATTATCCAAAATCTGTTTGCTCTTCTTTACCATGTTCCTCTTCCGTTCTTCTTTAATATGTACTCTCTCCGTTCCCAAATACAAGTCTTTGTATAGATTCCACCATGGACTACATATGGAGCAAAATGAGTGAATCTACACTCTAAAATGTATCTGGATACGATCTGTATGTGATCCATAGTGGAAATCTCTACCAAGACTTATATTTTGGAATGGAGGGAGTATGATAGTGGTACAGTATGTTCCTTGTACTGAAGATGAGCAGGGACTTTTGCAGTGTAGAGGTCTATACAGTCGGTTGTGATGGACACTTTGAGCCTCTTTGATTCGTAGGATCTTGTAAACATAGGAATAGGATTTGTAGTCACCTGCCCACTTGAATCCTATAAGAATAGCAAGGAAATGCGGGGAGCTGTGTCGCCTTTGAGAGTAACACTGATATTAACAGTACCGCACCTTCACTTGAAGAGAGCTGTTATCTGAAGCCTTTCTAGCCGTACCGGCAATACTAGCACATATATTCTAGCAAGTTCCACTTTGCTGATTTTACTCTGATGCTTACGGTTTTCCCCGTTATATCTACACTATGATCTGTGTAGCTGCTTTGTGTCGCACTAGCAGCAGTCCACTCTTGAAGCTAAACACTGCAATGACTTACAAAATTGGCACCAAGGCATTGAGTGCCCTTCTGGATGCAATGAAACTCATACGCTCCCCACCTGTTGATTCTTGTTCAGAATATGATCCTAATGACTCTTGTTCAAAATTGCCACATATAGAGAGATAGCATGGAATTGCATTTCTTTGGGCGCTGTGATTCATCATGAGTGGGCAACCAACATTGTATGCAATGAAGCGGAACCTCAAGAGTATGCTTCCTCTTCTGTTCTTTAACATGTTCCTCTTTGTTTATTCTGTATTTAGTACATACAGTATGTTCCTTGTCAGGAAGGGGCGCAGGGACATCTGCAGTCAACAGCTGATAGAGCTGGCCTGTACGTGATCGATAGGCTTTCAATTACTAGCGGCAATACAACACCGTATTTTCAAGCCAGTTCCACTTTCCCGATTTATATATCGTGGTTATGGTGTACCCCTGTTATGTACACTATGATCTGCCTAGTTGTTGTGTGCTCTTGTTATCATGGTTTGGCAATAAACTCTCTATATAGTATATTATGAACCTATCATCTGCCAGCTATCCTTACTTCTAGAGCCTACTTTTTGTGTACTTGTGCCAGATTATATAAATGCACGCACCATATTACAACACACATGAGCTCTCTCATCAGAATCCAGTGATAGCACACAAGTGTTTACAGGGGCGCCCCTATATTAGAATATCATTTGCATTACAAAGATAATCTCACAACTATTTATGTTTTCATGGTTCTCAGATATTATACGCAATTACAGTGAATATCAAAATCCGCGCATCAGAAGAATATTGTGGAACACTGCAATGGCTTACAAAATTAGCACCAAGGCATTGAGTGCCATTCTGGAAGCAATGAAACTCATTCGCTCCCCACTTGTTGATTCTTGTTCAGAATATCATCCTAATGACTATTCTAACCTCGAGGAGTCAAAGGCAGATGGCCTGTCCTGTTCACCCATCAAGGTGACTGTTCTAATTTGGCAAGGTTTTATTAATTGCGCGTATCTTGCATATGTTGTCTTGCATTTCTTCTACTTTGTTGCACCGCCATCTGCTTAGTTTACTCATCATATAACTCGAGATGCCATGCCCATCCATTATCAATACATATTCCATCTGTCATCATACCATGTTTTTCCACACAAATGTTGTTCTTGTGCATCAGACATCAAAAAGGAAGAGGGTGATTGCCGAACCTGAAGGAGCACCAGCAAAGTCCTTGAAAAACGTGGTGGTGCCGGAGAAATCAGACAGCGCCCCACTTATATTGGTTGTACAACCAGTGACACTAAACGTAGGACCGACTCTAGTAGACTGTACCCATACTTCACTGGCCACACCACTAGCCTCACCACACAGGACCTGCACTCCAGCAAAAGGTATACCGATTTCATTTGCCATAGCACCAGCTGTACCACAGAAAAATCCCACTCCAGCAAAAAGTACAGCAAGTCCACCGGCCGAAGACCTATCCCAACTGCAGAGACGGCCAATTCCTGCAGATTGGAACCCCATTCCATTTATTCCCAGTTTAAAATACAATGCTTTCAATGTTGTTAGGGACTACGTGCATATATTCCCATCATGGGAAGATTATAGTGAAGACAAACACTATTTTCACATCTTCCTGTCCAACTTACGTGTAAGTGCTATTATTCATGGTTATTATTTTCCTGTTTTCTGCTGATCGAACACATCAATGATTTACATTACATTGTTGTAACTAGGCGAGGGTCAATCTGGATAGTCATGACGAGCAAAGCTTGCTTGTGCTTTTCAAGGAAGCATTGCAGCAGTATCGGTGTTACCTGAGGAAATCACACTTTGATGGCAAGTCTATAAACGAATTTCCGGTGAAGTCTCCTGTGCTAAATTTAGAAGACATTGAATGGAAAAACCCTGTTATGCACTGGTCTCGTTCCCAGGATGAGGTACTGTCTATGAAATCAAATGACAATTTGAACTTCTACTTTTCTGCATGTGCCTTACGGATCTTTTTTGCAGGAAATCTGCTCGAAGAAGAATTCCGGTTTGAAAAGAACGACATGATATCGCAAATATGCTGCCCGCTGCTTTGCTCTTGTTAGTACCTGTTGTCCTGTATCACTATACTTGCATACATACCTTGTTCATTATGTGACAGCAGTATGCATGATAGCTTGCTTATCAATTGTTCGCTCCAAATTATCTGATCTGTATGAATGGTTACATTAGTGTAGAATATATCCAATGCCAATGATTTTTTTAGCTCTACATTGTTCTTGTAAGTACATGGTGTCCTTTATCAGTGTACTTATATTGACAGGTAGTTGTTCATGTACCATCACTCTGCAGCTTATTTTCCTTTGCCCTCCATTTTCTACACATCAGATCTATATTTACTCTTACCATAAGGTTGGTACTGAAGAAGTTTAGCTGTGCATTGCTCTTGGCTGTGCCTTTTGCCTGTATCGCTGCACATACATTTATAGTTACTTGGTTATGTAGCATCACTCTTCATCTTATCTTAAATATTCTCCATTTTTCGTATATTATCACATCTATATTTACTCTTAACAAAATGTAGAATAAAGGAAATGCTTATGAAGAAGATTCTGTGGTAAACTTCTTGAATTGCCCCCCCCCCATCAGCATGGACAAGGGCTTTATAGAGCCTGTCTTCACCAGTAATGTAAGTTTGTCCTTCTCAAGCCTTCAAACTTTGTTGTGTATATTTGGTTAGGCATGACTGCAACAGCTGTTTATTTTTGGTGTTTGTATCAAATTGCATGTTTAAAGTTTATTATGTAGTTCATAAACAAAAGTTTGTCCTTCTCAATTTAACTTTTTAGTTGTACAACCAAGTTCCTTCTTCATACCATGTAAATTAAACTATACAGAGCAAGTGATCTTCTTTTGCACTGCATGTATGCTTCTGTTCTTCATCCGTAATCCAGTGGTGTGGTGAACCTACCCACTACAACACAATGTCATATTCTGCAATGTCTTAACTATGAACAATGTCATATCATTCTACTATTATTTAAACCATCTCTTTATTTGCCAATATGAAATGGGATAAATTGACAGCACACTAACCATTGATACTTATGAGTTCTTGATCTGTAATCCAGTGGTGTCGTGAAGCTGCCAACTCCTTCACAATGTCATTTCCTGCCATGTCTTGACCTGAACAATACCATATTGTGTTAATGCAATTTTAAACTGTGTCACTTTATTCGTCAGTAAGAAATGTGATGAATTGTCAGCACTGATACTTTTATGTGCAAAACCTGTCATCTGTCTGCTTGTTTATCTTTCAGAGTGAGGAAGATATAAGTGTTGAACAAGCGCAGTCTCATCATCTTGCTCAGGTGGTTGCGCTGCAGCTCGCCAGCAGGGCTAACCTTTCTTGAACTCTATTGAAGTGCTGTCGGTTTTGTATATTATTTTGTCGGCGTGTTTATTTGCACTGGTGGCGATCTTTGATGCCCAGTGTATGTAATCTGCTGTCTGCTTGTGCTTTATTATCATAGTGGCGAACTTTGATGCCCAGTGGATGTAATATGCCATAATTTCTTTATTGTATAGTCTAGGTTTTTTCTTATTCACGATGCTGCAGTTATTTTACTGTATATATATCATGTCTTCGCAGTAAACCGGCCAAACCGTAAAATTACGGTACATAATCGGGCCGTCATGCAATCACGATGTATGATCTGCATCATGGGCCTCGTCAAACTGGCCCACTAGTAGATTCGGGCCTTTAATAGGCCGAGTAACCCCCGGCCCTCTTTTTGCAAGAAAACTCAATGGGCTTTTAGGAGGCTGAGAAGTAGGTTGGGCCAGAAACGTGCCGAACAGCTCACGGGCCGGCAGCAGCCGGAAATGGACCCCGGCCCATGATTGTGCGAATCAAATCCCGGGCTTTTAACAGGCCAAAATTGTCTCGGTCCTTGTTTGGCCCAATCAGATATCGGCTGCGAGCAAGCCAGATGCAAACCGGGCCGTAGTTAGGCCCAACTATATGACGGGCTTTTAACAGGCCGAAATTAATATAGGGCCAAAATGTTAAACGGGCCCTTAACAGGCCGAATTACTAAATGGGCCTTTAGCAAGTGGGCCCAAAAGCATAGCGTCCAGTTAACGGGCCCAATCTGATATGGGCCATAATTGAGGCCAAAGCCTCTTAAAGGGTCGGACCTGATCTGGGCCGTGATTTGGCCCAGAACATGGGAGGCTTTTAACGGGCCGGATCTCATATGGGCCATTATTAGGCTCGAAACGTGGCAGGCCATTAATGGACCAGATCAAATATGGGCCGGCATTTGGCCCAAAACATGGCAGCCAGTTAATGGGCCGGCCTACTAGGGTCCTCAAAATCTTGTGGGCCTACAGCTAGGCCGGCCCATTAGTGTCGGCGAAATCTCGTGGGCCTTTAGCTGGGCCGGCCCATTATGATCCGCAAGAATTTTGTGGGCCTTTACCTGGGCCGGCCCATTATGGCACACAAAAATCTTGTGGGCCTTTACCTGGGCCGGCCCATTATGGCCCGCGAAATCTTGTGGGCCTTTACCTGGGCCAGCCCATTATGGTGTGCAAAATCTCGTGGGCCTTTAGCTGGGCCGGCCCATTATGGTCCGCAAAATCTTGTGGGCCTTTAGTTGGGCCGGCCCATTTAAACTTGATGGGCCGTGCCACGTGTCGACGTATCATAGGCGCCTTCTGTCCAATGAGTGGATGACATCTGTCCCAACGATGAGCCGACACGTGTTTCCGCCAGCCAATGATGATTTTACACGTGGAAAATCCCCATTGGTTGCGGCTGTTAACGGGTTATCGGATCCAACACCCGACCCGATAGCTTAATGGCGTTCCGTTACGGTGCATGCCACGTGTCGGTCACCCTTGACGAAAGCACTTCTGTGACGCGCGATTTATCGTCATGGAAGTGGACACTTCCGTGATGATAATTTTGGTAATGTCATGGAACACTTCTACGACAGCACAGGTATGACTATCTTGATTCTGTCATAAATTTGTCATGGATGTACATGCATGACAAAAAACGCGACCTACTGTGACAAACACGTATCATCACGGAAGTGTATTTTTTTGTAGTGCCTGTCGCACCGATGGGTGCAGCGAGGACGCTTGCTGCTCGTTCCCCGACGGACTGGTGCCGACGTTGGAAGCGGGAGACGGAGAACGATGAGGTGGCCCGCCGACGGGAGCCGTCTGAGCAACGCGGGCGGTGAGGGCAGCCCGGCGCTCAGCTCGAGCGCGGCGAGCGTCCGCCATGGAAATGACGGAGCGACGGATCGACGGAAGGGAAGCTATGGCGCACCCATACCTGGCGCGCCAAATGTCGGATGTCGGGTTCCGGCAAAACCCTTAAGGTTCGAACTCTGGGGTGCGCGCGAAGTGTTGTTATTGCTGTGTAGTTTCCCACACTTATATTCTATCTATGCTGCTTTGTCTTAAATAGATATGATTCGAACTGTATCTATCTTGATTTGGCAACATAAACTAGAATGATATAGACCATACAGTGACCATACTACATAGATATATGTTTGTTTCATGCTGTTATCCTGTCCACCTTACTACTGAACTGGTTTACCAAAATGAGTTTCATATACTACATTGTAAACCTGAGATGTGTTTGTTTGTTTCTCTTTTAGAACGCGGATAAAATATTGGAGAAGAGTACCCTGTTATGTAATGGTAAAGGAAGTAATGCAGATAAGGTTCAAGATAGTGAGACATCCCTGTTTGTCTCCAAGAAAGCTGATAAAAACTATATTGAAGACACTGAGACAACCCCAAAGTCCTGTCTTGATGTAGTGTTCGAGTTACTGGCTACCACTGCTGGCACCAGCTCTTCGAACTCGTTGCCTGAATCAGTTCGGCTTCTTGAGTCTCAACTTCAAGTTGAAAGACATCGATCAGATGTTATGCGACAGGAAGCCGAAGGACTGAGGAAGTCCCTGCAGAATTCAGATGCATACTTTCTGGTGCAACAGCAAGCGCTGGAGGACTTAAGCGCCAAACAAGAGAAAGTTAATAAGCTTGCTAAGCATCTTGCCAGCATTATGGGTACCCAGGATATTGTTTCTTGAGCTCTTCTGAAGTGGTTTCAGTTATGGACTTGTTTTGCTACAGCGTTTATATGCTGCTGTGTTCCCGATATTTGCACTGGTGGCGAACTTTGATGCCCAGTGGATGTAATATGTGTAATAGCCGTGATAGCCTAGTGTAAGTTGCTTGCTTATTTATTTCCTTGTTGTCTTGTTTATTTGTTTGCTTGTAGTCAGTGCAGTTCTTCTTCTGCGGTTCGCTAGTGGCTGCAATAACCTATTTTTTAAAACTAGGCCACAATAACCATGGGCTAATATTTACTGTAGTGACACAGGGCCTCCTACGGGCTGTAGAAACAGTGGGCCTTCTATAGGCCGTAGAAACAGTGGGCCTTCTACGGGCCGTAGAAACAGTGGGCCTTCTATGGGTTGTATCATCAATGGGCCTTATACGGGCCGTATGACCGATTGGCCAAACATGGGCCAAACAGACCGCATTCTGGCCGTAAACGGGCTAGAGTTGGAATCGTCCGTTCATGGGCCGACCATAACGGGCCATCGTTAATAGGCCGTATTTGATGACGCTGTGAAATGGCCCAACGTATTAACGGACCACAAACGGGCCGACTGTAACCACGGGCTGAATTTGGCCCACAAGCAGAAAATGACAGTAACGGGCCGTAAGTAAACGAATGCTGGAAAATAGCCCAAGAATAAATGGGCTCTGAGAAGGCCGAAATATAACATGGGCTGGAAACGGCCCAACGGAATAACGGGCCGTTAATGGGTATAAAGTGATACACTGTTCTTTACGGGCCAGTTTCACCACGGGCCGTTAATGGGTGTAAAGTGATACACTGTTCATTACGGGCCAGTTTCACCACGGGCCGTTAATAGGCCAAGAGTTACATAGGGCCTCATATGGGCCAAAAGACGTCATGGGCCATACATGGGCCAGAAGTGAAAACGGGATGGAATCATATTGGATGGCCCAGATGACGCTACTAGGCCTAATTCGAATAGGGCATAACGGGCCTTGGGTTAGCGGGCTGTAAATGGGCTATATGCGAACAGGCCGTTAACACGCTTTCCATGGGCCGGCCCGCCACCTTTTGACCAAGTCAAACGGGCCGGCCTTTTCACAGGAATGGGCCTCTGTTGGGCCGTGCCACATGTCGACGTATCATAGGCGCCTTCTGTCCAATGAGTGGATGACATCTGTCCCAGCGATGAGCCGACACGTGTTTCCTCCAGCCAATGATGATTTTACACGTGGAAAATCCCCATTGGTCGGGGCTGTTAATGGGTTATCGGATCCAAAACCCGACACGATAGCTTAACGGCGTTCCGTTACGGTGGATGCCACGTGTCGGTCACCCTTGACGAAAGCACTTCTGTGGCGCGCGATTTATCGTCATGGAAGTGGACACTTCCGTGATGATAATTTTGGTAATGTCATGGAACACTTCTGCGACAGCACAGGTATGACTATCTTGATTCTGTCATAAATTTGTCATGGACGTACATGCATGACAAAAAACGCGACCTACTGTGACAAACACGTATCATCACGGAAGTGTATTTTTTTGTAGTGCCTGCCGCACCGATGGGTGCAACGAGGACGCTTGCTGCTCGTTCCCCGACGGACCGGTGCCGGCGTTGGCGGCGGGAGACGGAGAACGACGAGGTGGCCCGCTGACGGGAGCCATCTGAGCAACGCGGGCGGTGAGGGCAGCCCGGCGCTCAGCTCGAGCGCGGCGAGTGTCCGCCATGGAAACGACGGATCGACGGATCGACGGAAGGGAAGCTACGGCGCACCCATACCTGGCGCGCCAAATGTCGGATCTCGGGTTCCGGCAAAACCCTTAAGGTTCGAACTCTGGGGTGCGCGCGAAGTTCTTTCCCACCTACCGATCCACGCCCTAGCTCGCTAAGATCTCATGGATGAACACGACGAACTCGCAACACAGAAAGACACGAGATTTATACTGGTTCGGGCCACCGATGTGGTGTAATACCCTACTCCAGTGTGTGGTGGTGGATTGCCTCTTGGGCTGATGATGAGCAGTACAAGGGGAAGAACGGCCTCCTGAGGTTGAGGTGTTCTTGTGCTTGGTGAACTTGTGCGGTGAGAGCGCGACCTCCCTCTCTACTGTGGTGGCTAGCTCTACTTATAGGCCCTGGTCCTCTCCCCAAATATTGAGCGGGAAGGGAGCCAACGACGGCGGGCGAATTTTAAAGGGGACAGCTAGTACAGGCTATCCTGACAAAAGCGATCTTCGCCTGCAAAAGGCTCTAGTGGTGACGCCGTCTTGGGCTCCACGGTGACCTCCGTCTTGCCGTCCGTCTGGTCTTGGTCTCGTTGCACCGATATGGCAACCTTCGCCTGATGCCTCGGTACTCCTCGCCTGCGCTTGCTTCTTTAGCACCAAAGAGGAAACAAGGACGCTGCGCGCGCTGGCGCCCGCCTGGTGCCGATCATCATGGCTCACGTCACGAGAGCCTCGTGAGGTTTGCCCCGCCTTGATATCTCCGCTCCTCGCGAGGTAGCCTGGAGAGGCCACTCCTAAGGAGGTCCTGCGTCGTCCGGCTCGCGAGGCTTGGCCCCTCGCGAAGGTTTTGATTGCGTTGTTGATGAAGATGGGCCATACGGGCCCGCTAGCATAGCCACGCCGTGGGCCGCAGGCAGGCAAGTCTGGGGACCCCCGTTCCCAGAACGCCGACAGAAGCCCCTCATGTAAACATATTACTGCCTCTATTATTTAGGCCAAGCTGGGTATGTGTCTTCATGAGCCCGTGAGCCTTGCCGTGAGTTTGCTGCTGTGGTTTACCTTAGCCAGGACAGGTCCCGAACTGGCTCGTGAGGTTGGGAGTTTTTTAGGAGCCTGCCGATCCGTCTGAGAGGGCCTCGCAAGAAGCAAGCGCCGGTGATGGCAGGGCATGTGTGCAGCGCGTGTGCTATACCCAGCCCCCTCTCGCGAGGGGCTCGCGAGGGGGAGGTGACGATGTCCTGGACTAGGGGGTACTCACCACATTGTCTCCCGACTAGGTGGATCGGGCCGAGGACCCCCATGGCGGTTCACTCATGGGCCACTTCGGGCAGCTCATGCCGCATACAAGGAGTATTCCACAAGACTTGGTGATCAAGACAAGGACTCCTCTCCACCAACGTATTCGGCTAGGACTCTTGTTATCCTAGGCCTGTGGTGCATTATATAAGCCAAGGCCAGGCTAGTCGATAGATTATTATGACATTAATCATCATACCCCTAGGGTTTAGACCACAACATATGATCTCGGGGTAGATCAACTCTTGTAATCTCTATATTCATCAAGGTCAATCAAGCAGGAAGTAGGGTATTACCTCCATTAAGAGGGCCCGAACCTGGGTAAACATCGTGTCCCCTGTCTCCTGTTACCCATCGATCCATGACACACAGCTCAGGACCCCCTACCCGAGATCTGCCGGTTTTGACACCGACAATGGTGCTTTCATTGAGAGTCCCGCTGTGTGATCGACAAAGGATCAATGGCTCATCTGCAGATCAACTGCGACGTCAGCGTCTTCATCGCCGGCTCGACTGGTCACCTTGGCTTGACCGTGAACTGTGCCCTGCCTCCAATCGTCATGTTCGGACGAGGGCCTTCATCAACATCAACTCCGATCTCTATCATGATCATGGAGGAATCATCCATGGAGCTCGGGGGCTCAACGTCAACATTGCCCTCGGGCGACCGTGTTGTTTTTACAAACAGCGAACTTGTATCCGCTAACACCACCTCTTCGAGCATCGCTTTGACGATTCCTTTGGTGAAATTGTGCGGAATTGAGTCTACAACAACACTGTAAACTTTCGTCGCGTTCCGATGGAGCAATCTCCGCTGATCTCCGATATACCGGAGCCCTGTCGAATCTGGACAGGAATCTGGATGAGTTTGGAGCGTGGTGTCCAGCGTCTAGCTCGGACGTCCTTTGGAAGATCCAACCGTTGATCGGCTGCGGAATTCCTATATCTACCACCTCTCAAAATTTCAGCTCGATCCGACCGTCCAAACTCCGGGAACCTTCCGATTAGTGCATCACTTTTCGGATCTGTTTTCTGCGCGAATACGAATCCAACTTGAGTTCATCTTTCTTCATGAACGGGATATTGGACAACCTTTTTGGAAGAATCTCTTTGTAGGGTATTGTGTTTTGTTTCCGAACACATGCTCACAAAGTTTGCTCCTTTTCAGAGGTACTCTTCACCGTCACGCTGGTATCAAACCAGCCCGGTAACTTTGCTCCACGTCAGCCGACCTGCGCTAGACAGATCATCGCTTCATCGAGCCGAGCCTAAACTTATCGGATCATTAGCTCGGCAAGCCGAACAAGACTTCAGCATCGCGAAGGCTAAATCATCACCAACACCATCGCCCCACGGATTGCACGGGTCAGGCGCGCCGACATCGCTGCTCGGTCACTTCATCAGTCCAGCATTGACCGCATCACAAGTTATGACCAGCGTCGGCATGGCCGCACTGTTGCTTCTTCAAGCCAATGTCCATCACGCCGAACTGCTTCAACACCTCGGCTGACATGGCAGCTGCAACATCTCCTTACCGACCCGCTCCGTCATCTCGGCTAGACCGGGGGTTTCGCCATCTCTTCATCAACCTACTCTAGAGACTTCGGCGTCACCAGCTGACCAGCTTCTTCACGTTAGCTAGACCGGGGGCTTTGCCTCGGCGAGCCAACCTTTGTCAGCATCGCCATGCCGTCGCTTCATCGCCCATCATGCAATGGGTGTGCGGATCAAGTCCCAATTTTGGGAGTAACTTTCTTCATATTGCTACAACAGATAAACCAGGTGCTATTAATCCTAGTAATTTTTTCTTGCTTGGGTTTATTTTTTCTGATAAATTATTACTCTGGTTTGTTCCATCATCTGTACACAGGTCTGTCAAAGGGTGGCCGCATTAACAACGGTCGCGTGGTGGTTCGGTCAGTTTCCGTATACCGTTCGGCGAACGCCGTATCCGGAACTCAGACCGGCTTGTGAATTCAGGCTTTGCCACGCCTTCACCGCGTCAAGCCGACGCCCTGCATCGATGTTGACTTCGGCGCCAGGCCACATCTCTTTAAATAAATTATTTTTGCGAAAAGCAATTATGCAAGGATTTATATATATTTATATTGTTCTTTTTGGACCGCACTATTTATGTGTAGGTGATCGACTTTGACTGCATCACGCGGTCACTTCCGCAAGCCGACGTCATCGTCCCAATCGGCATAAATCGGCTCGCGTGATCACCTTTTTGGTCGAATTGCCATACTGACATGTTCGGTTGCCTCGGGGACTTTGGCATCGTTGAGAGAACTCTACCTCATCAAGTGTTTGGCACACGGGCCATATTTCTTTTATTACTCACTTTTCATAAATTATTAATTATGCAACTTTTTTAATTTATTATTATTCCTATTATCTCCGGCTTGCACTATTTTCTGTGCACAGGTAAATGATCGGGTCGGGCAGCGCTGTCACCTCGGCGTACCGACGTACCACGTCACCTCGGCTGGACTGGGGGCTTCGTCATCACTTCATTAACCCACACCGGGGACTTCGGCGTCACACTGTCGGCCCGCATTGGCCATGCTATGTCGCCACTTCGGAGTGCCGAGCTCTTTGCTCAGCCACCTCGGGACCGGCTTGGGGGCTGGGACATTGTCCCGCCGCAAGCTCGGGCCACGCATCAACACCGAGCACATTAACTAGCTAAGTCGCTTTCATGCTCAAAAACTTTCAGTTTTAAATTTGTTCGGTTCGACCAAGCATTATACTTTTTTGGCAAAAAGTTGTATGTGAAAAACTTCCTTGTCAAAATTTTGTTTGTGACACACAAATTCAAATACCCCGTTTACTTGGGGGCTTCCTTTATGAAGCCTTTCCTCTTGCATATGATTATACTTGTATGGCTTCGTTCCTTGTTCGTGTATTACGCCACAATATGCACCGTGTTGACTTAAGTGTTCCACAAGCTGGGTTGCCTTGCTCCTGTGTTTACCCCTACGTTCCCGATTGCTCGGCTAGGGAGTAAAGGGAGCACCTCTGCGATTGTCACGTTTGGGTCATCCGAGCTCGGACCTCATACTAGGTGAAGCCGAAAGCTAGCGCTCTTATTGTTTTCAATCATGGTCGGCACACAACGGAACTCATGAGTACAAAAAATCTATTGCAGATGTTTCATAGTAACAATGAGCAACCGAAGAAAAGTATCGGTGCAGGTACTATTTTCTTCGAAGATGCTTCTTACACTTCGTCAGTAATATAGCATAAGTTTCCTGAGCGCGCTTTGTCTGTTACAGCCTTATTGTCTGATTGTCTGGTTATCGGAAACACTGTCGATATTCTCGATAGGTGGAGTACATAACACTTTTCGGCCCTTGACCGAAGAGGGAGAAGCCGACGGTCGGTTAAGACGCGTTCAAAGTTCGGGTGAACACAGATATGATATAAGTACTTCGGTACATACAATCATTATACATAAAATTCTTTTACCCAAGTCACTTGGGGGCTCTTAAATTAGTATGAGTTGTTTTATAATAAGTGTTCTTCTTAGTCATTGCAAACTCTTTTTCTATCACTCCTCTTTTCGACGCGAGTGTGTGGTCAATAGCCGGGGAGCCTAATTTCTCTCTCAAAGCCGCTAGAGTTTAGTTTGCTAAACTGGCCTAACGAGAAGTACTCCGCCTTTGGGATAGGAGGTTGAAGCCATAGGCTGACCCGCTTTAAGTCTTGAGATAGGATGTGTCATGTTAAAGCACGACAGAAGCATTTTTTTTCTAAGGCCAATTTTCGGATTGGCACCGAATGCTTGATCTAGTTCGGACGTCAAGTTTTTACTAAAGTTCTTCTGGTCTTCCAAGCCTATGGCACTTTTAAACTATTTGTGTGTTTCCAGCATAAGTCTCGCAGTGCAACGCCGGACATCTTTAGAGATTCGGCAAAAACATTCTCGGATATTGCTATATATGCATCGGTTTTGAATTGTGTGTTCGGTCAATAGTTGGGTTGCCCGGCTCCTGTGCTTGCCTCCTACATTCCGCTTTGTTTGGCTAGGTGCGCAAAGGGAGAACCACTGCGATTGCGCTTCGAGATGGCATGGCTAAGCACCTCAGTGGAGAAAGCCGAAAACTGACTGTCACAATATGCGTAAACTGGTCAGCGATCCGATGACTGATTAAACTATAAGATCGATAGAGGTCACCCCGTGTTAAATGATGGTCCGTTCATAACATTGGCTGAAGTGTTTACAGCTTGACCTCGACTGTCGCCGAACACTAACCGGGGGCTAGTAACTGGCCTCCCAACTTTAAGCTCCTATGACTAAGTGAAAGTTATAAAGCCCGCATATCTGATTGCCTTGTTTCCGCTAACATAACCGCCTTCGGGCACCGAGACGTCGGCTAAGGGTTGTTTTGTTATTGCGAAAACATCCTGCGTAGCATCTACAAGGGGGTGGAAGCCGACGATGGGCCACTTTGAACTGATAAACGGTCGCAATGGAGTCAAAATAAACATATCATCGGCATTTGTATTTAATATACGAGGGCTGCCTTCCGCAATCATCGTTATAACGCCATAAATATGCATCAATTTGACTTAAGATTTTGGCCAAGCTGGGTTGCCTGGCTCCTGTGCTTATCCCTACGTTCCCGATTGTTCGGCTAGGCGGTAAAGGGAGCACCTCTGTGATTGTTACTACCAGGTCATCCGAGTTAGTACCTCGGACTGGGTGAAGCCGGAAGCTAAGCGATCTTAAAGGATATAATTGGTCAGCAACGATGGAAGTGAAAATTTCGGTTCATTAATACCATAGAGTTCGGAAACTTTCTCCGAACTAAATCCTCAATATTTTCCTCCCACATTGATCGGAGGTGATGTTTCATGACCATGGTCAGCATGACAACCCAAGGAAAGGAACCGATAGCGGTACTATTTTCCTTATGTTTCTTACATTAAAAAAGTAATATAACACATCTCTCCACGTACCTTTGTTTATAAAACCGTATGACCGGATTGCCTTGTTTACCGTAAACCTTTGCCCTTATAAAGGCTTAATAAAGTAGGACAAACACTCCCCAGCTACTGGCCGAGGAGGTTGAAGCCGATGGTCGGTCAACAAAGTTTTGGACAATGCGGATCCAAGCATTAATGATGTCAAGTACTTGGATACATAGAATCATTACACATAATTTGTGATTTTACTCCGGATATCGATCCTTAATTCGGCCACCCGTGCCCACAGTAAGGCTCGGGGGCTACTGGGCTTCGCACTCATTATTTATAAATATTAAAGGGGCACATCGATCCCCTGATCTAGTGTTGCCACCCGACCAGTGTCTCGAGGGCTACTGCATTGGCAATCCAATGCAGAAAATTTAAGTGCAATATAGTTTTCAAGGAGATTATGATCCTCAGGTTGGTCGGCCGCACCCAACCTGAGTCTCGAGGACTTTGCACACCGCATTTTGTGTCCCGAAGTATTCTGCCGAGCTAGGAGTTGATCCTCAGGCCGATTTTGCGAATCAACCTAAGTCTCAGGGGCTACTGGGATCAGCGGTCTTATGTCATCCTTCAGGTGCATCTCGGGTTTTCGACCGATACACACCTTGACGGCTACTGGCTATATATCTCGGCACTGAATAAATTGTACCAATAAAAAATATTGACAAAAAATCGGCCCGCTGTCGGGGTGGTGCACCACCTCGGAAGCAGTCTGGCATAAAGCTCGGGCGCCAGTGTCTGGCTCCATAGAGGGCATTTCTGGCATTAAGCTCGGCTAAACTCCTTTAAATTTTTTGAACCAAGGTGATCTATGACACCTCGGATATAGTCCGGCACTGGAGCTCGGCTGTAACAATACTCTTTGGATACAGTCCGGCGTTGGAGCTCGGATACATTCCGGTGTTTGAGCTCGAAAGCGCTCCGGCGTTGGTGCTCGGCTGCAAAAGATACCTCGAATACAGTCCGGCGTTGGAGCTCGGACGCAAGAGGACACTGCCGCCCGGGAACAACTTCAAACCCGAGGTGTGGCATAAAAATAACAAGGCATTGATAAAGGCCGATAACTTAAAGGGGCTCCTCGGATACCCGACGTGTAAACTCTTCGGATTTACTTCGGCGATCCTCAAGATCGAAGAGGAGAAGATTTGTTGAACCAGTTTTCAAGACCAACGACCGAAGATGAAGAACAGTTCGGAAGGATCGAGGAGCGTCCCCAACTTGAAGACTGGTTCAGGGGGCTACTGATGGTGTCCTGGACTAGGGGGTACTCACCACATTGTCTCTCGACTAGGTGGATCGAGCCGAGGACCCCCATGGCGGTTCACTCATGGGCCACTTCGGGCAGCCCATGCCGCATACAAGGAGTATTCCACAAGACTTGGTGATCAAGACAAGGACTCCTCTCCACCAACGTATTCGGCTAGGACTCTTGTTATCCTAGGTCTCTGGTGCATTATATAAGCCAAGGCCAGGCTAGTCGATAGATTATTATGACATTAATCATCATACCCCTAGGGTTTAGACCACAACATATAATCTCGGGGTAGATCAACTCACGTAATCTCTATATTCATCAAGGTCAATCAAGCAGGAAGTAGGGTATTACCTCCATTAAGAGGGCCCGAACCTGGGTAAACATCATGTCCCCTGTCTCCTATTACCCATCGATCCATGACACACAGCTCGGGACCCCCTACCCGAGATCTGCCGGTTTTGACACCGACAGGAGGCAGCGGGCACGAACTCCAAATCAAGGTAAGGAACCAGATTGCAAGAAATCGCACGAACGAGAAAAGGCACCCCCTGTGCACACCAATGAAAATTCAACTCCAAACTTAAATCCAAAGCCAGAAGGCAGTGCTACAGAAAAGAGGCTTAAAAGCAAATGGCCGCGTCTGGCGCCTAGTCTAGTCTTCTTGTCTTCTCACCAGCGCGGAGCTAAGTGCTGCTACTAAGACGTGGGAGGGAGCCCCCGAGGCCCAAGGGCGGCACTCCTGAGACTCCAGGGCGTGTACAACCCCACTCATTATTACGTGAGAGTGTCACGAGCGGAGACTTTCACAGGCGCGAGCCTTACTTCATATCGCCAGACGAGGGCCCCGCATTGCGCCACCCTCGACCACCATTGGGGGCGTCTGGAAACCAAGACGACGCCGAGGGGCAATGGGGACGCCAGCGGCGCCCTCGGCGACCACGGGTCCTCTGCCGGGGGAAGGCTCACCAGCGCCTCCCCGGCAGAGGGCCTACCTCCGGGGGGCGCCTTGCTCCATGTGGCGCGGGGAGGGGCCTTGCTCCCAGCCCCTCCCCTGCAGCCCCCAGTGCGCTCCTCCTGGCGGAAGGGAGGCCGTCGAGCTGGGGCCGCCATCCGCCGCTGTGACCTGATCCTCCTGTGACCCATGGTTAGCGTAAGCTTGCTCCTGAGAGATTAGTGGTACCCTGTAGCTATTGTCGCCGGCACGGTCGGTGAGGTTCCCGGGAGGCTCCAGGAAGACCTCAGATTCTAGCGCCTCCTTCTCTCAGCCCGGCTCGAGGAACGAGCCAGGGTCGTCCTCCATTGTGTACTCCTGGCCCACCATGAGGGGCACGTAGGCCTCCAAGGCCGTCGCCTCGAAGACCTCGCCGAAGTGCCCCACGCTCCACATTGCCCGGCCCAGCGCACCGCCTTGAGGATGGTAGGGCGGCATCCCGCCGGGGCCGTAGGTGGCAACGCTCGTGCCCGCGCCCATCGGAGGTGGCGCGGGTGCGATTGGGCGTCCGGTGCTGCTGGTCGCGCCGGTGTCGATGAAGCCTCTTGGTGCGCCCGGGGCACGCGGGCGTGGCGAGGCCCGCCGTGCGATCCGGCCGCGGCCTGAAGCATAAGGAGGGAGTAGAAGGGCGGTGCTCCTGAGGCCGCGACGTCCAGGAGCTCGGCGACGCGCTCCGGCAACGCATCCCGGCCGCCCTCCATTAACCGGCAACGCAGCAGCTCCCGAGCCACCGTCAGCGCGGCCCTCATGTTTGCTTGTTCCCGTTGGGTGTGCGGCGCCGTGGCCGCAGCGTGGCTTGAGGCCCTTGCGGCTGCCCGCACTTGGCGTGGAGTAAGGGCGAACGGTGTGTGACCGCGCCGCCCACGCCCCGCAGCGTTTGGCGGTGCGCGTGCCGGTTGGGGCGCAGGGTCGAGGTCTTCTTGGGCAGACGGCGCCGCCCGGGCTGGCCAAGGTGCCCAGCGGTCGGCGTTGGCCCTCGGGTCACCGGACATCAGAACCGTGGAGTGTCGGCGGATCAACTGGCGGGAGGAAAGCTCGGGCACACCCCTACCTGGCGTGGCAAATGTCGGATTTCGGGTTCCGGCAAAACCCTTGAGGTTCGAACACTCGGGTGCGCACGAAGATCTCCCCCTACCTAATCACGCCCTCAACCTCACCGCGATCTCAAGGCCTAGCTCAACGAACCCGCAACACAAGAGACACGAGATTTATACTGGTTCGGGCCACCGTTGTGGTGTAATACCCTACTCCAGTGTGGTGTGGTGGATTGCCTCTTGGGCTGATGATGAACAGTACAAGGGGAAGAACAGCCTCCTGAGGAGAGGTGCTCTTGTGCTTGGTGAGTGTGGGTGAGTATGATATGAATCCCTCTCTCCTCCCTCTATGGAGGCTAGTCCTATTTATAGAGGCCCTGGTCCTCTCCCCAAATATTGCGCGGGAAGGGAGCCAACAATGGCCAAATTCGAAGGGAGACAACTAGTACAAGTTATCCTGACTAAAGGTGGTCTTCGCCTGCCAAAGGCTCTGGTGGTGACACCATCTTGGGCTCCACGGTGACCTTCGTCCTGCCGTCCTGCTGGTCTTGATCTCGTTGCACCGATATGGAAACCTTTGCCTGATGCCTCGGGACTCCTCGCCTGTGCTTGCCCCTTTAGCACCAAAGAGGAAACAAGGACACTACGCGCGTTGGCGCCTGCCTGGCGCCCGCCTGGCTCCAGTCGTCATGGCTTGCGTCACAGGAACCTCGCGAGGTGTCCCTTGTCTTGATCTCTCCGCCCCTCGCGAGCCAGGCTGGTGAGGCCGCTCCTGAGGAGGTCTTGTGTCATCCGCCTCGCGAGGCTTGGCCCCTCGCGTGGGTCTTGAGTGTTTGCTGGTAGAGATGGGCCGTACTGGGCCGCTGGCGGAGCCACGCCGCGGGCCGCAGGCAGGCAAGTCTGGGGACCCCCGTTCCCAGGACGCCGACAGAATTATGCAATGCCACCTTGTTGCAAGACATTATATATGTGAATTATGCAATGCTATCTTGTTGCAAGGCATTATATATGTGAATTATGCAATGCCATGCTGTTTAGCCAAGCGTCATATATGTGAATTATATCATGTTGTCCTTTTTTTGTATTTCTCATTGCATTTGTCGACAATGTTTGTATATTCAACTGCTCTTCCTGTCCATCAGCCATTTGAATTGGTGATGGAGAAATCCGGAGTGAGAACAAGGTCTTCAGAGCAGACAATGCTACCTGCTGAAGCAAATATCTTGCTGGTTACAGATAGCTCCTCAGAGGAGGATTCAGAGGCAGATGACCAGTCCTATTATCCCCCTGAGGTGTATACTCAAACTTGGCAGGGTTATATTACTCATATCCTGCATATGTTGTATTGCAATGCTTAGTTTTTACATCATGTACACAATATTGAATGTCATCTCCTTAGTTGATACATCATATATGTGATTGCCCTCTGCTCACTTGCTTAGTATATAAATCATATATTTGAATTATATCATGCCATGATGTTTACATAGACATCATGTATCTGAATTATGGCATGCCAACCCATTTTCTAAAGACATAATATAGTTATATCATCTCATCCTGTTTACATAGTCATCATATTTTGAATTATGTCATTCTATCCGTGAATTATATCATGCCATCATGTTTCCATCGACGGCATATGTGTGAATTATGGCATGCCAACCACTTTAATAGACACATTGTATAGTTATATCATGTCATCGTGTTTACATAGTCATCATATTTTAAAGTATGTCATTCTATCCTGTTTAGTTAGCCATCATACATGTAAAATTGTGTCTTGCTATCATGTTTAATTAGCCATCATATATGTGAAATTATGTCAAGCTATTCTGTTTGGTTAAACAACATAAATGTGAATTATTTCATGCCCTGTTTTCTTCCCTACTATCCATTGCACCTGTCTATCTTACAATGTTTGTACATTCAATTACTTTACTTGTTTATCAGCCATTTGAATTGGGGGGGTGATGGCAGTATCTGTGGGAGTAAAAACACGGTCTTCAGAAAAGATCGTGCTACCGGTCGATGCAGATAGAACCATGGTTGTACTTGCCCAAGAACCAGCCCCACCACACATAACCTAGACTCACACAGATTGTACCCCTACCCAGTTGGACAGAGAACCAGCTACACCCCTGCTAACCCCAACCCCCAGCAGATAGTAACCCAGTTCCAGTTGACACAGCATGTCTCCAGCACAGAGCACCCAAACACGAGCAGTTAGTAAGGCAACTGCAGTGCCCAAAGCACGAGGACCACCACTCCGAACCCCAAGTCAACGCTTAAAGCAGAAGAAGAATTGTTCTCAGGTAAGGTTCTATAGCTATGGTTCATACTCCTTTGCTCTTGCATCACTATATTTACTCATACCAACTAATTTCAAATTTGAAGGATGCAATTGAAACTCCAATGGCGCAACAGGTATGTTTTAACCTGTTTCTTTAACGTGATATGATCTATGTTGATTTCAGTTTCAATTGAATAAACAGTTATGTTCTCATGCCATGCACATTACAAGTGTTGTTATTGCTGTGTAGTTTCCCACACTTATATTCTGTCTATGCTGCTTTGTCTTAAATAGATATGATTTGAACTGTCTCTATCTTGATTTGGCAACATAAACTCGAATGATATAGACCATACAGTGACCATACTACATAGATATATGTTTTCTCATGCTGTTATCCTGTCCACCTTACTACTGAACTGGTTTACCAAAATGAGTTTCATATACAACATGGTAAACCGGTGATGTGTCTGTTTGTTTCTCTTTTAGAATGCGGATAAAATATTGGAGAAGAGTACCCCGTTATGCAATGGTAAAGGAAGTAATGAAGATAAGGTTCAAGATAGTGAGACATCCCTGTTTGTCTCCAAGAAAGCTGATAAAAACTATATTGAAGACACTGAGACAACCCCAAAGTCCTGTCTTGATGTAGTGTTCGAGTTACTGGCTACTACTGCTGGCACCAGCTCTTCGAACTCGCTGCCTGAATCAGTTCGGCTTCTTGAGTCTCAACTTCAAGTCGAAAGACATCGATCAGATGTTATGCGACAGGAAGCCGAAGGACTGAGGAAGTCCGTGCAGAATTCAGATGCACACTATCTGGTGCAACAGCAAGTCCTGGAGGATTTAAGCGCCAAACAAGAGAAAGGTAATAAGCTTGCTAAGCATCTTGCCAGCATTATTGGTACCCAGGATATTGTTTCTTGAGGTCTTCTGAAGTGGTTTCAGTTCTGGTCTTGTTTTGCTGCGGCGTTTATTTGCACTGGTCGCCAACTTTGACAACCAATGTATGTGATATGTTGCTTTGTTCCCTATATTTGCACTGGTGGCGAACTTTGATGCCCAGTGGATGTAATATGTGTAATAGTCGTGATAGCCTAGCGTAAGTTGCTTGCTTATTTATTTCCTTGTTGTCTTATTTATTTGTTTGCGTGTAGTCAGTGCAGTTCCTTTTCCGCGGTTTGCTAGTGGCCACAGTAACCTATTTTTGAAAAGTAGGCCACAATAACCATGGGCTACATATTTACTGTAGTTGCCCTGGGCCTCCTACGGGCCGTAGAAACAATGGGCCATGGGCCATAGAAACAATGGGCCTTCTACGGGCCATAGAAACAATGGGCCTTCTACGGGCCGTATCATCAATGGGCCTTCTACGGGCCGTATGATCGATTGGCCAAACATGGGCCAATAACAGACCGCATTATGGGCCGTAAACGGGCTAGAGTTGGAATCCTCCGTTCATGGGCCGACCATAACGGGCCGTCGTTAATCGGCCGTATTTGATGACGCTATGAAAATGGCCCAACGGATTAACGGGCCAAAAAGGGCCGATTGTAACCACGGGCTGAATTTGGCCCACAAGCAGAAAGGGACAGTAACGGGCCGTAAGTAACCGAATGCTGGAAATAAGCCCAAGAATAAATGGGCCCTGAGAAGGCCGACAGATAACATGGGCTGGAAACGGCCCAATGGAATAATGGGCCGTTAACGGTTATAAAGTGATACACTGTTTATTACGGGCCAGTTTCACCACGGGCCATTAATGGGCCAAGAGTTACAAAGGGCCTCATATGGCCCGAAAGACGTCATGGGCCATACATGAGCTGGAAGTTAAAACGTGCTGGAATAATATTGGACGGCTGATACGTCTCCAACGTATCTATAATTTTTTATTGTTCCATGCTATTATATTATCGGTTTTGGATGTTCGATGGGCTTTATTATACACTTTTATATTATTTTTTGGGACTAACCTATTAACCGGAGGCCCAGCCCAAATTGTTGTTTTTTGCCTATTTCAGTGTTTCGAAGGAAAGGAATATCAAATGGAGTCCAAACAGAATGAAACCTTCAGGAACGTGATTTTCTGAACAAACGTGATCCAGAGGACTTGGAGTGGACGTCAAGCAATCAACAAGGAGGCCACGAGGCAGGGGGCGCGCCTACCCGCTGGGCGCGCCCTCCACCCTCGTGGGCCTACGTACCCCGAAAACATCAGGAGAGGAGCAAAACCCCTATTTCCACCGCCGCAACCTTCAATGATGTGTGAGTAGTTACGTACCCGTGAGATCCCATCTTGGGGCCTTTTCCGGCGCTCCGCCGGAGAGGGCATTGATCACGGAGGTCTTCTACATCAACACCATAGCCTCTCCGATGATGTGTGAGTAGTTTACCTCAGACCTTCGTGTAACGCCCACGATGCGGCTATATCTCCCACGTGTCGAGGCACGACTTGGAGGCATAACCGCATAGTGGTTTTGTCGCAAGAAGGGTCATCTTCACACAATCCCATGTAATGAACAAGAATGGGATAAAGAGTTGGCTTACAATCGCCACTTCACACAATACATAAATATCATCATACATCATCCAAAATACAATCATATAGACCGACTACGGTCAAAATCCAGATGAAAATAAGACAACCCCAAATGCTAGATCCCTGATCGTCCCAACTGGGCTCCACTACTGATCATCAGGAGAAGACACATAGTAACGACCACGTTCCTCGTCGAACTCCCACTTGAGATTGACGCCATCATCTGCACTGGCATCGTCGGCACCTACAACTGTTTTGGAAGTATCTGTGAGTCACGGGGACTCAGCAATCTCACACCCGCGAGATCAAGACTATTTAAGCTTATGGAAAGGATGGTGCGAATAGATGGAGCTGCATCGGCAAAAGCGTATATGGTGGCTAACTTGCGCAAATGAGAGCGAGAAGAGAAGCAAAGGAACGGACGTCATCTAGCAATGATCAAGAAGTGATCCTGAACACCTACTTACGTCATACATAACACAGACCGTGTTCACTTCCCGGACTCCGCCGAGAAGAGACCATCACGGTAACACACGCACTTGGTGTATTTTAATTGGGTCAAGTGACAAGTTATCTACAACCGGACATTAACAAATTCCCATCTGCCTCATAACCGCGGGCACGGCTTTCGAAAGATAATACCCTGCAGGGGTGTCCCAACTTAGCCCATCATAAGCTCTCACGGTCAACGAAGGATAAACCTTCTCCCGGAAAGACCCGACGAGTCTCGGAATCCCGGTTTACAAGACATCTCGACAATGGTAAAACAAGACCAGCAAAGCCGCCCGAATGTGCCGACAAATCCCGATAGGAGCTGCACATATCTCATTCTCAGGGCACACCGGATGAACACTACGTACAGCTAAAACCAATCCTCGAGTTTCCCTAAGGTGGCGCTGCAAGTGGCTCTAGTTTGGACCAGCACTCAGAGGAACACTGGCCCGGGGGTTTAAAATAAAGATGACCCTCGGGCTCTAGAAAACCCGGGGGAAAAAGGTATAGGTCGCAAATGGTAAAACCAAGGTTGGGCCTTGCTGGAGGAGTTTTATTCAAGGCGAACTGTCAAGGGGGTCCCATAAATCACCCGACCGCGTAAGGAACGCAAACTCAAGGAACATAATCCCGGTATAACAGTAACTAGGGCGGCAAGAGTGGAACAAAACACCAGGCATAAGGCCGAGCCTTCCACCCTTTACCAAAACATATAGATGCATTTATTAAATAAGAGATATTGTGATATCCCAACATATCCATGTTTCGACATGGAACAAACTTCACCTGCAACTAGCAACGCTATAAGAGGGGCTGAGCAAAAGCGGTAACATAGCCAAACAACGGTTTGCTAGGAGAGGGTGGTTAGAGGCTGACATGGCTAAAAATAGGAGACATGATATAGCAAGTGATAGGTAGCGAGCATGGCAATAGAGCGAACAACTAGCATAGCAAAGATAGAAGTGATTTCGAGGGGTGGTCATCTTGCCTGCAAGATTCTCAGAGTTGTCGAAAGCTTGATCCTCGTAAGCGTACTCGACAGGTTCCTCGTTCACGAACTCGTCTCCCGGCTCTACCCAAGACAAGAACACAAACAAACGGAACCACAATCAACAACGAGAAATGCGCAAACATCATGATGCAAAACATGTATGATATGCAAGATATGACATGCGGTGCATATGCGTGCTCCGGAAGGAAAATGATGAACATGGCAGTAACTTGGCAAACCAAGCATGCCACTGGAAAGATGAGGTGATTTCGGTCGAAATCGATATAAAGATCACCGGAATCGGATGCACGGTTTGCAAATGGCAAGCAAAACAAGAATGACACGAATCTGCGATAAACAGCAAGATAGCACCTAAAATGCAACAAGCAACAAAGCTACAGCACCCCAACATAGCAACAAAGCACATGGCAGTAATCTACAGGAGATGCTTGACAAAAGATGAACACTGAGCCACGGCTAGTTCACAACATATCAAGCTCAAACAAGCATGGCAAAAGAGCAAAAGATTACAGGTTCACAGACAGTGAAAAACTGGACATGACAGAAATCAGCATCAGGTAGCAATGTTCAGAGCACGAAATCAACATGCTATAGGAACTTAACATAGCAACATAAGGCATGGTAGTGTTCTACTAAATGCACATGACAAAAGTCCCTTACTGACCATAAGCCAAAAAGGACCAGAAGAAATGATGGCAAGCATGTAAACATAGCAAGTTTCGTTATCAGGTTTCAGACTTAGCAGAAAACAGAGCATGGCAGAAATATTAATATGTAGGCCTCTTTGTGAGCTTGATGCACTCACTACAGAGCAATGCATGACAAACTAAGCATACCTACAGCAATATGGCATGTTTATGAAGCTAACCATGGCAACAAAAATTGCATAGCATGTATGGATCAACTACAATAAGCTTGGCAAAAATGCATAACATGTTAAGAATCTGCCAGAAATATTTTATAGCAAAAGTAGAGTAAGATTGAGTCATGCTATGGTACTCTAAAATTGCAAACAATTGTAGGAATGGATCAATTACAATTATAGCTACAAAACATCCTTACTGAACATCTCCAAAATATGCATGGATCTCCCTGTAGCATCAAGTTTACATGGCAAAAAAATTACAGCAGACAAGGACTTAGAGAAATCAGTCCCTGAAATCAGAAATATTACGGGACCTACTTTGCATGCTTGTGCTAGTCACCACAAGGATCACAAAAATACATGGACTATACCACTGGAAAGATGGCATGACATACTTCAAAACACATGTAGAGCTCGTGCTCAAAAGATGCACAGAATAAATGATACAAAAATGACAAATCTCCAAGTTTTGATAAAAACCAGAGATTAACAGCAACTAGCCCTCTTCCAACGAAGATTTGGGCATCAAGATGTCCTCTAATGAAAATGGTGCAATCAAACAAAATGAAGAGCATCACGAGGCGAACAATTTGACATATTATACGCGCGAATCGGAGCTACATGCACAAAGTTATCGCATCGGGAACATAGTCACTTGCTGAAAAAGTAACAGGACTTAGAAAAAAAAGGAAGGACGAAAGTCAACGGGAGCTACAGTGGCTACCAGATCCGATCGAGGTCGGGCGAGCTCGAGGCGCTCGGGCGCTCGCCGGCCGGAGAGGGAGGAGCGGCGCCGGCGCGGGGGAAGGAGAGGAGGAGGCGCCAGCCGGAGGCGGCGGTCGCCGGCGGGGGCGGCGGTCGCCGGAGGCGCGGCGGCGGCGATGGCCGAGCGGCGGCAGTGACCGCGGCGGAGCCGGCCGGCGGCGGCGGCGCAGCTCCGGCGGAGGCGGCGGTGGCGGGCGCGCGCGGGCACGGAGGAGGCGGCGGCGGGCTCGGGCGGGCCCGCTGCGGGCTTCACGGGCCGGCGGCGGGGCGGTTGGACGTCGTCCGGCGCGGACGGACGCGTCCGGCGGCGCGGTGGGAAAAACTCTAGGGTTCGTCTGAGATTTCGTTTTTCGGGATGCCCACATATAAATAGGTAGAGGGAGCTAGGAGACTCCAAATGAGGTGCGGTTTTCGCCCACACGATCGTGATCGAACGACCTAGAGCATGGAAGAGAGTTTGGTGGGCTTTGGGCTGGTTTTGGAGGGGGTTTTTGCTGGACACTCAAATGGACTTTGCGGAGGCCCGGTTAACCGATGGAGTACCAAACGACCTCCGAATGGAACGAAACTTGACCGGTAGTCTCCGGGTGGTATATTAAGACGACTTGACAAGCCTCGGTCCATTCCGAGAAAGTTTGACACACGCACACGAAAGAAAACAAGAGGGGTGCACCGGAGGAGATAGGAGCGCCGGATTGGAAAACGGACAACGGGGAAAATGCTCGGATGCATGAGACGAACACGTATGCGAATGCAATGCACAAGATGACATGATATGAAAATGCATGACATGACAAAATACAAAACGAAAGACAAAACCCGACAACGGAGGGAAAAACATATCACATAGCCGGAAATGGTAAGAGTCGGAGTTACAAATATGGCAAGTTACATGCGGGGTGTTACAACACTCCACCACTACGAGAGGATCTCGTCCCGAGATCTAGGACTGAAAGAACTCCGGATATTCGGAACGGAGATGGTCCTCGCGTTCCCAGGTGGCTTCCCGGTCGGAATGGTGCGACCACTTCACTTTGAGGAATTTGATTGACTTGTTGCGAGTCTTGCGCTCAGTTTCTTCAAGAATAGCAACGGGGTGCTCATGATAAGACAAATCTTCTTGAAGGTCAATCTCTTGGAAGTCGATAGTGCGCTCAGGCGTATTGAAGCACTTGCGGAGCTGTGACACGTGGAACACATCGTGCACGTTCGCGAAGTTGGAAGGAAGCTCAAGTTGATAGGCGAGGTCGCCTCTTTTTCCAATGATCTTGAAAGGACCCACGTATCTAGGGGCAAGCTTCCCTTTGATACCGAAGCGACGAGTGCCTTTCATTGGAGAGACGCGGAGGTAGACATGGTCTCCGATCTCGAAAGCCAAATCATGATGCTTACTATCATAGTAGCTCTTCTGGCGCGATTGCGCGGCTTTGAGATTATCACGGATGACTTTACACATTTCTTCAGCTTCAGTGATTAAGTCATTGTCAAGAAGTTGGCGTTCACCAGTCTCTGACCAATTGAGAGGAGTACGGCACTTTCTGCCATAGAGAATCTCGAATGGGGCCTTGCCCGAACTCGCTTGGAAGCTGTTGTTGTAGGAGAATTCAGCATATGGAAGACAATCTTCCCATTTCATGCCAAAGGAAATGACACAAGCCCTGAGCATATCTTCAAGAATTTGATTGACTCGCTCGACTTGGCCACTAGTTTGAGGATGGAAAGCTGTGCTGAAGCGAATGTTTGTCCCCATGGCCTTCTGGAAGGAGTCCCAGAACTTAGAGGTGAAGATGCTTCCACGATCAGAAGAAATCAATTGTGGAATGCCGTGCAAAGAGACAATTCTGGAGGTGTAGAAGCTCTGCCAGCTGAGCTGCTGTGATGGATTCTTTGATAGGAAGGAAATGAGCCACTTTAGAGAGCTTGTCGATGACAACAAAGATAGCATCATTTCCGCGCTTGGACTTGGGAAATCCAGTCACGAAGTCCATTTCGATATGATCAAACTTCCATTCTGGGATAGCAAGAGGTTGGAGGAGACCAGCTGGTCGTTGGTGTTCTGCTTTCACTCTTTGGCAGACATCACATTCATTCACGAATTGAGCAATTTCTCGCTTCATTCGAGTCCACCAATACGACTGCTTGAGGTCATGATACATCTTCGTACTTCCAGGATGAATGGAAAGGAGAGAATTGTGCGCTTCCTTCATTATGACTTTCCTTAGATCACCTTTCAGAACCACAATCCGGTCCTCGAAGAACAAAGTGTCTCTGTCATCAATGCGATAGCACTTGTATTTGGAAAGACCCTTGTCGATACCACGTTTCACCTTCTTCACCATGGCATCAAGGAGTTGTGCCTCATGAATTTGATCTTCCAAAGTAGGAGATACTATGAGGTTGGCAAGAAAGCCTTGAGGAACAACTTGGAGATTCAGCTTGCGGAAAGCTTCACAAAGATCTGGTTGGAAAGGCTTGAGAATTAAGCTGTTGCAATAAGCTTTCCTGCTTAAAGCATCTGCAATGACATTTGCTTTGCCTGGAGTATATTCGATACTCGGATTGTACTCTTGAATCATTTCGACCCATCGAGTCTGCCTGAGGTTGAGGTTGGGCTGAGTGAAGATATACTTGAGACTCTTGTGATCAGTGAAAATGTCCACTTGTCTCCCCAACAAGAGATGTCTCCACGTAATCAATGCATGGACAACTGCCGCCAACTCAAGATCATGAGTGGGGTAGTTCTTCTCGTTGGGCTTCAACTGCCGAGAGGTATAGGCCACAACTTTCTTCTCTTGCATTAACACAGCACCGAGACCTTGGAGAGAAGCATCACAGAAAACTTCATACGGCTTGGATTCATCAGGAGGAGTCAAGACAGGAGCTGTGACTAGTTTCTCTTTGAGAGTGTTGAAAGCAACGTCACACTCAGGAGACCAGACATACTTCACATGCTTCTGTAGGAGGTTGGAAAGAGGTTTTGCAATCTTGGAGAAATTCTCAACGAATCTTCGGCAATAGCTTGCAAGACCCAGAAAACTGCGGAGCTGCTTGACATTTTGAGGAGGTTCCCAATCCAGAACTGCGGACACCTTCTCGGGGTTAACAGCGATACCCTTGGCAGAGATGATGTGACCAAGGAAAAGAACTTCATCGAGCCAAAACTCACATTTGGAGAACTTCGCATAGAATTGATACTCTCTGAGCTTGTCGAGCACCAATCGCAAATGTTTGGCATGATCCTGCTTATTCTTGGAGAAGACCAAGATATCATCGAGATACACCAGAACGAATTCATTGGTATAGGGGTTGAAGATGAAATTCATCATCCGAGAGAACACCGGAGGAGCATTGACAAGGCCGAAAGACACGACAGTATATTCATAAGAACCAAAGCTTGTTCTGAATGCTGTCTTGGGAATATCTTCTTCACGAATGCGAATCTGATGATAACCCATACGAAGGTCAAGCTTCGAGAATACTTTAGCACCTTTGAGTTTCTCAAATAGCTCATTGATGTTGGGAAGTGGATACTTGTTCTTGATTGTCTTCTTGTTCAATGGACGGTAGTCGACACAAAGTCGGTCCGTGCCATCCTTCTTCTTGACAAAAAGAACACCACAACCCCATGGAGAAGAACTCGGTCTGATCAAACCCAGACGTTCTTGTTCATTGAGCTGCTTCTTCAATTCCTTCAGCTCGTTTGGTCCAAGCTTGTATGGACGCTTGCAAACGGGTACAGTACCAGGCTCTAGTTTGATAACGAACTCAACTGGCCGGTGCGGAGGCATACCCGGAAGCTCTTCTGGAAAGACATCTTGATACTCGCAAACGACTGGAATTTGAGAGATGGCATCCAATTCGCCCTTCTCATTGAGAGAGAAAAACCGAATGGTTTCATCACGAGCGGCAAAAATAATCACATCGTCAGACGAGTGTGTTAATTGAATTTCCCTGGCAGCACAATCAAGTTGAGCCTTGTGCTTAGAAAGCCAGTCCATCCCGAGAATAAGATCAATATCCGAGTCACCAAGAACAATTGGAGAAGACTGAAATTTATAGTCGCCCATCTTGATGGAAACATCCGGGACACAATTATTAGAAGTCATTTGCTTGCCCGGAGACACAATCTTCAACGGGATA
Organism: Aegilops tauschii subsp. strangulata; assembly: GCF_002575655.3. Classification (NCBI taxonomy): domain Eukaryota; kingdom Viridiplantae; phylum Streptophyta; class Magnoliopsida; order Poales; family Poaceae; genus Aegilops; species Aegilops tauschii. The sequence goes on along the minus strand of NC_053035.3, from coordinate 346,185,836 downwards.
GGGATCTTTTCCGTCACAAATTCATGCTTGGCAACAAAAGGTCTTGAAATGAAAGAAAGAGATGCACCAGTATCAAAAAGAACTTTTGCAGGAATATCATTAACAGGAAGATTACCCATTATCACGTCAGTAGATTCCTCCGCTTGAGCTGCATTCATCATGTTCACCTTTGCAAACTTTGGATTATGCTTGACCACTGCATTGCTGGAAGATCTGACCGGAGGAGGAGGAGGAAGACGCCTCTGGTTGAAGCACTTGTTAGCATAGTGACCTTTCTGCTGACATTTGTTGCAAGTCACCTTTGAGAGTGGACGGTGATAAGGAGCATTGGACTTTGGAGCTTGATTCTGAGACTTGTTCTGATAGCCAGAGTTGGAAGAGTTTGAAGAACCATGGCCACCTTTGTTCTTCTGCTGGTAAGGCTGACGAAACGGAGGAGGAGGAGGCAACCAGAACTTCTGTTGCTTAGCTGTCACAAGTGAGGAAGAAGAAGACTGAACTGCGTCTCTGACTCTCTTCTTAGAAGCCTCACACTTGAGCTGAGCAGCCTCTTGCTTCAGTGCCATATTGTAGAATTGATCAAACTGAGTAGGCTCAACAAGAACGAGAGCTAACTGCAGATCCTCTTTAAGGCCACCTCTGAAGTGATAGATCATGCTCTTCTCATCAGGAACGTCTTGTTTAGCGAAGCGAGCAAGTTTCTGAAACTGAATGTTGTATTGATACACAGACATGTTTCCTTGCTTGAGATTGCGGAACTCCTCACGCTTGCTCTCAACAACACTTTGTGGAATGTGGTGCGCTTTGAAGTCCCGACAGAAGTCAGTCCAAGTAATCACACGACCTCCTCTAGAATCTTTGTATTGCTGAAACCAATCAGCAGCTTGGTCCTTGAGATGGAAAGAAGCGAACTTGACAAAGTCCTCAGGCCTGACATTGCTACATTCAAAATGCTTGTTGATGTCCATGAGCCAATCATCGGCATCCGTGGCCTCGGCACAGTAGCTGAAAGACTTGGGCTGATTTGCGAGAAACTGGTTGAGAGTGGCAAAGTGAAACTGATTGTTGCCTTGACCTTGATTGCCTTGATTGCCTTGCCCTTGAGTACGTTCTTGCAAGGTTTGCAGAATCATCTGAGCATTGGCGTTGGTGGCTGCCATGATTGCTTGCCATGCCTCCGGAGGTGGAGGTGGTGGCGGAGGGTTCGCTTGACTCCCTTCATTGCGATCCGGATTCTGACGCGTTGGCGGAGCCATCCTGAAGAGGGTGACATCCGTTAGCATCTTGATAGACAAATAGATAAGTAGAATCAACGGATAGAAATTGCAACATATAGTCTTCACAATAAACATTCGAACGAAGATGAACGAATGAATTCCGTAGTAAACCATCACACTTCCATAAGTTGAGAAGCCACTTGAAAAAGATATGGAATGAACATATGAATTCGAAGTAACTCGAATACCACAATACAAAATAAAACAAAGTATTAGCTTGCAGAATAAGCCGGAACAAACATATGATAGATATTTCGTCCGGAGTTTTCGTGGTGGGGCCCACACGGGCTCAATCGTACAGCACCATCATGTACAAGGCTGTGCACATGACATACGAAGCGTCCCCGAGTCGGCAAAGCCATGGACTCTTTAAGACACAACGAGACCACTGTAAAATCAACCGTATACAGGCGGACCACTAGACGTCGAACCCCAATCTCATATCATGCATCTGTCGGAAATAAATCCTAAGGCTACTAGAATTCCCACTTATAAACTCCCGAAACTTTCTGGTTATGCAATCTGGTGTAGGGGATACAGGGGACACAAATATATATCACCCAAACTAACAATCCCTAGATCCAGCTGTATCCATCCGTCAACACATAACCAAGAAACCTTCGGAAATCATTTACCTCAACCTTCGAAAAACATCCGTTATACAAGTTATGGCAATACTCCCGAACTCCCGCCCCAGTACTGGGTGGCGTCGAGGTGATCTCACCAACAACTGCATAAAAGAGATTTCGATGTCGGCGAAACTCAGGTATTCCAGAACTGCAACGATAAAATTGTGACGACAACACCTCGGAGCTCAACTCCCCGGGACACTGCCACAACCCCTAAATGACAGGAGGCACCAAGAACAATGTTCTCGTCACAAATCCATCGGAACGATTCCAAGATACCCGCGTGATCCTAAAATTTTTTTTAGTGAAATTGAGGAGAGAGTAGTCAAAACTCTACGTCAGGAGACCTCACCAGAGCGACGAAGGGACTGAGGAGTAAAAAGAATCCTACTCTCCGATATATATAATCCTAAGACTCAAAACATTTTTATTCTAGACTCAACAACGCCAGCGATTCGATCAAGCAGGGGGCTCCTAAGTCGGGGAAGGCTCTGATTACCAACTTGTAATGCCCACGATGCGGCTATATCTCCCACGTGTCGAGGCATGACTTAGAGGCATAACCGCATAGTGGTTTTGTCGCAAGAAGGGTCATCTTCACACAATCCCATGTAATGAACAAGAATGGGATAAAGAGTTGGCTTACAATCGCCACTTCACACAATACATAAATATCATCATACATCATCCAAAATACAATCATATAGACCGACTACGGTCAAAATCCAGACGAAAATAAGACAACCCCAAATGCTAGATCCCCGATCGTCCCAACTGGGCTCCACTACTGATCATCAGGAAAAGACACATAGTAACGACCACGTTCCTCGTCGAACTCCCACTTGAGATCGACGCCATCATCTGCACTGGCATCGTCGGCACCTGCAACTGTTTTGGAAGTATCTGTGAGTCACGGGGACTCAGCAAACTCACACCCGCGAGATCAAGACTATTTAAGCTTATGGAAAGGATGGTGCGAATAGATGGAGCTGCAGCGGCAAAAGCGTATATGGTGGCTAACTTGCGCAAATGAGAGCGAGAAGAGAAGCAAAGGAACGGACGTCATCTAGCAATGATCAAGAAGTGATCCTGAACACCTACTTACGTCATACATAACACAGACCGTGTTCACTTCCCGGACTCCGCCGAGAAGAGACCATCACGGTAACACACGCACTTGGTGTATTTTAATTGGGTCAAGTGACAAGTTATCTACAACCGGACATTAACAAATTCCCATCTGCCTCATAACCGCGGGCACGGCTTTCGAAAGATAATACCCTGCAGGGGTGTCCCAACTTAGCCCATCATAAGCTCTCACGGTCAACGAAGGATAAACCTTCTCCCGGAAAGACCCGACCAGTCTCGGAATCCCGGTTTACAAGACATCTCGACAATGGTAAAACAAGACCAGCAAAGCCGCCCGAATGTGCCGACAAATCCCGATAGGAGCTGCACATATCTCGTTCTCAGGGCACACCGGATGAACACTACGTACAGCTAAAACCAATCCTCGAGTTTCCCCAAGGTGGCGCTGCAAGTGGCTCTAGTTTGGACCAGCACTCAGAGGAACACTGGCCCGGGGGTTTAAAATAAAGATGACCCTCGGGCTCTAGAAAACCCGGGGAAAAAAGGTATAGGTCGCAAATGGTAAAACCAAGGTTGGGCCTTGCTGGAGGAGTTTTATTCAAGGCGAACTGTCAAGGGGGTCCCATAAATCACCCGACCGCGTAAGGAACGCAAACTCAAGGAACATAATCCCGGTATAACAGTAACTAGGGCGGCAAGAGTGGAACAAAACACCAGGCATAAGGCCGAGCCTTCCACCCTTTACCAAAACATATAGATGCATTTATTAAATAAGAGATATTGTGATATCCCAACATATCCATGTTTCGACATGGAACAAACTTCAACTTCACCTGCAACTAGCAACGCTATAAGAGGGGCTGAGCAAAAGCGGTAACATAGCCAAACAACGGTTTGCTAGGAGAGGGTGGTTAGAGGCTGACATGGCTAAAAATAGGAGACATGATATAGCAAGTGATAGGTAGCGAGCATGGCAATAGAGCGAACAACTAGCATAGCAAAGATAGAAGTGATTTCGAGGGGTGGTCATCTTGCCTGCAAGATTCTCAGAGTTGTCGAAAGCTTGATCCTCGTAAGCGTACTCGACAGGTTCCTCGTTCACGAACTCGTCTCCCGGCTCTACCCAAGACAAGAACACAAACAAACGGAACCACAATCAACAACGAGAAATGCGCAAACATCATGATGCAAAACATGTATGATATGCAAGATATGACATGCGGTGCATATGCGTGCTCCGGAAGGAAAATGATGAACATGGCAGTAACTTGGCAAACCAAGCATGCCACTGGAAAGATGAGGTGATTTCGGTCGAAATCGATATAAAGATCACCGGAATCGGATGCACGGTTTGCAAATGGCAAGCAAAACAAGAATGACATGAATCTGCGATAAACAGCAAGATAGCACCTAAAATGCAACAAGCAACAAAGCTACAGCACCCCAACATAGCAACAAAGCACATGGCAGTAATCTACAGGAGATGCTTGACAAAAGATGAACACTGAGCCACGGCTAGTTCACAACATATCAAGCTCAAACAAGCATGGCAAAAGAGCAAAAGATTACAGGTTCACAGACAGTGAAAAACTGGACATGGCAGAAATCAGCATCAGGTAGCAATGTTCAGAGCACGAAATCAATATGCTATAGGAAATTAACATAGCAACACAAGGCATGGTAGTGTTCTACTAAATGCACATGACAAAAGTCCCTTACTGACCATAAGCCAAAAAGGACCAGAAGAAATGATGGCAAGCATGTAAACATAGCAAGTTTCGTTATCAGGTTTCAGACTTAGCAGAAAACAGAGCATGGCAGAAATATTAATATGTAGGCCTCTTTGTGAGCTTGATGCACTCACTACAGAGCAATGCATGACAAACCAAGCATACCTACAGCAAGATGGCATGTTTATGAAGCTAACCATGGCAAGAAAAATTGCATAGCATGTATGGATCAACTACAATAAGCTTGGCAAAAATGCATAACATGTTAAGAATCTGCCAGAAATATTTTATAGCAAAAGTAGAGCAAGATTGAGTCATGCTATGGTACTCTAAAATTGCAAACAATTGCAGGAATGGATCAATTACAACTATATCTACAAAACATCCTTACTGAACATCTTCAAAATATGCATGGATCTCTCTGTAGCATCAAGTTTACATGGCAAAAAAATTACAGCAGACAAGGACTTAGAGAAATCAGTGTCCCTGAAATCAGAAATATTACGGGACCCACTTTGCATGCTTTTGCTAGTCACCACAAGGATCACAAAAATACATGGACTATACCACTGGAAAGATGGCATGGCATACTTCAAAACACATGTAGAGCTCATGCTCAAAAGATGCACAGAATAAATGATACAAAAATGACAAATCTCCAAGTTCTGATAAAAACCAGAGATTAACAGCAACTAGCCCTCTTCCAACGAAGATTTGGGCATCAAGATGTCCTCTAATGAAAATGGTGCAATCGAACAAAATGAAGAGCATCACGAGACGAACAATTTGACATATTATACGCGCGAATCGGAGCTACATGCACAAAGTTATCGCATCGGGAACATAGTCACTTGCTGAAAAAGTAACAGGACTTAGAAAAAAAAGGAAGGACGAAAGTCAACGGGAGCTACAGTGGCTACCAGATCCGATCGAGGTCGGGCGAGCTCGAGGCGCTCGGGCGCTCGCCGGCCGGAGAGGGAGGAGCGGCGCCGGCGCGGGGGAAGGAGAGGAGGAGGCGCGGCGGAGGAGGCGCCGGCCGGAGGCGGCGGTCAACGGCGGGGGTGCGGTCGCCGGAGGCGCGGCGGCGGCGATGGCTGAGCGGCGGCAGTGACCGCGGCGGAGCCGGCCGGCGGCGGCGGCGCAGCTCCGGCGGAGGCGGCGGTGGCGGGCGCGCGCGGGCGCGGAGGAGGCGGCGGCGGGCTCGGGCGGACCCGCTGCGGGCTTCGCGGGCCGGCGGCGGGGCGGTTGGACGTCGTCCGGCGCGGACGGACGCGTCCGGCGGCGCGGTGGGAAAAACTCTAGGGTTCGTCTGAGATTTCGTTTTTCGGGATGCCCACATATAAATAGGTAGAGGGAGCTAGGAGACTCCAAATGAGGTGCGGTTTTTGCCCACACGATCGTGATCGAACGACGTAGAGCATGGAAGAGAGTTTGGTAGGCTTTGGGCTGGTTTTGGAGGGGGGTTTTGCTGGACACTCAAATGGACTTTGCGGAGGCCCGGTTAACCGATGGAGTACCAAACGACCTCCGAATGGAACGAAACTTGACCGATAGTCTCCGGGTGGTATATTAAGACGACTTGACAAGCCTCGGTCCATTCCGAGAAAGTTTGACACACGCACACGAAAGAAAACAAGAGGGGTGCACCGGAGGAGATAGGAGCGCCGGATTGGAAAACGGACAACGGGGAAATTGCTCGGATGCATGAGACGAACACGTATGCGAATGCAATGCACAAGATGACATGATATGAAAATGCATGACATGACAAAATACAAAACGAAAGACAAAACCCGACAACGGAGGGAAAAACATATCACATAGCCGGAAATGGCAAGAGTCGGAGTTACAAATATGGCAAGTTACATGCGGGGTGTTACACTTCGGGTCCATAGTTATTAGCTAGATGGCTTCTTCTCTCTTTGGATCTCAATACAAAGTTCTCCTCGATTCTCTTGGAGATCTATTCGATGTAATCTTCTTTTGCGGTGTGTTTGTCGAGATCCGATGAATTGTGGGTTTATAATCAAGATTATCTATGAACAATATTTGAATCTCCTCTGAATTCTTTTATGTATGATTGGTTATCTTTGCAAGTCTCTTCGAATTATCAGTTTGGTTTGGCCTACTAGATTGATCTTTCTTGCAATGGGAGAAGTGCTTAGATTTGGGTTCAATCTTGCAGTGCTCGGTCCCAGTGACAGTAGTGGAAACGACACGTATTGTATTGTTGCCATCGAGGATAAAAAGATGCGATTTATATCATATTGCTTGAGTTTATCCTTCTACATCATGTCATCTTGCTTAAAGCGTTACTCTGTTCTTATGAACTTAATACTCTAGATGCATGCTGGATAGCGGTCGATGTGTGGAGTAATAGTAGTAGATGCAGGTAGGAGTCGGTCTACTTGTCGCGGACGTGATGCCTATATACATGATCATACATAAATATTCTCATAACTATGCTCAATTATATCAATTGCTCGACAGTAATTTGTTTACCCACCATAATACTTATGCTCTTGAGAGAAGCCACGAGTGAAACCTACGGCCCCCGGGTCTATTCTCTATCATATTAATCTACCGTTATTTCTATTACCGTTTATTTTGCTTTCTTTACTTTCACTCTTTATCATAAAAATACCAAAGATATTATCTTATCATCTCTATCAGATCTCACTTTTGCAAGTGGCCGTGAAGGGATTGACAACCCCTTTATCGCGTTGGTTGCAAGGTTCTTATTTGTTTGTGTAGGTGCGTGGGACTTGAGCGTGGTCTCCTACTGGATTGATACCTTCGTTCTCAAAAACTGAGGGAAATACTTACGCTAATTTACTGCATCACCCTTTCCTCTTCAAGGGAAAACCAACACAGTGCTCAAGAGGTAGCAACGGCCCAGATGACGCTACTGGGCCTAATTCGGATAGGCCGTAACGGGCCCTGGGTTAGCGGGCTGTAAATGGGCTATATGCGAACAGGCCGTTAACAGGCTTTTCGTGGGCCGGCTCGTTACCTTTTGACCAAGTCAAACGGGCCGGCCTTTTCACAGGAATGGGCCTCTGTTGGGCCATGCCACGTGTCGACGTATCATAGGCGCCTTCGGTCCAATGAGTGGATGACATCTGTCCCAACGGTGAGCCGACACGTGTTTCGTCTAGCCAATGATGATTTTACACGTGGAAAATCCCCATTGGTCGGGGCTGTTAACGGGTTATCGGATCCAAACCGGAACCCGATAGCTTAACGGCGACCCGTTACGGTGGATGCCACGTGTCGGTCACCCTTGACGAAAGCACTTCTATGATGCGCGATTTATCGTCATGGAAGTGAACACTTCCGTGATGATAATTTTGGTAATGTCATGGAACACTTCTACGACAGCACAGGTATGACTATCTTGATTCTGTCATAAACTCGTCATGGATGTACATGCATGACACAAAATGTGACCTACTGTGACAAACACGTATCATCACAGAAGTGTATTTTTTTGTAGTGAATATTTACTCTCAGAAAACTGTAAAATTGCCTACATATAATTTTGTACCTGCAGACCGTAGTTTTGCAAAATTTAACCTACACCTACATGTCAAGTCATATTTCCAATCGTAATAAACGGCCGCCACACACTGATCAATGCTCATAGTGGTTGGCAAACCATGTTATAAAAACCAGATCCACCAGAATTCTGGAAAACCTATTAGGTAGCAGGATTTATGATATTAGTAGGTTTTGGAGAATATCATTGCCATTTAATCAAGGCTAGAATCTGAAGCTTGACTGAAGAACATAGCAGAAATGAATTTTTTTTTGCGGCGTATAGAAGAAATGAACAAGACTAAGTAAATAGCTCAGCAACTCGTTTGCTGGTAACTACCCAGATTTTGATATTAACAAAATCTAAACCCCAAGCCCAGTGATACCGACAGCAGAGTAAGAAATCTTTAGGGAGAATGGTAAATTGGCAGCTTGAAAGTGGCAGAGGTCATGTTTCATGTTCCTGTGCTCCAATATCACCAGATCCACGCAACCCCGAATAGAATGCCCCTGCCGGTCGCCCCGCGTCCCCTCCTAAACAACATAAAGTTCAATGAAGTAACTCAATCACCGAAAGTTCTTTATCATACATGAGTATCAATGGTGTCATGAATGAAGTTGTTGAGAATGATAATGATGTACTAAACCGTAACTGCTTCAGTAAATAGCAACGTCTCACATAGTTCAGATTTGTAAAAGGAAAACAACATAATCTCTTGGTGTGCAGAATGGAATATAGATGCACAATACCCAAAAAGTGTTTATGAGGAAGGAGATGCGATGCCAGCTCTGATTGCCATGGTTCAATCACTCCAACACACAAAAAATGGTGTGGATGTCGTCCAAAGCGAGGGTGTGAGACTCCTACGTGGTTGCTGTTTGGACTCCCGCAAAGCCCTCCTTTGCTTCCAATTTACCAGACAAAGACATGGCCGGACCGGTTGGTGGACCGATACAGGACCACGTTGGATGACCAAACACGTATGGACCGCGCGGTCCTGATGGATATGGGTGGTTTGAGGGTCCGCTCTGGAGATTCCCTATTTTTATGGGAAGGCCTTCATGGCTGCTTTATTACTCATAACACACTTACATTGTCCTCTAAAAAGATATAGGTAAAGTCAGGGGTGTGTCCAACCACAAAGCCGGAGGATCAACATGTCTCTACCGAGCTAAAACATGAGCAACCATATTAGACTCTCTATTACAATGTTCAAAAAGAACCTTCCCTCATAAGACGACATTCTTCAAGGACAGGGCCAGCCACCATGGATTGCCCAGTATCCATATTCAGTGCTTCAACAACTACCAAGTCTAAGAGCCAACTTTAGACCTTCAAGAAGGGTCGGTTCTTCTATTGAAACGATATCAGCAACACGTTCCAGTTTAGCAGTAGAGGCTCCGATGAAAGCACCTCAGTGAGCTCAGACGACAGCGCCTCATGATCCTGAATATTCCTCCCCAGAAGAAGATGCATCCACAATCAGAACCAACTGGCGATTCATTGGCCTCCTCCGTCAGTTACTGACTGGGAGCACCGAAGGTTTGGCAGCTCATCTCACGTAATTTAACGCTAGTGCTCTAATCGCCGGTCTCGTCCGTACTGGTTGTTGCACCTCCTCACTCTTATAAATCTCCCTTCTCTTCCACCAAAGATACCAGCTAGTGGTCGTGATCATCTCTGGAATTTGAACCACATTCGTCTACTATTTTCGGTTGGCCAAATCGCACAAAAGAACCTCCAAGATCTCAGCTCCGGATCGTTGCGGCGTGCTTGCAAGTGTTATGATTTCATGCAGCCCAAGGACCCACCATACTTATTTTGCTCGAGCACATTTGAATAGAGCATGAGCCACATCCTCCGCATGGGTCTGACACACAAGGCATTGACCTGGGGTCGAGATGTGACGGTTAGCCAGTATGCTGATACAAGGAATTGTGTTATGTAGACATCTCGAGATGAAAATTTTAACCTTACTCAGCATCTTCAGATTCCACAAAATCTTCCATATTGGATGTGAATCCAAACTTCTTATATCGCCTGGGATAGGATGTTGGGTCAGATAGCTATCTTCCCACTGCCTATAGTATGCCGAGCGTACACTGAAAATGTTGGACTTTGTGAGGTGCCAAGCAACATTGTCATCCGTCTCATGTTGGTATTTTGGAATTTGTAGTACCTGTTCCGCATCAATATGCCAAAAGTTATCTCTTATAAGTGGCTCATCGCATACTCCTATGACCGGGTGATGCGGAGCATCCCAAGGTCATCCCCATGGACCTACCATCGTCTCAGCAAGTACCAAGTGGACCTATGACATGTGCACGTGCAAGAGCTCTCGAGACCGAGGTGACATCTCTCCTCTCGCAATTCCTCTTTGAAACATATGAGACATGGCTACTACCGCAAGCGGAGACACTTTGTATAATCAGGCACCAAGGAGTTAGCCATGGAGAAGCTCAGGAGAAAGTACAAGCGAAGAAGAGAAGCAATCGCGAAGACGGAGAAGAAAACAGTCAAGTCCAGACTTGCCCGGATGATCTGGACCCCCATCCGGACGATCCGGACCCCGGCCTGGATGATCTGCTACAACGCACGAAGACCACAGCAGGCCGCCTCCTGAAGCCGGATCATCCGGACCCCGGCCCGGATCATCCGGACGGACCCGGACGTCCAGACCAGCACCCGGACAACTGGAGCCCCCGCGGCCGCTACAACGCCCCCGGACGATCCAGATGGTCACCCGGATCATCTGGACCACCGTCCGGATCATCTGGACCCTGCCTACGTGTATGAGTTGGGCCGAAGCCCATGTACCCATTCGCCCCTTTAGTCTATACTAGTACACATGCCCGTGCGTTGCACCGGGCGAAAAAAAGGCAGAACCTGCTTCCGGTGCAATTATGCACCATTTTATATCCAATTTGTAATAAACTTCAATGATAATGTTAAACGTTAAATTTTTATTTTTTAAAATAGAAGGTAATAGAATAGTTAACATTTTTCTGAAAAAGATCATTTTTCGAACAGATGTTTTTCTTGCAAAGAATCTTTTTTAGGGGTAATAATGTTTTGTTTTTTGAGGTGTAATAGCATTTTCCTGTATAATATTTTTTTAATGTTTTGTTTTTTGAAAATATATTTTTCTGCAACTATTTTTTACACAACCCGCTTCATGTGATATTTAACAATGCACGTGCGATGCACGTTTAACAATGCGAAAAAATATTCTTAGTGGGTTACTTAAGTGATGTGTTCATAGTTGGAATGTGAGCAAGGGTTATGTGGGTGTCAGGTTTGACAAAGTAGTGTTTAAAAAAAGGTTTGGCAAAGTAGGGAGGTGATATATCCCAGTCTGGTATAACTGTCAGGAAAAATAAGAAACCAATGAAAAAAGAACTTAAAATTAATAGACACATCAATATCAATAGATACATCAACCATAGAGTTATGTATTCGCATTTCCTATGATACATTTCCATAGAATTTACATATATACATGAATCAAAGGTCAACAAAAAACAGAGGTGCAGCATCTTAAAAATACAAGAGAGCTGCTATACGTATGATCAAATTCTGTAGGATCTGTGTACAACAAGACTCATCTGGTGTGGTGGGCCAAGACCTCAGAAAACGGGCCTGTCTCTTCTCGTACAAATCGTATGCCAGTTAATCGTACGTGAGGCAGTTTCGAAAATACAAGTGCTCGTCATTGTCGCCATGTGCTGCAACTAATAATAGTAAAAAAACAAGAGAATACACCCCCTGTTGTTCTCTAGGAAGTTGGAACAGCAACTTACTAATACCAATTCGGCAGCTACAGTGAGTTTATTCTCTTGAAACATCCTCCCATGTGGTTGGCTCATGTTGCCCAGCCTTATTTTTAGAAAATGGTGCTATGTTCTGAAATTAGTACCACATTCGGAAATGATATCTTGTGGACTCTTGGAGTACAATCCAATTCAAATCAAATTAATCCACAACAGCTTAGGCATTGAGTAACCAATAACAATTTTTATCTGAACATAAAAATGACAGTGGAACAGGTTCAGTTAAACAACTCTAAGAGATTTATTTTTCTGCAGGGAAACAACACACCTCTCCAAGAAGCAACCATGTATTCCTTTCCTCCTTGAAGTCTTAGAACTGCAGCCTCCACTTTGGCTATCAAGAGCAGCAGCAGCAGCAGCGCGTCTCCAGGATTTTTTCCAGAAACTCGTCTCTAACATAATTTACATTTTCGCTCGTGCCCACACATAGACTGACATGCTCAACACACGAGTCTGGCTAATCTACAGTTTCTGGCAAACACGCGTTGAACCATTTTTCAGGACACTCGAAGAAAGCACCCAAATTTCCACGACTGAATCACAAATTAACAATCATCTAAGGAGCAGGTACATAAGTAAACCGATGCAATTTACAAAAAAAACCATAATTAATCTTGGCTTGGCGCATCCTTTGCAGACTCAGTAGGACTGAAAATATCGTCCCTAGTCAATAATCTGAATAGTTGACTGCAAAACCTGTACAATTGATGAGCACTGCAAATTTAAAGAGGTTCTAGAATAATTATGGAAGTGTTGAGAAGTGCCTAGTGCACATGAATAGAACCCCAATAGAACGCCAAAGGACCATCCCCAAAGCCAGAGAATCTCGTCTCCAGCCAATCCAAAGATGAGTCAAATAAGAGATATTAACAGTTGTTCATGCACTCATGTAGTCATAAGTTCAGTTTTGGTTGCCTAATCTTGGAGCACACAACTGTCGGATGCAAGCTAAAACAAAGATGTGAAGGAAAAGACTGCTCCTTGTACTGTCAGATTGTGTGACCCTTTTGCTTGCAAACTCAATCTATGCTATGGTGCTTCAGATAGACTGAGGATCTGAACCAAAGTTACAAGAGTGTTCTTTCCCATGTAAATAAGCGTTGGAGATTCTTTCCCTGTTCCTATATATCTAACTTTGGATGCAAGAATCTGAATGTGTCATTGTAGAACTGCAATAATTGACTGAAAGCAAACTTACACTTGATTGAGCACTTGAACAGTTGTTTTTTTTGCAGGCAACGCCCAAGTTGTTGTTGTCGCTGCAGCTCAAGATCCACGCCTTCCTGCTCTGGCTGTCCGTCGGCTTCCTGATGCATGTCCGCGTGCTGCTGATCAGCTCCAAGGCTGTAATCACATAATTAAGCAATGCCCATCTCAACTTAACGGACAACATGGAGGATAAATATCAGTATTTTAGCAGATAAATTTAAGACTTAGATGCTCTGAATTTCATCATTTGCGAGAAAAATGATATTGCAAGGTACATCATTTTCTTGTACAATCAGCTCTCCAAAAGCACCTAAATTTCAGTGTACAATCAGAATTGCTAAGAACCATTTGCTACAGAACTTACAGGTGTACTGAAAGAAATTCATCAAGAGCTAGCTAAACCATTTCATATATGAAGCAAAAATCAAGAATTACTGGCACTAAAGTAATCCGTCAATGCACATACCCAAAAATTTGAAGCAGCCATTTGACAACGTTGGTCTGATGATCCTTCCATTAGTCTTCGTAGGAGCCAATTTGTTAAAAAGTAGTACGTACAAGGCAATATAATTTGTTAACTGCATCAGAAACGACCATTAGATTAGACAAGGGCACCGCCCATGAACCTCTCCTGCTCCACCGCCCATGAACCTCTCCTGCTCCGCCCGCCGCGCGGCGCCTGAACCTCTGCTGCTCCGCCCGTCGCGCCGCGCCTGAACATCTTCTCCATTTCCAACCAGCTTGCTCTTCTCGTCCTCGCGCACCTGCTTGAATCCTGACGAGGAATGAGACGGACGGTGAGCGGCAAGCAAGCCACAAGAGAGGGGGCGACGAGGAAGGGGGCTGTACTGAAGCTGGTGGCGGCTGCCGGCAGGAGGTGGCCGTGGCGGCGGCGGAGGCTGGAGGACGCGAGCCTCGTCGCGGCCGCTCGCAGGGCCATGCCCTTCCTTCCATGGCAGCGCGAGATGGGGGGGGGGGGGGGGGGGGGGAAGGGGAGCACGGGAGCAGATGGTGGAGGTCGAGGGAGGCGGCGACCACACGCAGGAGGCGGAGCTCGCCGTGGGGCAGACGAGGGCGCGGGCGCTCGCCTTATCTTGTGCGCCGCGGCTGGAAAATAAGACGACGTGCTACAGGGGCTGGCAATTATTTTTGTATTTCCTTGGGCTAGCTTCGTGTGCGCGCTGCGACCCAACCCTGAAATTTTGTACGAAGTGATATATATAGATAGATTAGTACCACCTTGGATTTTGAAAAAATTATGGACGTGTTGAAAAAAACTAAAAGCGTAAATTCATGGGAAGAAGCGTATTGTGACGGTGAACCCACGGAGTCAATCCGTGCTTTATTATTATTAGGTAGAGATAAACTCCTCCTCCTCCTCCACTGTTCTAGGGTTAGCATTGGTTTAGCTCATTAGAGAGAGAGCTTTGCTCATCCACTTGTTACCTACTCCATTGGAGACCAAGGCCTCCTAGGAGAAGATCCCCAAGTGGATTCAAGACCCCCTCTTGTGGGAAGATCCCCTAATCGATTCAAGACCTCCTTCTAGGAGATGAACTAGTTACCTTTGTATCCTCCTTTGTTGGATTTGAATCATGTATCTCTCTTCGTGTTCATGGATCTAGCACATGTGTGACCGTTTCTCGTTGATTTGAGTGTTTTCTCTTGTGTCTCCTCATGTTTCCCCTCGTGTGTTTATCGTGTTCTTCGTGGGATCCCCTCCAAATCGTGAAATATCGTCCCTTAGGGTTCCACCCTACATCATCTTGGTATCATGAGCCACGTTGATCACGAATTTGGAGTCCCTGCCCCTGTTTTCTAGCCTAATTTTGTGTGTGTTTTGTCCAATTTCAAAAATCCCCACAAAAATGCCTCACCAAATTTTTTGTGATTTGTTGGTTTGATAAAGTTTTGTTGATTTTGATCCGTAGATTCATTGTGTTGCAAGTGGATCTACCTTTTCCCCACCTCCCCACCACGAAATACACCAAAAAACGCCCCAATTTTTCTTTTCCCCCCGATTTTTGAGTTCATCCTGAGCCTCACCCGCGCGCAGTTGACCTACCCGGATAATCCGGACCCAGCCCCGGATCATTCGGCTCCAGGCCCGGATCATCCGGCTTCCCCTGACGAAAATGCATTTCTGCAGTTCTCCGCCGCCACCACTTCTGCAACCGCATACCCATTTCGACCACCACCATTCTACTTCCGCAAACCCCTTGACATACCCTAGCCATACCACCGCTTTCCGCTACCAACATTTGACGTTTGCTTTGAGAATTTGAGTTGCAGTTTCTCGGTTTCCTAGGGTGTTTCGGCTAACTAGGAATGGTTCGACATCAACATGACCGACACTCATCTTCGCCACGAGGTCGTCATCGACAATGACCACTTCACCATCTTCACGCCATCAACCATAAGTGCTACCTCTTGAGCATGCATTGGTTTTCCCTTGAAGAGGAAAGGGTGATGCAGCAAAGTAGCGTAAGTATTTCCCTCAGTTTTTGAGAACCAAGGTATCAATCCAGTAGGAGACTACACGCAAATCGCCTAGTACCTGCACAAACAATCAAGAACCTTGCAACCAACGTGATAAAGGGGTTGTCAATCCCTTCACGGTCACTTGCAAAAGTGAGATCTGATAAAGATAATAAGATAAATATTTTTGGTATTTTTGTTGTATAGATTGGAAAGTAAAGATTGCAAAATAAATAGTAAACTAGAATTATAGATCGGAAACTTATATGATGTAAAGTAGACCCGGGGGCCATAGGTTTCACTAGTGGCTTCTCTCAAGATAGCATATATTACGGTGGGTGAACAAATTACTACTGAGCAATTGATAGAAAAGCGCATAGTTATGAGAATATCTAGGCATGATCATGAGCATAGGCATCACGTCTGTGTCAAGTAGACCGAAACGATTCTGCATCTACTACTATTACTCCACACATCGACCGCTATCCAGCATGCATCTAGAGTATTAAGTTCATAAGAACAGAGTAACGCATTAGACAAGATGACATGATGTAGAGGGATAAACTCAAGCAATATGATATAAACCCCATCTTTTTATCCTCGCTGGCAACAATACAATACGTGTCATTTCCCTTTCTGTCACTGGGATCGAGCACCGCAAGATTGAACCCAAAGCTAAGCACTTCTCCCATTGCAAGAAAGATCAATCTAGTAGGCCAAACCAAACTGATAATTCGAAGATACTTGCAAAGATATTAAATCATGCATATAAGAATTCAGAGAAGAATCAAATATTGTTCATAGATAATCTTGATCATAAACCCACAATTCATCGGATCTCGACAAACACACCGTAAAAAGAATTACATCGAATAGATCTCCAAGAACATCGAGGAGAACTTTGTATTGAGATCCAAAGAGAGAGAAGAAGCCATCTAGCTAATAACTATGGACCCGAAGGCCTGTGGTAAACTACTCACACATCATCGGAGAGGCTATGGTGTTGATGTAGAAGCCCTCCGTGATCAAATCCCCCACCGGCGGAGCGCCGGAAAAGGCCCCAAGATGGGATCTCACGGGTACAGAAGGTTGCGGCGGTGGAAAAGTGGTTTCGTGGTTCCCCTGGATGTTTTCAGGTTATAAGAGTATATATAGGCAAAGGAAGTAGGTCGGTGGAGCTGCGAGGGGCCTACGAGGGTGGGGGCGCGCCCTCCTGCCTCGTGGCTTCCTCGCTGCTTCCTTGACTTCCACTCCAAGTCTCCTGGATTGCGTTTGTTCCAAAAACGATCCTCGCGAAGGTTTCATTCCGTTTGGATTCCGTTTGATATTCCTTTTCTGCGAAACACTGAAATAGGCAAAAAATAGCAATTTGCACTGGGCCTTCAGTTAATAGGTTAGTCCCAAAAATAATATAAAAAGGTATATTAAAGCCCATTAAACATCCAAAACAGATAATATAATAGCATGGAACAATAAAAAATTATAGATACGTTGGAGACGTACCAAGCATCCCCAAGCTTAATTCCTACTCGTCCTCGAGTAGGTAAACGATAAAAATGGAATTTTTGATGTGGAATGCTACCTAGCATAATTTTCAATGCAATTTTCTTTATTGTGGCATGAATGTTCAGATCCGAAAGATTCAAGACAAAAGTTTAATATTGACATAAAAATAATAATACTTCAAGCATACTAACTAAGCAATTATGTCTTATCAAAATAACATAGCCAAAGAAAGCTCATCCCTACAAAATCATATAGTTTGGCCATGCTTCATTTTCGTCACACAAAAATGCTCTCGTCATGCACAACTCTGATGACAAGCCAAGCAATTGTTTCGTACTTTAGTATTTTCAAACTTTTTCAACTTTCACGCAATACATGAGCGTGAGCCATGGACATAACACTATGGGTGGAATAGAATATAATGATGGGGATTGTGTGGAGAAGACAAAAAGGAGAAAGTCTCACATTGACGCGGCTAATCAACGGGCTATGGAGATGCCCATCAATTGATGTCAATGCGAGGAGTAGGGTTTGCCATGCAACAGATGCACTAGAGCTATAAATGTATGAAAGCTCAACAAAAAAACTAAGTGGGTGTGCATCCAACTTGCTTGCTCACGAAGACCTAGGGCATTTGAGGAAGCCCATTGTTGGAATATACAAGCCAAGTTCTATAATGAAAAATTCCCACTAGTATATGAAAGTGACAATATAAGAGACTCTCTATCATGAAGATCATGGTGCTACTTTGAAGCACAAGTGTCGAAAAAGGATAGTAGCATTGTCCCCCCTTTTTTGGCCTTTCTTTTTTTATATATTTATATTTGGCCTTTCTCTTTTTTTCGGGACAATGCTCTATTAATGATGATCATTACACTTCTATCTATTTACAACTCAAAGATTACAACTCGATACTAGAACAAAGTATGACTCTATATGAATGCCTCTGGCGGTGTACCGGGATGGGCAATGAAACAAGAGTGACATGTATGAAAATATGCATGGTGGCCTTGCCACATATATGATATTAACTACATGATCATGCAAGGCAATATAAAAATGATGAAGCGTGTCATGATAAACGGAACGGTGGAAAGTTGCATGGCAATATATCTCAGAATGGCTATGGAAATGCCATAATAGGTAGGTATGGCGGCTGTTTTGAGGAAGATATAAGGAGGTTTATGTGTGATAGAGCGTATCATATCACGGGGGTTGGATGTGAAGGAAATATGCCCTAGAGGCAATAATAAAGTTATTATTTATTTCCTTATTTCATGATAAATGTTTATTATTCATGCTAGAATTGTATTGACCGGAAACTTAGTACATGTGTGGATACATAGACAAACAGAGTGTCACTAGTATGCCTCTACTTGACTAGCTCGTTGAATCAATCATGGTTAAGTTTCCTAGCCATAGACATGAGTTGTCATTTGATTAACAGGATCACATCATTAGAGAATG
Organism: Aegilops tauschii subsp. strangulata; assembly: GCF_002575655.3. Taxonomy (NCBI): domain Eukaryota; kingdom Viridiplantae; phylum Streptophyta; class Magnoliopsida; order Poales; family Poaceae; genus Aegilops; species Aegilops tauschii. The sequence continues at coordinate 346,167,083 of NC_053035.3, read as the reverse complement.
ATGTGATTGACTTGGCCCATTCCGTTAGCTTAGCACTTGATCGTTTAGTATATTGCTATTGCTTTCTTCATGACTTATACATGTTCCTATGACTATGAGATTATGCAACTCCCGGATACCGGAGGAACACTTTTTGTGCTACCAAACGTCACAACGTAACTGGGTGATTATAAAGCTGCTCTACAGGTGTCTCCGATGGTACTTGTTGAGTTGGCATAGATCGAGATTAGGATTTGTCACTCCGATTGTCGGAGAGGTTTCTCTGGGCCCTCTCGGTAATGCACATCACTATAAGCCTTGCAAGAAATGTGACTAATGAGTTAGTTACGGGATGATGCATTACGGAACAAGTAAAGAGACTTGCCGGTAACGAGATTGAACTAGGTATTGAGATACCGACGATCGAATCTCGGGCAAGTGACATACCGATGACAAAGGGAACAACGTATATTGTTATGCGGTTTGACCGATAAAGATCTTCGTAGAATATGTAGGAGCCAATATGAGCATCCAGGTTCCGCTATTGGTTATTGACCGGAGACGTGTCTCGGTCATGTCTACATAGGTCTCGAACCCGTAGGGTCCACACGCTTAACGTTCGGTGATGATCGGTATTATGAGTTTATGTGTTTTGATGTATCGAAGGTAGTTCGGAGTCCCGAATATGATCACGGACATGAGGAGGAGTCTCGAAATGGTCGAGACATAAAGATCGATATATTGGACGACTATATTTGGACATCGGAATGGTTCCGGGTGAGATCAGGCATATACCGGTGCACCGGGAGGTTACCGGAACCCCCCGGGAGGTATATGGGCCTTATTGGGCCTTAGTGGGAGAGAGGAGAAGGGAGAAAAGGAGGCCCCCCCAAGCCCAATCCGAATTGGGAGGGGGTCGGCCCCCCCTTTCCTTCCTCCTTCCTCCCCCTTCCTTCTCTCCTAATCCAACTTGGGAAGGGGGGGATCCTACTCCCGGTGGGAGTAGGACTCCCCTTGGGGCGCGCCTAGGAGGCCGGCCTCCTCCCCCTCCTCCACTCCTTTATATACGGGGGAGGGGCCTGTTGGGGAACGTAGTAATTTCAAAAAATTTCCTACGCACACGCAAGATCATGGTGATGCATAGCAACGAGAGGGGAGAGTGTTGTCCACGTACCCTCATAGACCGACAGCGGAAGCGTTATCACAACGCGGTTGATGTAGTCGTACGTCTTCGCGATCCGACCGATCAAGTACCGAACGTACGGCACCTCCGAAGTTCTACACACGTTCAGCTTGATGACGTCCCTCGAACTCCGATCCAGCAGAGTGTTGAGGGAGAGTTTGGTCAGCACGACGGCGTGGTGACGATGATGATGTTCCACCGACGCAGGGCTTCGCCTAAGCTCCGCGACGGTATTATCGAGGTGTAATCTGGTGGAGAGGGGCACCGCACACGGCTAAAATATCGTATATCGAGTGTGTTCTTAGGTGCCCCCTACCCCCGTATATAAAGGAGCAAGGGGGAGGCCGGCTGCCCTTAGGCGCGCCAAGGAGAGAGGGGGAGTCCTCCTCCTAGTAGGAGTAGGACTCCCCTTTCCTAGTCCTACTAGGAAAGAAGGGGGGAAGGAAAGAGAGGGAGAGGGAGAGGGAAAGGGGGCTGCGCCCCCCTCTCCTAGTCCAACTAGGACTCCCCTTGGGAGGGGGCGCGCCACCTCCTGACTGCTGCCCTCTCTCTCCCCTCAAGGCCCACCAAGGCCCAATACTTCCCCGGGGGTTCCGGTAACCCTCCGGCACTCCGGTTTAATCCGAAACTTCTCCGGAACGTTTCCGGTGTCCGAATATAGTCGTCCAATATATCAATCTTTACGTCTCGACCATTTCGAGACTCCTCGTCATGTCCGTGATCACATCCGGGACTCCAAACAACCTTCGGTACATCAAATCACATAAACTCATAATATAACTATCATCGTAACTTTAAGCGTGCGGACCCTTTGGGTTCGAGAACCATGTAGACATGACCGAGACACCTCTCCGGTCAATAACCAATAGCGGGACCTGGATGCCCATATTGGCTCCCACATATTCTACGAAGATCTTTATCGGTCAGACCGCATAACAACATACGTTGTTCCCTTTGTCATCGGTATGTTACTTGCCCGAGATTCGATCGTCGGTATCTCGATACCTAGTTCAATCTCGTTACCGGCAAGTCTCTTTACTCGTTCCGTAATACATCATCCCGCAACTAACTCATTAGTCACAATGCTTGCAAGGCTTATAGTGATGTGCATTACCGAGTGGGCCCAGAGATACCTCTCCGACAATCGGAGTGACAAATCCTAATCTCGAAATACGCCAACCCAACAAGTACCTTTGGAGACACCTGTAGAGCACCTTTATAATCACCCAGTTACGTTGTGACGTTTGGTAGCACACAAAGTGTTCCTCCGGTAAACGGGAGTTGCATAATCTCATAGTCCTAGGAACATGTATAAGTCATGAAGAAAGCAATAGCAACATACTAAACGATCGGGTGCTAAGCTAACGTAATGGGTCATGTCAATCACGTCATTCTCCTAATGAGGTGATCCCGTTAATCAAATGACAACTCATGTCTATGGCTAGGAAACATAACCATCTTTGATTAACGAGCTAGTCAAGTAGAGGCATACTAGTGACACTCTGTTTGTCTATGTATTCACACATGTATTATGTTTCCGGGTAATACAATTCTAGCATGAATAATAAACATTTATCATGATATAAGGAAATATATAATACTTTATTATTGCCTCTAGGGCATATTTCCTTCGGTCTCCCACTTGCACTAGAGTCAATAATCTAGATTACATAGTAATGATCCTTACACCCATGGAGTCTTGGTGCTGATCATGTTTTGCTCGTGGAAGAGGCTTAGTCAGCGGGTCTGCAACATTCAGATCCGTATGTATCTTGCAAATTTCTATGTCTCCCACCTGGACTAAATCCCGGATGGAATTGAAGCGTCTTCTGATGTGCTTGGTTCTTTTGTGAAATCTGGATTCCTTTGCTAAGGCAATTGCACCAGTATTGTCACAAAAGATTTTCATTGGTCCCGATGTACTAGGTATGATACCTAGATCGGACATGAACTCCTTCATCCAGACTCCTTCATTTGCTGCTTCCGAAGCAGCTATGTATTCCGCTTCACACGTAGATCCCGCCACGACACTTTGCTTAGAACTGCACCAACTGACAGCTCCACCGTCCAATGTAAATACGTATCCGGTTTGCGATTTAGAATCGTCCGGATCAGTGTCAAAGCTTGCATCAACGTAACCACTTACGATGAGCTCTTTGTCACCTCCATAAACGAGAAATATATCCTTAGTCCTTTTTAGGTATTTCAGGATGTTCTTGACCGCTGTCCAGTGATCCACTCCTGGATTACTTTGGTACCTCCCTGCTAAACTTATAGCAAGGGACACATCAGGTCTGGTACACAACATTGCATACATGATAGAGCCTATGGCTGAAGCATAGGGAACATCTTTCATCTTCTCTCTATCTTCTGCAGTGGTCGGCATTGAGTCTTACTCAATCTCACACCTTGTAGTACAGGCAAGAACCCTTTCTTTGCTTGATCCATTTTGAACTTCTTCAAAACTTTGTCAAGGTATGTGCTTTGTGAAAGTCCAATTAAGCGTCTTGATCTATCTCTATAGATCTTAATGCCTAATATATATGCAGCTTCACCGAGGTCTTTCATTGAAAAACTTTTATTCAAGTATCCCTTTATGCTATCCAGAAATTCTATATCATTTCCAATCAGTAATATGTCATCCACATGTAATATCAGAAATGCTATCGAGCTCCCACTCACTTTCTTGTAAATACAGGCTTCTCCAAAAGTCTGTATAAAACCAAATGCTTTGATCACACTATCAAAGCGTTTATTCCAACTCCGAGAGGCTTGCACCAGTCCATAAATGGATCGCTGGAGCTTGCACACTTTGTTAGCTCCCTTTGGATCGACAAAACCTTCCGGTTGCATCATATACAACTCTTCTTCCAGAAATCCATTCAGGAATGCAGTTTTGACATCCATTTGCCAAATTTCATAATCATAAAATGCGGCAATTGCTAACATGATTCGGACAGACTTAAGCATCGCTACGGGTGAGAAGGTCTCATCGTAGTCAATCCCTTGAACTTGTTGAAAACCTTTTGCAACAAGTCGAGCTTTATAGACAGTAACATTACCATCAGCGTCAGTCTTCTTCTTGAAGATCCATTTGTTTTCAATGGCTTGCCGACCATCGGGCAAGTCAACCAAAGTCCATACTTTGTTCTCATACATGGATCCCATCTCGGATTTCATGGCTTCAAGCCATTTTGCGGAATCTGGGCTCACCATCGCTTCTTCATAGTTCGTAGGTTCGTCATGGTCTAGTAACATGACCTCCAGAACAGGATTACCGTACCACTCTGGTGCGGATCTTGATCTAGTTGACCTACGAGGTTCAGTAATAACTTGATCTGAAGTTTCATGATCATTATCATTAACTTCCTCACTTCTTGGTGTAGGTGTCGCAGAAACTGATTTCTGCGATGATCTACTTTCCAATAAGGGAGCAGGTACAGTTACCTCATCAAGTTCTACTTTCCTCCCACTCACATCTTTCGAGAGAAACTCCTTCTCTAGAAAGGATCCATTCTTAGCAACGAATATCTTGCCTTCGGATCTGTGATAGAAGGTGTACCCAACAGTCTCCTTTGGGTATCCTATGAAGACACATTTCTCCGATTTAGGTTCGAGCTTATCAGGTTGAAGTTTCTTCACATAAGCATCGCAACCCCAAACTTTAAGATACGACAACTTTGGTTTCTTGCCAAACCATAGTTCATAAGGCGTCGTCTCAACGGATTTTGATGGTGTCCTATTTAGAGTGAATGCAGCCGTCTCTAAAGCATAACCCCAAAACGATAGCGGTAAATCAGTAAGAGACATCATAGATCGCACCATATCTAATAAAGTACGATTACGACGTTCGGACACACCATTACGCTGTGGTGTTCCGGGTGGCGTGAGTTGCGAAACTATTCCGCATTGTTTCAAATGTAGTCCAAACTCGTAACTCAAATATTCTCCACCACGATCAGATCGTAGGAATTTTATTTTCTTGTTACGATGATTTTCAACTTCACTCTGAAATTCTTTGAACTTTTCAAATGTTTCAGACTTATGTTTCATTAAGTAGATATACCCATATCTGCTCAAATCATCTGTGAAGGTGAGAAAATAACGATATCCGCCACGAGCCTCAATATTCATCGGACCACATACATCTGTATGTATGATTTCCAACAAATCTGTTGCTCTCTCCATAGTTCCGGAGAACGGTGTTTTGGTCATCTTGCCCATGAGGCACGGTTCGCAAGTACCAAGTGATTCAAAATCAAGTGATTCCAAAATTCCACCAGTATGGAGTTTCTTCATGCGCTTTACACCGATATGACCCAAACGGCAGTGCCACAAATAAGTTGCACTGTCATTATTAACTCTGCATCTTTTGGTTTCGACATTATGAATATGTGTATCACTACTATCGAGATTCATTAAAAATAGACCACTCTTCAAGGGTGCATGACCATAAAAGATATTATTCATATAAATAGAACAACCATTATTCTCTGATTTAAATGAATAACCGTCTCGCATTAAACAAGATCCAGATATAATGTTCATGCTCAACGCTGGCACCAAATAACAATTATTTAGGTCTAAAACTAATCCCGAAGGTAGATGTAGAGGTAGCGTGCCGACGGCGATCACATCGACTTTGGAACCATTTCCCACGCGCATCGTCACCTCGTCCTTAGCCAATCTTCGCTTAATCCGTAGCCCCTGTTTCGAGTTGCAGATATTAGCAACAGAACCAGTATCAAATACCCAGGTGCTACTGCGAGTATTAGTAAGGTACACATCAATAACATGTATATCACATATACCTTTGTTAACCTTGCCATCCTTCTTTTCCGCCAAATACTTGGGGCAGTTCCGCTTCCAGTGACCAGTCTGCTTACAGTAGAAGCACTCAGTTTCAGGCTTAGGTCCAGACTTGGGTTTCTTCTCCTGAACAGCAACTTGCTTGCTATTCTTCTTGAAGTTCCCCTTCTTCTTCCCTTTGCCCTTTTTCTTGAAACTAGTGGTTTTACTGACCATCAACACTTGATGCTCCTTTTTGATTTCTACCTCCGCTGCCTTCAGCGTTGCGAAGAGCTCGGGAATAGTCTTATTCATCCCTTGCATGTTATAGTTCATCACGAAGCTCTTGTAGCTTGGTGGCAGTGATTGAAGAATTCTGTCAATGACGCAATCATCCGGAAGTTGAACTCCCAGTTGAATTAAGTGATTATTATACCCAGACATTCTGAGTATATGCTCACTGACAGAACTATTCTCTTCCATCTTGCAGCTATAGAACTTATTGGAGACTTCATATCTCTCAATCCGGGCATTTGCTTGAAATATTAACTTCAACTCCTGGAACATCTCATATGCTCCATGACGTTCAAAACGTCGTTGAAGACCCGGTTCTAAGCCGTAAAGCATGGCACACTGAACTATCAAGTAGTCATCAGCTTTGCTCTGCCAGACGTTCATAACTTCTGGTGTGGCTCTTGTAGGAGGCCTGGCACCGAGCGGTGCTTCTAGGACGTAATTTTTCTGTGCAGCAATGAGGATAATCCTCAAGTTACGGACCCAGTCCGTGTAATTGCTACCATCATCTTTCAACTTAGCTTTCTCAAGGAACGCATTAAAATTCAATGGAACAACAGCACGGGCCATTTATCTACAATTAACATAGACAAGCAAGATACTATCACGTACTAAGTTCATGATAAATTTAAGTTCAATTAATCATATTACTTAAGAACTCCCACTTAGATAGATATCCCTCTAATCATCTAAGTGATTACGTGATCCAAATCAACTAAACCATGTCCGATCATCACGTGAGATGGAGTAGTTTCAATGGTGAACATCACTATGTTGATCATATCTACTATATGATTCACGCTCGACCTTTCGGTCTCTGTGTTCCGAGGCCATATCTGTATATGCTAGGCTTGTCAAGTTTAACCTGAGTATTCCGCGTGTGCAACTATTTTGCACCCGTTGTATTTGAACGTAGAGCTTATCACACCCGATCATCACATGGTGTCTCAGCACGAAGAACTTTCGCAATGGTGCATACTCAGGGAGAACACTTTTATCTTGAAATTTTAGTGAGAGATCATCTTATAATGCTACCGTCAATCAAAGCAAGATAAGATGCATAAAGGATTAACATCACATGCAATCAATATAAGTGATATGATATGGCCATCATCATCTTGTGCTTGTGATCTCCATCTCCAAAGCACCGTGCTCGTGATCTCCATCTCCGAAGCACCGTCATGATCACCATCGTCACCGGCGCGACACCTTGATCTCCATCGTAGTATCGTTGTCGTCTCGCCAACTTATTGCTTTTACGACTATCGCTACCGCTTAGTGATAAAGTAAAACTATTACATGGCAATTGCATCTCATACAATAAAGCGACAACCATATGGCTCCTGCCAATTGCCGATAACTCGGTTACAAAACATGATCATCTCATACAACAAATTGTATCACATCATGTCTTGACCATATCACATCACAACATGCCCTCTAAAAACAAGTTAGACGTCCTCTACTTTGTTGTTGCATATTTTACGTGGCTGCTATGGGCTAAGCAAGAACCCTTCTTACCTACGCATCAAAACCACAACGATAGTTTGTCAAGTTGGTGCTGTTTTAACCTTCGCAAGGACCGGGCGTAGCCACACTCGGTTCAACTAAAGTGAGAGAGACAGACACCCGCCAGTCACCTTTAAGCAACGAGTGCTCGCAACGGTGAAACCAGTCTCGCGTAAGCGTACGCGTAATGTCGGTCCGGGCCGCTTCATCTCACAATACCGCTGAACCAAAGTATGACATGCTGGTAAGCACTATGACTTATATCGCCCACAACTCACTTGTGTTCTACTCGTGCATAGCATCAACGCATAAAACCAGGCTCGGATTCCACTGTTGGGGAACGTAGTAATTTCAAAAAAATTCCTACGCACACGCAAGATCATGGTGATGCATAGCAAGAGAGGGGAGAGTGTTGGCCACGTACCCTCGTAGACCGACAGCGGAAGCGTTATCACAACGCGGTTGATGTAGTCGTACGTCTTCGCGATCCGACCGATCAAGTACCGAACGTACGGCACCTCCGAAGTTCTACACACGTTCAGCTCGATGGCGTCCCTCGAACTCCGATCCAGCAGAGTGTTGAGGGAGAGTTTTGTCAGCACGATGGCGTGGTGACGATGATGATGTTCCACCGACGCAGGGCTTCGCCTAAGCTCCGCGACGGTATTATCGAGGTGTAATCTGGTGGAGAGGGGCACCGCACACGGCTAAAATATCATATATCGAGTGTGTTCTTAGGTGCCCCCCTGCCCCCGTATATAAAGGAGCAAGGGGGAGGCCGGCTGCCCTTAGGCGCGCCAAGGAGAGAGGGGGAGTCCTCCTCCTAGTAGGAGTAGGACTCCCCTTTCCTAGTCCTACTAGGAAAGAAGGGGGGAAGGAAAGAGAGGGAGAGGGAGAGGGAAAGGGGGCTGCGCCCCCCTCTCCTAGTCCAACTAGGACTCCCCTTGGGAGGGGGCGCGCCACCTCCTGACTGCTGCCCTCTCTCTCCCCTCAAGGCCCACCAAGGCCCAATACTTCCCCGGGGGGTTCCGGTAACCCTCCGGCACTCCGGTTTAATCCGAAACTTCTCCGGAATGTTTCCGGTGTCCGAATATAGTCGTCCAATATATCAATCTTTACGTCTCGACCATTTCGAGACTCCTCGTCATGTCCGTGATCACATCCGGGACTCCGAACAACCTTCGGTACATCAAATCACATAAACTCATAATATAACTGTCATCGTAAGTTTAAGCGTGCGGACCCTTTGGGTTCGAGAACCATGTAGACATGACCGAGACACCTCTCCGGTCAATAACCAATAGCGGGACCTGGATGCCCATATTGGCTCCCACATATTCTACGAAGATCTTTATCGGTCAGACCGCATAACAACACACGTTGTTCCCTTTGTCATCGGTATGTTACTTGCCCGAGATTCGATCGTCGGTATCTCGATACCTAGTTCAATCTCGTTACCGGCAAGTCTCTTTACTCATTCCGTAATACATCATCCCGCAACTAACTCATTAGTCACAAAGCTTGCAAGGCTTATAGTGATGTGCATTACCGAGTGGGCCTAGAGAAACCTCTCCGACAATCGGAGTGACAAATCCTAATCTCGAAATACGCCAACCCAACAAGTACCTTTGGAGACACCTATAGCGCACCTTTATAATCACCCAGTTACGTTGTGATGTTTGGTAGCACACAAAGTGTTCCTCCGGTAAACGGGAGTTGCATAATCTCATAGTCGTAGGAACATGTATAAGTCATGAAGAAAGCAATAGCAACATACTAAACGATCGGGTGCTAAGCTAACGTAATGGGTCATGTCAATCACGTCATTCTCCTAATGAGGTGATCCTGTTAATCAAATGACAACTCATGTCTATGGCTAGGAAACACAACCATCTTTGATTAACGAGCTAGTCAAGTAGAGGCATACTAGTGACACTCTGTTTGTCTATGTATTCACACAAGTATTATGTTTCCGGGTAATACAATTCTAGCATGAATAATAAACATTTATCATGATATAAGGAAATATATAATACTTTATTATTGCCTCTAGGGCATATTTCCTTCAGGGCCACCCCATAGACACACAAGTTGATCATTGATCTCTTAGCCGTGTGCGGTGCCCCCCTCCACCATAATCCACCTCGGTCATATCGCCGTAGTGCTTAGGCGAAGCCCTGTGCCGGTAGCTTCATCATCACCGTCATCATGCCGTCGTGCTGACGAAGCTCTCCCTCGACACTCTGCTGGATCGTGAGTTCGTGGGACGTCACCGAGCTGAACGTGTGCAGATCGCGGAGGTGCCGTACGTTCGGTACTAGGATCGGTCGATCGTGAAGACATATGAATACATCAACCGCGTTGTCATAACGCTTCCACTTTCGGTCTACGAGGGTACGTGGACAACACTCTCCCCTCTCGTTGCTATGCATCACCATGATCTTTCGTGTGCGTAGGAATTTTTTTGAAATTACTACGTTCCCCAACAGTGGCATCCGAGCCAGGTTTATGCGTAGATGTTATATGCACGAGTGGAACACAAGTGAGTTTTGGTCGATACTAGTCATACTGCTTACCAGCATGTCATACTTTGATTCGGCGATATTGTTGGATGAAGCGGCCCGGACCAACATTACGCGTACGCTTACGCGAGACTAATTCTACCGACGGGCTTCACACACAGGTGGCTGGCGGGTGTTAGTTTCTCCAACTTTAGTTGAATCGAGTGTGGCTACGCCTGGTCCTTGTTGAAGGTTAAAACAGCACATACTTGACGAAAAATCATTGTGGTTTTGATGCATAGGTAAGAACGGTTCTTGCTCAGCCCATAGCAGCCACGTAAAACTTGCAACAACAAAGTAGAGGACGTCTAACTTGTTTTTGCAGGGCATGTTGTGATGTGATATGGTCAAGACATGATGCTAAATTTTATTGTATGAGATGATCATGTTTTGTAACGGAGTTATCGGCAACTGGCAGGAGCCATATGGTTGTCGCTTTATTGTATGAAATGCAATCGCCATGTAATTGCTTTACTTTATCACTAAGCGGTAGCGATAGTCGTAGAAGCAATAGTTGGCGAGACGACAATGATGCTACGATGGAGATCAAGGTGTCGCGCCGGTGATGATGGTGATCATGACGGTGCTTTGGAGATGGAGATCAAAGGCACAAGATGATGATGGCCATATCATATCACTTATATTGATTGCATGTGATGTTTATCTTTTTTGCATCTTATTTTGCTTAGTTCGACGGTAGCATTATAAGATGATCTCTCACTAAATTTCAAGGTATAAGTGTTTTCCCTGAGTATGCACCGTTGCGAAAGTTCATCGTGCCGAGACACCACGTGATGATCGGGTGTGATAAGCTCTACGTTCACATACAACGGGTGCAAGCCATTTTTGCATACGCAGAATACTCGGGTTAAACTTGACGAGCCTAGCATATGCAGATATGGCCTCGAAACACTGAGACCGAAAGGTCGAGCATGAATCATATAGTAGATATGATCAACATAGTGATGTTCACCATTGAAAACTACTCCATCTCACGTGATGATCGGACATGGTTTAGTTCATATGGATCACGTGATCACTTAGATGATTAGAGGGATGTCTATCTAAGTGGGAGTTCTTAAGTAATATGATTAATTGAACTTTAATTTATCATGAACTTAGTCCTGGTAGTATTAGCATATCTATGTTGTAGATCAATAGCTCGCGTTTAGCTCCCCTGTTTTATTTTTGATATGTTCCTAGAGAAAACTAAGTTGAAAGATGTTAGTAGCGATGATGCAGATTGGATCCGTGATCTAAGGATTATCCTCATTGCTGCACAGAAGAATTATGTCCTTGATGCATCGATAGGTTACAGACCGATTGCAGGAGCAGATGCAGACGTTATGAACGTTTGGCAAGCTCGATATGATGACTACTTGATAGTTTAGTGCACCATGTTTTATGGCTTAGAATCGGGGCTTCAAAGACATTTTGAACGCCACAGAGCATATGAGATGATCCAAGAGTTGAAATTAGTATTTCAGACACATGCCCATGTCGAAAGGTATGAGACCTTTGACAAGCACTTTGCCTACAAGATGGAGGAGAATTGCTCAGCTAGTGAGCATGTGCTCAGAATGTCTGAGTATTACAATCACTTGAATCAAGTGGGAGTTAATCTTCCAGATAAGATAGTGATTGACAGAGTTCTCTAGTCACTATCACCAAGTTACTAGAACTTCGTGATGAACTATAATATGCAAGGGATAACGGAAATGATTCCCAAGCTCTTCGTGATGCTGAAATCGACGAAGGTAGAAATCAAGAAAAGGATCAAGTGTTGATGGTTGACAAGACCACTAGTTTCAAGAAAAGGGCAAAGGGAAGAAGGGGAACTTCAAGAAGAACGGCAAGCAAGTTGCTGCTCAAGTGAAGAAGCCCAAGTCTGGACCTAAGCCTAAGACTAAGTGCTTCTACTACAAAGGGACTGGTCATTGGAAGCAGAACTGCCCCAAGTATTTGGCGGATAAGAAGGATGGCAAAGTGAACAAAGGTATATTTGATATACATGTTATTGATGTGTACTTTACTAGTGTTTATAGAAACCCCTCAGTATTTGATACTGGTTCAGTTGCTAAGATTAGTAACTCGAAACGGGAGTTACAGAATGAACAGAGACTAGTTAAAGGTGAAGTGATGATGTGTGTTGGAAGTGGTTCCAAGATTCATATGATCATCATCGCACACTCCCTATACTTTCGGGATTAGTGTTGAACCTAAATAAATGTTATTTGGTGTTTGCGTTAAAAATGAATATGATTTGATCATGTTCATTGCAATACAGTTATTCATTTAAAGTCAGAGAATAATTGTTGTTCTGTTTACATGAATGAAACCTTCAATGGTCATACACCCAAGGTGAATGGTTTATTGAATCTCGATTGTAGTGATACACATATTCATAATATTGAAGCCAAAATATGCAATGCTAACAATGATAGTGCAACTTATTTGTGGCACCGCCGTTTAGGTCATATTGGTGTAAATCGCATGAAGAAAATCCATGCTGTTGGGCTTTTGGAATCACTTGATTATGAATCAGTTAATGCTTGCGAACCATGCCTCATGGGCAAGATGACTAAGACTCCGTTCTCCGGAACAATGGAGCGAGCAACAGACTTGTTGTAAATAATACATACAGATGTATGCAGTCCGATGAGTGTTGAGGCTCACGACAGGTATCGTTATTTTCTGACCTTCACAGATGATTTGAGCAGATATGGGTATATCTACTTGATGAAACATAAGTCTGAAACATTTGAAAAGTTCAAAGAATATTAGAGTGAAGTGGAAAATCATCGTAACAAGAAAATAAAGTTTCTACGATTTGATCGCGGAGACGAATATTTGAGTTACGAGTTTGGTCTTCAATTAAAACAATGTGGTATAGTTTCACAAATTCATGCCACCTGGAACACCACAGCATAATGGTGTGTCCGAACGTCATAACCGTACTTTATTAGATATGGTGCGATCTATGATGTCTCTTACTGATTTACCGCTATCGTTTTGGGGTTATGCATTAGAGACAATTGCATTCACGTTAAATACGGCACCATCTAAATCCGTTGAGACGACACCTTATGAACTGTGGTGTGGCAAAGAAACCAAAGTTGTCGTTTCTTAAAGTTTGGGGTTGCGATGCTTATGTGAAAAAGTTTCATCCTGATAAGCTCAAACCCAAATCGGAGAAATGTGTCTTCATAGGATACCCAAAGGAGAAAGTTGGGTACACCTTCTGTCACAGATCCGAAGGCAAGACATTCGTTGCTAAGAATGGATCCTTTCTAGAGAAGGAGTTTCTCTCGAAAGAAGTGAGTGAGAGGAAAGTATAACTTGATGAGGTAACTGTACCTGCTCCCTTATTGGAAAGTAGTTCATCACAGAAATCTGTTCCTGTGACTCCTACACCAATTAGTGAGGAAGCTAATGATGATGATCATATAACTTCAGATCAAGTTACTACCGAACCTCGTAGGTCAACCAGAGTAAGATCCGCACCAGAGTGGTACGACAATCCTGTTCTGGAGGTCATGTTACTTGACCATGACGAACCTACGAACTATGAAGAAGCAATGATGAGCCCAGATTCCGCAAAATGGCTTGAGGCCATGAAATCTGAGATGGGATCCATGTATGAGAACAAAGTGTGGACTTTGGTTGACTTGCCCGACGATCGGCAAGCCATCGAAAATGAATGGATCTTCAAGAGGAAGATAGACGCTGATAGTAGTGTTACTATCTATAAAGCTAGACTTGTCGAAAAAGGTTTTTGACAAAGTTCAAGGTGTTGACTACGATGAGATTTTCTCACTCATAGTGATGCTTAAGTCTGTCTGAATCATGTTAGCAAATTGCCGCATTTTACGAAATCTGGCAAATGGATGTCAAAACTACATTCCTTAATGGATTTCTTAAAGAAGAGTTGTATATGATGCAACCAGAAGGTTTTGTCGACCCTAAAGGTGCGAACAAAATGTGCAAGCTCCAGGGATCCATCTATGGACTGGTGCAAGCATCTCGGAGTTGGAATATACGTTTTGATAGCGTGATCAAAGCATATGGTTTTATACAGACTTTTGGAGAAGCCTGTATTTACAAGAAAGTGAGTGGGAGCACTACAACATTTCTGATAAGTATATGTGAATGACATATTGTTGATCGGAAATAATGTAGAATTTTCTAGAAAGCATAAAGGAGTATTTGAAAGGAGTTTTTCAAAGAAAGACCTCGGTGAAGCTGCTTACATATTGAGCATCAAGATCTATAGAGATAGATCAAGACGCTTGATAAGTTTTTTCAATGAGTACATACCTTGACAAGATTTTGAAGTAGTTCAAAATGGAACAGTCAAAGAAAGAGTTCTTGCCTGTGTTACAAGGTATGAAATTGAGTAAGACTCAAAGCCCGACCACGGCAGAAGATAGAAAGAGAATGAAAGTCATTCCCTATGCCTCAGCCATAGGTTTTATAAAGTATGCCATGTTGTGTACCGGATCTATTGTATACCCTACACTGAGTTTGGCAAGGGAGTACAATAGTGATCTAGGAGTAGATCACTGGACATCGGTCAAAATTATCCTTAGTGGAATAAGGATATGTTTCTCGATTATGGAGGTGACAAAAGGTTCGTCGTAAAGGGTTATGTCGATGCAAGTTTTGACACTGATCCAGATGACTCTAAGTCTCAATCTGGATACATATTGATAGTGGGAGCAATTAGTTAGAGTAGCTCCGAGAGCATTGTTGACATAGAAATTTGCAAAATACATACAGATCTGAATATGGCAGACCCATTGACTAAACTTCTCTCACAGGCAAAACATGATCACACCTTAGTACTCTTTGGGTGTTAATCACATGGCGATGTGAACTAAGATTACTGACTCTACTAAACCCTTTGAGTGTTGGTCACATGGGGATGTGAACTATGGGTGTTAATCACATAGTGATGTGAACTATTGGTGTTAAATCACATGGCGATGTGAACTAGATTATTGACTCTAGTGCAAGTGGGAGACTGAAGGAAATATGCCCCAGAGGCAATAATAAAGTTATTATTTATTTCCTTATTTCATGATAAATGTTTATTATTCATGCTAGAATTGTATTAACTGGAAACTTAGTACATGTGTGGATACATAGACAAACAGAGTGTCACTAGTATGCCTCTACTTGACTAGCTCGTTGAATCAAAGATGGTTAAGTTTCCTAGCCATAGACATGAGTTGTCATTTGATTAACGGGATCACATCATTAGAGAATGATGTGATTGACTTGACCCATTCCTTTAGCTTAGCACTTGATCGTTTAGTATATTGCTATTGCTTTCTTCATGACTTATACATGTTCCTATGACTATGAGATTATGCAACTCCCGGATACCGGAGGAACACTTTGTGTGCTACCAAACATCACAACGTAACTGGATGATTATAAAGGTGCTCTACAGGTGTCTCCGATGGTACTTGTTGAGTTGGCATTGATCGAGATTAGGATTTGTCACTCCGATTGTCGGAGAGGTATCTCTGGGCCCTCTCGGTAATGCACATCACTATAAGCCTTGCAAGCAATGTGACTAATGAGTTATTTGCGGGATGATGCATTACGGAACAAGTAAAGAGACTTGCTGGTAACGAGATTGAACTAGGTATTGAGATACCGACGATTGAATCTCGGGTAAGTAACATACCGATGACAAAGGGAACAACATAGTTATGCGGTTTGACCAATAAAGATCTTCGTAGAATATGTAGGAGCCAATATGAGCATCCAGGTTCCGCTATTGGTTATTGACCGGAGATGTGTCTCGATCATGTCTACATAGTTCTCGAACCCGTAGGGTCCGCACGCTTAACGTTCGGTGACGATCGGTATTATGAGTTATGTGTTCTGATGTACCAAAAGTAGTTCGGAGTCCCGGATATGATCACGTACATGACGAGGAGTCTCGAAATGGTCGAGACATAAATATCGATATATTGGACGACTATATTTGGACATCGGAATGGTTCCGGGTGAGATCGGGCATATACCGGTGCACCGGGAGGTTACCGGAACCCCCCGGGAGGTATATGGGCCTTATTGGGCCTTAGTGGGAGAGAGGAGAAGGGAGAAAAGGAGGGGGCGCCCCCCCAAGCCCAATCCGAATTGGGAGGGGTGCCGGCCCCCCTTTCCTTCCTCCTTCCTTCTCTCCTAATCCAACTAGGGAAGGGGGAATCCTACTCCCGGTGGGAGTAGGACTCCCCTTGGGGCGCGCCTAGGAGGCCGGTCTCCTCCCCCTCCTCCACTCCTTTATATATGGGGGAGGGGGGCACCCCATAGACACACAAGTTGATCATTGATCTCTTAGCTGTGTGCGGTGCCCCCCTCCACCATAATCCACCTCGGTCATATCGTCATAGTGCTTAGGCGAAGCTCTGCGCCGGTAGCTTCATCATCACCGTCATCACGCCGTTGTGATGACGAAGCTCTCCCTCGACACTCTGCTGGATCGTGAGTTCGTGTGACGTCACCGAGCTGAACATGTGTAGATCGCGGAGGTGTCGTACGTTCAGTACTAGGATCGGTCGATCATGAAGACGTACGACTACATCAACCGCGTTGTCGTAACGCTTCCGCTTTCGGTCTACGAGGGTACGTGGACAACACTCTCCCCTCTCGTTGCTATGCATCACCATGATCTTGCGTGTGCGTAGGAATTTTTTTGAAATTACTACGTTCCCCAACAGGATGCACCGGTGAAGTTTGCACCAACTCTCAAGGTGAGAAAGGGCAATGCACGGTACCGAAGAGGCTAGCAATGATGGAAGGGTGAGAGTGTGTATAATCCATGGACTCAACATTAGTCATAAAGAACTCACATACTTATTGCAAAAATCTACAAGTCATCAAAAACCAAGCACTACGCGCATGCTCCTAGGGGGATAGATTGGTAGGAAAAGACCATCGCTCGTCCCCGACTGCCACTCATAAGGAGGACAATCAAAGAAACACATCATGCTTCAAATTTGTCACACAACGTTTACCATACGTGCATGCTACGGGACTTGCAAACTCCAACACAAGTATTTCTCAAATTCACAATTACTCAACTAGCACAACTCTAATATTACCATCTTCATATCTCAAAACAATCATCAAGTATCAAACTTCTCATAGTATTCAATGCACTCTATATGGAAGTTTTTATTATACCCATCTTGGATGCCTATCATATTAGGACTAATTTTATAACCAAAGAAAATTACAATGTTGTTCTAAAAGACTCTCAAAATGATATAGGTGAAGCATGAGAGATCAATATTTTCTATAAAATAAAACCACCACCGTGCTCTAAAAAGATATAAGTGAAGTACTAGAGCAAAATTATCTAGCTCAAAAGATATAAGTGAAGTACATGGAGTATTCTAATAAATTCCAATTCATGTGTGTCTCTCCAAAATGTGTGTACAGCAAGGATGATTGTGGTAAACTAAAAAGCAAAGACTCAAATCATACAAGACGCTCCAAGCAAAACACATATCATGTGGTGAATAAAAATATACACTACAAAAAAGACACATCCGTGACATTTTGGGCCGAACGAAAACTTTTTCTGTCATACTTATGACACTTCTATGACAATAATTGTGACAAAACACGGTATTATCATAGATTTGGTGGGGTCCTACTTCTATGACAAAAAATCATGACAGAAAATGGGCTTTTCATCCTGGGCGGGCCGGAGACGCAGCTGCATGACATTCTTTGGGCCGTCCATGACGGAAAAAACCATGGTAGAAGCGAGGGCGAGGAAAATATCGGGGTGTTCCCGGTTACGGTGGGTGGTCGGGGCCGAGCGATGCGCGTTTCTCTCGTACACGCATGCGCGTGGGTGCGAGGCGTTGGGATCTAACTGAACCCGAGAGAGACGTTGGGCTCTAACTGAACCCGAGCGATTGCACTGCAGGCTACGCATTACTGAACCCGAGCGATCGATCGATGGCTGTTAACTAGACCCGATCGAGCGATTCCTTCGCTAGTGCTGCTAACTGAAGCCGATCGATGCTGCCTCTGGATGAACAGTGAGTGTTGCTGGGGGTTTGGATGAACAGTTCCCGGTGGGGGTGGATGAACAGGACCCCGTGGCGTTGCCTCTGGATGAACAGGACCCCGATCGATCGAGCCAGTTGGGGCTGGATGAACAGGACCCCGTGGAGGGCTGGATGAACAGGACCACCCCGTGGAGGGCAGGATGAACAGTAGACGGTGGAGGGCTGGATGAACAGTAGCCCGTGGAGGGGTGGTTGAACAGGAGCCCGTGGAGAGGGCTGGTTGAACAGTAGCCGGTGGAGTAGCGCGCGGTGGAGGCTGGATGAACAGGAGCACGTGGATGAACAGTCGCAGGTGGAGGCTGGAGGAGGTCGATGGTGGATGAGCAGTAGCCCGTGGAGGCTGGAGGGGGTCGACGGTGGAGATGAACAGTATCCCGTGGAGTCCCGTTTTGCGGTACGCCACACCCCTCCCGATGAACAGGACCCCCGTTTCGACCATAGCGCTCCAACACAAGTCTGTTTCCTCCGTTTTGCGGTACGCCAGACCCCTCCCGATCAACAGGACCCTCGTTTCGATCATAGGAGGTCCGTTTCCTCCGTTTTGCGGTACGCCAGACCCCTCCCGATGAACAGGATCCCGTTTCGACCGTGGCCGGTCGAACACAAGGCCGTTTCCTCCTTTCCGCGGTATGCCAGGCCTCGTTTCCATCGGCTGTTCCGTCCAAGCCCTCCCGATGAACACGACGACGCATTCCGTTCCGACCCAGCCGGTTGGCTCCCCATGAACACGACGACGACTCTGTTTCTCCGTTCCGACCCAGCCATGTACACGAGCCCTGGCCCTACGTACGCACGAGTAGGCGTTTGAGATCCCGCCCGTATGTACGTACGTGACCGTATTTACTTTCTTACACCCTGGCCGCTGTACGTACGTGTACATGCTACGTGCGCGCCTCTACATCGACCAGTATGTACATACACGTTTGCGACCAGAATGACAACGCTACGTACGCTTCGACCAGGTGGGTCCCGACTGTCAGGCACTTCCTTGTCTGCGAAGATGTAGCTGGTGGGTCCCAGCAGTCAGGGGGGCGAATTGTTTTTTTGCCCGGACGCACTTCTTTGCGTGCGAAGATGTAGTTTCTGGGTCCCAGCAGTCAGGAGGAAACATTTTTTCGCAAAATACGGTGGCCCGTCCGGTGGGTCCCCGCTGTCAGGTGGAGGAATAATTATTTTGCACGTAATAAGGAGGGACTTCCTTGTTGCGGCCATGGACCCAGCTGTCAGCCTCTCCACGTACAGTCCACGTCCGATGGAAGCCGTTTCTTGACCACGTTGTCCACGCCGCACCGAGAGCACCAGGGCGGTGGACGACGGCGAGGCCTAGGAAGGGGACGACGCGGAGTCGGGGAAGACATGGCAGTGGAAGCCCCCACGGAGAGGAGTACGAGGGTTCACTAGTTCGGCTGCGGTGTGAGGCTGCCGTCGCCGCAGGGCCTGGCCAGCGGTGGGAATAGTAGGGGCGGTGAGGCCTCCGCGGCAGCACAGCCGGCCACGGGAGGCAGGAGCATGCGGCACGACCGGCGCTGCTTTGGGCGGCTGGAGCAAGAAGACCAGAGGTTGAAGAAGCACTACGGCCATTGGATGGACATCGTACGGTCACTGGAGCTAGAATCGTTCATATTGACTTAGTTGACAAAGCACTCCGTCCCCGTCAACTTAGTAGGCCCACAAGTCAGCCACCCACCAAGGTGGGTCCCAACTAGCAGGGGGAGTATTCGTTTTTTTGTGCATAATAAGGAGGCACTTCCGGTGGGTCCGAGCTAACAGCGGGTGGAACGTTTTTTTCGCGAAATACGGTGACCCGTCCAGTGGGTCCCAGTAGTCAGGGGGAAACGTTTTTTCCCGCAAAATACGGTGGCCCGTTCGGTGGGTCCCTGCTGTTAGGTGGAGGAATCATTATTTTCCACTTAATAAGGAGGCACTTCCTTGCTGCGGCTGTGGACCCAGCTGTCAGCTTCTCCACGTACAGTACACTTCCGATGGAAGTCGTTCCTTGACCACGTTGCGTTCCGTTGCATGCATGCGTCCATGGGCGTGGTGCGTCCCCACTGTCAGCCTCTCACGTACAGTCATCTTCCGATGACTCTCGGTTGTTGACCACGTTGACCACACCGTGCCGAGCGCACCAAAGGCCGGTGGACGACGGCGAGGCCCCAAACTGGAACGACCCGGATATGGGGAAGATGGGGCAGTGGAGTCGCAAATGGAGAGGAGTGGGAAACTTGACTGGTTCGGGTGCGCGGCAGCACAGCCGCGGTGCCACCCACGGGAGACAGGAGCAAGAACATAGGTTGAAGAAGGAGCACGGCTGTTGGATTAACATCCAATGGTCCAGCTGCTAGAATCATTTGTTGATTAAGTTGACAAAGCCTTGCGTACATGTCCGCTTAGTAGGCCCACAAGTCAGCCACCAAATCTGACGGGTCCCAGCTGTCAACGGGAGGAATACTTTTTTTCACATAACAAGGAGGCACTTCCTTCCGTGCGAAGATACAGCCGGTGGGTCCCAGCTGTCAGGTGGAGGAAACATTTTTTTCAGCTTAATAAGGAGGAACTTTCCTTGCGTGCGACCATGGACCTCGTGGGTCCCAGTCGTCAGGCTCTCCACGTACAGTCCTCTTCCGATGACTCTCGATTGTTGACCACGCCGCATCGAGCGCAGCGAGGCGATAGACGACGGCGAGGCCCCGGACGAGAACGACTCGGAGATGGGAAGACGCGGCAGTGGAGTCGCAGATTGAGTGGAGGAGAAGGGTTATAACTGGTTCTGGTGCGGCGTGGGGCTGCAGTCGGTGGAGAATAATAGGAGGTGTGGAGGGGTGGAGGGATAGCCTGGCCGGCGGTGGGGTAGCGCTTTGCAGCGATGCGTGCTAAGCAGAGCCGCTAGCCGCCGGAGGCCGGACCAGGCGGTCCCGGCGACGCTGGAGGAAGAAGACGAGAGATTGAAGGTGCATGCCGACCAAGTTGACAACGCCCTGCGTAGGCTTCGACCTATTGGCCCACATGTCAGCCTGCAAAAATGTGGCATATATTTAACCCATGTTTTCTAGAATGTACAGTCCATTTGCTGGGCAGGGTGAACAAATAATTTCGCGTCAATGCGGCCCATTTATATTATCTAAGAAATCCCAGCCCATTTGTACTTCCTTCAAATACACGAATTAGTTGGGCTCGTTATATATATAATGTTATGTTAGAAGGAGCAATTAATATCAAAAATAAACCGGAGAGGCACATTTTTTATATACATAATTAACAAATTAGCAAGTTATTACTCAAAATAAAAATGAGTGCGTTATTATTACATTGGTCCTTAAAATCTTCGCAAGCTTTTGTACGCAATCACCAGGATTTTCCTTGCCTGTGAGTCAAAAACAACCAGGATTTTCCTTGCCAACTTCTGTTAAACATTTACTTTTATAAGTTAATAACATGTGGGATGTTTTCATAATGTATATATAAGTCTCTATAAAATATACGATAATAGTAATAATATAAATATATAATGTGGTTAAAAAATACATTGGGCTGCCGATCTTTAAGAAAAAGCCCATAGGCCGGTATGGACCTCAAAAAATAAGTTGAAACCACTGTCACCCGTATGTCGTGGGCTACGCATGTTAAAATACAAAACCTAGGCCTAGCTGATACTTGTTCGCCCTCTGGAAAAATATGATACCAGATCCCCGAGCGAACTGGATTATAGAGGGGGCCGGCGGCATGACTGAAGAAGCACATCACGAGCGATTTTTTTCTTCAGTGGATGTCTCTCGATGGCGTTTTTTTACTTGCCTCTGCACCATACAACTTGTATTTTTAGCCTCCCAGTCCGTGGTGGACCAGCAGCCCATTTGCTGGGCGGGCCAACCTACAGAAACCAGCACTCGATTTTTCATCAAGCCCCAAGAACAACGCAGTACTATGTTTGTTTTGAGGCCGAAAACATTACGCTAGGGGTTGAGCGGGGGAGGGGGCAAAACAGGGCAAAAAGATTAAAAAGAGTTGATGTGCCGTTGCTACCCTAACAACGCAGGTGCAATTCTTCTCGGGAAGAAGGTGTGCCGTTGACACCCACACGTCACATACCCCACAGTAGGCATACTAACAAGTTCACACAAAAGCACAACAGAAAAGGTAAACATTCGTATCAAACCCAGGTTCACAGGACACGTTCATATTCATAGCCAACATTCACTATCAACAACTCAAAAGATTCATATATACACAAGTTCAGCATGTCTATGGATCCAAATGATTGATAGATCACACAACAATATTCATAGATAATTCACAAAAAAGATTCAGATATACACATGTTCAGTATGTTTATGCATCCAAATGATTGAGATCACAACCAATATGATCCATGGACGAACTTTAATTACCTATGGTACACACTGGTAAATGGTGTTCAGTCGGAGGTACTTCTTGCTAAAATTAATGCTTGTACGAGTAAACTTTCAAGTACATAAGAGGCAACACAGACAATCTGAACTTTGCTTGTAGGTTTATCCTCAAATAGTGGCCTCGTGCCAAGGGAGGTTTGAGCAACTTGGCCACTACTTTCATCCAACTAGTTTACTGGCTCATCTTGGTCCTGTAGCTCGCCAAAATTCTACATTGCAGACTGGTAAATGGTGTTCAGTCGGAGGTACTTCTTGCTAAAATTAATGCTTGTACGAGTAAACTTTCGAGTACATAAGAGGCAGCACAGACAATCTGAACTTTGCTTGTAGGTTTATCCTCAAATAGTGGCCTCGTGCCGAGGGAGGTTTGAGCAACTTGGCCACTACTTTCATCCAACTAGTTTACTGGCTCATCTTGGTCCTGTATCTCGCCAAAATTCTACATTGCAGACGAGAAAGGAGGCGGTTGAGAAAATGAACCACCCAATTTTTTTGTGCAGTTCAACTGAAATGGAGCATCCCTGGCGTGCAGACTGATTAAGTGCCAGATGAATATACGCGTCAACCAACTTATCTGGAATCTTTATACTCCATGCCATACAGTTCGCTACCATATGTGCTGATAACCAAAAGGCACAAGTTGGGACCAAAGACTGGACTGCATTTTTCTGGGCTATGCGCCAAGCAATATTTTTGGCGTTCACTCTCCTAATACTTGGAGTTTGACAATTGGTTGTAGCCGGTTGATACTCGAATGAATATAGGCACTTCTTCTTGTCAACATCGATGCTTGTCTGAGTGAACTTTGGAGTACATAGCAGCAG
This sequence comes from Aegilops tauschii subsp. strangulata, assembly GCF_002575655.3. Lineage (NCBI taxonomy): Eukaryota > Viridiplantae > Streptophyta > Magnoliopsida > Poales > Poaceae > Aegilops > Aegilops tauschii. The sequence goes on along the minus strand of NC_053035.3, from coordinate 346,143,437 downwards.
CATAAGTACATGTCCATCTGATCTTTTTGTGCAGTTCTACTGAAATCACCCGATGTAATGATTTGCCTGCGAGTTCAGGCTCCAAGTTACTCCTTTATGAAATCGGCAAACAGTAGCACAATACCAAATTACCAATACATATGACAAGCACAATAATCAGGATAAAGACCAGTACCAACCTGTGTGAGGTAGCATATCAATTACTATTTCCCTTGACTGGAAGCCGAGATAAGCCAAGCGACTGACAGCAAAGGAAGAATGCAAGCCGAGATTAGCGACTGACAGGAAAGGAAGGAAGCTGTCGAGGCAATGAAGCACCCAAAGTTTTTGTGCAGTTCCACCAAAATTGAGCATCCCTGTTGGCACATATATTGAGAGAGTGAGATTACTGTAATAGTGGGACTAGTTGATGAAACATACACTAACAAATAGAAGCACCCTCATTATGTTAATGGGTAAAGTTAGCATTCCCTCCCTGCTCCACCACATGATTCACCTCCATAGACAAACATACACACGTACATGATTCAGCATAGGGTGCTACTAAAGATTTGTTTAACTCTGACAGGAAAATTAGGTAGCAATAAATTAGTGGTACTTAAGTACTCCTAATTAATTAAGTGAGACAGCAGAAGTGGAAGGGCTACCTGGAGGATCGTCTCACATGTAAGGTAGTCATTGCCGAAGCCCTTGAATGGCCTCGACTGAGGCCTCTGGCTTCAGCAAGATCGCCTTGGCACTGTTTACTCTTCTTCTTCTTCCTCTTCATGCTCTGTTTCTCATTCTCCTCACCAGTTGGTGAAACCAAGTACATGATTGGCCTTCTATTTCAGAATTGGTTTTGTCAGTGAGGGAGTACAAGTGTACTAGTAAAAAATAGCTTTATTTTCTCATGGCAGTCGCAAAATAGAGATGAACACATGCATTAAATATCATTCTTACCTAAAGGAAGGTTATGGTGCCAATATGGATGATGAGGATTGGAACACAGATCTCCCTTTGTGCAGTCCACTGAAATGAACCAACTATTCCATTCTGACATTCCAGTTAAACAGCACAAAAGTCACTTCTTTTAAGAAGAGTTTTGTGCAGTGCACCAAAAGGTCACAACAGCAACCAGGTGAAATGGATATCCCTGTTTGCACAAAAAGCTACAGACGAAACAGTCAGAGTCTCAAACAATTATAGGCAAAAACATTTGGCTAAACTTGTCATGGCTTATAACAGTGGCATGGCTTCATTTTTACCAGGGGCATTAGATTAAGAACAGCTAAATATTTGGTATAAGGGCATGGGACAGTGGGTGCACCAGCAGTCCAGCACCATGTACCTAAACAGGGGCATAAAGTGGTGATTCATAGTTTGTTGCCCCGAGAAACAAACATCCAAGAAACATATCTGGGTTGGTCCCATTTTTGTTCACTCTAGCCACCTACTCCTATGTGTGGATAGCAAATCTAGTCCTGGTCATACCACTGTGTACAGCGTTACCCCTATATTTCTCTTTTCGACCAAGAGACCGGTTGGATGACCAGTCTGTACTACTTTCACCCCCTTTCCTTCCTGTTTGTACCAAGTCCGATGTACTACATACTAAATTCCCCCACCCTCACTTTATTTCTTGTTTGAACCAAGTACAAGATTCGACTCCATGAAGTAGCTTTACCTCTAACAATAGAAGAAAAAATAGGTGACGTTGGACCATCCGATCGAGAGGGGCTGAGAGGTAGAAAATGATGCACATGCAGCGACGTAGCGAGCTGGGGAAGTAGAGCTAAGGCGGTTTCGAAGGAAGATATACCTGATGGTCGTCAGGATGTGGATAGGTCGGCGGCGGGAGGCTGGATCCGCCCACACTAGGGCAACGACGAAGGGATCGGAGGACCTCCCGCGCCGGCGCTCGGCCAGAGATAACGGTGCGGCCGGCAGTGGGTCTCCTCCCTCGCTGTGGACGACGGCCTAAACGCTGCCCCTCCTCCCCTTCACCGGCGGAGGGGGAAACGTCCGGATCTGTAACCAGCGGTGAGGATAGAAAGACAGTGTTTTTTGAAGGGAGAAAGACAGTTTTACCACCCCTATCTTGTTTAGATCTGGAGAGGATGAGAGTGTGTGAATAGAGCAACCCTAGCAAGCAAGCGCGGAGGCTTCGGCCTATATATACATAGTGGGGTAGTTTTCCTTTTTCACTCCATCAAGACAATCGTTTAAAATTGTGTACTATGTGCCAGGTCGCCGTTTTTTTAGTTGTTGATTGTTTTTTGAGATAGCTACCCGCTTGTTCTAAGTGGTGTTACGGTGTGCCAGGTCACACTTTGTATCGTTCAAGTCTGGTACAAGTACCTCCATTAAATGAACAACCACCCCCTCGTAAAAATTGTGAACAAGCCCACGGCTAAAATTATCGGAAACGTGGGTTGCCCCAACATGCATTATTATTTATATTTTCTGCTCCCTCCGTTCCTAAATATATAAGTCTTTTTTATTAGCCACACCTTAGACAAGAATTTTTTTATTAGCAGTGAACCCCACTTGTCATAGGCACAAAAAGTGTGGCAAGATTCCCTTAGGCAAGCCAAAGTGTGTCTAACAATTTGAGCAACTCAAGTTAGGCAAGTGTGGGAAAAATAATGTGGCAACATAAGACAAACATAGTCACAATCCAAACAGCCCCGTATTTTTTTGTGACATGCATGAAAATTTGGTTAGTTAAATTTATAGTCAAAATTTGGCAAGGTGCATCAAATCAACACATGCAAGTATCAAAAGGGAAGTAACGGCATGCATGCATGCGTTGTACTCCCTCCGTTTCCAAATAGAAGTCTTTTTAGAGATTGCAACAAGTGACTACATACGAAGCAAAATATGTCTACATACATCCGTATGTAGTAGCCCATTTGAAATGTGTAAAAAGACTTATATCGAGTGCAGTGCTTTGATGTGTCGCGTCAACTCGTACAAGACCGAGAAGTTTGATTACTACAACGCCCTCTCCCTCGCGGACTGAGCTCCGCCTCCGGTGCCTTAACTGCACCTGCCTTTGGCTGCATGACAGGTGGGCCAACCACCTGTTGGGCACACCTGTCATAGACGCAAAGGCAGGAGCAGTAAGTCAATGAAGCTGCGTCCCTCCCTCGCGCATGAGCGCGGTGACTGGCAGGACTAGTAGGAGCTTTCGCTACACGCTTCTTGACGGCAGCGAACTTGCGGATGGAGTTGACCATCATGTCGTCCATGCGAGAGGCGAAGCCGGCGTCGGCGAGGGCTACGACGCCGGCGGTCGCCAGCACCGTCTAGAAACGCTGCGCGGTGCGGGGCCGCAGGCCAGCGCCTTGGATGATTTGGCATAGCCGATTGCCGCTCACGACCATCGCCTCCATAGGTGCTTCTGGCTCCTGGTCACTTGGTCTTGGATTGGAGTGAGCAGTGTTGCGCAGAGACTAAGGAGTAGATGGATTGGAGTGGTGGGGCGCCTTTATATGAGAATCCAAACTCTGTTGCATTCACATCGTGCTGGCTCTATTCTGCTTCTCCAATTAATTCCCTCTGCATGTAGAGTAATTTGAGGATGCATCATTGACCGTTCAATGTCTCGGGAACCGCTACCCTCTCCCTCCTTGGCATTCAAGCACCTATGGAGGCGACTGCCGCTCGCGTCTATCGCGTGTTAGGAGACGTTCCAGTCGACGACGAGGTGCCTATGGTGACTTCGTAAATTTCAAGATGATAGTACTAATATACTCAATATTGTGCACCGCGACCAAGGCCGAGAGGAAAACGAGAGAACTACGTATTTATTTATGGTGTAGATTCACTCATTTTGCTCCATATGTACTCCGTCTCGGTGTTGTGTAGTCACTTGTTGAAATCTCTAGAAAGGCAAATACTCCTTTCTGGTTTACAGGGTTATACTAGCAAGTAGTAGTACTACAATAGTGGGCTCACATAGCAATTTTGTCTCATGCAAGAGCCTGGCTATATGCGTGGTCCAAGGTTCGCAACTGCCACGTTCGGGTTCCACTTGGCTCTTCGCCTCTTCGAGAAGACAAACAATGATGTTACTACTACTGCTTCTATAGTATCGAATCCAGTGCTGCATGTTCGAATCCACTGCTGCGTGTCCGTCCACCGCGAGCGGGATGGATAAGCAAAAGCCTGTCCTCGTCTGCGAGCCACCGCGCGCATGGGCGAGGGAGAAGGCGTGTAGTAGTAAAATCAAGCTTCTCCTCGTTGTACGAGTTGACGCGACACATCATAGCACTGGCCCCACATGGTTGCCTCTAAACTTGGCTGAAAGACCCGCAGTGTACAATACTCCATTTGCTGCAACCTCTAACATTTACCCCACCACAAATTAAAATATATATTCCTGTCTTGACCAGATGAGCGTGCAAACTAGAATCACCAGGATGACAGGTAGGGCCAGAAGATTATTTTAACCAAAAAATATAGCATGGAGCCGACCCCAATGATTTTAAGCTTACAGGCATGTTACACGCTATCCTAGACTACTCTACACATGAAACTGCCACACGAGCGTCCGGGCTGCGCTTGGCTCTTCGCCTCTTCGGGAAGTCAAACAATGGCCCTGTTTGGATACTCTAACTCAGTTAGAGGTTAGAGTTAGATTCTAACCCTGAACTAACTCTAACCAAAAAGGTGTTTGGATAGCAGGGTTAGATGGAGCGCGGATACCGCGAGGCGCCTTCACGGGCGGTGCGAGAGGGAGGGAGGGAGAGGACAAGAAACTTCGAGGAAGTGAGGAGGGATCTGCCTCGAGGAAGTGTCAACTAACACCGATTGAACTGCTGCATGTCCACCGCGTACGGGAGGGAGAGCGTGTAGCGAACGAAAGCTTCTCCTAGTCCTGCCAGCCACCACGCTCATGGGCGAGGGAGGGACGCGGCTTCATTGACTTACTGCTCCTGCCTTTTTCGTCCATGGCAGGTGGGCCCAACAGGTCGGTGGCCCACCTGTCATGCAGCCAAAGGCAGGTGCGGTTAAGGCGAGAGGGCGTTGTAGTAATCAAACTTCTCGGTCTTGTACGAGTTGACGCGACACATGAAAGCACTGCACTCGATATATTTCAATAATTTGCGTTTACCGATGCATTAATTACAAGGCATGCATGCCGTGACTCTCCTTTTGATACTTGCATGTGTTGATTTAATGCACCTTGAAGTAGTATGAATATGTGACGGTAAAGCTTTGTAATGCCCCGGCCCTAATAAAGCGAGAGATGGTTGTGCACGAGGAGGGCGAGATCATGCAGACGGAACAGGACCCGACGATGGAGCTCTCTATGGTCTCGATGGACCTCACCTTGCTCCACTGCCCCTTGTGCCTCAGCCCCTTGAAGCCTCCAGTGTATGAGGTTCGAATACACCTCGTCCGTTCGGCTGATCGAGCAAGGTGCAGGTTTCTTGATTGATGTGTTGTTCGATTGATTTGTGCAGTGCAAGGGAGGGCACCTGGCTTGCGCGGGCTGCCGCGTCGAGCGCCCAGGAACCAGCGGCAGTGCCAGAAGTGCGAGCGCGGCGGTGGACGCCGTCCTCTCCTCGGTGAGGGTGGAGTGCCCGCACGAAGGCTGTGGGCTCTACGTCACTCACCACAAGCTCGCCGATCATTAGAGCCTCTGTCCGCTCGCGCCCTGCAAATGCCCCGTGCCCGTCTGCGGCTACGAAGGCCCGCCGCCGGTGCTCTCCCACCACATCAGCACCGTGCATCCCATGCCTGTGCACAGGATCCAGTATGGCAAGGCGCTCCAGCTGCAAGTGCCATTGTCGGAGCCACGGCTCTTGCTGTTCGCGGAGGAGGACGGTCGCACGTTTTTCTTGGTCGGCGGCGTGCTCGACATCGGCGCGCCTATCGCCGTGTTGGTCATCTGCATCAGAGCGAGGGCGTCCCCACTGCCGCACTACATGGCCAAGCTATGGGCGAACGGCCCGCCAGGGGAGCCCAAAGTCAGGACCGACGCCGTCAAGGTGGAAATTGAGGTGACAAGCAGCAGGGTTCCCGGCGACGTCGCCGTGCAGGAGCTGACCTTCTTCACAGTTCCGCCCAAGCTGCTGGCTGGGGCTAAGCTGGTGTCCCTCCACATTCAGATTGACAAGCTCATGTCCTAAATGATTCTACAGTGCCTTCTGTTTATCTTAGTAATATGCTAATATAGGGGTTAGCTCGGTCTACTTTAGCTTAAGAGATGGTGGGTTTTGGTGGCGATGCAGCGATTACCTTGACATCAGATCAGCAGTGAAAGTAATTTCGAACAATCGAATGGATATTTTGTGTCTGTTGGATATAAAGATCCTTTGGGTAAGAAGTAACAACTTATATGCTTTTTTTTGAAACGGAACAGCGATACTAGTATAATTTTTGTTGACATGCACTAATATTTTCGAAACGGACGTCGGGCTGTAGCTAGAAGGGCGGTTGGGACGCGGCATCGGCCCATACCGCAGTGACCCCCGATTGGGATGCACCGACTGTGGATTTTCTCCCTCGCCGATGTCGACCGCGTCTACGCAGAACATTGTTCCCTTCCCCCAGCTGCGGGATCAGGCCGGATATGTGACCAGCGGTGTGGCCACCGTCGTTCTATGCTTGTGAAGAGAGCAACCCAAGCAAGCAGGCTTGTAGTTTAGGCTCCTGCTAGTGTATATATAGTGGTTTTCTTTTTCTCTCCATATCAACCATTTTATATTGCGTACGTGTCATTGAAGAGTGAAATGATGGTTGCTTCTTCCGACTAACTTACTGTGTGATTTGACTGCTCCTTTAGTGCCCCCTACACGTACTCCCCCTACGTGTATGCAACTGTCACACGTACACATGGACGCAAAAACGCGCGCGATGCCCTAATGCATGCATGTCTGAGCACACGACGGAACACACACGGTCACACTCAAGTGCTCAACCTACACGTGCATGCACACACATACTCAGCCAGGGTGAGCTAGTGACCGTATAAACACCGAAAAATGTATATATTGAGAGCAGTGAGCGTATTATGAAGTCCACTGACCGTATTTTTACAAATATACAGTGACAGACAGTGTATTTATCTCGTTTGAAATTAAGCCATATTAACCGGAGAGGAGGCAGTATGGACTAGCATTACTTTGTTGTGTCCCGTCAACTTGCCGAACGAGGAGAAGCTTGCAGGACGGGAGAAGCTTGCGCGCGGTGGCTCGCAAGACAAGGAGAAACTTTTGACCAATGCAAGATGTCCTTCGCTCAGGCGGTGGACGTGCAACAGTTAAGTCAGTGTCAGATTGCCAGAAGCATACACTATACTCGTACTATTATTGTTGCACTTCCCGAAGAGGCGAACAGCCAAGCGCAAAGTTTACTAGTACTAGTACTACTACTATAGTCTATAGAAGTACTATACTAGTACTAGGAACCGGATGGAGGAGCGTCTGCACTCTTATTATATATTTAAAATGTGATAAAGCAATCTTCAACACATTTGGTTCTCTTCGAGGGTTCTCGCATGTGATAATGGAAGTTGATTGCATGAAACACTCGCCACAATTCTCGCTTAATTCGGGCTCATATCCTGTTACAAATAGGAGCGCTCGGTAATATTTCCTCTTTTTTGTTATTCAGCATGTAAACAGGTCAGCAAACCTTGCGGCGCATCTTCGTGCGAACCGTGCTTGCTGCACTTTGAATGTGTCCGAGAGCTGGCTTGATGAAACACCTCGCTTCCTACTTCTTTTTTTGCGGGGCACCTCGCTTCCTAGTGACCAGTGTCTTGGCTGGTCGTCCTAAGAATGCTTATATATGAATAAAGCTCTCTCATTTACCCGCAAAAAAGATTAAGCCATATTAACCGGAAAGGAGGGAGTATGGACTAGCACTACTTGTTGGTGTGTCCCGTCAACTCGTAGAACAAGGAGAAGCTTGCAGGACAAGGTGAAGCTCGCTTATGCCTTTTGACTAATGCAACGTACCCTCGCCCAGGCGGTGGACATGCATCAGTTCATTCGGTGTCAGATTGCCAGAGGCATACACTGTAGTACCGAACATGCGGTGTACCATCATTGTTCGACTTCACGAAGAGGCGAAGAGCCAAGCGCAAGGTTTAGTAGTACGAGTAGTACTACTACTAGAACCGCAAGGTGGAGCCTCTGTACTCTTATTTTTCTTAATCTCTGATAAAGTACACATTTATTCCGGAGAAGGGCGGAAAACGGCAGCCCAACATGTAATGATGATATCGATCAACCATGCTCGAATATATCTAGGCCTCCGTGCGAGCCCATCTGTGTGTTCTCGCTCCTCGTCTCTCTCAAGGAACGGTGGGTTGGCCATTTTGCCGTCAATTGAGATCGGTTTGCTCACACTCCGGTCCCACATGTCAATGATATGCCAAGAGGAGGTGCGTTGACCGACTGGCCATACGCGTACTTGGTTTTGCACCTTCATACTACTCCTCCCTCCGTCACTGTTTACAGGGCGCGCTTCATTATGATGCATTTCTCTCAATGCATTTCCACCACCAGAGAGACTTTGGACGCGTTTGGTTTAATGCTCAATTAATTAAGGCGTGGTAACCGCAATTTTCTCTCGATGTAGTACTACGGAGTGGAGTAAGTGCATGCATGTGTGTAGCCGGGGTGGAAGCACTGCATGCATGTGTGTACGCATTATTTCCTCTAGTAATAGACGTTGTGCTATAACTACCAATGCTATTTTTCAGGCCGATCGCTAGTCGCCTTGGTCCCAGAGATTTTCTCTTTTTCTGAAGCGCGCTCTATAAACAGTGACGGATGGAGCAGTATGAGCGGATTCAAAGAAGAGCGTATTGATGGTTGCTTCTTCCGAGCAACTTACAGTGGAAAAGGTGGGGCTTATGATTTGACTGCTCATTACTCACTATTAATGCGGCACAACGACCGGTCTGAGTCTCCCATGCGGCTGTGCACTACCCCCTCGTTCTTAAATATACTCCGGAGTATTTGTCTTTCTAGAGATTTCAACGAGTGACTACTCAAATATTTGTCTTTTTAGAGATTCAAATGGACTACTACATACGGATGTATATAGACATATTTTAGAGTGTAGATTCACTCATTTTGCTCCGTATGTAGTCACTTGTTGAAATCTCTAGAAAGACAAATATTTAGGAACGGAGGGAGTACACATACGAAGCAAAATGAGTGAATATACACTCTAAAATATGCCCATTTGAAATTTGTAAAAAGATAAATATTTTTTATGACAGTTGCGATGACAAAAAAGAAGCATACTCCTTGTCCTAAGGGAAGATAACAACACGGTTGTGTTTGTCTAAAACGGTGTGAGGACGAGATTGCAATATGGAAAGTACGTCGGACGAGCTACGTTTTGTGCAAAGAACGATGGAAGATCCAGATGCAGCGATGTGGGAAGACGGGCAGTGGAGCAAGGCCGGGGGGGATACCTGGAGGTCGTCGGGATGTAACTAGGTGAGCGGCGGCGGGCGGAATCTGCCCATACTACGGCAGCGAGCAGGTGGCGTAGACCCTACCGTGCCAGAGCTTGGTCAGAGAGAACGACGTGTATCGCAGATCGGGACGTGCTGCCTCGGCGCCGTCGAACGGCGAAACAATGCACGTCCTCCCTTTACGCCGGCGGACGGGATGCGGCCGGTTCAGTGACCAACAGTGAGAGAGAGAGAGGCCACCGCAGCCTTGTGTGAGATACTCTGAAGAGAGACAAACCAGGCAGGGAGGCTCCATTGTATATAGTGGAGCGGACTACCTTTTTCTCCATAAAAATCGTTTTATATTATGTGTACGTGCCATTGAGAGATATAACTTTATTTAAAAATAAGGCGCCAACGCATCAAGTCGAACTTTGTTTCGTGCACGCGTGGTACACGACCTCTGTAGGTAAACAACCGCTACACGCGTTCAAATTAGCACGTGGACTGCCATTTCGTACAGAAATGAGCTCCACTGTGTACCCGCGCGGGTGTGGCTGGGCACGAAGCGTGAGTACGTGCATGGTGCACCTATTCTCTTCTTGTATACGTACACCACCTACGTGGGGTTGTGTGAGAGAGATACAAACGTAGAGAGATATAATGTGTGGGTTCGTGAGAGTTTTTTAGGGGGGTCAATCAAAAAATGTAACATATGCAATGTGTGTGAAATAGAGTCCTGGATATATCATATATATAGAGGGGGCGATCCACGAGAAGAGAGTGGAGGTATCATCGACTTGAGGTGTCCATATAATCGAAGAGAGGGATGATCTGTGTGTGTGCGCGCGCGGTCGATAAAGAGTGCCATCGAATTTGTGTGTGCCCACGTCAAAGATATAGAGTGGCTGGCCTACTAGAACGAGAGAGGGGACAGGTGCGGTTTGTCTCTGTGGCATGGATACCTACCTACAACGCTCGACTATCGGTGTGTGGTGGGGGGGGGGGAGGGAGGCCTAATTAACTATAGAGGTACAATGGCTGGTATATGTGTGGAGGAGGAGAGAGGCCTACCTCATGTATTAAGGGAGATCGATCTACCTCATGTATTAAGGGAGATCGATCGGCATCCATGCATATGTGTAGGAGAGGAATAAGGTTGGGAGAGAGACAGAGCTAGAGTGTTGGAGGGGGTGGTAGTGGAGTTGCTTCTAACAAATGGTGGGATAGGCTTGCTAGACAACCGGAGGGCACGCCTGCAATATCAATAAGAGAGGGGATGGCTGCCTGTCTGTGCACGTGCGTGTGAGACACGGGTCAGGAGGCATGCACGAACGATGAGGGGGGAAAGATATGGCTGTGGTAAGCAGACATAACTACATAGGAAGATCAATCGTCCTTTGTCAGATAAAGGAGAGACATAACTTGTGAGGTACGTCGATCGATGGGGGGGGTAGTTAAAGTCGACCTAGGTATATGTTGGGAGATCGATCGGTATACATGCATGTGTGTGTTAGAAGCAAATGAGGCGTGGGGAGAAGGATAGAGAGAGAGGGATGCATCTAGGAGGTGGTGCGAGAGTCATACTATATCGAGTGGGAAGGAGTGTGCGAGTACGAGATCGATGAAAAGAGTGGTGGGAGTGAGGCATGGACGGTGATAAGACAAGAGGGGAAGCTTGTGTTTGTGCTAGGCACACCTGGCTAGAGAGGCATATCGATCGATGTGTGCCGTAAAGAGGAGCTGGGGGGCCTACACACACCGTGGGTGAACGACCTAAAGTGAAAAGACGAATTTGCGTGATGGAGCTAGAGAATGCCGAGGGAAGGTGAGAGGGATGCGGGCGTCTGCATGCACGAGAGAAAGTTAGCGCTAGCTAGCTACAAAGATAAGAGGATTGTGTGGGTGTAAAAGACGAATAGAGATCATACTTCATTATAAAAAGCGAATTCGGATATTTAAAGAATTTATTATAGTGTTTTAAACCGACGCATCTGTGAATATATATATAACGGTGATACACATGGTGTGGTTATGAACATGTTATACTACATATAATATATTTTATCTCTACTCTTATTAAAAAACGGAGTTCTTGATGATGGTGCCATCCTGCAATATAGGCCATCCGATTTATATCTGACGGATAGGAAGGAAACTATGGCAATTTTGAAAATAGATACCCACACCCCTCTCCATATTTGCAAATTAGGCCTCCCCTTGATCATGTTGATGTTCTGTGGAACGCATGGGCATCTTGCTAGTACTACGTATAACATATAGAACATTGATCATAATTTGGGCTAATGTGTGGCTTTTGCAGCTCAGGTCTAAATACTTGTCATAATGTAGGGGGCGGGGCACTATACTATGTGTGATAAACATGGTGTACACGTATGGAACATGGTTTAGATTATGAATATATAGTTAGTACATCAAATGTACTATTATTTGGAATCAACATCAAGTGTATTCAAAAAATAGAATTCGAGTTCATGTAGTACACATAGTTCATATCTATCTCTATAGTAATCATGTGGTGTGCTATTAAGGTAATACACGAATGATGGTTGAAGTTGGCAACAATCATGATTATAGATTCTTATTGAAATAGAGAAACGAATTCAAATTCAGTTCGAATTGCAGCGGTAGTATAGACAGTTGGAATGCACTAAAATGTTGGTATGAGTAGGTTACATGCATTATACAGCAAGCGAAAAAATTTAATTGGACATAACATGGATTCATACTATCGAATAGCATTTAATTGCACTAAGTTGTTGGTATGAGTAGCTTTAAATAGCATTTTTATAGTAAAACGGGGCAGGACTCTCTCTTTGTGTGGTGTGAATAGTTTTATTTTTTTCGTTTTCTTTTTGGTTGAGGGAAGTGCGAATTGATTTGGTACGTACAAGTACAATATTACACGTTTGGCTTGTCCCTAAAATTCAACCCGCGCCTTGTTATATCCCGAAAATTCAGATATCGTGCTCCCAAAACTGGCGCCTTCACAACCCGCGCCTTGCTATCCCGAAATTACAACGCGCGCGAAAACTCCCTCCAGGTGCCAAATCCCGACACACGAAATCCCCCTTCTAACCCTGAGCCGAAAGGGCCGCTAGTTCAAATCGGTGGGGGATACTTTTGTAGCACACCCTACATTTTGGACAAGCGCGTCCCTAAGTCATGGTTCACCCCCTCCCATCGCCTCCTTTTTGCCATTCGAAATCCCAGGCCGCCATAACCTCTCCGCTCCAGCCGCGAAACCCCACCCTCCTCCGTCCGCCACCTCACCGCTGCCCAGCCGGAGCCTCTTCCCCGACGACGTCGTCCACCGCAACAGCTCGACGTCCCTCGTCCACCTCCCCGGATGAGGATCCGTCGTCCATCTCATTGTCCCGCCGGTTCAGTCGCCCCGTCCTCCACCTCCAAGGAGCTGCTCCGATGATCGCCTCGTCTATCACGGCTGCTCCATCCCCACAGCACCGCCTTAACCTGCTCCACCAGAACCGTAGCATCCTCACCGACTCCTCGAATGAAGCCGAGGCCTACTCGGCGCCACCAAAGAGGTTGTACACTCGTCGCATCGCACCTTATCCTTAGCTCGACCTCCCGGCGCTGACAGTGCTCCATCCCACACCCCCATGGAGCGGCTACCTTGAAGCCGGCGCCGCGGGCGACATCTCCACGGCGGCTCTCCCCCAGTGCGAGGCCCCTTCGGCGGCGGCGTCCATACCAGCCGGATCTGCTACTGCTGCTCCGGCTCTCGCTCGCTCGCTCGCGCTGCTGCTGTTGCTCCGGCTCTCGCTGGATCGCTCGCTCGCCCAGCTGCTGCTGCTCCGGCTCTCGCTCGATCGCTCGCTCGCCCAGCTGCTGCTGCTCCGGCTCTCGCTCGATCGCTCGCTCGCCCAGCTGCTGCTGCTCCGGCTCTCGATCGCTCGCTCGCCCAGCTGCTGCTGCTCCGGCTCTCGCTCGCTCGCTCGCGCTGCTGCTGCTGCTTTCCCGCTCGCTCATGCTGCTGCTCTGCTCCAATTTAGCTACACTTCAGTCGACAGAATCGACTTTTGGGTCAGTCAATTTTCAGGGGGTGGGGGGGCTCGCCGGAGTTAAGGAAGAACCACCAGCAGCGGGGACGGGGGCTCACCGGAGAGGTACCCCACTATCTATCTTAGGGTTCAGGGTAGGGGGCGGGGGCCTATAGGGCTGGCCGGGGCGGCGGCGGACCGGCGGTGGGGAGTTGTTTCGGGGCGGCGAGGCAGCGCTGGGGCCGGCGGTTCGGCCGGTGGTGGCTGGCGGCTCAGGGGGGTGCAGGTTGAAGATGAACTGTAGGCCCTCCCTAAACTACATGTCAAGTGCCTCTCTGCTACCATTGCGTTCAGTTTCGACAGTAACATTCAGATTCCACAGTAAATTTTAGTTTCGACAGTTAAGTTCAGAGTCAACAGTTTTTACCTCATCTGTTGTAGTCAGGTGGTTTTTGGTGATGTAAATTTTACATGTATTTTACATCATCTATTGGAGATGCTATTAGAATCCCACTTGAGATTGACGATGTCTGTCTTGTGCTGCTTCAGCCTTGACGTCTTACGGCTCACCGGGGCTGCTCCAACGACAGAACGATCCATCACAACAGAGCAGTGCCCTGGACGCCGTCTACAGATTCCTCAGATCTTCCTCCACACCTCCGACAGCCACCTCTGCCTCAACTGCTTCGGCGACCAACCCAATGATGCTGAGGTCGACACGGCTACGGCAAAGAGGTTGTATACTTGTTGCATCACTTATTACTATACATTCATGTCGATCCATTAGGGCTATTTTGGTTCAACGGAAAAACATAGCAATAGGGTATTTTCCAATGGCACTCTACTATTCAATTATTCATGCATTTTGTTGAAAGGAATGAAGCAAAACATCCACCTGGACCTACTTTTCAAAATCCTATGCATGAAAACAAGACCAAGTGCATTAGTGGCAGAATAACATTCTAACTGTACACGCTTTCATCTGGTTTCACTTTATTTTGGCCATGTTTCTTTGCATTCCTCTACTCTTCCAATTCCTCTAAACCAAACACTCAAGTTGACAGAAATCATGTGTTTACAAATGCTCTGTTTACCATGTGCATTCCTATCCTATTCCGGTGTTTTTCCTATCCCTGCGTTTTTAGAATCATGCAAGCCAAATGAGCCCTTACAGAATTACTTCAGTTACAGGTAGGTGTCGAAGGGAACTTTGTGTGGTTTGTCCTGCTCCTGCCGCGACGTCGTCCACCTCAACTGAGCTGCTCCATCGATAGAAACATCCACCAAACCAGACATCACGACTCCTAACCGTCTTTCGCCGCCTCAGATCTCCTTCCCTGCCGCCGGCACCCACCGCAACGGCATCACCATCATCGACTCAGCAGATGAACCTGAGGAGTACACGGGTCCACAAGAGAGGTCGCACTCTTTTGTTTCTACTTATGTTATGCATTGCTTACAATTACCTGCTACTTTATCGTCCTGTTCACCTCTTGGACTCCAAGTCAGGTCCAAATTAATGTTCAAACTTGAGTTCTAAATTAGTTATGGGGCACATATCGAGGAAGCAATGAATGGTATCTCTGTCTAATATCTGGTTCACCTAGGGATGCCTATGTTGTTCATCTTGGGTGGGAAACAAATAGTAAAGCAATCATCATCTGTCTTTTTATTAAATTAAAGCAATCATTAGCCTGCTATCATTATTTTTGGATCCATCCACTGGTTGTTACCATCACTCTAAATTTCTGCATGCTCTCCTTACATAATCTCACCATATTTTTTCGTATGCATGTCAGATATTGTACACAGTCATGCTGAACATGTAGAGAAAAAGAGAAGAGTTTTGCGCGGCAATACAATGTCATGCAGACATTGCTCCATGGTGGGTTCAATGGCAAACCCTCCCCACCCCTCTCCAGATTGTAATCCAGAGGAAGATATCTGTTTTGAGGCGGATTCAGACGCCGCTGACCACTCCTATTTACACCCCAAGGTGTTTGCTCTACCTTGGCATGATGATGTTAGTCATATCATGCATATGTTGCCTTGCAGTGCCTACTTTTGACATCATATATGTCATCTGCTTAGTTTAGACATGTTCTGTAATGCCACCTGTTTAGTTTCAATATCATATATGGGAATTCTGCAGTCTCATGTCTTTTAGCCAGCCATAATATACGTGAAATGTGCAATGCCATCCTGTTTAACCAGGCATCATATATTTGAATGATATCTTGCCCATCCTTTTCTTCATTACATTTCCATTTGTCGACAATGTTTGTACATTAAACTACTCTTCGTGTGAATCAGCCATTTGGGTGGGAGATTGAAAAATCTGGAGTGAAAACAAGGCCTTCAGAGCAGACAGTGCTACATGTCAAAGCAGATCTCTTGTTGGGTCCTGATAGCTCCTCAGAGATGGATTCAGAGACACATGACCAGTCCTATTCCCCCACCGAGGTGTATGCTCTAACTTGGCACGGTTATACTGCTCATATCATGCATATGGTGTCTTGCATTGCATAGATTAGACGTCATATACACAATATTCAACACCATGTTCTTAGTTCAGACATCATATCTAATGCCCTCTATTTAGCATATAAATCACATATGTGAATTAAATGATGCGATCCTGATTACTTAGATAACATGTAGGTGAATTATGTCATGCGATCCTGTTTAGTTATTCATCATATCTTTGAATTATGTTATGCTATGCTATCTAGTTTAGATAGACATCATATATGTGAAATTATGTCATGCTATCCATTTTAGTTAAACAATATACATGTCAACTATTTCATGCCCTCTTTTTTCCACACTATCTATTGCATCTGTCTCTCATACAATGTCTGTACATTCAACTATGTTTCCTGTTTATTAGCCATTTGAATTGGAGTGGGTGATGCCAGCATCTAGCGGACTAAAAACACGGTCTTCAAATAAAACAGTGCTACATCTTGGTGGAGATAGCACCCCGGTTGTACATGCACGAGAACCAGCCCTACCACACATAACCCAAACTCTCGCAGATTGTGCCCCTACTGCGATGGACAGAGAACAAGCTTCACCCAATCTAACCCCAACCCCAGCAGATAGTAACCCAGTTCCTGTTGACACAGCACCATCTCCACCACAGAGCTCCCAAACAAGAGCAGTTAGTAAGGCAGCTCCAGTGCCCAAAGGGCCAGTACTACCACGGCGAACCCCAACTCCACCAGTTAGTACGCCTATTCCTGTGGAGGAAGCACAACCAGCTAGTCGTAGTTTAGCATCTATCGCATTTGATGTTGTTAAATCGTATGTGCGTATCTTCCCATCTTGGAAATATTATACTGAAGATGAAGGAAAATGCCAGTTGCAGGTGTTTGTCCACGAGTTATGTGCAAGTAATGTTATTCATGGCAATTACTTTGCTTTGTCCCATACATCCTACCTCCATGATGGTTATAATACAGCAAATTTTCCCATTTTTCTCTATAGAGAAGGACCGATTTGGAAACTCAGGATGAGGTAACCTATGCTAATACCTCTGCTATCTTCAAGAATGCTTCGTGGCGGTATCGGAATTAACTGAAGAAAATGTACTTCACCGGCAAAGAAACTCATCAAATTCCCTTACGTTCTCCTGAGACACATTTACTGGACGATGACTGGGAACGCCTTGTTCTGTACTGGTCCCGAACCAAGAATGTGGTAAGGTCTATGAGCTCATTTTCTATTTTTAAGTACTATATTCTTGCGTCTTACTGTACTCTGTTCATGTAGAACAAGTGCCTAAACCTGAAGAACAACTGTTCTAATTTAAGATTCCATTGCTATCATAGTCAAAAAAGCGCTAGGTGTTAATTGTGCGTTTTGCCACCGCCTTGCGCTTTACTGACCAAAGCGCATGCTTATGCGCAGTTATGCACGGATTGAGCGTAGTTATGCGCAATGCGTTTCGCCAACGCCTAGAGCTTAGGCACGCTTAAGCGCTCGCTTAGGCGCGCTTTTTTAACTATGATTGCTATCGTGCGTACTGCTTTGCTCTTGTATCACTGTATTTACTCATACAAACTTATTTTTTAATTGAAGGATCCAATCGAAACTGCAATGGCACAGCAGGTATGTTCACGCATGTTTCTTTAACAGGCTTGTTCTTATCAATAGCTCCGTTGATTTCAATTTCAATTCTATATATAGTTGACTTCTCATATCATGCACATTACTAGCATCACAATAGAGCCAATAGTTTTGTTGTACATGTAGACCCGTGGTACCCATCTGAAATCTTGTTGTGCCGTGTAGTTTTCCACGCTTTGTATTCTTTCACTCCTGCTTTGTCTTGAACTGATATGATTTGAACCGTGTCTCTATTTTGATTTGGGAAGACAATGCAGTGACCATAGGACATAGATATATGTTTGTTTGATGCTTTTATTATGTACTAGTACTTGGAAATAGAAGACTTGGTAGTTTAATCATGTCCACCTTACTCATGAACTGGTTCACCGAAATGAGTTTCATATACTATACATGCTAAACTGTTATGTGTCTGCTTGTTTCTTCTTTTAGAATGCTGACAGAATATTGGGGAAGAGTGCCTTATTAAGCAATGGTAAAGGAAGTGATGCAGATAAGGTTCAGGATAGTGTCACATCCTTGTTGGTCTCCAACAAAGCTGATAAAACAGCTAAGGAAGACTATCTCAAAGACAGTGAGACAACCCCAAAGTCCTGTCTTGGTTTAGTGTTGGAGTTACTGGCCACTACCGCTTGCACAAGCTATTCAAACTCATTGTCTGAATCAGTTCAGTTTCTTGAGTCTCAACTACAAGCTGAAAGACATCGATCAGCTGTGCTGCGGCAAGAAGCGGAAGGACTGCGGAAGTCCCTGGAGCATTCAGATGCATACTTTCTGGTGCAACAGCAAGCGTTGGAGGATTTTAGCGCCAAACAGGACAAAGCTAATAAGCTTGCTAAGCTTATTGCCAGGATGGTGGATACCACGTTTCTTGAGCTCTTCTGAAGTTGTTTCAGTTATGCTCTTGTTTTGCTGCCGCGTTTATTTGCACTGGTGGCCAATTTTGACGGCCAGTGTATGAAATATGCTGCTTTGTTCCCTATATTTGCACTGGTGGCGAACTTTGATGCCCAGTGGATGTAATATGTGTAATAGCGGTAATTGGCTAGCGTTAATTGCTTGCTTATTTATTTCCTTATTGTCTTGTTTAGTTGTTTGCTTGTAGTCACTGCAGTTCTTTTTCTGTGTTTTTCTAGTGGCCACAATAACCTATTTTTGGAAACTAGGCCAAAATAATCATGGCAACACACGGACTGTTGTAACCATGGGCCTCCTGTGGGCCGTATGATCCATGGGCCTTCTACGGGCCGTAGGATCCATTGGCCTTCTATACGGGCCGTAGGATCCATGGGCCTTCTATGGGCCGTACGATCCATGGGCCTTTTATGGGCCGTAGGATCCGTGGGCCTTCTACGGGGCGTATCATCATTTCGCCAATCATGGGCTGTACTATTCGTGGACAATAACGGGCCGTTTATTGGCCGTATTTGATAACTCTATGAAAACAGCCCAACGGGTTTTTTTCGACATGAAAACGGCCCAACGTATTAACGGGCCACAAACGGGCCGACTGTAACCACGGGCTAAATTTGGCCCACAAGCAGAAAATGACAGTAACGGGCCATAAGTAACCGAATGCTGGAAAGAGCCCAAGAATAAATGGGCCCTGAGAAGGCCGAAAGATATCATGGGCTGGAAACATCCCAACGGAATAATGGGCCGTTAATGGGTATAAAGTGATACACTGTTCATTACGGGCCAGTTTTACCACGAGCCGTTAAGGGGCCGAGGGTTACTAAGGGCGTCATATGGGCTGAAAGACGTCATGGGCCATACATGGGCCGGAAGTTAAAACGGGCTAGAATTATATTGGATGGCCCAGATGACTCTACTGGGCCTAATTCGGATAGGCCGTAAATGGGCCCTGGGATAGCGGGCTGTAAATGGGCTATATGCGAACATGCCGTTAACAGGCTTGCCGTGGGCCGGCTCGCCACCTTTTGACCAAGTCATACGGGCCGGCCTTTTCACACGAATGGGCCTCTGTTGGGCCGTGCCACGTGTCGACGTATGATAGGCGCTTTGGGTCCAATGAGTGGATGACATCTGTCCCAACGGTGAGCCCACACGTGTTTCCTCCAGCCAATGATGATTTTACACGTGGAAAATCCCCATTGGTCGGGGCTGTTAACGGGTTATCGGATCCAAAACCGGACCCGATAGCTTAACGGCGTTCCGTTACGGTGGATGCCACGTGTCGGTCACCCTTGACGAAAGCACTTCTGTGACGCGTGATTTATCGTCATGGAAGTGGACACTTCCGTGATGATAATTTTGATAATGTCATGGAACACTTCTACGACAGCACAGGTATGACTATCTTGATTCTGTCATAAATTTTTCATGGATGTACATGTATGACAGAAAACGTGACCTACTGTGACAAACACGTATCATCACGGAAGTGTATTTTTTTGTAGTGATAGCCTCAAGTAAAGTTACCGATGGACGAAGACAAAACAGGGGATGCCTTCCGGGGCATCCCCAAGCTTAGGATTTTGGTTGTCCTTGAATTTTACCTTGGGGTGCCTTGGGCATCCCCAAGCTTAGGCTCTTGCCACTCCTTGTTCCAAAATCCATCAAATCTTTACCAAAAACTTGAAAACTTCACAACACAAAACTCAACAGAAAATCTCATGAGCTCCGTTAGTATAAGAAAACAAACCACAACTTTAAGGTACTGTAATGAACTCATTATTTATTTATATTGGTGTTAAACCTACTGTATTCCAACTTCTCTATGGTTCATACCCCCCGATACTAGACATAGATTCATAAAAATAAGCAAATAACACACAAAAAACAGAATCTGTCAAAAACAGAACAGTCTGTAGTAATCTGTATCAAACGTATACTTCTGGAACTCCAAAAATTCTGAAATAAATTGGTGGACGTGAGGAATTTATGTATTAATCATCTGCAAAAAGAATAAACCTAAACGCACTCTCCAGTAAAAAATGGCAGCTAATCTCGTGAGCGCTAAAGTTTTTATTTTTTACAGCAAGATCGCAAAGACTTCACCCAAGTCTTCCCAACGGTTCTAATTGGCACAAACACTAATTAAAACCATAAAACCACATCTAAACAGAGTCTATATGAATGATTTATTACTAAACATAAACAAAAAGCAAGGAACAAAAATAAAATTGGGTTGCCTCCCAACAAGCGCTATCGTTTAACGCCCCTAGCTAGGCATAACAAGAATAGATCTAGGTATTGTCATATTTGGTATGCAATCCATAAGTGGCTCTCATAATAGATTCATAAGGTAACTTAATTTTATTCCTAGCAAAGTGTTCCATGCCTTTCCTTAATGGAAATTTTAATCTAATATTTCCTTCTTTCATATCAATAATTGCACCAATCGTTATAAGGAAAGGTCTACCAAGAATAATAGGACATGTAGGATTGCAATCTATATCAAGAACAATAGAATCTACGGGCACATAATTCCTATTCGCAACAATAAGAACATCATTAATCCTTCCCATAGGTTTCTTAATGGTGGAATCCGCAAGATGCAAATTTAAAGAACAATCATCAAATTCATGGAAACCTAGCACATCACACAAAGTTTTTGGAATCGTGGAAACACTAGCACCCAAATCACATAAAGCATAGCATTCATGATTTTTAATCTAAATTTTAATAGTAGGTTCCCACTCATCATAAAGTTTTCTAGGGATAGAAACTTCTAATTCAAGTTTTTCTTCATAAGATTGCATTAAGGCATCAACGATATGTTTAGTAACTTTATTTTGATCATAAGCATGAGGAGAATTTAACACGGATTGCAACAAGGAAATACAATCTATCAAAGAACAATTATCATAATTAAATTCCTTGAAATCCAAAATAGTGGGTTCATTGCTATGTATAGTTTTGACCTCTTCAATCCCACTTTTACAAATTTTTGCATCAAGATCTAAAAACTCCGAATCATTGGGATGCCTTTTAACTAAAGTTGACTCATCTCCAGTCCCATCTTTATCAAGATTCATATTGGACAACAAAGATTTAATGGGAGACACATCAATCACTTTTAGATCTTCATCATTATTATCATGAAAACTAGAAGAAACACGCTTTCACAAAGCAATCCTTTTTAGCATGCATCCTAGCGGTTCTTTCTTTGCACTCATCAATGGAAATTCTCATGGCTTTGAGAGACTCATTGATATCATGCTTAGGTGGAATAGATCTAAGTTTCAAAGAATCAACATCAAGAGAAATTCTATCCACGTTCCTAGCCAACTCATCAATCTTAGGCAATTTTTCTTCAAGCAAAGCATTGAAATTCTTTTGTGAAATCATAAATTCTTTAACATTAGTCTCGAAATCAGAGGGAATCTTATTAAAATTTCCATAAGAGTTGTTGTTGGAATTACCATAATTATTAGAGGAATTACTAGGGAACGGCCTAGAATTAAAGTTTCCTCTATACGCGTTGTTACCAAAATTGTTCCTACCAACAAACTTCACATCCATAGATTCATTATTATTCTCAATAAAAGTGGACAAAGGCATATCATTAGGATCGGAAGAAACACTCTTATTAGCAAACAACTTCATAAGTTCATCCATCTTTCCACTCAAAACATTAATCTCTTCTATCGCATGAACCTTTTTACTAGTAGATCTTTCGGTGTGCCATTGAGAATAATTAACCATAATATTATCTAGGAGTTTAGTAGCTTCTCCTAAAGTGATTTCCCCCGCGGCCGAATCTAAAAGATTTCTAGAAGCAAAATTCAATCCAGCATAATTTTTTTGTATAATCATCCATAAATTCAAACCATGTGTAGGGCAATTACGTATCATTAATTTCATCCTCTCCCAAGCTTGTGCAACATGCTCATGATCAAGTTGCTTAAAATTCATAATATCGTTTCTAAGAGAGATGATCTTAGCGGGAGGAAAATACTTAGAGATAAAAGCATCTTTGCACTTATTCCACGAATCAATACTATTTTTAGGCAAAGAAGAGAACCAAGTTTTAGCACGATCTCTAAGCGAAAACGGAAATAGCTTCTATTTAACAATATCATTATCCACATCTTTCTTGTTTTGCATATCACACAAATCAACAAAGTTGTTTAGATGGGTAGCGGCATCTTCACTAGGAAGGCCAGAAAATTGATCTTTCATGACAAGATTCAACAAAGCATCATTGATTTCACAAGATTCAGCATCGGTAATAGGAGCAATTGGAGTGCTAATAAAATCATTGTTGTTGGTATTGGAAAAGGCACACAATTTAGTATTATCTTGAGCCATCGTGACAAACAATCAATCCAACACACAAGCACAGAAGAAGCAAGCGAAAAGAGACGAACGGAAAAAGAGGGCAAATAAAATGGCAAGGGTGAAGTGGGGGAGAGGAAAACGAGAGGCAAATGTCAAATAACGTAATGCGAGGGATAAGAGTTTGTGATGGGTACTTGGTATGTCTTGACTTGTGCGTAGATCTCCCCGGCAACAACGCCAAAAATCCTTCTTGCTACCTCTTGAGCATGTGTTGGTTTTCCCTTGAAGAGGAAAGGGTGGTGTAGCAAAGTAGTGTAAGTATTTCCCTCAGTTTTTGAGAACCAAGGTATCAATCTAGTAGGAGACTACACGCAAATCACTTAGTACCTGCACAAACAATCAAGAACCTTGCAACCAACGCGATAAAGGGGTTGTCAATCCCTTCACGACCACCTACAAAAGTGAGATCTGATAAAGATAATAAGATAAATATTTTTGGTATTTTTGTTGAATAGATTCGAAAGTAAAGATTGCAAAATAAATAGTAAACTAGAATTATAGATCGAAAACTTATATGATGTAAAGTAGACCCGAGGGCCATAGGTTTCACTAGTGGCTTCTCTCAAGATAGCATATATTATGGTGGGTGAACAAATTACTGCCGAGCAATTGATAGAAAAGCGCATAGTTAGGAGAATATCTAGGCATGATCATGAACATAGGCATCACGTCCGTGTCAAGTAGACTGAAACGATTCTGCATCTACTACTATTACTCCCCACATCGACCGCTATCCAGCATGCATCTAGAGTATTAAGTTCATAAGAACAGAGTAACGCATTAGGCAAGATGACATGATGTAGAGGGATAAACTCAAGCAATATGATATAAACCACATCTTTTTATCCTCGATGGTAACAATACAATACGTGTCGTTTCCCTTTCTGTCACTGGGATCGAGCACAGCAAGATTGAACCCAAAGCTAAGCACTTTCCCATTGCAAGAAAGATCAATCTAGTAGGCCAAACCAAACTGATAATTCGAAGAGACTTGCAAAGATATTAAATCATGCATATAAGAATTCAGAGAAGAATAAAATATTGTTCATAGATAATCTTGATCATAAACCCACAATTCATTGGATCTCGAGAAACACACCGCAAAAAGAATTACATCGAATAGATCTCCAAGAAGATCGAGGAGAACTTTGTATTGAGATCCAAAGAGAGAGAAGAAGCCATCTAGCTAATAACTATGGACCCGAAGGTCTGTGGTAAACTACTCACACATCATCGGAGAGGCTATGGTGTTGATGTAGAAGCCCTCTGTGATCAAATCCCCCTCCGGCGGAGCGTCGGAAAAGGCCCCAAGATGGGATCTCATGGGTACAGAAGGTTGCGGCGGTGGAAAAGTGGTTTCGTGGCCACCCTGGATGATTTCAGGGTATAAGAGTATATATATAGGCGAAGGAAGTAGGTCGGTGGAGCTGCGAGGGGCCCACGAGGGTGGGGTGAGGGAGTCCTAGACTAAGGGGTCCTCGGGCGTCCGGCCTGTTGGACATGGGCCGGACTGATGGGCTGTGAAGATACAAGACCGAAGACTCTCTCCTGTGTCTGGATAGGACTCTCCTTGGCGTGGAAGGCAAGCTTGGCGACCGCATATGAAGATTCCTTTCTCTGTAACCGACTTTGTACAACCCTAGTCCCCTCCGGTGTCTATATAAACCGGAGGGCTTAGTCAGGAAAGCAACCATAGTCATGCAGGCTAGACTTCTAGGGTTTTAGCCATTACGATCTCGTGGTAGATCAACTCTTGTAATACTCATATTCATCAAGATCAATCAAGCAGGAAGTAGGGTATTACCTCCATAGAGAGGGCCCGAACCTGGGTAAACATTGTGTCCCCTGTCTCCTGTTACCATCGACCTTAGACGCACAGTTCGGGACCCCCTACCCGAGATCCGCCAGTTTTGACACCGACATTGGTGCTTTCATTGAGAGTTCCACTGTGCCGTCCCTAAAAGGTTCGATGGCTCCTTCAATCGTCAACAATGATACTGTCCAAGGGGAAACCTTCCTCCCCGGAACAGATCTTCGTGTTCGACGGCTTCGCACTGCGGGCCAACTCGCTTGGTCATCTGGAGCAGATCGACAGCTACGCCCCTGGCCATCAGGTCAGATTCGGGAGCTTGAACTATGTCACAGATATCCGTGGAGACTTGATCTTCGACGGCTTTGACACCACGACAGCCGCTCCCTGTCCCTATGATGAACATGACTTAAATCTGTCATCGGTCCGTACCCAGGAAATTGCACCCGTAACTACTTCGGCCTTGGATCCGAAGCAGATCGCGACATCCGAAGACGGGAAGCTCAACCCCGCCACGGAAGCCGCAGACTCCACGGCGTTGGAGCCGCACACGGATCTAATCTGGGATGATATCTGTGTCTCCGGAACCTCGGACTCGCTTCCAACCACAAGTTCCGAACCATGTGAGACCGCGCATGTCGAGCTGGATCAGTCATCGATCGTCGATTTCAGCGCCGCGGACATCTTCCGGCACTCGCCTTTAGGCGACGTGTTAAACTCATTAAAAAAATTGTCCTTAGCGGGGGACTCATAGCCGAACTATATCCGGTTCAAACTGGAGGCTGAGGACGGGGAATTCCGCTTCCCACCCGCCACCCACTACATAGCCACTGTCGAGGATTTAACCGACATGCTCGATTACGGCTCTGAAGACATCGACGGTATGGACGACTATGTAGATGAGGAGCATGGCCAAAACCCGCCGTTTACCTGACGCTGGACGGCCACTTCTTCGTACGACGTATACATGGTGGATACACCCAAAGAGAATAACGCGAGGACAAGGAAAAGCCAGTTGAGGACGAGCCTCCCAAGACACAACCAAAGCGCCAACGTCAGCGGCGCCGCTCTAAATTCTGCCGCAGCAAGGACGGCAGCACCGGCACAGGAGACGATCACACTTCGGATGGTGCCGAATACAGAGAAGATCCCGACGAACAAATGGCCGAACAAGACGATCGGGAAGATGGGCAAGTCAGCCCTAATGAATAGGCCACAAACGACGACTCGAAGGGCAGCACTTATCTTCCACCCTCCGAGGATGAGGCGAGCCTTGGCAACGAGGATTTTATCATGCCTGAGGAACCTCTCGAGCAAGAGCGCTTTAAACGCCAGCTAATAGCCACTGCGAGGAGCCTGAAAAAGAAGCAGCAGCAGCTTCAAGCTGATCAAGATCTGCTCAACGATAGATGGACTGATGTCCTGGCAGCCGAAGAATACGGCCTTAAGCACCCAGCCAGAAGTTACCCGAAGCGCAAATTGTTACCTCAGTTCGATGATGAGGCGCCGGAGCCCGTACCATCATCGCGCAATGCGGCTGACCGACCACCACGCGGTCGGGATAAAGCGGCAACTCAAGCCGAACCCCAGGCCGCCCCACCTCGCTGTAAAGACAGGGACAAAACAGCTCAGGGTTACACATATGACCTTCAGCAGGACCTGGATAGTAGAGCAGGACACACAAGATCGATCTATGGATTGTGGGGACGTGCCTTGACATGCGACGACGGCTACCTATTCGGACGTGACAAACCTAGTCACGCCCGAGCCGAAAACCGCAGACGGACTCCATCGGAGCTACGTCGCGATGCGGCCCGATATAGAGGCGCCGGACACCCTCTCTGCTTCACTGACGAAGTAATGGATCATGAATTCCCAGAAGGGTTTAGATCCGTAAACATTGAATCAGACGATGGAACAACCGATCCCGCGGTATGGATCGAGGATTTTATTCTCCACATCCACATGGCCCGTGGAGATGATCTTCACGCCATCAAATACCTCCCACTAGAATTTAAAGGGCCAGCTCAGCACAGGCTAAACAGTCTGCCTGAAAATTCTATTGGCAGTTAGGAGGACTTGGAAGAAGCCTTCCTTGACAACTTCCAAGGTACATATGTCCGGCCACCAGACGACGATGACTTAAGTCACATAGTTCAACTGCCTGGAGAATCAGCCTGGAAATTCTGGACTAGGTTTCTAACAAAAAAGAACCAAATCGTCGGCTGTCCGGATGCCGAAGCCCTAGCGGCCTTTAAACATAGCATCTGTGACGAATGGATCGCCCGCCACCTCGGCCAGGAAAAGCCTAAGTCCATGGCAGCCCTCACGGCACTCATGACCCGCTTTTGTGCGGGTGAGGATAGCTGGCTTGCCCGTAGCAAAAACACAGAAAGCAAAACGGGCATCCCCGAGGGCAAAAATAGCAACGGCAAGCTCCGACATAGCAGACACAAACGCCGAAGCAATGGTGACAACACCGATGACACGACAGTCAACACCGGATTCAGTGGCTCCAAGTACGGTCAGCGGAAGAAGCCATATAAAAGAAACAATCAGGGACCATCCAGCCTGGACCGCATACTCGACCGTCCATGCCAGACCCATGGCACCCCAGACAAACAGCCAATCATACCAACAGAGATTGTTCGGTTTTTAAACAGGCCGACAAGTTAAATGCCGAAAACAAAGAAAAGGGATCGCAAAGCGAGGACGATGATGAGGAGCCCCGGCATCCGAACACAGGGGGACAAAAGAAGTCCCCCCCCCAGGTCAAAATGGTGAACATTATATATGCTACACACATCCCCAAGAGGGAGCGCAAGCGCGCGCTCAGGGACGTCTATGCGATAGAGCCAGTCGCCCCAAAATTTAATCCATGGTCATCATGCCCGATCACTTTTGATCGACGGGATCATCCAACCAGTATCCGTCATGGCGGTTCAGG
The DNA here is from genome assembly GCF_002575655.3 of Aegilops tauschii subsp. strangulata. NCBI lineage: Eukaryota > Viridiplantae > Streptophyta > Magnoliopsida > Poales > Poaceae > Aegilops > Aegilops tauschii. The sequence continues at coordinate 346,115,808 of NC_053035.3, read as the reverse complement.
CGCATTGGTCCTTGACCCAATAATTGACGGATTCCACCTGACGCGAGTCCTTATGGACGGCAGAAGCAGCCTGAACCTGCTCTATCAGGATACAGTGCGCAAAATGGGCATTAACCCATCATGGATCAAGCCCACAAAGACTACCTTTAAAGGGGTCATACTAGGTGTAGAGGCCCGTTGTACGGGCTCAATTACCCTAGAGGTTGTCTTCGGATCTCCGGACAACTTCCGAAGCGAAGAGCTAATCTTCGATATTGTCCCTTTTCGCAGCGGCTATCACGCACTGCTCGGACGAACCGCATTCGCTCGATTCAATGCGGTCCCTCATTATGCTTACCTCAAGCTCAAGATGCCCGGACCACGCGATGTCATAACAGTTAATGGAAACACGGAACGCTCCCTTCATACTTAGGAGCACACCGCTGCCTTAGCAACAGATGTACAGAGCGGCCTTTTCAAGCAAGGCCTTAATTCGGCGGCCGAGCCCCCGGACACTATCAAGAGGGTCCGGACTACTCTTCAGCCGGATAACTCGGCTCGTCAAGAGCTCGACTAGCAATTTGGCCTCCGTCCCAGTCCCAATGAAGTGGCGGCATTCGCACCGCGCGTAGATAACTACACACTCAAAATACCATGGGCACAGACGGAGGCATAACTAGCTGGTGATCCACAGTGTGGCTTGACCGCTCCCAGACACATATACTTTCACTATTCCTTTTCTGCTTTTCAGGTTTCTTCTCCAGAGGCCTTCCCTGACGACTTGATCGCGTGTCCTTTCAAAGGACAAATACACCAAGCCAGCAGTCAGCTTGGACGTAGAGAGGAATTTCTAAGTGGTTTCTTTAACGACCACTCTACCTATTTCCAGGGTCCCACGCGCAGCTCTCCCTTGGTCATGGCATGTCAAATAGCTCGTTGCTTATCGCACTACCTGTATCAATGCGCTTTGACGTATTAATTAAATCATAATAAAAACAATTTGCGGCCCAAATTTTAGGGCCCTTGCTTATTGCTTTTGCTCCTTTTATGTTTTCCTTTTTTATTATTAATAAGCTTATCAGATAAAACCCATACACTGTGGTACGTTTCAATTTGCCAGGGGCTTCATAGTGCCCCACACCATGGCAACAAAGTCTGAACACTTTTTACAGTAAAGTTCGGCACCCCGAATTTAGCACTATATGCATTGGCTCCGAATCATGTCTTTGGTCAATAGTTCGGTTGCCCGGCTCCTGTGCTTGCTACCTTACGTTCTGCTACATCGGCTAAGGTAGTAAAGGGAGCACTACTGCGATTGTGCCCTGGTTTACCCGAAGGAGCACCTCAGTAGAGAAAGCCGAAAAACTGACTGTCATGATGCGGCGAGAGCCGGTCAGCTCTTCGGAGGTCTCAAATCGTTAGAGATTTTTTCCGCATTACGCGAAGGATCGGTACTTACCCGATCAGGTGCTCATAGCATTCTAGTTCGGATACTAGGGGCTGCGCCCACATTCTTATTGTCAAACTCCTATGGCTAAGTGAGAGTGCTAAAGCTGCATAGTCTGATTGCCTGGTTTGTTGCGCTAAACACCTCCTTCAAGGACCAAACAATTGGATCAAGTGTGTTTAGATTCCATCCCGAACACCCCCGTACTATCTACGTGGGGGCAGAAGCCGACGACTGGCCAACTCTCAGATTTCATACTAAACGGCCGCACGGGAGGTAAATTTTTTTAGAACATGACAAAAATTATATTACATAACCACTTTGTTTTATCATACAAGGCACAGACAACTTGAATATATTCATTCAAAGATAATGTCTTGCGAACACTACGTCGCTACAAGGCGAGACCCCTCCAGGACGTCTCCAAAATACCGCTCCGGTGTGCGGTGCTCCTTGCCCGCGAGCGGCCCCTCGGTCACAAGCTTGGCGTCCATCTTCGCCCACCACGCCTTGACTCGTGCGAAGGCCATCAGCGCTCCCACGATGCAGACCGATCACTTGATGACGTCCAGCCGAGGGCAGGCATTCACCAGCCGCTTCACGAGGCCGAAGTAACTGCTGGGTATAGCTTCGGCAGGCCACAGCCGGATTATTAAATCCTTCATGGCTAGTTCGGCCACCCTATGTAGCTCGACCAGCTGTTTCAGCTGATCGGTGAAGGGCATGGATGTTCTAGCGCAAGGTATTGCAACCAGAACAGCTTCTCTATTGAGCTCCCCTCTTCGGCTCGGAAGAACTCCGCAGCGTCTGACACACTGCACGGGAGGTCCGCAAATGCCCCTGGAGAACTCCGAATCTGGGTTAGTAAGACATACTTCTTCATCACATACTTGCTTTGCATACTAAATGCCTTACCCGCCGCGATCTTCCTGGCCTCCTGGATCTCCTGGAGGGTGCCCTGGGCCTCAACCCGGGCTCTTCAGCGCTTTGGCGAGCCTTGGCGAGTTCGGCCTCTCGAGCCGACACATCGCACTCCAAGGCCTCGCTTTTCTTCACCGCATCCTGGAGCTCTTGCTGGACCTCGTTGACCCGGGCCTTGAGCTTCTTACGGGCGGCCTGCTCCTTGACAACCTTCCCCTCGGCTTCGGCCAGGGCCTTTTTAAGGGCCTCGACCTCGGTCGTCGCCCCTACACATATCATGACACTACGTTCAATACACATCACTTATTATTTCCTAATACACAGCGAGTCATTACATACCTTGCTGGTCTTCCAGCTGCTTCCTCGCTTGGCCGAGCTCCTCCTCGCCCGCCCCAGTCTCCGCTTTAGTTCGGAGACTTCGGCAGTATGTGAGGTCGTGGCCAATAGTGACGCCTGCTTATTCATAAAAGACATATTCAGTTAATCTCCTACAATAATGGATTGATCCCTTGTCCGACCTTCCTTTTCTATATGGGGATTTTCTCTTTTTGCATCGCTTACCTCAAAACTTGTCAGCAGGCTGCCGCAGGCTTCGGTTAATCCGCGCTTGGCATACTGAACCCTCTCAATCACCGTACCCATAAGGATACGGTGCTCATCCGCAATGGAAGCGCCTCGTAGCGCTTCCAGCAAATTATCCGACGCCGTTGGATGGATAGGGGTCACCGGCGGAATGGGCATACCCCCTTCTTTCGAAGGAGGTTGCACACCGGATTCCAGAGCCGTAGTGGTCTCCGGAATCGTATTCGGCTGAGGGCCGAACCGAATACGGCCCTCATCGCCAGTCTCCATGGGGATTTTCTCCCCCTGGTGTCCGGCGACGGAGGTTTTGCCATGTGGCGCCTCCTGAACCTCTCCCCGGCCTGGGAAAGTCCTTCGGGACAGCACCTCGGCGTCGCCCTTGGCCTTGGGAGAGTGAGCGGCCGGCGGTGACTCACTGGCCATCGCCTTTGAATCCAACGAACCCCTTGATGAGGATCGCTGGGAGCTGTTGTCGGCGTTCTGGGAACGGGGGTCCACAGACTTGCCTGCCTGCAGCCCACGGTGTGGCTCCACTCGAGGCCCAGTACGGCCCGTCTTCACCAGCAAACACTCAAGACCCTCGCAAGGGACCAAGCCTCGCGAGGCGGACGACACAAGACCTCCTCGGGAGTGGCCTCACCAGGCTGGCTCACGAGGGGCGGAGAGATCAAGGCAAGACAAACCTCGTGAGGTTCCAATTACGTAAGCCACGACGACCAAGCCCAGGTAGGCGCCAGGCGGGCACCAGGCGGGCGCCAGCGCGCACAGTGTCCTTACTTCCTATTTAGTGCTAAGGAGGCAAGCGCAGGCGAGAAGTACCGAGGCATCAGGCAAAGGTTTCCATATCGGTGCAACGAGACGAAGACCAGCAGGACGGTAGGACGGAGGTCACCGTGGAGCCCAAGACGGCGTCACCACCAGAGCATTTGGCAGGCGAAGACCACCTTTAGTCAGGATAGCTTGTACTAGCTGTCCCCCTTCAAACTGGCCGTTGTGACATCCCTTCCGGCTCAATATTTGGGGAGAGGACCAGGGCCTCTATAAATAGTAATAGCCACCACCATAGGAGGCAACGGATTAAGATCATCCTCACACCATCAAGCACAAGAACACCTCTCCTCAGGAGGCCGTTCTTCCCCTTGTACTGTTCATCCTCAGCCCGAGAGGCAATCGACCACACCACACTAGAGTAGGGTATTACACCACAACGGTGGCCCGAACCAGTATAAATCTCGTGTCTCTTGTGTTGCGAGTTCGTCGAGCTAGGCTTTGAGATCGCAGTGAGGTTGAGGGCGTGATTAGGTAGGGGGAATCTTCGTGCGCACCCAAGTGTTCGAACCTCAAGGGTTTTGCCGGAACCCGAAATCCGACATTTGGCGTGCCAGGTAGGGGTGCGCTGAAGCTTTCCTCCCGTCGATCCACATCCTGTCGCTTCGTCGTCTCCATGGCGGACGCTCGCCGAGCTCGCGCTGAGCGCCGGGCCGCCCTCGCCACCCGCGTCGTTCAGACGGCTCCCGTCGGCGGGCCTCCCCGTCGCCTGCCGACAACGCCGTCACCGACCCGGCGGGGAACGAGCAGCAAGCGTCCTCGCTACACCCCTCGGTGCGGCGAGACGGCCGCACCGCCACTCCATCACTGACGCCGGCCGGCTCGTCGTCTCACGCTCGTCGCGCTCACACGGACGCGCAGGCCGCGTTGCTCATGGCACGCGAGCTCCTGCGCTACCGCCCCGTCGACGACCTCGACGAGGACTGGCTGGACCGCATCGCCGAGCTCGTCAGTGTCGTAGGGGGCTCCCCTGCGCCTTCCCTCTCGTTGCCTCGTCCTCCGCCAGCTGCGGGCGACGTGGCTCTTGGAGCGCCACCTCCACCACCTCAGCACCAAGACGACGTCCTGGCGCCAAGGCTTGCGGCCCCCCGGCGCGACCCGCCGTGTCGGGCGCCCGCGCACGAAGAAGGAAGCTGCCAGGAAGTTCCTCGTTCGCGGGAAAACGGTCCCGCGCTCCCAGCACCACTACGACAAGGCCGTGCGCCGCCTGCGGTGGCGGTGCGCGGACATCAAGGGCAAGCTCCGCATCAACAAAGGGTCCCGGTGGCCACCGCGGGCTGCCGCGCCTTCACTCATGTGTTGCGTAGCGTCGCATGGCCAGGCAAGTTCAAGCCAGACCTGCCTCCACGCTACGACGGCACCCCCGACCCTGCGGAGTTCCTGCAGCTCTACGAGCTAAGCATCGAGGCGGCCAACGGCGACGAAAAAGTCATGGTGAACTGGTTTCCCATGGCTCTCAAGGATGGTGCCCGCTCATGCCTCCTGAACCTGCCTCCAGGCTCCATCTCCTCCTGGGACGAGATGCGCGACCGCTTCGTCGCCAACTTCCAGGGCACTCGCGACCGCCCTCCGGCCGCGGGTGACCTGCGTTGTGTCAAGTAGCAGCCAGGAGAGACCCTCCAGAAGTACATCCAGCGCTTCAACAACGTTCGCCTCAAGATCCCCAAGGTGACGGACGAGGCCATCATCTCTACGTTTTCCGATGGCGTCCGCGACGTCAAGATGAAGGAGGAGCTCGCCATCCACGAGGAGCTGTGCACGTCCTTGGAGTTGTTCAACCTGGCGACCAAGTGCGCAAGGGCCGAGGAAGGGCGCCTTTCCCTCCTTGAGCTCCCAGCTGCCGACCTGGAGGAGAAGAAGGCCAAGGCCAAGGACGTGAAGCGCAAGGGAGCGGCCGTACTCGCGGCGGAGCCGGACACGAAGCGCGGCCGCGACCAGCCCGAGTCATCCAAGAGCAGCCGGCCGTTCTGCACCTTCCACAACGTTCACAACCACAACACCAATGACTGTCAAGAGCTCAGGGCCATTCGAGATGGATGCCTCGATCGACGCCCCGAGTGCAACGACCGGGGCTACGGCCGAGGGGGAGGACGTGGCAGAGGACGCTGGGATGACCGTGGCCCTCGCCAGGAGTGGCGTGACCGGCCTCGGGAGGACTGCTGGCAAGACCAGCCTCGTGAGGGCGCCTGGAGGGATCAGCCTCACGAGGACCGTCCTCAGGGTAACGCTGGTCTTCCTCCGCTGCCACCACCACCAAGAAGGAACGACGACCACCATCAGGACGAGGGAGCTGGGGGCTTCCAAGAGCCGAGGGCTATCGCCTACATCCTGGGCGGAGCTCAAGCCCCAGCCTCTCAGCGAATCTTCAAGCAGTTTGCTCGCGAGGTGAACGCAGTCCTCCCCAGGCTCGAGGACACACGCCCGCTCAGGTGGTCCAAGTGCGCCATCACCTTCAGTTCTGCAGATCAGCTCAAGTGTGCGGCCACCGCTGGCGCTCTCCCGATGCTTTGCTCACCTGTCATCAGCAACGTGCAAGTTACCAAGACACTCATCGACGGCGGCGCAGGGCTCAATGTCCTGTCCGTCGAGACATTCGACAGCCTTCAAGTGCCCTATGATCAGCTTCAGCCTACCAAGCCCTTCTCAGGAGTGACCGATGGTTCCACCACACCAATAGGGTAGGTCCGCCTCCCTGTCACCTTTGGACAGCGCGACAACTACCGCACCGAGCTCATCGACTTCGACGTCGCCCACATCCGCCTGCCATACAACGCCATCCTCGGGTACCCAGCCCTGGCTAAGTTCATGGCCGTGATGCACCACGGCTACAACGTCCTCAAGACGCCAGGAAGCAGCGAGATCATCACAGTCCCCTGCCAAGAAAGAGATGCGGTGTGCTCCCTCGAGTGCGCCTTCCAAGCAGCGTCAATCAAAGACCCCGACAACAATGCAGCACAGTACCCTCCTGAGGTCGTCCCCAAGAAGAAGAAGAAGCAACTCCGCACAGGGCCTCAGGAGAGCGGCACCGCAAGTGGAGCCTCGTCAGGATCAGCGCCCGCGCCTGGGGCGCCTCCCTCCCTCGCATAGGAAGGCGCGCCCGGCACCCTCCTTGGGCAGGGCCCGGTGGCTCTCTTCTGGAGGGCCTCAGACCTTGCCAACATCACGAGGGAGGCGCTCGGGCACCACGTTGAGGCGTGGTTCGCAGCACGTTTCCCTCAGAAGGACACCGGGTGAGGAGCACCCAGCGCTTAGGAGTTCATTGCCAAGACCACACAGGAACTGGAGGATGCAAGAGCCATGCGCGGCGACCGCCGCTCACCTGGCGCAGCTCCCCATCCAGGTGAGGATGGCGGGTTGCGCGTCTGTGTCGACATCCCAGGGCTCAACAAGGCCGCATCTCAGGAGCTTTTCTGGCCTTCACGCGTGGGCCGCTGCGAGGGCCCGCCTCACAGCTACGTTCGCATGCCTTTTGGCCTGCCGAGCGTGGCGTCCGCCTTCCAGCGCAACCTGCAGAGCATCCTGGCGGCTCAGGAGGCCAGGCACCACGATGTCCTGGCGGAGATGGAAACAGTCCTCAAAGAACCGCCTGAGCCCCCAGAGCCTCGCGAGGCTCAGGGCCCCGGTGGCTCGTGAGGAGCAACCCCTTAATCACGCATCTTTAGCTGCCCCAACATTCCTTCAACAACAGAACCAGGTGACATCTTCTAAGTTTATTTAGCTGGGAGCGCCCCTCGGGCTGCATCATTCCCAGGCCGCGTGGGTTCGTCCATGTGGCATGTATCCCTTTACATCTTTTAGCTTACTTTGCTGGGGGGTGCCCCTCGGGCTACATCATCCCCAAGCCGCTCGGGTCCAGCCCAGTGGCATGTATCGTTCTTGCATTAGTCTGAGCTGGTTTGCTTCTCATGCATAATCTATCTATGGTTATCACCTGCTTGTCTGTCACCCACCATGGGAGCCGCGTGCCAGTCGTCTTTCTTCAGGACCCGTCACGTGAGAAGGTTAGGCACGGCATTTGTGCTCGGGCCCGTCCCTACAGCGTCGATAAATCCAATGGCTGAGCTCTGTCTGGCGGGCCGGCCCCGTTCACGTCACCTCCTGGGGTCGTTGGTGCTTGGCCTTCTCACGCGATAACCTCAGGAGAGTCGCTCGGCGCAGGTTGTCTAACCATCTCGCAGGACCACCACAACCACCAAGAATCAAGACCATGTGCAACCCGCCTTGAGGTAGGGCATCTTGAGTCCCGCGCTGGCTCACGAGTGCCCAGACACACCTCGTCTAGCCCTGCTGTGCAAGCCACGTGTCAGAGCAGGGCTGTACACGCCCCGGGGGCTCTCCGCAGTAGGGAGTCCCCTCCCACGTACCAATGGAAGCACCATGCTCCGCGCTGGCCATCGACACTGCCGAGGAGTGGCTATGCCCGTGCAAGTGCGGAAGCGCCATGCTCCACGCTGGTGATAAACAACTGAGGGCGGCCTCGCGGCCGTATCAACCTCAGGGAGCCCTTGAGCTCAGTGTCTGGCTTCATCGTAACACCTCCCCTCGGCAGAGTCACGCGAGGGGGCTGGGCACGGGGGCTGCTCTCGGGCCACGCCCAAGCGTACGCCACCTAGCCAGGTCCCCCGGACCTGGTCGTCGCGCGCCCCTCCCGAGCCGAGCCTCGGCGAGGGAAAAGGTATGAAGGTCGTTTGAGCGTCAAGGGGGACTCTTGAGCATCGTGACTCAAGAGCCTAACTGGTCACGTAGCCCCTCACTTCTTGGTCTCGTCTCGATCTCTAGACGACCCAACGGCAGTTGAGGTATGCGCAGGGCCGGGCCCTGCCAACGTAGAACACTAGACCTACCCTTGCATCTCCTATCCATAAGTTGTTTGCGCGTCAAGGGGGACTCCTGAGCATCGCGACACAGGAGCCTAACTGGCCACGTAGCCCCTCACTCCTTGGACTTGTCCTGGTGATCCGGACGACCCAACGGCGGCTGAGGTATGCGCGGGGTCGGGCTCTGCCGACGTAGAACGTAAAGAAAATGGGAAGGAAAACGCAAAATCTCAAGCAAATATTACAAGACATATTGTTCTCACAAATACCAAACGCAAGTTTAAATGCCTCCACGAGGCATGATGCATGATGCAGGAGTAAAACAGGAAATCAGCCGTGAGCAAGTCATCCCTAGACGTCGCCGTCGCCCGCAAGTGGTGCTCCCTCCTTGGTGGCGTCGCCTTTGCCTGTACCACCAGCCGGAGCTGCAGGATCGGTAGCATCGCCGGTCGAAGGTGCGGAACTTCTTCAGCAGGGCCTCCACCTGACCCTTCACGGCTGCGGCAGCAGCTGTGCAGTGCTCGTCGTCCACAGGCTCCAGCAGCTCGTCAAGGCGGGCGGCGGGATCGCGAAGATGGAGGTGGCTGAAGACGCACATCAGCGCAGCTGAGGAAAGGATGCGAGCCTCTTCCTCTACCATGGGGCCGATGCCGCTCACCACTTCCTCAAGCGCCTCGACCAAGTAGGGAAGCAGCTGGGCGGGGCCGTCCTCATCGATGGTCAGCGGCTTCTCCAAGCCCTTCTCATAGAGCGTCTTCAGTGCCACGCAAGACCTCTCCTCCAGGAGCGTGAAGGCCGCGCGGTCCTCGGCCAAAACTTTCGCCTTGGCGCCAAGTTCGGCCTTCTCCGCCTCCACCTTTCGCTCCAGCTCCTCCAGCCGGCCGCGCTCAGCGGCCCGCGCCTTCGCCGACTGCTCCAACTCGGCGGCGCGACCCTTGACGGCGTCCTCCTAGGCCTTCATCTTCTCCCCCTCTGCCTTGCGGCTACGGGCTTCTTCTGCACGCTCGTTGTGCAGGGTCTTCAGCTCGGTCTCCAGCGCCCGGCAGCGATCCTGGGCAGCCTCGATGTCCTTCAGCGCCGCCTCGCAAGCAGCCGCTGCTTGGGCGGCGGCTTGCTTCTCCTTCTCGGAGGTCGCCGTGGCCTGGCTCAGCGCCGCCCGAACGGACACGTCAGAATGGAGCCAGCCAGAGACCTGCTCCAGGCGCCCGGCCACCAGGAGGGGGTCGGCGCCCTGAAGATCTTCTCGCACTCCGGTCATCTCAGAAAGAGCGCGCTCCAAGACGTCATGGGAGGCGGAAGGACCTGGAATTAGCAGTGCAGCAGGAGGAGGAGGAGAAGGTATCGTCACCATAGCCTGGGAGACTGGGGGCTCCTGAGCCTTGGAGACTTCAGCAGCCGAGCCGAACACCGGTGCCTCCGGAGCCAGCGGGGCCACGGGGGCTGACTCCTCCTGAGGATTCTCCCCCAGGCCTCGTGAGGACGACCTGGCCGGCGAGACATGAGCGCCAATGCTGCCCTTCTCCACGGAGGGAGACGCAGCCGGAGTAGGCAGGTTGGTACTGAGCGGCACCACCGCCTCCTCCTTCCTCTTCTTCGTCGCAGGCGTCGGCCTAATCGCGCAGCGGAGAAAGCGTCAAGGTCAAGCAGCAGAAGCAAGAATGAAACAAGGCAAGATCACTTACTGGTCCACCACGGTGTAGTCCACCCTCCTCTTGCTAAGCTTGAAGCCCAAGAGCCTCCCAGCCCGGGGCGCGGGCGCACGGGCCCCAGGGGCAAACGAAGGGGCAGCAGACGGACCAGAAGCAGCCCCAGGCAGCGTCAGAACAGGGGCGTCATCTTGGGAAACCAACGCCGACCTGCCCCTCGTCGGGATCACGGGCGGCTCCCCCCTTCGGAGGTCGTCGGTCTCATCGTCGTCGTCAGGCATGGTGCGGAGGAGGTTAGCTTGCGCAAGGGGGAGGTCTCCCCCATCCCCTCGGGGGTCGCCTCTGAGTCGCGCTCCTCGTCCTCTTCCTCCTCCTCCTTGCGAGAGTCGTCAGAAGACACCTCCACCGGAACGATCACAACCGAGACCGCAGAAGGTGCTGGCGGCACCAGCCCGCGCCCATCAAAGGTTGGCCTGGCGGCCATGACCTCCGCCCCGTCCTTGTGGCGGAACAAGGGAACGAAGGCGCTCGGCGGGTATTCCTGGTCGTCCCCAGCCAGAAGGCGGAGAGCCGCAGCCACCTCTTCGTCAGGCAAGGCTTCCGGGCTCAGGCGAACCTTGTCTTCTTCGCCCCCAATCCTCCACAAGGGGCGTGTACGCGCCTGGAGTGGGGCCACGCGCAACAGCAGGAATTCCCTCAGGAGCATGGCCCCTGTCACTTTTGCCGCCTTCGCATTGCCCGGCTTCAGGTCGGCATTCATCTTCTCTAGCACCAACGTCGCCCGGTCATTAGTGAGCTTCGCACGAGACCGCCCCGCGTCGGACTGGGGCATCTGCGTTGGCAGCACCAAGCGTGGGTGGACGCACTTGGCGTCCATCATGACCCACTTGCTCCTGAAGCCATCAGCCTTCTTCCCAGCCTTCGAGATCGAGTTGGCCTTGCTGGCCGCGATGAAGTTGGCGCACCCGGCGGTACGACGCTCGTTGATGCGGAGGAAGAAGAAGTGGCGCAGCAGAGCCACGGACGGCATCACACCGAGATACGCCTCGCAGTAGAAGGACAGAGTTGGGATGAAGATGCAGCGCCTGCAGCCCGTATTGGCCAAGGACCTCATAGAAGAAGTCGGAGAAGGGGGGAACCATCCCCACGACGATGCTGCTCATGAAGAAGGGGAAGAAGGTGCTTCCCTCGGGATCCGGCACGGCAGAGCCGGCTGGAAGCTTGCTCTTCCCCCTCTCGTTGCTCTCTCCCGCCGTCAAAAGGTGCGTGGCGGCGAGGTTCTACTCTGAAACATTGGGCGCGTCAAGAGTCGGCTCGTACCAGGCGGGCCGCGAAGAAACCTTGACCTTCCGGGGTGCCATTGGTCACTAATGAGGAAGGGGATGGGAGCAGATCTGGAGATTTCGGAAGCAAGGGGCAAGAAAGGGGATCTGGAGCAAGGCGGAAGGAAGCAATGAAGGCAAGCGTAGCCCGCGCCAGCCTTTTGTCAGTCGGACAGTTGCCGAGGCAGCATGGGGAAGCGGAGGCGCCCACATCCAATCAATCGCCACCCGTCGACCAAGGCCACAGGCTATTGGGGCCTGCGGCGCTTCGCACTTGCCCTTTGGCTTCGCCTCGAAGCCAAGTCCGAGCGCGCCTTGGGCCCGGGGGCTACTGTCGGCGTTCTGGGAACGAGGGTCCCCAGACTTACCTGCCTGCGGCCCACGGCGTGGCTCCACTCGCGGCCCAGTATGGCCCGTCTTCACCAGCAAACACTCAAGACCCTCGCAAGGGGCCAAGCCTCGCGAGGCGGACGACACAAGACCTCCTCGGGAGTGGCCTCACCAGGCTGTCTCGCGAGGGGCGGAGAGATCAAGGCAAGACAAACCTCGCGAGGTTCCAATGACGTAAGCCATGACGACCAAGGCCAGGCGGGCGCCAGCGCGCACAGTGTCCTCGCTTCCTCTTTGGTGCTAAGGAGGCAAGCGCAGGCGAAGAGTACCGAGGCATCAGGCAAAGGTTTCCATATCGGTGCAACGAGACCAAGACTAGCAGGACGGCAGGACGGAGGTCACCGTGGAGCCCAAGACGGCGTCACCACCAGAGCCTTTGGCAGGCGAAGACCACCTTTAGTCAGGATAGCTTGTACTAGCTATCCCCTTTCAAACTGGCCGTTGTGGCATCCCTTCCCGCTCAATATTTGGGGAGAGGACTAGGGCCTCTATAAATAGGACTAGCCACCACCATAGGAGGCAACGGATTAAGATCATCCTCACACCACCAAGCACAAGAACACCTCTCCTCAGGAGGCTGTTGTTCCCCTTGTACTGTTCATCCTCAGCCCAAGAGGCCATCCACCACACCACACTGGAGTAGGGTATTACACCACAATGGTGGCCCGAACCAGTATAAATCTCGTGTCTCTTGTGTTGCGAGTTCGTTGAGCTAGGCTTTAAGATCGCGGCGAGGTTGAGGGCATGATTAGGTAGGGGAAATCTTCGTGCGCACCCAGGTGTTCGAACCTCAAGGGTTTTGCCGGAACCCGAAATCTGACAACTGTCGTGGGCCGGACTGCAATAAGCATAAATAACCATGTCAATACGATGAGGAGGAGAGGTTGGATATACGGACATGTGCGAGGTTTAGCAATTACGATGCGGCCAGGGGCTTAGTTCGGGGGCGTCGCTCTACTGTCGACATCCCACACGGAGTTGTCCGCAAGGGAGCCCTTCCCCTTCTTGGACGTCTCCGCCTCTAGGTTCGTGGAGCCGCCCTCTTCCTCTTTCCCCCATCAGGGGGAGGATTGTTCTCGTCTTCCTCCTCGTTGTCGTCGTCTTCAGGGGTGGAGGAACGGGTCTCTTCGTCTTCGAACGTCTCGTCCGAAGCACCCTTGCGACGGGGACCACCTTTGGCCCCCTTGGCCTTCTTCTCCGGCGGCTGATAGGCCGCCGGAACCAGCATCTTCGCCAGGAGAGGGATGACTGGCTCTTCGGGCAGCGGAGCCGAACACTGGATCCGCTCCGCTCTCTCCGTCCATACCTGAAATAATATAGTAAAAGTTAAACATCCTTGTTGAGCAAGCAAGTAGAGGGTACGCCTTCAAAAGTGAGGGACTTACCACACTAGCGGGATGGGTATGATCGTGCCCGCGGTCCGAATCCATAATCGGCGGCTTCTCGTTGCCCTTGAAGAGCAACTTCCAGGCATCTTCCTGAGTAGTTCCGAAGAGCCTCTCCAGGGGTTGGTGCTTCTCTGGATCGAATTCCCATAAAGGGAAGCTTCGGCTTTGGCAGGGGAGGATCCGGCGAATTAGCATCACCTGGATCATGTCGACGAGCTTGATGTTTTTATCTACCATGCTCTGAATGCGCGTTTGTCTTCAGATCTCCGGACAGCTTCCGAAGGGAAGAGCTAATCTTCGATGTCGTCCCTTTTTGGAGCGGCTATCACGCACTGCTCGTACGAACTACATTCGCTCGATTCAATGTGGTCCCTCATTATGCTTACCTCAAGCTCAAGATGCCCGGACCACGCGGCGTCATAACAGTTAATGGAAACACGGAACGCTCCCTTCATACTGAGGAGCACACCACTGCCTTAGCAGCAGAAGTACAGAGCGACCTTTTCAAGCAAGGCCTTAATTCGGCGGCCGAGCCCCCGGACACTATCAAGAGGGTCCGGACTACTCTTCAACAGGACAGCTCGGCTCGTCAAGAGCTCAACTAGCAATTTGGCCTCCGTCCCAGTCCCGATGAAGTGGCGGCATTTGCACCGCGCGTACATAACTACGCTCTCAAAATACCATGGGCACAGACGGAGGCATAACTAGCTGGTGATCCACAGTGCGGCTTGACCGCTCCCAGACACATATACTCACTATTCCTTTTCTGCTTTTCAGGTTTCTTCTCCAGAGGCCTTCCCTGACGACTTGATCGCAGGTCCTTTCAAAGGACAAATACACCAAGCCGGCAGTCAGCTTGGACGTAGAGGGGAATTCCTAAGTGGTTTCTTTAATGACCACTCTACCTGTTTCCAGGGTCCCACACACAGCTCTCCCTTGGTCATGGCATGTCAAATAGCCCGTTGCTTATCGCACTACATGTATCAATGCGCTTTGACGTATTAATCAAATCATAATAAAAACAGTTTGCGACCCAAATTTGATGGCCCTTGCTTATTGCTTTTGCTCCTTTTATGTTTTACTTTTTTATTATTAATAAGCTTACAGATAAAACCCGTACAGTGTGGTACGTTTCAATTTGCCAGGGGCTTCATAGCGCCCCACACCATGGCAACAAAGTCCGAACACTTTTTACAGTATAGTGCGGCACCCCGAATTTAGCACTATATGCATTGGCTCCGAATCATGTCTTTGGTCAATAGTTGGGTTTCCCGGCTCCTGTGCTTGCTACCTTACGTTCCGCTACATCGGCTAAGGTAGTAAAGGGAGCACTACTGCGATTGTGCCCTGGTTTACCCAAAGGAGCACCTCAGTAGAGAAAGCCGAAAACTAACTGTGATGATGCGGCGAGAGCCGGTCAGCTCTTCGGAGGTCTCAAATCGTTAGAGATTTTATCCGCATTACGCGAAGGATCGGTACTTACTCGATCAGGTGCTCATAGCATTCTAGTTCGGATACTAGGGGCTACGCCCACATTCTTATTGTCAAAGTCCTATGGCTAAGTGAGAGTGCTAAAGCCGCATAATCTGATTGCCTGGTTTGTTGCACTAAACACCTCCTTCAAGGACCAAACAATTGGATCAAGAGTGTTTAGATTGCATCCCGAACACCCCCGTACTATCTACGTGGGGGCAGAAGCCGACGACTGACCAACTCTCAGATTTCATACTAAACGGCTGCGCAGGACATAATTTTTTTTAAATATAACAAAAATTATATTACATAACCACTTTGTTTTATCATACAAGGCATAGACAACTTGAATATATTTATTCAAAAATAATGTCTTGCGGACACTGCGTCGCTACAAGGCGAGACCCCTCCAGGACGTCTCCAAAATACCACTCGAGTGTTCTGTGCTCCTTGCCCTCGGGCGGCCCCTCGGTCACAAGCTTGGCGTCCATCTTCACCCACCACGCCTTGACTCGTGCGAAGGCCATCTGCGCTCCCTCGATGCAGACCGATCGCTCTACGACGTCCAGCCGAGGGCAGGCGTTCACCAGCCGCTTCACGAGGCCGAAGTAACTGCTGGGTATAGCTTCGGCAGGCCACAGCCGGATTATTAAATCCTTCATGGCTAGTTCGGCCACCCTATGCAGCTCGACCAGCTGTTTCAGCTGATCGGTGAAGGGCACTGGATGTTCTGGCGCAAGGTATTGCGACCAGAACAGCTTCTCCGTTGAGCTCTCCTCTTTGGCTCGGAAGAACTCCGCATCGTCTGACACACTGCGCGGCAGGTCCGCAAACGCCCCTGGAGAAACCGAATTCGGGTTAGTAAGACATACTTCTTCATATACTTGCTTTGCATACTAAATGCCTTACCCGCCGCGATCTTCCTGGCCTCCTGGATCTCCTGGAGGGTGCCCTGGGCATCAACCCGGGCCTCTTCAGCGCATTGGCGAGCCTTGGCGAGTTCGGCCTCTCGAGCCGACACATCGCACTCCAAGGCCTCGCATGTCTTCACCGCGTCCTGGAGCTCTTGCTGGACCTTTTTGACCCGGGCCTTGAGCTTCTTACGGGTGGCCTGCTCCTTGACAGCCTTCCCCTCGGCTTCGGCCAGGGCCTTTTTAAGGGCCTCGACCTCGGTCGTTGCCCCTACACATATCATGACACTACGTTCAATACACATCACTTATTATTTCCAAATACACAGTGAGTCATTACATACCTTGCTGGTCTTCCAGCTGCTTCCTCGCTTGGCCGAGCTCCTCCTCGGCCCGCGCCAGTCTCCGCTTTAGTTCGGAGACTTCGGCAGTATGTGAGGTCGCGGCCAGCAGCGACGCCTGCTTATTCATAAAAGACATATTCAGTTAATCTCCTACAATAATGGATTGATCCCCTGTCCGGCCTTCCTTTTCGAAAACCGGACAACGTCTCAGGGGCTACTGTCTATATGGGGATTTTCTTTTTTTGCGTCGCTTACCTCAAAACCTGTCAGCAGGCTCCCACAGGCTTCGGTTAATCCGCGCTTGGCGTACTGAACCCTCGCAATCACCGTACCCATAAGGATACGGTGCTGATCCACAATGGAAGCGCCTCGTAGCACTTCCAGCAGATTATCCGGCGCCCCTGGATGGACAGGGGTCACCGGCGGAATGGGCATACCCCCTTCTTTCGAAGGAGGTTCCACACCGGATTCCGGAGCCGTAGTGGTCTCCGAAATCGTATTCGGCTGAGGGCCGAACCGAATACGGCCCTCATCGCTAGTCTCCATGGGGATTTACTCCCCCTGGTGTCCGGCGACGGAGGTTTCGCCTTCTGGCGCCTCCTGAACCTCTCCCGGGCCTAGGAAAGTCCTTCGGGACAGCACCTCGGCATCGCCCTTGGCCTTGGGAGAGCGAGCGGCCGGCGGTGACTCACTGGCCATCGCCTTTGAATCCAATGAACCCCTTGATAAGGATCACTAGGAGCTGTTGTCGGCGTTCTGGGAACGGGGGTCCCCAGACTTGCCTGCCTGCGGCCCACGGCATGGCTCCACTCGCGGCCCAGTACGGTCCGTCTTCACCAGCAAACACTCAA
Source organism: Aegilops tauschii subsp. strangulata (assembly GCF_002575655.3). Classification (NCBI taxonomy): domain Eukaryota; kingdom Viridiplantae; phylum Streptophyta; class Magnoliopsida; order Poales; family Poaceae; genus Aegilops; species Aegilops tauschii. The sequence goes on along the minus strand of NC_053035.3, from coordinate 346,098,909 downwards.
GACCCTCGCAAGGGGCCAAGCCTCGCGAGGCGGATGACACAAGACATCCTCGGGAGTGGCCTCACCAGGCTGGCTCGCGAGGGGCGGAGAGATCAAGGCAACACAAACCTCGCGAGGTTCCAATGACGTAAGCCATGACGACCAAGGCCAGGCGGGTGGCAGCGCGCACAGTGTCCTCGCTTCCTCTTTGGTGCTAAGGAGGCAAGCGCAGGCGAGGAGTACCGAGGCATCAGGCAAAGGTTTCCATATCGGTGCAACGAGACCAAGACCAGCAGGACGGCAGGACGGAGGACACCGTGGAGCCCAAGACGGCGTCACCACCAGAGCCTTTGGCAGGCGAAGACCACCTTTAGTCAGGATAGCTTGTACTAGCTGTCCCCCTTCAAACTGGCCGTTGTGGCATCCCTTCCTGCTCAATATTTGGGGAGAGGACCAGGGCCTCTATAAATGGGACTAGCCACCACCAAGCAAAAGAACACCTGTCCTTAGGAGGCTGTTCTTCCCCTTGTACTGTTCATCCTCAACCCGAGAGGCAATCCACCACACCACACTGGAGTAGGGTATTACACCACAACGGTGGCCCGAACCAGTATAAATCTCGTGTCTCTTGTGTTGCGAGTTCGTCGAGCTTGGCTTTGAGATCGCGGCGAGGTTGAGGGCGTGATTAGGTAGGGGGAAATCTTCATGCGCACCCCAGTGTTCGAACCTCAAGGGTTTTGCCGGAACCCAAAATTCGACAACTGTCGTGGGCCTGTCGGAGTAAATGGCCACGGGTAGCCTAACCGACTCCCCCTGGCTCTTTGAGAAATTACCAGGCCACTCGAGCCTTCAAGCATCCAGAGCACGGGGCCGCCTTCCTCTGGCCGGCTATCACCAAGGCCGACTGCCAGAAGGCGACCCGGCCTCAAAAACCTTCCCGAAGAGAGCTACGAGATGGCCGACTCCAGGAAGCCGGCCCCAAGAGGACCGACTCCCAGAAGCCGGCCATGAAGAAGGCCGACTCCCAGAAGCCGGCCAAGACTGCACCCACCAGGGCTGCACCCACATAACGGTGATAAGACGGGGCGTGGCCGCAGTACAGCCTGCCACCCACGAATCCCGGAGCATGCATGGCCACAGTGCGCCGTACGGGTCAGCTATCCCCCGTCCGGCGCGGCACTGTAGCCATGTTCACCGCGACGTCACCCACGACAGGCGCCAGTACAGCCCGCGGGCGGCGGGCCCCTTCAGGCAGAGAGACGCTCGAAAGCGGCCCGGCCTCCCCTAGTCGGCCTGGGGCGTAGCCGGCTACCTCCCTCCCTCGAAGTATGTGCACCATTAAGGAGACAAGACGAGGTGAGGCTACAGTGAGAGCCCGCCAGGCGGCGGCACTGTAGCCACGCTTACCTCGACAAAGCCCTCGTCATCAGGGGCGAGGCAACAGTAACCAGCCGCCGACAAGGCCCCCAGGCGGTGGGGCCGGCCTGTCGGCCAAGAGGCCGACAGCCGGCGGGACCCACCAGTCGGCGGGCCCCAACGGCCGGCGGAGAAGCCGGCGAGCACAGACACTGACGGCTGGGACCCGCACCCAGCCGGATTACCATTGTACCCCTGGGGGGTAGGCCTACATAAACCCCCCGGGGCACCCATGCAAAGGGTTGATCTCTAAGATAGTTTTAGCCACCACGTAGAGGGAAGAGGAGAGCTAGCCTTGCCTTTCTTCCTCCTCTAGCCAAACAGCTCAAGGAGCACTTGTAGCTACTTGTGTTGATCTAGTGATCATGCGGAGACCCCGCAGAGCAGGACTAGGGGTGTTATCTCCACGGAGAGCCCCGAACCTGGGTAAGATTCGCCAGCGTGCATGTCTTCGCCTTATCCCGTTTCCCCACACCGGCGATGTCTTACTGGCTCCCACAATGATAAGCCACCCGTTGGCATATGTCGCACCTACCACCCGACATTTGGCGCCCACCATGGGGCCAGGTGCACCATCGTCCGGAGACCTGTTCTGGACGGGAACCCTTTTCCTCCCCCGCGAGCGTAGCCAGCCCGCTATGCCCGATGGCGCTTGCCCTGACGCGCTGCAAGGCGTTGACGACGCCTGCGCAGCGAGCTGCCTCGCCGATCTTCTTGGCGAGACTCGCATCTCCGACGAGCCTACGTCCGACGCGGGCACAGACTGCCCCGAGAGCCGCCTCGTCAGCCTCCTCGACCAGCTTCATGTGTCCAGCGAGCTTGTTGTGGACTTGGAGTCGGTCGCTCCACCGACCCGATGCTTGTCGACTCCGACACGGCATCGCTTGACGCCTTCCCCACCAATGTGGTGATCATCGACGACCCTCTCCCTCAAGCCGACAGTGGCAGCAGCGCTGTCACTGAGGTGCTGGTCATCAGCCACGGCACCGTCTCGGGCGAGAACGCCCATGACGCCCAACAAGCGGCGCTGCACGACTTGTCCGTCCCCATCCCGGCCGACGCCGACGCCGAGACTCTGGAGGCACGCCGCCTCACCCTCATCGCGGAGGGCCAGAAGGTTGCATCCATGAGACGCCTCACTAAGGCTCACCAGCGCGAAGTCGACCGCGCCGCCTTTGGTACGCCGCCTCCTGGCGGGCCGAGCCGAGCCGACCTTGTCAAGAAGCACGGCGCGGCCATCGCTAGCATGCTGGGAGCAGACCGCCCAGTCTACGCCACGCCACTCGAGAACCTGTGTGCCGCTCAGGCGGCCGTAGACAAGCTGAATGGGTTGGGGGCTGATGAGCTCCCCTACATGACTAGACGCATCCAGCAGCTGATCGACGCAGCCGCAGAACGGCATGAAGTCGGCGCCCGCGCTGAAAGTCCTCCCCCACGCCGAGAGCACGCCGCGACATCCCGGACGCCGACTGCAAGCGGCGCCCGCGCAAGAAAAGACAAGGAGCCAGCTGCTAGCCGCAGTCGGACTCGGGTCACCATTGAGCGCGACGCAGAAGGCCACCCCCAAGCGGTGGAACGACAAGGCAATCCGCCTCCCCCCCGCCTCGTGGGGAGAGATATCCCACCCTGCCGCCTGTCACGCATCCGACTCTCGGCGGCCGACTAGGCCACCGTGAAGGAGTCGGCGCGAGTGATGCCCGCCACCGGATCGACCGCCTAGCGCGATCCCTGGCGCTAGAAGAAGATGATGTCGGCCCGCCTTGCTTTGGCCCCCGCATCCGCGACGAGCCCTTCCCCAATGGGTTCTCACTCCCAAGAGACATGCCAAAATACAATGGCTCCATGAAGCTGGAAGATTGGTTGATCGACTACTCTACCGCAGTCAGCATAGCAAACGGCAACAGGCGCGTTCCCGTGAAGTACGTCCCTCTCATGCTTCAAGGCACGGCACGCACCTGGCTGAACAGCCTCAAGCCCTACAACGTCAACAGCTGGCTAGACTTCACGGAAGTCTTCGTCCGCAACTTCACCAGCACATACAAGCGGCCTCCCAAGCCCCGCCAGCTCTCCTTATGCGTCCAAGGGCCCAGCGAATCGACTCGCGGCTACCTCACGCGTTGGGCCGAGCTCCGCAACTCCTGCGAGGGGGTGCACGTGGTTCAAGCCATAGAGTACTTCACCGCCGGGTGCCGAGAGGGCACCCTCCTCAAGCACCGACTCCTCTGCGATGAGCCGACTACCCTCGACGAGCTGCTGATCATAGCAGACAAGTACGCCACGGCCGACTCCTCAATGAAGACCGAGCTCCGAGTGGACGCCTCTGGAAAGGTGCTCGCTCCGGCTCCCAAGACGCCGGCTGGTGACTCCAACCGACGCCCCTACCAGAACAACAACAAGCGCAAGGCCCCTATGCCGCCTTCCACCAATCGGCAAGTAGCCACCGTCGAAGACGAACAGCCCGAAGAGCGGCCCGCGCCCAAGAAGAAGGGTGGCAGGCCGGCTTGGCAGCCGGCCTTCTCCTAAGAGCAAACTCTTGATGCCCCCTGCAAGTTAAACAGCGGCGCGAAGCCGTCCAACCACACGAACCGGAAGTGCCATTGGCTCACGCGGATCTCCAAGGGCGAGGGGCTGCTGCCGCCTCCACCTCCTGGCCCGCCACCTCCAGCCCCTCAGCAGCCGGCTGTTCGACCAGCAGTCGGAGCCATTCAAGATGAGTTCCCAGATGAGCACGCCGCCTACGTCGTCTTCACGAGCCAAATTGAAGACAAGCGCAGTCGGCGCCGACAGCACCAAGAAGTCAACACGGTCGCCTCCAGCAACCCTGAGTTCATGCATTGGTCTGAGAAGCCTATTAGCTGGAGCCGGCCGATCATCCAGAGGTGATGCCGTCTCCCAGCTCTTATGCATTGGTGTTGGACGCCACCCTCGCGACAGAAAGGCGAGCTGCCCGTTTCTCCTGTGTGCTGATTGATGGTGGGAGCAGCATCAACATACTGTACCGCGACACCATGGAGAAGTTGAACATCAAGGCGAAGCAGCTCATGCCAAGCCGGACTGTGTTCCATGGCATTGTACCCGGCTTGTCCTGTTCCCCAATCGGCAAGATCAAGATGGATGTTCTCTTCGGAGACAAGGATCACTTTCGCCGACAAGCGATCTGGTTTGAAGTAGTGGATCTATAGAGCCCTTACCATGCCTTGCTTAGCCGACTTGCCCTGGCCAAGTTCATGGCTGTGCCCCACTACGCCTACCTCAAGATGAAGATGCCGAGTTCAAAGGGTATCATCACCATAGCCAGAGACTACAAGAAGTCCACCGAGTGCGCTGCGGCCAACAGCCGACTGGCCGAGTCCCTCGTGATTGCTGAAGAGAAGAAGGTGCTGGACCGAGTCGTGGCCATGGCCGGCAAGCAGCCGGCCCTGTCCCCCAACCCCAAGGAATATGATGCTCAGGGCTCCTTCCAGCCGGCCAAGGAAACAAAGAAGATACCTCTGGACCCGGAGAACCCGGAGAGGTTTGCTGTCATTGGTGCAAACCTGGACAGCAAATAGGAAGGCGAGCTCGTCGACTTCCTCCGTGAGAATCGGGACATCTTTGCATGGTCCCCAAAGGACATGCCGGGTGTTCCGAAGGATTTCGCCGAGCACAAGCTACACGTCCGAGTGGACGCGAAACCAGTCAAGCAAACTCTCTGCCGACTGTCGAAGGAGAAGAGAAGAATCGTAGGAGAAGAGATAGCCCGGCTCCTGGCCGCCGGCTTCATTATGGAGGTGTTTTTTCCAGAGTGGCTTGCCAACCCGGTCTTGGTGTTGAAGAAGAACAATAAATGGCACATGTGTATAGATTACACCAGCCTCAACAAAGCCTGCCCCAAAGATCCGTTTGCCCTACCACGCATCGATCAAGTGATAGACTCCACAGCCGGATGCGAGCTGTTGAGTTTCTTGGATGCTTACTCAGGATACCACCAGATCAAGCTGGACCCAGCCGACCGCCTGAAGACCGCCTTCATCACACCATTCGGAGCTTTCTGCTACCTGACTATGACATTCGGCTTGAGAAATGCCGGTGCCACTTTTCAGCGTTGCATGCAGAAATGCCTCCTCAAGCAACTCGATAGAAATGCCCACGTCTATGTGGACGATATTGTAGTGAAGACGGAGAAGCGCGGCACCCTGCTGGAAGACCTCAGACAAACATTTGGCAACTTGCGCCGATTTCAGATCAAGCTCAACCCTGAGAAATGCGTGTTCGGAGTACCAGCCGGCCAGCTTCTAGGCTTTTTGGTCTCCGAATGCGGCATTGAGTGCAACCCAGTGAAGATCAAGGCCATAGAGAGAATGGAGATTCCTACCAAGCTGCGAGATGTTCAGAAGTTTACCGGGTGCCTGGCCTCCCTAAACCGCTTTATCAGCCGGCTAGGGGAGAAGGCTCTCCCCCTGTACCGACTCATGAAGAAGTCCACCCACTTCGAGTGGAACGACCAAGCAGACCAAGCTTTCCATGAGTTGAAGAAGATGCTGACCACACCGCCTGTCCTAGCAGCGCCGACTAAGAAAGAGCTCATGCTCCTTTACATTGCTGCGACTAGCCGAGTGGTCAGTACAGTCATCGTGGTCCAACGCCTAGAAGAAGGCCGAGCTCAGTTGGTCCAGAGGCCGGTATATTATTTGAGCGAAGTACTGTCCACCTCGAAGCAAAACTACCCGCATTACCAGAAGATGTGGTATGGAGTGTACTTCGCCGCCAAGAAGCTGAAGCCCTACTTTGAAGAGCATCCCATCACGGTCGTATGCACTGCCCCGCTTGCCGAGATCATAGGCAGCCGGGATGCATCCGGCCGGGTGGCTAAGTGGGCCATCGCGCTGGCTCCTTACACGATCTTCTACCAGCCCCGCACCGCCATCAAGTCCCAAGCATTGGCCGACTTCCTTGTCGACTGGGCCGAGACACAGTACCTACCGCCGGCTCCCGACTCCACTCATTGGCGGATGCACTTCGACGGATCCAAGATGCGCACCGGCTTGGGAGCCGGCATCGTCCTCACCTCTCCCAAGGGCGACAAGCTCAGATACACATTGCAAATTCATTTTGCCGCCTCCAACAAAGTGGCCGAGTACGAGGCGCTCATACATGGGCTCCGGCTAGCCAAAGAACTCGGCATACGCCGGATCCTGTGTTACGGCGACTCGGATTTGGTGGTCCAGCAGTCATCTGGCGACTGGGACGCCAAGGACGCAAACATGGCGAGCTATCGATTCCTCGTCCAGCAAATCAGCGGATACTTTGAAGGGTGCGAGTTCCTCCACGTGCCACGGGCCGACAACGAGCAAGCAGATGTCCTGGCACGGATCGGCTCCACCCGACAAGCTATACCAACCGGCGTCTCTCTCCAACGCCTCCTCAAACCGTCTGTCAAGCCGTCTCCAGAATCGGACTCCATCTTCGTACCGCCTGCCCCTGATGCAGTCAGATCCGACTTGGGGAACCCAGCAGGCGGCTCGGGGACTTCGACAAGCGGCCCGGGGACTGCCGTAGTCGCACCCGGCTCGGGGACTTCAGAACCCGGATCGGGGACTACAGCAGTTAGCCCGGGGACTGCAGCAGTCGACCCGGGGATTGCAACGACACAACAGATGGTGGCCGACTCCAACTCTTCACCACCCAACCCACCCACCCGGGTCACAGTAGCCGTACTGACAACAGAAGAAGTCACAGCTCCATCATGGGCCCAGCCCATCCTCAACTTCCTAGTAAACAGAGAGCTGCCGACTGATGAGATCTCGGCAAGACTAGTTCAACGCCGAGCCGGAGCATACATAATAATAAACAGAGAACTTGTTAAGCGTAGCGTCACTGGAGTCTTCCAGCGCTGCATCGAGCCAGAGAAGGGCATAGCAATCCTCAAGGATATCCACCAAGGCGAATGCGGCCACCACACGGCCTAAAGATCACTTGTCGCCAAAGCTTTCCGCCAGGGCTTCTTCTGGCCGACTGCATTGGAAGATGCCAAGGAATTAGTCAAATGCTGCAAAGGATGCCAAGTCTTCAGCTCCAAGCAACACCTGCCGGCTTCTGCACTCAAGACCATCCCCCTCACCTGGCCCTTTGCCGTTTGGGGGCTGGACATGGTGGGCCCATTCAAGACAGCCCGCGGCGGCATGACACATCTGCTTGTCGCCGTGGACAAATTCACCAAGTGGATTGAACCGAAGCCAATCAAGAAGCTGAACGGGCCGACTGCCGTGACATTCATCGCAGATATCACCACTCGGTATGGTATACCACACAGCATCATCACCGACAATGGCACGAACTTTGCCAAGGGAGCATTGGCACGTTTCTGCGCGACACAGGGCATCCGACTGGACTTAGCGTCCGTTGCCCACCCGCAGTCAAACGGCCAGGTCGAGCGAGCGAACGGCCTCATCCTCTCCGACATCAAGCCCCGACTAGTCATACCACTGGAGCGTTCGGCCGGCTGCTGGCTCGATGAGCTGCCGGCTGTCCTCTGGAGTCTGGGTACTACCCCGAACAAGTCAACCGGCTTCACTCCTTTCTTCCTTGTATATGGTGCCGAGGCTGTCATCCCAACTGACATCGAGTTCGACTCGCCTCGGGTCACCATGTACACGGAGGCGGAGGCCAAGGAAGCGCGAGAAGACGGTGTCGACCTGCTGGAAGAAGGCCGACTGTTAGCACTCAGCCGGTCCGCCATCTACCAGCAGGGTTTGCGCAGTTACCACAACCGGAAGGTCAAGCCAAGATCCTTCCAAGAAGGCAATCTTGTGCTCCGGCTGATCCAGCGAACAGCCGGCCAGCACAAGCTCTTGGCCCCTTGGGAAGGCCCATTCATCATCAGCAAGGCCCTAGGCAACGACTCCTACTACCTGATTGACGCACAGAAGCCGAAGGCACGCAAGAGGGACGATTCCGGCAAGGAGTCGGAACGACCATGGAACGCCAATCTCCTGAGAAGGTTTTATAGTTAAAAGCAGTATGTATCACGCTACCTTTTTGTATTAAGTACAAGACAACGGGCCCCCCGAGGCGCACTCGGGGACTACCCTCCTTTATCTATGAATGACGAGTGTCATACCCATGAATGTACTATTACATTTGATTTCCTATCGGGCACCGGGTTCGACTAGTCGGCCCGGGGACTGGTCGCCTTGAGTTATATTAAAAGTTCTACCTGAAGTCAGACAAGTAGTGTGCCAGCACCCGAGCCCTCTCTTGTTGTAAGTCGCAGCTCGAAGAACCGACTGTCTGACTGGCAAGAGCCAAAGGCAGGAAAGGTTGCCCACACCAAAAACGGCTAAGGACTAACGAACCTATATAACACAAGCCGGCCTCCCACCACACCTACCGGCTGTCAGAACTGCCGGCTGGCCGGCTTCCCAGTCACTTCGCTACAATCCAAGAAAGCTAGAGTACTTGCCCTCTCAACCGGCCAAGCACTTCTCCAGCCACAGACTGTAGAGCAGCTGTCCGGCTGGGAAGGTGGCAACCAAGGGAGGGCGGCAAAGGAAACAGCCAAAGGATGAAAAGCAAGAACAATGGGAAGCCAAACACATGCATGATTATATTTACACATAAGGCCTTCAACAGGCCGGCAGTCAATATAGCTTGAATACACCCCCAGTGGGTGGAACTGCGCAAACTTAACAAAATATTGTTCAAAGAGTAATAAAACAGGAAAGTAAAGGCGGCAGATTAGGCTAAGGGCGCAACAGGCGAGTCGGGCTGGTCGGTGGAGACGGCAGCGCCGGCTGGAGGAGTGGTCGGCTGGCGAGTCTCGGCTTGATCATCGCTGGCTGCAGGCGGTGCGCTCGCACGCGCCTTGTTGCTGGAGGCACGGTCAAGCTGAGGCTGGCCGGCTGCTCCACCATCTGGCACGGCGTCTTCACCCTCCTCCTCCTCCTCCTCGCCCTCGTCGCTGGAGTCGATCTCCTCCGCCGAGTCCTCGCCATCTGCTAGGTTCAGCCCGAACCACTCCTCCGGCTGGGCAACGCCGTTATCATCCACCTCAGGAGCAAAGGCGCTGGTGTCGGTGTAGTCGGCGATCGCCGAGGCACGCTGGATGATAGCCGGCCGCGCCGGCTCCAGCTCCGTGTCGGCCTCCTGCCGCAAGGTGGCCAGCTGGTCCAAGCTCAACTCAGGATACCAGGCTTTGACGAACTCCACCGCCCGCCTGGCGCCTGACCGAGCTGCAGAAGCCTTCCAGGCCTCGACTGGGGGTGCGGGGAATCACCTCGCCGGGCCAGAGAGCGGCCAGCACTTGCGCCCCAACACGTTGAAGCCGGCGGAGCATGCGGTGAGCCAGCTGGAGGCGGGCTTGAATCGCCAGGAGCTGTTCCAAAAGTGACCGGCGAGCGTTCGGCGCGATCTCAGCGCCAGCCTGCCTTTGCGCCTTGCGGTGGGCCTCGGCGACCTGGTTGGCGGAAGTAGAGTAACCAGGGAAGTACTCTGCACAAGAAAGAAAGAAAGAGAAAGAAGAGAAAAATACAAAGTTAGAGAATGAACCAAACGGCAAGCGGCAAGCAAGGAACGAAGAAGAAGGCGGCCTACCGTCAACCAAGTCTTCGATCTGGCCGTAGCCGTTGATCAACGACTACCTCGCCTCGGCCCAGCTCGCCGCCTCGGTCTCGTACTCGGCTTGGAGGGCGGCCTCGCTATCCTGCACCGCCTTCAGGGCCGCCTTGTGGCTCTCCTCCTGGTCGGCCAGCTTCTTGACCAGGCGGTCACGCTCCTGAGCCAAGGTGTCGAACTCGGCTTCCTTGGCGCGAAGGGCGGCCTGGGTCCCACCCAGCTGCTCCCTCACTTTGGCGTTGGCCGCTGCAGATATGGCAGAGAAGAAAAAAGCAATAAGAAAGAAGTCGTCAGGAAAGATCCGACCCGACTGCTCAGCAGTCGGCCCGAATCTCGGGGACTACACCCAGTGGGTGCGCTGACGCGCCCACACATGAGATAAAAGATGAAGCACTTACTCCGGCTCTCAGTTAGATCAGCAGTCTTCTGGGTCAGCTCCCGAGCCTGGGAGTTGAAGGCAGCCGCACAGAGGTTGTGGTAGTCCTGCAAGTCGGACAGAGAAGCGAACAAGAGCAAGATAAGCAATCAAAGTCTACTAAGAAGTTCCAAGCCGCCTGCTAAGCAGCCGACTCGGAACTCGGGGACTACACCCAGTGGGTGCGCTAACGCGCCCCCACGGAAGAAACCAAGATCAAGAAGCAAAAAAACGGGAAGACTCACCCGAATGGCCGCCCATGTCGCGAGGAACTCGTCATTATACTGCCTCAGCACCGCGGCCTGGGACTGAAGCCGGTTCCGGACTTCTTGCGCCGCCACATTCACCACGGCCGTCCCACCACCTGGCGTCCACCCCGAGCTGGCGCTGGCCGTCTCCACGTCCTGGGCCGACGAGCTGGAGCCCGCGGCCTTCTGCGGGTCCGGAGCAGAAGTTGCCTTCCCCGTGCGCTAGCGCGATGGCGACCGGGCCACCAGGTCCGTCCTCACAGGCGGCACGTTAGGCCGGCTGCCTTGGGCTGCCCCAGTCGGCGATGGTGGTGGCGCCTCCCTCTCCTGGACGACGATGTCGTCCTCCTCCCTCTCCATCCCCGGCAGGTCGCCGCCGGCTTCCTCCGGCGGGGGCTCCGGGATCTCGGGCACCGCGACACGCAGGGGGTGACAAGCAAGGCCCCCTCCACTACCGTTGCGGCTGCAGCCTCCGCCTGTGCCTTGGCCGCCGCGTCGGCTTGTGCCTTCGCCGACTCCTCCGCCTTCTCCTGCGCCGCCTTGGCGGCAGCCGCCCTCAGCTCTTCCGCCTCCCGCGCCTCCCGCGCATTTCGCTCCGTCGCCGCTTGAAGCTCGGCGCGGGGGTCCACGCGGCGGGTGCTCCCGGATCCTCCCGGCGATCCAACCACGGAGGCGGCAGTAACCCGCTCAAGAGAAAGCGAAGCCCTGTTTTTTGAGACAAGACAAGGATTCAGAAATCGACAAGAAAAGAAGAAGGAATATGCAAGAGAATATACACTTACGCCGAAACCGTTTGCGGCTGCTTCACCACCTTGCGGAAGCGGGCCGCCTTCGCGGCCGCCTCATCCCACCTGGTCGCCGCCGCCCCACCCTTGGGCTTCTTCGGCCGACTGCCGAACAAGCCCGACGCGGCCCGGCGCTTCTACGCGCTACCTCGAGCAGGCGGCGCGGCGGAGGAACCCACGCCATGGTCGGACGCCGGCTGGCGGCGCGGGACGATTTCCGCCTCGTCATCATCCGGCCAGTCGTCGAAGCTGGCTCCAAGCCCGGAGCCGCCTGCTTCGCCGCCTCCCGCCTCGGTGTTGTCGTCCATGGCGGCCGCCCCCAAGTCGGGGTCCTCCAAGTCATGCTCCGCCCGGTCGGGGAGAAATTGGCGATCCGTCCCTGTTGTCCCGGCCGCAGGTCGAAGGAGAGGGCTCTGCAAAGACGTGCCGACTGGTCAGAGTCGGCCAAGAAAAACTTGGTGACAAAACTAAAAGAAGAGAAGATAAAGAAAGCATACCGTAGGCGGGGGCTTGGCACGGGAGTACGGCTCCTTGCCAAACTGCCACTCTGCGGAGAGCTTGCAGTTCGTGAGATAGTTCACCACATGAGCCACCTCGTCATGAGGCATCTCCTTGGTGCACATCCGACTCGGATCGAGTTGGCCGCTCATTTGACTGATCAAATGAGGGCGGCTTTGAAGCGAGAGCACCCGGCGCACCACGAAGGCGGCTAGCAGGTCGGACCTAGTCAGGCCCTCCGACTGGATCATTACCCGGAGTCGGGCGACGGCGGCGGCTCCAGCCGGCGACAGCGTCCTGGCCTGATAGGACCACTGGGGCCGCCTCCCAGCCGGCGGGCCGGCTACGTAAGCCGGCAAGTTGACGTAGTCGCCTTGCGGGGCGACGTTCTTCACGTAGAAGTACGATTTCTGCCAGCGCTTCACCGACTGGATCAGCGTGATGACAGGGAAGGGGTTGTCGGCTGCCAGCCTCCGCATCGCGATGAAGGCGCCGCTCTGAGCTGGCACGTCCTGCATGCGGGTGCCGAGCTTGGATTGGAAGAATTCCCCCCAGAGCTCGAGGGTGGGAAGAACGCCAAGAAAGCCCTCGCACAGACTGACGAAGGCGGACAGCAGCACCACCGTGTTTGGAGTGAGGTGGTGCGGCTGGAGCTGATAAAAGTCGAGGAAGGAGCGGAAGAAGGCGCTCGCGGGCAGACCGAGGCCGCGCAGGAAGTGCGAGCGAAAGATTACCCACTCGCCTTCCTCCAGCGCCGGCGTGATCTCCTTCTCCGGCGCGAGATGGACCTGCACCTGGTCCTTGCCGGGCAACCGCCGCGTCTTGCGGAGGAAGTCGATGTGGTCCATGTGGACGTTGGAGCCGTCCCAGTCTCCGCCGTACTGCATGATGGCAAGAAGCTGACGAGAAAGGGTGCGGTGGCGGAGAAACCACGGCCCCGCGGCGGCGAGGTTGCGGGGTAGTGCGAAGATTGGTGGGACCGCGTGGCGGCAAGAGGCTGCTGCGATGGGAAGAAGGAGGAAGAAGATAGCGGAGAGAGGATGAGCGTGCGAGCGTCTGCCGCTCCCCCTCCTCCCCCTACTTATAGCCTCGTGCGGCGAACCGAGGAGGCGAGGCGTGGGGGGGAACGTGGGATTAACTGCGCCCACTCCCCTACGTCCCGCGATTATAGCGCCCTAACGACGTGCAGAAACTGCCGTCGGAAGGCGAGCGGCCCGCTTTGGGCCACAGAAAATCGGCGCCTGGGCCTAGGCGTGGAAGTGGTGGGCCCAGTCTACGGCGGCGTCCCGTCGCGCGCGTGGGTTGGCAAGCTTTTTTCAGCCGGAAGGTGCCACGTGGCGCGCGGAAGGCGAGCGGCCGTCCCGCAGCCCGGCGAGCGCACCGGCTGGCTCCCGCCTTCAGACTTCAAAAATTTCGCCAAGACGGCGCACCCAACCAAAGCCGGCTCCTAGCTGCTGGCTCGTCAAGATAAGAAGCTGACCGAGCTTCTCGACCTCCTCTCAGCCTCGAAGCCCAACCAGCTTCGGGGACTACTGTCGGAGTAAATGGCCACAGGTAGCCTAACCGACTCCCCTGGCTCTTCGAGAAATTACCAGGCCACTCGAGCCTTCAAGCATCCAGAGCACGGGGCCGCCTTCCTCTGGCCGGCTATCACCAAGGCCGACTGCCAGAAGGCGACCCGGCCTCAAAAACCTTCCCGAAGAGAGCTACGAGATGGCCGACTCCAGGAAGCCAACCCCAAGAGGACCGACTCCCAGAAGCCGGCCATGAAGAAGGCCGACTCCCAGAAGCCGGCCAAGACTGCACCCACCAGGGTTGCACCCACATAACGGTGATAAGACAGGGCGTGGCCGCAGTATAGCCTGCCACCCTCGAATCCCGGAGCATGCATGGCCACAGTGCGCCGTATGGGTCAGCCATCCCCCGTCCGGCACGGCACTGTAGCCATGTTGACCGCGACGTCACCCACGACAGGCGCCAGTACGGCCCGCGGGCGGCGGGCCCCTTCAGCCAGAGAGACGCTCGAAGGCGGCCCGGCCTCCCCTAGTCGGCCTGGGGCATAGCCGGCTCCCAATAGCGGCTACCTCCCTCCCTCGAAGTATGTGCACCATTAAGGAGACAAGACGAGGTGAGGCTACAGTGAGAGCCCGCCAGGCGGCGGCACTGTAGCCACGCTTACCTCGACAAAGCCCTCGTCATCAGGGGCGAGGCAACAGTAACCAGCCGCCGACAAGGCCCCCAGGCGGTGGGGCCGGCCTGTCGGCCAAGAGGCCGGCAGCCGGCGGGACCCACCAGTTGGCGGGCCCCAACGGCCGGCGGAGAAGCCGGCGAGCACAGACACTGACGGCTGGGACCCGCACCCAGCCGGATTACCATTGTACCCCTGGGGGGTAGGCCTACATAAACCCCCCGGGGCACCCATGCAAAGGGTTGGTCTCTAAGATAGTTTTAGCCACCACATAGAGGGAAGAGGAGGGCTAGCGTTGCCTTTCTTCCTCCTCTAGCCAAACAGCTCAAGGAGCACTTGTAGCTACTTGTGTTGATCTAGTGATCATGCGGAGACCCCGCAGAGCAGGACTAGGGGTGTTATCTCCACGGAGAGCCCCGAACCTGGGTAAGATTCGCCGGCGTGCATGTCTTTGCCTTATCCCGTTTCCAGGCACCGGCGATGTCTTACTGGCTCCCACAATGATAAGCCACCCATTGGCATATGTCGCACCTACCACCCGACAGGGCCGGACTGCAATAAGCATAAATAACCATGTCAATACGATGAGGAGGAGAGGCTGGATATACGGAGATGTGCGAGTTTTAGCACTTACGATGCGGCCAGGGGCTTGGTTCGGGGGCGTCGCTCCGGACTGCTGTCGACATCCCACACGGAGTTATCCGCAAGGGAGCCCTTCCCCTTCTTGGACGTCTCCGCCTCCAGGTTCACGGAGGCCGCCATCTTCCTCTTTCCCCCATCAGGGGGAGGGTTGTTCTCCTCTTCCTCCTTGTTGTCGTCATCTTCAGCGGTGGAGGAACGGGTCTCTTCGTCTTCGGACGTCCCGTCCGAAGCACCCTTGCAATGGGGACCACCTTGGCCTTCTTGGCCTGCTTCTCCGTCGGCTGATAGGGCGCCGAAACCAGCATCTTCGCCAGGAGAGGGATGACTGGCTCTTCGGGCAGCGGAGCCGAACACTGGATCCGCTCCGCTCTCTCCATCCATACCTGAAATAATATAGTAAAAGTTAAACATCTCCTTTAGCAAGCAAGTAGAGGGTACGCCTTGAGAAGTGAGGGACTTACCGCACTAGCGGGATTGGTATGATCGTGCCCGCGTGTGACACCCAAGTTTTTATTTGGATTTTTCAAAAGATTTTATTTGGACTTGAGGGGAGTGATTTAAAAAATTTCTTCAAAAGAACTCTCCCTCTCATATATTTTTCTTTATGGCAAAAGTTTTGTTTGGATTCACCCAAGATATGCCTTTGGTCTTGGAAGTTCTTGCTTTTCATTTGGACTCAAGACAAAATGTTTTTCATTTGGGAAAATAACTTTTGAAAATCTTTTTGAATTTGCACTATGGCTTTTGGAAAGTCCTTTGCCACTTTCAACAATTCCTCCTTGCCATGGCATTAGTGAAAATCCTCTCTCCTAACCACTTCCTCACCTTTGGATCATGATTTGCATCAAATCCAGCAAGTTGAACCTCCCCATGTGATTATTTCCATTCAAATTCTATTCAAATAAATTTCTGCCTTCTTTTCTAGCACTTGGAGATTTACAAAGGAACTCCATTTTCTGTTTTGATTCTTGCCCCCAAACCAACTCTCCTCCCTAGTCCTTTGAACCCTCAACCAAGATCCATGAAGATCCACTGGTCTTCAGTTCAAAATTTTCAAACTACACCTGCTGCAAGTTTGGACCAGATTTGTCAAATTTGGTGAAATTCATTCAAAACCTTCTCCAAAAATTCCAAGTAAAATCAGGCAGCCTCTGGGTGCATTGAGTGGTCATCTCACCAAGTTACAGCTCCAGAAAAATTTATCTCATAGCCAAAACCTTCTGTCGAACACCTGCAATGCACTGTCTATGTCAAGTTCAGAAAGTTCAGAGAACACTGGAGTGGCTGCTGTCGTTTTCTTCAGAGAAGGACGTCGATCTCGCCAGTGCCACCGCGTCGCCTTGCTCCTCGTCCCCGCCCTCTTGTTCCTGCACCGCACGAACGCCTGGCGCCTTGCGGGCGTCGGCGATGAGCAGCAGTAGGTGCGCCGCCCCGTGACCGACGCCGGCGGCGGCTTTGCGGACGCCAGCGGGAGACACGGCGCCGACGACGCCACCCAGCGCCGCCCAAACCACCGGAGCCCGCCGCATGGCCTTCCACTCCCCCGAATGCGCTGCCGCTCTCGTCGTGAACCGCAGGGCGCGGAGCGCGCTCTCTGCCGCCGTTGAGCCCGTGCGGTCACCTCACCGTGGACCGACGCCATTACGCCAAGACCATCTCCGTTTAGCTGTGAAACGACTCCAGTAACCTCCACTGATGCTGCCTGGCCGCTCAAACCACCTGCCAATCCACTGCTCCGCCATAATCGCTCGCCGGAGATTCTCCGTTCATGGCCACCCCGTCGATCTGCCTATAAATAGAGGCCCCGAGCTTCAACTCGAGCACCCACCATCCCTGCACTCCCCCTAGAGCAAGCCTAGCCACTGGTAGAGCCCCGAGGAAGCCTCCTTCCTCGACTCCGGCCGCCGCGACCCGCCACGGGATCCAGCCCGATTCGCCCTCGTGTGCGCTCCTCCGCCTCCATTCTCTTGCCAGCAGCTTCACCTTGCATCCCTCGTTCTGACCCGCGCCTCAATTCGTAGTTTGCAGCCCTCCACCGGAGTTCCCCATCCTCACCCGAGCCGCCGTCCGCCGGAGAAAGTGTCGCCGTCGACGTGGTGCTCCCCGTTGGACGAGTCCACCACCCACCGACGCGGAAGAAGACGCTGACGCTCTTGGTACCCTCCGTTTCTCCTAACTCGCCGTGGTTCGACGCCGGCGTCCACCGCAGTCTTCGGGCGCCGGCGAGCTTTTTAAACCTGACATGTGGACCCCGCGTGTCAGCCTCTGTTTTATTCCACCTCGAACCATTTTCTGTTGATGCCTTCGGGCAAATACGTTTTCTCCTTTGCGCTTGCGCATTCCCAATCGAACCGTTTTCTGTTTTCTCAGTTAAAACCCTGGAACTTTTCTGTTTCATTACAGATAAGTCCCTGGACAGAAACCTTTATAACTTTTAAAAAAACGGAATTTTTGAGTGATTCTTTTTCTGACAATCTTCAAATTTTGTCTAGTTTTTTATGGGATTTATTTGAAAAATATTTGGAAAAGTTTCTGTGCACCCATTGGTTTTCACGTTAGTACCCGTTTCGTGATTGCCGTAGGTTCCGGAAGAGGTGACGGAGCCGCGAACTTCGCCGAGCTAGACTCCGACTTCTCCGAACCAGGCAAGCATGTTTTGAACATTTGATATGACAGGTGTTTTACATGTTCACGTGAGAGTTGGTGCGTGGCATATGAGTGTCGGTAAATACCTCGTTGCTTGTAAGGCAACGACCCGGCTGTTCCAAAGTCGCGATGATCTCTGATGAGAGATGGCCTAATCATGTGGTGACATGAAGGGCAGCAAGGTGGTACTGTTGTAGCATACCAGCCTTGCGTCATCCGACTTTCCCCGACGTTAACGTGGTTGGAGCCACGTTATCGTTCTTTTCCCGCATGTTCCAAAGTTGCGATGATCTCTGATGAGAGATGGCCTAATCATGTGGTGACATGAAGGGCAGCAAGGTGGTACTGTTGTAGCATACCAGCCTTGCGTCATCCGACTTCCTCCGACGTTAACGTGGTTGGAGCCACGTTACCGTCCTTTCCCCTTTCCGTGCTACCACATGTCTCATTGCCAGGATGCGGTTTAGTAAGTTGGTAACCTCTTTCCGTGTACACACCAAACAGAGAGGCCGGGATGATGGTACCTTGGCCCAGGATTAAAGCCAGTCATCCGGTCAGGAGGCATGGGTGTTTCCGGTTGGGACCGAGAGGGGGGGCACCCCCTTAGAGCGCGCGTATAGAAATTTGATCCCATGCTACGCGAGGTTGTAGCCTCCCCGTCTCAAGGTTTTTCTTGAACGTTGCCGAGGGTGATCCCTGGCTTCGGATGGTTGAATTGGGTGTGTACTGGTTAGACGTGTTTCTTCCAAAACACCGTAGACGGAACTAGTCCCCGTGACTACTGAAATCCGTTGGCTGTGGTTAAGTACAAACTCTGCAGAGTCAATTCTTTCCAAATCATCGTATCCATGACCAAGTAATGAAAACATTATATCCATATCTATCCGCGTGGAAAAAAACTTGTCCCCGGTGAACAAGCTCAGTGGTAAATTCAGATTTATTGTTATTCCTGTGGATGGACTAACGTTATATTTGTCTCATGCTTGTGATAAATTATGTTCCCGAACTATTGTATTATTGAGCTACAATATAAGCCCTTTATGCGACGTCGCTCAGACGTCCGACTGCGGCATGCACTGTCTTTATTTTCTGTTGTAAGCCCTTTATGCGGTGTCGCCCCGACGCCCGACTGTGGCATTATTATTCTGCAAATTTTTCCTCTCGAGGAGTCTTTCAGACACTCGTTTGGCACCCGCATTATTATTCTGCATTTTCCTCTCGAGGAGTCTTTCAGACACTCGTTTGGCACCCGTATTATTATTCCACATTTTCCGCTCGAGGAGTCTTTCAGACACTCGTTTGGCACCCGCATTATTATTCTGCATTTTCCTCTCAAGGAGTCTTTCAGACACTCGTTTGGCACCCGTATTATTATTCCGCATTTTCCGCTCGAGGAGTCTTTCAGACACTCGTTTGGCACCCGCATTATTATTCTGCATTTTCCTCTCGAGGAGTCTTTCAGACACTCGTTTGGCACCCGTATTATTATTCCGCATTTTCCGCTCGAGGAGTCTTTCAGACACTCGTTTGGCACCAGTATTACTATTCTGCAGTTTCCGCTCGAGGCGTCATTCAGACCCTCGCTTGGCACCCAGTATTTATTATCTCTATGTCTGATCGCACTGGTTAACTTGTTCATATGTTTCATGTTTGCATTCATTATACCTTATGTCCGAACTGTCTTGCGAGTACTTTCATAGTACTCACCTGGCTTGTTGATTTGGCCAGATGTTGACGAAGGCGATCTCTTGGATGAAGAGTTTGATAGCGCGTCCGATGCCTAGAGGAGTCCCAGTCAGTCCTGCGCGATCCCGGATATTGGTCACTTGTATTGTATACGCTTCCGCCACCCGCAATAAGTCTCCTCGAGCCTCACTCCGACGCTCGAAGAGCTATAGTCTTCTGGAATCATATCACTCGCTTCGCGGTGATTTTTCCACCACCGTTATTATCGTGAGTTAGTAGTTTGCCACCCTATCCGCCATCTTGTTTAGCGGCGTGCGTGTAATAAATTGTTGGGCAGTCTCTGCTCAACCTTGTATTATATTTAGTACTCCTGGTATTTTTCTTCTGTGACCAAGATATTGTCTACCAGTGAGAAGGGATTCTTCCTCGCTGGTCCGTAAAAGGGATTGGTCTCTCAATAATCATTTTATTGAAAAACCGGTTGTGACACCGCGGTCCGAATCCATAACCGGCGGCTTCTCGTTGCCCTTGAAGAGCAACTTCCAGGCATCTTCGTGAGTAGTTCCGAAGAGCCTCTCCAGGGTTTGGTGCTTCTCTGGATCGAATTCCCATAAAGGGAAGCTTCGGCTTTCGCAGGGGAGGATCCGGCGAATCAGCATCACCTGGATCACGTCGACGAGCTTGATGTTTTTATCTACCATGCTCTGAATGCGCGTTTGCAGCGCTATCAGCTCGTCTGACGAAGACCGGTTGGGGCGCTTCTCCATACAGGAGGTGAGCCGCATTGGGGCTCCGACCTTGAATTCGGGAGCCGCCGTCCAAGCGGCGCCGCATGGCTCAGTGATGTAGAACCATTGCTTCTGCCACTCTTTGACAGTCTCCACGAAGGTGCCCATGGGCCATGTGACGTTGGGCATCTTGCTCACCATGGCGCCTCCGCACTCCACGTATCGACCATCCACCACCTTCGGCTTCACGTTGAAGATCTTGAGCCAAAATTCGAAGTGGGAATGGATGCGGAGGACAGCCTCGCACACGACGATGAATGCTGGGATGTTGAGGAAGGAGTTTGGGGCCAGATCATGGAAATCTTGCCCGTAATAGAACATCAGTCCATGGACGAAAGGGTGGAGTGTAAACCCTAACCCGCGGGCGAAGTGAGGAAGGAAGACCACCCCCTCAGTAGGCTTCGAGGTGGGGATGATTTGCCCCTTGGTTAGCAGACGGTGGGCCATTCCTTTCGCCAGATCCCCGGCCGCCCGAAGCTGGGTGATGTCCTTCTCCTTGACGGAGGAGACCATCCACTTGCCTTGACCTCTGGATCCAGAAATGGTTGAGAGCTTGCTCGGGGTGGAAGAAACGAGAACTTGGGCACTGGAGCTCGAGAATGGAAGGGCCGAGGATGAAAGAAGGTGTGGGTGAAGAAGTAGAATCCTTATCCCCTTATAAAGGCAGTGAATATCGAACGCCTCCCCACTCGCCTTGAAACTCGGCTATTTCCAAGGGCTGTGTAAACGGCACGGTTGGATTACCCATGCCCGTATTGATGAGAATCCCACAATAAGGGGACACGATCTCTGCTTTGACAAGACGTGCCAATAGAAACTGCATCTCGAAACGCGGAACGGCAGACGAAAATGGTTCGAAATAATGACCGGGCAGGCGTGATGTCATCTTGCAAAAAGTTGTCAGTGGATGGGACTCGTGAAATATTATACTCTCTACGGCTGTGTGTGTGGTACTTGTGTTGCAGATCCGGACACGTTCGTTGAATGCTTCAATAACCCGCCTTGCAATGCCGAAGACAATCTTCGCGCCGGATACCTCATCATTGAAGCCTGGTTCAGGGGCTACTGAGGGAGTCCTGGACTAAGAGGTCCTCGGGCCTCCGGCCTGTTGGACATGGGCCGGACTGATGGGCTGTGAAGATACAAGACCGAAGACTCTCTCCCGTGTCTGGATAGGACTCTCCTTGGCGTGGAAGGCAAGCTTGGCGACCGCATATGAAGATTCCTTTCTCTATAACCGACTTTGTACAACCCTAGTCCCCTCCGGTGTCTATATAAACCAGAGGGCTTAGTCCGGAAAGCAACCATAGTCATACAGGCTAGACTTCTAGGGTTTTAGCCATTACGATCTCGTGGTAGATCAACTCTTGTAATACTCATATTCATCAAGATCAATAAAGCAGGAAGTAGGGTATTACCTCCATAGAGAGGGTGTCGGGTGGTTGGTGCGACATATGCCAATGGATGGCTTATCATTGTGGGTGCCAATAAGACATCGTCGGTGCCTGGAAACGGGATGAGGCGAAGACATGCACGCCGGCGGATCTTACCCAGGTTCGGGGCTCTCCGAGGAGATAACACCCCTAGTCCTGCTCTGCGGGGTCTCCGCATGATCACTAGATCAAGGAAAGGTAGCTACAATCGCTCCTAGAGCTGTTGGGTTCAAGGGAGAAGAAGAACAAGGCTAGCTCTTGCTTCTCTCTATCTCTATGGTGTGTGTGCTGTGTTCAGAAGCTCACCCTTTGCATGGGTGCTCCGGGGGGTTTATATAGGCCTACCCCCGGGGGTACAATGGTAATCCGGCTGGGCACTGGTCCCAGCCGTCAGTGTCTACGCTCGCCGGCTTCTCCGCCGGCTGTTGGGTCCCGCCGACTGGTGGGTCCCGCCGGCTGCCGGCTTCTTGGTCGACAGGCCGGCCCCACCGCCTAGGGTCTTGTCGGCGGCTGCTTACTGTAGCCTCGCCTCTGATGACGAGGGCTTTGTCGAGGTAAGCGTGGCTACAGTGGGCCGCCTCGGGGGCTCTCACTGTAGCCTTACCTCGTCTTGTCTCCTTAATGGGGCTCCTGCTTCGAGGAAGGGAGTAGCCGGCTTCTGGGGGCCGGCTACACCCCTGTCCGACTGGGGGAGGCCGAGCCGCCTTTGCGCCTCTCTCTGGCAGAAGGGGCCCGCCGCCCGCGGGCCGTACAGGAGTCGGTCGTGGATGACGTTGAGGCTGGCATGGCTACAGTGCCGAGCCGAACGGGAGACGGCCATCCCGTACGGCCTCCTGTGGCCATGCCTGCCTCGGGCCTCGGGGGTAGTGGGCCGCACTGTGGCCGCACCCCGTCTTGTCACCGTTACGTGGGCGTAGCTTTGGTGGTTGTGGTCTCGGCCGGCTTCTTGGAGTCGGCGCTCTTCGTGGCCGGCTTCCTGGAGTCGGCCACCCCGTAGTTGTCCTGGGGAGAGGTTGCTGAGGCTGGGTCGCCTTCCGGGAGTCGGCTTTAGAGGTAGCCGGCCAGGGAAGGCAGCCCAATGCTTGGAGTGCTTGGAGGCCCAAAGGCCTGATAATTTTTTCAGAAGAGCCAGGGGCAGTCGGTTTGGCTACCCGTGGCCATTTACTCCGACAGTTGTCCCCGAAGCTGATTGGGCTTCGAGGTGGAGTGGGGGTTGAGAAGCTCGATCAGCTTCCCATCTTGACAAGTCGGCAGCTGGGAGCCGGCTTTGGTTAGGCGTGCCGCCTTGGTTGAAAACTCCGGAGTCGGAGGGCGGGAGCTCGCTAGTGTGTGCACCGGGCCGCGAGCCGGCCACTTGCCGTCTGCGAACCACGTGGCCTCCCTTGGCCAGAAAGCCTGCCAGCCCACGCGCGCGACGGGACGTCGCTGTACGGCGGGGGCCCGCCACGTCCGCGCCCGGGCCCAGGCGCGGATTCTTTGCATCCCGAAACCGCCCGCACGTCTCCTTGCGGCAGTTTCGGCTCGCCTTTAGGGCGCAATAATCGCGGGGCGTGGGGGGAATGGGTGCAGTTAATCCCACGTCTCCCCCCACGTCCGGCCTCCCCGGCCTCGCCTCGCGGAGCTATAAGTAGGGGGAGGTGGAGGGCGGCAGGCCCTCGCACGCTCCTCCTACTTCCACCATCTTCTTCGCTCGCCGTTTCTCGCGACAGCGCCTCGCCGCCGCGCTCTTCCACTACTCGCTCCTCCGTCACCGCTCTTGTTCTCACCATGCCTCCCGCCACGGAGCAGTATGGCGGGGATTGGGACGGCTCCAATGTCCACGAAGACCACGTCGAGTTCCTCCGCCAGACGCGGCGGCTGCCCGGCGGACAAGGTGGAGGTCCGCCTCGCACCGGCGAGGGAAATTACGCCGGAGCCGCGGGAGGGCGAGCGGGTGGTCTTCCGCTCGCACTTCCTGCGCGGCATCGGCCTGCCAGTGAGCGCCTTCTTCCGCTCCTGGCTCGATTTCTACCAGATCCAGCCGCACCACCTCACCCCAAACGCGGTGGTGCTGCTATCAGCCTTCGTCACCTTGTGCGAGGGCTACCTCGATGTCCTCCCCACCCTCGAGCTCTGGGGGGAGTTCTTCCAGTCCAAGCTGGGCACGCGCATGCAGGGCGTGCCGGCTCAGACTGGCGCCTTCATCGCGTCGCGGAGGTCGGTCGCCAACAACCCCTTCCCCGTCATCACGCTGATCCAATCAGTGAAGAAGTGGAAAAATCGTACTTCTACGTGCGGAACATCGCCCCGCGGGGCGACTACATCAACCTGTCGGCTTACGTAGCCGGCCCACCGGCGGGTAGGCGGCCCCAGTGGTCCTTCCGGGCCGTGACTCTGACGCCGGCCGGGTCCGCCGCCGTCGCCCGAGTGCGAGAGCTGACCCAGTCAGAGGGCTTGACGGGGCCCGACCTGCTGGCCGCATTCGTCACGAGCCAATCCGCCGCCCACGGTATGCTCTCCTTGTCTCTTTTTCTTTCTCTTTGCTTTGTTGCCGAGTTCCTCTTGGCCGACTCTAACTTAGTCGGTTTATTTTTCGACAGAGCCCTCTTCTTCGGCCGGCCGGCGGGTCAGACGCGGAGCGTCGATTCGTCCCCGACCGGACCGAACACGATCTGGAGGACCCTGACTTGGGGCGGCTGGTATGGACGACAACATCGAGCCGGGTGGTGGCCAAGCCGGCGGCGAAGCAGGCGGCTCCGGGCTCGGAGTCACCTTCGACGACTGGCCGGACGACGATGAGGCCGAAGTCGCCCCGCGCCGCCAGCCGGCATCTGGACGCGGCGCGGGTTCCTCCACTGCACCGCCTGCTCGGGGCGGAGGGCAGAAGCGTCGCGCCGCCCAGGGTTTGTTCGGCAGTCGGACGAAGAAACCCAGGGGCAGGGCGGCAGCCACCAGGCGGGAGAAGGCGGCTGCGAAGGCGGCTCGCTTCCGCAAGACGGTGAAGCAACCGCAGACCGTGTCGGCGTAAGTTCGCATTTTTTGTATACTCTTTTTTTTCTCTGGTGGTTCCTGAACCCTTGTCTTTTTCTCCAACGATCAGAGCTCCGTTGTCGCTTGAGCGGGCGGCTGCCGCCTCCGTCGTCGAGTCGCCGAGGGGGTCTGGGAGCACGACTCGTCGTGTGGACCCCCGCGCCGAGCTTCAGGCGGCGACGGAATGGAACGCGCGGGAGGCGCGGGAGGAGCAGGAGGCGCGAGAGGCGGAGGCTCGAAAGGCGCCCGCCGCCCAGGTGGCACGGGAGGAGGAGGCGGCGAAGGTGCTCGCCGATGCCGCGGCCAGGGCCCAAGCAGAGGCTGCAGCTGCAGCGGCGGCAGGGGAGGTCCTGATGGTCACCCCGCTGCGCGTCATGGCGCCTGGGGACATTGAGCCCTCGCCAGAGGGAGCCAGCGGCGACCAGCCAGGGTTGGGGAGAGACGACGACGTCATTATCCTGGAGAGGGCGCCGGTGCCGACCCCGCCAACTAGGGCGGCTCAAGGCGGTCGGCCTGATCCGCCGCCTGCACAGTCGGCGGGGGGCGAGCCGGCCGCGAGGACTGAGATGGCGGTCCGGATGCCGTCGAGCCGGCGCGCGGGGAAGGCTGCGTCGGAGCCACAGAAGGCCGCGTCGGAGCCGGAGCCGGCCGTGGGCTGCAGCTCGTCGGCCCAGGATGCAGAGGCGGCCAGCGCTACCTCGGGGTGGACGCCAGGCGGAGGGACGGCCGTGATGAACGTGGCTGCGCAGGACGTCCGGACCCGGCTCCAGGGCCAAGCTGCGGCGCTGAGGCAGTTCACCGACGAGTTCCTTGCGACGCGGGCAGCCATCCGGGTTGGTCTTCCCATCTTGCTTCTTCTTTATCTTGATTTCTTTTTGATCTTGATTTCTTCCGTGGGGGCGCGTCAGCACACCCACTGGGTGTAGTCCCCGAGTTCCGAGTCGGCTGCTGAGCAGGCGGCTTGGAACTTCTTGGTGGATTTGTCTTTGCTATTCTTGCTCTTACTTCGATCTTCTGTCTATCTTGCAGGACTACCACAATCTTCGTGCGGCTGCCTTCAACTCCCAGGCTCAGGAGCTGACCCAGAAGACCGCCGACCTTACTGAGAGCCAAGGTACGTGCTTTGTTCTTTATCTCATGTGGGGGCGCGTCAGCGCACCCACTGGGTATAGTGCCCGAGATTCGGGCCGACTGCTAAGTAGTCGGGTCGGATCTTCCTTGACGACTTCTTCTTATTGTTCTTTCTTTTTCTGCCGTCTCTGCAGCGGCCGACGCCAGTCTGAGGGCACAGCTGGGAGAGTCTCAGACTGCCCTTCGTGCCAAGGATGCCAAGCTCGCCGCCTTGGTGCAGGAACGCGACCGCCTGGCCAAGAAGTTGGCCGACCAGGAGGAAGGCCACAAGGCGGCACTGAAGGCTGTGCAGGACCGCGAAGCCGCTCTCCAGGCCGAGTACGAGACGGAGGCGGCTGGCTGGGCTGAGGCCAGGCAGACTCTGATCTCTGGCTATGGCCAGATCGAAGATCTGGTTGACGGTAAGCCGCCTACCTCTTCGTCCTTTCTTGCCATCTGCCACTTTGGCTCTTTTTCTGATTTGGTGCTCTTTTCTTCTTTTCTTCTTCTTTCTTGCGCAGAATATTTCCCTGGCTATTCTACCGCCGCCAACCAGACCATCGAGGCCCGCCGCCAAGCGCGGAGGCAGGCTGGCTTCGAGATTTCGCCAACCGCCGGCCGTTCGCTGGAGGAGCAGCTCTTGGCGACCCAGGCCCGCATCCCGCCGGCTCACCGACTGCTCCGCCGGCTTCAGCGTGCCGGGGCGCAAGTCTTGGCCGCCCTCTGGCCCGGCCAAGTGGTTCCTCGCACCCCCAGTCGGACTGCCGACTGGCTGGAGGTGGCAGTCGGCCGCTTCGAAGCTTCGAAGGCCTCGTCGGCTCGCTCCGGCGCCAGGCGGGCGCTGGAGTTCGTCAAGGCCTGGTATCCCGGCCTGAGCCTGGATCAGCTGGCTACCTGGCGGCAGCAAGCCGACACGGAGCTGGAGCCGGCGCGGCCGGCTATCATCAGGCGGGCTTCGGCGATCGCCGACTACACCGACACCAGCGTCTTCGCCCCCGAGGTAGACGACAACGGTGTCGCCCAGCCGGAAGAATGGTTCGGGCTGAACCCGGCGGACGGTGAAGACTCGGCGGAGGAGATCGACTCCAGCGACGAGGGCGAAGAGGAGGAGGAGGGGGTGAAGACGCCGAGCCGGCTGGTGGAGCAGCCGACCCGCCTCAGCTTGACCGCGCCTCCAGCACTACGTCGCGTGCGAGTGCGTCGCCTGCCACTGGTGGTGGCCAAGCCGAGACCCGCTAGGCGGCCACTCCTTCAGCCGGCAAGGCCGTCTCCACCGACCAGCTCGGCTTCCGCGTCGCGCCCTAGTCTGCCATCTTTTGTTTTCCTGTCTTGTTACTTTTGGAACAATGTTTGGTTAAGTCTGCACAATTCCACCCACTGGGTGTATTCGAACTCATGTCTGTTGCCAGCCTGTTGGGGACTTTATATGTATATATAATTTATGCATGCATTTGGCCTTTCCTTGTACTTTGCTTTTTATCCTTCCGCTTTTTCCTTTGCCATCCTCCCTTCGTTGCCGCCTCCCCAGTCCAACAGTTTCTCTGCAATCTGTAGCTGGAGGAGTGCTTGGCCGATTGGGGGGGGAAGTACTCTAGCTTTGCTGGACTAAAGCTAAGTGTTTAGGAAGCCGACCAGCCGGCTGTTCTGACAGCCGGCAGGCGTGTTTGGAGGCTGCCCTTTTGCTATCTAAGTTCATTGGTCCTTAGCCATTTTTCGTGTGAGCATCCTTTCTGCCTTGCCTCTTGCTAGTCGGACAGTCGGTTCTTCGAGCTGTGACTTTCAACAAGAGAGGATTCGGGAGCCGGCACACTACTTTTCTGACTTCAGGTAGAACTTTTAATATAGCTCAAGGCAGCCAGTCCCCGGGCCGACTAGTCGAACCCGGTGCCAGACAAGAGATCAAATGTAATAATACATTCATGGATATGACGCTTGTCATTCATAGATAAACAAAGGCAGTCCCCAAGTACTGTTCGGGGGGGCTGTTGGTTTGTACTTAATACAAAAGAGGTAGCATGATACATACTGCTTTCAACTGTAAAATCGTCTTAGGAGGTTTGCGTTCCATGGTCGCTCCGACTCCTTGCCGGAGTCGTCTCTCTTGCGTGCTCTTGGTTTTTGTGCGTCGATCAAGTAGTAGGAGTCGTTGCCGAGTGCCTTGCTGACGACGAAGGGGCCTTCCCAAGGGGCCGAGAGCTTGTGCTGGCCGGCTGTTCGCTGGATCAGCCGAAGCACAAGGTCGCCCTCTTGGAAGGATCTTGGCTTGACCTTGCGGTTGTAGTAGTGGCGCAGCCCTTGCTGGTAGATGGCGGACCGGCTGAGTGCTAGCAGCCGGCCTTCTTCTAGTAGGTCCACGCCGTCTTCTCTTGCTTCTTTGGCCTCCTCCTCCGTGTACATGGTGATCCGAGGCGAGTCGAACTCGATGTCTGTTGGGATGACAGCCTCGGCACCGTACACGAGGAAAAATGGAGTGAAGCCGGTTGACTTGTTGGGTGTAGTGCGCAGACTCCAGAGGACAGCCGGCAGCTCATCGAGCCAGCAGCCGGCCGATCGCTCCAGTGGTACAACCAGTCGGGGCTTGATGCCGGAGAGGATGAGTCCATTTGCTCGCTCGACCTGGCCGTTTGACTGCGGGTGGGCAACGGGCGCTAAGTCCAGTCGGATGCCCTGCGTCGCGCAGAAACGTGCCAGTGCTTCTTTGGCGAAGTTCGTGCCATTGTCGGTGATGATGCTGTGCGGCATGCCGTACCGAGTAGTGATGTCAGTGATGAATGTCACGGCAGTCGGCCCGTTCAGCTTCTTGATTGGCTTTGCTTCGATCCACTTTGTGAACTTGTCCACAGCGACAAGTAGATGTGTTAAGCCGCCGCGGGCTGTCTTGAAAGGGCCCACCATGTCCAGTCCCCACACGGCAAAAGGCCAGGTGAGGGGAATGGTCTTGAGTGCAGAAGCCGGCAGGTGTTGCTTGGAACTAAAAACTTGGCATCCTCTGCAGCTCTTGACTATTTCTTTAGCATCCTCCAAGTCAGTCGGCCAGAAGAAACCATGGCGGAAAGCCTTGGCCACAAGGGATCTTGAGGCTGCGTGGTGGCCGCATTCGCCTTGGTGGATGTCTTTGAGGATTGCCACTCCTTTTTCTGGCTCGACAAAACGCTGGAAGACTCCAGTGACGCTGCGCTTCACAAGCTCTCTGTTGATTATTGTATATGCTGCGGCTCGTCGTTGCACTAGTCTTGCTGAGATCTCGTCAGCCGGCAGTTCTCTGCTGACTAGGAACTTGAGGATGGGCTGGGCCCATGAGGGAGCTATGACTTCTTCTTCTGTTAATGTAGCCACCATGACTCGGGTGGGTGGGTTGGGTGAGTCGGCCGCCGCTTCTTGTGTCGTTGCAGTCCCCGAGCCGACTGCTGCAGTCCCCGGGCCGGGTTCTGAAGTCCCCGGGCCGGGTGCGACTACGGCAGTCCCCGGGCCAGTTGTCGAAGTCCCCGTGCCGCCTGCGGGGTTTCTCCAGTCGGATCTGGCTGTATCTGGCGTAGGCGGTACGAAGATGGAATCCGACTCTGGAGACGGCTTGATGGATGGCTTGAGGAGGCGCTGGAGGGAGACGCCAGTCGGTATGGCCTGTCGGGTGGAGCCGATCCGTGCTAGGGCATCTGCTTGGTCGTTGTCGGCCCTTGGCACGTGGAGGAACTCGCACCCCTCGAAGTATCCGCTGATCTGCTGGACAAGGAATCGATAGCTCGCCATGTTCGCGTTCTTGGCGTCCCAGTCGCCAAATGATTGCTGGACCACCAAGTCTGAGTCACCGTAGCACAGGATCCGGCGTATGCCGAGCTCTTTGGCTAGCCGGAGCCCATGTACGAGCACCTCATACTCGGCCACGTTGTTGGAGGCGGCGAAGTGGATCTGCAGCGTGTACTTGAGCTTGTCGCCTTTGGGAGAGGTGAGGACGATGCCGGCTCCCAAGCCGGTGCGCATCTTGGACCCGTCAAAGTCCATCCGCCAATGGGTAGAGTCGGGAGCCGGCGGTAGGTATTGGGTCTCGGCCCAGTCGACGAGGAAGTCGGCCAATGCTTGCGACTTGATGGCGGTGCGGGGTTGTTAGAAGATTGTGTAGGGCGCCAATGCAATGGCCCATTTAGCCACCCGGCCGGATGCATCCCGGCTGCCTATGATCTCGGCGAGCGGGGCAGTGCACACGACCATGATGGGGTGCTCTTCGAAGTAGGGCTTCAGTTTCTTGGCAGCGAAGTACACCCCATAGCACATCTTCTGGTAGTGCGGGTAGTTTTGCTTTGAGCTGGATAGCACTTCGCTGAGATAGTACACCGGTCTCTGGACTAGCTGGGCTCGGCCTTCTTCCGGGCGCTGGACTACAATAACAGTGCTGACGACTCGGCTAGTCGCGGCGATGTAGAGGAGCATGGGCTCCTTCTCAGTCGGCGCTACCAGGACAGGCGGAGTGGTCAGCATTTTCTTCAACTCATGGAAGGCTTGGTCGGCTTGGTCGTTCCACTCGAAGTGAGTGGACTTCTTCATGAGTCGGTACAGGGGGAGAGCCTTCTCTCCTAGTCGGCTGATAAAACGATTCAGGGAGGCTAAGCAGCCAGTGAACTTCTGCACATCTCGCAGCTTGGTGGGAATCTCCATCCTCTCGATGGCCTTGATCTTGACGGGGTTGCACTCAATGCCGCGTTCGGAGACCAGGAAACCTAGCAGTTGGCCGGCTGGTACTCCGAACACGCACTTCTCGGGGTTGAGCTTGATTTGGAATCGGCGCAAGTTGGCGAATGTTTCTTTCAGGTCCTCCAGCAGGGTGCCGCGCTTCTCTGTCTTCACCACAATGTCGTCTACATAGACGTGGGCATTTCTGCCGAGTTGTTTCAAGAGACATTTCTGCATGCAACGCTGAAAAATGGCACCGGCATTTCTCAAGCCGAATGTCATAGTCAGGTAGCAGAAGGCTCCAAAGGGTGTGATGAAGGCAGTCTTCAGGCGGTCAGCTGGGTCCAACTTGATCTGATGGTACCCTGAGTACGCATCCAAAAAACTCAACAGCTCGCATCCGGCTGTGGAGTCTATCACTTGGTCAATCCGTGGCAGAGCAAACGGATCCTTTGGGCAGGCCTTGTTCAGACTGGTGTAGTCTATACACATGCGCCACTTGTTATTCTTCTTCAGAACCAGAACTGGGTTGGCAAGCCATTCTGGAAAGAACACTTCCATGATAAAGCCAGCGGCAAGGAGCCGGGCTATCTCTTCTCCCACAATTCTTCGCTTCTCTTCTGACAGTCGGCGGAGGGGTTGCTTGACCGGCTTCGCATCAGCTCGGACATGTAGCTTGTGCTCGGCGAAATCCTTCGGGACACCCGGCATGTCCATTGGGGACCATGCAAAAATGTCTCGATTCTCACGGAGGAAGTCGACGAGCTCGCCTTCCTATTTACTGTCCAAGTTCGCCCCAATGACAGCGAACCTCTCCGGGTTCTCCGGGTCCAGAGGTATCTTCTTCGTCTCTTTGGCAGGCTGGAAGGAGCCCTGCGCATCACAATCCTTGGGGTTGGGGGACAAGGCCGGCTGTTTGCCGGCCATGGCCACAACCCGTTCCAACATCTTCTTCTCTTCTGCCACCACGAGGGACTCGGCCAGCCGGCTACTGGCCATGGCGCACTCGATGGACTTCTTGTAGTCGCCGGCTACCGTGATGATCCCCTTCGAGCTCGGCATCTTCATCTTTAGGTAGGCGTAGTGGGGCACAGCCATGAACTTGGCCAGGGCAGGTCGGCCAAGCAGTGCATGATAGGGGCTCTCCAAATCCACCACCTCGAACCATATTGCTTCTCGGCGGAAATGACCTTTGTCTCCGAAGAGAACATCCATTTTGATCTTGCCGATTGGGGAGCAAGACAGGCCGGGGACGATACCATGGAAGACGGTGCGGCTCGGCATGAGCTGCTTCGCTT
This sequence comes from Aegilops tauschii subsp. strangulata, assembly GCF_002575655.3. Classification (NCBI taxonomy): domain Eukaryota; kingdom Viridiplantae; phylum Streptophyta; class Magnoliopsida; order Poales; family Poaceae; genus Aegilops; species Aegilops tauschii. Next base: position 346,067,511 of record NC_053035.3, on the reverse strand, counting down.
TGATGTTCAGCTTCTCCATGGTATCGCGGTACAGTATGTTGATACTGCTTCCGCCGTCTATCAGGACGCGGGAAAATCTGGCAGCTCGCCTCTCCGTCGTGAGGGTAACGTCCAAGACCATCGCATAGGAGCCAGGAGAGGGCATCACCTCTGGGTGGTCGGCCTGGCTCCAGCTGATTGGCTTCTCTGACCAGTGCATGAACTCGGGGGTGCTAGTGGCGACTACATTCACTTCTTGATGCTGTCGGCGTCGGCTGCGCTTGTCGTCGGCTTGACTGGTGAAGACGACGTAGGCGGCATGCTCTTCGGGGAATTCATCTTGGATGGCGCCGACTGCCGGCCGAGCCGCCGGCTGCTGGGGGGCTGGAGGCGGAGGCGGCAACATCCCCTCGCCCTTGGTGATGCGGGTGAGCCAATGGCATTTCCGGGTTGTGTGGTTGGACGGCTTCGCGCCGCTGTGGAACTTGCAGGGGGCGTCGAGAGCTTGCTCGTAGGAGAAGGACGGCTGCCAAGCCGGCCTGCCACCCTTCTTCTTGGGAGCGGGCCGTTCTTCGGGCTGCTCGTCTTCAACTGTGGCCACCTGCCGACTGGAGGAAGTCAGCATGGGGGCCTTGCGCTTGTGATCGTTCTGGTAAGGGCGCCGATTGGGGTCGCCAGCCGGCGTCTTGGGAGCCGGAGCAATCACCTTCCCAGAGGCGTCTACTCGCAGCTCGGTCTTCATTGAGGAATCGGCCGTGGCGTATTTGTCCGCGGTGATCAGCAACTCGTCGAGGGTTGCCGGCTCGTCGCAGAGGAGTCGGTGCTTGAGGAGGGTGCCCTGTCGGCACCCGGCGGTGAAGTACTCGATGGCCTGGACCTCATGCACCCCCTCGCAGGAGTTGCGGAGCTCGGCCCACCGCGTGAGGTAGTCGCGGGTTGACTCGTTGGGCCCTTGGACGCAGAGGGAGAGCTGGCGAGGCTTGGGAAGCCGCTTGTAGGTGCTAGTGAAGTTGCGGACAAAGACTTCTGTGAAGTCCAGCCAGCTGTTGATGATGTACGGCTTGAGGCTGTTGAGCCACGTGCGTGCCGTGCCTTGCAGCATGAGGGGGACATACTTCACGGCGACGCGCTGATTGCCGTTGGCTATGCTGACGGCCGTGGAGTAGTCGATGAGCCAATCTTCCGGCTTCACTGAGCCGTTGTACTTGGGCATGTCTCTGGGGAGCGAGAACCCTTTGGGGAAGGGCTCGTCGCGGATGCGGGGGCCAAAGCATGGCGGGCCAACATCGTCTTCTTCTTCTAACGCCAAGGATCGAGCAAGGCGGTCGATCCTGTGGCGGGCGTCGTTCTCGCCGACTCCTTCTCGGCGGCCGAGTCGGTCGCCAAGAGTCGGGTGTGTGATAGGCGGCGGAGTGAGGCGTCTTTCTCTTCGAGGCGGGGGAGGAGGCAGATCTCCTTGGTGCTCTACTGCTCGAGGGCGGCCCTCCGCGTCGCGCTCGATGGTGAGGCGAGTCCGGCTGCGGCTGGCAGCCGGCTCCTTGTCTTTCTTCTGGCGTGTGCCGCTCGCAGTCGGCGAGCGGGACGTTGCGGCGTGCTCCCGGCGCGGGGGATGACTATCAGCACGGGCGCCGGCTTCGTGCCATTCTGCAGCCGCGTCGATCAGCTGCTGGATCCGTCTTGTCATGTAGGGGAGCTCATCGGCTCCCAGCCCATTGAGCTCTTCTGCAGCCGCCTGAGCGGCTCGCAGATTCTCGAGCGGGGTGGCGTAGACGGGGCGATCTGCCCCCAGCATGCTGGCGACGGCCGCGCCGCGCTTCTGGACGAAGCTGGCTCGGCTCGGGCCGCTAGGCGGCGGCGTACCGAAGGCGGCGCGGTCGACTTCGCGCTGGTGGGCCTCGGTGAGGCGTCTCATGGAGGCTATCTTCTGGCCCTCCGCAATGAGGGCGAGGCGGCGTCCCTCCAGGGTCTCGGCGTCGGCATCGGCCGGGATGGGGACGGAGAGGTCGTGCATCGCCGCTTGCAGGGCGTCGTGGGCGTTCTCGCCCGAGTTGGCGACATGGCTGATGACCAGCACTTCGGTGACAGCGCTGCTGCCACTGTCAGCTCGAGGGAGAGGGTCGTCGAAGACCACCACGTCGGTGGGGTAGGCGTCGAGCGATGCCGTGTCGGAGTCGACGAGCATCGGGTCGGTGGAGCCGACCGACTCCATGTCTGCAGCAGGCTCGCTGGAGACGTGAAGCTGGTCGAGGAGGCTGACGAGGCGGCTCTCGGGGTAGTCCGTGCCTGCGTCGGACGCAGGCTCGTCGGAGATGCGAGTCTCGCCGAGCAGATCGGCGAGGCAGCTCGCTGCGCAGGCGTCGTCGACGCCTTGCAGCGCGTCGAGGCAAACGCCATCGGGCACAGCAGGCTGGCTGCGCTCGCGGGGGAGGAAGAGGGTTCCCGTCCAGAACAGGTCTCCGCACGACGGTGCACCTGGCCCCACGGTGGGCGCCAAATGTCGGGTGGTTGGTGCGACATATGCCAATGGATGGCTTATCATTGTGGGTGCCAATAAGACATCGCCGGTGCCTGGAAACGGGATGAGGCGAAGACATGCACGCCGGCGGATCTTACCCAGGTTCGGGGCTCTCCGAGGAGATAACACCCCTAGTCCTGCTCTGCGGGGTCTCCGCATGATCACTAGATCAAGGAAAGGTAGCTACAATCGCTCCTAGAGCTGTTGGGTTCAAGGGAGAAGAAGAACAAGGCTAGCTCTTGCTTCTCTCTATCTCTATGGTGTGTGTGCTGTGTTCAGAAGCTCACCCTTTGCATGGGTGCTCCGGGGGGTTTATATAGGCCTACCCCCGGGGGTACAATGGTAATCCGGCTGGGCACTGGTCCCAGCCGTCAGTGTCTACGCTCGCCGGCTTCTCCGCCGGCTGTTGGGTCCCGCCGACTGGTGGGTCCCGCCGGCTGCCGGCTTCTTGGTCGACAGGCCGGCCCCACCGCCTAGGGTCTTGTCGGCGGCTGCTTACTGTAGCCTCGCCTCTGATGACGAGGGCTTTGTCGAGGTAAGCGTGGCTATAGTGGGCCACCTCGGGGGCTCTCACTGTGCCTTACCTCGTCTTGTCTCCTTAATGGGGCTCCTGCTTCGAGGAAGGGAGTAGCCGGCTTCTGGGGGCCGGCTACACCCCTGTCCGACTGGGGGAGGCCGAGCCGCCTTTGCGCCTCTCTCTGGCAGAAGGGGCCCGCCGCCCGCGGGCCGTACAGGAGTCGGTCGTGGATGACGTTGAGGCTGGCATGGCTACAGTGCCGAGCCGAACGGGAGACGGCCATCCCGTACGGCCTCCTGTGGCCATGCCTGCCTCGGGCCTCGGGGGTAGTGGGCCGCACTGTGGCCGCACCCCGTCTTGTCACCGTTACGTGGGCGTAGCTTTGGTGGTTGTGGTCTCGGCCGGCTTCTTGGAGTCGGCGCTCTTCGTGGCCGGCTTCCTAGAGTCGGCCACCCCGCAGTTGTCCTGGGGAGAGGTTGCTGAGGCTGGGTCGCCTTCCGGGAGTCGGCTTCAGAGGTAGCCGGCCAGGGAAGGCGGCCCAATGCTTGGAGTGCTTGGAGGCCCAAAGGCCTGATAATTTTTTCAGAAGAGCCAGGGGCAGTCGGTTTGGCTACCCGTGGCCATTTACTCCGACAGAGGGCCCGAACCTGGGTAAACATTGTGTCCCCCGTCTCATGTCACCATCGACCTTAGACGCACAGTTCGGGACCCCCTACCCGAGATCCGCCGGTTTTGACACCGATATGGGGGGCCCGCCCACCCCCCAGGGGCGCGCCCTCCTGCCTCGTGGCTTCCTTGCTGCTTCCTTGACTTCCACTCCAAGTCTCCTGGATTGCATTTGTTCCAAAAATGATCCTCGCGAAGGTTTCATTCCGTTTGGATTCCGTTTGATATTCTTTTTCTGCGAAACACTGAAATAGGCAAAAAAAACAGCAATTTGCACTGGGCCTTCGGTTAATAGGTTAGTCCCAAAAATAATATAAAAATGTATATTAAAGCCCATTAAACATCCAAAACAGATAATATAATAGCATGGAACAACCAAAAATTATAGATACGTTGGAGACGTATCAGTAAGCAAGGGCGGCAACCTCGACGACACTCTCGTACATTACCCCTTGCCATTGCAATGATAACCCATAGCCCATTTTTGCGTCACTTTCCTATCGAGACTAGCCATTGAGTATTGTCGGCAATGTTACTTGTGCACTTTAGTGAACATCGTCCCATTGCATATATCATATCATTTTGGTATCTGTCTCTTGGTAACATCTTGTCATCACTAGTGCAATACCGTTCTCTTGCATACACAATTGCTATCTTGATTCGTGAAGTTGTGCATAAGTGGCCAAAGAAAGAGAAAGAGCCAAAAACTTTTAAGAAAAAGAGAAAGATAAGCAAAGAGCTTGTAAGTAAGAACCATAGCATCATACTACTTTGCACTTAAGATTGTCATACGCGACCATCTTGGATCATATCACCAGAACACCATACATATAGCATACTTGGCATAGAAGTTGTTGCACTTTTGCTTTGTAGGTTGTGCACAAGTCTCGTATTCGCCTACTGAGCAATCGTGCTAGCATGTCTCTAGTGTTGTGCAACAAGACCATTTTCCGTGGATTCCACATTTTGAGCTCATCCCTTGGTTGCTGTAGGTGTACAAAAAGAGGGGTGCGTTTTTGTACCCCTATACCTGTGCACGGGCAGTCGGAGCCGCGCCTGCGGTCACGTCAAGCAGAACAGGGGAGGTGAGCCAAGGTAAGACCAAAGCCCAAGATAATAAGAGCAACGCCAAGGCCAAGACCACAAAGAGCAGAGGGACGAAGCAGGTTCCCCCGGCAAGACCCTTGCCGGGGCAGCCTCAGCAGCCCCGGCAAGATCCTTGCCGGGACAGCTCGCCCCACACCAACAGAGCGAGCCACCCTTGAGCCCACGGTCCCCAACGCCATCATCCACGTGGGGCCAGGGCTCGGGAAGGCACCTCTGTGGTGGCATGCAAATCTTTGTGAAGACATATTCAAGATCAGATGAGGATTAGAAGACGACAACCCTCGGCAAGATCCTTACCGAGGAAAGCCACCAGACCCCCGGCAAGGTCCTTGCCGGGGACGACAGCGCGCCACGGCAAGACCCTTGCCGGGCCACCCGGCAAGGCCCTCTCCAAGGACGCCAGCAGGGCCACTGCCATGCCCACGCCAACCAAACGTCCACCGTTGTTCACATGCAGCTGCCAGCCCAACCAGCTGGGCGGGCACCTGCGTGGCAACATGCAGCTCCCAGGCCAACTCATCGAGCGCCTGCGTGGCGGCATGCAGATCTTCGTGAAGGCTCCACCACCGTGCCACCTCAGCTGCCTGCCTGCCTACATGGCACCACACACCTCACTGGCCAGGGCGCGTGTCAAAGCGAGGAGGAGCGGCGATGGACGAGACGGGCCTCGCCCCCGTCCCCAATAAAGCAAGGGGGCACCTAAGCTACGCATTAAATGCGTCTTGTCCTGTAATACGAGCGATAAGCTCAGGGCACTGTATGCCTTTCCACCTCCTGTGTGCCACTGTGGCAGCCCCTTTCGACTATAAAAGGAGGCCCATGGCATACTGGAGAGGGATTTGGCTCTTTCGAACCACGCACTGACCACAGCTAGTTCGAGAGCTCAAGAACTCTCTGAAATACACCCACCAAAGCAGGACTAGGGTTTTACGCATCCTCGCGGCCCAAACCTGGGTAAACGATCCTTGTGCTGGCTACTAACCCTGCTCTTCTCGCAACCCCACGCCCCGGCAACCGTAGTAGGGATTCTTGTGATCCCATAGGTGTCGTTCCACACCGACATCTTTGGCGCGCTAGGTAGGGGGCGTGCGTAGTTGTGAGAATCTGGTCTAGTAGTTAGCCTAGCAGTTCTTCATCGCCCTTGGCTCCTGAGAAGAAGGCGGCCGGAGGAACGACGCCGGCGCGGCAACAGAAAAGATAAGTCATTCAGAGCTTTGAGTTATTTCCTCCTATATATAAGGTTATCATCCTCGGAGATTTTGCCTATGTATGAGAGACCTGCATGCAAAGGGGCCCTCCCACAATTGGCAACGCCCTTGTTCTGTTTCGAGTCCGCTCAACAGCTCAAGCGGACGCGTCGAGAGCGGCGGGGTAGCCTTCCGCACCTGGCAACGCTCTCGATTCTGACTCGAGTCAAGCTCGACAGTTCAGGTGGCCGCGCTAAGGGCGGCAAGGTGGTTTGCCCGGCAGCAAGCACACCCGGCAGGCCAATGGGGATCCGTCCCCAAGACGCCGCCCTGGGTTTACGCGTTGGCAAACCTACCCAGGTAGCGTAGGGTGGACATACAAAGGAAAATCGAACAGGAAAATAACATGCATGATACTGAAAGTGCTGCAGAGTTATATTACATCGAATTGTTGCTGCGGTTCTAACTAGAGATAGCGATTGTCTTGGTTGTGAACCTGCAGCGGCGATAAAGAACGGGGTGCCTAATCCCGGCGCTGGCCCTCCACCCTCTGAATTTCGTCGACTCGGCTGATGATGGGCTTGATGCGCTCCCTGAGCGGCACGAGGTCAGTACCCTCCGGCAAGCTCTCCAGCGCGGCGTCGAAGTCGAGGTCGGGGTACCAGTGCGCCACCTTGGTGAGAACCTTGGTCATGGCACCCTGGCAAAGCCTCCGGGACTCGTTGGCCAGTGAGGCCGCCCGGTTGGCTTGGAGCCGCTCCAGAGCGCCGAGGACCTTCTCAAAGAACATGGTCAGGCTGCAATTGGCGCTCACGCTCCGCTCCGGGACATACCTCACGTCTGGCATCCCCATGATGGCCAGCTGCACGGCGGCCTGGTTGGCGACGGTGGCGAGGCGATCGAGCCAGCGTTTCTCGCCCTCCATGTGATCTGCGAAGTTGAGGCCCTCGTTCTTCCGCAACAGCTTCTCGGCCTCCAGCTCCTTCGCCAGGGTCCCCTCTCGGGTTTTGGCCTCCGATAGCACCTTCTCGAGACCCTCTGGCTTCAGCTTGAGGTCTTTGATGGAGTTGTTGGCCTCGGAGAGCTCCCCAGCCTTGCTGACGACCGCGCCCTGCGCCTTTGTCAGGCCACTGTTAAGCGTGTCCTTCTCCCGAGACAGCTTCAGGGCCTGCTCCTTCAGCCCGTCGCGCTCCTCCTCCAGCTCCTCCACCTTGCCGGCGTGAACCTGGGCCTGGGCATTGAGTGCCTCTTCGTGCCTCTGCTCCAGTTCACTGGTCCACTGCAAGACAAGCTTCTCCACCTCTGCATCCTTGCCGCGAAGCATGGCGGCAAGCTTTTCCTCGCGTGCAGCGAGGTCCTCCTCCTGGGAGTTCAGCGCGGCCTCGTGCTGGGTCCGGGCGGCTTCGGCGGCTGCGGCCAAGTTCCTCGCCGTCTCTTGAGCTTTCTCGACGTCGGCAAGCTTCATGGTGAGCTCCACGTCGCGCTTGACCAGCTCGCCCTGAGCAGCCTTGAGCTCCTTGTGGGCCTCACGGAACCAGTCCCGCGTCTCGGCAACGCGCTTCTGGAGGTCCGCCTCCGCCTTCTCCACCACCGCCGTCCTGGACTTAGCCTTGTCCAGGCGGGTGCAGTGGAGCGCCTGGAGCTTCCGGAAGCTGGCGCCCATGGCGTGGAGGAGCCGCTCTTCCTGCGAACCGTCACCACCAACGATCGGCTCGTCCATGACTTCAAGCCCGGCAGCGGCAAGCACTTCGTCGTCGAACACCTCTCCCTCAACGGGTGTCCTGGTGCTCGACGCGCCTGGAAGGTGGACGAACAAGTCGTCGCTCACCCTCAGGTACTTGCCGGAGCCGGAAGCAACAGAAGAGGAAGGCAGGCGGAGGTTTCTGAGATAGGGGTTGCGCGAAGGGTAAAAGGAACAGTGCGCCCGCGGTTATCCCTTTTTATGGGGAAGCCGCGGGTTGCGCTGCCCATTTACTGCGATGTGACACATGCGTGCAGGAACCGCCCCACGCATGCCGCCCACGTCATGCACACCCCTCCACACGCACCGCCCGCGCGGGTCGTGTGAAGCGCTGCGCGCGAAAAGTTTTACTGCGGTAAAAACCGCCCCGCCTGCCTGCGCACCGTTTTGGGCCTGGCCCAACAACATGTCGCGCTTATGTGTGGCCCAGGCCCGGGGGCTCCTATCGGTGTACAAAAAGAGGGGTGCTTTTTTGTACCCCTATACCTGTGCACGGGCAGTCGGAGCCGCGCCTGCGGTCACGCCAAGCAGAACAGGGGAGGTGAGCCAAGGTAAGACCAAAGCCCAAGATAATAAGAGCAACGCCAAGGCCAAGACCACAAAGAGCACAGGGACGAAGCAGGTTCCCCCGGCATGACCCTTGCCGGGGCAGCCTCAGCAGCCCCGGCAAGATCCTTGCCGGGACAGCTCGCCCCACACCAACAAAGCGAGCCACCCTTGAGCCCACGGTCCCCAACGCCATCATCCACGTGGGGCCAGGGCTCGGGAAGGCACCTCTGTGGTGGCATGCAGATCTTTATGAAGACATATTCAAGATCAGATGAGGATTAGAAGACGACAACCCTCGGCAAGATCCTTACCGAGGAAAGCCACCAGACCCCCGGCAAGGTCCTTGCCGGGGACGACAGCGCGCCACGGCAAGACCCTTGCCGGGCCACCCGGCAAGGCCCTCTCCAAGGACGCCAGCAGGGCCACCGCCAGGCCCACGCCAACCAAGCTTCCACCGCCATTCACATGCAGCTGCCAGCCCAACCAGCTGGGCGGGCATCTGCGTGGCAACATGCAGCTCCCAGGCCAACTCATCAAGCGCCTGCGTGGTGGCATGCAGATCTTCGTGAAGGCTCCACCACCGCGCCACCTCAGCTGCCTGGCTGCCTACATGGCACCACACGCCTCACTAGCCAGGGCGCATGTCAAAGCGAGGAGGAGCGGCGACGGACGGGATGGGCCTCGCCCCTGTCCCCAATAAAGCAAGGGGACACCTAAGCTACGCATTAAATGCGTCCCTTCCTGTAATACGAGCGATAAGCTCAGGGCACTGTACGCCTTTCCACCTCCTGTGTGCCACTGTGGCAGCCCCTTTTGACTATAAAAGGAGGCCCATGGCATATTGGAGAAGGATTCGGCTCTTTCGAACCACGCACTGACCACAGCTAGTTCAAGAGCTCAAGAACTCTCTGAAATACACCCACCAAAGCAGGACTAGGGTTTTACGCATCCTCGCGGCCCGAACCTGGGTAAATTATCCTTGTGCTGGCTACTAACCCTGCTCTTCTCGCAACCCCGCGCCCCAACAACCGTAGTAGGGATTCTTGTGATCCCATAGGTGTCGTTCCACACCGACAGTTGCAGTACCCCATTTATCTATCCGTGCGTGTGTTTCCGTGTGCCACATATTGCTTGGTCTACTTGTTTCATTTGCGAATTTGCGAATCTTTTTCAACATTATTGAATCTTGCTAACATTCGCATAAATTTATTGTCACCATCCTCACCAAGCTCCTCCAAAAGTTTACTAGTGTAGGTGTGAGAATCGACAAGATCTGGTACCAATTGTGTTATTTCCTTGTTAGATTATTGAGTGATCGATGATCCATCTTCAACATCGGATAAGGTACATTTGGTCTAGTTCTTTCCTTTCTTCCACTCACATATTTTCTTCAGATGATGGATAGCCCAACTACGTCTTCGAATCTGCTCTTCATTGAGCAAGAAGAAGGCCCGAACAACTACGTCACCAAGGATCACCTCTTCGGCACACACCGAGCTTCGCATCAAGAAAATGAAGCATTGGGCGATGAAAGTGCTAGTTGTCGACTAGAGGGGGGTGAATAGGCGATTTTTATGTAAGTCTTCAAAACACGAGGTCTTTGAAGACAAACAGATGAAATAAACCTATTGATATGCAGCGGAAGATAGACTACACTATACAAGCCATAGTCAAGTAAGCAATGTAGTGAAAGTACGAAGACTATCAGCAGCTAGGTAGTATGGATCAGGATGGAAGACAGTATGAAGCCAAACAGTAAATAGTCTTCACACAGTGAAGTCAGTCAGATCAGACAAGCAAGCAATGACTTCATGAAGACAAACTGAAAAGTAAAGGGAAGTGGGGGATAGAACCAGTTGCTATGTGAAGACAAGGATTTGGTAGACCAGTTCCAGTTGCTGTGACAACTGTACGTCTGGTTAGAGAGGGTGAGATTTAACTCAGAAGACCGCGTCTTCACCTTATTCCCCTTGAGCTAAGGACACCCAGTCCTCGCTCAATTACTCTGGTAAGTCTTCAAGTAGACTTCCAAACCTTCACAGACTTCCTTCACCGGCGATCCACAATGACTCTTGGCTGCTCAGAACGCGACGCCTAACCGGCTGGAGGATTCACAGTCCTCAAGTGTAACAAGTCTTCAGGTCACGCTGATAGAAAGACTTCAGTGATGCCTAACACTCTTTGGCTCTAGGTGTTTTGGGCTTTGTCCTCGCAAGGATCTGTCTCTCAAATGCTTCGGAGGTGGGTTGCTCTCAAACGACAAAAGCCGTGCACTAACTCTGAGCAGCCACCAATTTATGGTGTAGGGGGTGGGCTATTTATAGCCAGGAGGCAACCCGACCTGATATGTCTGAAATGACCATGGGTCACTAAGGAACCGACACGTGTCCAATGGTCGGATTTCAAACACACGCGGCAACTTTACTTGGGCTACAAGCAAAGCTGGCTCATCCATCTCTGGATAAGATTTGCTCTCATTGTGTTTGCTCGAAGACATAGGATTTTGGTTGACCATCACATTAGTCACTCTGACTTTGTTCACTTGGACCCAACTTAACAGTATGGTGGTTCCTATGGCTCAACAAGGAAGAAAAGGAAACTACGAAACAACTATGTCTTCGCACTCCATAGTCTTCAAGTGAATGTCTTCATGTGTCATAATCTTCATCGTGAATTTCTTCACGAACCACCATTGTCTTCGAAGTCTTCACACATTTTTAGGGGTCATCTCTGGTAAGTAAACCGAATCAATAAGGGACTACTACCTGTGTTATCCTACAATTCTCAGAAACACATTAGTCCCTCAACCAAGTTTGTCGTCAATACTCCAAAACCAACTAGGGGTGGCACTAGATGCACTTACAATCTCCCCCTTTATGGTGATTGATGACAAACTGGTTGAAGTTTTCAACGGGGATAAAAGTATGTGAAAGTTAAAGATCAAAGTCATTGTCTTCATAAGTTGTAAATGGCTCCCCCTGAAGATGTGCATATAAGTAGTTTGCTTTTGAATGCAAATGCACATGGCAGGTTTTACTTTGCGGAGATCCTCTTCAACTTATGAAGACAATTCATCATGCATATATAAACATAACAAAGATAATGACATGCACAATGAAAAATGGGCGTCTGCAGAATGACTTCATGCAGAATTTATCATCGCATCACAAAGTAGCAGCAAAAGTAGCAGACGACCATCAAGTTTAAGTGTTACAACTCAAGAGCCAAATAGTTTCAAAACGAGAGTTGTAAAAGCTTAGCAAAAATAATGCAACCACCCCATATGGACCCACTTGAAGATTATCAACCTCATATGCTTCTCCCCCTTTTGTCAGTAATGACCAAAAAGGTTTGAAGACATAGAGGATCTACTCGTTCCCAGTTGGAGTAGAAGATGGAGCAGGGTCAACGTTGGAGTTTGGTTGTGCAGAAGGGCCTGAAGAAGAATCGTGGTGCAGTGCAGCCAGAGTTGGTGAAGTGGCGTCATCTTCTTCATCGATGACTCTCGCAACAATAGTTGCAGCCGAAGACGAATGTTCTGGATCTTCAATGGAAGGTGTGCGACGCCAACTTGCAGATTGCGGAGGCCTGGAGTCAAACTTGAAGCTCTCGATGAAGCCATCTTCGTGAAGATCATCTTCAGGGTAGAGCAAGGTGAGGCTCTTCCAGGACCGCCGATAGGATTCATGCGCAATGAAAGAGTTCTTGGTGGCTAAGTTGCGAATACGATTAACATCCACCAAGAGACTCTGCATCTGACGCTTCAGCCAGTCATGATGCCTATCCTGCTTTTGATGTAAAGACACCAGAAGCTCATGGTCGTTGAGGACACGAGGACGCTTCTGAGGCCTTTGAGCAATGGTGCTGGCAGTGGCTTTAGTGTTGGCACGGTGCGGCATACGCAAGTTGCCAGCCAGAGGATAAGCAGGAGTTGCAGCATTTGGCACATGAATCCCTTCAATAGGCTCCATGAAGCTTTGGAATTCCGCATTCTGAAGGTGGAGTGGCTATTTTGCTGCCTCGGGGTAGATGGCTTCAATGGACATATCAACATCAGGCAGAAATACAATATGGTTGCGCGCTGAAGGTTGATAGTCGATGGTTGAATGAAGCTTGATCAAGTGCATCACCCATGGAGCATAAAATTTCAGGCCAAAAAGATCAATCCCAGAGCAGAAAGCTGTCGGATGAAGAAATCCTGAGTGTTGAATCTGATGCCATTGATGATATAGAAAACCAATGTCTTCATGGCGCCTTCAAGTTTAGCTTCAAAAGAGTTTCCTTTGATTGGCCAGAGAGTACGCCTCAGAATATGATAGACTGTGCGTGGCAAGTACTCAAGGTCCTTAACAAAGAATTCCTTGGGGTATTCGGCATCATGGGGCAATGGCTTCATCATGCTCAGCATTTGGCTCATGTTGGGCTCTGGCTTTTGAAAGATGCTTTGCAGTTCGTTCAGATGAAGCTAACAACCAGGTTCGTTCAACTCACCTGGAGTGGGCAGGGAGGTAAGCTCAATGATGTCATGAGCTTTGGCTTTGTGATGAATATCTCCTGTCATCCACTCAAGGACCCAAGTCTTTGGATCCCTGTTGTAGCCTCGAATGTGCAATGTTGCATAGAACTGGAGCAGAAGTTCTTTGTTCCAGTGCTCCTTGTCAGTCACAAACGGTAGCAGCCCAACATCCCGAAAGCAATCAAGGGCCTCATCGAGGCATGGCAGCCCAGCCATAGCATCACAATCCAGACGCTTATGTGGAAAAATCCGGTCCTGGTTGTATAGGATGCAAGAGTAGTAGCTTCGCTGCTGATGGCTCCAAAACCTGTCAGAGGATATCTCTGGCTTCGTGTATAGGTTCTTGGCGCTGTCAAAGAAGGTGTTGTGCTCTCTGAAGCTGAGCACACTGAACGAGCCCTGAGTTGTTGCAACACTTGGAAGCCTTGGCAATCTTGGCTTAGGCTTCTGAACTTGAGGCCTCTGCTCCACATGATAATCATATTGCGGCCCGGGAGTAGTGGGTGGAACCATGATAGGCCATCTGACAGTCACCAACTCACCACGATTGAATGCGCGTTCCATTGTATGAGGCCTTGGTGGAGGAACGGCATCATCAGAGATGATTGGCGGCACAATAGTGTCAGTAGCCGCATTGGCTTCGGGCTCCACATTATCTTCAGCCATGACAGTGTCATTGGCTTCAGTATTGTTGGTCGTGGCAGCCTCATTGTTTTCAACCTCCATTTGTTCAACAACTGGAGGGTCGGGCACGATCACATTCTCTTCTTGAATGACTGGATCACTGGCAGTGGGTGTAGCTTCTCTTTCATCTTCTTTCTCTTCTTCTTTTTCTTTGGCTGATGCAGCCGGAATGTCTTCAGCAGCTTTAGTTGTAGACACAGAGGTAGACACAGAACGGGTGGCTTATGGGAACACTTGACGTGATACTGAGTTGTGGAGTTGCACATCCTCTTCTGGAATGTTTGTCATGGAGACCTGTGGCCTGAGGCCTTTGCGAAGCCTGCGAAATGCTGGCGACGCCTTTGGAGAGGGAGTGGTCTGTTCCATGTAGTTGTCATCATCAAGCACCGGAGTGGTGACTTGAGCAGGTGGAGTACGTGGGGTCTCGTCTTGCAGAGGGGTGTCTTGTTGTTGTTGCTCAACCCATGAATCATCTTGAGCAACTGGCGTCAAGGGACGACCAATGCTAATAAGTTCACTACTCGTGAGAGCAGGCGATGATTCCCACTTGGGTTTAAGCTGAGGAAGGACTTCATCATCATTTACATTGTCTTCGCGACCAATGTCTTCGGCTGCGTTGGGGTCAATAGCTGGAATCTCTTCACTTTCTGGAGCCTCTGTGGAAGCAGGCTCATGAATCACCAGGCGGCGCTCTTGGTTGGTAGAGGCAGGGAGAGCAACAAAGATTGGTTCAACGTTGACGGGCTCTGGGGCAGCAGCACACTCTGTTCTTGAAGACTTTGAAGCCTTTGTCTTCAATTTCTTCTTGGAGGGAGCACCATCAGAGGTGTCTTTGAGCTTCCTCTTCCTGGCTTCGGCTTCGGCTTGCCTTGTCTTCTTCAGCTCAGAAGCTGTTGAGGTGACCTTTGGCTTTGAGCCTGTCATGCTGGCAGGGAAGACAATGCTGGGTTGTTCCTGCCTTGGAGCGCCGGGTATGGCTTCAACAGAGTTCTTCTTTTTCTTGGCAGCCAACTTGGGGTCGATGCCAGGACGCTCAAGAGCCTTTCTCTTCTCAGCTTCATTGTGCGCTTGCACACACTTCTGCGTGTAGTACTTCATGCGCTCGCGTGAGCCTTTGGCTTCTTCGCGCTTCTTGTGGAACTCTGCCTTGAGATCTTGCATCATCTTCTTGAAGATTTGCAAATCAGCCACACTGAGCTTGTCCATATGCTTCTTGAAATGTGCCTTCTCATAATCAATCTTGTTCTTGAGCTCAACAATTTTATGAGCCAAGGCAAGTTCATTGGCAATGGCTCCGTGAAATGTGACGCTGGTGTCCACAGGCAGTTGTAGATCATCAATGTTGATGCTTTGGTCCTCAAACCATTCATCAATGAGGTTGTTCAGAATATCAGCATCGAAGAGAGGCAGATCATGGAAGATCTCAGCCTCTTGCTTGCTCTTGATCAACATCTCCAGAGCTTCATCTCCTAGATCTTCATCACTTGACAGATCAATGGTGTTTTCCTCATTGCGCAGAACGGCAGCAGGAGTCAGGTCATGCCCTGAAATCTTCTTGGGCATCTTGGTCTTGTTAGTCAAGCTTTTGACTTCCTCTTCTGCTTCGGTGGTGCAGGTGCATCCTCAGAGTCTGCATCCTCAGCGGATTGCTCTACCGAGGCTCTCTGAGCAACAATATGGGAGAGGAGCCCATCGAAGCTATTGAAGGGGCCGATGACATTAGGATTGGCATCACGTGTGCCATTAGGCCTTGGAGCAGATGGACCAGGGTTGAAGTCAAGTCCGAATGCCTTCTTGTTCTTGGCAGCCGACTCCTTTGCAAATTGAAAGTTGCGCTTGAAGAGATCATCGTCACGACACCATCGAAGATACGGTGGGTCGGCATTAGCAGACTGAGGCCCTCGAACCATGCATGGATAGAAGCCTTGAGCAATAGCTTCAGACTTCGTCTTGGGTGGCAGATTCTTGTAAAGAATATTGCCCCATGGGCGCTTGATAGCGTTCTTCTCAGCATACTCAGGAGTGACGAAGTTATACTTGAACTATTTTTCTGCCCTATATCTTCTGATCCATTGGATTCGGGTCTTGCGCTGTCCATAGGTTTCCTCAGGATCAGTCTTGTATTGTTCATAGAGATCCGGAGGCAGATCCAGAGCAGTATTGCCACGGCGCTGCCTGCCACCCTTCCTTGCAGATTTCTCAGTA
This sequence comes from Aegilops tauschii subsp. strangulata, assembly GCF_002575655.3. Classification (NCBI taxonomy): domain Eukaryota; kingdom Viridiplantae; phylum Streptophyta; class Magnoliopsida; order Poales; family Poaceae; genus Aegilops; species Aegilops tauschii. Next base: position 346,051,845 of record NC_053035.3, on the reverse strand, counting down.
GCCATAATATTCAGACTGAGAGGCTTCAAGACAGTGAAAGGCTTCCGTCTACTTGTCAAACAAGAACTGGCTTCAGGGGAGTTAATATGATGTTGTAAGAATTCTGCAAATGAATGCAGACTATGAGAACCAAGGGATTCTCCCACGGACATGTACCTGTGACAGCATTAGATATGTGAGGGAAGGGGAAGAGGTCATATGCATTCTTAGAAGATTTTGAAGATAAATCAGTTTGAAGACATTGACCTCATAGTGCGAAGACATTCACTTATTTGAAGTGAGTTGGTTCCAGATTTGTACGAATCCATGAATAAGTACAAGTGAGGAATCTAACTAGTTATGAAGCATAAGTGAATATTCTTTGCAAGATATGAGATTTAGAAAGAGAAAGATCCAGATTTGGAAGTGTAGAAACCACTTTTGGTTGAAGTGGATGGATTTGACAGATCAAAAAGGCTGTAAAAAGTGAAATTTATTTACCACAGATGAACTGCTAGATGAGGCAGAACGGATGTCGAGTAGTCCAATCTCCCGTGCCCTAACTTGGCGACGGAAGACACCTACGGCGGGGGCGCAGAAGACGAGGTCCGCCGCCGGCGTGAGGACGGCGTCGAAGAGGTCGCGGCAGCTAAGCGCTTCGTCTCCGGTGTGGACGCGAGCTAGCGGTGGCGCTAGGGTTTGAGCGAGATGGCGAGGTGGAAGAGGAGATAATGACCGCGCGGGTGTGTATTTATAAGGAGAAGGGCTGCACAGCGCAATTATGCAGGTGCCCCTGGCGGTTCACATCTGATGGACACGTGGCATGCATGCAACTCATTGAAAGTTGTTCCATGTTCCCACGCGCGCCTGGTTTGTCGGGTGGTTGTTCTGGCTTCTCCGGTATCCAGGCAAAAGAGATATGGCATTAAAATAGTTTAAATGTGTGTCTCTGTATCTTCAGCTGACAAGGACGCAGTGAAGACATTCGACACGTATCAACAGAATGCATATGACTGGATAGATAGAATTTGAGGAAGAAGCACAGAAGGGGTTAGGGTCCGATCACATTCACTTAGTTCAGAAAATGGCAAGTTTGAAGACATAGCTATAAGTGAATGATGTAGAGGACAGAACACACACACACACACACACACACACACACATATATATATATATAGAAAAGACCAAATCAACATTGCGAAGATAAACCTTGAAGTCAAATCAATGTTGAAGACAAACCAAATATGAAGATAATGCAATCATGACGCCAAATGAAAATCTTCGAGAAAGTTTGGTGGTGGCGTTACCCACCGTATAGGAAGTATTAGACCGAGACACGGCGCACAATTATCGTGGAGCTCCGAAGTCAAATTCCGCGTTAATGTATTCACACTTAGAGGGTAAGTCTTCATTGATTGAAGATATACATTACTTCGTATGTTGCACATCCAAGTCATCAACATGCATAAGCGTTAGGATGTGTGTCCAATCACAGGACATTCGAGGATTCTAAGATATTTAGCTCACACCGCAGCTTGCAAAACCTTTTCTCATCCAAGGGCTTTGTGAAGATATCTGCCAATTGCTCTTCAGTGTTGACGTGAATGATATCAATGTCTTCCTTCATGACATGATCTCTGAGAAAGTGATGACGGATCTGAATGTGCTTTGTCTTCGAGTGTTGAACTGGATTGTTGGCAATCTTGATGGCGCTTTCATTGTCGCAGTAGAGTGGCACATGCTTCAGGTGGATGCCATAGTCCTTGAGAGTTTGCTTCATCCATAGAAGCTGAGCGCAGCAAGATCCAGCAGCAATGTATTCAGATTCAGCAGTGGAGAGTGATACACAGTTCTGCTTCTTTGAAGACCAACAGACAACAGATCATCCAAGAAAGTGACATGTGCCTGATGTGGACTTGTGATCAACCTTGTCACCAGCATAATCAGCATCTGAGAATCCAACTAGATCAAACGCTGAGCCCTTTGGATACCATAATCCTAGTGTTGGGGTGTGAGCCAAGTATCGAAGAATTCGCTTCACAGATAAGTGATGTGACTCCTTTGGTGCCGCTTGGAATCAGGCACACATGCAAATGCTAAGCATTATATAAGGCCTAGATGCACATAAGTAGAGTAAAGTGTTGGAGATATGCCCTAGAGGCAATCATGTGATGATGATATTTCCATATGTATTCATGAGTCCTTTGTATTGTCCTTGAACATCATCAATGATATGTATCAATAAGTATGTGACTTGTTTGTGGAACTATGTATTGTATGATGATTGTTTTAATGGTCCCTAGTTGATAAGGTTATGCGGACACATATCCTTGACTAGTATACGACTCGGTTGATGACTATGTTTCACAAGTCATGTGCATGGAGATGCTAAACCGATAGTATGGGCTCGGGGATGGAGATCACCAAGCCGGACAGACCCACTTTGAGACGTAGCGAGATATAGTCATCTGTTAGTCTCAAGTGCAATGTCTATGCCATGTCCTAGACCTGAGGTCCCCGCATGTTCTCGGGATGAGGATCGACTCACTTAGGGTCTATCAAACGCTACTCCGTAACTGGGTAGTTATAAAGGTAGCTTTCAGGTGAGTCGTGAGACATGCCGCGAGACATGGTTGACCAAGATGGAATTTGCCCCTCCTATTTGGGGAGATATTCTCTGGGCCCTCTCGAGTGATCAGATTCCGAAAGCATGGCCATGCGACTTGGGTTAAGTGTTAACCCAGTTCGGGAATCTGTATCATGGTTTCGAGAAGAGAGGTCGAGCTAACACAAGGGTGACAAGTACTCGCCTTGATCTCGACAACAAATATCGTGAGGCAAAAGGAATGTTGCATATGCCACATTGTTGAGGTTCGTCAAACGACTTTACGCCCACATGGGAGTTGGCACGTTCTGCTAGGAGCCGCTACGAACTATCGACTCTGGTCGTGTCCATGTGTACGTGAACCTATAGGGTCGCACACTTAAGGGGCTGCAGCCCATTCGGATTGGATCTGAGTGGAAAATGGATGTGGACTCCTAGTGGGCTCAAGTGTTGAGCCCACCTCGGAGGTCTATATAAAGGGGAGTGGGCACACCACTTAGGGTTGATCGGATTGAACCCTGGTTAGCCACCGCCACTCCCCATGCCCATGCCGCGCGACCGGACCTAGCAGTCCGCCGCTCGACGCTGCTCCCCGTACGTGTGGATACCTTGGAGGCATCGCATCTGCGGTGCTTGGACGAACCGTTCGAGGGAACCGCGAGGTGCCGTTCGCTGGAGATCATCGTTCACGGGTCTTCGCTGTTCGCGGGAGATCGACAACGCGAGGAGGAGACGGCCCGGGAGATCGTCTACACGCATCACCAACTCTACTTCCGCTGTGGTGACTGCGCGTCTAGTGGTAAACCCGATCCCGTGATCTATTTCCAGCAGCATGATCTTGGGTGTGCAGTAGAAAATTTTATTTGGCGCTAGCGTAGCGTACCGCGCGTTCCAACAGTGGTATCAGAGTCTCCGCTGTGTGGTAATAGATTCGATGATATGCATATGAGATATGTAGATCGGTTCAGGTGCGGGTCGATGAGATCGGTCGCGCATGTCAGTGTCGAAGGTTGGTTTCGTGATCTTGTTTCCGTGATCGTGATGCAGAGGTCGTGACACGACTTACCCCTACCGGTCGGTTGTCCGCCATCGGGGTAGATAATGAACGTAAATCCGGATGCAGCACGCGAAGATCAATGAGATTGTTCGAATCGGAACATAGATCAACACCTTGGAAATGTGATTTCCGCGGTGCTGAAATCTGTTGGAGCGGACTCGGTAAAACGGTTGTAACTTTTGCATACGAACTCCGATTTTGCTCCACGACCTGTCAAACTGAAGCTAACGAAAAGTTGGATTAGCGGCAAAATTCTGGACCAGGATTTCGGCACTTCTGGCTAGGCCAAAATCCGCTTGGAAGATAGAGTTTCAGGAGGTTTTATCTTCGGCGGTAGAACGTCTGACTCGTTTTTGCAGGGAATGACTGTGATTTGGTATAGCCCATGTATGTTGCTTGTATATTATTGTTCCATGACCTGCGTGTCATGAGTGCGGCAACCGGCAGGAGCCATATGGTTGTCCCATTATTGTATTAATGGCCTGCGTGTCAACATGAGAAGCCATGTAATGTAATTTACTTTCAGTAGCTATTAGTTTTTAATAGCATAGTATCTTATGTAACACTTGGTGGTTGACACCATGGCATGGAGATGGAGATCACCACGAGGACAACCATGCATGGGCAGACTGCGCACGTGGAGATGAAGATCACCACGCGCTGTGAAAAGGGGCTATACCATATCACATACATAAACTACCTGTGAAAGTTTATCCCTTTTATGCACCCTTCATTTTGCATGGTAGATGTTTTAAATAGGGTGATCCCTCAAAGAATGTCAAGTACAAATGCCTCCCCAATTGTTGCACCTTCACATGTCAAATATATTTAGTGGCGGGCCTATGAAATTAGGGTGCCACTAGATCTCCTTGAAGTGATGGGTTTGTGTCGGACACTTACACGCGGAGCATTGGTTGACTTGTCGTGGCTATCAAAACAGTTTTGGGCTACGAGGCATAGGAGTTGGCGAGGCATGAGATGTCCCCAACAACAAGAGTCGTATGGAGATACGATATTAGCAAGAGTTGCTTACCGAATGATCTTGTCCTCTAGCGGTGATGCAAAAGCTCACTAGTTGACATGTTGATCTTGGATCTTGAATCACTAAGTATCAATCGAGGGATGTTGATTTTAGTGGGAGTAATGATCTTATTAAAATGTTTAATATGAATTACTCTTCATGAATACATGTCTTAGTGTTTTGCATATTTCTGTTGTAGATCAATGGCACCACCTGCTCAAGTTACCCCTTCTGCGTTGAAATCAATCCTGGAAAAAGATAAATTGAATGGAACAAACTTTACCACCTGGTATAGAAACCTGAGAATTGTTCTTAGGCATGAGAAAAAGGAACAAATTCTAGAGAATCCGCTTCCAGAGGAACCTGCCAATAATGCTAATGCCACAGCCAGAAATGCCTACCAGAAACTCGTTGATGAATCAAACGAGATCAGATGTCTCATGTTGGCTTCTATGGAGCCCGATCTACAGCAGCAGTTCAAAAATATTGAGGCTTTCGATATGATCGAGAACCTTAAGAGCATGTTTCAAATGCAGGCTAGGACCAAAAGGTTCAACGTCTGGCGATCCTTGATGGATTGTAAGCTGAAAGAGGATGATCCACTGAGCCCGCATGTGATCAAGATGATCGGGTACATGCAAGCTCTGGATAGGCTGGGCTTCCCACTTGGGGATGAGTTGTCCACAGATACAATTCTGCGTTCTCTTCCGGACAGCTATGGGCCATTCATCTCGAACTACCATATGCATGGGATGGAAAAGAAGCTCACTGAATTGCATGGGATGCTCAAAGTGGCAGAGCAGGATATCAAGAAAGGTACACATCGTCAAGTGTTGATGGTGCAGAACTCGGCTAAGTTCAAGAAGAGCTGGTCCAAGAAAAAGGCTAAGGCAAAGGGCAAAGAGAAGGAGGCAACTCCAACTACAGCCGCTGTGCCTAAGTCAGGGACGGCTTCGGGGAGTATTTGCTTTCATTGCAAGGAACCCGGACACTGGAAAAGGAACTGTAGCAAGTGGCTTGCCGAGAAGGGCAAGAAGACTTGAAGTATGACTTCTTCTTCAGGTACACTTGTTGTATATGTTATAGACATTTATCTTGCTGATGTTTCTAGTAGCTCTTCGGTATATGATACCGGATCGGTTGTTCACATATGCAACTCGATGCAGGGGCTAAGCAGAACTAGGAATGTCGCAAGAGGAGAAGTTGACATTCACGTCGGGAATAAAGCAAGAGTTGCTGCATTGGCCGTCGGCACTATGCAACTTAATTTACCTTCAGGATTTGTAATGGAACTTGATAATTGTTATTATGTTCCTACTTTGAGTCGAAACATTATTTCTGCCTCATGTTTGATGAGACAAGGTTATGAATTCAGTATTAAGGACAATGGTTGTTCTATTTACTTGAATAATATGTTTCATGGCTTTGCACCCGTTGTAAATGGGTTATTTATCCTAGATCTTGAAGGTGAATCACTCTATAACATAAATGTCAAGAGGCATAAGCCTAATGAGATAAATCCGACTTACATCTGGCATTGTCAACTAGGACACATTAGTCAAAAGCGCATGAAGAAGCTCCATGATGATGGAATTCTAACTTCGTTTGAGTTTGAATCATTCGAGACATGCGAGTCTTGCCTACTCGGTAAGATGACTAAGACTCCTTTTGCAAAGAGTTGCGAGAGGGCATCCGAGTTGTTGGAACTTATACATAGTGATATATGTGGACCAATGAGCACGGCAGCCAGAGGTGGTTTCCAATACTTCGTGACTTTCACCGACGACTTGAGTAGATATGGATATGTCTACTTGATGAGGCACAAGTCAGAAACTTTTGAAAAGTTCAAGGAGTTTCAGAACGAAGTGGAAAATCAACTCGGCAAGAAAATCAAACTTCTACGATCTGATCGTGGCGGTGAGTATATGAGCCAGGAGTTTGATGATCATCTGAAGAATCGTGGAATAGTTCCACAACTGACTCCTCCGGGTACGCCACAGAGAAATGGTGTGTCAGAACGGAGGAATCGGACCCTGTTGGACATGGTCCGATCGATGATGAGTTAGTCGGATTTACCCTTGTCATTTTGGGGATACGCTCTAGAAACTGCAGCTTTCACACTAAACAGGGTACCATCTAAGTCCGTAGATAAGACACCATATGAGATATGGACTGTGAAGAGTCACGGTTTGTCTTTTCTGAAAATTTGGGGATGTGAAGCATATGTCAAGCGACTCCAGTCGGATAAGCTCACACCCAAATCGGACAAGTGCATATTCGTGGGATATCCAAGGGAAACCTTGGGATATTACTTCTACAACCGTGAAGAGGGCAAAGTGTTTGCCGCTCGACATGGAGTTTTCCTTGAGAAAGAGTTTCTCAATCGAAAGGCTAGTGGGAGGACGGTCCGACTAGAAGAAATTCGAGATCCACACGGGGACGTTCTGGTAGGTGATACTGTCACACCGGAGTTAGTCAGGGAACCCGTAGTGGACTCGACACCGGTTCCACGGAGGTCGGAAAGGTTACGCAATTTGCATGACTGCAATGTGTTGTTCTTGGAGAACAACGAGCCGACTACGTATGCGGAAGCGATGGAGAGCCCTGATTCCGAGTTATGGCTTGAGGCCATGAGATCCGAATTAAAGTCCATGGATGACAATCAAGTTTGGAACTTGGTTGATCTGCCAGATGCCGTTCGAGCCATTGAGTGCAAGTGGATCTTTAAGAAGAAAACTAATATGGACGGAAATGTCACAGTCCATAAGGCTCGACTTGTTGCTAAAGGTTATCGACAAGTTCAAGGAGTTGACTACGATGAGACTTACTCACCGGTAGCGATGCCTAAATCAATTCGGATCATTCTTGCTATAGCGGCATATTTCGACTATGAAATATGGCAGATGGATGTCAAAACGGCTTTCCTTAATGGAAATTTAACCGAGGATGTGTATATGACACAACCCGAGGGTTTTGTCGATCCAAAGAAGTCTAGCATGGTATGCAAGCTTCAGAGATCCATTTATGGATTAAGGCAAGCATCTCGGAATTGGAACATTCGTTTTAATGAAGCTGTCAAAGATTTTGGCTTCATCAAGAATGACTGTGATCATTGTGTATTCAAGAAGGTCAGTGGGAGCTCAGTTGCATTTCTGATCTTATATGTGGATGACATATTATTGATTGGAAATGATGTTCAAAATGCTTGAATCTGTCAAGGACTCATTGAAAAATAGTTTTTCTATGAAGGACTTGGGAGAAGCAGCTTACATTTTGGGAATCAAGATCTATAGAGATAGATCGAGAAGGCTTATTGGATTAAGCCAGAGTGCGTATATTGACAAGGTGTTGAAGCGGTTCAACATGCAAGATGCCAAGAAAGGTTTCTTGCCCATGTCACATGGCATTAGTCTTAGCAAGACTCAGAGTCCTACGACTCCTGATGAGCGAAGACGCATGGATGGGATTCTGTATGCTTCGGCTGTTGGGTCCATCATGTATGCTATGGTATGTACTCGTCCCGATGTTAGTTTTGCTCTTAGCGTGGTGGGCAGATACCAGGCTGATCCAGGGGAGAGTCACTGGACAGTGGTTAATAATATCCTTAAGTACTTGAGAAGGACTAAGGATATGTTCCTGGTTTATGGAGGTGAGGATGAGCTCGTTGTAAATAGTTACACCGATGCTAGTTTCCAAACAGATAGGGATGATAGTCGATCGCAATCTGGGTTTGTGTTCATTTTGAACGGAGGAGCAGTGAGCTGGAGGAGCTCCAAGCAAGATACGGTAGCTGATTCTACAACAGAGGCTGAGTACATTGCGGCTTCTGAAGCTGCAAAAGAAGGTGTTTGGGTGAAGAATTTTATTTCTGATCTTGGTGTGGTTGAGGGCGCGTCTAATCCATTGGACCTCTATTGTGATAATAGTGGTGCCATTGCGCAAGTCAAGGAACCACGGAACCATCATAAAACCCAACACATACTCAGGCGTTTTAACCTTATTCGCGACATTGTCGAAAGAGGTGATGTAAACATATGCAAGGTACACACGGATGCAAATGTTGTTGATCCATTGACGAAGCCTCTCCCACGTCCGAAGCATTCGGCGCACATGAGCTCCATGGGCATACGATGCCTAAATGATTGACTCTAGTGCAAGTGGGAGACTGTTGGAGATATGCCCTAGAGGCAATCATGTGATGATGATATTTCCATATGTATTCATGAGTCCTTTGTATTGTCCTTGAACATCATCAATGATATGTATCAATAAGTATGTGACTTGTTTATGGAACTATGTATTGTATGATGATTGTTTTAATGGTCCCTGGTTGATAAGGTTATGCGGACACATATCCTTGACTGGTATACGACTCGGTTGATGACTATGTTTCACAAGTCATGTGCATGGAGATGCTAAACAGATAGTATGGGCTCGGGGATGGAGATCACCGAGCCGGACAGACCCACTTTGAGACGCAGCGAGAAATAGTCATCTGTTAGTCTCAAGTGCAATGTCTATGCCATGTCCTAGACCTGAGGTCCCCGCATGTTCTCGGGATGAGGATCGACTCACTTAGGGTCTATCAAACGCTACTCCGTAACTGGGTAGTTATAAAGGTAGCTTTCAGGTGAGTCGTGAGACATGCCGCGAGACATGGTTGACCAAGATGGAATTTGCCCCTCCTATTTGGGGAGATATTCTCTGGGCCCTCTCGAGTGATCAGATTTCGAAAGCATGGCCATGCGACTTGGGTTAAGTGTTAACCCAGTTCGGGAATCTGTATCATGGTTTCGAGAAGAGAGGTCGAGCTAACACAAGGGTGACAAGTACTCGCCTTGATCTCGACAACAAATATCGTGAGGCAAAAGGAATGTTGCATATGCCACATTGTTGAGGTTCGTCAAACGACTTTACGCCCACATGGGAGTTGGCACGTTCTGCTAGGAGCCGCTACCAACTATCGACTCTGGTCATGTCCATGTGTACGTGAACCTATAGGGTCGCACACTTAAGGGGCTGCAGCCCATTCGGATTGGATCTGAGTGAAAAATGGATGTGGACTCCTAGTGGGCTCAAGTGTTGAGCCCACCTCGGAGGTCTATATAAAGGGGAGTGGGCACACCACTTAGGGTTGATCGGATTGAACCCTGGTTAGCCACCGCCACTCCCCATGCCCATGCCGCGCGACCGGACCTAGCAGTCCGCCGCTCGACGCTGCTCCCCGTACGTGTGGATACCTTGGAGGCATCGCATCTGCGGTGCTTGGACGAACCGTTCGAGGGAACCGCGAGGTGCCGTTCGCGGGAGATCATCGTTCACGGGTCTTCGCTGTTCGCGGGAGATCGGCAACGCGAGGAGGAGACGGCCCGGGAGATCGGCTACACGCATCACCAACTCTACTTCCGCTGTGGTGACTGCGCGTCTAGTGGTAAACCCGATCCCGTGATCTACTTCCAGCAGCATGATCTTGGGTGCGCAGTAGAAAATTTTATTTGGCGCTAGCGTAGCGTACCGCGTGTTCCAACATAAAGAACCAATCATGGAGCGGTATACCTTCTGATCGAACTCTTTACCATTGTCGTCGGGGCCCAATTGGCCTTTGGTTGGCATTGACGTCATGTACCCTTTGCAGTCCTACATTCCAAACTTCTTTAGGTAATCTTTGAGGTATTTCTGTTGTGATATGAAGATGCCCTTTCTCTGCCTACGGATTTGAAGACCAAGGAAGGATTTCAGCTCACCCATCATGGACATCTGATATTGCTCTTGCATCATATACCCAAACTCATCACTGTATTTCTTATCAGTGCAGCTGAAGATAATGTCGTCCACATAGATTTGGCATATGAACAGTTCACCATCATATGTATTCGTGAAGAGGGTGGGATCTAGAGAACCAGGTTTGAAGCCTTTGCTCTTCAGGAAGTCTTTGAGTGTGTCATACCAAGCGCGAGGTGCTTGTTTGAGGCCATACAGTGCCTTGTTGAGCTTGTATACCATGTCAGGACACTTTGGATCTTCAAAGCCAGGTGGTTGTGCAACATACACTTCTTCTTCAATTTTGCCGTTGAGAAAGGCACTCTTTACATCCATTTGGTACAAAAGAATGTTGTTGTGGTTGGCATAGGCTAGCAGTATGCGAATGGCTTCAAGCCTAGCCACAGGAGCAAAAGTTTCATCAAAGTCAGTCCCTTCAATCTGTGTGTAACCTTGAGCAACGAGACGAGCCTTGTTTCTGACAACTTTACCATGCTCATCTTGTTTGTTGTGATAGATCTATTTGGTGCCGATGATATTGTGCTTGCGAGGATCAGGACGCTTTACTAGCTCCCATACATTGTTCATCTCAAACTGTTGAAGCTCATCTTGCATAGCTTGAATCCATTCAGGTTCCATGAAGGCTTCATCAACTTTCTTGGGTTCAGATATAGAGACAAAGGCAAAGTTCCCACAGAAATTTGCTAGCTGTGTTGCTTTTGAACGAGTGAGTGGACCAGGTGCATTGATGCTATCAATTATCTTCTCAATCTGGACTTCATGTGCTACTCGAGGATGTACTGGACGAAGATTTTGCCCTTGCTGATCATTTTCTTCATCTTCAGTATTGGCTTCAGGCTAAGCATTGTCTTCATGTTGATTAGGTGCAGAAATGATAATTTCCTCTTCAGCCTGTTCCTCTGAAGGTATGATTTCTCCAGTACCCATAAGCTTGATAGATTCACTTGGTGTAGCTTCATCTAGCACATTTGGCAGGTGCTCTCTTTGCGAGCCGTTAGTCTCATCGAACCGCACATCCACAGTTTCAACCACTTTGTAGTGAAAGAGGCTGAAGACTCTGAAGGAGTGTGAATACTTTCCGTAGCCAAGCATAAAACCTTCATGTGCTTTCGGTGCAATGCGGATCCTTGATCCAGCACCTAGCACCAAAGACTCTGAAATAGCTGACATTTGGCTTCTTACCAGTCAGGAGCTCATATGATGTCTTCTTCAGGAACTTGTGAAGATAAACACGGTTGATGATGTGGCATGCTATATCAATGGCTTCAGGCCAGAATTTCCTTGGAGTCTTGTACTCATCAAGCATCGTTCGTGCCATCTCAATGAGGGTTCTGTTCTTGCGCTCCACGATGCCATTTTGCTGAAGTGTGTATGGAGCAGAGAACTCATGTGTGATGGCCAATGTATCAAGATAAGTGTCGAGGCCGGTGTTCTTGAATTTTGTGCCATTGTCACTTCTGGTGTGCTTGATCTTGATGCCATAGCTGATCATGGCATGATTGGAGAATCGTCTGAAGACATCCTGCACTTCAATCTTGTAGAGAATTATGTGCACCCATGTATATCTTGAGTAATCATCAACAATGACGAAGCCATAGAGGCATGCAGTGGTAGTAAGGGTAGAGTAGTGAGTAGGGCCAAATAAGTCCATGTGAAGCAGCTCGAAGGGGCGTGTCGTTCTCATGATTGTCTTCGAGGGATGCTTGGCCCTATTCATCTTTCAGGCTTCACGGGCACCACACAGATGATCTTTCTTGAACTTGACGCCCTCGATGCCAATGACATGCTTCTTCTTCGCGAGAGTGTACAAGTTCCTCATGCCCGCATGCCCTCGCCTCCGATGCCAGAGCCAACACTCTGAAGCTTTTGCTAGAAGACATACGACAAGTTGTGGTCCTGCGGAGAAATCTACCATATACTGATCGTCTTTTTGATATCCTTCGAAGACTAGAGATTTGTCAGATTCCATAAGCACAAGGCAACGATATTTTCCAAATATCACAATCATGTCCAGATTGTTGGGGAACGTAGTAATTTCAAAATTTTCCTACACACACGCAAGATCATGGCGATGCATAGCAACGAGAGGGGAGAGTGTTGTCCACGTACCCTCATAGACCGAAAGCGGAAGCGTTAGCACAACGCGGTTGATGTAGTCGTACGTCTTCACGATCCGACCGATCAAGTACCGAACGCACGGCACCTCCGAGTTCAGCACACGTTCAGCCCGATGACGTCCCTCGAACTCCGATCCAGCCGAGTGTTGAGGGAGAGTTTCGTCAGCATGATGGCGTGGTGACGATGATGATGTTCTACCGACGCAGGGCTTCGCCTAAGCACCGCTACAGTATTATCGAGGTGGACTATGGTGGAGGGGGGCACCGCACACGGCTAAAACATCAAACGATCAATTGTTGTGTCTCTAGGGTGCCCCCCTGCCCCCGTATATAAAGGAGCAAGGGGGGAGGTGCGGCCGGCCAGGAGGGGCGCGCCAGGTGGAGTCCTACTCCCACCGGGACTAGGACTCCCTCCCTTTCCTAGTTGGATTAGGAGTGGAGGGGAAAGAGGTGGAGGAGAGGAAGGAAAGGGGGGCGCCGCACCCCTCTCCTTGTCATATTCGGACTAGGGGGGAGGGGCGCGCGGCCCTGCCCTGGCCGCCTCTCCTCTTCTCCACAAAGGCCCACTATGGCCCATTAAGCCCCCGAGGGGTTCCGGTAACCCCTCGATACTCCGGTAAAATCCCGATTTCACCCGGAACACTTCCGATATCCAAATATAGGCTTCCAATATATCAATCTTCATGTCTCGACCATTTCGAGACTCTTCGTCATGTCCGTGATCACATCCGGGACTCCGAACAACCTTCGGTACATCAAAACATATAAACTCATAATATAACTGTCATCGAAACGTTAAGCGTGCGGACCCTACGGGTTCGAGAACTATGTAGACATGACCGAGACACGTCTCCGGTCAATAACCAATAGCGGAACCTAGATGCTCATATTGGCTCCCACATATTCTACGAAGATCTTTATCGGTCAGACCGCATAACAACATACATTGTTCCCTTTGTCATCGGTATGTTACTTGCCCGAGATTCGATCGTCGGTATCTCAATACCTAGTTCAATCTCGTTACCGGCAAGTCTTTTTACTCATTCCGTAATACATCATCCCACAACTAACTCATTAGTTGCAATGCTTGCAAGGCTTAAGTGATGTGCATTACCGAGAGGGCCCAGAGATACCTCTCCGACAATCGGAGTGACAAATCCTAATCTCGAAATACGCCAACCCAACAAGTACCTTCGGAGACACCTGTAGAGCACCTTTATAATCACCCAGTTACGTTGTGACGTTTGGTAGCACACAAAGTGTTCCTCCGGTAAACGGGAGTTGCATAATCTCATAGTCATAGGAACATGTATAGGTCATGAAGAAAGCAATAGCAACATACTAAACGATCGAGTGCTAAGCTAACGGAATGGGTCAGGTCAATCACATCATTCTCCTAATGATGTGATCCCGTTAATCAAATGACAACTCATGTCTATGGCTAGGAAACATAACCATCTTTGATCAACGAGCTAGTCAAGTAGAGGCATACTAGTGACACTCTGTTTGTCTATGTATTCACACAAGTATTATGTTTCCGGTTAATACAATTCTGGCATGAATAATAAACATTTATCATGATATAAGGAAATAAATAATAACTTTATTATTGCCTCTAGGGCATATTTCCTTCAGTCTCCCACTTGCACTAGAGTCAATAATCTAGATTACACAGTAATGATTCTAACACCCATGGAGCCTTGGTGTTGATCATGTTTTGCTCGTGGAAGAGGCTTAGTCAACGGGTCTGCAACATTCAGATCCATATGTATCTTGCAAATTTCTAGGTCTCCCACCTGGACTAAATCCCGGATGGAATTGAAGCGTCTCTTGATGTGCTTGTTTCTCTTGTGAAATCTGGATTCCTTCGCCAAGGCAATTGCACTAGTATTGTCACAAAAGATTTTCATTGGACCCGATGCACTAGGTATGACACCTAGATCGGATATGAACTCCTTCATCCAGACTCCTTCATTTGCTGCTTCCGAAGCAGCTATGTACTCCGCTTCACACGTAGATCCCGCCACGACGCTTTGTTTAGAACTGCACCAACTGACAGCTCCACCGTTTAATGTAAACACGTATCCGGTTTGCGATTTAGAATCGTCCGGATCAGTGTCAAAGCTTGCATCAACGTAACCATTTACGATGAGCTCTTTGTCACCTCCATAAACGTGAAACATATCCTTAGTCCTTTTCAGGTATTTCAGGATGTTCTTGACCGTTGTCCAGTGATCCACTCCTGGATTACTTTGGTACCTCCCTGCTAGACTTATAGCAAGGCACACATCAGGTCTGGTACACAGCATTGCATACATGATAGAGCCTATGGCTGAAGCATAGGGAACATCTTTCATTTTCTCTCTATCTTCTGCAGTGGTCGGGCATTGAGTCTTACTCAACTTCACACCTTGTAACACAGGCAAGAACCCTTTCTTTGCTTGATCCATTTTGAACTTCTTCAAAACTTTGTCAAGGTATGTGCTTTGTGAAAGTCCAATTAAGTGTCTTGATCTATCTCTATAGATCTTGATGCCCAATATATACGCAGCTTCACCGAGGTCTTTCATTGAAAAACTCTTATTCAAGTCTCCCTTTATGCTATTCAGAAATTCTATATCATTTCCAATCAGCAGTATGTCATCCACATATAATATGAGAAATGCTACAGAGCTCCCACTCACTTTCTTGTAAATACAGGCTTCTCCAAAAGCCTGTACAAAACCAAATGCTTTGATCACACTATCAAAGCGTTTATTCCAACTCCGAGAGGCTTGCACCAGTCCATAAATGGATCGCTGGAGTTTGCACACTTTGTTAGCTCCCTTTGGATCGACAAAACCTTCTGGTTGCATCATATACAACTCTTCTTCCAGAAATCCATTCAGGAATGCAGTTTTGACATCCATTTGCCAAATTTCATAATCATAAAATGCGGCAATTGCTAACATGATTCGGACAGACTTAAGCATCGCTACGGGTGAGAAGGTCTCATCGTAGTCAATCCCTTGAACTTGTCGAAAACCTTTTGTAACAAGTCGAGCTTTATAGACAATAACATTACCGTCAGCGTCAGTCTTCTTCTTGAAGATCCATTTATTCTCAATTGCTTGCCGATCATTGGGCAAGTCAACCAAAGTCCACACTTTGTTCTCATACATGGATCCCATCTCAGATTTCATGGCCTCAAGCCATTTCACGGAATCTGGGCTCACCATCGTTTCTTCATAGTTCATAGGTTCGTCATGGTCTAGTAGCATAACCTCCAGAACAGGATTACCGTACCACTCTGGTGCGGATCTTACTCTGGTTGACCTACGAGTTCAGTAACAACTTGATCTGAAGTTCCATGATCATCATCATTAACTTCCTCACTAATTGGTGTAGGTGTCGCAGAAACCGGTTTCTGCGATGAACTACTTTCCAATAAGGGAGCAGGTACAATTACCTCATCAAGTTCTACTTTCCTCCCACTCACTTCTTTCGAGAGAAACTCCTTCTCCAGAAAGATTCAGAATTTAGCAACAAAAGTCTTGCCTTCGGATCTGTGATAGAAGGTGTACCCAACAGTCTCCTTTGGGTATCCTATGAAGAGACATTTCTCCGATTTGGGTTCGAGCTTATCAGGTTGAAGTTTTTTCACATAAGCATCGCAGCCCCAAACTTTAAGAAACGACAACTTTGGTTTCTTGCCTAACCACATTTCATAAGGCGTCGTCTCAACGGATTTTGATGGTGCCCTATTTAACGTGAATGCGGCCGTCTCTAAAGCATAACCCCAAACGATAGCGGTAAATCAGTAAGAGACATCATAGATCGCACCATATCTAGTAGAGTACGATTACGACGTTCGGACACACCATTACGCTGTGGTGTTCCGGGTGGCGTGAGTTGCGAAACTATTCCGCATTGTTTCAAATGAAGACCAAACTCATAACTCAAATATTCTCATCCACGATCAGATCGTAGAAACTTTATTTTCTTGTTACGATGATTTTCAACTTCACTCTGAAATTCTTTGAACTTTTCAAATGTTTCAGACTTATGTTTCATTAAGTAGATATACCCATATCTGCCTAAATCATCTGTGAAGGTGAGAAAATAACGATATCCGCCACGAGCCTCAACATTCATCGGACCACATACATCTGTATATATGATTTCCAACAAATCTATTGCTCTCTCTCTCCATAGTTCCGGAGAACGGCGTTTTAGTCATCTTGCCCATGAGGCACGGTTCGCAAGTACCAAGTGATTCATAATCAAGTGGTTCCAAAAGTCCATCAGTATGGAGTTTCTTCATGCGCTTTACACCGATATGACCTAAACGGCAGTGCCACAAATAAGTTGCACTATCATTATCAACTCTGCATCTTTTGGCTTCAATATTATGAATATGTGTATCACTACTATCGAGATTCAACAAAAATAGACCACTCTTCAAGGGTGCATGACCATAAAAGATATTACTCATATAAATAGAACAACCATTATTCTCTGATTTAAATGAATAACCGTCTCGCATCAAAAAAGATCCAGATATAATGTTCATGCTTAACGCTGGCACCAAATAACAATTATTTAGGTCTAAAACTAATCTCGAAGGTAGATGTAGAGGTAGCGTGCCGACCGCGATCACATCGACTTTGGAACCATTTCCCACGCACATCGTCACCTCGTCCTTAGCCAATCTTTCCTTAATCCGTAGCCCCTGTTTCGAGTTGCAAATATTAGCAACAGAACCAGTATCAAATACCCAGGTGCTACTGCGAGCATTAGTAAGGTACACATCAATAACATGTATATCACATATACCTTTGTTCACCTTGCCATCCTTCTTATCCGCCAAATACTTGGGGCAGTTCCGCTTCCAGTGACCAGTCTGCTTGTAGTAGAAGCACTCAGTCTCAGGCTTAGGTCCAGACTTGGGTTTCTTCTCCTGAACAGCAACTTGCTTGTTGTTCTTCTTGAAGTTCCCCTTCTTCTTCCCTTTGCCCTTTTTCTTGAAACTGGAGGTCTTATTGACCATCAACACTTGATGCTCCTTTTTGATTTCTACCTCCGCAGCCTTTAGCATTGCGAAGAGCTCGGGAATCGTCTTATCCATCCCTTGCATGTTATAGTTCATCACGAAGCTCTTGTAGCTTGGTGGCAGTGATTGGAGAATTCTGTCAATGACGCTATCATCCGGAAGATTAACTCCCAGTTGAATCAAGTGATTGCAGTACCCAGACATCTTGAGTATATGCTCACTGACAGAACTATTCTCCTCCATCTTGCAGCTGTAGAACTTATTGGAGACTTCATATCTCTCAATCCGGGCATTTGCTTGAAATATTAACTTCAACTCCTGGAACATCTCATATGCTCCATGACGTTCAAAACGTTGTTGAAGTCCCGGTTCTAAGCCGTAAAGCATGGCACATTGAACTATCGAGTAGTCATTAGCTTTGCTCTGCTAGACGTTCTTAACATCGTCAGTTGCATCAGCAGCAGGCCTAGCACCCAGCGGTGCTTCCAGGACGTAATTCTTCTGTGCAGCAATGAGGATAATCCTCAAGTTACGGACCCAGTCCGTGTAATTGCTACCATCATCTTTCAACTTTGCTTTCTCAAGGAACGCATTAAAATTCAACGGAACAACAGCACGGGCCATCTATCTACAATCAACATAGACAAGCAAGATACTATCAGGTACTAAGTTCATGATAAATTTAAGTTCAATTAATCATACTACTTAAGAACTCCCACTTAGATAGACATCCCTCTAATCCTCTAAGTGATCACGTGATCCATATCAACTAAACCATGTCCTATCGTCACGTGAGATGGAGTAGTTTCAACGGTGAACATCACTATGTTGATCATATCTACTATATGATTCACGCTCGACCTTTCGGTCTCTGTGTTCCGAGGCCATATCTGTTATATGCTAGGCTCGTCAAGCTTAACCTGAGTATTCCGCGTGTGCAACTGTTTTGCACCCGTTGTATTTAAACGTAGAGCCTATCACACCCGATCATCACGTGGTGTCTCAGCACGAAGAACTTTCGCAATGGTGCATACTCAGGGAGACCACTTATACTTTGATAATTTAGTGAGGGATCATCTTATAATGCTACCGTCAATCAAAGCAAGATAAGATGCATAAAAGATAAACATCACATGCAATCAATATAAGTGATATGATATGGCCATCATCATCTTGTGCTTGTGATCTCCATCTCCGAAGCGTCGTCATGATCACCATCCTCACCGGCGCGACACCTTGATCTTCATCGTAGCATCGTTGTCGTCTCGCCAATCTAATGCTTCTACGACTATCGCTACCGCTTAGTGATAAAGTAAAGCATTACAGGGCGATTGCATTGCATACAATAAAGCGACAACCATATGGCTCCTGCCAGTTGCCGATAACTCGGTTACAAAACATGATCATCTCATACAATAAAATTTAGCATCATGTCTTGACCATATCACATCACAACATGCCCTGCAAAAACAAGTTAGACGTCCTCTACTTTGTTGTTGCAAATTTTACGTGGCTGCTACGGGCTTAGCAAGAACCGTTCTTACCTACGCATCAAAACCACAACGATAGTTTGTCAAGTTGGTGCTGTTTTAACCTTCGCAAGGACCGGGCGTAGCCACACTCGGTTCAACTAAAGTTGGAGAAACTGACACCCGCCAGCCACCTGTGTGCAAAGCACGTCGGTAGAACCAGTCTCGCGTAAGCGTACGCGTAATGTCGGTCCGGGCCGCTTCATCCAACAATACCGCCGAACCAAAGTATGACATGCTGGTAAGCAGTATGACTTATATCGCCCACAACTCACTTGTGTTCTACTCGTGCATATGACATCTACGCATAAAACCTAGCTCGGATGCCACTGTTGGGGAACGTAGTAATTTCAAAAATTTCCTACGCACACGCAAGATCATGGTGATGCATAGCAACGAGAGGGGAGAGTGTTGTCCACGTACCCTCGTAGACCGAAAGCGGAAGCGTTAGCGCAACGCGGTTGATGTAGTCGTACGTCTTCACGATTTGACCGATTAAGTACCGAACGCACGGCACCTCCGAGTTCAGCACACGTTCAGCCCGATGACGTCCCTCGAACTCCGATCCAGCCAAGTGTTGAGGGAGAGTTTCGTCAGCACGACGGCGTGGTGACGATGATGATGTTCTATCGACGCAGGGCTTCGCCTAAGCACCGCTACAGTATTATCGAGGTGGACTATGGTGGAGGGGGGCACCGCACACGGCTAAAACATCAAACGATCAATTGTTGTGTCTCTAGGGTGCCCCCTGCCCCCGTATATAAAGGAGCAAGGGGGAGGTGCGGCCGGCCAGGAGGGGCGCGCCAGGTGGAGTCCTACTCCCGCCGGGAGTAGGACTCCCTCCCTTTTCCTAGTTGGATTAGGAGTGGAGGGGAAAGAGGTGGAGGAGAGGAAGGAAAGGGGGGGCGCCGCCCCCCTCTCCTTGTCCTATTCGGACTAGGGGGGAGGGGTGCGCATTCCTGCCCTGGCCGCCTCTCCTCTTCTCCACAAAGGCCCACTATGGCCCATTAAGCCCCCGGGGGGTTCCGGTAACCCCTCGGTACTCCGGTAAAATCCCGATTTCACCCGGAACACTTCCGATATCCAAATATAGGCTTCCAATATATCAATCTTCATGTCTCGACCATTTCAAGACTCCTCGTCATGTCCGTGAGCACATCCGGGACTCCGAACAACCTTCGGTACATCAAAACATATAAACTCATAATATAACTGTCATCGAAACGTTAAGCGTGGACCCTACGGGTTCGAGAACTATGTAGACATGACCGAGACACGTCTCCGGTCAATAACCAATAGCGGAACATGGATGCTCATATTGGCTCCCACATATTCTACGAAGATCTTTATCGGTCAGACCGCATAACAACATACGTTGTTCCCTTTGTCATCGGTATGTTACTTGCCCGAGATTCGATCATCGGTATCTCAATACCTAGTTCAATCTCGTTACCGGCAAGTCTCTTTACTCGTTCTGTAATACATCATCCCACAACTAACTCATTAGTTGCAATGCTTGCAAGGCTTAAGTGATGTGCATTACCGAGAGGGCCCAGAGATACCTCTCCGACAATCGGAGTGACAAATCCTAATCTCGAAATACGCCAACCCAACAAGTACCTTCGGAGACACCTGTAGAGCACCTTTATAATCACCCAGTTACGTTGTGACGTTTGGTAGCACACAAAGTGTTCCTCCGGTAAACGGGAGTTGCATAATCTCATAGTCATAGGAACATGTATAAGTCATGAAGAAAGCAATAGCAACATACTAAACGATCGAGTGCTAAGCTAACGGAATGGGTCAAGTCAATCACATCATTCTCCTAATGATGTGATCCCGTTAATCAAATGACAACTCATGTCTATGGCTAGGAAACATAACCATCTTTGATCAACGAGCTAGTCAAGTAGAGGCATACTAGTGACACTCTGTTTGTCTATGTATTCACAAGTATTATGTTTCCTGTTAATACAATTCTAGCATGAATAATAAACATTTATCATGATATAAGGAAATAAATAATAACTTTATTATTCCTCTAGGGCTTATTTCCTTCACAGATCACAAAGCATTGAGACAGACATTAAGTTGAAACCAAGGGATTCAACAAGCATCACTTTATCCATGTGTCGATCCTTTGAGATTGCAACTCTACCTAGACCCAATACCTTGCTTTTACCAGTGTCAGCAAATGTGATGTGACTTTTGTCAGACGGACGTAGAGTTGAATCCATAAGAAGACTTCGATCTCCAGTCATGTGATTAGTGCATCCACTATCCATAATCCACTCAGAAGCCTTCGGAGTTGTACCCTACAGTGCAGTTTGGGGGATAGGCTTCACGAAGAGAAGTGTGAAGCATAAACATTTGACGAACAAGCATACTATCAAAGTTCAAATCCTTGTTAGGGTCGATAGGATCATTGTCAAGAAATCCTGGGACGAAATGCATAGTAAGGTCATTTTGGCACTTTATCTTGCGTCCCACAAGATGTTTTAGGTCCCCAGCATTAGTGCCTAAAGCTTTTGATTTCCGGCTGGAGACCTTTCCCTGCAAAAGAGAGTTAATTCTTATTAACCACCCACATCTTCAGGGGTGGCTTAGAAGCAATGAGTCTAAGTGCAGCATCTGAGAACTTTGGCTTTGGAGCCCTAGCAAATAGCTTTGCAGGAGGTGAATAATACTCAAGAATAAGCAGAAAAATTCTTGGTCTTATGAACATAGCGGTTTGAACAAACGCGCTCATATTCATAAGTCTGAGTATGGTTTCCCTGCAAAACATTGGCGTTAGGGTGACCCTAGTGGGTCCTCTGTCTGTATGAAGCCTTTGGACCATATGAAGCCTTTGGTCTGGGGTTTGTCCTCTTCTCAGGTGGTGTCATGACGACATTCACAGGAAGCTTCTCAAGACAACTTTTGGGCACCCGGATCTTCTTCAAAGGTGGTCCATTCCTGCAGTTAGTACCAATATACCTGGCAAACACTTCACCATTCTGATTCTTAAATAGTTTATAATTTGCATCAAAGGATTCATCATGATAATAGGATTAGCACAAGTGAAGCCAGATAAGGTAGATGGATCCACTGAAGGTCCCTTTGCAGCAACCCATGTGGTTTTGGGGTACTGCTCAGGCTTCCAGTAAGAACCATCGACATTCATTTTCCTCTCGAACCCAACACCCTCTTTCCTAGGGTTTCAGTTCAGAATCTGTTTCTTGAGGACATCACATAGTGTCTGATGCCCTTTGAGGCTTTTGTACATGCCTGTTTCAAGCAATGTCTTCAACCTAGCATTCTCATCAGCAATAGTAGTGGTATCCTCAGAAGAGGGGTTAGAAACCACATCAGCAGTTGAAGATATTGCAACAGTAGCAGCAGTAGAACATCCAGCAACAGAGACAGCATTATCACGCTCAAGACATTTTAAACAGGGTGGCTCAAAGTCTTCATGAGCGGAACTGATCTGTTGAGCGCGAAGTGAATCGTTCTCCTTTTGAAGATCTTCATGAGACGCTCTCAGATTCTCAAGTTCTTGCTTCCTTTGAAGATAATCATAGGAAAGCTTCTCATGAGTAGCTGAGAGAGTTTCATGACGACTTTCAAGTTCTTCGTACTTAACATGAAGATTTTTTATGTCTTCAGTTAAGGACTGAGTTCGATTCATTTCCGCGTCCAACAGGTCATCGCTTTGTCTAGCAACTTTTGAATATGTTCCATAGCAGTTTGTTGTTTAGTTGTAATTTTAGCAAGTGTTTTGTAGCTAGGTTTGGATTCATTTTCAGAGTCATCTTCACTAGATGTTTGAAAGTAAGCATCGCGTGAGTTTACCTTGGCACCACGTGCCATGAAGCAGTAGGTAGGAGAAGATGGCTCGGGTTCGGGAGTCATTGTTTTGAGTGACTCTTTGAATTCGAGGAACCAGGGGTCCTGATGTGTTCGATGACCTTCATAAACATCAGAGATCCAGTCCCATATAAGCTTTGCATTGCAGAGATGCATGATGCGCCTGAACTCGTCTCTGCACAGGCATGAGCATATAACCGCCTTTGCCTTGATATCCTGTAGAGTGTATTTCTGAATATCGTCAGCGTTCGCCATCTTGCATTAAGTCGGTGAGACCAATCTTTGTGACAGTCCAAAGCTCACTGTCCATCGCAAGGAGGCGCTTCCTCATCATAGCCTTCCATTTGGGATAATCATGACTATCAAAAATGGGGCACGTAGCGGAGACCATGATTCTCCCTTCAGTCGACATAGCTAAAACTCCAGGTGGTTAAACCGAATCACACAGAACAAGAGAGCACCTTGCTCTGATACCAATTAAAAGTTTCTAGTTATCGACTAGAGAGGGGGTGAATAGGCGATTTTTATAAAAGTCTTCAAAACACGAGGTCTTTGAAGACAAACAGATGAAATAAACCTACTGATATGTAGCGGAAGATAGACTACACTAGACAAGCCATAGTCAAGTAAGCAATGTAATGAAAGTACAAAGACTATCAGCAGCTAGGCAGTATGGATCGGGATGGAAGACAGTATGAAGCCAAACAGTAAATAGTCTTCACACAGTGAAGTCAATCAGATCAGACAAGCAAGCAATGACTTCATGAAGACAAACTAAAAAGTAAAGGGAAGTGGGGGATAGAACCAGTTGCTTGGTGGAGACAAGGATTTGGTAGACCAGTTCCAGTTGCTGTGACAACTGTACGTCTGGTTAGGGAGGCTGAGATTTAACTCAGAAGACCGCGTCTTCACCTTATTCCCCTTGAGCTAAGGACACCCAGTCCTCGCTCAGTCACTCTGGTAAGTCTTCAAGGTAGACTTCCAAACCTTCACAGACTTCGTTCACCGGCGATTCACAATGACTCTTGGATGCTCAGAACGCGACGCCTAACCGGCAGGAGGATTCACAGTCCTCAAGTGTAACAAGTCTTCAGGTCACGCGGACAGAAAGACTTCAATGATGCCTAACACTCTTTGGCTATGGGTGTTTTGGGCTTTGTCCTCGCAAGGATCTCCCTCTCAAATGCTTCGGAGGTGGGTTGCTCT
Organism: Aegilops tauschii subsp. strangulata; assembly: GCF_002575655.3. Classification (NCBI taxonomy): domain Eukaryota; kingdom Viridiplantae; phylum Streptophyta; class Magnoliopsida; order Poales; family Poaceae; genus Aegilops; species Aegilops tauschii. Next base: position 346,027,672 of record NC_053035.3, on the reverse strand, counting down.
CAAACGACAAAAGTCGTGCACTAACTCCGAGCAGCCACCAATTTATGGTGTAGGGGTGGGCTATTTATAGCCAGGAGGCAACCCGACCAGATATGTCTGAAATGACCCTGGGTCACTAAGGAACCAACACGTGTCCAACGGTCGGATTTCAAACACACGCGGCAGCTTTACTTGGGCTACAAGCAAAGCTGACTCATCCAACTCTGGATAAGATTTGCTCTCATTGTCTTCGCTCGAAGACATAGGATTTTGGTTGAGCATCACATCAGTCACTCTGACATTGTTCACTTGGACCCCACTTAACAGTACGGTGGTTCCTATGACTCAACAAGGAAGAAAAGGAAACTACGAAACAACTATGTCTTCGCACTCCATAGTCTTCAAGTGAATGTCTTCACGTGTCATAATCTTCATCGTGAATGTCTTCACGAACCACCATTGTCTTCAAAGTCTTCACACATTTTTAGGGGTCATCTCTGTTAGGTAAACCGAATCAATAAGGGACTACTACCTGTGTTATCCTGCAATTCTCACAAACACATTAGTCCCTCAACCAAGTTTGTCGTCAATACTCCAAAACCAACTAGGGGTGGCACTAGATGCACTTACAGGCGACCGCATCAACTAACTCGCTACCGACTTGCAACAATCCGAGCTACGTACAAGAGACTACCTCAACCACAAGCTCCTCACACAAATGGACGAGATCGAAGCAAGGATGTCTACTCAAATGGAGGAACTTCGTACCTTGTTGGTCAACCGTTCTTCTACATCTTCATCATATTCACGACGGCACCATTCAAGCCGCCATTCATCGTACGCCTGTTCGGAAGCAAGCTCCAACACGACAAGATCAACACGACCATCAAGATGGTGATGCCCTTCGACAAGAGCAACAACGCCGTGAGGAACAAGCCCTTGAAGCACAACGTGGCCTCAATGAAGCAACCCAAGCCGTCCACGCACGCAACCGGGAACAAGACGAGGCCATCCGCCGAGAGCGCCAAGAAGAAGTCGCCCCGTCTTGAGGAGCGCCAAGAGATGAGGAACCGTGCAAGAATTTCACGACCTCAACAACAAAACAATCAAGAGGAGCACGAGGAGCAAGCGGCTCAAGACCCTCCACCACGACAAGAGCGTCATCACCCTCGACAACAGCACAATGAGGAGCAACACTACGGCAAGCTCAAGTTCACCATGCCCAAGTTCTCCGGAAGCAACGATCCTGAAGATTACCTTTCATGGGCATTGACGCTCGACAAAATCTTTCGCTTGCACAACTATGAAGAGGAAAAGAAGATTGCCATGTCATCGCTTGAGTTTCAAGACTGTGGCCATTGAGGTGCAAATTTTCATCCTATTTGGACACATCTAAGGAGCTCGTGGCAAAAACGGGAAAATCGGTCCGAACAATGCGTGAACAGTAATCTTACTCACATAGCCGAATTTTGTCTTCTTTGTCGCGCGCTCCTCGAATGTCCAAACTTCATCAAATTTTGCACGAACATCATGCACACGAGCATCTTGCCCCTCCAAAAAAAACCCAGCGTTCTACTGGAATCCTACCGTTAGAACTGAGTCATGCGTAGGCGTACATGTGCTTGTGCGTGGACTGCCATGCTCTTTGTGGATAAAAAAAGGACAGCATGTTCCAATCTCTTGATCGGATCCTACTTCCTAAGGTTATGTATAGTACGGGACTACGGGGAGGCATATGCATGGCCTTGCTGCAGTCTCCATGCCTAGTTGTGCGGATGCATGCATGGGCGATGGATCAAACTCATCAACACCGACCTCCCGTACACACATATATATGCACCGAACTATCGGGATCACCCAAATCTCATGGTATGTAGGCGACTAGGAGTACAAGCGATTATCCCTCCTACGATCTTATCAAATCAAACGTCAAACGGAGTACGCGAGGGTACGGAGTTAGCGTACGCATGAATCAAGGTCCTTCTAATCTCCTAGGATCCCATCATCCGTTCACGCGCCCGAGCCGACTAGGTTCGCCGTTCGCGTCGGCCACGCCGACGCCCGTACGTCTCGCAAAGCTCACCACATGCCACCCACGTCGCCACGCCGCCGCCGCGCGCGCTCTCTACGCGTCAACCACGACCAGGAAGAGCCCGAGACGCCCCGCCTCGCGCGCGGGCGCATGTGCCGGCCGGCGAGCGCGTGCATGGGCGCGAGCTCGCTCGGTCGGTCGATCGGGCACGTCGCGCACCCCAGCCCCGTGGCCTCCGGGTGCCGCCGGCCGCGGGAGGCAGCAGCCGCCGATCGGTGACAAGGACAAAGGGGACAAGGCGAGCAGAAATCATGTGCCAACTTTCTGGCGCCCTTTCCCGTTGAAGAATAGAAAGGTCACCGTGGGATCCAGGCCGCCGTTTGTGCGCTGATCATCTGCCTGGCTGCCGTCGATTACTCAATCATTGATGCGTCGATTGATTGCAGCTACGGCGGTCTGGTTGGGGTCTTGCTGTCAAGCAGGAAGCCTTGTCTCGGTGCGTACTTGGCGTGATGTGGCATGACATGGAGCTCAGCTCAGGCCGGCCGGAGGCTTGTCAATCTATAGGGGCTGCTGGGACGGGTGAGCGGTGAGGTGACACGTATGGAGCAGCGAATCCTTGTCAGCCCAGATAGGGATTTCCTGTTGATGATGATAAGGATTGTTCGAGTCTCTAATAGAAGTATTGGACAGGAGTAGGGTGTAGAGAGGGCTCGGCACTCAGCATTCAGGATAAGGCTTTGTGCTTGATGTCACCGTCGCGAAATTCACGGTAAAGTTGAAGAGAGATTCTTGCACGCTGGACGATAAAAGGAGGGCAGGAAGATAACGTATATGTCCATGTCACTGTCGAAAGACACGGAAAAGTTTGAGGTGATATGAACCTTTTCATGCTTCCTTGGATCTGAGATCCAATGGCCATGGGCCGAGATTCTGGGCTTGTCCGTAAATGTCGGATCCTAGAGGACTTTTTTGCAAACATGCAGGAGCTCAGCATGCGACCGTCTCATCTCAGATCCAAAGGCTCTGAGAAGCCCGTATCTAGGGGTGGATTAACGAGCAGCTTGGCTCGTTAAGCTCGTACTCGTTAAGCTCATGCTCGTTAAGGCTCGGCTTGGTAAGCTCGTTAAGATTAACGAGCATAACCCTGCTCGTCTCGGCTCGTTTGAAGCTCCTTAAGCTCATGAGCGCTCGTTAACAAGTTATAATGTGTTATGATATACATGATGAATGTGTAAGTGTGGTTTTCAAGATGAAATATGGTGACTACAAAAAAAATGAACTAGTTTATTGCCTCATATGTCGATTAGATTGAATAGATGAGCTGAGGTGCTACAAAAAGTTTGTCATGTAAGATAAAAATATATATTTGTGTTGTTACTAACGAGCTTAACGAGCTACTCGTGAAACTCGTTACCTATTCGTTAAGCTTACTGAAATCAATGATTGGTTCTATTCATTAAGAAGCGAGCTACGAGTTTAACGAGCCAAACTATTCGAGCGCTCATTAAGCTCGCGAGCTACAAGTTTTTGGTCCAACCCTACCCGTATAATGGAAGTATGGAAAGCTTCGTATCACCAGAAATTTTCCCCGAAAGACACAGTGAGCTACTCAGAGTCAGACGGCGGAAAGCAACAAGATGATTTTGAACTGTTGACATCCAAAATCTACTACTCTTATAAAAAACCGAATTGGTGATGATGGTGTGCCTGCCATCTTGTAATATAGACCGTCTGATCTATATCTGACGGATAAAGAGCAAACTATGACAATTTTACAAAAGATATCCGCACCTCTCTCCACATTTACAGATAAGGCCTTGCCTCGTTCATCTTTATCTCCCACAAGATAAACTACTCGTACATATGCATCTTGATGTTCCATGCAACGCATGGGCATTTTGCTAGTTATAAACATAAATGCTACTCTCTCTGTGAATTTTTATAAGATCGTTTAGATCTAGAGTAATGATCTTATAAAAATATACAGAGGAAGTACTAATCATGCGTGTTTGGTTTCCAATCTGGTACCCAACGTCTGATTTCTTTTTCCACAAAAAGGATCACATTTACTATAGAAGTTCACCAACAGTACAAGGCATACGAAACATAATAAAACTTACATCAAGATTATAAGACCACTGAACGACCACTACTGCCGTCAGAACAAGCCGCCAACACGCCGATCTTTTATTGGAGACGGCTTAACATTATCAATGACAACTAAAACACCGACGGAGCTATGTACAGCTCTGGAGGTGGCTGTGGCCCCCCAACTTTGTACCAAACAGTGAGGAAAATTTTCGAGGAGGGGCTTAGACTAGAACTTTTTTTAGCATTTTGCACCCTCAAACACTTATGTTTTAGACTTGCCCCCGCCCCTCCCCCCAACAGTTTCTACCTGGCTCCGTCACTGGCTGGGAAGTCTTCATACACGTGCCCCTAAAAATCAGCGTGTTGGAGTCGCAGTCGTCGCGTTGAACCCTTGCATAAATCTGAGGTACCTAACACCAAATCTCGTTACATGACAAAAACCCCTAACATCCCAATGAGACGGCAGGAGACACAAATATTTAAGAGGTGAGCTTATATATTAAACAAGTAGTAGTAGTACTCCTTGTACTAAATCAGCGACACTAAAATATGAAACAGAGGGACTACTCCAGATTATATATTTTCTAAGCACCTATAAAAGAGGAGATTGGATTGCTAGATAAAATTAAGATGCTCACACTAAAATATGAAACAGAGGGACTACTCCTTGTATCGCACTGCATGTCCTAACTAGACTTTTTTCCACAAAGAAATAATGCATGCTTTCACCGGCAAGAAGAAAGTGCTAATACATGCTTTCAAAAAGCTTCAGAGCAGAGCTAGTCACTGGTTCAACTGTTAACTATTGTTATGGCTGATAAGAGATTCAGACCACCAGGCAGCAGAACATGTTCATAAAAAACATACGCAACAGGAAGATCATATCTTATAATGCTACACTTCCTATTCGGCGCGAGTAAGAACCCAAGATATATATAGTCTATATATATAGCTTGTTTTTTTTTACGCGTCAACAGCGGGCTTACGCCTACCTGAACTTTATTACCAATTGAGGAGCGGTTACACGAGAACAGAGTTACAGACAGGGGTAAGAGAGAAGAAATTACAAAGCATAGGGAAAAAGGTCTATAATCTCTCAGATAGACGAAACAACGTAGAGGCCCAGTCATTTAGTAATTCCCGTTTCTGAATATTATTGCAGCGATTAGCCCAGAGGGTCTGGTAAGTCAGGATCACGGTTGCGAACATGTAGTTAATCAAGACCTCTCAGTTAATCAACTGCGTATACTCTTATCTACATGAGTCAGTTATACTCAGTTACAGGTGGGCAATCTCTGCAACTTTTTCCTTGCCCTTGTCCTCCTTTAGGCCAGGTACAGGGAAATCTTCCTCCGGCTGGCGGTGCCAGCGATAATTGCAGGCTTCGATCCAGCGGGGGTGGAGCAAAAACTTCTTGTGTTTGACAGCCCAGCGGGCCTTCTCCGTTCCGGCATGCACGGCGACCACATGCGTAACGCTGGGATCCACCTCCGAGCAGCAGACGGCGCCCAGCTGCTCGGCCATCTTCCACATTATCTGATGCTGCGGCCGGCAATCGGACGGGAACACTCGACTGAAGACCAGTTTGCAGCCCTGCAGTACTTCCTGCCGCATCCTCTTGATTACCTATAAGGAGATGCGTAAGCACACGCAACAATATAGTCACCAAACAAAAATCTACAACAACAAATGAGACCATGTCACAGACACGGTCAAAACCTACCGGTCTTACGTCTCGAGAAGAAAGAGCAGTTCCAACACCCTACAGAAGAGATAGTGCAGAAGCAAATGGTTAAACGCTTACAGAGGTTTATGCACAAAGACTGTAAAGCAACAGGATGATAAACTCTGATAAAACTGCAAGTAGCCTACCAAGTCAAAGAAAATCGTGTGTATGCGCTTCAGGACATCCAGAATTGTAGCCAGAGCACCATCGCTCTCCCTTTCATCCTGCATCAACTCTGACAAAGATTGGCCGCTATGTCGACAGCTCGCAGCGAAATAATGATATCTCTCCATCAGAATCAGGTTTTCTTTATGCTTCTGCCAGACCTGAAAAAAAGGTACCATTTAGCGATAAACTAAATGACATCAATGAGAAATCTTGTAAAACTGGCAACGAATGATTATACTGAAGTCTTCATGTGGAACCAACCAACTTAGCGATAAACTAAATGCATACCAAACATGTTCACCAAATAAAAACACTTACATACTCAGTGTCATCAAGAACCACTGCAAGACTGTCAGCTCCAGGAACCACATCAAGACCTTTCTGGTGCTGCTGAGTGCAGTCAGAGTTAGAAATCACTTTTGAATCAAAATAGACATTGCCAGGGTCAAGAAGCTTTGCTATTTCGATTGCATAAGCCTTGAAACCCATGGTGTAGATATACATCTCAAACATATTGCTTGCTTCTTCCAAAAATTTACGGACAAAGGGTCTCAACTTTGTAAGCATACACATCCCTTGTAAGGTGAACAAGCTTCTGTCTGGATCATCTGCATTTAGGGAACGTCAGTGGTTTACCACAAGTATATACATTATTACTGGATAAGTAACAAAAGGTTTCAACAAGAATGAAAGCAAGTAAGTTGAGGTGGGAGAAAACAACTACATTGCATAAAACGGAAGTCTGACATACAGTGGAACTAAGTACTGCAAGACAGCTACTTTCGTCGTATAAAAAGTGTTGATTTTATACTATCATCATCAGTCTACTCATTGACGTCAACAAAACAATTGAAAGGTTGACCCGTAGATAACAGCAATACGAAGTGGTGCAAACTGCATCAAACCCACTATTGTATGAAAATAAGCAATGATGAGGCACCAAAGATGACTATCTTCCTGGAAAATACTCCCTCCTCCCAAAATAAGCGTTAGTACAAAGTTAGTACAAAGTTGAGTCACTTATTTTGGGATGGGAGTACAAATCTAAACAGAGAGAATAACCATGACCAACGATATGACATTAACTATCCCTTTTTATGGTGTCACTCTATCTGATGGGTGATGGCACAAAATTGTTGGTTAATACTTCAAGGAAAATCTAAGATCATATACTTTTTGTCAAGCCACTTTGATCACTGATTCGGACATAAAGTATCCGTACATGTTACAAATTTGCAATGTGGTGAAACGAGTGAACAACAAATCTATCATTTCCATTCTCTGAAAATATTGAATAATTTCAAATATATTAGTGGAAAACTGAAATGAGATGATTTCACTCAAAGCAGAGTCACATCTATTTTGCAGAGGCAGTGCCGCCATGTTCACATTCATAAAATATCACACCGTGTATAGAAACAGCTAAGAGTTCTCAAAATTTAATGCAAATAGATACAACTTACTTTTTGATGCAGCAGATTGAATTCCCAGGTCCATCTCAGCAGCAGAAATATCATGGAGTCTGGTTGAGTTAATCAATGTATGATCCAAATCTAAAATAAGCACCAGTTTTCTTTCACGCAACAGATTCTTCACTTCAGATCCACTTAGCCTGTCCATTTCTGAATTACTTAGCCTCAAACCCTGCATTTAAATAGTGGTTCAGAATCCAAGAAAACACTGAAGGTACTTTGCAAGGATAAGTAGAAACGGTGATATAATTCTGAAAATCTCAGAATATATTAGAATAACATTGGTTTCAAGATGGGTGATTATGACTTACGCAAGGGAAATGCAATAAAGAAACACCATTATACCTCACATGTTTACAGAGAGAGTCGGAGGTTTATGTACATACCTCAGCGATGTAACCAAAAGGGACTCCTGTAAAATCTTCTTCGTCTTGGTTTTTCCCGCATATATAGCAAAGTCCACCAATAAATCCAGTATGTGGAGGACATATCTTGATTTGAGCATCTTTAACTGAGCCTGCTACAACATGTGTTCAATAATTCCACATATCTTGCCATATCATGCACATTCAATACTCAAGATATGATAAACTGAGCCGAATCCAGAATGCAGTAGAAGTAATATTTCCTTTCATTTTTTTAACACCTCATAAACCATGGTAGGATGTATGATAAGAAACTTGTCAAACAGAAGGCCTAATGAAATACAGAAACATACGTGACATCATATGTGCATTATACGGAGTGGCAAGATTTAGTTAGACAAGCAAGTCAAAGGCTGAGAGCCTGAGATCGCATAAGTACCCATGAGCCTACAGAACTCACTGACAATTATCATAACATATACCCCTTACGGAATGGAGTCTGTAAACTTACAGTTGCATTCAAACTGAAGATCTCATATAAAAAATAAATTTAACACCACAATCTATGTACATGAGCTACTAAAGTTCAATGGCTGCAGAACAAGACTAAGGGGCTCCTTTGGTTCCAAGCCACAACTTGCCACACCTCAACTTAGGCAAGTTTGACCAAGTTAGGTGTGTGTTAAGTTCATGCCACAACTAAGGCACAGTTCTTTTATTAGCAGTAAACCCCACATTTCATAGATACAAAAAGTGTGGCTAAGAATTTGAGCACCTCAAGTAAGGCATGTGTGGCAAAATAGTGTGGCAATATGTGGCAAAGATAGTCACAATCCAAACAGGCCCTAACAAGCATACCAATGGCATCTTCTTCAGGCCTTGTTGCTGTTCCTTGATCTTGGTGCTGTTCCGCCACTCTACACCTTTTGTGACTGCACATTTAATGCAGTTGACAGTAGCCAGATTCAGTCCTTCATCCACAAATACATACCATTGCAACCTCAGTGCATTGAACCACTTTATGCAGCAATTTTCAGGATGAACGAACTTTATGTAAGTACCCACAATACTTGCTCACGGCAACCCTATCATGTCACATTTTCCTTCAAATTGTTTTTGCGAATGAATGACTGAACACAATTTAGATAGATATTTAACAAAATAAGATCAAGTATTAATCATAACTTCATGGATTGTACCTAGACCTGTTGGGATGATGTTGGCAGAGCCAACATCATTTCCACTGAATAATATACAAAAGTGTCTGTTTTGTCATCTGAAGCTTCAGGTGGTGTTAAGACACATCAGATTTACTACCATGTTTAGCCATAACTTCATCTTATAAACCCATTTGCTAACGATGGGAGGGCGGAGGTACCTTCCCTGCCCTACGGCATCTAGTTCGAGCACCAAATCCTCCTCATCCTCCTCCGCTTCGTCGTCGCTGGGTGACCCAGGGGGCTCGCCACGGGAGGCGGAGTCAGCGGCAGAGGCGAGCTCGAGCTCCGCGTCCAGGATGTCGGCGAAATCGTCGCCTTCGCTGAGGGAAGGCAGGGACGGCGACGGTGACTCGGCGGCGACGCTCATGATCGAAGCCGCGAGGTGAGGGCGACCGGGGTAGGGAGCAATTTGGGTGGGTGGGTGGGGACTTGGGAGAAGGAAGTAAGACTTGGAATATGGGGTCGCGGCACCCGCAGCAAGGCGGCTGCCGTTGAACGTCGGTTAGGACTGGCCCAGGTTCGTGCAAAATGTTCTCTTCAGTTTTTTTCTCTCGCATGTTATATCACTTTAAGTCTCACTCGACTGAGAACTAGCTACACCGGTTTCGATTCGTTTGTCGTTCGGTTCATAGAGAATCTGTTTCATTGAACTATTTATGTTTTTTATTCTTTGAGCTTTTTCTTTATTCTTTGAGCTTGTTTAACACGGTACAGACGCAAACGCTTATATACACGCGCATACACTCATCCCTATGAACACACACGCACATCCTAAGGCTGGTTGTAATGGAGAGTATCATATATTAGTATCATAGGTACTAGTATATGATACTATCTCCGTAATACACAATATTATAAGTTAGTATCTTAGGTTGTCTTATTAATTTCATGCATGACACAAAGTAGTACAACATTTAATATGATACGGTATCATGATATGATACCACACCCTGTCTTTCCTCATTTAATTGTGTGCCACATCATCCAAAAAGTCTACTTGGCATGCATGATACTGCTTATGATACTCCCATTATGACCAGCCCTATCCTATGAGCATCTTCGAAAGACCGAGCCAGCATATCATCCTGAAATTTACGAAATTACCGTAGGCGCCTCGTCATTGACGGGAACGTCTCCTCCCATTGAATGCGCATCGCCGAAAATACTGAAATAAATCCAGGAATAACTGCGAGCACCAGGACTTCTTTTTAGGGAAGACCATCATGGCTAGTTTTATTAACTCAACAAAATGTTTACATCATCGGCTAGTTTACCGAGGAGGAAACTAGGGGGATCACCATCCCAAATACTAGAAACTTTATTATAAAAACTAAATTGAGCTAGCTCATGAGCAACACTATTAGCCTCTCTAAAACAATGCATAAAATTGACCTTCCCTACATCCGTAGCCAAGTCTAAGATTTCCGCATATATTGCTGTTGCAGCATCCCACCAATGATCATGTCCAGTGCAAAAATTGATTACCTCCAAAGAATCTGATTCCACTTCAATAGCATGAAATCCCATGGTGTTAGCAAAAGCTAGACCATCCCTCATTGCCACAGCTTCAGATGTAACAGCATTAGCAGCTATAGGGTAGTATATGCATGACGCAACAATAAAATTACCCCTGATGTCGCGTAATATAGCCGCTGCAGCTCCAGCTCCTTCGTCCGCATGGTACGCAGCATCTACATTCAGCTTCACAAAACGTAGTTCAGGCTTGGTCCATCTCTTCTCCACATCCGGCAACAAAGAAACTTTTCGTGTAGCATTTGCAGCAATCGAAATGATAGATGCGACACACTTCCCCGCTGATGGTACCCTCTCTCCATTAGTGATCTGCCTTCTAACCCACCAGATGTACCAACCTGCAGTAGCAACTGCTTCTCCAATCCCAACACTAGAAGCATGCGGTAGTGAACCTGAAGTGGACATCAATAGATATTCCAGAATGGCCGAACCTGATCGGTCAATCACTAGTGCATCAACTATAATATCGTATATACCCAATCTTTGCCATATCTCAACAGCTGGTTTACATAGAAACCGAAGATGGCGGATATCTTCGGCTCCTTGCTGACAGATCGGACACTCGCCGGATGTTGGGATATGTCTGTTCGCTAGGATTGATCGAACTGGGACCACTCCATGCAAACTTCTCCAGCAAAATATTTGTACTTTCCATGGGACCTCAAGCTGCCAAATCTTGTTCCAAATCGGATTGTCAACTGATGGACCAGGACCAGTTCGATTGCCTCTGAATTTATGTGCCCATTCTGCGTGGTATGCAGTTTTCACCGAAAAAATACCAGTTCGGGTGTGATGACAAGCAATAAAATCTTCAAAAGCCTCATAATTCAAAGGAATTTGGAGAATCCTCCTAGCATCCACCGGATTGAATATAGCTCTAATCAGTACTTCATCCCATTCTCCATTTGTCGGATCAATTAGGTCTGATACCTTGGAGATTAAAGTTTGACCCCTTTGCATGATTATATGACGGTCTGGACTAGATGGAATCCATGGATCAGTCCAAATATTAACCTTGCTACCATCACCAATGCGCCAAATATTGCCCCTTTTAAATGTTTGCAGCCCCGCTACCAAACTTTGCCAAGTAAAAGAGGAGCCATTTTTTGGTCTAGCCAATAATAAATTGCCATGCGGATAATACTTAGCACGCAACATCTTAGCACAAAGGGAATCTGGACTAGTTATCAATCTCCAACACTGCTTAGCTAGCAAGGCCAGATTAAAAGAGTGAAGGTCTCGAAACCCCATTCCTCACATCTTCTTTGGAATACATAGTTTCCACCAGGCATACCAGTGCATACTTTTCTTGTCTCCATCGCCTCCCCACCAAAACTGTGCTATGGGGTCTGTTATGTCCTTACAGACCCCCTTAGGGATATTAAACACCGACATGGCAAACACAGGAATATCTTGAGGAACTGCTTTCAACAACAATTCTTTACCGCCCACTGATAAAAGCTTGGCCATCCAAACACCAATTATTTCTTTGATTCTCTCAACAAAATGCTTGAAGCAATCACTCCTCTTTGCTCCTACCAGAGCCGGTAGGCCTAAATATTTATCTGAGAGTGCTTCAGTGTCAATATGTAATTCTAGACAAATTTCTTCCCTCGTCACCACACTGGTATTAGGGCTAAAGAATATGCTTGATTTTGATCTACTCACCAATTGGCCAGAGTTAGTGCAATAATCATCTAGTGCCTGCTGTAAGGAAGCTGCATTTAACATATCCGCCATCATGAGGATTAGGGAATCATCAGCAAATAAAAGGTGTGAGACTGACGGTGCATTTCTACACATCCTAACCCCATCAATGCCACCAGCTTCTTCTTCAAACTGCAGTATACTAGATAGACCTTCTGCACACAAGAGAAATAAGTACGACGATAAAGGGTCCCCTTGTCGAAGGCCCCTTGTTGGTGTGACTCCTTCTGTCTCCTGAGAATTATACCTGGTTGTATATTTCACTCAAGAAACACAATTCATAATTAAATTCACCCACTGGCCATCAAATCCAATTTCAGCATCATATTCCTCAAAAAGACCCATCCAACTCTGTCATATGCTTTATGCATGTCCAACTTAACGGCACAGAGTCTTGATTGCCTGTTTCTCTTGTTCTTGATTTTATGGACACACTCATAAGCTACCAAAATATTATCAGTTATTAATCTACCAGGCACAAAAGTACTCTGTGTTTCTGAAATGATCTCAGGCAGAATGGTCTCCAATCGATTAGCAAGCGTCTTAGATATTATCTTGTAGATAACATTACAAAGCCTTATAGGACGAAATTGAGTAATCGATTCGGCCTGAGTTGAGTGCCTGAAGAACTTCATTAGCAATATTGTCCCCGAAGACATGCCAATATTTTTTATAAAAGATGGCATGTAGCCCATCTGATCCCAGGGCCTTAAGATCACCAATACTATCAATGGCTTTTTTAACCTCCTCCGGTGAATAAGGATTAAGCAGCATCTCATTCATTTGGACAGTAACCTTTTCTTTCACTTTTGCAAGGAAATTAGGATCTGTCTCATACACCTCAGACATGAAGAAATTAGTGAAATAAGAATGAATGAGAGGATTAATCGCACTTGTACCTTCCAGCCATTGGCCCATGTCATCTTTTAGACATGAAATTCTGTTACATTTTCTTCTTGCAGACGCAAAACTATGAAAAAATCCCGTGTTCCGATCCCCAAACTTCAGCCAGCTCACCCTTGATTTTTGTAAAGCACTGATTTCTTCAAGTTCTAACAAAAACTCCACCAGATCGGACAACTCCTTCTTTTTTGCCTCTGATTCAACACTAACCGGGCCACTAAGGACCTGATCAAGCTCCCGTTGTGCTTTGCGAAGTCGTTTCTTAGGCTGCTTCAAAACTCGCTGATCTCAGTCATGAATGACGCGTGCATGTACTCAAGTTTTGCCATCACGCCATTGCCTGTAGCATAAATCTGTGCGTCATCCCATGCTTGCTGTACCTTCTCTGAAAATTCTTTTTCATGCAACCATCTAGCTTCAAAAGCACGTCTACCATCTCGGATATGATTATCTGCTACCAAAAATTGAGTGTCTAGTAGCAGTGGTCGATGATCTGAGTGATTGTACTCCAAATTTTGTACAGCAGCATTCGGGAAAAGCTGAGACCAGCCGGGATTACAGACTCCCCTGTCCAACCTCTCCCTAATTAATCCACGATGCCAGGTAAACTTTTCACCGTTATAGCCCATATCAACTAAGTCACAATCAGTCAAGGTATCTTGAAAAGCTTGCATATATTGAAGCGGTCTTGGGTCCCCCCCTCCTTTTCATGTGTATATAAAATTTTCTAGTGGGCTAGGGATACCACAGCTGAACTGCTTAACGAATGAACTGTTTCGATGGGAAAAAACCCTGACTTTCTCGTTGTTTCTCAAAAACAGATGCGTACCGGTATGAAAAAGGGAAAAGCTAGTGATCAACCGACCGATCTTTCCGCTAACATCCGCCGCGTCTTACGTCTGCCACACATCTCCATGGGCTCGTGCCACCGCTTATCCCCACTGAAATGCTAGCCACATATATTCTTGCAACTGAGCACCAGTTTGAAAAGACAGACCGCAACAAGCAATTTGTTGCAGACCCACCAGGAAGGAACCACGTGAGGGAGGGCAACGACAACGACACAACCTTCGCCAGCTGTGGCCTCCCCGACCATGGCAGGGCGACCAGGGAGGTCGGACCCGAGCGGTCGTCGCCGGAGCCACCCAGGTGCCGACGGGAAGAGCCATGCCTCCTTCGCCGCGGCGTGATCCCAGCCGGAGGTCCCCGTAGCCGGCGACGAAGCGGGTGCAGGACCAGCGCCATAACACCATCGGGTCCGCCTCGCGAAGTGGAAGCCCCCCATGCCCGCCAGGCCGTGTGGATGCACGCCGACAAGTTTCTGCAACAACGACGGAGTTGCAAAAAGCGACGGCAACGGCGATGGCGCGCTGCAACATCCTTTCTTGCAGAAAATTCTGCAATATCATCCATGTTGCAAAAGTTCTTTCTGCAACATCATCTCTGTTGCGAAAAGATGAAGCTGAAAAAAAAACTCGGTTACAAATGTTTCTGCAACATGAGCACTGTTGTAAAGGTTTCTGCAACATCGTCTTTGTTGCACTAGTGAGGATGGAGCTGGGTCGTTTGATAAGGCCAGATCTAACGGTTGTCGAGGCGGTGGATCTTTTATGAAAAAGGGGAAATCATTTTTATAATTAAAAAATTAGTGAACTAATTTTTTAAAAAGTAGTTTACTCTATTTCAGTGAATTAAATTCAATTTACAGTGAGAAGGACGGTGGAGATGACCTTGATCCGGATGGATTTGCTGCTGATCCGAAAAAGAATATAGGAGAAAGCTTTAACATGAGGGGGGATGATCAGTTCCATGACGCGGAGCAAAAGGGCACAACATTTTGGTCAAACATTCATACTTGGTTTCACGAGCACAAGCATTTCGAGTCCCTACGCCAACGAACTCATCCGCAAGCATGGGTTAAAGTCGCTCAACCATCGATGGTACATCATCCAAGAGGCCGTGTCCAAGTATTGCGGCCATTTGCAATACCCATAAAAAAATGAAATATATGCTTTCAGAAAGCTGCAGAACAGAGCTTGTCATTCGCTCAACTGCCATCTATTGACATGGCTGAAACGAGATTCAGACCAGCAGGCCTGAAATGGATGTAGTACCATAAATAACATACGCATCAGGGAGATCATATCTTAAAATGATGCACTTCCTATTCCGTGAGAGTAAAAGTATAAGAATCTACGATATACAGTATATAATTGCGTCGCTACAGACCTACCGTGTATGTCAGGAACACGCTTACGAACTTGTTGTCAATCAAGACCTCTCGGTTAATCAGCCATTTCAGGGGCTCAGTCAATCAGCTGCGTATATAAAATCCACACGAGTCAGTTACTCAATTGCAGGTGGCATCTTCTGTAACTTTTTCCTTGCCCTTGTCCTCCTTTAGGCCAGGTACAGGGAAATCTTCCTCCGGCTGGCGGTGCCAACGATAATTGCAGGCCTCGATCCAGCGGGGGTGGAGCAAAAACTTCTTGTTGACAGCAGCCCAGCGGGCCTTCTCCGTTCCGGCATGCACGGCGACCACATGGGTAACGCTGGGATCCACCTCCGAGCAGCAGACGGCGCCCAGCTGCTCGGCCATCTTCCACATTATCTGATCCTGCGGATGGCAATCAGACGGGAACACTCGACTGAACACCAGCTTGCAGCCCTGGAGTACTTCCTGCCGCACCCTCTTGATTACCTGTCACGGAGAAGATCCGTAAGCACAGGCAACAGCATAGTCACCAAACAAAATCTACAACAGACTAATGAGACAATGTCACACCGACACGGTCAAAACCTACCTGTCTTACGTCTCGAGAAGAAAGAGCAGTTTCAACACCCTACAGAAGAGATAGCGCAGAAGCATATGGTTAAACGCTTACGGAGGTTTATGCACAGGGAGAAGACAGTGTAAGGCAACAGGATGATAAACTCTGATAAAACGGTAAGTAACCTACCGAGTCAAAGAAAATCGTGTGTATGCGCTTCAGGACATTCAGAATTGTAGCCAGAGCACCATCGCTCTCCCTTTCATCTTGCATCATCTCTGACAAAGATTGGTTGCTAAAACCAAACTGGCGACAGCTCGCAGCAAAATAATGATATCTCTCCATCAGAATCAGGTTTTCTTTATGCTTCTGCCAGACCTGAAAAAAGTAGTACCATTCAGGTTAGCTGCAGTCATATAGATGAAATCAATAATAAATCTTGTAAAACTGGCAATGAATAATCATACTGTGAAGTCTTCATGTGGAACCAACCAACGTAGCAATAAACTAAATGCATATCAAACATGTTCACCAAACAAAAACACTTACATATTCAGTGTCATCAAGAATGACTGCGACACTGTCAGCTCCGAGAACCACATCAAGACCTTTCTGGTGCCGCTGAGTGCAGTCAGCGTTAGAAATCACTTTTGAATCAAAATAGACATTGCCAGGGTCAAGAAGCTTTGCTATTTCGACTGCATAAGCCTTGTCGCCCATGGTATAGATATACATCTCAAACATACTGCTTGCTTCTTCCAAAAATTTACGGACAAAGGGTCTCAACTTTGTAAGCATATGCATTCCTTGTAATGTGAACAAGCTTCCGTCAGGATCATCTGCATTTAGGGAATGTCAGTGGTTTACCACAAGTATAGGTACAAATTACTGGATAAATAAATAACAAATGGTTTCAATAAGCATGAAAGCCAGTAAGTTGAGGTGCGAGAAAACAAATATATAAAATGGAAGTCCGACATACATTGGAAACCACAAGTATAGCTATAAATTATTACTGGATAACAAAGTGTTTCAACAAGAATGAAAGCAAGTATGCTGAGGTGGGAGAAAACAACTATACAAAATGGAAGTCTGATGTGCACTGGAACAAAGTATTGCAAGACAGCTACTTTCGTCGTATAAAAAGTGTTGATTTTATTCTATCATTATCAGTCTACTTGTTGACGTCAACAAAAACAATTGAGGTTGACCCATAGAACAGTATACTAAGTGGTGCAAACTGCATTGAACCCACTATTCTATCAAAATAAGCAATGATGAGGCACCAAAGATGACTATCTTCCTGGAAAATTTTAATCTCTAAATCAAACTGTAAGGATACAATCTAAACAGAGAAAGTCACCATGAACAACGACACAACATTAACTATTCATTTTTATGGTGTCACTCTATCTGATGGCACAAAATTGTTGGTTAAAGTTGTAATACTACTTCAAGGTAAACCTAAGATCATATCCTTTTTCTCAAGCAACTTTGACCACTGATTCGAACATAGTGTGCGTACATGTTACAAATTTGCAATGTAGTGAAACTGGTGAACAAAAGATCTATCTATAATTTCCTTTCCCTGAAGATTTTAATTAATTTCAAATATATTTACACTGAAATGAGATGATTTCACGCATAGCAGAGTCGCATCTATGTTGCACAGAGGCAGTGCCGCCATGTTCATATCCATAAAATATCGCACCGTGTATAGAAACAGCTAAGAGTTCTCAAAATTTAATGCTAATAGATACAACTTACTTTTTGATGCAGCAGATTGAATTCCCAGGTCCATCTCAGCAGAAGAAATATCATGAAGTCTGGTTGAGTTAATCAGTGTATGATCCAGATCTAAAATAAGTACCAGCTTTCTTTCACGCAACAGATTCTTCACTTCGGATCCACGTAGCCTATCCATTTCTGAAGTACCTAGCCTCAAAACCTGCATTTAAATAGTTCTTCAAAATCCAAGAAAACACTGAAGGTACTTTGCAAGGATAAGTAGAAACAGCAATATAACTCTGAAAATATCAGAACACATTAGAGTGCCATTGGTTTCAAAAAAATATGACATTGGTTTCAAAAAATGGATGATTATGATTTACGCAAGGCAAATGCAACAAAGAAACACCATTATACCTCTCATGTTTACAGAGAGTCAGAGGTTTATGTACCTTGTGGATGTAACCAAAAGCGATTCCTGGGACATCTTCTTCGTCTTGGCTTTTCCCGCATCTAAAGCATAGTCCACCAAAAAATCCAGGATGTGGAGGACATATCTTGATTTGAGCATCTTTAACTGAGCCTGCTACAACATGTGTTCAATAATTCCACATATCTTGCCATATCATGCACATTCAATGCTCAAGATATGATAAACTGGGCTGAATCCAGAATGCAGTAGAACTACTATTTCCTTTCATCTTTTTAACAGCTCATAAGCAATGGTAGGATGAATGACAAGAAACTTGTCATACAAAAGGTCCTAATGAAATACAGAAACGAATGTGACATCTGTGTATTATACGGAGTGGCAAGATTTAGTTAGACAAGCAAGTCAAAGGCTGAGAGCCTGAGATCGCAGAAGTCCCCGCGAGACTACAGAACCCACTGACAATTATCATAACATATACCCCTTATGGAATGGAGTCTGTAAACTTGCAATTGCATTCAGAAACTGAGGGTCGCATTCTCATATGAAACATAAATTTAAAACAACAATCTTAGTACAAGAGCTACTAAAGTTCAATGGCTGTAAAACAGGACTAACAAGCATACCAATGGCATCTTCTTCAGGCCTTGTTGCTGTTCCTTGATCTTGGTGATGTTCCTCCAGTCTACGCCTTTTGTTACTGCATATTTCATGCAGTTGACAGTAGTCAGATTCATAGTGCAAAATATACAAAATGAATCATCAAGAGTTCTTTGAAAACACATCATCAACCCATATTCATCCCTTGCCTCTCCCCTTCCCCTCAGTATTCAGTCCCTCATCAAGAATTACATACTATTGCTACCTCGGTACATTAAACCATTTGATGCGGCAATTTTCGCGATGAATGAATTTTATGCAACTACGTACACTTGCTCACGATAATCCTATCATGTCAAATTTTCCTTCAAATTGTTTTCGTGAATCAACGATTGAACAGAATTTAGATATATATTAAACAAAATAAGATCAGTTATTAACCACAACTTCATGGATTGCACCTGGGCCTGTTGGGATGATGGTGGCAGAGCCAACATCATTTCCCCTGAACAATACAGTTTTACAGAAGTGCCTGTTTTAGTCATCTGAAGCTTCAGGTTGTGTTAAAAGTCATATCAGATTTACCATGTTTATTCATAACTTCATCTTATAAACCCATGTGCTAACGATGAGACAAGGCGAAAAGGGCCGTTAACTACCACATGCTGAACGGACGGCTTTCCACACTGTTGCAATTTCAGGGGAGCTGATTATATTGATTAGATGTGCTGCTGTTCACAGTTTCAGGGGAGCTGAATGAGCCGAAGCCGCCAGGCGCCAGGCTCAACGATTTGGTACAAGGCGGGGGCGGAGGACCGAATGCGCGTACCTTCCCTGCCCTACGGCGTCTAGTTCGACCACCAAGTCCTCCTCCTCCTCCTCCTCCTCGTCGCTGGGTGACCCGGGGGGCTCGCCAGGGGAGGCGGAGTCAGCGGCAGAGGCGAGCTCGAGCTCCGCGTCCAGGATGTCAGCGAAATCGTCGTCTTCGCTCAGGGAAGATAGGGACGGCGACGGGGACTCGGCGGCGACGCTCATGATCGAAGCCGCGACGGTGAGGGCGACGGGGAAGGGGAGCAATTTGGGTGGGTTGGGAAGTCGAGAGAAGAAAGGAGGACTTGGAATATGGGTCGGCACCTGCAAGGCCGCGGTTCGGTTCTTTGGGCTTGCGGTTGAACGTAGGTTAGGCCTAGGCCCAGATCCGTGTAAGCCTGGTCCAGATATCCCTTCTGGTATCCCTAAAAAAAAAAAGATATCTCCTCTGGTCACCTAAAAAAAAGATATCTCTTCTGGTTTTCTCAAAAAGAAAAAAAAAAGAAAAAAAGAAATCTCTTCTGGTTGCTGCTGCTGCTGCGCCGCAGCTTGGGGTTTACGAGACTTAGAATGGTGGTGCTCCAAAGCTAACAATCAGAAACTCTGAAGACACTAGTATGCAAAAAAAGAAGCACTAGCGTTGAGCGAGAACATAGACCTGGAAAGAGTGCATGTTGCTACTGACTATTTGAGAGTCGCCCGGAATATCAAAGTGCCAAAGAACCTCGGAGCACATTGTATTGTGTTTCACGAGATCAAAGAGCAAAACAAATTATTTAGAGCTTGTACTTTTAGCCATAAACAACACGGCTGTAATGGGTACGACATATACTAGCATCTATGGCTACTTCTCTCGATATATCCGGGCATGTGTGGCTTGATGCACCACCTGCTCATTTATGTATCCCTGTAAACATTGAACTTATGCAATAAAATGCGTTGTGATTCCAAAAAAAAAAACAAATGAAGGGCGAAGATGTGGCTACATTTTGATCGTTAGTATTCAGAAGATTTGGCTAGAGAGAAAATGCTCGAGTCTTTGACAATAAACTTTCACTAGTTTAGGGGGTGGCCGAGGCAGCGGCAGACGAGCATAGTTTGTGGATCAAAGCTAAGCGGCATCATGCAGACCACTATGAGGAGTAGGCATGTAGGATGACTTGTGTGGCGGTGTGGAGGTCTCTCTTGGGATGACACGAGCATGTTTCTTGCTATGCACATATCTTGTGTATGCAACTCTTTTCTTCTTAATGGAAACAACATGCAACAATTGTTGCTTGTTTTTGAAAAAAAAAAGATATCCTTCCTGAAAAGATGACTAGTATGATGTTTTCAAAACAGAGGGAGCGCTTATACAATGGTTCACGCGCTCCAGAGAGACCGTCGCTCGCATGATCTCAAGATGGGCTGCGACCCATTAGGTTTGATCCCTATCACTACCATTTCTACACCAACAACTAGCTTTGACTCTGATCTTATACATGCAATTTACTTTTTATTTCAGTTGTTTTATTAAAATGAATTTTTCGAATTT
This sequence comes from Aegilops tauschii subsp. strangulata, assembly GCF_002575655.3. Taxonomy (NCBI): domain Eukaryota; kingdom Viridiplantae; phylum Streptophyta; class Magnoliopsida; order Poales; family Poaceae; genus Aegilops; species Aegilops tauschii. Next base: position 346,006,600 of record NC_053035.3, on the reverse strand, counting down.
TAAGAAATCTTTATTATGGAATAATAATATTATTGTAAAAAAATCATGAGTCTGAATAATGTTCAAGAATTTGAAATAAAAAATCATGATTAAAAAATTGTGAACTCAAAAAAGTTCGTGAATTTGAAAAAGTTCACAAATTTGAAAAAAAAACTTGTGAGTTTGAAAACAGGTTCATGGATTTAAAAAAGTCATGATTTTCAGAAATTCGTGATCTCAAAAGAATTCATGAATTTGAAAAGTTCATGTAATTCAGAGAAAATCATGTACTAAAAAAACTCATAAATTTCATGAATACAAAAAATTTCAAATATTAAAAAAATCCACGAAATTAGGAAAGACAATGCTCGAATTAGAGAAAAAGTTCACAAATTTAAAAGAAGTTCAAAATTTCGAAGAGTTCAGAAAACTGAAAAATGTTCACGAATTTGAAAAAAAGTTCAAAAAAGGGAAAATGCTTATAATTTGGAAAAAGTTCACGAAATTCAGAAAAAGAGTCACATATTTGAGAAAAAATTCATGTTTTTTTCAAATTTTGAAAACAAAAATCCGCTCATTTGTAAAAATGGAAAGGAAAGAAAAAAGAAAAGACAAACAAGAAAAGATGAAAACAGAAAAAGAAAACGAAAAAAACCCATGTATGTGACATTTTAAAACATGTACATTATAAAATAGAAGTGCTATTTAAAAAATACACTATAAAATATTTATGTAATTCAAAAAGTTATACCTTTTTAAAAAATTGTTAAATTTTAAAAAACATCCATGCATTCCAGAAATATGTTCATGAAATTTTTAAAAATATTTATACAATCTACAAAAAAATGTTACATATCATTCAGGAAAATATTTCAACGTGTATTTCCAAAATGTTTGACACATATTCCAAAAAATATTTATGAACGTGAATGTATGAAAAAATGTTAATAATGTATTTGAAAAAGGTAAATGTGTATAAAATGCTTTACATTTATGCCAAAAAATTGTACAATGTGTATGAAAAAATGGACATCAAAACATATTTGAAAAAATGCTAATCATGTATTTGAAAATATGAAACATGTATAGAAAAATGTTTCTGATGTGTACAGAAAATGAACAATGTGTACAAAATACATATATGAGATGAAAAATTAAAATAAAAAATAATAATGAAAACCGAGAAAGAAACAAAGAAAACCAAAGAAAAAAACCGTACAAAGCCGGAAAACACCGCTGCAAACAGTGAAAAAAGAATAAAGAAACCGCAAAGAAAAAACTCACACTCCGCAACTATAGTAATAGGCTGCCCAGTAGCGCGCCAACCAAAGGCGGGCGGGGGTGCCGGGGAGGAGGGGCAGAGGTGGGCGTGGGCGGGAGGGGGCCGGCGACAGGCAAGGGTGCAAGGAGGGGGGCCGGCGGCGCGCGGGGGTGCCAGAGCGGAGGTGGGCGTGGGTGAGGGAGTGCCATAAATTTTACTCCGGTGCCAATCGGCTGAGTATATTCAGGGAAATGGTTGGCGCCGAAGTATAATTTTTACTCCCTTAACGTGGTTGGGGCTGAAGAGTAAAACTGCCAACGCCGGATCGATTAGAAATGTCCCCAAACGACAACAGAACACACCAACCAACGCAGATGCCCAGCCAGCCAGTCGCACCGTTTTGTGTGAACCAAGCGGATAAACTCCATCATGCCCACCGACCTAGCAGAGCAGAGCACGCTCCCCCGACACGAGATCGCCCATGGATGCCCCGATCCACCACCACCTTGGCAAAGGTACAAGAAAGTGCAGAGGTTTGATGGCATGGAGTGCAGAGATGAGCTGGGTCGCTCGTAGAATGTCAAACGACAAGACACGACATGCAATAGCAACCTTGCCGCGGAATGGTGGCCGAAACCGGTACGGCCGGCCCGAGCACGAGTGCTTTGCCTCCTCTCATCGCACAAAGTTGCTAATTAAGTTGACCCGAGAAACATAACTCGTTGGACCTTTTGACCGTCCTACTCTTGGAGTACTGCTGGTATTCCCAAGTCCAAAAACCCCATCCAACTAATCATGAAATTTTTCAAAAGACAACTTGACAAAGGCACAATGTATACCAATCATGTTGCAAAATATCAAGGGAAACTCTTACCATCACCTCCCCTGTGTTACACGTGTTCAAGTGAGAGCCCGTATATCATCCTTTGTCGAACACGCTTTTGCAATAGAAGCTATGTTTCTGAAATATATGTACTGTTGCAATGGTCTACGTTTTGCAACAAAACTTCTCTTGCCAAAATTTCTGCAACAAGACCTTGGCTGCAAAACTTTGCAACAAGACCTTGGTTGCAAAAAATGCAACAAAACAAGTGTTGCAAAAAAAAATTCTGCATCAAGACCTGTATTGCAATGGTGGGGCGTGCTCGACCGCTTGATGCGGCAAATCTGACAGCTCACGACCCGGAAAGATCAACCGGTGAACGCGTAGCACGCCCAAATATCAAATGCAAATTCAGAACACAAATATAAAAAAGACAAATCCAGCTGTGAATAGTAGCTAATTCAGTTGTAAATCTGGACAATTTGTTTTGCAGGAAGTAAATTCAGTGATTGACAAAATTATCATTGGATTTGTCTTTTTTGTTTCCCGGGCTATATGTTGAATTTTTTTTCGAAACGGAGGCAAAAGAATTGCCTCGCCGATTAATTAAGAAGAAGAGAATTGCCCGGTTAATCTACGGAAAACCGGGCTAAAACCGATACAATCAGACCATAATTGGGTTACTCACCAATCATGACCCCACGAGCACACGTGCAACCCGCCAAACCCTCCTAACACACAATAACTCCTCACGCTTGTACACCACAATTTTGAACCCGACAAGAACATCCCAACAAAAGATAGTGGACCACGCTGAAACCACAATGACGACCCAAACCGTGAGGATGAGCCGATGGACCGGGAATCACCCATTAAGCAGCTGCGGGCGCCTTACCTATGGCGCCACTCTTTTTGCCTTTGCACCTTAGTGACTTCTCCTTCACTATACCAGTCCGAGGGCAATCACTCGCCTTCTTGAATTTGCCCTTGAATGTCGTTCCCGTCAGGAGGCAAGCAATCGCCCTTCCAGTTCCAGGGCTAACAGTCTCCACGCTAGCGAGCAAGTCATAAAGCTCTTTTGCAAAGAGAGCATTGGAATTATCCGTCGGCGGGGGTGGAATGGGTGCAGAAGCCACATGTGAGCGCGCAGGCGAGTTCACCTCACTTGACTCACATGTCAAGGTTGAATCATGTCCCTCACACATGGTTGTCTGCGTGTCCACCATCATATGCTCCATTGATAGAGGCGAATCAGAGCTCGCACATAACACTTGAAGCTCGGGCATCACCTGCAGCACCGGAGGCACAACCACAGGAATGGTCCCGCCCTCAGCGGTAGACATCACAGTGGGCAAGGCAGACGTCGATGATGAGTTGTCCATTGCTCTAGGGGAGAAACAACCATAGAGCTCCCCAATCCTGTTCTCCACTGAGCCACCAACATCAACCTCACTAGGAGGATGTGACGTAGGAGCGGATTGCAACACAGCCGGCACAAGAGAGAGCTTTCCCAAAGCAGCCCCCGCTCGCTCCAGAAAGCTCCCAACGCACACCTGGAGCTCAGCCTGGGCTGCTAGAGTGGGCTGGAGCAGTACTTCAGATGGGGTTGCCGACTCAGCGTGAGCGGAAACGACCGATGCCCAGGACCTGCGGTGAAGCACCTTGGAGGGGAGCTGGGATACCATCAGACCATCACAAGGAGTTGGAGCTCGGTAATGCTCGGTGTCGAGGCGAGCCGTGGAGGCATGGCAAGGCATGCAAGTGAGCTGAATGGACGCCAAGATTGTGACACCCACGCGCCCAGTGGCCGTTCTCCAAGCAGCGGGAGCACCTCAAGGGATCTCTGCAATCAGCCGCTCGATGACCAGGAGCAAGACATCTGCAACACCTACCAAAGAGCCAAGCCGGAATGGGACGAGGGGGCAATGCCGGAATTGGCGACTCCAGACGGCGCCCGCCACGCCGAGGCAGCACATCTTGCCATCCTCCACTCGCCTCCCTCTCGTGCATCACACACTGATCAGTTCGCTGAGCTGCCGGGACAGAGCTTTTGGCAGTCGGTGGCGTCAATGGGGCCAACTCCTCCTCTTCCTCATCGTCAACATCCTCGTCACCAAGGGAAGCCCACGACACATGCCGCCCCATGTCTAAGTCAGCCGGGGACGCGTCGACGGGCGCTGTAGGGGACGAGTCGATGATGAGCTCTGCTAGAGATGACGGTGGTAGGACGGAGGCCGCACCGGCTGTAGCGGGAGCGGAGGGCTCTGTTGAAGCCAAAGATGATTTTGATACTTTTTGACAATGATAGGTGCATGTAATATTGGTGTTTTTCTTAATAATCTGTAATAACCTTAAGATGAGCCAAAATACACTTATGCGCCGGAAGAAATAGGTGTACAGTCCAGGTTGATGGTAGAGGTATGAGGTTGATCCATGCATGGTCCAGGTTTTGTCGCACATTTGCCATGTCAGCAGGGTTCAAAGGCATCAACTGCTGGTTAGCTAGCAGTGGGAGATCTTGCAAACTTCTGGGCTCGTGGTCACAATTGAAGATTCAATGGCCTCAAGCGCTGGCTAGCACTTAGCGCTAGTGGGCACAATAATGGAAGATTCTCATTTGGTTCCGGAAAACGTCACTATACAACATCTCGCTTGTCTCCTGCACAATTTTTAGCCACTTCAAATAAAAGGGACATGGATGCAAATATTTATACTACATAATAGAATGTGCAATGAAAATGGACTATTTCTTTTCATTATACGTACCATGCTTATACTACATAAATTGCTGGAAAATGTGCAATGTTTGCGATGTAGCACTAATTTTATGAATTGGGGGAATCAACCTTGGACGATGGGTCATTTCTCAATAGTATGATTTGTGATTCAGGGACAAATGATGTCGATTTCAAGGGCACATCGTTGTGGCTTGATTCAATTTGAGGCCTTCGGCTCGTCGAAGAAGAAGGCAGTTTGGGGAACAAACTTTAAGCCTAATGAGGATATTCCTCTTGTATTGGCATGGGAACATACCTCCAACATTGTTAGAATTTGTTGGAATGATGATGGCAGTCCAAAAGCTGGGAAGTCTAGCAATTCCTCTCTGGAAATGGACGACGGTGAAGATGATGATGGTGTTGGAGAGGAAAGGGAAAGGTGCCCAGAAATCCCACTGCGGCGTATAGCACAGGTCAGCCCGACGGGAGGAAGACTGTAAAGGAGAAGCTCAAGAGAGAAGGAGAGGTGGAGGCGATAAAAAAAGATGGATGAGTTGACAAGGACAAGAAAGGATATGAGAAGAGAAATCAAGCAAAGCTAGAGAAGGAGAAGGAGAATCAAGAGAAGAGGGCGAGATGGTGGCATGTAGACTCCCAAATCATCAGAAGATGGAGGCACGTAGGCTCTAACTTAAGGAAGATCGAATGAGAGAACAACACATAGTCGAGCATAAATGGCTCATCATGTTGGATCCGAGCCAAATGGATTTAGTAGTGCGGGATTTTAGGGGGAAGGCGTGAGATGCAATCATACGTTCCACGAACCTCGAAGGATGACACAATGCACACGCCGGAGAAGAATGGGATGGTGCACTCAGCGGCAACATGTGACTTGCATATTTGTGCCGGTTTAAATGTTTTTGTTCATGCAACTTGTCCAAAATTACGTGCATGTTTGCTTAACGTGCTAAACATTTACATTTGGAAGGAATCGAAGTATTTGACGTGGGAAAAATATATAAATTATGAAGGTGAATACATGACGACTGTGAGTTTGCATGCTGCCTGCGGAGCCTCCAAATGCAAATGGAGCACCTCCATATGCATTGTGGCACATAAGATGGGACTCTGTTAGAGTTGCTCTAAGAGACACTATTGACTGTTAGATTGTTAAAAATGAATCATTCTTATAATTTGGAGCATCTTAGAAGAGCTCCTAAAGATAAGTTTACTGAAGTTAGAAAACAGACATGCTCATTCACAACAGAGATCAAGGACCTCGAACATTTTTATACTCTTTCAAACCATACTCACCAACCAAATATTGTTGCTTCTATGTACAAAGTGTGCCACTGCAATCAGCAGCGACATAATAAGAACAGTTTGATCAGGCGAGCTTGGTCGAAGGTAGTAGGCAAGAAGGAAACTAAAGGTGAGAGGTAACCGAAAGAAATCGAAGACCGAAAGTATTCGAGATCATCACTAGCATCTCCCAGTCCTACTCATCCGTTCTAAGTGCAGATCTGGAGATGGAAGAAGAAGCCTTAGTTGATTCAGCCATGAGACGTGTCAAAAAAAAATCCGTTGTAGCTCAGGTGGTTGCCACCCAGAACGCGGCAGCCTGCTCCTGCTCCCATTTGATGCTGCACCTCGCCGCCGTGGCGCCACTCTCCACCTTCAGGCACCGCTCGCGGCGCACGTACTTGGGGACCACGCACTGCTGCTGCCGCTGCTGATCAACCTCCTCTGTCTCATCTTCCTCTGCTTCTTGCGGTTCTTGTTGGCTGCTGCACACGGCGGCGGCATTGCAGCCGGCGCAGGGCATGAGGCGGAGCCGAAGACGGCCGCCGCTCCGCTCGGCCTCCATTCCGGAGGCCCGCACGGCGTACACCTCTAGCCGCCCGCCGCGTCGCTCGTGGACCATGCGCATGCGGGTCGCGCCAGCCGCCAGCGTCGTCAGCGGCGGTGGCAGCACGCGCGCCCTCCGCTCCGTCCGCTCCACCTTGGTCTCCTCCTCCTCCTCCTCCCTGTATTTCCTCTTGCGCTCCACGCCCTCGTCGGCGTCGTCAGCGGCTGGGTCGACGCCACCGGTCTCGCACCCGAGCGCCTCGGTGCACATCTCCAGGTTCCGCTTCATGCCGTACCGGTACGCCGGCATCTTCTTGGGAGCGAACGGTAGCGCCACCGACACACGCCGAGGCTTCGCGGGTTCCTGGACGGCGAACAGAGAGCCCCAAGGGCCGGCGGCAGGGAGCTGCGGCGGCGAGTCGAGCATTGAGTTAGCCATGGCGAAATGGAGACACGGTGGAGGTGACGGCTGGTGTAATTGGAGCGAGGTAGGCTGGGCTAGGGGATGCCGGCCGGAAAGAGACGCCACGAGAAGGAAGTGGAGTTGGAGGATTTGCAGTGGGACGCAGCTGCAGGTGCTGGCTGTGTGTGTTGTGGGGAAGAACAGAGCCGGGTGCCACTGCTTTATATAGGGCATAGGCCGGGGAAGATGGTAGTTGTCGGTTGGAACATATTCCGCTGATGGTAATGGGCATATACATGGCTCTCCGACTCCGATTCCATTCTCTTCGCAATACATGGAAGAAAACAAAAGAAGGAAAGAGCATTCCCAGGGATGTAGTGGCTGCTGCTGCGTGCCACTCTGGCCTGTAAGGGCAGGTCGCCCTCACCGTGCTTTGTAATTAGGCTGACGACCGATGCTTTGTCTGTGTGGTTAAGGGGCATGCGTAATGCTTGATAAGAAAGCTTTAGCTTAATCCTACTAAATAGATATAATGTTAGTACTCTCTCCCAATATAAGAGCATTTAGGTCACCACTTTAGTGATCTATAAACACTTATATTTATTTACAGAGGAAATATAAAATTGAGTCACTTAATTTTGGGATGGAGGAAGTTGATTAAATATGGCAATAAAAATACATGTAAAGTGACAGTAACTCCATCCAAATTAGCATCATCTCAAGATTACGGACATGGCAAATCACATACCACAGATCAGGAGCATCTATCACACACGTATGTGGACCAATGACATATGTCAGAAGAGAGAGTTCAGAGCATGGTTAATACTATAGCCAACTGATGGCTATATGATATTGCCATGTCATATATAACCATCACTTATAGGCACTCATACAATAAGGCTTTCTTTGGTTCATATGATAGGATTATCACAGGAATAGGAAACTTGTAGGAAATGAGATGACATATATTCAAATCCTATGAGTATGATTAGGAAAAGAGATGTCATTTGGTTCACATCATAGGAATTTTTCCATTGAGTCTATGCTCATGTTTATTTTCCTTTAAAATGTGGAGGATAGGAACCAATCCTATGTAGGAATAGGAATCCATTCCTATGAACCAAAGGGCTTTAAAGGAAAAATTTCTACAAGAATCCTATCCTATATATATCCTTTGAAATTCCTCCAAACCAAAGGAGGCTTAAGCTTAGGTATAAGGTTGCCTATAAGAGTACTACTTTTTCTCATCTTCTCTCTATCTCTTTCTTCACATTTATTGTACTTCCTCCGTCTAGGTGTGTAAGTCATCTTACGTTGTGCACCGCGACCAAGGCGGAGAGGAAAACGAGAAAACTTAATGTCTTCTTGCTAATTAATAGCATTGCCTGCAATGAACTAACCACTGCATGTCATGTTTGGTAGTCTCAAGTCATTGAAAGCATGCACGACCCACATCTCTTATTGATTGATATGTCACAAAACAAGAAACGAGGAGAGAGTTAATGTACCGTGCCTAAGTGTTTTGGGATTATTTGGTTTTCGTAAGGTGACTTACACACCTATACGGAGGAAGTATCAGTTTAGGAATCTGCATATAGCTAGGCTCTTGCATGAGAGCCCACTCCAATTATTTTTCATGTCTCTCTCCTACACATACGCTAAATTGCCATGTAAGCAGGCTATAAGCCTGCTATTGTACTTGCTCTCATGACAGACGAGGCACCAAAAACTCCAGCGCAACAACATCTTCAACCATGGTGGTCGTCTGAGATAGAGAGAAGTAGCCAAAGCAGGCCAACAGACGTCGATGATGTAGTCAAAGTTGAGTGAATAGTCGCGTTGAGACGCCCCATAAAAACTATGTCGCCCCTCATCCGGTCACTGGTGCAGAATGATGCTATTAACACACGCCAATCACAACCCCATCTCCCCGGTGTTGAACTATGTGCGATGCAGGCATTACACATGTTCAAAAAGTAAAATTGTGTGCCAGAAAATGAAACATGTGTGATGGATGATCCATTGGGCATGATTATGAAAAGGGAATAGTGTGTGATATAGGGCGCGCAGCTTGGTCGAAGGATCACCTCTTCAAAGAAGGGATCGGCTTTCTTTTGGGCATACACCATATCTTTGATGTTTTCATAAGCCCTTTGATTGGAATCCTCCTGCCGCGTAGTGGTAGCAAGCGTGACGATGGCGGCAGCCACGACGTCGTCGGCATGTGCGGTAGCAACAGTGGCCTCTTCCACATGTGGGGCCGCGGAAACGACATCATCCGCGCGCGTGTCCGTGACAACTGCGACCTCTTTTGCGCATGTTGCCGCAACCGCGACCTGATTGGTGCGTGCGACAGTTGCTGCGACATCATCCGCGTGTGTCACCAGGGCATCCGCGTCGCATTTAGTAGCGGCAACGGCCTCATCCACGTGTGCGAGCGTGATTTGACTTTTAGAGGCCATGGTTCGTTTGGAGAATGGAGGCGGGCGGGGAGGTGGATTTGGAGGCGGCAAGAAGGAAAAAGGGGCACACAATTGCAGTGTAGGTGGGTGTGAAGGGATATTTATTTTGACCAAGGGTGTCAATTGCACAAAGATTTTGCAAAATAGCCGTGTGCGATAAACCATGACAATGCACACGAGTGTGTGGTGGGAAATATGTGCTCTGCTATGAAGTACGACATATGGTTTGCTGTGTGTGAGATTTGCAGTGTCACACGAGAATGGATGAGCATAACCGTGTGCGCACGTGTTGCTGCATTGTCCTCACCTGCGCCATTTGCAGTCTCACCTACTCGACGCACATGCGTTACGTCCTCCTCGGCTCACCACCATTCCACAAGGCGCCTATGCCCCGCATACTCGTCGAAGCTCCCTTCGCAAGCGCCAACGTCCCGTGTACAGTAAAACCTTCAATTCACCTTGTTCGCTATATAGAAAAACCAATAGCCGGCGGCAACAACTCACACCCACTCGTCGACACCACAAATACCCCCATTGTCATCGTCGTGCAACTTTGGGGAAGACTGCTAGCGCTAGTGGGATGAACAAGCACCATCGCGCTGAGGCAACCTTGTCGATCTCAGGCCCCCCTCTTCCTCCTCCAGCAGAGCCAAGGTGGTGAACAACGGTAGTGTGGGAGGGAGGTCTAACACATAAGGATGGAGGTGGGTGAGGTTGCAATGGAAGCTTTCGGCGTGCTAGCAGACATGGCGGTCAACTACGGCGTACCCGCTACTCCCGACGACGACAAAACCGAATTCCAGTGGAGCATGCAGAGGGCCATTGATACGTCTCCGATGTATCTATAATTTTTTATTGTTTCATGCTATTATCATACCACTTTTACATATTTTTGGTAATAATTTATGTTATTCTTATTTGGACTAACCTATTAATCTAGTGTCAAATGCCACTTCCTGTTTTATATTGCTTTTGGGTTTTTAGGTGAAAAATTCACCGAGCCGGAATGACCTGAAATTTTTTGTGGATTTTTTCTGGAATATATCTGAATTTCTGGCAGAAGAATCAATGCAAGGCGATGTTTGTGGGCACCACATGGACAGGCCCATGACCCTACCCGTGCCATGCGTTCATGTGGGCAAACCGTAACTCGGCTGGAGCTCTCCTTTGGGAGCAAGGAAAATAATTTGAGGGAAAAGTAGTTTTAAATTTTCATCCCGGTCGGAGTTACGAATATCAGGCTGTTTAAGAAACGGTGCTCGATCGCAGAAACAGTACCAAAATAGAGCGAAAAACCTCGAGAGAAAGAGAGGGGATCCAATCTCGGAGGGGCGCCCGCCCTCAGGGAGCCATGGAGGCCAAGAACTAGAGGGGGAATTCTCTCCCCATGTAGGGGAGAGGCCATGTAAGAAGAAGGAGGAGGGGGGCCACTCTCCCACTCTCTCCCGGTGGTGCTGGAGCGTCATCGGGGCAACCATCATCACTGCAACCATCTCCATCAACACTGTCGTCTTCATCAACACCTCCATCACCTTCCTCTTTCTGTGATCAGCGGTCCCACTCTCCCGCAACCTGCTATAATCCCCTACCCAAACATGGTTTTTGGTGCTATGAATTATATCCAATGATTTGTGCCATCGCTATTATGTTTGAGTAGATCACTTTTGTCCTACCGGTTAATTAGGGAATTGATATGATCGGTTTAAATTGCTTGTGGTTATGTTACTGTCCTTCGGTGCCCATCACATGAGTGCACGCGTGGATCACACCATAGGATTAGTTGTACGTTGATAAGACTATGCATTAGGTGGCAAGATCAATAGAAACTTCTTCTTACCATAGAAATTGATACATACGGGATTTAAGGGGGTCAATACATCTTAATGCTATTGTTGGGTTTTACCTTTATGAAACTTGTTAGTATTCTTGCTAATAGTTCCAATTATAAGTGCATATAATTTCAAGTAAGGGATGACATGCTAGGAGAGGCCTCTCCCGCATAAAAATTTGTCATCAGTCTAGTAACTTAGCTAATTGCCTAGGGACAATTCCGCACATCCCGCCACCACTTTTCCACACTCGCTATATTTATTTTATTGTTCTTTATTTTAGCAACACCTAACTTTTAATTACACATCCTTTATTATCTTGCAAACCTATCCTATTACACTTGCAAAGTAGTTTATTTCTTATCTAGGTAAAGCAAACATTAAATGTGCATAGAGTTGTATCGGTGGTTGATAGAACTTGAGAGAATATTAATTCTACCTTTAACTTCTCGTTGGGTTCGACACTCTTATTTATCACAAAGGCTCCAACCGATCCCCTATACTTGTGGGTTATCAGCCATAATCCTATCCATCACATTTTTGAGGCCCTTAGGAATGTGCCTAGGGATCGCCATCGGGCGCCATGGCGGGATCCATGGAGTGCATGATGGGAGAGGCAGCGGGAGGGTGAGATCGAGGGGCAGGCAGACACATGGAAAACTGTGACAATGGCCGCCGCACTACACAGAGGTGCACGCTATTGTCTAAGATGGAGGAGCAAGAAACGCCGGAGGTCGAGGAAGGCCTAGCGGCAATCCTGGCGAGCTCCAGCGCAGGTCTAGTGACAACCTTGACGAGAGCGACCGCCTAGGCGGCCGCGACAATGACTGATGAGTCTATTTTGCATCACTTTTGATCTCTAGTTTTTATGCATTAGTTGTAAGATTGTTAGAATTTCACCGCATTCACACACTCTTTCTTTTGATTTCACCAGGATCTTGACTGAGGAGAAAATCTAGGGAATTAAACCAAAAAAACACAAGTATATGGGTGAAAATCGCGTTAATTAATGTGATGGGAACCTACCATCAAAACATGTGATCAAACAGAGCAAATTCTAGCCACAACAGTCTTAAGGAGAGAAGATGGTGCGCCTGCTCGTACCAGCACTTGTACTAGGTGGCATCTGAAAGGATCGATATAGTTGACTAGGGGGGGGGGGTGAATAGGCAACTAACAATTTTTAGCTTTTCTTCACCAATTTAAACATTGCATCAAAGTAGGTTGTTTAGATATGCATCTAGGTGAGCAACCTATACGATGCAACAACAACAAGCACACAAGCAAGCTAGGGATACAACTCAAAATAAGCTTGCACAAGTAAAGGTAAGAGATAACCAAGAGTGGAGCCGGTGAAGACGAGGATGTGTTACCGAAGTTCCTTCCCTTTGAGAGGAAGTACGTCTCCGTTGGAGCGGTGTGGAGGCACTGAAGGAAATATGCCCTAGAGGCAATAATAAAGTTATTATTTATTTCCTTATTTCATGATAAATGTTTATTATTCATGCTAGAATTGTATTAACCGGAAACTTGATACATGTGTGAATGCATAGACAAACAGAGTGTCACTAGTATGCCTCTACTTGACTAGCTCGTTGAATCAAAGATGGTTAAGTTTCCTAGCCATAGACATGAGTTGTCATTTGATTAACGGGATCACATCATTAGGAGAATGATGTGATTGACTTGACCCATTCCGTTAGCTTAGCACTTGATCGTTTAGTATGTTGTTATTGCTTTCTTCATGACTTATACATGTTCCTATGACTATGAGATTATGCAACTCCCGTTTACCGGAGGAACACTTTGTCTGCTACCAAACGTCACAACGTAACTGGGTGATTATAAAGGTGCTCTACAGGTGTCTCCGAAGGTACTTGTTGAGTTGGCGTATTTCGAGATTAGGATTTGTCACTCCGATTGTCGGAGAGGTATCTCTGGGCCCACTCGGTAATACACATCACTATAAGCCTTGCAAGCATTGTAACTAATGAGTTAGTTGCGGGATGATGTATTACAGAACGAGTAAAGAGACTTGCCGGTAACGATATTGAACTAGGTATTGAGATACCGACGATCGAATCTCGGGCAAGTAACATACCGATGACAAAGGGAACAACGTATGTTGTTATTCGGTTTGACCGATAAAGATCTTCGTAGAATATGTAGGAGCCAATATGAGCATCCAGGTTCCACTATTGGTTATTGACCGGAGATGTGTCTCGGTCATGTCTACATAGTTCTCGAACCCGTAGGGTCCGCACGCTTAATGTTCGGTGACGATTTGTATTATGAGTTTATGTGTTTTGATGTACCGAAGGTAGTTCGGAGTCCCGGATGAGATCGGGGACATGACGAGGAGTCTCGAAATGGTCGAGACATAAAGATCGATATATTGGACGACTATATTCGGACATCGGAAAGGTTTCAAGTGGTTCGGGTATTTTTTGGAGTACCGGGGAGTTACGGGAATACGGGGGAAGAAGTATATGGGCCTTATTGGGCTTTAGGGGAGAGAGAGAGGCAGGCCGCGCCCCCCCAATGACTAGTCCGAATTGGACTAGGGGGAGGGGCTGCACCCCCTCCTTCCTTCTCTTCTCTCTTCCCCTTCCTTGTCTCCTACTCCTACTACTTGGAAGGGGAGGAATCCTACTCCCGGTGGGAGTAGGACTCCTCCAGGGCACGCCATAGGGGCCGGACCTCTCCCCCCTCCACTCCTTTATATACGTGGCCAGGGGGCACCCCATAGACACACAAGTTGATCTGTTGATCTCTCCCAGCCGTGTGCGCTGCCCCCTCCACCATATTCCACCTCGGTCATATCGTAGCGGTGCTTAGGCGAAGCCCTGCGTCGGTAGCATCATCATCACCGTCACCACGCCGTCGTGCTGACGGAACTCTCTCGTGAAGCTCTGCCCGATCGGAGTTCGCGGGACATCATCGAGCTGAACGTGTGCTGAACTCGGAGGTGCCGTGCGTTCGGTACTTGGATCGGTCGGATCGTGAAGACGTACGACTACATCAACCACATTGTTCTAACGCTTCCGCTTTCAGTCTACGAGGGTACGTGGACACCACGATCTCCTGTCGTTGCTATGCATCACCATGATCCTGTGTGTGCGTAGGAATTTTTTTGAAATTACTACGTTCCCCAACAGCGGCATCCGAGCCTGGTTTTATGCGTAGATGTTATATGCACGAGTAGAACACAAGTGAGTTGTGGGCGATACAAGTCATACTGCTTACCAGCATGTCGCACTTTGGTCCGGCGGTATTGTTGGATGAAGCGGCCCAGACCGACATTACGTGTACGCTTACGCGAGACTGGTTCTACCGACGTGCTTTGCACACAGGTGGCTGGCGGGTGTCAGTTTCTCCAACTTTAGTTGAACCGATTGTGGCTACGCCTGGTCCTTGAGAAGGTTAAAACAACACTAACTTGATGAACTATCGTTGTGGTTTTGATGCGTAGGTAAAAACGGTTCTTGCTCATCCCGTAGCAGCCACGTAAAACTTGCAACAACAAAGTAGAGGACGTCTAACTTGTGTTTTGCAGGGCATGTTGTGATGTGATATGGTCAAGACATGATGCTATATTTTATTGTATGAGATGATCATGTTTTGTAACCAAGTTATTGGCAACTGGCAGGAGCCATATGGTTGTCGCTTTATTGTATGCAATGCAATCGCCCTTTAATGCTTTACTTTATCACTAAGCGGTAGCAATAGTCGTAGAAGCATAAGTTGGCGAGACCACAACGATGCTACGATGGAGATCAAGGTGTCGCGCCGGTGACGATGGTGATCATGACGGTGCTTCGCAGATGGAGATCACAAGCACAAGATGATGATGGCCATATCATATCACTTATATTGATTGCATGTGATGTTTATCTTTTATGCATCTTATCTTGCTTTGTTTGACGGTAGCATTATAAGATGATCTCTCACTAAATTTCAAGGTATAGGTGTTCTCCCTGAGTATGCACCGTTGCGAAAGTTCTTCGTGCTGAGACACCACGTGGTGATCGGGTGTGATAAGCTCTACGTTCAAATACAACGGGTGCAAAAGAGTTGCACATGCGGAATACTCAGGTTAAACTTGACGAGCCTAGCATATGCAGATATGGCCTCGGAACACTGGAGACCGAAAGGTCGAGCGTGAATCATATAGTAGATATGATCAACATAGTGATGTTCACCATTGTAAACTACTCCATCTCACGTGATGATCAGACATGGTTTAGTTGATATGGATCATGTGATCACTTAGATGATTAGAGGGATGTCTATCTAAGTGGGAGTTCTTAAGTAATTTGATTAATTGAACTTTAATTTATCATGAACTTAGTCCTGGTAGTATTAGCATATCTATGTTGTAGATCAATAGCTCGCGTTTAGCTCCCCTATTTTATTTTTGATATGTTCCTAGAGAAAACTAAGTTGAAAGATGTTAGTAGAAATGACGCGGATTGGATCTGTGATCTAAGGATTATCCTCATTGCTGCACAGAAGAATTATGTCCTTGATGCACCGCTAGGTGACAGACCTATTGCAGGAGAAGATGCAGACGTTATGAACGTTTGGCTAGCTCAATATGATGACTACTTGATAGTTTAGTGCACCATGCTTAACGGCTTAGAATCGGGACTTCAAAGACGTTTTGAACGTCATGGACCATATGAGATGTTCCAGGAGTTGAAGTTAATATTTCAAGCAAATACCCGAGTTGAGAGATATGAAGTCTCCAACAAGTTCTATAGCTAAAAGATGGAGGAGAATAGCTCAAGAAGTGAGCATGTGCTCAGATTGTCTGGGTACTACAATTGCTTGAATCAAGTGGGAGTTAATCTTCCAGATAAGATAGTAATTGACAAAGTTCTCTAGTCACTATCACCAAGTTACTAGAACTTCGTGATGAACTATAATATGCAAGGGATGACAAAAGTAATTCCCGAGCTCTTCGCGATGCTGAAATCGACGAAGGTAGAAATCAAGAAAGAGCATCAAGTGTTGATGGTTGACAAGACCACCAGTTTCAAGAAAAGGGCAAAGGGAAGAAGGGGAACTTCAAGAAGAACGACAAGCAAGTTGCTGCTCAAGTGAAGAAACCCAAGTCTGGACCTAAGCCTGAGACTGAGTGCTTCTACTGCAAAGGGACTGGTCACTGGAAGCGGAACTCCCCAAGTATTTGGCGGATAAGAAGGCTGGCAAAGTAAACAAAGGTATATTTCATATACATGTTATTGATGTGTACTTTACTAGTGTTTATAGCAACCCCTCAGTATTTGATACTAGTTTAATTGCTAAGAGTAGTAACTCGAAACGGGAGTTGCAGAATGAACAGAAACTAGTTAAGGGCGAGGTGACGATGTGTGTTGGAAGTAGTTCCAAGATTGATATGATCATCATCGCACACTCCCTATACTTTCGAGATTAGTGTTGAACCTAAATAAGTGTTATTTGGTGTTTGCGTTGAGCATGAATATGATTTGATCATGTTTATTGCAATACGGTTATTCATTTAAGTTAGAGAATAATTTTTGTTCTGTTTACATGAATAAAACCTTCTATGGTCATACACCCAATGAAAATGGTTTATTGGATCTCGATCGTAGTGATACACATATTTCATAATATTGAAGCCAAAAGATGCAAAATTGATAATGATAGTGCAACTTATTTGTGGCACTGCCGTTTAGGTCATATTGGTGTAAAGCCCATGAAGAAACTCCATGCTGATGGGATTTTGGAATCACTTGATTATGAATCACTTGATGCTTGCGAACCATGCCTTATGGGCAAGATGACTAAGACTCCGTTCTCCGGAACAATGGAGCGAGCAACTGACTTATTGAAAATAATACATACTGATGTATGCGATCCGATGAGTGTTGAGGCTCGCGGTGGGTATCGTTATTTTCTGACCTTCACAGAGGATTTAAGCAGATATGGGTATATCTACTTAATGAAACATAAGTCTGAAACATTTGAAAAGTTCAAAGAATTTCAGAGTGAAGTGGAAAATCATCGTAACAAGAAAATAAAGTTTCTACGATCTGATCGTGGAGGAGAATATTTGAGTTACGAGTTTGGTCTACATTTGAAACAATGCGGAATAGTTTTGCAACTCACACCACCCGGAACACCACAGCGTAATGGTGTGTCCGAACGTCGTAATCGTACTTTACTAGATATGGTGCGATCTATGATGTCTCTTACCGATTTACCACTATCGTTTTGGGGTTATGCATTAGAGATAGCTGCATTCACATTAAATAGGGTACCATCTAAAATCTGTTGAGACGACACTATATGAACTGTGGTTTGGCAAGAAACCAAAGTTGTCGTTTCTTAAAATTTGGGGTTGCGATGCTTATGTGAAAAAGTTTCATCCTGATAAGCTCAAACCCAAATCGGAGAAATGTGTCTTCATAGGATACCCAAAGGAGACAGTTGGGTACACCTTCTATCACAGATCCAAAGGCAAGACATTCGTTGCTAAGAATGGATCCTTTCTAGAGAAGGAGTTTCTCTCGAAAGAAGTGAGTGGGAGGAAAGTAGAACTTGATGAGGTAAATGTACCTTCTCCCTTATTGGAAAGTAGTTCATCACAGAAATCTGTTCCTGTGACTCCTAGACCAATTAGTGAGGAAGCTAATGATGATGATCATGTAACTTCAGATCAAGTTACTACCGAACCTCGTAGGTTAACCAGAGTGAGATTCGCACTAGAGTGGTACGGTAATCCTGTTCTGGAGATCATGTTACTTGACCATGACGAACCTACGAACTATGAGGAAGCGATGATGAGCCCAGATTCCGCGAAATGGTTTGAGGCCATGAAATCTGAGATGGGATCCATGTATGAAAACAAAGTATGGACTTTGGTTGACTTGCCCGATGACCGGCAAGCCATAGAAAATAAATGGATCTTCAAGAGGAAGATGGACGCTGATAGTAGTGTTACTATCTACAAAGCTAGACTTGTCGAAAAAGGTTTTTGATAAAGTTCAAGGTGTTGACTACGATGAGATTTTCTCACTCGTATCGATGCTTAAAGTCTGTCCGAATCATGTTAGCAATTGCCGCATTTTATGAAATCTGGCAAATGGATAACAAAAACTGTAATCCTTAATGGATTTATTAAAGAAGAGTTGTAGATGATGCAACCAGAAGGTTTTGTCAATCCTAAAGGTGCTAACAAAATGTGCAAGCTCCAGCGATCCATCTGTGGACTGGTGCAAGCATCTCGGAGTTGGAATATATGCTTTGATGAGTTGATTAAAGCATATAGTTTTATACAGACTTGCGGTGAAGGCTGTATTTACAAGAAAGTGAGTGGGAGCACTACAGCCTTTCTGATAAGTATATGTAAATGACATATTGTCGATCCCCTGACGTGCCTTCCTCGTTGATCCCCCTGCCTCATGCCTTCCTCGTTGATCCCCTGACGTGCACTCCAAGTCTCCTGGATTTCTTTCTTTCCAAAAGTAACTTTCCCGAAGGTTGCATTCCGTTTGGACTCCGCTTGATATTCCTTTTCTTTGAAACACTGAAACAAGGGAAAAAACAGAAACTGGCACTGGGCTCTGGGTCAATAGGTTAGTCCCAAAACTAATATAAAAGTGCATAATAAAGCCCATAAAACATCCAAGATGGATAATAAAATAGCATGAATACTTCATAAATTATAGATACGTTGGAGACGTATCAAGAAGCGAGAAGGATCAATGCAAAGACCACAACAAAACAAAGGAAACAAGTAGAAATAACACTGGGTAGTTGCCACAGGGAAGGTTTGACTCCAATGGCAGTACCGCACCGTTGTGCGGAACTAAAATTTTACTCCTGCTCCAGCCGCGGTAGTACCGCGCTAGGATGGCACGGTAGTACCGCGCCTAAGCAGAAGTAAAATTTTACTTCCACGCCTCGCGCGGTAGTACCACCCCTGAGGAGCGGTAGGACCGTAGGAGGCGACAACGGCCAGAGTGGTAGTACCGCACGGGAGGTGCGGTAGTACCGCTCGGGGTCAGATCTGGGGTGAAACGGATCTGGGCACAGTCGCAACAGCGGAGCGGTACTACGGTTGATCAAAAATTCCGTGTGGCAACATACCAAATAGCATCTCTACTGCACTACTACTCTCCTCCATCCTACTCTTGCAAATATTTGGCCTAAAATCGCAAGAACAACATGCATCTCCCCAAAAACCTAGAGACAAAACAACGAAGCAAAGAGCAAGGGATTTGGGGAGAAACCTTGTTCCATGGCAAGAGGGCGAGGTGGGGAACGATCCCACCGGTCGGAATGCGAGGAGAGCGTCCGGAGATGGAGATCCGGCGAGGTCCTCCGGTGCCGTTCTTGGGCAAGAGAGAGAGAGAGACGACGTGGGGAAAAGGAGTTGAATGGGTATGGGGGAGTGATGACCCACAAGTATAGGGGATCTATCGTAGTCCTTTTGATAAGTAAGAGTGTTGAACCCAACGACGAGCAGAAGGAAATGACAAGCGGGTTTTAGTAAGGTATTCTCTGCAAGCACTGAAATTATCGGTAACAGATAGTTTTGTGATAAGGTAATTTATAACAGGTAACAAGTAATGAAAGTAAATAAAGTGCAGCAAGGTGACCCAATCCTTTTTGTAGCAAAGGACAAGCCTGGACAAACTCTTATATAGAGATAAGCGCTCACGAGGACACATGGGAATTATCGTCAAGCTAGTTTTCATCACGCTCATATGATTCACGTTCGTTACTTTGATATTTGGTATGTTGGGTGGACCGGTGCTTGGGTGTTGTCCTTACTTGGACAAGCATCCCACTTATGATTAACTCCTATTGCAAGCATCCGCAACTACAAAAGAAGTATTAAGGTAAACCTAACCATAGCATGAAACATATGGATCCAAATCAGCCCCTTGCGAAGCAACACATAAACTAGGGTTTAAGCTTCTAGCACTCTAGCAACCCATCATCTACTTATTACTTCCCAATGCCTTCCTCTAGGCCCGAATAATGGTGAAGTGTCATGTAGTCGACATTCACATAACACCACTAGAGGAAAGACAACATACATCTCATCAAAATATCGAACGAATACCAAATTCACATGACTACTAATAGCAAGACTTCTCCCATGTCCTCAGGAACAAACGTAACTACTCACAAATCATATTCATGTTCATAATCAGAGGGGTATTGATATGCATATAGGATCTGAACATATGGTCTTCCACCAAATAAACCAACTAGCATCAACTACAAGGAGCAATCAACACTACTAGCAACCCACAGGTACCAATCCGAGGCTTTGGGACAAAGGTTGGATACAAGAGATGAACTAGGGTTTGAGAGGAGATGGTGCTGGTGAAGATGTTGATGGAGATTGGCCCCCTCCCGATGAGAGGAGCACTGGTGATGACGATGGCGATGATTTCCCCCTCCCGGAGGGAAGTTTCCCCGGCAGAACAGCTCCGCCGGAGCCCTAGATTGGTTCCGCCAAGGTTCCTCCTCGTGGCGGCGGAGTTTCTTCCCGAAAGCTTGCTTATGATTTTTTCTCGGACGAAAGACTTCATATAGCAGAAGATGGGCACCGGAGGCCTGCCAGGGGCCCACGAGGCAGGGGGCGCGCCCAGGGGGTAGGGCGCGCCTCCCACCCTCATGGCCAGGGTGTGGGCCCCCTCTGGTATTTTCTTTGCTCAGTATTTTTTATTATTTCCAAAAATAACTTCCGTGGAGTTTCTGGACTTTTGGAGTTGTGCAGAATAGGTCTCTAATATTTGCTCCTTTTCCAGCCCAGAATTCCAGCTGCCGGCATTCTCCCTCTTTATGTAAACCTTGTAAAATAAGAGAGAATAGGCATATGTATTGTGACATAATGTGTAATAACATCCCATAATGCAATAAATATCAAGATAAAAGCATGATGCAAAATGGACGTATCAACTCCCCCAAGCTTAGACGTCGCTTGTCCTCAAGCGGAAGCCGATAACGATAAATATGTCCACATGTTTAGAGATGGAGGTGTCGATAAAATAAAATACGGACATGAGGGCATCATGATCATTCTTATAACAGCAACATATTTGAATATTGTCATATGCCTTCTTATGCTCAAGTAATAATCTATTCACAATGTCAAGTATGAATCAGAAACTTATTGAAAACTAACACACTATAATCTCAGTCATTGAAGCATTTGCAATTTATCATAACATCAGAAAGAGTCTATGTAAGAGCTTTTCAGCAAGTCCACATACTCAACTATTATTTAGTCTTTCACAATTGCTAACACTCACGCAATACTTATGGGTACAGATTTTTAATCAGACACAGAGAAAGATAGGGGCTTATAGTTTTGCCTCCCAACCTTTTACCTCAAGGGTAATGTCAACAATAATAGCTCATGCTAACTTACATCCAATTAGATATATGTATCAGGATCTTTCCAACACAATGTGCTTTCCAAAGGATAAACTGTAAAAGGAAAGGTGAAGATCACTGTGACTCTTGCATAAGGTAAAATATAAAAGTAAAAGATAGGCCCTTCGCAGAGGGAAGCAGAGGTTGTCATGCGCTTTCATGGTTGGATGCACGAAATCTTAATGCAAAAGAACGCCACTTTACATTGCCACTTGTGATATGGACCTTTATTATGCAGTCCGTCGCTTTTATTTCTTCCATATCACAAGATCGTATAAAGCTTATTTCCTCCACACTAATAAGTCATACATATTTAGAGAGCAATTTTTATTGCATGCACCGATGACAACTTACTTGAAGGATCTTACTCAATCCATAGGTAGATATGATGGACTCTCATGGCAAAACTGGGTTTAAGGATATTGGAAGCACAAGTAGTATCTCTACTTGGTGCAAGGAATTGGCTAGCATGAGGGGGAAAGGAAAGCTCAACATGTTGGATGATCAATGACAATATACTTTATTTCGGATATAAGAAAACATAACCCATTACGTTGTCTTCCTTGTCCAACATCAACTCTTTAGCATGTCATACTTTAATGAGTGTTCACAATCATAAAAGATGTCCAAGATAGTATATTTATATGTGAAACCTCTCTTTCTTTATTACTTCCTATTAATTGCAACGATGACCAAAACTAAATTTGTCAACTCTCAACAACTTTTAATCATCATACTCTTTATATGTGAAGTCATTACTCTCCATAAGATCAATGTGATCTCTTTATTTCTTTTTATTCTTTCTCTTTTCTTTTATTCCCTCAAGATCATAGCAAAATAATCAAGCCCTTGACTCAACACTAATCTTTATTTTATATAGCTCACGGACTCGATTACATAGAGGGATCCTAAAGCAAAACTCAAAACTAAATCATACTAAACTTTATTATACTAGATCAAGATATTACTAAAAGGATCGAACTAAGAAAAACGGTAAAGATAAGAGTGTGATGGTGATACGATACCGGGGCACCTCCCCCAAGCTTGGCAGTTGCCAAGGGGAGTGCCCATACCAGATACTTAGTTTTCCTTTTTCGGAGGAGGTGATGATGAAGTTGTTGATGATGACAGTTGTGTCTTTAGCTTCTTCATGCTGTAATTGAGAAGAGCAATTTCCTCCTTTAAATCATCGACCTCCGATTCCAGCTTCAAGATCTTGTCACATAAATCTCCTTTGCTTTTCTGCCAAAAACGAGAAGGAATAGATCAGTTGTTAGATAGTTTAGCCCTCTTAGGGAAACTAGATTTCTTGAACTTCACGTGCATATCCCCAGGTTGAGGTAGAGGGACATCCTCCTCCTCCGAACTTGAATCATTGATCCTCATCAAATGAGCATCCTCCTCCTCATCCGTAGTTCGACCACAAGGAGATAGATCCCCATAGGTCTTTGGGTCAGCAATGAGGTGTGAGACATAGCTCTCTCCGTCGGAATCCTGAGATGACATCTTGCTCCAAATCTGCTACAGAAACAGCCCGAAACAAAAACAGAGGATATTTGCGTGATACGGTGGTCAAAACCTTCGGGAGATTATATAATGAATTTTTACCGACCAAAAGAAGTATCGTGCAAGAAATCGGAGTCCGGAGAGTGCATGAGGTGCCCACGAGGCAGGGGGCGCGCCCAGGGGGTAGGGCGCGCTTCCCACCCTCGTGGAAGCCTCGTGTCCTTCCCGGACTACTTCTTATTTTCCTATTTTCCTAAATATTCCAAAACGGAAATTTTTTGCCATTAGAACTGTTTTGGAATCAGTTACCACATACCTATTCCTTTTCTGAGTCTGAAACGTTTTGGAAAGTGTCCCTTATATATTCCTCCGGGGTTACGGTTTCAATAATATTAGTTTCAACATTTATGGGATTACCTGGGATATAATGTTTGATTCTTTGACCGTTAACCACCTTCGGATTTGTACCTTCAAAGTTGTTGATTTTTATGGCACCGGAATGATAGACCTCCTCGATAACGTAAGGACCTTCCCATTTAGAGAGAAGCTTTCCTGCAAAAAATCTTAAACGAAAGTTGAATAGCAACACATAATCACCTACATTAAACTCACGCTTTTGTATCCTTTTGTCATGCCATCTTTTAACTTTGTCTTTAAACAACTTGGCATTCTCATAAGCCTGGGTTCTCCATTCATCAAGTGAGCTAATGTCAAATAAACTCTTCTCACGGCAAGTTTGAAATCATAATTGAGCTCTTTAATAGCCCAATATGCCTTATGTTCTAATTCGAGAGGTAAGTGACATGCTTTTCCATAAACCATTTTATACGGAGTCATACCCATAGGATTTTTATATGCAGTTCTATAGGCCCATAATGCATCATCAAGTTTCTTGGACCAATTCTTTCTAGATCTATTAACAGTCTTTTGCAAAATTAATTTGAGCTCTCTGTTACTCAATTCTACTTGTCCACTAGACTGTGGGTGATAAGGAGATGCAATTCTATGATTAACATCATACTTAGCTAGCATTTTACGGAAAGCACCATGAATAAAATGTGAACCACCATCAGTCATTAGATATCTAGGGACTCCAAACCTCGGAAAAATAACTTCTTTAAGCATCTTAATAGAAGTGTTATGATCAGCACTACTAGTTGGAATAGCTTCTACCCACTTAGTAACGTAATCAACAGCAACTAAAATATGTGTATACCCATTAGAGGAAGGAAACGGTCCCATACAATCAAAGCCCCAAACATGAAATGGTTCAATAACGAGTGAATAATTCATAGGCATTTCTTGACGTCTACTAATATTACCAATTCTTTGACATTCATCACAAGACAAGACAAACTTACGGGCATCTTTGAAGAGAGTAGGCCAATAAAAACTGGATTGCAATACCTTATGCGCAGTTCTATCTCAAGCGTGGTGTCCTCCATAAGCTTTGGAGTGACACTTGCGTAGGATCTGTTCCTGTTCATGCTCAGGTATACAACGTCTAATAACACCATCTAATCCTTCTTTATAAAGGTGTGGGTCATCCCAGAAGTAATGTCTTAAATCATAGAAAAACTTTTTTCTTTTGCTGGTATGTGAAACTAGGTGGTATAAATTTAGCAACAATGTAATTAGCATAATCAGCATACCATGGAGCAGTACGAGAGGTATTTATGACATTTAACTGTTCATCAGGAAAGCTATCATCAATAGATAGTGGGTTATCAAGAACATTCTCTAACCTAGACAAGTTGTCTGCAACGGGGTTCTCAGCTTCCTTTCTATCAATAATATGCAAATCAAATTCTTGTAGCAAGAGAACCCATCTAAGTCTAGGTTTAGCATCTTTCTTTTCCATAAGGTATTTAATAGCAGCATGATCAGTGTGAATAGTTACTTTAGAATCAACAATATAAGGTCTAAACTTATCACAAGCAAATACAACTGCTAAGAATTCTTTTTCAGTAGTAGCATAATTTCTCTCGGCATTGTCTAGAGTTTTACTAGCATATTGAATAACATTTAATTTCTTATCAACTCTTTGTCCTAGAATAGCACCTACAACATAATCACTAGCATCACACATAATTTCAAAGGGTAAATTCCAATCAGGTGGCTGAACAATAGGTGCAGAAATTAATGCTTTCTTAAGTATTTCAAATGCTTCTACACAATCATCATCAAAGACAAAAGGTATATCTTTTTGTAATAGATTAGTCAGAGGCCGAGAAATTTTTGAGAAGTCCTTAACGAACCTCCTATAAAAACCGGTGTGACCAAGGAAACTTCTTATACCTTAGATGTCCTTGGGACACGGCATCTTTTCAATAGCATCAACTTTAGCTTTATCAACATCAATACCTCTTTCAGAAATTTTATGCCCCAAGACAATTCCTTCGTTAACCATAAAGTGGCATTTCTCCCAGTTCAAGACAAGGTTAGTTTCTTCACATCTCTGCAAAACTCGATCAAGGTTGCTCAAGCAATCATCAAAAGAGGATCCATAAACGGAGAAATCATCCATGAAAACCTCACAAATCTTTTCACAAAAATCAGAGAATATAGCCATCATGCATCTTTGAAAGGTAGCAGGTGCATTACATAAACCAAAAGGCATACGTCTATAAGCAAAGGTACCGAAAGGGCAAGTAAAAGTGGTCTTTGCTTGATCATCAGCTGACACGGGTATTTGAGAGAAACCAGAGTAACCATCTAGAAAGCAAAAATGTGTACGTTTGGATAATATTTCTATCATTTGACCAATGAAAGGCAAAGGGTAATGATCCTTTTTAGTAGCTTTATTTAATTTGCGGAAATCAATTACCATCCTATAACCTGTAATAATTCTTTGCGGAATCAATTCTTCTTTATCATTAGGAACGACAGTAATACCTCCCTTCTTAGGAACACAATGAAAAGGACTTACCCACTGACTATCAGCAACGGGATAAATTATACCTGCTTCAAGGAGCTTTAATATTTCCTTTCTTACCACTTCTTTCATCTTAGGATTTAACCGTCGTTGATGATCAATAACCGGTTTGGCATCTTTCTCCAAATTTATCTTGTGTTGACATAGAGTGGGACTAATGCCCTTAAGATCATCAAGAGTATATCCAATAGCAGCGCGGTGCTTCTTCAGAGTTTTTGATAATTTTTCTTCCTCCTTCTCTGAAAGGTTAGCACTAATAATAACATGATATATCTTCTTTTCATCAAGATAAGCATATTTAAGAGTATCAGGTAATGGTTTAAGCTCAAACACGGGATCACCCTTGGGTGGAGGAGGATCCCCTAGGATTTCAACAGGCAAATTGTGTTTCAGAATGGGTCCCTGTTTAAAGAATACTTCATCTATTTCCCTTCTTTCATTCATAAACATATCATTTTCATGGTCTAGCAAATATTGTTCTAAAGGATCACTAGGAGGCACGGCAATAGAAGCAAGACCAATAATGTCATCTTTACTAGGCAATTCCTCATCACGGGGTTGTCTACGAAATTTAGAAAAATTAAACTCATGAGACATATCATCCAAACCAATAGTAACAACATCCTTTTCGCAGTCTATCTTAGCATTAACAGTGTTCAAGAAGGGTCTACCAAATATAATGGGACAAAAGCTATCTTGTGGGGAACCAAGAACAAGAAAATTAGCAGGATATTTTAACTTTCCCACACAAGACTTCAACATCTCTAACAATCCCAATCGGTGAAATAGTATCTCTATTGGCAAGCTTAATGGTGACATCAATTTCTTCTAACTCAGCGGGTGCAATATCATGCATAATTTCTTGATATAAAGAAATAGGTATTGCACTAGCACTAGCACCCATATCACACAAGCCATGATAACAATGATCTCCTATTTTAACAAAAATAACAGGCATGCCTACCACAGGTCTATGTTTATCTTTAGCACTAGGTTTAGCAATTCTAGCAGTTTCCTCACAGAAATAAATAACATGCCCATCAATATTATCAGCCAAGAGATCCTTAACCATAGCAATATTAGGTTCAACCTTAATTTGCTCAGGAGGTGTATAAGTTCTAGTATTACTCTTACGAACCACAGTTGAAGCTTTAGCATGATCCTTTATTCTAACAGGGAAAGGTGGTTTCTCAACATAAGTAGTAGGAACAATAGGATCATTATAAGTGATAGTCTTTTCTTCAACTTTAATAGGTTCAACTACTTTTACTTCTATGGGAGGATGATATTTAAACCACTTCTCCTTAGGGAGATCAACATGAGCAGCAAAAGATTCACAAAAATCAGAGTCAAGTCCATATTTAGTGCTAAATTTACGGAAAACATCGGTACCCATAAAAGATTTAACACAATCAAACTTAGGTGTTATACCTGACTCCTTACCTTCGTCGAGATCCCAATCTTCAGAGTTGCATTTAATTCTTTCCAATAAATCCCATTTGAATTCAATAGTCTTCATCATAAAAGAACCAGTACAAGAAGTATCGAGCATGGAACGATTGTTGTCAGAAAGCCGAGCATAAAAATTTTAAATAATCATTTTCTTGAGAGCTCATGATTGGGGCATGAATATAACATTGACTTAAGCCTCCCCCAAGCTTGAGCGATGCTTTCTCCTTCGTGAGGCCAAAAATTATATATATAATTATGATCACGATGAACAAGATGCATAGGATAAAACTTGTGATGAAATTCCAATTTCAATCGTTTGTAGTTCCATGATCCCATATCATCACATAGCCTATACCATGTCAATGCATCTCCCTTCAAAGATAAAGGGAAGACCTTCTTTTTGATAACATCATCGGGCATATCTGCAAGCTTAAATAATCCACAAACTTCATCCACATAGATTAAGTGTAAATCGGGATGCAATGTTCCATCTCCTGCAAAAGGATTAGCTAGCAGTTTCTCTATCATACCCGAAGGAATTTGAAAGTAAACATTTTCAGTAGGTTCAGTAGGTTGAGGAGCAACTCTTTGCTCTACTGGTCAGGGTGAAGATACCCCGAACAAGCCCCTCAAAGGATTACTTTCCATAGTAACAAGTGACAGTAAATTTCAGCACACTATATAAATTTTTCCTACCAAATTCCACCTACCAAAGGCGCTTCACTCCCCGGCAACGGCGCCAAAAAAGAGTCTTGATGACCCACAAGTATAGGGGATCTATCATAGTACTTTCGATAAGTAAGAGTGTCGAACCCAACGAGGAGCAGAAGGAAATGACAAGCGGGTTTCAGTAAGGTATTCTCTGCAAGCACTGAAATTATCGGTAACAAATAGTTTTGTGATAAGGTAATTTATAACGGGTAACAAGTAATGAAAGTAAATAAAGTGCAGCAAGGTGGCCCAATCCTTTTTGTAGCAAAGGACAAGCCTAGACAAACTCTTATATAGAGAAAAGCGCTCCCGAGGATACATGGGAATTATCGTCAAGCTAGTTTTCATCACGCTCATATGATTCGCGTTCGTTACTTTGATAATTTGGTATGTGGGTGGACCGGTGCTTGGGTGCTGTCCTTACTTGGACAAGCATCCCACTTATGATTAACTCCTATTGCAAGCATCCGCAACTACAAAAGAAGTATTAAGGTAAACCTAACCATAGCATGAAACATATGGATCCAAATCATCCCCTTACGAAGCAACGCATAAACTAGGGTTTAAGCTTCTGTCTGTCTAGCAACCCATCATCTACTTATTACTTCCCAATGCCTTCCTCTAGGCCCAAATAATGGTGAAGTGTCATGTAGTCGATGTTCCATAACACCACTAGAGGAAAGACAACATACATCTCATCAAAATATCGAACGAATACCAAATTCACATGACTACTAATAGCAAGACTTCTCCCATGTCCTCAGGAACAAACGTAACTACTCACAAATCATATTCATGTTCATAATCAGAGGGGTATTGATATGCATATAGGATCTGAACATATGTTCTTCCACCAAATAAACCAACTAGCATCAACTACAGGGAGTAATCAACACTACTAGCAACCCACAGGTACAAATCTGAGGCTTTGGGACAAAGATTGGATACAAGAGATGAACTAGGGTTTGAGAGGAGATGGTGCTGGTGAAGATGTTGATGGAGATTGGCCCCCTCCCGATGAGAGGAGCGTTGGTGATGACGATGGCGATGATTTCCCCCTCCCGGAGGGAAGTTTCCCCGGCAGAACAGCTCCGCCGGAGCCCTAGATTGGTTCCGCCAAGGTTCCGCCTCGTGGCGGCGGAGTTTCTTGCCGAAAGCTTGCTTATGATTTTTTCTTGGACGAAAGACTTCATATAGCAGAAGATGGGCACCGGAGGCCTACTAGGGGGCCCACGAGGCAGGGGGCGTGCCCAGGGGGTAGGGCACGCCTCCCACCCTCGTGGCCAGGTTGTGGGCCCCCTCTGGTATTTTCTTCGCTCAGTATTTTTTATTATTTCCAAAAATAACTTCCCGTGGAGTTTCAGGACTTTTGGAATTGTGCAGAATAGGTCTCTAATATTTTCTTCTTTTCCTGCCCAGAATTCCAGCTGCCGGCATTCTCCCTCTTTATGTAAACCTTGTAAAATAAGAGAGAATAGGCATAAGTATTGTGACATAATGTGTAATAGCAGCCCATAATGCAATAAATATCAATATAAAAGCATGATGGAAAATGGACGTATCAGGGAGTTAGAACTCCCCCTGCCCGGTCTTAACCCCCACGCGCTCACGACTGCGCGGTAATACCGCGGGTCATCGCGGTAGTACCGCCCGGGCGGAAGTACCGCACGCTGGGCGGTTGTACCGCTCGTCCAGCGGCAGTAAAAAATTACTGCCGTGCTGGTTGCGGTAATACCGTGCACAGCTCCTGCGGTAGTACTGTGGCAAGCCATGGTAGTACCGTAGACCCAAGAAAATGCAAGTTTCGCAACACAAGAGAGGAAAACAGCCTTTGCAATGCAACCTTCACGCAAACGGACACACCAAAGAGCTAGCACACGAGGTAACTCAAACACAAGCACGACACGAAGAAAGAAAGGCAAGAGACGACAAGGACCAAACACGTGACACAACCTCTCCAAAGGGAGGGCGGTGGCCGGAGCCACCTATGTTTGAGTCAATTGGTATGGCACCGCGAAGAATTATCCTTGGGCCCATGACCAAAACTCGTCTTTGAAACACAAGTACCATAAAAAATGGCTAATGTGAAAGCGTTGATCAATTTACGCATAATGGGGGGGGGGGGAGGGAGAGTTCATTGAGAGAACAACACTCCCCCTATGTCCATGCCTACACCTAAACAAGATAACAAGTTGAGTATGGTGGGGTGTGCAAGGGTTCAAGCCACATTGCTCGAATCAATGATATTTAGCTCATGCATTAACTCGTGAAATCTTGCTTCATCCAAGGGCTTCGTGAAGATATCTGCAAGGTTATCATGAGTGTTGACATAGTTGAGCTCGATCTCCCCTCGCCTAATATGATCCCGGATGAAGTGATACCGAATCTCAATATGCTTCGTCTTGAAGTGTTGCACCGGGTTGAGAGAAATCTTGATGGCACTTTCCAAAGAGGCACTTTGTCACAAATGACACCGTAATCCTTTAAAGTTTGCCTCATCCATAGAAGTTGTGCACAACAACTACCGGCCGCCACATACTCCACTTCGGTGGACGAGAGAGATACACAACTTTGCTTCTTAGAAGACCAACTCACAAAGAGCAACCAAGAAATTGGCACCCTCCGGAAGTGGACTTCCTATCCACTTTGTCTCCCGCCCAATCAGAGTCCGAATATCCTACGAGCTTGAAGTTTGCACCTCTTGGGTACCATAAGCCAAAGTTTGGGGTATGAGCCAAATATCGAAAGATTCGCTTGACCGCCACAAAGTGGCTTTCCTTAGGTGCGGCTTGAAACCGTGCACAAATTCCCACACTCAACATGATATCCGGTCTAGATGCACAAAGGTAAAGCAAGGAGCCAATCATGGAGCGATATACCTTTTGATCCACCGCTTTACCATTGGGATCTATGTCAAGTTGGCATTTAACGGGCATTGGAGTGGAAGCCGGCTTGACATCACTTAGCTTGAATCTCTTGAGCATCTTGCTTGTTCTTGAATATCCACTTGGTTCCAATGACATTGTGGTTCCCCGATGTCCTTGGCACCAATCTCCACACCTTGTTGTGCTCGAAGTTGTTGAGTTCTTCATGCATGGCATTAAGCCAATCCGGATCTTTGAGTGCCTCATAGACCTTTTGGGGTTCAACACAAGAGACAAATGCGTGATGTTCACAATAGTTTGCTAATTGTCTATGAGTGCTTACCCCCTTTCGTATGCTTCCAAGCACATTCGTCATGAGATGACCCTTGGTAGAGAGCTTGGATGCAATCTTGGCGGCACGACGCTCCAATTCCTCCTCAGGGGTGAGAAGAGGAGCGGAAACTTGATCATCTTGAGTGTTGTCTTGAGCTTGTTCTTGATCTTGAGCTTGCTCTTGATCTTGAACTTGCTCGGAGGAGTGAACTTGATATTGGGCATCACTTGGTGGTTCACCACCATCTTGAGATTGATCTTGTCCATTTGGTTGAGGGCCTTCACTTTGTTCTTCAGAAGCATGTGGGTCTTGGGTTGGTGATGGTTCCACTTGAGTGGAACATTGTCCTTCTCCTTCGGCCACAAGGGGTTCCTCAATGGGTAGGACATGACCAACACCGTACCCATTCTTCTTATGGCTTGGGGAGGAATTTCATCACCTACATCACAAGTATCACTTTGCTCCACTTGGGAGCCGTTATTCTCATCAAACTCCACATTACACGTGGACTTATTGAGGACACGGTAAGCATGAGAGTTTGTAGCATAACCAACAAATATGCCCTCATGAGCTCTAGCCTCAAATTTAGACAAACGAACACCTTTCTTGAGAATGAAACACTTACACCCAAACACCCGAAAGTACTTGAGGTTGGGCTTGTTACCGGTGAGAATCTCATATGGAGTTTTGTTCAAGCCTTTGCAGAGATAGAGCTGATTGGATGCATGACACGCGGTGTTGATGGCTTTGGCCCAAAAGTTGTATGGAGACTTGAACTCTGCCATCATGGTCCTTGCCGCATCCATCAACGTCCGGTTCTTCCTCTCCGCTACACCATTTTGTTGAGGGGTGTAAGGTGCGGAATATTGATGCTTGATCCCCTCATCACTGAGGAACTCATCCAAGGTGTAGTTCTTGAACTCGGTGCCGTTGTCACTTCTTATCGTCAAGATCTTTGCATTGTGTTGGCGTTGAGCTTCATTTGCAAAATCAATGACGGTTTGTTGGGTATCACTCTTCCTCTAGAAGAAATATACCCAAGTGTATCTTGAATAATCATCCACAATCACCAAGCAATACTTTCTACCCCCAAGACTATCAAAGGATGGAGGCCCAAAGAGATCCAAGTGAAGGAGCTCCAAAGGCCTCTTCGAGTAAATAATAGTCATGGGAGGGTGTGCCTTCTCATGTAGCTTTCCTTCGATACAAGCACTACAAGCATGATCTTTGGCAAAACTAACATTTGTTAGTCCACAGACATGGTCCCCCTTGAGAAGACTTTGCAAAGATCTCATTTTGACATGGGCTAAACGGCGATGCCAAAGCCATCCCACGTCAACTTTAGCCATTAGGCATGTCGCGGTCTTAGTGGGTCGCTCCGAGAAGTTAATCACATAGAGACCGTTCTCGACATGCCCAACAAAGGCTACTTTAAGAGTCTTGCTCCACAAGAGGGCCACGGTATCAATATCAAAGAAAGTAGCAAAGCCCATAAGTGCAAGTTGACAAACGGAAAGTAAATTGTATGCAAGGGACTCAACAAGCATGACTTTCTCGATCGTGAGATCATGAGAAATGACAACCTTGCCAAGACCCAATACCTTAGAAGACGAGGCATCACCCGACTCGACATTGGTGTGCATAGATGG
The DNA here is from genome assembly GCF_002575655.3 of Aegilops tauschii subsp. strangulata. Classification (NCBI taxonomy): domain Eukaryota; kingdom Viridiplantae; phylum Streptophyta; class Magnoliopsida; order Poales; family Poaceae; genus Aegilops; species Aegilops tauschii. The sequence continues at coordinate 345,973,402 of NC_053035.3, read as the reverse complement.
AATCTTGTGCACGTCCACCACCAAGTCCTTGCTTCCGGTCATATGATTAGTAGCTCCACTATCGAGCAACCATGATCCCCCACCGGAAGCAAACACCTACAAGAGATCAATGCTTGGTTTTAGGTACCCATTTTGTAATGGGTCCTTTGATGTTAGTGACAAGGGTCTTAGGAACCCAAATAGACCATTCAATGTACTCATAAGGAGATCCAACAAATTTAGCATAAACATGTCCATCACTAGCACGACATAGCACATTAGGTGTGTTCTTCAAAAGATGTTCTGCAGGACAACATCTCTGCTTAAATGAGCCACTTAGAACACATTAAGATATACATCAACCTGCCATGCATATTACGAGAGTATTGCATCTTCATGGAGTGGTACTGTTAATAGTAAGGATACTCTCCTCTCAGTTGATCAACAGCTTGTCTTCCACATCTAATTCACGGGATCTCCAATCACAAAGAATAGGTTACCACTGTGAACAACTCATATTGTGGGTCTCATACCCATCTCCCTCGATGCATTATCTATCACATTACGTGATAGACCCTTAGTAAAAGGATTTGCCAGATTTTTAGACGTTTGGATATAATCCAATGCAATAACTCTGGAGTTTCTCATTTTCCTGACATACTTTAACCTTCTCTGAACGTGTCTTGATGACTTCATGTTATCCTTTGAGCTGCTCACTTTCGTGATCACAGTTTCATTATCGTAGTTCATAAGGATAGCCGGTACAGGTTTCTCAACAACCGACAAGTCATTCAAGAGCCGGCGAAGCCAATCTACTTCGACCGTAGCTGTATCTAGTGCTGTGAGTTCTGCTTCCATTGTTGACCTTTTTAAGATGGTCTGCTTGCAAGACTTCCAAGAAACAGCGCCACCTCCATGAGTGAATACATATCCGCTCGTGGCCTTTATCTCATCAGCATCTGAGATCCAGTTTGAGTCACTATACCCTTCAAGCACCGTAGGGCGCCCAGTGTAGTGAATTCCATAATTCGCAGTGCCTTTCAAGTAACGCAAAACTCTCTCTAGAGCTTTCCAATGCACATCTCCTGGTTTTGAGACAAACTGACTCAGTTTGCTAACAGCAAAAGAGATGTCGGGTCTTGTAGCACTGGCTAAGTACATAAGCGAGCCAATAATTTGAGAATACTTCAATTGATCTCTAGCAATTCTTCGATTCTTTCGAAGCAGCACGCTAGCATCATATGGTGTTGGAGAAGGCTTGCAGTCACTATATCCAAAGCGACTCAAGATCTTTTCCACATAGTGAGATTGAAGCAATGTAATCCCACCATCATCGTCTCTCAACAACTTGATGTTCAGAATGACATCAGCCACTCCTAAATCCTTCATCTCAAAACAGCGAGATAGGAAATTCTTGACCTCCTTAATAACATTCAGATTTGTTCCGAAAATTAGTATGTCATCAACATACAAGCAAAGGATAACTCTCTCGCCCCCACCATGGCGATAGTACACACATTTGTCAGCTTCGTTTACAACAAAGCCTGCAGCTGTTAAAGTTCTTTCAAACTTCTCATGCCACTGCTTGGGTGCTTGCTTGAGTCCATACAAAGACTTCAGCAACTTGCACACTTTTCCTTCCTGACCATCTAGTACAAACCCATCTGGTTGTTCCATATAAATTTCCTTGTCCAACTCTCCATTTAGGAAAGCAATCTTAACATCCATTTGATGAACGAGAAGACCATGCGAGGCAGCTAGTGAAAGTAGAACTCAAATAGTGGTCAGTCGAGCCACAGGTGAGTAAGTATCAAAGAAGTCTTCACCTTCCTTTTGGGTATAACCCTTAGCCACGAGCCGAGCCTTGTACTTTTCAATAGTACCATCAGGCCTAAGCTTCTTCTTGAATACCCATTTACATCCTATAGGTTTGCACCCATAAGGACGACCAGTTATCTCCCAAGTTTCATTCGCCAAGATGGAATCCATCTCACTACGAACCGCTTCCTTCCAGTAGTCAGCATCTTCAGATGCATAGGCCTCTGAAATAGAACTGGGACTGTCATCTATGAGATACACAAGAAAATCATCACCAAAGGACTTTACAGTCCTCTGTCTCTTGCTCCTAGTAGGAACTTCATTGTTCTCCTCCACAGGACTTTCAAAGCGTTCCATCGAAATGGCAGGTTCGGTAATTGTAATTGGTTCCTGATTCGATGAACTAGGCATCTCCTGATTAGATGAGGTAGCCATATCCTTCATGGGAAAGATATCTTCAAAGAAAGTCGCATCATTCGACTCCATGATCGTACCAACATGCATGTCAGGTACCTCAGATTTTACAACCAAGAATCTATAGCCAATGTTATGAAAAGCATATACCAGGAAAACACAATCCACAGTCTTTGGTCCAAGCTTCCGCTTCTTTGGAATTGGAACATTGACTTTCGCCAAACAACCCCATGTTTGTAGATCAGAGAGTTTTAACCTTTTCTTCTCCCATTCCTCGAATGGAGTTATCTCTTTGTTCTCTGTGGGAACTCGGTTTAGGACATGACATGCCGTCAATATCGCCTCCCCCCACCATGCCTTGGAGAGACCCGATGTGTCCAACATGGCATTAACCAAATCAGTTAGAGTACGGTTCTTTTTTTCGGCCACCCCATTTGACTGAGGTGAATAGGGAGGCGTCCTCTCATGGATTATACCATGTTCTGCACAAAAACATCAAATTCATTGGAAAAATACTCTCCACCACGGTCGAACCTAAGCCTCTTGATTTTTCGATCAAGTTGGTTTTCCACTTCAGCTTTATAGATCTTGAAAAATTTCAAAGCCTCATCCTTAGATTTCAGAAGATACACACGGCAGTATCTAGTGGAGTCGTCAATTAACGTCATGAAATATTTCTTTCCACCTTTTATCAAAACACCATTCATTTCACATAGATCTGAATGTATGAGCTCTAGTGGTGCAATATTTCTCGTTTCCGCAGTCGTGTGAGACTTACGAGGTTGCTTAGCTTGCACACAAACTTGACACTTAGATCCCTTGACAATGGTGAAACTAGGGATTAAGTTCAACTTCGCTAGTCGCGACATGCAACCAAAGTTAACATGACAAAGACGTGAATGCCACACATTTGATTCACTATTGTTGCAAACATGATTAACAACTTTATTGCAAACGTCTGACAAGGATAAACGAAATAGGCCTCCTGACTCATAGCCTTTACCAACAAAGGTTCCATACTTGGACATTACAAATTTTAACTCAAAGACAAGCTTATAGCCATCTCTACACAGAAGAGATCCTCTAACAAGATTTTTATTGACGGAGGGGGCATAATGCACGTTCTTCAGCCGCACGATCTTCCCCGAAGTAAACTTCAGATCGACCGTGCCAACACCACGAACAGAAGCACTTGAACCATTGCCCATCAGCACAGTTGAAGTCCCTGTGGTCTGATAAGACGAAAACATGGAAATATCACCGCATACATGCACATTAGCACCCGTGTCAATCAACCAATCAGGAGAATGACATACTGAAAGAATAGTGGGAAATATACCATACCCATCATCCTTCATGTCAGTGTCTTCAATGACAACATTAGCGGTCTTACTGCCTTTCCCAGGATGACGCTTGTCATAGCGATTAGGGCAACTAGGGGCCCAATGATCAGGATCCCCACACACATGACAAACACCTTTCTTCTTGTCATTCTTCTTCTTGAAGTTCGTGTGTTGCACAGCCTTGTTCTTCCCATCAAACTTTGCTTTACCATCAAACTTGCCCTTGTTCTTGAACTTGTGGGGCTGGAAGTTCTTCTTCTGTACCAGATTGGCACTAGATCCTCCCTCAATACCTCGAGCACGTGTGTATTTTTCTCTCGCCTTTTCTTCCACATCAAGAGTACCAATGAGATCCAGAACGGAAAACTCCTGTCTCTTATGCTTCAGTAAGGTAGCAAAGTTCCTCCATGAAGGAGGAAGCTTAGTAATGATACCTACGGCAACAAACTTGTCCGGTAGCATACAATTGAAGTGCTCAAGTTCTCTAGCAAATGAGTGTATCTCATGAGCTTGCTCAACCACGGAGTGCTCTTCAGTCATCCTGTAATCATAGAATTGCTCCATGATGTACAGCTCAGTGCCAGCATCCGAGACCCCAAACTTGGCCTCGAGTGCGTCCCACATATATTTTCCATTATCAATTGACGCATAAGCATCAACTATGTTCTCACCTAGAACACTCAAGAGAGCAGCCTTAAACAGAGTATCCATTTTCTGAAAAGCTTGTGCCTATTGAGCATCAAGCTCTCCTTCAGGTTTGCCAAGAGTGGCATCATAGCAACTCATGGTTTGAAACCATAAGATTGCTCTCACGCGCCACCTCTTATAGTGGATACCCTCAAACATAGGACATCTCATGGAAGCAGCAAAACCACTCGGGGTAAATTGGCTATCATAAGGTTTTTGGATTGTTGGAAATATGAGCACTTTACGGAATGATTTTATTAACAGAAATACTAGATAAAGCACGACTAGTATAGCAGTGATAAAACAAGTCATGTGATTTGACAAAGAGAAGGTAAACATCATCTGCATATATGAACTGTAACTAGGTTTCTCTAGAGCAGACTGTAGGACAAGATTCATATATGAAGTAGGACCTAACATATCTAGAGCAAACAACAGAACAAGGAACTGTGGCATCGGTGACGAAGTCGTCGGAGTCTGGGGCGTCGGTGACGAAGAAGTCAGAGTCCGGGGCGTCCGTGACGAAGAAGTCAGTAGTCGCGCTGAGCGCTCCCCAAAAACCTTATCACCCTTCTCCCGTACAGGACTCAAAAGGTGCGGTTCTGGAGGCCTACTGTCCCGACCTGCGGTGCACGCCGCAAGCCGGGATGGGGAAGACAGCAGCAGCTCAGAGATTGGAACCGGTGGCGAGAGGTAGAAGTTCTGGTGCGTCTCTCTGAGAGAAGCGACCTCCCTTTTATACGCGCAAGAGAAGGAGGCGAGAGGCTGCGCCGGGAGCGGAACAGAACGAGGGAGATGAAACGAACAGACAGCAGGCAAAGAGGTGCACCATTCGTATTCAATCTCCACTGCAGCAAAAACGTTTCAGCTTTTGCGTGACCTTTCGTATACCCGTCGTGCGTGGCAAAAATTAGACATCGGCTCGGCTCATTCCCGCGGTGTGGTGCGTCATGACGAGGCGTGGCGTGGCGTGGCGAGGCGGGCGGCGGAGGAGGAGCGCGCGTGGATGTCCCTCTTGTTCTCATCCTCATAAATGTGGAGAAAGAGCCTCCCTTATAAAGAGGTCCAACTCCCTCTAAACTAGCAATGTGGGACTAAACTTTAGTAGTATCCCTTGCCTTGCACAAATGGGTTAAGTGGGCCTCTGGGATTTATTTAGGAATTTCTGAAAAAGTTATTGGGCTGTCCCAAAATAGACTAAATTCCAACAGGTACTACCGCAAGGGCCTACGGTACTACCGCTCCGAAGAGCAGTACTACCGCATGCCTTAGTTTAGCAACACTAGGAGTCCTTTATTTTGTAGAGACACGAAGAGACGGAGGATGCTCCAAAGAGCCAACGAAAAGGTGGTGCAAAAGGAACAGACGTGTACGTGTTGATTCCACCCAAACCTTTCCAACGCGGACCCCCTCTTAATAGTACGTCTTTCCTATGACTTAAATCCACCGAAAAAGAAACGTGTAGAGAACGCCATCTTCAATAAGCTCCGAGGGGCACCAAATTGTCGTGTGCTTAGACATGGTATATCTGAAATGCTCAATGCACACGATTAGTCCGCAAAAGCATTGTCATCAATCACTAAAACTACTAAGGGATAAATATGCCCTTACAACATCGCTTCCCTCTGGTTGACTATTTCACCCTCAGCATCTTCGGATCGTGAATCAAAGTTTTAGAGATCCCTACAACTTCACCAGAATCAAGAACCCTAGCCTTCAAAAGGGGATCCAGAGGGGAAATCGATAGAAGGGCTCTGCCACGCCACACCATCCCGACAAAGGAAACTCTGGCATCAACCTTCGTCATCACCATCCCCTATTCATCTCTTTGTAATACCAAACCCTAGGAGGATACTTATGTGTATTACTTTGACCATTTATCCATGATTATCCTTGTGATGCTTGCTATCTCTATGTCCGAGTAATACCCCTAGTTCTGGGGGATATGAGGAACCCTAGTATATTTAGGTGTTGAACGCCGATAGGATATAAAATCCTCCTTTGCATGTTTAAGTTAATTTTCTTCATGAATGACATGTAAGGTCGTCCACTCGACATTTAGCCTTTATAGCAATGAAGGATATTACTGTCGTTGCAATGGTGGGATGCGTAGTGATGACCCATAAGCATAGGGGATCGTTTATAGACTTTTTCGATAAGTAGAGTGTCGAACCCAACGAGGAGCTCAAGGTAGAATTACTATTCTCTTCAAGTTCAATCGACCACCGATACAAGTCTACGCACACCAATGTTTGCTTTACCTAGAAACAAGTAATAAAACTAATAGTACTTTGTAGGTGTAGTAGGATAAGTTTGCAAGATAATAAAGAACGTGAAAATAAAAGTTAGGTGCCGTTTTAATAAAAGAATAATTAAGTTAGTATAGCGAGTGTGGAAAAGTGGTGGTAGGATTTGTGGAATTGTCCCTAAGAAATTGGCTAAGTTACTAGACCAATGGAAAGTATTTATGTGGGAGAGGCCACTACTAGCATGTCATCCCTTACTTGAATTCTATGCACTTATGATTGGAACTATTATCAAGTATCCTCAACTATTAAATTTCATTAAGGTAAAATGCAACCATAATATTAAGATATATTGGTCCCCCTTCAATCCCGTATGAATCGATTTCTATGGTAGGAAAAAGCTTCTGTCACTATTCCCCTCCAATGCATAGTCCTATCAACATACAACTAACCCTATGATGTGATCCACACGCCCGCTCATATGGTGGGCACCAAAGGACAGAAACATGACCACAAGTAATTTAAATCAATCATAGCAATTCACCAATTACCCATAGGACAAGAAAAATCTACTCAAACATCATAAGATGGCAACACATCATTGGATAATAATATGAAGCATAAAGCACCATATTCAAGTAGGGGGTACAACGGGTTGCGGGAGAGCGGACCGCTGATAATAGATGAACGAAGGTGATGGAGGTGTTGAGGAAGACGACGGCTTTCTTGGAGTAGATCACCGCCATGATGGTTCCCCCCAGCGGGTGCTCCAGCGCCACCGGGATAGATGGAGAAAGCGCCCCCTCCTTCTTCTTCTTCCTTGGCCTCCCCCCGAGATGGTAGGAGGTCTTCCCCTCTGGTCCTAGGCCGCCATGGCTCCTGGAGGGCAGGAGCCCTCTGAGATTGGATCTCTCTCTATGTTTCTCTTCTGTTTCGCGTTCCTGTTTTCTGGCCCTTCACCGTTTCTTATATTCTCGGAGATCCGTAACTCTGATTGGGCTGAAGTTTTAACATGATTTTTATCCAGAAATTATATTTCTTGCGGGGAAAAAAGGGCCCCAACCGACTTACAGGGTGACCACAAGATTTCTTGGCGCACCCCAGGGTAGGGGGCGCGCTGGGGCGCGCCGTGTGAGCTTGTGAGCCCCTTGAGCATTATCTTGCATTGATTCTTTTTCCCCAAATTTGCATATATTCCAAAAAAACGTAAAATTTTATCGCGTTTGGACTTCTTTTGATATGGATTTTCCGCGAAACAAAAAACATGCAACAAACAGGAACTGACACTGGGCACTGGATCAATATGTTAGTCCAAGAAAATCATATAAATTGTTTCCATAAGTATATGAGTAAAATATTGTCATGAAACAATTAAAAATTATAGATACGACGGAGACGTATCACGGAGGTAAAGACGTGATAGCAATATCCCCCCTTCCTTTCCTGAGAAATTCATAGGGAAATAATGGAGAATCGACCATTGGTCACGTCCACGAGGTAACCCTTAATCATCGTTGTCATAAACTACTCTGCAGAGGAATAATAGTGGTGTGTGTGACATGGAGCTAGGCAAGTGGAACATATATTGTACCATGCTCCACCCACTTACAAAAATATGCAAGGCGGCTTAGTTAACTGAACCCAGAGTTATGCTTTGTGCATATCTTACATTACACAAATTAGTGAGGAATCCAGACTCCTTGAGAACACCTTAGCCCTATTGATTTCATTACTTCCATTTATTCTCTCATGCTATTTTATTTTACTTCCGTACCTTGTTTTCAATCGGTAACCACTCGCAATATTTCAAAACTTTCGTCTATGCTTTTCTTTGAACCATGATTAACTTGCATGCACAACTCCATAAACCTCTATAAGAGGCATTTCATGTGCTTTCTGTGGGATTAATACTTTTACTTCAAAAGAGTTACAACTAAACTTTGTGCACTTGCAGATTATCAAGCTTTCTTCTGTTGCCGTTGTCGGAGAGCTAAGCGCTTTTGGTCTTGTTTTTTATGTTTCGGTTTATATTGTGTAGTAAGTTATTTTGTAGGTTCTAAGCAACCATGGCAGAGTGTGAACATCTGTGTCAACCCATCACAATTAGGATATCGGGACTACCTATCAAATACTTTCATATCTGTAGGACCGAGACCCAATGGTGAAACTTAGAAAATCAACCCGTACGTGTTTACTATATATTGAAGAGTAAGCTATTTACAGGGGATGGTACAGAGGACACATATCAACATGTGTAACAATTTGACGAGATATGTGGAACTTTTAAATTTAAAGCTTTCAGTGTGATGAAATGAAATTGAATTCTTTTTGGTCGTACTCTAACTGCCAAAGCGAAAACATGGTTACATGTCTACCCTGCAGGTACGTTTGACACCCAGAAGAAATTGTCTAGTGTGTTCTTTACTCGATTTTATTCAAAAAAGAAATCTTATGGAGTGAGGCTCATCATAGGTAACTTTATACAAAACCAAGTGAAAGCTTAGTTAAAGCCTATATAAGGTATTGTTCTCTACTTGACAATTGTCCTCATCAGGTCATCAATATGTTATTGGTATTTTCATATAAAGTGTTGAAGTTTACTTGCGTCCTTAGACCATGAGAATTTCGTATACTCGGATACCGGATGTACTTTGGGGTTGACAAATATTACTCTGCAAGTAGGCAATAATAAAGGTGACTTTCGGGTACGCCAGAAAAGTATGGCGCGGTGTTCGATATTTCAAAACCGGGATTTGCCCCTCCGGCGGGGAGAGATACACTCCGGACCCACTTTTATGGTGTCCAACATTGCCTGCTAGGTATTGTGATGAAGGAGTTAGTCACGAGGATACTGGAATAAGGAACGAAAAAAGAGTGCAAACCAGTAATGAGAATAACTAGGTATAGTGATCAAGGAGTTAATCACATGAATACCGTCAAAGTCTCACCTCTATTTGTCTAACATACCGCGAGTCAAAGGGAATTGTATACGATAATACAAGGTTCGCTCGATAAAGATCTTTGATGATACCTAGGAACTTTTATGGGTGTCCAGACCCCGTTGGTAGTTATAGGCCCAAAGGTGTTCTGGACATGTCCACATATGCTCGAACCTATAGGATCACACGCTTAATGACTAGCGACATTTAAAAGTACTATGAGATGATGGAGAATGAGACAAGGGCTGCAAAAGTGTTTCTTGTGATCTCAAACGTGTTTCGAGAGATCCTGTAGTGTCCCTGTGATGTCCGAAAGTGTTCTGGAAGGTACCGAAATGTTAAGGAACGTGAAGAAAACTTTTGAAATGGTTCAGGAGGTTCCTAATGGGGACCCTCCCCTCTTGCTTGGGGGTTGGGGGGACAATGCGGTGCAAAGGGCCCAAATTGGCAGCCCCCTTGTTTCTTGGGGGCAAGGCAAGCTAGTAGGAGTCCTAGGAGGACTCTCTGCGCAGGCAGAGAAGGACTCTTCCTGGAGGTTGGTCGACCCCCCCCCCTTGCCCCTCCAGATATATATAGGTGGGGGCACACCATGCCCCTCGACCGACCCCTCCCTTGCTAGCTGTCACCCACTTCTCTCCGGCTAGATCTTATCTAGTTAGCATACGCCACTAGTCTACTTCTCCCCTCAGTTCTTCATGTTGTTCTTCGTGTTGTACAGTGCTGCTAGAACGGTGTGTCGATACTTTGGAGTTGTCATCTACTTCGACACTAGATCGGGCAGATCGTTCGGGCAAACATTCTCATAGCCGGGGGGTATAAACTAGCTGTATGAATTAGAAGGCTTCACCGACAATCTTCTCTACTTTCGCTATTGTTGGTATGACCATCGTCACATGTACCTATAATCCTGGTCTTGTTGGTGTGCGGTAGTTTTTGTTGTTGTTGTTGTGTAGCACCTTCCCCTACACAGAGCGGATGAAAATCGGGGCAACGACCCATAGAATTCTATAACTTTGAGTGTGTCGACCTAGAGTCGTGTGTGCGGTGAGCTTGCTCTTGATGTTGGTCGTTGGTGTACCAAGTGTCGCATTTGGCACGCGTCCAGTGGAGTGTAGGCATCTTCACCGCTGCAGGAGCGTCCAGAGGCTCTTCCTCCTATAGTAGTCATGACTTCTTCTCTCCGGCAATGTGGTGGGATGCTGGGTAGTTCCGCGGAGCGAGTCACTGTTGATTTATGCGAGTTTGGTTGGCGTGCTGAAGTGATCTTCGCCGAGCTGTCGGCAAGAGCGTGTGTGGCCTTGTGATGTTGTTGGTCGAGTAGGCTTGGTCTTGTTTGTATCGATTTTAATCTGATTTTTCGTAATTATTTGGGCAACAGTCCCCTTCTTATACTTAATGAAATGGGCAAAGCTTTTGCCTCGTGTTTCAAAAGAATTATTAGTGCCCGCTTTATCCTCGTGGCCAGCAATTGCACTCCAAAATTGACGTTTCATAATTTGTTAGCCGATCGAGGCGTACATAATCCTCAAGCAATAACTTGCATGTGATATCCATTTTACCAGCTTGATGGCGATGTATACACGCAATGGTTGGTTGCTGCTCTGCTTTGTGAAAGAGGAACTTTCTGTACCGGTCAATTTCTGTTCTCGGAGTTGGATAAGAAGGAAACGGATGGAGTCGGATAGGAAGGAAAACGACTGTGAGACGTGGCCCGCACCTGTTACTGCTACGTGGATACGGTGCATAAAACCGTATGATAAACTGCAATCAGTTTCACTCATTGTATGTTGATTATCGCTAAATTAACACCCAAAGAAACATAATTTCGAGTAACAGAGAGCAAAAACTTCTCCGGCCTTTGCCTCGAAGATGCACACAACTAAAATAACCACACTTAATGTAGTGCCGCGAGAGTAACGTTTTGTAATTCGGCCTTTGGACAAAAAGCTCTAAACCTTCTTCTTAATCAATGAAAGTGGCAAATCTTTTGCCCAGTTTCAAAAAACAAAATAACCACCTCAAAGTATTCATGATTCTTCACTTTGTGTGGACAGCGAAGGTTATTTTTGTGAGTGTACTCGACATAGTTGTGAGTGTACTATGTTGTTATTTTGTCAAGGAAAAAAATAGTGCGCTATACAAAATAGTGACACCCCTTAAATTATGCTATTAGCATGTTGTAGCGTGCTATTAGCAAGACATTGTATACTAATTTGTTGCGAGACAATTCTTGACACGCTATAACGCTATTTTATCCAGTGTTTTTTGTTATGTAATTAATGGAGAGGGGTCGGTTTGGTTGGAAAACAATGACATTTGCCGGCTGCATTTTATTTCCCGGAAAGAATCCAGGTTGGAGGAGCGGTTTTCTTAAACCAGAGATTCAAGAGTTTAGTCAAATCAGTATTGTACTCGGGGCATATATTTCCCTGACGTTGCTGATACATATGATCACTTCCAACATTATTTGGACGGCTCAGGTCAAGGTATAATTGCAAGATTAATTTGCGAATTATAGACCTACAGCCATGTTGATACATTAATGGTTGGCCAGTATCGCTCCAAGAGAGGTGACATCAAAATGCTTTCGCTTTCAGAGCAGGGTCGGTGATGCATTACGTTCCAACTTTTGCATATTTGTTCAGGAGTATCGATCTAGGGTTGGTTACGTGGTACCGATCTATATGCATGGCTGTAGACCAATACACCTACTTTTCTCTTCTTAAGTGAAAGGGTGTTATGTTCCATCTCTAAACAAGTGCTCTTCCTTTTGCCTGGTTTGTAGAAAGCGTGCTCTAGGGTGACCCTTGGGGTTTCATCAACGGTTGGCCAGCATTGCTCCAGCCTCCAGGAGAGACAACATGACGTCAAAATGCTCTCGCTTTCAGAGCAAAGCACGACCCCCGGCCTTTGCTTTTGCAATTGATTAACCTTCCCTTCCTCGCCTTGTTCTTAACACACGGTTGAAACGCGGCAAAACAAGGCCATGGTTTTAACTTCAAATGTTACGCCACCATGTTCTTCTTCCTTAACAATGTATGCAGTCCATTGGTTCTGGTAACCCTTTGCCCCCTTTGATCAAAGTTGTGTAAACTTGGCAAAATCTTTGTTAACTTTTAACAGTATCTTCCAGTTGGATTCGGCAACGGCAGCTGCCCTTGTGTTTCCCTTCTTGGAGTCATTGCATCCTCAACGTCTCAACTAAGTTTTGATATCATGTTGTTTTAGAGCCTAGATGCATATGATATCATGTTGATATTAATATATTGTCCTTAGCTGAAAAATAGTTTTTTTTCTGATTACAAGTCCTTCGGGGCCCCTCGGCAAAAATACCCATTCCGGTAAAGCCAAAACCCCGATCATCCCTGGTCATTTTGGTCGGAGAATATGGCCGACAACGGCAGTGAGGTTTCAAATACAATGTTGGATCGGTGAACCAGCAAAGGTAATGGCAATCAATCGGAGAATAGATTACGCTGTCACCTTTCAGATCTGCAAAGATCAATCCTCCACGGCTCCACGCATGAACGCATGCAGATGCAGCAACACTTATTTGGAGGAGCTCAGCACCAGCGCCCACCGGAACAACTCGACAACCCTAGACGGCTAGTGCTACGCCAGTCTGGCACGAGCAGGCCACATTCGAGCACTTTGTAGATGTCCAAGCAACCAAGTTAGTCAATGCGTCACACCAACATCATTTTAGTACCAATTAGCATGAAATGAAAGCCGTCTTAATTTGTCTCACACAAAGCAAATTGACGAAGCCTAGTCACCAAGCCCCTTCAGCGCAGCAGGTTCAGCGATCCTCATGCTGAATGATGTCAACTTAGGGGCCTTTTGACACGAGCTAAACAATGGCCGGAACCTTTCTTCTCGATGTGCTTTGCATGTGTGCCTCTCTAAAGGTAAGGAGAATCCTGTTGTGCGCCCGCAGATTCTTAACAAGTCATTATACCATGTACCCTCAAAAATGGAAAAGCCTGTCATTGAATAAAACAAAGTCTATGCTGCTGATGCACGGTGGACAAGCAGATTAAAGGTTCCAGACATGCTTTTCTTTCACATAAACAAGGAAGAAAGAAATATAGTTGGCAATTAGCAATGGCCATCCCGATTGGTACTAGTAATTTTGACTTACTAACATAAACCAACTGCTTGTTAATTAATATAATATGCTCCTTAAATAAGTGTCATCACTGATGATCCATTTCTCACCCAAATGTCCGAACTGAAAAAAAGAACACTTTCTCGTAACCTCTCTAGTAAGTATTATGTATGCCAACTAAGCAATTTTGCTGAGGTGACATATAATTAATTAAAAAAAGAATTAGATATCATATCATATGATACTATATCATAATAAGTGACATGCTACTATGTGTCATGCATGACAATAGATGAGGTCATCTAAAATACTAACAATACACCATGCAAATAGTATCTTATACTGGTATATATCATATGCATGATACTACTCACTATGAGTTCGGCATCTACTTCCGGCAAACACATTAATGCAACATGTATGCATATATATCCGAATACTATCGCACAATTTGTCCCAACATAAAATACTATAAGAGATTACTACCAAGAGAATGTGCAGTTCTTCACTTTTATCTTTGAGTCCACCAAGAATAATCTTTTTGCATAGGAAAATGATGCTGCAAAATACCAATCGGACTTAAATGGGTTGGTTTTGACTGAATACAGTTGGAAGAATACCTCTCTCCAAATAACAGTATGGCGATCATACTCGACAATGAGATCATGGCATCAGTAGTGTATCCCATGTTTGTTGTTTGTGTTACATTCTCTGATGTCTGGTTTTTTTATCTTCTTTGTAAAAGAACTTCCTCATTGCCTGTATCGTTCGACCGTGTGGTTTTATCTATGAAGTGGAGCGAAAAGCTATTTCCAGTAATGTCATATTTTCTGCCAAAGATCTCGAAGCGTTTTGTTTGAAGCAACGATGAAATAAATTTGCGTAAAGCAGATAAACCAAGAGTTTGTGAAACATTCACTCATGAATTGCAGATTTATAAAAGTTAGATGGCAATGGACAACAAAGAAATATTCTACTAAAGCACCAAAAGAAACTGTGAAATAGTGCACCCATTGGCGGCAGCCCCCTAAACATGCAAAAACTGTTTTTAGCATATAATATTTGTTTTGGATTATATTGTAGCTAAGTTATAAATTATTTAATATTTATACTTAGTCTACCTGCTTTAGTGTCCAAAAATACTAAAGAACCATCCACCCCAAACCCTATAACTGTTTTCGGTATATTTTAATATATTTGTTCAAATTTATTACTTCCCCGATCCATATTAATCTATATTCATTGATTTACTAGTACAACAACGACAGTTAATATGGATCGGTAATTGTATGAGCCATGTCAAACTATTTGTATTTTTTTCTGAAATTTAAACTTATGTGTTTAATTTGTGATTTCAAGTCAATTAAGTTGTGTGTGTAAAGAATGACTACAGGCGGTAAAATCCTAGATCTGCCACAGTCCCAAGCCATTACTTTTATCACCGACTTTACTGGTTCCTCTTGGCAAACCGTCATACTGAAACAAAGAAGTTCATCGCACAATGTTTGCTTAAAATTGAAATTTTGGCTAAATATCATTTAAATTTCTGGACTCACAGGGCAGTAAAACCCTGTATTTTCTGGATACCGGTCGGGTATATCCAGTAACATCCATCTCGGTAGCCGAAACCTTTTGTCGGTGGTCATTTTGCTCAGCGAAGTTGCCAAGCAATGGCCTAAAGGTCAGAAACAGTGCTGGATTCTGGTCACCAGTGAAACAACAAAGGTGATTGCAAGCGATGTCACCTTTAGATTTGCAAAGATGAATCATGCATGCATCCAGGCAGGAATGCACGGAGCTGCTCACTGATTTGTAGATCAGAAATCAGAAGCATAGCCTCGAGACAGGTCGACAAACCTAAGCATACATGGACGGCTAGTGCTACTCCATGGTCTGGCACGAGGGGCCCCCCTATATATCAATCACTTAGTTAATTCCACGCCCCATTTATAAAAGAAAGAAGTGCGTCATACCAACATTATTTTAGTTGGCTTGGAAGCCGTTTTGTCCCATTGAAAGCGCAGTGAAGCCTGGCCACGCACCCCCTGGAGCACAGCAAAGGTTCAGCCTCCACAGTGATGTCAACTTTAATCGCCTTTTTAGCGCGAGCTAATTAAGCAATGGCCCGAGACCTTTCTGCGCGATGCGCGATGCGCTTTGCTTGTGATGCAGCACTGCGCAAAAGGCACAACAATCCTGCTGTGCGCACGCAGATCCACATCGAGTCCGTCCTGCTGATGCACGAAGGGCGAGAAAATTGAAGGGCTTAGAGACATGCTTTAGGCCTCCTTTGGTTTATAAGACAGAAATATTGTAGGAATAGAAAAGTCATATAAGAAATGAGATGATATGTATCTCAAATTCAATTCCTATAGAAAAGAAAATTTCATTCGATTCACAGAATAAGATTCTTTTTATTAAATCTTAGCTATTGTTTTTCTTTTTTTGAAATGCGCATAATAGGAACCAATCCTACATATGAACAGAAATTCATTCCTACAAACCAAAAGGCTCAATAGGAAAAATTTCAGTAGCATGTCATACAAAGGAAGCCTTAACGAAATATAATTCATTTGTTTTATTTACTCTGCATATTAGGTTTGTTCTAATTCAAACTGCATAAAGTTTGACCAATTTAACAAAAAAAATATGAACATTTAAATAACATGTAGTATATATGATGTGAAAATATACTCAATGATAAATCTAATGTTATTGATTTCATATTGTAGATGTTAATAAATTTTTCTATAAACTTGGTCAAAATTTGTAAACTTTGACTTGAGGAAAACCTAATATGCAGATTAAATAAAAAACAAACTGAGTACAAAAATATATGGAATAGACACTCTAGTTAGTACTAATTCTAGTAGCATGAAAATTCAACTACTTGTTACTTACTATTATTTTCTTAAATAAATGTTGGATCACTGGTTGTTTATCTAGCCACTCATTGCTACAACTTGTATATATACAAATGCATACGTATACCCTGTACTCTCGACCACCACATCTACAAATACGTATAAAAAAATAAGATCAATTTAGGGCAGTACACACACCCGCTTGGCAGAATTATGCTAGTGCACCTCTCACACCCTATCTCGCTCCACACACAACTTGTTAGTGAAAGAGAGAATAAATAGTGTCAAGCACTCCACACAATTTATTGAGAAGGCTTACTAGCATTTCGCATTTGATTGTTCTATCAACTATACCGTGGGGTTAGCACTAACCGAAAGGCGAGATGCTGAGATTCCCTACACCATCACACAATGTGCCACAACTTAAAATAGAAACAATTTGTACCAACACCAAGCAACGCACATATTAGTTAATTCTTCCTTTTCTTGATTAGATGACTAAGAACGAACTTTGCAGACGAAAAGGAAGCTGTGAAATGCTAACTGGATTTTAACTAGTTTACATTGGAGGAAATACAACTTGGAGAATACCACCTCCAATAGTCCAGTGTGGCCTTTTTCTGCCAAATAAGGAACCCTTTTGTTCAGTTAGAAGTTGATGCAATAAGCTTGCAAGAAGCAGAGAATAAAAAAAAAGCATGAAGAAATTACTCATGAACTATATATTTGAATAAGTGGACTATGGTTTGTTGGGCTAATGGGCGCGAGCTGGCCGGGTCGGGCGCGTCGGGTCCACGGCGAGTAGTGTGTGCGTGCGTGCATGTGGTGCACGGGGTGGCCGTGCAAGTGTACACCGTAGGCGTGCGTGTGTGTGGGTCTGTTGGCGAGCCGTGCGGCCCAATCGGGCGCGATCCAGCGAGGCTCACCGCGAGAAGCGCGCGTTCGGGCGCGGCGCGGGCACGGTCAGAGCGCGGGCATGATCGGGGTGCGAGTGGAGGCGTGGGTGCGTGCCCGGTGCGCTGGCTCAGGGTATAAAGCCGCACGGTGGCGTTGTAACAGGCCGACATTGTCGAGTTCGTGCTCGAGGAAGGAAAGAGGTGTTCGAGCGCCGGAAAACCTCCTGTGTCCACCGTGTTCTTCCTCCTCCTCCCTTCTTCTTTCTCGAGTGAGCCACGGCGAGGGAGAGTGAGCTGAGTGACAGAGAGAGGAGGGCAGCGGCGAGGGACTGGCGGTTCCAACAATTGGTATCAGAGCCACGTTCAGGCCAGGGCGCGCCGGCGATGTCGATCGTCCCATACGGTGGCGGAGCGAGCGGATCGCTGCCGCAGTCGGTGCCGCAGCTCACCGGCAACAACTACACGGCGTGGGCCATCAAGGTCGAGGCGAACCTCGACGTAGCCGGGCTGTGGGAGGCGGTGGTCGTGCCGGAGGACGCGGCGGCGGCCGTGATCGCCAAGAAGGACAAGCCGGCGAGGGCGTACCTACTCGGCGCGCTCGCGGAGAACCTGCTGCTGCAGGTGGCGTCGAAGAAAACTGCGGCGGAGGTGTGGGCGAGCTTGAAGGCCAGGTTTGTGGGGGCGGATCGCATGCGCGCGGCTCGGCTGGGCACGCTGCGCGGGGAGTTTGAGCTCCTGCGCATGGCGGACGCCGAGACCCTGGATGACTTCGCCGGCAGGCTCGGTGGGATGGCGGCGCGCTACGCGGCGTTGGGCTCGACCCTGGAGGACGCCGCCCTCGTCAAGAAGCTGCTCGACTTGGTGCCAAACCGCCTGTACCCGGCGGTGGCCGGGATCGAGCGGTTCTGTGACGTCGACATAATGGCGTTCGAGGACGCGTTGGGTTGGCTGAAGGCCTTCGACGAGACACTGCGTCGGCGCGGGCAGGACGGAGGCAACCACGGCGGCGAGCAGCAGATGTTCACCGCGGCACAGTGGCGGGCGCGCGAGCGGCAGCGAGGCGGCGCTCGGGACGACGACGACGGGGCGCGCAGCGAGGCGTCGGGCTTCGGCGGCTACAGACGAGGCCGGTGCTACAAGTGCGGTGAGCGGGGCCACTTCAAGCGCGATTGCCCGCAGTGGAAGAAGGCGCCGACGGCAGAGCGGGCACTACTGGCGGACGGCGACGTCGAGGACGCCGGGCTGCTTTGAGCCACGGCTTAGGGCGCGAGTGTTGGGCTAATAAGCTGCGGCGATGCACCGGACACGACCAGCACGTGTATGGGCGCGAGCTGGCCGGGTCGGGCGCGTCGGGTCCGCGGCGAGTAGTGTGTGCGTGCGTGTGGTGCACGGGGTGGCCATGCAAGTGTACATCGTAGGCGTGTGTGCGTGTGTGGGTCTGTTGGCGAGCCGTGCGGCCCGACCGGGCGCGATCCAGCGAGGCTCACCGCGAGAAGCGCGCGTTCGGGCGCGGCGCGGGCGCGGTCAGAGCGCGGAGAGCGCGTGCACGATCGGGGTGCGAGTGGAGGCGTGGGTGCGTGCCCGGTGCGCTGGCTCTGGGTATAAAGCCGCACGGTGGCGTTGTAACAGACCGACATTGTCGAGTTCATGCTCAAGGAAGGAAAGAGGCGTTCGAGCGCCGGAAAACCTCTTGTGTCCACCGTGTTCTTCCTCCTCCTCCCTTCTTCTTTCTCGAGTGAGCCACGGCGAGGGAGAGTGAGCTGTGTGACAGAGAGAGGAGGGCAACGACGAGGAACTGACGGTTTCAACATGGTTAAATAGCAAACAAAGACATACAAACATAGGGCTTCCCTCTAGGAGGCCTTCTAGTTAAAAGCGAGAAAAACCACGTCCCTTATTACATAACACGCGAATGTGATCCACGATGTGTTTATCCACCAAAAGATACATGTATAGGAACCCGAGCTAGTACCCATTCTTGATACCTATATTGCATCTTGAAAGAGTGTGTTTCTCAAATTGCAATGCTTTCGATGCTTAAGGCAAAAAAATGTTTGACACATCTTTTATCTTTTCACACGCCCTAATGGAAGCACCAACCTCTTAACGTCGCATTTTGTCAAGCATTGCAATAGTGTGGAGGAGGACAAAAAATGCTTGTTTGTCGCCAAGGTTTATGATCATAGTGTTGGGGAACGTAGTAATTTCAAAAATAATCCTACGCACACGCAAGATCATGGTGATGCATAGCAACGAGAGGGGAGAGTGTCGTCCACGTACTCTCGTAGACCGAAAGCGGAAGCGTTATGAAAACACGGTTGATGTAGTCGTACGTCTTCACGATCGACCGGTCCTAGTACCGAATGTACGGCACCTCCGCGATCTGCACACGTTCAGCTCGGTGACGTCCCACGAACTCACGATCCAGTAGAGCTTCGAGGAAGAGTTCCGTCAGCACAACGGTGTGATGGCGGTGTTGATGAAGCTACCGACGCAGGACTTCGCCTAAGCACCGCTACGATATGACCGAGGTGGATTATGGTGGAGGGGGGCACCGCACACGGCTAAAAGATCAATGATCAACTCGTGTGTCTATGGGGTGCCCCCCTCCCCCGTATATAAAGGAGTGGAGGTGGGGGAGGAGGCCGGTGTCGTTGTCAAAACCGGCGGATCTCGGGTAGGGGGTCCCGAACTGTGCGTTTAGGATCGATGGTAACAGGAGACGGGGGACACAATGTTTACCCAGGTTCGGGCCCTCTCGATGGAGGTAATACCCTACTTCCTGCTTGATTGATCTTGATGAATATGAGTATTACAAGAGTTGATCTACCACGAGATCGTAATGGCTAAACCCTAGAAGTCTAGCCTGTATGACTATGGTAATGGATATATCTATCCGGACTAAGCCCTCCGGTTTATATAGACACCGAGGGAATTGATACGTCTCCAACATATCTATAATTTATGAAGTATTCATGCTATTATATTATCCTTCTAGGATGTTTTATATGCATTTATATGCTATTTTATATGCTTTTTGGGACTAACCTATTAACCTAGAGCCCAGTGCCAGTTTCTGTTTTTTCCTTGTTTTTGAGTTTTACAGAAAAGGAATACCAAACGGAGTCCAATTGACGTGCCAATTTTTGATGATTTTTTATGGACCAAAAGAAGCCTCCGGAGCAAAAGAGTTGGGCAAGAAGAGTTACGAGCTGTCCACGAGGGTGGAGGGCGCGCCCACCCCCCTTGGGCGTGGGCCCCTGCCACGTGGACGGCTCGGAGACCCCCCCCGACGTGAAACCTATGCCAAAAATTCCTATAAATACAGAAACCTCCAGAAAATAACCTAGATCGGGAGTTCCGCCGCCGCAAGCCTCTCTAGCCACCAAAACCCAATCGGGACCCTGTTCCGGCACCCTACCGGAGGGGGGATCTCTCACTGGTGGCCATCTTGATCATCCCGGCGCTCTCCATGATGAGGAGGGAGTAGTTCACCCTCGGGGCTGAGGGTATGTACCTGTAGCTATGTGTTTGATCTCTCTCTCTCTCTCTCTCGTGTTCTTGATTTGGCACGATCTTAATGTATCGCGAGCTTTGCTATTATAGTTGGATCTTATGATGTTTCTCCCCCTCTACTCTCTTGTAATGGATTGAGTTTTCCCTTTGAAGTTACCTTATCGGATTGGGTCATTTAAGGATTTGAGAACACTTGATGTATGTCTTGCATGTGCTTATCTGTGGTGAGAATGGGATATTCACGTGATCTACTTGATGTATGTTTTGGTGATCAACTTGCGGGTTCAGTGACCTTGTGAACTTATGCATAGGGGTTGGCACATGTTTTCGTCTTGACTCTTCGGTAGGAACTTTGGGGCACTCTTTGAAGTGCTTTGTGTTGGTTGAATAGATGAATCTGAGATTGTGTGATGCATATCGTATAATCATGCCCACGGATACTTGAGGTGACATTGGAGTATCTAGGTGACATTAGGGTTTTGGTTGATTTGTGTCTTAAGGTGTTATTCTAGTACGAACTCTATGATAGATCGAACGGAAAGAATAGCTTCGTGTTATTTTACTACGGACTCTTGAATAGATCGATCAGAAAGGATAACTTTGAGGTGGTTTCGTACCCTACAATAATCTCTTCGTTTGTTCTCCGCTATTAGTGACTTTGGAGTGACTCTTTGTTGCATGTTGAGGGATAGTTATATGATCCAGTTATGTTATTATTGTTGAGAGAACTTGCACTAGTGAAAGTATGAACCCTAGGCCTTGTTTCCTAGCATTGCAATACCGTTTACGCTCACTTTTATCATTAGTTACCTTGCTGTTTTTATATTTTCAGATTACAAAAACCTATATCTACCATCCATATTGCACTTATATCACCATCTCTTCGCCGAACTAGTGCACCTATACAATTTACCATTGTATTGGGTGTGTTGGGGACACAAGAGACTCTTTGTTATTTGGTTGCAGGGTTGCTTGAGAGAGACCATCTTCATCCTACGCCTCCCACGGATTGATAAACCTTAGGTCATCCACTTGAGGGAAATTTGCTACTGTCCTACAAACCTCTGCACTTGGAGGCCCAACAACGTCTACAAGAAGAAGGTTGCGTAGTAGATATCAAGCTCTTTTCTGGCGCCGTTGCCGGTGAGGCTAGGTAAGCGGCACTCACACCCCGTCAACCAAGCTCTTTTCTGGCGCCGTTGCCGGGGAGGTGAGTGCTTGAAGGTATATCTTTAGATCTTGCAATTGAATCTTTTAGTTTCTTGTTTTATCACTAGTTTAGTCTATAAAATAAAACTACAAAAAATGGAATTGCGTTTGCCTCATACACTTCATCTTTTTAATATCTTTCGTGAGTATGATGGAAAGGAAAATTGTGCCAAAGTGTTAGAAGAAGAAGTCTATAAAATGTTTGGCACTGAATCTTTGAATGATGAGCATGATTGCAATGTTGTTAGTACAAATTCTTTGAATATCCATGATGCTAATGATATGCAAAGCCACAAGCTTGGAGAAGCTATGTTTGATGAGGATGATATTTTTGTCCCCCAAGTTTTGATGAGCAAATTTATTATGATGAAAGCATGACTCCTATTTATGATGATTATTGTGATGACACATATGCGATAAAGAACAAAGATAACCATGAAGCTTGTCATCATGATTTTAATTTTCAATTGGATTATGCTTCACATGATAGTTATTTTGTTGAGTTTGCTCCCACTACTATTCATGAGAACAAATTTGCTTATGTGGAGAGTAATAAAATTTCTATGCTTGTAGATCATGAAAAGAATACTTTATGTGATGGTTATATTGTTGAATTCATTCATGATGCTACTGAAAATTATTATGAGGGAGGAACATATGCTTGTAGGAATTGCAATAATATCAAGTTTCCTCTCTATGTGCTTAAAATTTTGAAGTTATGCTTGTTTTGCCTTCCTATGCTAGTTGATTATTGTTCCCATAAATTGTTTGCTCACAAAATCCCGATTCATAGGAAGTGGGTTAGACTTAAATGTGCTAGTCATATTCTTCATGATGCTCTCTTTATGTTTCAATTCTTATCTTTTATGTGAGCATCATTGAAATCATCATGCCTAGCTAGGGGCGTTAAACGTTAGCGCTTGTTGGGAGGCAACCCAATTTTATTTTTGTTTCTTGCTTTTTGGTTCTGTTTAGTAATAAATATTTGATCTAGCCTCTGTTTAGATGTGGTTTTATGTTTTATTTAGTGTTTGTGCCAAGTAAGACCTATAGGATCTTCTTGGATAATAGTTATTTGATCTTGCTGAAAAATTCCAGAAACTTTCTGTTCACAAACAATTGTTTAAAATCACCAGAAAGTGATAAAATACTGATTCCAATTGCAGAAGATCAATAATCCAATTTTCTAGGTCGTCCTATTTTGTTAGAATTTTTTGAGTTCCAGAAGTTTGCGTTAGTTACAGATTACTACAGACTGTTCTGTTTTTGACAGATTCTGTTTTTCGTGTGTTGTTTGCTTATTTTGATGAATCTATGGCTAGTAAAATAGTTTATAAACCATAGAGAAGTTGGAATACAGTAGATTTAACACCAATAAAAATAAAGAATGAGTTCATTACAGTACCTTGAAGTGGTGTTTTGTTTTCTTTCACTAACGGAGCTTACGAGTTTTCTGTTAAGTTTTGTGTTGTGAAGTTTTCAAGTTTTGGGTAAAGATTCGATGGACTATGGAATAAGGAGTGGCAAGAGTCTAAGCTTGGGGATGCCCAAGGCACCCCAACGTAATATTCAAGGACAACCAAGAGCCTAAGCTTGGGGATGCCCCGGATGGCATCCCCTCTTTCGTCTTCGTTCATCGATAACTTTACTTGAAGCTATATTTTTATTCACCACATGATATGTGTTTTGCTTGGAGTGTCATTTTATTTTGTTAGTATTTGCTTGCTGTTATTTAGAATAATGTTTTGCATCTCTATTTTCAATAAAAGTGTCAAGGATAGCCTTTACCATGCTTATTTTGCAAGTATACATGTTGCTGTTTCAAAACGGAAAGTTTATCGCTGTTGCAAAAATTCCCTAGAAAAGACAGAATATGATAAAATGTTGAAACTTTTTGCATATTGAGCTCAGGTAAATTTTATACAGTGTGGTAGAATTTCATAATGTTTGGAGTTAGGGAAGTGTGATGAATCTTGCATTCTTTACAGACTGTACTGTTTTGGCAGATTGCTGTTATGTTTGCATTGTTTGCATATGTTTGCTTGTTTAATGATTCTATTTGAGGATAGGAGTATTAAATATGCAGAGGCATTTAGTATGCAATGTTGAATAATAGTTTTAGTGATTTGTTACAGTAGAAAATGATAAGGTTTTTGCATTGGTTTATACTAACTTATCTCACGAGTTCTTGTTGAGTTTGGTGTGGATGAAGCTTTCGAGATTTAGGAAACCGTGATATGAGAGGAATTAAGGAGACACAAAAGCTCAAGATTGGGGATGCCCAAGGCACCCCAAGATAATATTTCAAGAAGTCTCAAGCATCTAAGCTTGGGGATGCCCCGGTAGGCATCCCACTTTTCTTCTTCAACAATTATCGGTTAGTATCGGTTGAGCCTAAGTTCTTGCTTCTTCACATGATGAGTGCTATCCTTGAAATGTCGTTTTATTTTATTTTGCTTGCTGTTTGAATAATATCCCAAGATCTGAAATTCTTAAATGAGAGAGAGTCTTCACATAGCTACATAATTATTTAACTACTCATTGATCTTCACTTATATCTTTTTGGAGTAGTTTGTCATTTACTCGTGTGCTTCACTTATATCCTCGTGGGCAGGGTGTGGGCCCCCTGGCCTTGATTCTTTCGCCAGTATTTTTTATTATTTCCAAAAATAATCTCCGTGAAGTTTCAGGTCATTCCGAGAACTTTTGTTTCTGCACAAAGATAACACCATGGCAATTCTGCTGAAAACAACATCAGTCCGGGTTAGTTCCATTCAAATCATGCAAGTTAAAGTCCAAAACAAGGGCAAAAAGTGTTTGGAAAAGTAGATACGACGGAGACGTATCAGACATCTTCTATGATTGTGATCTCCATTAATTATTTCCAAACCTGAGCAAATTAGTTGAAGTTGGACAAGGAAGACAACATAATGAGTTATGCTTGGGTATATTTGTATAGAAGTTATATTGTTATGGATCCTCTAACATGTGGTGCTTGCTATTTAGAATCCTTTGCTAGCCAAAATATCTGTACTAAGCGGGAATACTGCTTGTGCATCCAAATTCCTTGAACCAAGTTTCTTCCATGAGTGTCCACCATATCTACCTATATGCGGTATTTACCTGCCGTTCCAAGTAAATTTGCATGTGCCAAACTCTAAACCTTCAAATAATAATCTGTTTTGTATGCCCGAATCGCTCATGTAGTGACTAGGGGCTGTCAGTATCTTCCATGCTAGGTGGGTTATTCTCACGATGAGTGGACTCCGCTCATCATTCACGAGAAAATGGCTGGTAACTGGGATGCCCAGTCCTATGATCAAAAGATCAAAAACAAATTCATAAATAATTTAAACAAAACTCCCCCAGGAATGTTGATAGTTGGACAGCACCCGTTGTTTCAGACAAGCTGTGGAGTGTGAATGTTGGTGGAAGGGGAGTAAAAACTTTACCTTTCTGCGTGGGAACCGCCTATAATGTATGTAGTATGGAAGATATTGGGAACTCTTGGTCGTTATGTTGACAATGAAAGCATACCTCTCAAAATTATTTTCATCTCTGTTTTTGCTTCGAGCTCTGGCACGTCTGCAAATCCCTGCTTCCCTCTGCGAAGGGTCTATCTTTTACTTTTATGCAAGAGTCAGTAGTATTCCTTCTCATTCCAACCTACTCTTTAGTTGGCAAGCATCATGTGATGGAAAGATCTAAGCATATATGGCCATTCAAATATATTTGATCATGAATTATTATTGTTGACAATTATCTATATGATAAATAAGTTGGGAGGCGAAACATTAAGCCCCTATCTTTCTCTGTGTTCGATGGATGCTATTTGTTCTAAAAATATGCTTTGAGTGGTAGCAATCATGGAATACTACATGATAGTTGAGTATGTGGGATTTGCTAAATCAAAGCTCTTACATAGACCCTTCCTGAAAATAAGATGAATTGCAATTGTTTGATGATTGAGAACGGTTTTTTAGTTTTCAAGAAAGTTTATGATCTACACTTTAACATGTGAATAGCTTGTTACTTGATCATTAGAAGCTTTATGATATGAGCTACTGTTATGATATATAATGATGCTAGAAAAAGTGATTGGAACTATCGTTGATCAAACTTATGACTTGCTAGCATTCACACTTCATAAATTATTTATTTTATAATTTACCTACTCGAGGACGAGCAGGAATTAAGCTTGGGGATGCTGATACGTCTCCAGCGTATCTATAATTTATGAAGTATTCATGCTATTATATTGTCCTTCTAGGATGTTTTATATGCATTTATATGCTATTTTATATGATTTTTGGGACTAACCTATTAACCTAGAGCCCAGTGCCAGTTTCTGTTTTTTCCTTGTTTTTGAGTTTTACAGAAAAGGAATACCAAACGGAGTCCAATTGACGTGCCAATTTTTGATGATTTTTTATGGACCAAAAGAAGCCTCCGGAGCAAAAGAGTTGGGCAAGAAGATTCCCGAGCTGTCCACGAGGGTGGAGGGCGCGCCCACCCCCTGGGCGTGGGCCCCTGCCTCGTGGATGGCTCGGAGACCCCCCCTGACGTGAAACCTACGCCAAAAATTCCTATAAATACAGAAACCTCCAGAAAATAACCTAGATCGGGAGTTCCGCCGCCGCAAGCCTCTCTAGCCACCAAAATCCAATCGGGACCCTGTTCCGGCACCCTGCCGGAGGGGGGATCCCTCACTGGTGGCTGTTGGGGATCGTAGCAGAAATTAAAATTTTCTACGCATCACCAAGATCAATCTATGGAGTTTACTAGCAACGAGAGGGGAGGAGTGCATCTACATACCCTTGTAGATCGCGAGTAGAAGCGTTCAAGAGAACGGGGTAGATGGAGTCGTACTCGTCGTGATCCAAATCACCGATGATCCAAGCGTCGAACGGACGGCACCTCCGCGTTCAACACACGTACGGAGCGGTGACGTCTCCCACGCCTTGATCCAGCAAGGAGGAGGGAGGGGTTGAGGAAGAAGGCTCCAACAGTAGCACGACGGCGTGGTGGTGGTGGAGTGACAGTTTCCGGCAGGGCTTCGCCAAGCACACGCGGAGGAGGAGAGGTGTTGCGGAGGGGAGGGGCTGCGCCTTGGATGTAGTTCTGCAGCCCTCCCCTCACCCCTCTATTTATAGGGAGAAGGGGGAAGGGGGCCGGCCCCTCTAGATGAGATCTAGAGGGGGGGGCGGCGGCCAAGGGGGGAGGGAGCTTGCCCCCCAAGCAAGGGGGGCGCCCCCCCCTTTAGGGTTCCCCCAAACCCTAGGCGCATGGGCCCTAGGGGGCTTGGCGCCCAGCCCACTAAGGGCTGGTTCCCTTCCACCTACAGCCCATAAGGCCCTCCGGGGCAGGTGGACCCTCCCGGTGGACCCCCGGAACCCCTCCGGCGGTCCCGGTACAATACCGGTATACCCCCGAATATTTCCGGTGACCGTATGGTGACTTCCCATATATAAATCTTTACCTCCGGACCATTCCGGAACTCCTCGTGACGTTCGGGATCTCATCCGGGACTCCGAACAACATTTGGTAATCACATACAAACCTTCCTTATAACCCTAGCGTCATCGAACCTTAAGTGTGTAGACCCTACGGGTTCGGGAATCATGCAGACAAGACCGAGACACCTATCTAGCCAATAACCAACAGCGGGATCTGGATACCCATGTTGGCTCCCACATGTTCCATGATGATCTCATCGGATGAACCACGATGTCGAGGATTCAAGCAATCCCGTATACAATTCCCTTTGTCAATCGGTACTTTACTTGCCCGAGATTCCATCGTCGGTATCCCAATACCTCGTTCAATCTCGTTACCGGCAAGTCACTTTACTCGTTCCGTAATGCATGATCCCGTGACTAACTACTTAGTCACATTGAGCTCATTATGATGATGCAATACCGAGTGGGCCCAGAGATACCTCTCCGTCATACGGAGTGACAAATCCCAGTCTCGATCCGAGCCAACCCAACAGACACTTTCGGAGATACCTGTAGTGCACCTTTATAGCCACCCAGTTACGTTGTGACGTTTGGTACCCAAAGCATTCCTACGGTATCCGGGAGTTGCACGATCTCATGGTCTAAGGAAATGATACTTGACATTAGAAAAGCTTTAGCAAACGAACTACACGATCTAGTGCTATGCTTAGGATTGGGTCTTGTCCATCACATCATTCTCCTAATGATGTGATCCCGTTATCAATGACATCCAATGTCCATGGTCAGGAAACCGTAACCATCTATTGATCAACGAGCTAGTCAACTAGAGGCTCACTAGGGACATGTTATGGTCTATGTATTCACACATGTATTATGATTTCCGGATAACACAATTAAAGCATGAACAATAGATAATTATCATGAACAAGGAAATATAATAATAACCATTTTGTTATTGCCTCTAGGGCATATTTCCAACAGTCTCCCACTTGCACTAGAGTCAATAATCTAGTTACATTGTGATGAATCGTACACCCATAGAGTTCTGGTGTTGATCATGTTTCGCTCGTGGAAGAGGTTTAGTCAACGGATCTGCGACATTGAAATCCGTATGCACTTTACAAATATCTATGTCTCCATTTTGAACATTTTCACGAATGGAGTTGAAGCGACACTTGATGTGCCTGGTCTTCTTGTGAAACCTGGGCTCCTTGGCAAGGGTAATAGCTCCAGTGTTGTCACAGAAGAGAGTCATCGGCCCCGATGCATTGGGAATAGCTCCTAGGTCAGCAATGAACTCCTTCATCCAGATTGCTTCATGTGCTACCTCCGAGGCTGCCATGTACTCCGCTTCACATGTAGATCCCGCCACGACGCTTTGCTTGCAACTGCACCAGCTGACTGCCCCACCATTCAAAATATACACGTATCCGGTTTGTGACTTAGAGTCATCCAGATCTGTGTCGAAGCTAGCATCGACGTAACCCTTTACGACGAGCTCTTCGTCACCTCCAGATCTGTGTGAAAGAACAATGAGGCGTCTTGATCTATCTCTATAGATCTTGATGCCTAATATATAAGCAGCTTCTCCAAGGTCCTTCATTGAAAAACACTTGTTCAAGTAGGCCTTTATGCTTCCCAAGAATTCTATATCATTTCCCATCAACAGTATGTCATCCACATATAATATGAGAAATGCTACAGCGCTCCCACTCACTTTCTTGTAAACACAGGCTTCTCCATAAGTCTGCGTAAACCCAAGCGCTTTGATCATCTCATCAAAGCGAATGTTCCAACTCCGAGATGCCTGCACCAGCCCATAGATTGAGCGCTGGAGCTTGCATACTTTGTCAGCATTCTTAGGATCGACAAAACCTTTCGGCTGCATCATATACAATTCTTCCTTAAGGAAGCCGTCAAGGAATGCCGTTTTGACGTCCATTTTCCATATTTCATAATCGTAGAATGCGGCAATTGCTAACATGATTCGGACGGACTTCAGCTTCGCTACGGGTGAGAAGGTCTCATCGTAGTCAACTCCTTGAACTTGTCGATAACCCTTAGCGACAAGTCGAGCTTTATAGATGGTAACATTTCCATCCGCGTCCGTCTTCTTCTTAAAGTTCCATTTATTTTCTATCGCTCGCCGATCATCGGGCAAGTCTATCAAAGTCCATACTTTGTTTTCATACATGGATCCTATCTCGGATTGCATGGCTTCAAGCCATTTGTTGGAATCTGGACCCGCCATTGCTTCTTCATAGTTCGAAGGTTCACCATTGTCCAACAACATGATTTCTAGGACAGGGTTGCCGTACCACTCTGGTGCGGAACGTGTCCTTGTGGACCTACGAAGTTCAGTGGTAACTTGATCATGATCGTCATCATTAACTTCCTCTCTAGTCGGTGCAGGCACCACAGAAACATTTTCTTGTGTTGCGCTACTTTCTGGTTCGAGAGGGGTCATCTCATCAAGTTCCACTTTCCTCCCACTTACTTCTTTCGAGAGAAACTCTTTCTCCAGAAAGGACCCGTTCTTGGCAATGAAGATCTTGCCTTCGGATCTGAGGTAGAAGGTATACCCAATGGTTTCCTTAGGGTATCCTATGAAGACGCATTTTTCCGACTTGGGTTCGAGCCTTTCAGGTTGAAGTTTCTTGACATAAGCATCGCATCCCCAAACTTTAACAAACGACAGCTTAGGTTTCTTTCCAAACCATAATTCATACTGTGTCGTCTCAACGGATTTCGACGGAGCCCTGTTTAAAGTGAATGCGGCAGTCTCTAAAGCATAACCCCAGAATGATAGCGGTAGATTGGTAAGAGACATCATAGATCGCACCATATCCAATAGAGTGCGATTACGACGTTCGGACACACCATTACGCTGAGGTGTTCCAGGCGGCGTGAGTTGTGAAACAATTCCACATTTCCTTAAGTGTGTGCCAAATTCGTGATTCAAATATTCCCCTCCACGATCTGATCGTAAGAACTTTATTTTCCTGTCACATTGATTCTCAACCTCACTCTGAAATTCCTTGAACTTTTCAAAGGTCTCAGACTTGTGTTTCATTAAGTAGACATACCCACATCTACTCAAGTCATCAGTGAGGGTGAGAACATAACGATAGCCACCGCGAGCCTCAACGCTCATTGGACCGCACACATCAGTATGTATGATTTCCAATAAGTTGGTTGCTCGCTCCACTGTTCCGAAGAACGGAGTCTTGGTCATTTTGCCCATGAGGCATGGTTCGCACGTGTCAAATGATTCATAATCAAGAGACTCCACAAGTCCATCTGCATGGAGTTTCTTCATGCGTTTGACACCAATGTGACCAAGGCGGCAGTGCCACAAGTATGTGGGACTATCATTATCAACCTTACATTTCTTGGCATTCACACTATGAATATGTGTAACATCACGTTCGAGATTCATTAAGAATAAACCATTGACCAGCGGGGCATGACCATAAAACATATCTCTCAAATAGAACAACTATTTTTCTCGGATTTAAATGAGTAGCCATCTCGCATTAAACGAGATCCAGATACAATGTTCATGCTCAAAGCTGGCACTAAATAACAATTATTGAGGTTTAAAACTAGTCCCGTAGGTAAATGTAGAGGTAGCGTGCCGACGGCGATCACATCGACCTTGGAACCATTCCCGACGCGCATCGTCACCTCGTCCTTCGCCAGTCTCCGCTTATTCCGCAGCTCCTGCTTTGAGTTACAAATATGAGCAACCGCACCGGTATCAAATACCCAGGAGCTACTACGAGCGCTGGTTAGGTACACATCTATAACATGTATATCACATATACCTTTGGTATTGCCGGCCTTCTTATCCGCTAAGTACTTGTGGCAGTTCCGCTTCCAGTGACCGTTTCCCTTGCAATAAAAGCACTCAGTCTCAGGCTTGGGTCCATTCTTTGTCTTCTTCCCGGCAGCTTGCTTACCGGGCGCGGCAACTCCCTTGCCGTCTTTCTTGAAGTTCTTCTTACCCTTGCCTTTCTTGAACTTAGTGGTTTTATTCACCATCAACACTTGATGTTCCTTTTTGATCTCCACCTTCGCTGATTTCAGCATTGAATATACCTCAGGAATGGTCTTTTCCATCCCCTGCATATTGAAGTTCATCACAAAGCTCTTGTAGCTAGGTGGGAGCGACTGAAGGATTCTGTCAACGACCGCGTCATCCGGGAGATTAACTCCCAGCTGAGACAAGCGGTTGTGCAACCCAGACATTTTGAGTATGTGTTCGCTGACGGAACTATTCTCCTCCATCTTACAACTGTAGAACTTGTCGGAGACTTCATATCTCTCGACCCGGGCATGAGCTTGGAAAACCATTTTCAACTCTTGGAATATCTCATATGCTCCGTGCTGCTCAAAACGCTTTTGGAGCCCCGGTTCTAAGCTGTAAAGCATGCCGACTGAACCAGGGAGTAATCATCACTACGTGACTGCCAGGCGTTCAGAACGTCTTGAGTTGCTGGGAAAACAGGTGCATCACCTAGCGGTGCTTCAAGGACATATGCTTTCTTGGCAGCTATGAGGATAATCCTCAGGTTACGGACCCAGTCCGTGTAGTTGCTACCATCGTCTTTCAGCTTGGTTTTCTCTAGGAACGCGTTGAAGTTGAGGGCAACATTAGCGTGGGCCATTTGATCTACAAGACATATTGTAAAGGTTTTTTAGACTAAGTTCATGATAATTAAGTTCATCTAATCAAATTATTAACGAACTCCCACTCAGACAGACATCCCTCTAGTCATCTAAGTGATACATGATCCGAGTCAACTAGGCCATGTGCGATCATCACGTGAGACGGACTAGTCATCATCGGTGAACATCTTCATGTTGATCGTATCTGCTATACGACTCATGTTCGACCTTTCGGTCTCTTGTGTTCCGAGGCTATGTCTGTACATGCTAGGCTCGTCAAGTCAACCTAAGTGCATTGCGTGTGTAAATCTGGCTTACACCTGTTGTATGCGAACGTTAGAACCTATCACACCCGATCATCACGTGGTGCTTCGGAACAACCAACCTTCGCAACGGTGCACAGTTAGGGGGAACACTTTCTTGAAATTTTAGCGAGGGATCATCTTATTTATGCTACCGTCGTTCTAAGCAAATAAGATGTAAAACATGATAAACATCACATGCAATCAAATAGTGACATGATATGGCCAATATCATTTTGCTCCTTTTGATCTCCATCTTCGGGGCGCCATGTTCATCATCGTCAGCGGCATGACACCATGATCTCCATCATCGTGTCTTCATGAAGTTGTCTCGCCAACTATTACTTCTACTACTATGGCTAACGGTTAGCAATAAAGTAAAGTAATTACATGACGTTCCAGTTGACACGCAGGTCATAAATAAATTAAGACAACTCCTATGGCTCCTGCCGGTTGTCATACTCATCGACATGCAAGTCGTGATTCCTATTACAAGAACATGATCAATCTCATACATCACATATATCATTCATCACATCCTTCTGGCCATATCACATCACATGACACTTGCTGCAAAAACAAGTTAGACGTCCTCTAATTGTTGTTGCAAACTTTTACGTGGCTGCTATAGGTTTCTAGCAAGAACGATTCTTACCTACGCCAAAACCACAACGTGACATGCCAATTTCTATTTACCCTTCATAAGGACCCTTTTCATCGAATCCGATCCGACTAAAGTGGGAGAGACAGACACCCGCTAGCCACCTTATGCAACTAGTGCATGTCAGTCGGTGGAACCTGTCTCACGTAAGCGTACGTGTAAGGTCGGTCCGGGCCGCTTCATCCCACGATGCCGCCGAATCAAGATAAGACTAGTAATGGCAAGTAAATTGAAAAATTCGACGCCCACAACAACTTGTGTTCTACTCGTGCATAGAAACTACGCATAAACCTAGCTCATGATGCCACTGTTGGGGATCGTAGCAGAAATTAAAATTTTCTACGCATCACCAAGATCAATCTATGGAGTTTACTAGCAACGAGAGGGGAGGAGTGCATCTACATACCCTTGTAGATCGCGAGCGGAAGCGTTCAAGAGAACGGGGTTGATGGAGTCGTACTCGTCGTGATCCAAATCACCGATGATCCAAGCGCCGAACGGACGGCACCTCCGCATTCAACACACGTACGGAGCGGTGACGTCTCCCATGCCTTGATCCAGCAAGGAGGAGGGAGAGGTTGAGGAAGAAGGCTCCAACAGCAGCACGACGGCGTGGTGGTGGTGGAGTGACAGTTCTCCGGCAGGGCTTCGCCAAGCACACGCGGAGGAGGAGAGGTGTTGGGGAGGGGAGGGGCTGCGCCTTGGATGTAGTTCTGCAGCCCTCCCCTCACCCCTCTATTTATAGGGAGAAGGGGGAAGGGGGCCGGCCCCTCTAGATGAGATCTAGAGGGGGGGCGGCGGCCAAGGGGGGAGGGAGCTTGCCCCCCAAGCAAGGGGGGCGCCCCCCCCTTTAGGGTTCCCCCAAACCCTAGGCGCATGGGCCCTAGGGGGCTTGGCGCCCAGCCCACTAAGGGCTGGTTCCCTTCCACCTACAGCCCATAAGGCCCTCCGGGGCAGGTGGACCCTCCCGGTGGACCCCCGGAACCCCTCCGGCGGTCCCGGTACAATACCGGTATACCCCCGAATATTTCCAGTGACCGTATGGTGACTTCCCATATATAAATCTTTACCTCCGGACCATTCCAGAACTCCTCGTGACGTCCGGGATCTCATCCGAGACTCCGAACAACATTCGGTAATCACATACAAACCTTCCTTATAACCCTAGCGTCATCGAACCTTAAGTGTGTAGACCCTACGGGTTCGGGAATCATGCAGACATGACCGAGACACCTCTCTAGCCAATAACCAATAGCGGGATCTGGATACCCATGTTGGCTCCCACATGTTCCACGATGATCTCATCGGATGATCCACGATGTCGAGGATTCAAGCAATCCCGTATACAATTCCCTTTGTCAATCGGTACTTTACTTGCCCGAGATTCGATCGTCGGTATCCCAATACCTCGTTCAATCTCGTTACCGGCAAGTCACTTTACTCGTTCCGTAATGCATGATCCCGTGACTAACTACTTAGTCACATTGAGCTCATTATGATGATGCAATACCGAGTGGGCCCAGAGATACCTCTCCGTCATACGGAGTGACAAATCCCAGTCTCGATCCGAGCCAACCCAACAGACACTTTCGGAGATACCTGTAGTGCACCTTTATAGCCACCCAGTTACGTTGTGACGTTTGGTACACCCAAAGCATTCCTACGGTATCCGGGAGTTGCACGATCTCATGATCTAAGGAAATGATACTTGACATTAGAAAAGCTTTAGCAAACGAACTACATGATCTAGTGCTATGCTTAGGATTGGGTCTTGTCCATCACATCATTCTCCTAATGATGTGATCCCGTTATCAATGACATCCAATGTCCATGGTCAGGAAACCGTAACCATCTATTGATCAACGAGCTAGTCAACTAGAGGCTCACTAGGGACATGTTATGGTCTATGTATTCACACATGTATTATGATTTCCGGATAACACAATTAAAGCATGAACAATAGATAATTATCATGAACAAGGAAATATAATAATAACCATTTTATTATTGCCTCTAGGGCATATTTACAACAGTGGCCATCTTCATCATCCCGGCGCTCTCCATGACGAGGAGGGAGTAGTTCACCCTCAGGGCTGAGGGTATGTACCAGTAGCTATGTGTTTGATCTCTCTCTCTCTCTCTCTCTCTCGTGTTCTTGATTTGGCACGATCTTGATGTATCGCGAGCTTTGCTATTATAGTTGGATCTTATGATGTTTCTCCCCCTCTACTCTCTTGTAATGGATTGAGTTTTCCCTTTGAAGTTACCTTACCGGATTGGGTCTTTAAGGATTTGAGAACACTTGATGTATGTTTTGCATGTGCTTATCTGTGGTGACAATGGGATATTCACGTGATCTACTTGATGTATGTTTTGGTGATCAACTTGCGGGTTCAGTGACCTTGTGAACTTATGCATAGGGGTTGGCACATGTTTTCGTCTTGACTCTCCGGTAGGAACTTTGGGGCACTCTTTGAAGTGCTTTGTGTTGGTTCAATAGATGAATCTGAGATTGTGTGATGCATATCGTATAATCATGCCCACGGATACTTGAGGTGACATTGGAGTATCTAGGTGACATTAGGGTTTTGGTTGATTTGTGTCTTAAGGTGTTATTCTAGTACGAACTCTATGATAGATCGAACGGAAAGAATAGCTTCGTGTTATTTTACTACGGACTCTTGAATAGATCGATCAGAAAGGATAACTTTGAGGTGGTTTTGTACCCTACAATAATCTCTTCGTTTGTTCTCCGCTATTAGTGACTTTGGAGTGACTCTTTGTTGCATGTTGAGGGATAGTTATATGATCCAGTTATGTTATTATTGTTGAGAGAACTTGCACTAGTGAAAGTATGAACGCTAGGCCTTGTTTCCTAGCATTGCAATACCGTTTACGCTCACTTTTATCATTAGTTACCTTGCTGTTTTTATATTTTCAGATTACAAAAACCTATATCTACCATCCATATTGCACTTGTATCACCATCTCTTCGCCGAACTAGTGCACCTATACAATTTACCATTGTATTGGGTGTGTTGGGGACACAAGAGACTCTTTGTTATTTGGTTGCAGGGTTGCTTGAGAGAGACCATCTTCATCCTACACCTCCCACGGATTGATAAAGCTTAGGTCATCCACTTGAGGGAAATTTGCTACTGTCCTACAAACCTCTGCACTTGGAGGCCCAACAACGTCTACAAGAAGAAGGTTGCGTAGTAGACATCAGGAATCTTGGGTTACATAAGGTCGGTTACAGAGAAAGGAAATCTTCATATTTGGTTCCCAAGCTTGCCTTCCACGCCAAGGAGAGTCCCATCCGGACACGGGGTGAAGTCTTCGGTCTTCGTATCTTCACAGCCCATCAGTCCGGCCCATGGCTAACAGGCCGGACGCCCGAGGACCCCTTAGTCCAGGACTCCCTCAGTAGCCCCCGAACTAGGCTTCAATGACGAGGTGTCCAGCACGCAGATTGTCTTCGGCATTGCAAGGCGGGTTCTCCCTCCGATGACCTCAAGGTGATGTATCCGTCCTTCCATTTAATGTCGTACCCCTCGACTTCTGTGCGTCAACGGCTTTAGCTTCCACGTGTCGAGCAAATGCGAGAGGTCAGAGTATTTTTGCATATAACACCCTAGCCATGAAAAAGAGCCTCTATATAAAGAGATTGGATCCTAGATCCATTCGGCACCACATGGAAGAAATCCTCAGAGACAGCCAGAAAAGACCATCCCAACATGGCGAGCGCACCCAGCTCTTCCTCCCATCCCTGCAGCCCAGAAAAAGGCGAGTGCAGAGGTGTTCCGTATCCCATGGTCAACTGGAGAAGCTACAAACACAGGGATTTCTTCCCCCAGCAGATCTAGTCCCTGTTCGAGCAGGATTGACCGTCTTCAATGGCGGGGCTCAGGCTGAAGATTTCCCCAATCCATCCGGGGGGGAACGGGTGTGCTTTGTCCCTTATCTGCTAAGAGGTGTCGGATTTCCAATTCATCCATTCCTCCGCGGGCTTTTGGAGTATTATGGCCTCTAACTGCACAACTTTACTCCGGCCTCCATCCTGCATATCACGGGCTATGTGGCCCTTTGCGAGCTATTCCTGGGTTGTGAGGCCCATTTTTAATTATGGAGAAAGTTATTCTGTCTCGTCCCACGCAACCACGAGGGATCAATATTTGAAGTGGGCGGAGCCGAAATATGGCGCATTGCCGAGACCGGATACCTATCCGGCACACCAAAGAAGGCATCCGAAGAGTGGCCATCCGAATGGTTTTATATTGAGGATGTCGCGCTT
Organism: Aegilops tauschii subsp. strangulata; assembly: GCF_002575655.3. Lineage (NCBI taxonomy): Eukaryota > Viridiplantae > Streptophyta > Magnoliopsida > Poales > Poaceae > Aegilops > Aegilops tauschii. Next base: position 345,935,996 of record NC_053035.3, on the reverse strand, counting down.
CCGGAACCAGTTCGGAGGGGTCTCCCCGAATTTGTGAGAGTTCCTTTGAAGAAACGCCACAGCTGGCGCCCCCGGAGTCTTGAAGAAGATGACAGCGCGGAAGTTTGTCAACTCATGGGCAACATAAAGATGCTCGCCTAGTCCGGATTATCAATAGCCGTAGTAATGGCGACTTCAATAGTGTGGGGGGTTCAGCCACTCCAATATCGAGGACTTCCCATGTGGCACTACAACGGGAAACATGACGCCTCCCGCTGCAGTAGGAAGGGTCCGGACACCCCCGCTGCTCTGGCCAAAATATTGGCCGAACTGTACAAAGGGGAGGAGGAGGAGTTCCTTCATATCAAGCGCCGAGATGGATATTCCATGTACAATCCACCTAGCTGGGTAAGTCTTAACCCCTCTTCTCCGTTCTGCTTACTCCCCTCCTCAAGTCATCTTTTAATGAATTAGTAATCCGCCTGTTTATTATAGCACTGGCGAAAGGTCTTCGAGGGGCTTCACAACCCCGCCCCCAGCCAAAGGGCCACAACCGAGACCTCGACCCTGGATTCGAGGAGGATCCGGATATATTCGTGACGCTCGCGGATGGGATGTTTTACCAGGCGAGCTACGACGGCACGGAAGTGGCCATCATCGCCGACTACCCTGGTCTTCTTCCCGCCTCCCATGTAAGTAATGGGGAGATATTTTCCCCGAAAGGGTTTTATCATTCCGCCTCACCCACCGCACCATCCTGTGCTAAAAAGGGGAGGCGTACGGCGCGCCATGCCGTACCAGGGGCGTCTCCTAAGAGAGCGGTCCCCATGCCGGGCGAGCCTTCGAAGAGGAAGGTAGACAAAGATATGGCCGAGCCTTCGTCCAAGAGGTATGGGTTTGCAAATATGTGCTTCAGCAGTTGCATCGAATTGCGATTCATATATTTGTCCTGTATTAGGAAAAAAGTAAGCCGGACTATGTCCGGGGGTTCGGCCGGTCGGACTCCCCACAGCCGGGATCCAAATCCTGCCGTAAAGACGAGGGCTGATATGGGGGTGACGCCGGATTGTCCTCCGGCCGAGGGTTCGGACAATATGTCCATCACCAACTCGGAAGTGGAGAGCGCCATGAATCATCGGCACCGAAGGGCCGTTCTTCGTGACCCCAACTTTTCAACGGAGGCATTCAATGCCTTCAACTCAGCTGATGCATACATCCGGACTGCCCGAGATGGGATTGCCGGAGCCACGGACCAATATTTGAAAGATGTGCAGGTAATTTTACTTCGTCCAAATGCAATGGTTATATACCAGTAGCCCCCGAGACTTGGAGCAGTTGGCACAACTGATTTAAGGATCGCTGTGTACCTAGGTGTTGACAGAGAAAAACAGACTGTTGTTTCAAGAGCTGGAGAAGTGCCGGACACAGCTAAGCGCTGTTACCGCCGAACTGGAGAAATCCAGGAAGGCATCACCTGGTAATATTCCCCTCCAACGAGGAAATATAAGTATATGTCAGTAATGCTAACAATTTTGCATGTATCATGGCATGATCGTCAGATAAACTGGCGGAGGCACTGGAAGTCGCGCAAGCGAATGAAAAAGAAGCCAAAAGGCTATGTGCTGTGGGCGAACGTGTGCTGAAACAAGCCATTGCGGAGAAAAATCAGCTCCAGGATTCCAAGACCCATCTGGGCGAAGAGCTGAAGGACATGCGGGCTCAGCTAGCCAACTCCGTGAGGGAAATAAGAGGCTGCGAGGCGGCATATTTAGTATGTGTTCAAACTTACCATCGTGTAATTCGGCAAGGAAAGGAACTAACAGAGTTATGTCTGTAGGTATGTTGACTGGCCGTCCCGCGGCGGAGGTATCCGGATCATCGAGCGATCTGCTTCAAGGGCTGTCCCAAATGCATGAGCAGGCTCGACAGGCAATGCAGAGTGTTGCCAAGCCTTTATGGCCATCCGCCTCCCCTCCAGGAAGTATGGAGGAGCTTGTAGAGCTATACAAGGGAGCACGGCGGCGTATCCGATTATGGAAGATATCGGCCTGCCGGGAGGGTGCGCGAGAAGCCTGGGCCATGGTGAAGACACGGTATACCAAGCTTGCTCCAAATCGTATGGCCCGGGTCGGGCCTCTAGGGTCAGATGGGAAGGAAATTCCCGTGAGTTTGGTGTATAACCAAGTAGAAGTACCCGCTAAGTATTCTCAGCAGGATTGCAAATTAGATAGCCTGCTGGACGGCATAGAACAGGAAGTTTTTGAGTCTTAAATGACTATGTACTTTCCTTTTCATATGTAACTCTAGCTGAATTGTAAAACATTTGTCATGGCAGACCTTTTCACTTCAACCTCTGGGCCCAAAGGCGCGGAGTGTTTCCGAATACCCGAGCAGCCGAGTAGACCGGGGTATGCTTGGAAACCAGGCGTAGGGGTCATAGTTGCTTGAACAGACAAGTATCCGGCTAGTTATGTTATATTACATTAAAATTGTAAGAAACATCTTCCAGAGAGAATAGTTCCGTTAAGGGTTCCTTTCCCTGGGTGTACATGCGTTATCGTGCATGTCCGAACTATGATTGAAAAATCGCAGTATATTTAACTTCTGGGGGTTCACAATGGAGTGAGTGCAAGAACATCTTTAGTTCACCGACCGAATATTCCCTTAAGAACACTAGCTTTTGGCTTCACCCAGTCTGAGGTACACATCCGGATGACCCGGCAGTAACAATCGCAGAGGTCCTCCCTTTATGCCCTAGCCGAACTAACGGGAATGTAGGGCATAAGCACAGGAGCCAGGCAACCCAGCTTGGCCAAAACTTAAGTCTATCGATGCATATAATGGCGAAGAAAAGGTACATATGGAAAAAACGAAACGCATATGTGATGAGCTTGATGCTCGGAAAATAACATTACTAAGCTTCTGTTAAAGAAGCCCCCGGGTATAGTGGACGTACATAGTTGAGTATGTATTCGTCGCGGGTGTGCGGTCGAGCCGCACGAAAAAGCTTGAAGGCTAAAAAAGGAAGAAAAGGCGAAAAGAGAGGAAAAAATAATAGAAATAATTGGGAGGAGACGAACAAAGAGTTCGGCGCTTAGGCGTAGAATCTTTGGAGTCTGGTCGCGTTCCATGGGTTCGGCTCTAGGCGATTGTCTGACACATCACGCAGGCGGTACGCTCCTCCGGTGAGAACTTCGTCAATGATGAAGGGACCCTCCCACTTGGGCTTGAGTTTGTCCTTTTTCTTCTCCGGTAGGCGTAGAACCAGTTTGCCAACGTTATAAGTCTTGGCCCGCACTTCTCTGCTTTGATACCTGCAAGCCTGCTGCTAATAAAATGTGGAACGGGCTTTTGCAACGTCGCGCTCCTCCTCCAGGGCATCTAGGTTGTCCTGCCAATCAAGCTCGGCCTCTCTCTCTTCGTACATGCGCACTCGAGGTGAGTCATGAATAATGTCGCAGGGTAGCACAGCCTCTGCGCCGTACACCATGAAAAAAGGTGTATATCCAGTAGTGCGGTTGGGCGTGGTCCGCAGCCCCCGGAGTACAGAGTCGAGCTCCTAAACCCAGTGTTTGTCTGATTCTTTCAAAGACCGCACTAGTCTGGGTTTAATGCCGCTCATAATTAGACCGTTGGCCCTTTCGACTTGGCCATTTTGTTTGCAGGTGATAGACAGAGGCATAATCGAGCTTAATGCTCAGATTAGCACACCAATTCCTCACCTCGTCGGCTGTGAAATTGGAGCCGTTGTCGGTGATGATGCTGTGTGGAACACCATAACGGTGCACAACGCCAGATATAAATTCTATCACCGGCCCGGCCTCGGCCGTTTTAACCGGTTTGGCCTCTATCCACTTAGTGAATTTATCCACCATAACCAGCAGGTACTTTTTCTTATGGCTTCCCCCTTTAAGGGGTCCGACCATATCGAGCCCCCAGACCGCGAAGGGCCAAGTGATGGGGATCGTTTGTAGGGTGGTGGGTGGCATATGGCTTTGGTTGGCGAAAAGCTGACATCCGACGCAACGTTGGACAAGGTCCTGTGCGTCCGCTCGGGCCGTTGGCCAATAGAAACCTGTACGGAAGGCTTTGCTTATGAGGGCCCGAGCCGCGGCGTGGTGACTGCCAAGACCAGCATGAATTTCAGCCAAGAGCTGCCGCCCTTCGTCCTCAGAGATACATCTTTGAAGTACTCCGGTAGCACTCTCCTTGTAGAGTTCTCCGTCATGAACTTTGTAGGCTTTCGAACGCCGAACAATGCGGCGGGCCTCATTCTGGTCCTCATGGAGTTCTCGCCTATTAAGGTAAGCCAAGAAGGGTTCGGTCCATGGGGAAACGACTTCCATGATAAGATGGGCTGATGGTGTTATTTCCATGGCTGAGCCCCCGATGGTGTCAGTGTGTTCGGGATCTGGGGATGTGGTCGGATCCGGACTGGTGTTGCCGCTCTCCCCTTGCCACACCACGGAAGGTTTAAAAAGCCTTTCTAGAAATATGTTAGGTGGGGCGGGGTCGCGCTTGGCGCCGATGCGAGCAAGGATGTCCGCCGCTTGATTGCTTTCTCGAGCCACGTGATGGAACTCAAGCCCCTCGAATCAAGCTGACATTTTAAGAACGACATTATGATAAGCTTCCATCTTTGGATCTTTGGCGTCAAAGTCTCCATTTATTTGAGATATTGCGACGCTTGAGTCCCCGCGCACTTCCAGGCGTTGTATGCCCATGGAGACGGCCATCCGAAGTCCATGTAATAAGGCCTCATATTCGGCTGCGTTGTTGGAGTCTGTATATAATATTTGGAGTACGTACTGAACTACGTCTCCGGTGGGCGACGTTAACATGACACCCGCTCCTAATCCTACCAGCATTTTGAAACCATCAAAATACAAGACCCAGTTGGAATACGTGTCGTACTCTTTAGGGAGGTCGGCCTCTGTCCATTCGGCGACGAAGTCAGCTGGTACTTAGGATTTAATGGCTCGACGCGGTTTGTATGTTATGTCAAATGGAAGGAGCTCAATGGCCCATTTGGCAATCCGGCCCGTAGCATCGCGGTTGTTTATTATGTCGTTGAGTGGTACTTCTGAGGCCACCGTGATCGAACACTCCTGAAAGTAGTGTCGTAGCTTCCGGGATGCCATGAAGACCACGTATGCTATCTTTTGGTAATGAGGGTACCGGGATTTGCATGGTGTGAGGACAGTGGACACGTAATATACTGGCTTCTGAAGTGGGAAGTTGTGTCCATCCTGTTCTCGCTCGACAACGAGCACGGCGCTCATCACCTGGTGTGTTGCCGATATATATAATAACATGGGTTCACCGATGTTCGGCGCGGCCAGGATTGGGTTGCTTTCCAAAAGGGCCTTTATTTCCTCCAGTCCGGCCGTTGCCGCGTCCGTCCACTCGAAGTGGTCGGTGCGTCAGAGAAGGCGGTAGAGTGGCAGGGCTTTTTCTCCCAATCTGGAGATATAGCGGCTTAAAGTTGCCACACATCCCGCAAGCTTTTGGACCTGTTTAAGGTCCGTTGGCGTAGCCAATTGTGACAAAGCTTGGATTTTGGCTGGATTTGCCTCAATTCCTCTATTGGAAATGATGAAGCCCAGCAATTTTCCGGCGGGGACGCCAAAAACACATTTTTCTGGATTGAGCTTGATGTCATATGCACGGAGGTTGTCGAATGTGAGACGTAGATCGTCTATTAGTGACTCGACGTGCCTAGTTTTGATGAAGACGTCATCCACGTATGCTTCAACTGTCTTGCCGATCTGTTTCTCCAAGCATGTTTGAATCATGCGTTGGTAAGTGGCACCAGCGTTTTCGATCCCAAAAGGCGTGGTGTTGAAGCAGAAAGGCCCATATGGGGTAATGAATGACGTTGCGGCTTGATCGGACTCCTTCATTTTTATTTGATGGTATCCGGAGTATGCGTCGAGGAAGCATAGTGAGTCATGCCCTGCGGTGGCATCAATGATCTGATCGATGCGGGGGAGGGGGAAGGGATCCTTAGGGCATGCCTTGTTGAGGTCTTTAAAATCGACGCACAGGCACCAGGATTTATCCTTCTTTGGCACCATCACCAAGTTTGCTAGCCAGTCCGGGTGTTTTATTTCTCTAATGAATCTGGCCTCGATTAGCTTGTCTAGCTCCTCCCCCATAGCTTGACGTTTAGGTTCTGAAAAGCGCCGCAGTGTTTGTTTGACCGGTTTATATCCCTTCAATATATTGAGGCTGTGTTCCGCCAACTTGCGTGGGATTCCTGGCATATCAGAAGGGTGCCAGGCGAATATATCCCAATTCTCGCGTAGGAACTCTCGTAGCGCGGCATCAACCGTTAGGTCTAATTGTGCACCAATGGATGCTGTCTTCTTGGGGTCCGTTGGATGGACTTGGAATTTGACTATTTCTTCTGCCGGTTTGAAGGAGGTGGATTTGGGTCGTTTGTCTAGGATTACGTCGTCCCTATCCATCGTGGAGCGCAGTGCGGTTAATTCTTCGGCCGCGAGGGTCTCAGATAATGCCTCAAGGGCTAAGGCTGCGGTTTTATTTTCGGCGCGGAGTGCTATGTCCAGATCACTGGCAAGAGTAATTATGCCGTTGGGCCCGGGCATCTTAAGCTTCATGTACCCGTAATGAGGTATAGCTTGGAAGCGTGTAAATGCATCTCGCCCCAAGATAGCGTGATATCCGCTGTTGAAAGGGGCCACTTGGAAGGTTATCTCTTCGGACCGGTAATTCTCCGGCGTGCCGAATACCACGTCAAGTGTGATTTTTCCCGCACACCGAGCCTCCCGACTGGGAATGATTCCTCGGAAGGTCGTGCTGGTTTGCTCGATGCGGTTCCTGTCTATTTCCATTTTGCGGAGTGTATCCTCATAGATGAGGTTTAGTCCGCTGTCGCCGTCCATGAGGACCTTGTTGAGCCGAAAGCCGTCCACAATTGGACTGAGGACCAAGGCGGCTGGTGCTCGGACTGTCCTGTACTTTGCTTCGTCACCGGCATTAAAAGTTATAGCCGTGTCATTCCAAGGGTTTATTGCTGCGATTTGGCAGACTTCAGCGAGTTCGCGGAGTGCCCTTTTGCGCCTATTGTTTGAAGCAAATGTCTCGAAGACCATTAATACTTTGAGGTTGTTGTCTTCTGGGGGGTGTTGTTCTCGGGTGCTCTTGGTGAGGATATCCTCGCCGCTCTTGGCCACTTGCCAGAGTACCCAACATGCTCTAAGGCTGTGGGTTGGCGTGTTATCCGGTGTTGTATGTATTCTGCATGGCCCATCGAGCCATCCTTCCAGAACGGTTCCGCGCCCCATAATGGGCTTGTATTTCTTTACTCTTGGACCGGACGTGCCACGAGGGTGCGCCCTTTTTGCCTGAACGAGGGGTTGAGTGGGGACCGATGATTCCCAGCAGGTCGCCTGAGTCTACCAGGCGCTTTCCATTGCGCTGTACTTTTGTACGATAGTTGCCAAGTCGGCGAAGTGTAAAATGCAGCGACGATTGATGGCGTTAAGGATTCCTTCGTCCGTGCAGTTGTTGCGGAACGCTGAGATCGCGTCTTCGTCACGGCAATATTTTATCTTGTCTTTGACAAAGAGGAATCTGGCCCAGAAGTGATGGACCGTTTCCTGAGAGTGCTGTTGTGTGCTGATGAGAGCGCTTATGTTCGGGTGGGTGGGTGGATTTAAATCTGAACCCTGGCCCAACTTTGGATCCGGAGTTTGAAGATCTTCCGGAATAACAGTTCGGGCTCCGAGATATTAACTGATTTTCAGGCTTGCCATCTGATTCTATGTTCGGAGTACAAGGTGTGTCTTTCAGCCGGTGGGTGTCCGGCTCTTCGAGATCGGAGATCGGAACATAGTTCGTCCTCAACGTAGAGGAAGAGTTGTCTTGCTCCTCGACTACCGCTATCTGGTGGGTGATCGGCGGAGTTTTAATCTCTCTCTGGTCGGGTTTAATCCCAATCCGATCGTAGTCTATAGTGACTCCCAGGGCGGCGATGCGATCTAGGAGTTCGTTTAAGGACGATAGCTCCGTCGGATCCATCCGTTTGTAGTGTTCAAGATCAACGCGGAGGCAATTTTCGATGACTCGAGAGGTCATCGTCGGCTTAAGGGCCGGACAGGCGGTCATAACGAAGCCGCCCAGCCGGACGGTTTGGCCTGGGGCCAGGGTTACTCCGGAGGTAATATTTTCCTTGACAACAAGGCGAGCCATCAACCCTTTCAACGACGGCACAGTGGAACTCTCAATGAAAGCACCAATATCGGTGTCAAAACCGGCGGATCTCGGGTAGGGGGTCATGAACTGTGCGTCTAGGATCGATGGTAACAGGAGACGGGGGACACAATGTTTACCCAGGTTCGGGCCCTCTTGATGGAGGTAATACCCTACTTCCTGCTTGATTGATCTTGATGAATATGAATATTACAACAGTTGATCTACCACGAGATCATAATGGCTAAACCCTAGAAGTCTAGCCTGTATGACTATGGTAATGGATATATCTATCCGGACTAAGCCCTCCGGTTTATATAGACACCGGGGGAATCTAGGGTTACATAAAGTCGGTTACAGAGAAAGGAAATCTTCATATTTTGTTGCCAAGCTTGCCTTCCACGCCAAGGAGAGTCCCATCCGGACACGGGTGAAGTCTTCGGTCTTCGTATCTTCACAACCCATCAGTCCGGCCCATGGCTAACAGGCCGGACGCCCGAGGACCCCTTAGTCCAGGACTCCCTCAGCCGGCCTCCTAGGCGCGCCCCAAGCGGAGTCCTACTCCCACCGGGAGTAGGATTCCCCCCTTCCAAGAGTAGGAGTAGGAGGGAAGGAAGGAGGAGAGAGGGAGAAGGAAAAAAGGGGGCGCCGCCCCCCCTTCCTTGTCCAATTCGGACTAGAGGGGGAGGGGGGCGCGGCCTGCCCTGGCCACCCCTTCCTCTCTCCACCAAGGCCCATGAGGCCCATTACAACCCCCCGGTACTCCGGTATTCGTCCGAACTCATCTGGAACCCTTCCGAGGTCCAAACATAGTCATCCAATATATCGATCTTTATGTCTCGACCATTTCGAGACTCCTCGTCATGTCCGTGATCATATCCGGGACTCCGAGCTACCTTCGGTACATCAAAACACATAAACTCATAATACCGATCGTCACCGAACGTTAAGCGTGCGGACCCTACGGGCTCGAGAACTATGTAGACATGACCGAGATTCATCTCCAGTGAATAACCAATAGCGGAACCTGGATGCTCATATTGGCTCCTACATATTCTACGAAGATCTTTATCGGTCAAACCGCATAACAACACACGTTGTTCCCTTTGTCATAGGTATGTTACTTGCCCGAGATTCGATCGTCGGTATCTCAATATCTAGTTCAATATCGTTAGCGGCAAGTCTCTTTACTCGTTCCATAATGTATCATCCCGCAACTAACTCATTAGTCACATTGCTTGCAAGGCTTATAGTGATGTGCATTACCGAGAGGGCCCAGAGATACCTCTCCGACAATCGGAGTGACAAATCCTAATCTCGATCTATGCCAACTCAACAAGTACCATCACAGACACCTGTAGAGCACCTTATGATCACCCAGTTACGTTGTGACGTTTGGTAGCACACAAAGTGTTCCTCCGGTATTCGGGAGTTGCATAATCTCATAGTCATAGGAACATGTATAAGTCATGAAGAAAGCAATAGCAATATACTAAACGATCAAGTGCTAAGCTAACGGAATGGGTCAAGTCAATCACATCATTCTCTAATGATGTGATCCCATTAATCAAATGACAACTCATGTCTATGGTTAGGAAACTTAATCATTTTTGATTCAACGAGCTAGTCAAGTAGAGGCATACTAGTGACACTCTGTTTGTCTATGTATTCACACATGTACTAAGTTTTCGGTTAATACAATTCTAGCATGAATAATAAACATGTATCATGATATAAGGAAATATAAATAACAATTTTATTATTGCCTCTAGGGCATATTTCCTTCAGTCTCCCACTTGCACTAGAGTCAATAATCTAGATTACACAGTAATGATTCTAACACCCATGGAGTCTTGGTGCTGATCATGTTTTTCTCGTGAGAGAGGCTTAGTCAACGGGTCTGCATCATTCAGATCCGTATGTATCTTGCAAATCTTTATGTCTCCCTCCTTGACTTGATTGCGGATGGAATTGAAGCGTCTCTGCTTGGTTCTCTTGTGAAATCTGGATTCCTTTGCCAAGGCAATTGCACCAGTATTGTCACAAAAGATTTTCATTGGACCCGATGCACTAGGTATGACACCTAGATCCGATATGAACTCCTTCATCCAGACTCCTTCATTTGCTGCTTCCGAAGCAGCTATGTACTCCGCTTCACACGTAGATCCCGCCACGACGCTTTGCTTAGAACTGCACCAACTGACAGCTCCACCGTTCAATATAAACACGTATCCGGTTTGTGAGTTAGAGTCATCCGGATCAGTGTCAAAGTTTGCATCGATGTAACCATTTACGACGAGCTCTTTGTCACCTCCATAAACGAGAAACATATCCTTAGTCCTTTTCAGGTATTTCAGGATGTTCTTGACCGCTGTCCAGTGATCCACTCCTGGATTACTTTGGTACCTCCCTGCTAAACTTATAGCAAGGCACACATCAGGTCTGGTACACAGCATTGCATACATGATAGAGCCTATGGCTGAAGCATAGGGAACACCTTTCATTTTCTCTCTATCTTCTGAAGTGGTCGGACATTGAGTCTGACTCAACTTCACACCTTGTAACACAGGCAAGAACCCTTTCTTTGCTTGATCCATTTTGAACTTCTTCAAAACTTTATCAAGGTATGTGCTTTGTGAAAGTTCAATTAAGTGTCTTGATCTATCTCTATAGATCTTGATGCCCAATATATAAGCAGCTTCACCGAGGTCTTTCATTGAAAAACTCTTATTCAAGTATCATTTTATGCTATCCAGAAATTCTATATCATTTCCAATCAACAATATGTCATCCACATATAATATTAGAAATGCTACAGAGCTCCCACTCACTTTCTTGTAAATACAGGCTTCTCCAAAAGTCTGTATAAAACCATATGCTTTGATCACACTATCAAAACGTTTATTCCAACTCCTAGATGCTTGCACGAGTCCATAAATGGATAGCTGGAGCTTGCACACTTTGTTAGCATCCTTTGGATTGATAAAACCTTCAGGTTGCATCATATACAACTCTTCTTCCAGAAATCCATTCAGGAATGCAGTCTTTACATCCATTTGCCAAATTTCATAATCATAAAATGCAGCAATTGCTAACATGATTCAGACGGACTTAAGCATCGCTACGGGTGAGTAGGTCTCATCGTAGTCAACTCCTTGAACTTGTCGAAAACCTTTCGCAACAAGTCGAGCTTTGTAGACAGTAACATTACCGTCAACGTCAGTCTTCTTCTTGAAGATCCATTTATTCTCGATGGCTTGCCGATCATCGGGAAAGTCAACCAAAGTCCACACTTTGTTCTCATACATGGATCCCATCTCAGATTTCATGGCCTCAAGCCATTTCACGGAATCTGGGTCATCATCGCTTCCTCATAGTTCGTAGGTTCGTCATGGTCAAGTAACATGACTTCCAGAACTGGATTGCCGTACCACACTGGTGCGGATCTTACTCTGATTGACCTACGAGGTTCGGTAGTAACTTGACCAGAAGTTACATGATCATCATCATTAGCTTCCTCACTAATTGGTGTAAGAATCACATGAACAGATTTCTGTGATGAACTACATTCCAATAAGGGAGCAGGTACAGTTACCTCATCAAGTTCTACTTTCCTCCCACTCACTTCTTTCGAGAGAAACTCGTTCTCTAGAAAGGATCCATTCTTAGCAACGAATATTTTGCCTTCGGATCTGTGACAGAAGGTGTACCCAACAGTCTCCTTTGGGTATCCTATGAAGACACATTTCTCCGATTTGGGTTCGAGCTTATCAGGTTGAAGCTTTTTCACATAAGCATCACAGCCGCAAACTTTAAGAAACAAGAACTTTGGTTTCTTGCCAAACCAGAGTTCATAAGATGTCATCTCAACGGATTTAGATGGTGCCCTATTTAACGTGAATGCAGCCGTCTCTAAAGCATAACCCCAAAACGATAGCGGTAAATCTGTAAGAGACATCATAGATCGCACCATATCTAGTAAAGTACGATTACGACGTTCGGACACACCATTACGCTGTGGTGTTCCGGGTGGCGTGAGTTGCGAAACTATTCCGCTTTGTTTCAAATGAAGACCAAACTCGTAACTCAAATATTCTCCTCCACGATCAGATTGTAGAAACTTTATTTTCTTGTTACGATGATTTTCCACTTCACTCTGAAATTCTTTGAACTTTTCAAATGTTTCAGACTTATGTTTCATAAAGTAGATATACCCATATCTGCTCAAATCATCTGTGAAGGTGAGAAAATAACGATACCCGCCGCGAGCCTCAACATTCATCGGACCACACACATCAGTATGTATGATTTCCAACAAATCTGTTGCTCGCTCCATTGTTCTGGAGAACGGTGTTTTAGTCATCTTGCCCATGAGGCATGGTTCACAAGTACCAAGTGATTCATAATCAAGTGATTCCAAAAGTCCATCAGAATGGAGTTTCTTCATGTGCTTCACACCAATATGACCTAAACGACAGTGCCACAAATAAGTTGCACTATCATTATCAACTCTGCATCTTTTGGCTTCAATATTCTGAATATGTGTATCACTACTATCGAGATTCAATATAAATAGACCACTCTTCAAGGGTGCATGACCATAAAAGATATTACTCATATAAATAGAACAACCATTATTCTCCGATTTCAATGAATAACCGTCTCGCATCAAACAAGATCCAGATATAATGTTCATGCTCAACGCTGGCACCAAATAACAATTATTCAGGTCTAAAACTAATCCCGAAGGTAGATGTAGAGGTAGCATGCCGACCGCGATCACATCGACTTTGGAACCATTTCCCACGCGCATCGTCACCTCGTCCTTAGCCAATCTTCGCTTAATCTGTAGTCCCTGTTTCGAGTTGCAAATATTAGCAACAGAACCAGTATCAAATACCCAGGTGCTACTGCGAGCATTAGTAAGGTACACATCAATAACATGTATATCACATATACCTTTGTTCACCTTGCCATCCTTCTTATCCGCCAAATACTTGGGGCAGTTCTGCTTCCAGTGACCAGTCCCTTTGCAGTAGAAGCACTCAGTCTCAGACTTAGGTCTAGACTTGGGATTCTTCACTTGAGCAGCAACTTTCTTGCCATTCTTCATGAAGTTCCCCTTCTTCCCTCTACCCCTTTTCTTGAAACTGGTGGTCTTGTTGACCATCAACACTTGATGCTCCTTCTTGATTTCCACCTCCGCAGCCTTTAGCATCGCGAAGAGCTCGGGAATTGTCTTATCCATCCCTTGCATATTATAGTTCATCACGAAGCTCTTGTAGCTTGGTGGCAGTGATTGAAGAATTCTGTCAATGACACTATCATCCGGAAGATTAACTCCCAGTTGAATCAAGTGATTGTTATACCCCAGACATTTTGAGTATATGCTCACTGACAGAACTATTCTCCTCCATCTTGCAGCTGTAGAACTTATTGGAGACTTCATATCTCTCAATCCGGGCATTTGCTTGAAATATTAACTTCAACTCCTGGAACATCTCATATGCTCAATGACGTTCAAAATGTCGTTGGGTTCTAAGCCGTAAAGCATGGCACACTGAACTATCGAGTAGTCATCAGCTTTGCTCTGCCAGACGTTCATAACATCTGGCGTTGCTCCTGCAGCGGGTTTGGCACCTAGCGGTGCTTCCAGGACGTAATTCTTCTCTGCAGCAATGAGGATAATCCTCAAGTTACGGACCCAGTCCATGTAGTTGCTACCATCATCTTTTAACTTAGCTTTCTCTAGGAACGCATTAAAATTCAACGGAACAACAGCACGGGCCAACTATCTACAACAACATAGACATGCAAAATACTATCAGGTACTAAGTTCATGATAAATTAAAGTTCAATTAATCAAATTACTTAAGAACTCCCACTTAGATAGACGTCCCTCTAATCATCTAAGTGATCACGTGATCCATATCAACTAAACCATGTCCGATCATCATGTGAGATGGAGTAGTTTTCAATGGTGAACATCATTATGTTGATCATATCTACTATATGATTCACGCTCGACCTTTCGGTCTCAGTGTTCCAAGGCCATATCTACATATGCTAGGCTCGTCAAGTTTAACCCGAGTATTCTGCGTGTGCAAAAATGGCTTGCACCCGTTGTATGTGAATGTAGAGCTTATCACACCCGATCATCACGTGCTGTCTCGGCACGACGAACTTTCGCAACGGTGCATACTCAGGGAGAACACTTAAACCTTGAAATTTAGTGAGAGATCATCTTATAATGCTACCGTCGATCTAAGCAAAATAAGATGCATAAAAGATAAACATCACATGCAATCAATATAAGTGATATGATATGGCCATCATCATCTTGTGCCTTTGATCTCCATCTCCAAAGCATCGTCATGATCACCATCGTCACCGGCGCGACACCTTGATCTCCATCGTAGCATCGTTGTCGTCTCGCCAACTATTGCTTCTACGACTATCGCTACCGCTTAGTGATAAAGTAAAGAAATTACATGGCGATTGCATTTCATACAATAAAGCGACAACCATATGGCTCCTGCCAGTTGCCGATAACTCTGTTACAAAACATGATCATCTCATACAATAAAATTTAGCATCATGTCTTGACCATATCACATCACAACATGCCCTGCAGAAACAAGTTAGACGTCCTCTACTTTGTTGTTGCAAGTTTTACGTGGCTGCTACGGGCAGAGCAAGAACCGTTCTTACCTATGCATCAAAACCACAACGATATTTCATCAAGTATGTGATGTTTTAACCTTCACAAGGACCGGGTGTAGCCACACTCGATCCAACTAAAGTTGGAGAAACTGACACCCGCCAGCCACCTGTGTGCGAAGCACGTCGGTAGAACCAGTCTCGCGTAAGCGTACGCGTAATGTCGGTCCGGGCCGCTTCATCCAACAATACCGCCGAATCAAAGTCTGACATGCTGGTAAGCAGTATGACTTGTATCGCCCACAACTCACTTGTGTTCTACTTGTGCATATAACATCTACGCATAAACCTGGCTCGGATGCCACTGTTGGGGAACGTAGTAATTTCAAAAACATTCCTACGCACACGCAAGATCATGGTGATGCATAACAACGAGAGGGGAGAGTGCCGTCCACGTACCCTCGTATACCGAAAGGGGAAGCGTTATGACAACGCGGTTGATGTAGTTGTACGTCTTCATGATCGACTGATCCTAGTACCGAACGTACGACACCTCCGTGATCTGCACACGTTCAGCTCGGTGACGTCCCACGAACTCACGATCCAGTAGAGCTTCGAGGGAGAGTTCCGTCAGCACGACGGTGTGATGACGGTGTTGATGAAGCTACCGACGCAGGGCTTCACCTAAGCACCGCTACGATATGACCAAGGTGGATTATGGTGGAGGGGGGCACCGCACACAGCTAAAAGATCAATGATCAACTTGTGTGTCTATGGGGTGCCCCCCACCCCCGTATATAAAGGAGTGGAGGAGGGGAAGGAGGCCGGCCTCCTAGGCTCACCCCAAGGGGAATCCTACTCCTACCGGGAGTAGGATTCCCCCCTTCCAAGAGTAGGAGTAGGAGGGAAGGAAGGAGGAGAGAGGGGGGAGGAAAAAGGGGGCCGCCGCCCCCCCTTCCTTGTCCAATTCGGACTAGAGGGGGAGGGGGCGCGCGGCCTGCCCTGGCCGCCCCTTCCTCTCTCCACCAAGGCCCACGAGGCCCATCACACTCCCCGGGGGGTTCCGGTAACCCCCCGGTACTCCGGTATTCGTCCGAACTCATCCGGAACCCTTCCGAAGTCCAAACATAGTCATCCAATATATCGATCTTTATGTCTCTACCATTTCGAGACTCCTCGTCATGTCCGTGATCATATCCGGGACTCCGAACTACCTTCGGTACATCAAAACACATAAACTCATAATACCGATCATCACCGAACGTTAAGCGTGCGGACCCTATGGTTAGAGAACTATGTAGACATGACCGAGACTCATCACCAGTCAATAACCAATAGCGGAACCTGGATGCTCATATTGGCTCCTACATATTCTACGAAGATCTTTATCGGTCAATTGCTTGATACGTCTCCAACGTATCTATAATTTTTGATTGCTTCATGCTATATTATATTCTGTTTGGATGATTAATGGGCTTTGTTATACACTTTTATATTATTTTTGGGACTAACCTATTAACCGGAGGCCCTGCCCAAATTGCTGTTATTTTGCCTATTTCAGAGTTTCGCAGAAAAAGAATATCAAACGGAGTCCAAACGGAATGAAACCTTCGGGAACGTGATTTTCGGAACAAACGTGATCCAGAGGACTTAGAGTCTACGTCAAGAAATCAACCAGGAGAGCACCAGGCAGGGGGGCGCGCCTACACCCCTGGGCGCGCCCTCCACCCTCGTGGGGCCCATGTTGCTCCACCGACGTACTTCTTCCTCCTATATATACCTACGTACCCCCAAACCAACAGAAGCATCCACGAAAACCTAATTCCACCGCCGCAACCTTCTGTACCTGTGAGATCCCATCTTGGGGCCTTTTTCGGCGTCCTGCTGGAGGGGGCATTGATCACGGAGGGCTTCTAAATCAACACCATAGCCTCTCCGATGATGTGTGAGTAGTTTACCTCAAACCTTCGGGTCCATAGTTATTAGCTAGATGGCTTCTTCTCTCTCTTTGGATCTCAATACAAAGTTCTCCACGATTCTCGTGGAGATCTATTGGATATAATCTTATTTTGCGGTGTATTTGTTGAGACCGACGAATTGTGGGTTTATGATCAAGTTTAACTATGAACAATATTTGAATCTTCTCTGAATTCTTTTGTGTATGATTGGTTATCTTTGCAAGTCTCTTCGAATTATCAGTTTGGTTTGGCCTACTAGATTGATCTTTCTTGCAATGGGAGAAGTGCTTAGCTTTGGGTTCAATCTTGCGGTGTCCTTTCCCAGTGACAGCAGGGGCAGCAAGGCACGTATTGTATTGTTGCCATCGAGGATAACAAGATGGGGTTTATATCATATTGCATGAGTTTATCCCTCTACATCATGTCATCTTACTTCAAGCATTACTCTGTTCTTTTGAACTTAATACTCTAGATGCATGCTGGATAGTGGTCGATGTGTGGAGTAATAGTAGTAGATGCAGGCAGGAGTCGGTCTACTTGTCACGGACGTGATGCCTATATACATGATCATACCTAGATATTCTCATAACTATGCTCAATTCTATCAATTGCTCAATAGTAATTTGTTCACCGACCGTAATACTTATGCTCTTGAGAGAAGCCACTAGTGAAACCTATGGCCCCCGGGTCTATTTTCCATCATATTAATCTTCCAACACTTAGCTATTTTTATTGCATTTTATTTTACTTTGCATCTTTATTATAAAAATACCAAAAATATTATTTTATCATATCTATCAGATCTCACTTTCGTAAGTGACCTTGAAGGGATTGACAACCCCTTTATTGCATTGGTTGCGAGGTTTTTAATTGTTTGTGTAGGTGCGAGGGACTTGAGCGTGTCCTCCTACTGGATTAATACCTTGGTTCTCAAAAACTGAGGGAAATACTTACGCTACTTTGCTGCATCACCCTTTCCTCTTCAAGGGAAAACCAACGCAGTGCTCAAGAGGTAGCAAGAAGGATTTCTAGCGCCGTTCCCGCGGAGTCTACGCAAAAGTCAACATACCAAGTACCCATCACAAACTCTTATCTCCCGCATTACATTATTTGCCATTTGCCTCTCGTTTTCCTCTCCCCCACTTCACCCTTGCCATTTTATTCGCCCTCTCGCCTTTCCGTTTGCCTCTTTTTCGCTCGCTTCTTCTTTGCTCGTGTGTTGGATTGCTTGCTTGTCACGATGGCTCAAGATATATAATACTAAATTGTGTGACTTTACCAATACCAACAACAATGATTTTCTTAGCACTCCGATTGCTCCCCGTACCGATGTTGAATCTTGTGAAATTAATGCTGCTTTGTTGAATCTTGTCATGAAAGAACAATTCGCCGGCCTTCCTAGTGAAGATGCTGCTACCCATCTAAATAGCTTCGTTGATTTGTGTGATATGCAAAAGAAGAAAGATGTGGACAATGATATTGTTAAATTGAAGCTATTTCCTTTTTCGCTTAGAGATCGTGCTAAAGCATGGTTTTCGTCTTTGCCTAAAAATAGTATTGATCCTTGGAATAAGTGCAAAGATGCTTTTATCTCTAAGTATTTTACTCCCGCTAAGATCATCTCTCTTAGAAACGATATTATGAATTTTAAGCAACTTGATCATGAACATGTTGCACAAGCTTG
The DNA here is from genome assembly GCF_002575655.3 of Aegilops tauschii subsp. strangulata. Lineage (NCBI taxonomy): Eukaryota > Viridiplantae > Streptophyta > Magnoliopsida > Poales > Poaceae > Aegilops > Aegilops tauschii. The sequence goes on along the minus strand of NC_053035.3, from coordinate 345,917,498 downwards.
GGAGAGGATGAAATTAATGATACGTAATTGCCCTACACATGGTTTGAATTTGTGGATGATTATACAATTTTTTTATGCCGGATTGAATTTTGCTTCTAGAAATCTTTTAGATTTGGCCGCGGGAGGCACTTATATGGAAATCACTTTAGGAGAAGCTACTAAACTCCTAGATAATATTATGGTTAATTATTCTCAATGGCACACTGAAAGATCTACTAGTAAAAAGGTGCATGCGATAGAAGAAATTAATGTTTTGAGTGGGAAGATGGATGAACTTATGAAATTATTTGCTAATATAAGTGTTTCTTCTGATCCTAATGATATGCCTTTGTCTACTTTGATTGAAAATAATAATGAATCTATGGATGTGAATTTTGTTGGTAGAAATAATTTTGGTAACAACGCGTATAGAGGAAACTTTAATCCTAAGCCGTATCCTAGTAATCCCTCTAATAATTATGGTAATTCCAACAACAATTCTTATGGAAATTTTAATAAGATGCCCTCTGAATTTGAGACTAGTGTTAAAGAATTTATGAATCCGCAAAAGAATTTCAATGCTTTGCTTGAAGAAAAGTTGCCTAAGATTGATGAATTGGCTAGGAACGTTGATAGAATTTCTCTTGATGTTGATTCGTTGAAACTTAGATCTATCCCACCTAAGCATGATATCAATGAGTCTCTCAAGGCCATGAGAATTTCCATTGATGAGTGCAAAGAAAGAACCGCTAGGATGCGTACTAAGAAAGATTGCTTTGTGAAGGCGTGTTCTTCTAATTTTTATGAGAATAAAGATGAAGATCTAATAGTTATTGATGTGTCCCCTATTAAATCTTTGTTTTCCAAGTTGAATCTTGATAATGATGGGACTGAATATGAGCCACCTTTACCTAGAAGGCGTCCCAAATTTGGAGTTTTTAGATCTTGATGCAAAAATTGGTAAAAGTGGGATTGAAGAGATCAAAACTCTAGATATTAATGAACCCACTATTTTTGATTTCAAGGAATTTAATTATGATAATTGGTCTTTGATAGATTGTATTTCCTTGTTGCAATCCGTGCTAAATTCTCCACATGCTTATAGTCAACATAAAGCTTTTACTAAACATATCGTTGATGCTTTGATGCAATCTTATGAAGAAAAACTTGAGTTGGAAGTTTCTATTCCTAGAAAACTTTATGATGAGTGGGAACCTACTATTAAAATTAAAATTAAAGATCATGAATGCTATGCTTTGTGTGATTTGGGTGCTAGTGTTTCCACGATTCCAAAAACTTTGTGTGATTTGCTAGGTTTCCGTGAATTTGATGATTGTTCTTTGAACTTGCACCTTGCGGATTCCACCATTAAGAAACCTATGGGAAGAATTAATGATGTTCTTATTGTTGCAAATAGGAACTATGTGCCCGTAGATTTTATTGTTCTTGACATAGATTGCAATCCTTCATGTCCTATTATTCTTGGTAGACCTTTCCTTAGAACGATTGGTGCAATTATTGATATGAAGGAAGGAAATATTAGATTCCAATTTCCGTTAAAGAAAGGCATGGAACACTTTCCTAGAAAGAAAATTAAACTACCATATGAATCTATTATGAGAGCCACTTATGGATTGCCTACCAAAGATGGCAATACCTAGATCTATCCTTGCTTTTATGCCTAGCTAGGGGCGTTAAACGATAGCGCTTGTTGGGAGGCAACCCAATTTTATTTTTTATTTTTTTGCTTTTTGCTTCTGTTTAGGAATAAATATTTGATCTAGCCTCTGGTTAGATTTTTTTTATGTTTTAATTAGTGTTTGTGCCAAGTTAAACCTATAGGATCTTCTTGGATGATAGTTATTTGATCTTACTGAAAATTCCAGAAACTTTCTGTTCACGAAAACAATTATTAAAATCACCAGAACGTGATAAAATATTGATTCCAATTGCAGAAGATCAATAAAAAATTTGTCCAGGTCGTCCTATTTTGGTAGATTTTTTGGAGTTCCAGAAGTTTGCGTTAGTTACAGATTACTACAGACTGTTCTGTTTTTGACAGATTCTGTTTTTCGTGTGTTGTTTGCTTATTTTGATGAATCTATGGCTAGTAAAATAGTTTATAAACCATAGAGAAGTTGGAATAAAGTAGGTTTAACACCAATATAAAGAAAGAATGAGTTCATTACAGTACCTTGAAGTGGTGTTTTGTTTTCTTTCGCTAACGGAGCTCACGAGATTTTCTGTTAAGTTTTGTGTTGTGAAGTTTTCATGTTTTGGGTAAAAGATTTGATGGATTATGGAACAAGGAGTGGCAAGAGCCTAAGCTTGGGGATGCCCATGGAACCCCAAGATAATCGAAGGACACCAAAAAGCCAAAGCTTGGGATGCCCCGGAAGGCATCCCCTCTTTCGTCTACTTCCATCGGTAACTTTACTTGGAGCTATATTTTTATTCACCACATGATAAGTGTTTTGCTTGGAGCATCTTGTATGATTTGAGTCTTTGCTTTTTAGTTTACCACAATCATCTTTGCTGTACACAACTTTTGAGAGAGACACACATGATTCGGAATTTATTAGAATACTCTATGCGCTTCGCTTATATCTTTTGAGCTATATAGTTTTTGCTCTAGTGCTTCACTTATATCTTTTAGAGCACGACGGTGGTTTTGTTTTATAGAAACTATTATTCTCTCATGCTTCATTTATATTATTTTGAGAGTCTTAAACAGCATGGTAATTTGCTTAAATTGGGAAATTAATCCTAATATGCTAAGTATTCAAGACTAGTAAAAACTTTCTTATGAGTGTGCTGAATACTAAGAGAAGTTTGATGCTTGATGATTGTTTTGAGATATGGAGGTAGTGATATTAAAGTTGTGCTAGTTGAGTAGTTGTGAAATTGAGAAATACTTGTGTTGAAGTTTGCAAGCCCCGTAGCATGCACGTATGGTAAACGTTATGTAACAAATTTCAAATATGAGGTGTTCTTTGATTGTCTTCCTTATGAGTGGCGGCCGGGGACGAGCGATGGTCTTTTCCTACCAATCTATACCCCTAGGAGCATGCGCGTAGTGCTTGGTTTTTGATGGCTTGTAGATTTTTGCAATAAGTATGTGAGTTCTTTATGACTAATGTTGAGTCCATGGATTATACACACTCTTACCCTTCCATCATTGCTAGCCTCTTCGGTACCGTGCATTGCCCTTTCTCACATTGAGAGTTGGTGCAAACTTCTCCGGTGCATCCAAACCCCATGATATGATACGCTCTGTCACATATAAACCTCCTTATATCTTCCTCAAAACAGCCACCATACCTACCTATTATGGCATTTCCATATCCATTCCAAGATATATTGCCATGCAACTTTCCACCGTTCCGTTTATCATGACACGTTCATCATTGTCATATTGCTTTGCATGATCATGTAGTTGACATCGTATTTGTGGCAAAGCCACCGTTCATAATTTTTCATACCTGTCACTCTTGATTCATTGCCTATCCCGGTATACCACCGGAGGCATTCATATAGAGTCATACTTTGTTCTAGTATCGAGTTGTAATCATTGAGTTGTAAATAAATAGAAGTGTGATGATCATCATTCATAGAGCATTGTCCCAATAAAAAAAGAGAAAAGCCAAATTAAAAAAAGGGAGGCCAAAAAAAAGAAAAAGAAAAATAGAGAGAAAATAAAAAGGGACAATGCTACTATCCTTTTTTTCCACACTTGTGCTTCAAAGTAGCACCATGATTTTCATGATAGAGAGTCTCTTGTTTTGTCACTTTCATATACTAGTGGGAATTTTTTTTATAGAACTTGGCTTGTATATTCCAACAATGGGCTTCCTCAAATGCCCTAGGTCTTCGTGAGCAAGCAAGTTGGATGCACACCCACTTAGTTTCTTTTGTTGAGCTTTCATGCATTTATAGCTCTAGTGCATCTGTTGCATGGCAATCCCTACTCCTTGCATTAACATCAATCGATGGGCATCTCCATAGCCCGTTGATTAGCCGCGTTGATGTGAGACTTTCTTTTGTTTTTGTCTTCTGCACATAACCCCCATCATTATATTCTATTCCACCCATAGTGCTATATCCATGGCTCACGCTCATGTATTGCGTGAAGGTTGAAAAAGTTTGAGATTACTAAACTATGAAACAATTGCTTGGCTTGTCATCGGGGTTGTGCATGATGAGAGCATTCTTGTGTGACGAAAATGGAGCATGACTAAACTATATGATTTTGTAGGGATGAACTTTCTTTGGCCATGTTATTTTGAGAAGACATAATTGCTTAGTTAGTATGCTTGAAGTATTATTACTTTTATGTCGATATTAAAATTTTATCTTGAATCTTTCGGATCTGAATATTCATACCACAATTAAGAGGGTTACATTAAAAATTATGCCAAGTAGCATTCCGCATCAAAAATTCTGTTTTTATCATTTACCTACTCGAGGACGAGTAGGAATTAAGCTTGGGGATGCTTGATACGTCTCCAACGTATCTATAATCTTTGATTGCTTCATGCTATATTATATTCTGTTTTGGATGATTAATGGGCTTTGTTATACACTTTTATATTATTTTTGGGACTAACCTATTAACTGGAGGCCCAGCCCAAATTGCTGTTTTTTTGCCTATTTCAGAGTTTCGCAGAAAAAGAATATCAAACGGAGTCCAAACGGAATGAAACCTTCGGGAACGTGATTTTCGGAACAAACGTGATCCAGAGGACTTGGAGTCTACGTCAAGAAATCAACCAAGAGAGCAAGAGGAAGGGGGGCGCCACCCCCTGGGCGCGCCCTCCACCCTCGTGGGGCCCACATTGCTCCACCGACGTACTTATTCCTCCTATATATACCTACGTACCCCCAAACCAACAGAAGCATCCACGAAAACCTAATTCTACCGCCGCAGCCTTCTGTACCCGTGAGATCCCATCTTGGGGCCTTTTCCGGCGTCCTGCCGGAGGGGGCATTGATCACGGAGGGCTTCTACATCAACACCATAGCCTCTCCGATGATGCGTGAGTAGTTTACCTCAGACATTCGGGTCCATAGTTATTAGCTAGATGGCTTCTTCTCTCTCTTTGGATCTCAATACAAAGTTCTCCACGATTCTCGTGGAGGTCTATTCGATGTAATCTTCTTTTGCGGTGTGTTTGTTGAGACCGATGAATTGTGGGTTTATGATCAAGTTTATCTATGAACAATATTTGAATCTTCTCTGAATTCTTTTATGTATGATTGGTTATCTTTGCAAGTCTCTTCGAATTATCAGTTTGGTTTGGCCTACTAGATTGATCTTTCTTGCAATGGGAGAAGTGCTTAGCTTTGGGTTCAATCTTGTGGTGTCCTTTCCCAGTGACAGCAGGGGCAGCAAGGCACGTATTGTATTGTTGCCATCGAGGATAACAAGATGGGGTTTATATCATATTGCATGAGTTTATCCCTCTACATCATGTCATCTTACTTAAAGCATTACTCTGTTCTTTTGAACTTAATACTCTAGATGCATGTTGGATAGCGGTCGATGTGTGGAGTAATAGTAGTAAATGCAGGCAGGAGTCGGTCTACTTGTCACGGACGTGATGCCTATATACATGATCATACGTAGATATTCTCATAACTATGCTCAATTCTATCAATTGCTCAATAGTAATTTGTTCACCGACCGTAATACTTATGCTCTTGAGAGAAGCCACTAGTGAAACCTATGGCCCCCGGGTCTATTTTCCATCATATTAATCTTCCAACACTTAGCTACTTTTATTGCATTTTAGTTTACTTTGCATCTTTATTATAAAAATACCAAAAATATTATCTTATCATATCTATCAGATCTCACTTTCGTAAGTGACCGTGAAGGGATTGACAACCCCTTTATTGCGTTGGTTGCGAGGTTTTTATTTGTTTGTGTAGGTGCGAGGGACTTGAGCTTGGCCTCCTACTGGATTGATACCTTGGTTCTCAAAAACTGAGGGAAATACTTACGCTACTTTGCTGCATCACCCTTTCCTCTTCTAGGGAAAACCAACGTAGTGCTCAAGAGGTAGCAGTCAAACGCATAACAACATATGTTGCCCGAGATTCGATCGTCGGTATCTCAATACCTAGTTCAATCTTGTTACCGGCAAGTCTCTTTACTCGTTCCGTAATGTATCATCCCGCAACTAACTCATTAGTCACATTGCTTGCAAGGCTTATAGTGATGTGCATTACCGAGAGGGCCCAGAGATACCTCTCCGACAATCGGAGTGACAAATCCTAATCTCGATCTATGCCAACTCAACAAGTACCATCGGAGACACCTGTAGAGCACCTTTATGATCACCCAGTTACATTGTGACGTTTGGTAGCACACAAAGTGTTCCTCCGGTATTCGGGAGTTGCATAATCTCATAGTCATAGGAACATGTATAATTCATGAAGAAAGCAATAGCAATATACTAAACGATCAAGTGCTAAGCTAACGGAATGGGTCAAGTCAATCACATCATTCTCTAATGATGTGATCCCGTTAATCAAATGACAACTCATGTCTATAGTTAGGAAACTTAACCATCTTTGATTCAACGAGCTAGTCAACTAGAGGCATACTAGTGACACTCTGTTTGTCTATGTATTCACACATGTACTAAGTTTCCGGTTAATACAATTCTAGCATGAATAATAAACATTTATCATGATATAAGGAAATATAAATAACAATTTTATTATTGCCTCTAGGGCATATTTCCTTCACATAGGGCTCTGCCTTCTAAATTGGAGGAGGATCCATTTTTCTCTTCATGTCAGCCGAAAGGAAACAAAGCGGGTGATGACGTGTTTGTTTGATGTGTCAGTTTTAAAGATAATCATAAGAACAATGCGGTTCACATAAGTAGCTCAGTTTAGTAACAGAGAGTAGTGTTGTGGTGCGTTGCATAGAGGAGCCACTCCCCATGCATGGCAGATCTGGTTATGTGGTTCTGTATTGAACTGTTAAGTTAAGATATATGTAGAGTTTTTACGGTACCTGTCGTGAAACTGTCACGGCAGATGTCCTCGAGCTAGGACTTAGTCGTGGAGCCATCGCAACTAGGAAGCTTAAAGGGGTTAAAGCGGGACAAGGAACACGAGGGTTATACTGATTTGGCCCCTTACGGTGAAGGTAAAAGCCTACGTCCAGTTGAGGTGGTATTGATTAGGGTTTCGATGAGCAGGGAGCTTGATTGCTATGCCTGGCTCTCGATCAGATCTTTTCTTGTCCTGAACCGCCGCCGGGTCGTCCCTTTATATAGAGAGGTTGACGCCCAGCGGCTCTCAGAGTCCCGGCCGGCTCATAACAGTGTCCGGCTCGGTCTCTTATCTATTCTTGCCTTACACTACAAGTTTTACCCCAACGGCGGCTAATGCTATGGGCCTTAAGCCATCTCCGGGTCTTGGGCCCGTTATTAACCCGCCGTCTTCATCTTTGGTACTGGGCTTCGCGTAGTAACCATCATGGGTAACCCGGCCCCTCCTGGGCAGGTGACTCCAATGGTTATATCCTCAACATTAGGCGCCAGATTGATTTGAGCCGGCTCATGTCAATCTTCAATCCTTTCAATAGAAAATCTTCCGGCTTACAATTGTGTGAAGGCTATAACCCGCCGTGACGTCATCTTCTGGATTCCGGGTAACCTGCCGTGACGTCATCTTCCATTAAGTCCATTTTTTACTCCACCATATCCGCAACAGATCTTATCTTTAATTGTCATCCCGAAAATCGAGGCGTTTTTATAGCGAGATAACCACGCCGTGGCCTCCTCGTTTCTCGCGCCCACTTATGAGCCTCATCTTATAAATAGCCCGGCCCACCAGCCTCTGGTCACTCGTCGCCTCCATCTTCTTCCTCCTGTCGCCACTGCGTTGCCGCTCGAGCTCCACTGCCGCCGCCGCGGGTCTCCAAGTATTCCCCGCCTCCGGCCGCCGCATCAACCTACCGTGACCAGAGAAACGGCGGCGACCTCCGCAACTCCGTAGAACAGATCTGCATTAGGGTTCCTTCCTATTCTTCCCGTGTTCATCGCCGTTCATCGCGAGCTTCCTGATAGATTTCATTATTACCACCTTTCTCTTGATCCTTAGACTGTACAGAACTGCCGCGGTAGCTGTTGCACATCCATTTTGACACTAGTAGATCCCCTTTGTTTGAAATAAGGTCCCATTCTGAATCCACAGACTTCTTCTGCGCCAGCTTTAGGTCTAGAAATTTTTTCTCTTTAGCCAACCGTCTGATCCGAAATAATTACTGCGATCTGTGAAACTTGTTTTCACCACACTTAGTCAAAAACTGCATCTGCTGAGCTTATGGCGGCTCACGTTTTCGGCTTAAAGAAGCCACGCGCCGTAAAATTTTCCGGCTCATATATGATAAAGCTGTAGATAATTTGAATTACTCTCGATGCCTTCAGCGGCTTAGATAACCCGATGCACTTAACCATATGTCATTAGACCCCTCTCATAAGCCACCATTTGAGCATTAAACTGTAAACGTCTGCCGGCTTATAATTGAACCGGACATTTTCCCTTTGTCATAGGCTTCATCTTTCACAATGCCTCCCAAAGCTCCCAAGGCACCCATCACGTGCAACTGGATGAGGTCCAATGTCACCGACGACACCTTAGCCGATTTTGTAAAGACGGGTTATTTGCCCAAGAAAGAAATCATGTCGTATCGTGCCCCTGATCCGTCGGAGGAGAGACCACAACCAAGGGATGGGGCGGTGGTGATATTTGTGGATCACATGAGCCGGGGCTTCGCACCGCCCGGCTCAAAGTTCTTTAGGGATGTGCTGAATTTCTTTGATCTGCGGCCACAAGACATAGGACCCAACTCTGTGTCAAATATATGCAACTTCCAAGTATTCTGCGAAGTCTATCTTGGAGAACAGCCCAGCCTGCTGCTCTTCAGAGAGCTTTTTTATCTGAACCGTCAGAACGAGTGTGCCAACGGGCCGAGCCTGGAACTTGGTGGAATCTCCATTCAACGCCGGAGAGACTGCCTCTTTCCTTATACTGAGCCGCCAAGTCATCCGAAGGACTGGAACCAGACGTGGTTCTATTGCCAGGATACTTCGCCGGCCGACGAGAGCCCTCTGCCCGGCTTTCGTGCCCAGCGTCTGGAGCCAAGTCACTTGCTTCCGGATAAGCTGACTCAAGCAGAGCGCCAACCTCTGATCCCCACCATCAACAAAATTAAGGCTCTCCTGGGAAATGGCCTCAACGGCATTGATCTGGTCCGGGTCTGGATCTCATGGCGGGTGATCCCCTTGAGCCGCCGCCCCGGCTTAATGTGTGATTACACGGGCCGGAAAGATGACCCCCTGCGACATAGCCGCAACGATCTTCCTGAAGACGTTGTTGAAGACATGACCAAGGCCCTCTTGAATGAGAGCTTGGCAGACTGCGGGAGGACCGGCTTAAGTCCCTTCTGCAAGACCAACCCGGCCCCAGCGGTAAGCCGCTAATCTGAACATCTTATTTTCTCCTTAGATAGTTTTCATCTGAACCTTAAGAAGTCTTTATTGCATTTTTCAGGCTGATGATAAATTCTGGAAGATCAAGTACGACCATGAGGCGGCCAAAAAGGCCAGGAAGGCTAAGAAAGCCGCCAGGAGAGCCGCTCCCCGCAAGAAGGGAAGCAGGCCTACCGCCTCAGATCTGCTTCAACTAAGTGACAGCTCCGAGTCAGAGGTAACCCCTGAATCTGTAAGCTCTTGTTTTGTTTCTTGTTTATTACTATCCACCTTATGGATACTGATCATTAGCAGGATGACACCGGAGCAAGTAACCCGGTGATTGAAGAGGTAATGACACTTTCCTCCGACTCGGAGCCCTTGCCAAGGCTGAAAGTCCGAAGAGTAACCCAGAAAGTAAGATTTTCACATCCTTTAGCTTATCAAGATCCTCAATTTCTTTTGAAGCAACAGATTCATGAGAGCCGGAGGCACACCCGGACCAACAAGGATGCAGACCTCTCCTCCGGCTTACCTGAAGCTACAAGGAAGCGCCGGACCGAGGTTATCTCTAACTTATATCCTTTTCATCCTTTGGCGGGCGTTATATGTCAACCGCTCAACTCTTCTGATTCAAATTATCAGGAAACTTCACCTTCCTCTGGTGACTCTATGCAATCGAACTTGCCGGCTTTCAAGACAGTACCCGGGTAATAATGATCATCTCTTGCTGTGCTTATCTTCACTCATACTTTTGTACTAACCTTGTGTCCTTTCAGTGCTCAAGCAAAGCTCAGCAAGAGGGCGAAGAAGAATAAACCGATCGAAAAGCCGGTCTTGACTGAGCCGGAGGCTTCAACTCAAGAGCCGCCAACTGCCTCTGCTCCTGAAGCCACCGCTCCAACCGACGAGCCAGCCATGGAGACTTCCACCAACCCGGACATCTCCAGCCCGGCTCAGCCGGCCGATGACCCGGACGTGGTAATTACCCGGACGGAGTTTGTCGAGCCGGGGAGACCCACTGCGCTGGCTAAGTGCTCTGCCAAGGAAGAGTTACTAGAGCGCCGCAGGGCCAAGCTGGACATCACCAACTATGCTAACCTGAGCATTGGAGATATCATCTCCGGCTATGTCAATCAGGTGCACAGCAGTCGGGACTTGGAGATCGACATGGTGAAGCAGATACAGCAGAAGTCTGAGGTACCACTCTATTGCTTACTGCATAGTCATCTTTACCCTACTCTAGCCCCCAAGTCTACCACTTATGATAGAATATGTTGTAGACTTATCTTCCGGCTTACTCTCATGAACCGACAATGTTGTAGATAGAAACTTTTGACATGCATTAGCCCCCAAGTGCCAAGTGTCTTTGCTTGGAAAGTGCTTGGGACTTTAAAATTGCATAATAATTATCCATACTATAACCCGGAAATTGTACATGCTGCTAGCAAGAAGTTTGAGGCTGATATCTCTGACCTGAAGAACCGCCTGAAGACTCAGGAAACTGAAACTCGGAAGGCCAACGCCAAATTTGAATCCAGCATTGCTACTCAAGAGACGCTAAAGAAAAAGTTTGAGGCTGAAAGGAAGACTTGGGCCGAAGAAAAGGCTGCTCTTGTAAGCCGGGCCGAACAGGCGGAGAAAGCTCTGACAGAGAGAACCACCGAACTCTCCGGCTTAAAACGCCATGTGTCACAAATGGTCGCCGCAATCTTCGGTAAGTCCTTCTGCCGGCTTTGAGCAAGTTTACAGTCTTTATGTCTCATAACCCCATCATTGATAACGGCTTAACTTACTTTGTTAAACAGGCTCCAGAAGCGCTAACCTTAATCAGAATGTGCTGACCAAGCTGAAGGCTGTGTACACCCTAGTGGAGCAACTCTACACCGGGTCACAACGCGCTTTGGCCGTGGTGGCCCTATCCAATGAGGTTCCGACTCACCTGGCGGACGTACTTCGCCGGCTCGCCGTTCTTCCTCAGCGTTTCCAAGAGCTGCGACGGGCCTCTGCAAGAGCCGGAGCCATAGCTGCTCTGAGCCGGGCCAAGGCTTTCCTTCCAGAGCTAGACCCGGCTGACATTGCACTTGGTTACCCCAGCCTGAAGGAAGACGGCACCCCCTTCGACCAAAAAGACTTTGCTGCTTGTGTGAAGATCGTGCGCCCGGTGGCTACCCTGATTGGGAATGACACCGATCTGACCAAGTACCAGCCGGGCTACGACGCAGAGAATCAGAGGATCCCCACTCCGCGTTATGAAGCCATCAGCTTGGTCCCGCCGACTCGTAAGCACACCTTTGCCCCAGACATTGACCCGACCGGGTTAATTGACGAGGAGGCTCAATTCGAAGCTTTGACTGGAAATCGTCAACCTTCCAGGTCATAGGATCAGCCGGAGGAGCGGAGAGGGATGAGCCCGAAGCTTCAACTCGGCAAGCATCTTGACTCTTTAGGCGGCTCACGATTATGCTTGTTTAAACAATGCTTCACCTTTTTGGACTCGGGGAGTCTTGTAATAGAGTAGGACCAACACTTTAACTTTGTCGTGCCATCGTGCACGTGTTGAATGCTTATCTCCATTGAAGTTGCTTCCTTATATTCCTCAGGGTCATAATTGATCATTGATTTTCCTTAAGCTCGAATAGCTTCCTTTAACCATCCTGCATAGAAAAATAAGTCACAAATCTCGAGGCGGCTTACCGCACTGAGAATCAGAATCATATAACCCGGAATACGAATCTAAGTCACCAAAGACTGGTCCTCAAGTATGTCCTTGATGTAACCATAATAGCATACTTACAGGTCTTAAAAGTATACTTCCGGTTTACATAACCCGGATAATAAGGTTGGTACCTCAACTCCTGTTTACCAGTTTTGATAATGCTGATTGTGTGTGACTAACACTGTGAATCAAAGTTAAGTCAGGAAAATAAGAACCGCCGTACATACTGTTGAGACAACCAGAAGAACTTGTTGTAAAATCAGAAAAAATCGTAGGGGCTTCCGGTTCGAATACGACCAGAGACCCATCCCAAAGGGGTTAAGCTAAGATTCGAATGAGATCATGTAGCCCCCAGTGGGTTTGGCGATGCCGATCAAGAAGGTACCGACAGCTATGCTCTCTTTGGTTCGAATACGGCCCATGTTTGAACAGGAAGCCCCCAAATGACCTTAAAAGTTGTTTAACGACGCTGATTCGAATACGATCCACGTCGGTTCCCAAAGGGGGTTAAGCTATGATTCAAATATGATCAAGAAAACTCCCCAATGAGCTCGGCACTTCGCCAATCAAGTGGGTATCAACAGCTATGTTCTCTTTGGTTCGAATACGACCTATGTTTGAACAGGAAGCCCCCAGGTGATCATACTGTTAACGGCTAGATTCGAATACGATCGTAAGCCGGATCCACCTCCAAGTGACCATGTAATGTTGTAAAATAACACTTTTACCTTTGGAGGAGAAAAGGGACAGAGGTCCTGCTTTATTATTCATCATAATATATACATGGCTATAGAAGTATATACATTACGAGAGCCGGTGGCTCAAGTGTAATAAGGCCGAAGCTGAGCTATGTTCCACGGCTGACGGGTCTCTTCCTCCGACTTACGTGAATCTTTGTGCTCCCGAATGTCAATGAGGTAGTATGACCCGTTGTGCAAATTCTTGCTGACCACAAAGGGCCCTTCCCAAGGCAGGGATAACTTGTGTGCATCTGTTTGATCTTGGATGAGCCGAAGCACCAGATCACCTTCCTGGAAGACCCGAGACTTAACCCGGCGACTGTGATAACGGCGCAGGTCTTGTTGGTAAATCGCTGAGCGGGCTGCTGCCACATCACGCTGTTCGTCCAACAAATCAAGAGCATCTTGGCGCGCCTGTTCATTATCCGCCTCAACATAAGCCGCCACTCAAGGCGAGTCATGACGGATATCACTGGGGAGGACTGCTTCTGCCCCATAAACCATGAAGAAAGGCGTGTAACCCGTAGTCCTGTTAGGAGTAGTATTGATACTCCACAACACGGAGGGTAACTCCTCTACCCAACAACCCGGCGTCCGTTGCAAAGGGACCAAAAGCCGGGGCTTGATGCCTTTCAGAATCTCCTGATTAGCTCTCTCAGCTTGACCAATGGATTGAGGGTGAGCCACTGATGAAACATCAAGTCGAATATGCTCTCGTTGACAAAACTCCTCCATGGCGCCTTTAGACAGATTGGTCCCATTGTCAGTGATAATGCTATGTGGAAAACCGAAGAGAAATATCACCTTTTTCATGAACTGAACCGCCGTAGTTGCATCACACTTGCTAACAGGCTCTGCCTCGGCCCACTTTGTGAATTTGTTAACTACCACCAAAAGGTGAATCTTCTTATCCTTGGACCTTTTAAAAGGCCCAACCATATCAAGCCCCCAGACCGCAAACGGCCAAGTGATTGGTATCATCCTCAGCTCCTGAGCCGGCACATGAGCTCGCCGCGAGAACCTCTGGCAACCATCACATTTACTGACCAAGTCCTCCGCATCAGCATGAGCCGTCAGCCAATAAAAACCATGACGAAAAGCTTTGGCCACAAGGGATTTTGAGCCGGCATGATGGCCACAATCCCCTTCGTGAATCTCACGCAAGATTTCTTGACCTTCCTCAGGGGAGACACAACGCTGGAACGCTCCCGTAACACTGCGGCGATGCAGCTCACCATTGATAACAACCATTGACTTAGACCGCCGGGTTATTTGTCTGGCCAGAGTTTCGTCCTCAGGCAGATCTCCCCGGGTCATGTAAGCCAAGTATGGCACCGTCCAGTCCGGGGTGATGTGGAGAGCCGCCACCAACTGTGCCTCCGGGTCGGGAATAGCCAAGTCTTCCTCTGTAGGTACCTTAACAGAAGGGTTATGCAGGATGTCCAAGAAAGTATTAGGCGGCACCGGTTTTCGCTGAGAGCCCAGCCGGCTTAACGCATCAGCCGCCTCGTTCTTCCTGCGATCAATGTGCTCTACTTGGTAACCTTGAAAGTGTCCAGCAATGGCATCAACTTCACGGCGATAAGCCGCCATGAGAGGGTCCTTGGAATCCCACTTGCCTGATACTTGGTGAGCCACTAAGTCTGAGTCGCCGAAGCACCTTACCCGGCTCAAGCTCATCTCCTTAGCCATCCGAAGACCATGGAGCACGTCCTCATACTCAGCCGCATTGTTAGTGCAAGGAAACATCAACCGTAGCACATAATGAAACTTGTCACCTTTAGGGGAAGCCAACACAACTCCAGCCCCCGAGCCCTCCAATTGCCTGGACCCATCGAAGTGAATAGTCCAATATGTGTTATCCGGCTTTTATTCGGGCACTTGTAGCTCTGTCCAATCGTTGATGAAATCCACCAAAGCTTGAGATTTAACAGCAGTGTGTGGTATGTATTTTAGACCATGAGGCCCAAGTTCTATAGCCCATTTAGCCACTCTCCCTGTGGCCTCTCTGTTTTAGATGATATCTCCAAGGGGGGCAGAACTAACCACAGTGATAGGGTGACCCTGAAAATAGTGCTTAAGCTTCCGGCTTGCCATGAATACGCCATAAACAAGCTTCTGCCAATGTGGATACCGCTGTTTGGACTCTATGAGCACTTCGCTGACGTAGTAAACCGGCCGCTGAACCGGATACTCTTTACCCTCTTCCTTGCGCTCCACCACTACAGCCACACTGACGGCTCTTGCGTTAGCAGCCACATACAGCAATAAGGGCTCCTTGTCAACCGGAGCAGCAAGGACTGGGGGCTCAGCCAGCTGTCTCTTTAGATCCTCAAAAGCAGTATTAGCAGCATCATTCCAGATAAAGTCGTCAGTTTTCTTCATCAACTGGTACAGGGGCATGGCCTTCTCACCCAAACGGCTTATAAACCGACTTAAAGCAGCGATACGACCCGCCAGGCGCTGGACGTCGTTTATACATGCCGGCTTAGCCAGAGAGGTGATTGCCTTGATCTTCTCCGGGTTAGCTTCAATGCCTCTATGAGAAACCTGAAAACCCAGGAGCTTGCCTGCAGGAACGCCAAAAACACACTTGGCCGGGTTAAGCATCATCTTGTAGACCCGGAGATTATCAAAGGTTTCCCTTAGGTCATCTATCAAGGTTTCCTTCTTCCTGGATTTAACCACAATGTCATCCACATAAGCATGAACATTGCGCCCAATCTGGTTATGAAGACAGTTCTGCACGCAACGCTGATAAGTCGCCTGTGCACTCTTGAGTCCAAAAGGCATAGACACATAACAGAAAGCTCCAAAGGGAGTGATGAACGCCGTCTTCTCCTGGTCCTTAACTGCCATTTTAATCTGATGGTATCCAGAATAAGCATCCAAGAAACTTAAGCGCGCGCAACCCGCCGTAGCATCAATGATTTGATCAATACGGGGAAGGGCAAAAGGATCAGCCGGACATGCCTTGTTTATGTCCGTGTAGTCCACACACATCTGCCAGGTGCCATTCTTCTTGAGCACGAGCACCGGGTTAGCTAACCACTCTGGGTGAAAGACTTCAACAATAAAACCGGCTGCCAAGCGGGCCACCTCTTCACCAATGGCTTTCCGCCTCTCCTCATTAAACCGCCGAAGGAACTGCCTGACCGGCTTAAATTTTGGATCAACATTGAGGGTGTGCTCAGCGAGTTCTCTAGGTACACCTGGCATGTCAGAAGGTTTCCATGCAAAAATGTCCCTATTCTCACGGATGAACTCGATGAGCGCGCTTTCCTATTTCGGATCCAGATAGGCACTGATGCTAAACTGCTGAGATGAATCACCTGGAACGAAATCAACAAGCTTAGTTTCATCGGCCGACTTAAATTTCATTGCCGGCTCATGCTCCGTAGTCGGTTTTTTCAGAGAAGTCATATCTGTTGGGTCAACATTGTCTTTGTAAAACTTCAACTCCTTTGTTGCGCAAACAGATTCTGCATAAGCCGCATCGCCTTCCTCACACTCCAAGGCCACCTTCCGGCTGCCATGAACCATAATGGTCCCATTGTGACCCGGCATCTTGAGCTGCAAATACACGTAACACGGCCGTGCCATGAACTTGGCGTAAGCCGGCCGCCCAAATATGGCATGATACGGACTTCTTATCTTGACCACCTCAAAGGTCAATTTTTCCACCCTGTAGTTGTACTCGTCTCCAAAGGCCACTTCCAATTCGATCTTACCATCTGGATAAGCCGACTTACCAGGTACCACGCCATGGAAAACAGTATTGGACTGGCTGAGGTTCTTATCAATCAACCCCATACGACGGAAGGTCTCATAATAGAGGATGTTGATGCTGCTGCCTCCATCCATGAGCACCTTAGTGAACTTATATCCTCCCACCTGAGGAGCCACCACCAGGGCCAAGTGACCCGGATTATCAACCCGGGGAGGGTGATCCTCCCTACTCCACACAATAGGCTGCTCAGACCATCTTAAATAGCGTGGAACCGCCGGCTCAACAGCATTCACAACCCTCTTATGGAGCTTCTGATCTCGCTTACACAGACTGGTGGTAAATACATGGTACTGTCCACCGTTAAGCTGCTTTGGATTGGTCTGATAACCCCCCTGCTGCTGTTGATGACCCTGGCCAGACTGCTGGTTAAAGCCCCCTTGACCGTTCTGAGGATTAGAATGTGAGCCGCCGCCCGGGCCATGAAAACCGCCAGCGCCTGAGCCGCCGCCCGGGCCATTGTTGCCATTAAAGGCATTGGAATTCTTAAAGGCCTTCATGATTGCGCAATCCTTCCATAGATGAGTAGCTGGCTTCTCCCTAGAGCCATGCCTTGGACAAGGCTCATTCAGCAGCTGCTCCAGCATCGGGCCTGACCCGCCGGCTCGGGGAGGCGGCCTTCCCTTGCGCCGCTGGTTGTTGCCCTGTGAGCTGGCGTTGGCCACAAACTCTAGGCTGCCGTCGGCCTTACGCTTGCCACCACCTTGGTTCACCGGGTTATATTGAGGACCCTTGCCATTGCCGTTCTTCTTTCCCTTCCCTGTCCTTTCATCATCCGACGCGGGGTCCTTGGTACTATCAGAGTCGGCATACTTGACAAGAGCCGCCATCAGCGTACCCATATCATTACAATCACGCTTGAGCCGCCCGAGTTTCATCTTCAGGGGCAGGAAGCGACAATTCTGCTCCAACATTAAGACTGCAGAGTCGGCATCCATCTTATCAGATGAAAGTATTATCACTTTGACCCGGCGAACCCAATGTGTCGTAGACTCACCCTCCTGCTGTTTACAGTTAGTCAAATCCACAATTGACATAGACTGCCTACAGGTATCTTTGAAGTTTTGGATGAACCGGGCTTTCAGCTCAGCCCAAGACCCGATGGAATTCGGCGGCAGCCCCTTCAACCAAGTGCGGGCAGTCCCATCTAACATCATGGTGAAGTACTTGGCCATCGCCGCTTCGCTGACCTCCAGCAACTCCATGGACATCTCATAACTCTCGATCCAGGCTCCGGGTTGCAAATCAGCCGTGTAATTAGGCACCTTCCTAGGCCCTTTGAAGTCCTTGGGTAGACGTTCATTGCGGAGAGCCGGCACTAAACAAGGGACACCTCCAGTCCTTGTGGGGATGCCCACGTCGGCAGAAGCAGTCGGATAAGCCGGGGGTGTCTGATAAGCCGTCAGCTGAGGCACCTGCTCCGCCTCTTGCCGTGCTCTGTCTTGGTCTGTTGCGTGAAAGGCCCCGTTATGAGCCGGGCCATGGCCAGGTGGCAAGTCATGGCGTCGGACATTACTTGAGCCGGTCGCTGAAACCATGTGTTTGCTATAACTCGGGCTCTGGCCTGGACGAGGGGTTGAATGGATCCTGTCCCGGCTGTAAGAGTACGCCTCCTGCTGTGCCAGAGCTGTCTGAAGGAGCTCCCTGACCCGGCGGGTTTCAACCGCCGTTGGAGAATCGCCATCAATTGGGAGAGCCGCCAGCCGTGCCGCCGCGGCGACCATGTTTTCCAGCGGGTTGGCATATTGACCCGGTGGTATTGGCACGTACTGAGGCGGGGCAGGGTTCACCCGGGGCGGTCCCATCACTTGTGGCTGAATAGATGTCCCAGCCCCGGGCACCATGACCTCCGGCGGGTTACTAGACCCTGCACCTGGTGTGTTGAAGAGATTTCGAGGATCGTAGACCGGAGGGAGTCGAGATTGGGCCTTTTGATGCCTCCTTCTCATGACCTCATTGGACGCGTTCTGATCCATCGTGAGCCGGAAGGACTGCGCCTGAATCAACTGAGTCTGGGCGTCGAGAGCCGCCCTCTCCGCAGCCATCCTGATCCCTTTCGCCGCCAGATCCTCCTTGGCCTTCACTAGATCTAACTTTAACTGCGCCACCTCCGCGTCATGCTGAGCTTGATCCGCCGGGTCGACCGTGGCGGTCAACAAGGCCGTCATCTTGTCCGTGAGATCCATCAGCACCTGAGCCGGCGAGGGTACCGGGTTTCCTGACCCAGCGGCAGGGTTTTGAACAGGCTGTGCACCGGCCATGAAGATTCCAACCCGGCTCGGCGGCTCAAAAGGGTCCGGAATACTGTCACCATCGGAACAACCCCTGAGCCGGCCATCTTGAATTTGATACAACGAGTTTGACTCATCCGTGGACGACTCGCCGTCAGAACCGGCGGCCGTTTCATCACCAGATCCAGACCCTACAGGGAGTCCTTCATGAACACATCCCACAAAAGCATGCTTCAAGGCAGGTAGAGCCCGGGCGGGTCGTGTACGCTGAGCCGTCTCGATGAGACCGGCGCCGAGATCCGGCTCAGGGCCCGGCTCACCAATCTTGCCAATGAATACATGAATTCCGCCGAAGGGGGCCCGGTACCCGTACTCAATTGAGCCCGCGTCGGGGGCCCAAGTTGCATCGTCGATGTAGAGCTTGCCGCGACGACTCTTGGTCATCCGGCCCACAGCGTATCCCTTGAGCCCTTCGAAGCTGCCCTTCAAGAACTCAAATCCACCGTGCGCTGGCCCCACGGTGGGCGCCAACTGTCGTGGAACTGTCACGGTAGATATCCTCGAGCTAGGACTTAGTCGTGGAGCCATCGCAACTAGGAAGCTTAAAGGGGTTAAAGCGGGACAAGGAACACGAGGGTTATACTGGTTCGGCCCCTTACGGTGAAGGTAAAAGCCTACGTCCAGTTGAGGTGGTATTGATTAGGGTTTCGATGAGCAGGGAGCTTGATTGTTATGCCTGGCTCTCGATCAGATCTTTTCTTGTCCTGAACCGCCGCCGGGTCGTCCCTTTATATAGAGAGGTTGACGCCCAGCGGCTCTCAGAGTCCCGGCCGGCTCATAACAGTGTTCGGCTCGGTCTCTTATCTATTCTTGCCTTACACTACAAGTTTTACCCCAACGGCGGCTAATGCTACGGGCCTTAAGCCATCTCCGGATCTTGGGCCCGTTATTAACCCGCCGTCTTCATCTTTGGTACTGGGCTTCGCGTAGTAACCATCATGGGTAACCCGGCCCCTCCTGGGCGGGTGACTCCAACGGTTATATCCTCAACAGTACCTTCTACCACTATCTGAAGAGAGAGGTCTTGGGGTGCTAAACACAGCCTATTGAATACGGAGGTCTTGGGGTGCTAAACACTGAGAAATTTGCTAGGGCGCTTCGCTTGTGTTGGCTTTGGTTCGAATGGAAGGAGCCCACCAAGTTGTGGGTTGGGTCTGGCAACCCGTGCGACGAGATGGACAAAAATATTTTCTATGCTTCCACGACCATCACCGTCGGCAACGGTGCACGCACGCCCTTTTGGGACTCCCCTTGGGTGCAGGACCGCAAACCAAGAGACATCGCTCCACTTATCAATGAGGCCTCCTCTAGGAAGAATTGGAAGCTTTGCGAAGCCCTCAAGGATGATGCTTGGGTTGGCAAGATCAAGGTCACTTCCAGCTTCACCTTTGAACACCTCCGACAATTCATTGAGCTTTGGTCCACCATATGCGACTTCCCTCTTGAGGTGCACGCTGAAGACGACATTGTGTGGAAGCACACCAAGAGCGGAATATACACTGCCAAGTCCGCCTATCTTGCCCAATTCTTCGGCACCTTTCGCTCTCCATGGAACTTGCGGTGTGGAGGGCCTGGGCTCCGCCTAAGGTCAATTTTTTTGCTTGGTTGGCCATGCAAAACAGAGTTTGGACTGCTGACCGCTTGACCAAGCGGGGATGGCCTAATTGTGGGCTTTGCCCACTTTGTAAGGGCGTGCAAGAATCCATCGACCACCTCCTCTTCAAATGCCGGTACACTACTAGACTTTGGGGAATGATCAAAGATTGGCTCCAACTCGAGAACATCAACACTTCCACTTGGGACTTGTCACGTTCGACCGAGAAGTGGTGGATAGGGCTTTCCGACTCTACCATTCCGAATAGGAAGGCCATGGCTACGCTCTCCATGCTCATCTCTTGGACATTCTGGAATGAAAGGAACGCTCGCATCTTCCAACTCAAGAGTGCCCCGCCGACGGTTCTACTTGCTAACATCAAGATTGAGGCCCAAACTTTGGTCACCGCCGGCGCAAATAAATTGGGATCCATCATGCCAGGAGAGTAGACATTTTGTATTGGTGTTGTAACACGACGGGCGTTGTAACACAAACTTCATACTCCTTCCCCTCTTAATTATTGAATAAGGCAAATCTTTTGGCTCCTTTCAAAAAGAGAGAGAGAGAGAGAGAGAGGGGTCATATAGCGTGTCAATCATTAATAATTCTGTTGACAATCCTTTAAACTTGAGGGGCGAGAGGGAGAGATAGATCAATGAGGATCATAAATTGATCGGGTGTCATGTTGTGTTTGTCATCGGCCACTATCACTTTATATGCTACAAAAAGTATATCCTTTGATTTCTGTTCGAAAAAAGATTCCAATCGTGATATATAATTTATATTCTATTAGGTAAATTTATGTTTAAAAATTTGACACTAAATAAAAGGGGGCCTACTAAACCCGGATGGAGGAAGTAGGGAGTATACCCCTCGCAAAAAAAGAGATAGAGGGTATATAATCGACTGCCTAAAATATACTGTATCTTTTTATCACACGTTATATTGTTGTGTCCACAAACCTACAGTAGCAGATGTGCACCGACGATTGTCTTCTTATCCACAACCAAAAGGTAAAAGCACACATCAGCGGAAATGGGCCCGCATAGGAAATCCTACTTTGGGAAAGAAGCCAAAACAAAGCATCAACCAAGCATTGCGTATATATATCACCATCATCAAGCCGGATGAAAAGGCAATCCCATTCCCATGTATAATGTTGCTCCAGAGCTTTGTGCACCTCCGCTAGAGTTGTGAGCCACCAGTTCTTGTGGTAGTACAATTAGTGGCTGTGAGGATAAATACTAAGGACATTTACAATAAGAATTCCTTGTACATTATTGCAAGATGCTTTCTTCACTGACGCTTATAGAGATATAATGCAGTGATAACGTGAAGTACGGTACCACAATTTAAGGGAAAACTGCCACTGGGAAATATATTTTGAACTGATAATTACTTTAGATATTAAATATTTGTCATAGCATAAAAAATGATCTTAGAGGGGTCCATTTGGCATTGAGAGGAGAGCCGATAATTTCACCTGAGTTCATGGCTATATTTGCGAACATTTTTTCTGTAACATTTCACAACGTATATATGAGATGAATGATCAGAAATGCAAATCAGGAGAGCTCGCACTAGACCTTGTTATGAACGACAAGAAGTGTGTATGGCGGGGAAATGTTCTAGAAAGAAGTTGCCTATGGTGCGGCGCCGGCCCCTCCGCGAATTTGTCCATGGTGCTCGCTATCCTCTTCCACTAAGGCCTCTCTTTTAAGTGTGGATAGTGTGTCGTCCAAAAACCAGCTGACTAGACAGACTCCCTAATTTTCAACCAATGCAAATGGCCGTGAGCTGAGACCCACACGGGTTTAAAGGGCGAACAAAACATGCTGAGAGATGAGGTGGCGCGCTCTATCTTAGGACGATCTCCGCCGAGGAAACACCGGACGAGTATATGCCTCTTCCCCTTTTCTCCACATTCTCCGGGTCATCAATCACCACGTTTCGTTCCAGGCCAAGCGTTTGGAATTACCTTGTATACAGAGCAAAGGGAGCCATTAGTTCTAATAAATCCTTTTCGGGAACTTAGATACTTTATTTCCAACAAGATTGGATTCTAAGATGTGAACCATTAGAGCATCTCCAGCCGCACACCCAATAGGCCCCCCAGGCCACTTTTTCGGCGCCGGCGTCGAAAAAACGTCCCAATCGCGCCTCCAGGACGCCGAAAATCACCGGTTAGGCCCGTTTTTGGGCCCGGCGATCGCAGGCCGAACCCGGCGCACTGGGGGGCGATCAGGGGCTCCGGCGCAAGGGAAAAGCGTGGCTGGCCCACACCATCAGGTGGAAAAGTCAAGTTTGGACCGCAAGACTATGGGCGCATGGCCGAGTCCACCACCATTGAGTGTTTCTACAAGTTATGTCGGGCAGTGGTGGCAATGTTTGGACCGCAATACTTGAGAACACCCAATGCGGAAGACACTGCTCGGATCCTAGCACAGAATGCAGCAAGAGGATTTCCTGGGATGCTTGGAAGCATCGACTGCATGCATTGGAAATGGAAGAACTACCCACTTGCTTGGCAGGGGATGTACAAAGGCGCCAAAGGCGGTTGCAGTGTGGTACTTGAGGCGGTGGCCACACAGGACCTCTCGATTTGGCACTCCTTCTTTGGTATGCCAGGAACTCACAATGACATCAACGTGCTGCAGTGCTCCCCTGTCTTTGCCAAGCTTGTTGAAGGTCATTCTCCTTCGATGAACTTCGAGGTCAATGGGCGGCACTACAACAAGGGGTACTACCTAGCTGATGGCATCTCCGAGATGGTCTACATTTGTGAAGACTATCTCAAACGCTGTGCCAGGAGGCAAGAAGTCCCACTTTGCCAAGGTGCAGGAGGCTTGCAGGAAGGATGTCGAGCGGGCATTTGGTGTGCTCCAATCTTGATTTGCTGTTGTCCGGTACCCTGCTCAGACCTGGTCGAAAGATCAAATGTGGGAGATCATGACTTGTTGTGTCATCTTGCACACATGATTATCGAGAGCGAGCAGGAAGAGCCAGTGTTTGACACTGAACCATACTACAGACAGGGTCCTCTAGCCAAAGTTGATCACCAGCTACCGGCAACCTGGACTGCCTACCTCAGTATGCGTCAGGAGATCCGAGACCCACAGGTGCATCATCAACTGCAGCAGGATCTGGTGGAGCACCTATGGAGGCTCAAGGGCGAGGGCGGGTGTGACGTGTGATGAAATATGAGTTTTTTTGTTGAGCTATATAATTTATATTAAACTATTTGTTGTTGCACTATTTTGTTGAACTTTTTGGTTTCCTGTGATGAACTATGTGATAAAAAAATCATGTTAAGAATTCAACGCCGAGCCACGACGAATCACGCCGAATATGGACCGATCTCGCCCATATGGGGCCTTTATTTGCCGAAAGTGGGCCGAAAACTGGGCCAATATCGGCGCCTGGGGGCGAGCTGGGGGCGACGGCTAGATGCCCAATCACCCCAGCGCCGATTGTATCGCCGACTCGCCCGCAGGGGGCGATTTTTATGCCTCCTGGGGAGGCCAACGGCTAGAGATGCTCTTAGTTTTCTATTCAGAAGAATGTGACATTGGTCTCCCAACTATTGCAAAAGTTTAAGTTGGTCTCTTGGCTAGAGTTTCTACCTTTGCTTTTTTTTAACAATACATACGCAGACGCTCATACAAACGTACATACACTCACCCATATAAACACAACATGCACACTCTATCTCTATGAGCACATCTGAGAGACTGAACAGGCACATCATCTTGAGATTGACGAAGTCACCACAGATGTCCTCAACGGAACGTCTCCTCCCATTGAACGCATATCGCTGAAAGGCTTGGAATAGATTCAGAAAAATACGAGCACTAGTGTTAAGTCTAGGACTTGAACCCTGGCGAGCTGGAAATACCACTGTCTTCCTAACCATCCAACCACAAGTTGGTTCACTCTTCCTTTACTTTGTTGAGTGTCATTTTTTCACGATGATGTCAACAAAATTTTCATTATTAGAATAAGAAAATTTATTTTTTTACAAACCAACACTAATTTTAAAAATCAGGAGAATAAAAAAAATTCAACTATTGAAAGAAAAACACATGTTTGAGAAAGTTAAATTCCTGGAAGAAAAATAAATATTTATAAACATCACAGTTTTACAAGGAAAGTAAGACAAACTTAATAAATGAAAATTTGAAAGAGAAAACATGGGAAATCAGGAACATTCCAAAAAAGAATTAATGCAAAATAAATACTACAAAAATTGAAACTTTTGAAATTTATTGACTTCCATGGTTTTGAGGAATATTATGGAATGGTATGCATTTTTATGATTCATAGGATCTCTAGTATTTTTTCAAGAATGATTGTGTTTTCCCATGCCTTAACTATTTCAGTTTTTAATTTTATTTCTATAAAAATGTTATTATTGCAGAATCAAGATTTTTGTTTTTACTATTATTCTTCTCAATTCATTTTATTGGGCTACCTAAGGTTATTTCGTCAATGTCTTTAAGGTTTTTACAATTGTGTTGACTTTGTCAAAAAGAGATCTGACAGCTTGCATGTATAGTTAATCAACAGCACATCATCATCAAAACTAACTTCAGCGGGGCAACGGAACAAAAGCCGATGGTTTCAACAACTAAAAGATCAAGAATGTCCAGTATTGTAGATTAGGATCTAACACGAGAATTAAAAATGAATTTTTTTTCCTTGGCGTCATTTGAGTGACATCGAATTGCATATTATTTGGGCTCAGAAATACACGCTTAAAAATTTAGTGACTAAATTGTTGACCAGTACCTGGAACCGTTTGAAACTATTTTGAAATAGAGGACAACTTGGACCCAAGACATGGGCGGATTCAGGCCCCAGGCAGAAGGGGCAGTGGCTTGGGGCGTAAGGCCCATCTCCTTTGTATATTTTAACACTGTAGCTACAATAAAACGCTACAGTCAACTAAGCTGCTTGGGCCTTGGCCTAGTTTGCCTTGGGCGTGGCCCATTCCTAGGTCCGCCACTGACCCAAGAGATCTAGCAAGGGAAGCAAGCAGACACCTCGGATCTCAGCATCATCAGGGTTCTCTCATCTCAGTTGGCTGCCCCGGCGGCAGCGGGAGGGTGGGGACTCCAGGACCTTATTCCTATGTGTGTATTCGGTAATCTGATGTCTTAGTTAGGTTTTTGGTTGTCTATGGCTTCGACTCTGATTGTGGCAAAAAATAAGTTTCCTTCAAATGTCCCATCAAAGTAGCGGTTCTTGGCCACTGATGTTGGATTTGGGAGCCTGTGGCGTCAATGTAATGGTCTTCCTCTTCATGCTCTTTTGCTATGGTGGTGCTGCGAGCAACCAACGGCGTCAACGATGGAAGGCAGGCCCTTAGGGGGTTGATGTTCCCAACTGTTATTGCGGCACAGACGAGATTGTGGCCTCGTTTTCTCCCCTTGGGTATCTTCCTGATGAGACGTGTCGCTCTCTGTTTGTTTGTGTTCCCTCTCCATCGCAACGATGCTCTTTCCGCCGTTGTTGTGAAGCTGGCGAAAGTTTTGTTCAGGGGATGGCTCGGTTTTGAGATTTCCGATCTACACAAGGCTTCTACGATGGTGGTTTCTTTTCTGGGGCTTTAGTCCAGCTGGACCTTAGCTTGCCGACTTCTCGATGCAGGATACAATGTCCAACCAAACGAGGTGGTTGATGCGGGTGCGTGGATCAGGCAAAATATAGAATTTCCAAGTCTTTAATAAATAAATTCATAGTCTAATTCGTAAAAGAAAAAAAAACTATACACCTTAACATTGCCACCTAATTACATTACATAGCAGCTTTTACACGACGTGATATGCCGCTAGTGCATCCGTTCGGCCGTTCCGACTCTACAAGTTTCCACTTCCACTGTGATCGAAATGGAATTGGAGTCGGAGAGCCACCACGAGTCCATTACCGTGAGCAACACCATTTGGAAGAATCTTTGCCCCTGCCTGCCACACGACCGCGGTCCGCGGCCTATATAAAGTAGTGCCACCGGCTCTGTATTTTCCCACATAGACACACACAGAGAGCGGTCGTCCAGTCCACTCTGACACTCTTGTTCTTGTGGTGGAACCTCCTCCGGCCTCCACTCGCCGATCAAATCCCCTAGACCGCCTAGTTGCCTGCAAACCTGTAGACACCCCAACATCCATCTCCACTGCTCGACACTCGATCTACGGTATCCGGCTATCTGCATTTCGCCATGACTAACTCCGTGCTCAACTCACCACCGCAACTCCCGGCCGCCGGTGCCTGGGGCAGCCTGTACGGTGTGCAAGAACCTTTGAAATGCCAGCGTGTCCCGGTGGTACCGGCCGCTGCCAAGAAGAAGCAGCCGGCGTACGGGGTCAAGAGGAACCTAGAGATGTGCACCGAGGCGCTCGGATGCGAGACTGGCGGCGTCGACACAGCCGCCGACGATGTCGACGTGGGCATGGCGAGGAAGAGGCATGCCTGGGAGCAAGAGGAGGAGGAGTCGAAAGCGGAGGCGATGGAGCGGAGGGTGCGCGTGCTGCCCCCGCCGCTGACGACGCTGGCGGCCGGCGCGCCCCGCATGCGCATGGTCCACGAGCGGCGCGACGGGCGGCTGGAAGTGTACGCGGTGCGGTCGTCCGGGATGGAGGCCGAGCGGAGCGGCGGGCGTCTCCGCCTCCGCTTCCACTCCTGCACCGCCTGCAAGTGCAATGCCGCCAAGTGTAGCCAACAAGAATCGCAGGAAGGAGAGGAACTCGAGGCTGATCAGCGTCAGCGGCCGGAGGACGCACACGTCGTCGCAAAGTACGCGCGCGGTGGGCGGTGCGTGGAGGCGGAAGGTGGCGCGACGTCGGCAAGGCGCGGCGGGAAATGGGAGCCGGAGCAGGCGGCCGCGTTCTGGGTGGCCATCACCTGAACTGAAACGGATTCGCCGACTAGTAGTACTCATGGATTTCCTGCTGAATTAATGAAGCTTTCAACATCAAATTTGCACCGGTAGTATCTGGCGATTACCCACTGTACAGTCGACGAGCAGCCTGAAAGATATTGGTCAGAACGACTATTCAGCTGGTCTACATTGCAACAGATATGAATATATGATATGTAGATTATGTTTCCTGCTGTTATATTAACATTGCACGGCATCTGAAGTTCACTTTTTTGTAGCATCGTTTCTGTTGTTACTCCCAGAGTACAAAATGTTTCATGAAATATTGCCCACATACAGAAGACACGAACATGTACGATGTCAAATGAAATCAGAATGTTTGGAAGTTGAAGTATTTTTAGCGATTTTACTGCATGATGGGCTTTGTGTTGTTTCCTGTGTTATGTGTGTTAGAAGGGAGAGAGGGGATTGGTGGAATAGTTGTTATATTGCTTGAGCCTCGTGGACATATATATAGAAGTACATGATCTACTTGAAGTACAAGACAAGTCAGAATATTGTCTAGTCTAACCTATGTTTCCAATCTGTTGAGTATATTATGTACGTGTATATTGTCTATAGGGCCCACCTCCTGTTTCCTCTGTATAGTTGAGTTGTGGCCCCCTTCTCTGTACTCATATATACGTGTCTGGTGCACCGATCAATGTATTGCGATTGCACACCCATACTTGTCCTTCTATATGGTATCAGAGCACGTTCTTCCTCCACCTAACCCTAGCAGCAGCAGCCGCCGCCGCCACCCACCACCGTCGCCGCCGCGCCCTGCCGCACCGCCGCCACTGCCGCCGGTTGCCGCCGCCTCGCCCGCCTCCCTGCAGCCGCCGCCGCCGCCGCGCGCACCCCGCGCCATCGCCACCTGCCGCCGCCGCCGCTGTCCCGCTTCCGCCCCACCTCCCTTTCCTCCCTACACCCCATACCCTCCCCTACCCGCGCCGCTTCCCTCCGACTCGAGCCACGCCCGAGCCGCCGCCCTCCTCCAAGCTTTCGCAAACCCTAACTCCCCCACCCGCACCATGAGCTCCTCCTCCTCCATCGTCTCCAACCTGTTCGCTGGTCCCGATGTCACCCTCGTCCGCGACCTCAACATCCATGAGCGTGTCCCGGTGAAGCTTGATCAAAACACCGCGTCCTACTCCGCTTGGAAGTGGTATTCTTCGCTTGTGTTCCACGAGTACCTCCTCCACGGCCACGTGGACGGCACCGTGGACTCGGCCCTCATGATCAACGACGAGGAGTGGATGATCCTCGACGCCACCATCATCCGCTGGTTCTACCTCACCATCTCCAGCGACCTCTTCCACACCGTGGTGGATGACGACGACGACGCCTACGCCGTCTGGACCAAGCTCAACGGCCTCTTCACCGACAATAAGCTGCAGCGCAAGGTCCTTCTCCACTGCGAGTGTCGTGGAATTGTCACGGCAGATGTCCTAGTGTGAGGACTTACTCGTGGAGCCATGCAACTAGGTTAGCTTAAAGGGGTTAAACGGGACAAAGGACAAAGGAGTTTATACTGGTTCGGCCCCTTGCTGTGAAGGTAAAGGCCTAATCCAGTTTGAGGTGGTATTGCTTGGATTTCGATTACCAGGGAGCGAATACGCTTGACCTAGCTTTCGATTTGTTGTTTCTTGTCCCTAAACCGCCGCCAGGTCGTCCCTTTATATACACAGGTTGACGCCCAGCGGCTCATGGAGTCTCGGCCGGCTTATACAATGTGTCCGGCTCGGTGACTAACTACTCATGCCTTACAATACAAGTCATACATATATGGCGGTTTACACCTATGGGCCTTAAGTCGCCTTTGGGCTTCGGGCCCTTAGCAAGTCTGCTTTATGAACCGCCATCTTCAACATCTTCATGGGCTTCGTCTTGATGAAACGCCATTGGTATAACCCGGTCCCCTCTTGGGCGGGTCATATCCAATAGTTATATCCCCAACATTAGGCCCCAGGTTGATTTAAACTTGTTCATATCAATCTTTAATACTTAGAAAAAATCCTTCTTCATTTATTTTGGCGAGATCTTGTAACCCGCCATGACGTCATCTCCTTGGATTGTGGTAACCCGCCATGACGTCACCTGTCATTAATATTACACAAGACCCAAATCTTAATAAACCTTCTTTTTAATAAACATCCGAAAATTGAGGCGTTTGCGCCGTCACATATCCATTTTTTGGTCTCCTCGATTCCCCCGCATGCCACTTATCCTTCCAGCCTTATAAATAGGGCCAGGGGTCCCTTTTCACCCTCCCCATTTGCCTTCTCGTCTTCAACCTTTCTCTCTCGCGCGACGCATCTGCACATCTGAACATCGTCGTCGGCGACCTCGTCATCTTCCTCAACCCCGGCCGCTACATCGACCTGAACGGGACCAGAAACGGCGGCACCTCTCCGTTGCCCAATGGATCCAGTAAGCACCTCTCCTTTCTCCACTGTAGATCTCCATTAGGGTTTTCTGAAGTTCTTAGGAGTTCATCGTCGTTCTTCATCATACCTCTGTTTGATCCTTTCTTCGATCCAAAAATAGCTTTGAAATATGCGGAAACTGTTTCTGTACCTTCTCCTAAATGGTTTTGATTTTACTTTCTTTTTCGCACAGCGTTAGATCCAAAATAACTGCACCAATATGTAAAACATGTTTATCCAACACTTAGCAGAATTCGTTCTTAATAGATTTTAAACACCTTTACTGTCATGGCGGCTTACATCACCAGTTATAATTAGTCATATGTCATTAGGCCCCGTGTAAGCCGTCAATGTGAATATATACTGCAGCCTTCATTTCCGGCTTAACAAATCAACTTAAACCGGCAAATTTTCTTTCTCTTAGGCTTCTTCCCTTACGATGCCGAAGACAGTCACCTCATTTAATTGGGTTCCCTCTATTGTCACCGAGAGCATGCTCGAGGACTTTGTCAAAATCGGCTTTTTACCAGCAAAAAACATCATGCATTGGCGCACTCCCAAACCAAATGAGAAAAAACCTCAGCCACAGGACGGTGAAATTATTGTTTTTACTGATCATATGAACCGGGGCTTTTCACCACCTGGGTCCAAGTTTTTCCGAGACGTTCTGCATTTCTTTCAACTTCATCCTCAAGATACCGAACCCAATTCCGTGTCAAACATCTGCAATTTTCAAGTCTTCTGCGAAGTATATCTTCAAAAAGAACCCAGCGTTGAACTCTTCAGGGAATATTTTTATCTAAACCGGCAGAACAAGTTTACTAATGGACCCAACTTAGAACTTGGCGGGGTCTCAATTCAACGGAGAAGAAGCTGCAGCAAAGTGGGACTGAACCCTTTCTGTACACTTGACCCGGCACCAGCTGTGAGTCTCCAAATTATTTACTTTAACTTATCATTCACATGTTCTATCGACTCAGCTTTAATGATTTTCACAGGCTAACTCCGCATTTTGGAAGAAGGAGTATGACCATGAAGCTGCCAAGAAAGCCAAGGCCAAAGCAAAAGCCGTCAAGAAAGCCGCCAAGAAAAATAAGAAGACATTAAATGTTTCTGAGATGTTTGAATTGGACGACAGTTCTGAGTCGGAGGTATCCCTTGACTCCCTTGGCTCCTTTTTCAATTATCTCATTGACACTGATTATCATCAGGATGACACGGGGGCCAGCCAAGCGATTGAAGAAGAGGTAACTATTATTTCCTCCGATCAACGCCTTTGCCAAGACAGAAAATTCGACGAGTAACCCGGAAAGTAAGCTTTTCACACCCCTTAGC
Organism: Aegilops tauschii subsp. strangulata; assembly: GCF_002575655.3. Classification (NCBI taxonomy): domain Eukaryota; kingdom Viridiplantae; phylum Streptophyta; class Magnoliopsida; order Poales; family Poaceae; genus Aegilops; species Aegilops tauschii. The sequence goes on along the minus strand of NC_053035.3, from coordinate 345,886,217 downwards.
TCATTTGCATCCTCACTTTCTTTTGAAGCAATAGCAGCACGAGAACCGGCGACAAACTCGGACCAGCGGAGGTGGAGAGTTATCTTCTGGTTTACCAAATACTCCAGCTCCGCGGAAACGTCAAAACGAGGTCCCTCCAAATTCAAACTCTTTTATCCTCTGGCGGGTCTTATTCATCAATCACTTAATTCTTCCGATTCAAATTATCAGGGGATAACTCATTCCTCTTCCGGCGACTCATTGCAGAGCCAGCTGTCGGCCTTCAAAACTGCCCCTGGGTAATAATTTTTATTTTCCATCACTTTATACCTTTATGCTTGTAACCTCCCACAACCCTTTGCAGTGGAAAGGCAAAGCCTAGCAAGAAGGCCAAGGTAACCAAGCTGGCTGAAGACCCTAAAGTCCATGAGCCGGAGTAGCAAATTCCATCGTCTGAAGCCTCCGTACAACAACCAGAAGAGCATGTCCATGATGTAACACCGGAAATTCCTGACCTCTCCAGTGACCACACAAACGTCAATCCTTTGAACACTGAATCATCAAGCCCACTTAAACCGTCAGAAACACATACTGAGGATGTTATGATCACTGCACCGGCTTTCAAGAACCGGGAAAACCTACTGTCTTGGCCAAGCACTCCGCAAAATAGGAGTTTATTGAAAGGCGGAAAGTGAGATTTGATATTGCCAATTATTCTCAACTAAACATCAGTGAAGTACTCTCTGGTTATCTCAACCAAGTGCATACCAACCGCGATCTTGAGATTGACATGGTGAAACAGATGCATCAGAAATATGAGGTATGAACTCCGGCTTGATAAATTATGCATATCTTGTCAGCCCCCAAGTCTACCTGTAGACTTTAGAATAGCCATGAGTACAAAAGCATCTTTGGTAGAATCCTTCAAAAGCCGGCTTTCACCGTCAGAGTTAAACTGGATCTTTAACGATTAACATTGCATTCGTAGCCCCCAAGGGCTGGTTTAATCAGCATGAATGAACCGGTACTGTTCCTCATTGTTTATAAATCAAAACTTACTTGTGTAGCCCCCATGAGCCGGCTGTGGTCGTTTACGGCAGAACCGGGTCATCATAAATTAGTAATGAAAACACGAGCAATGTGCATTAGCCCCCAAGTGCCAAGTGCTCTTGCTTGCAAAGTGCTTGGGACTTATTCATATTTGTCGTTATATGAAGAATTTTTCTGTACGCATTAGCCCCCAAGTGCCAAGTGTTGTTGCTTGCAAAAGGCTTGGGACTTTTATTCCTATAACCTGAATATGAATATGATTGCAAATTTGTGCATGTACAGGATGCCACTGCTCAACTTCAAGCACAATTGGCTGATGCGAAAACCTGGCTGGAGCATCAAGAATCTGAGACCCAGAAGGCCGACTCAAAATTCAAATTTAGTTTGGCTGAAACAGAAAAACTGAAGACCAGTTTTGACACTGAAAGAACCGCCTGGGCTGAGGAGAGGACTGCTTTGATACAGCGGGCTGAAAAAGCTGAAGCGTCCCTTCAAGAGATAACCACTGAGCTTACTGGCTTAAAACACCGCATATCCCAGATGATTACTGCTATGTTTGGTAAGAGCATTAGTAGCATCATAACCGAGTCTTATCTTTCATGTCATAAACTGTCTCTGATCAATCCGTAATTGTTACACAGGTCCTAGGAGCAGCAATCTTGGTCAAGAGATGCTTGTGAAGCTCAAAGCCGTATATACGCTCGTTGAACAGCTATATACTGGAACTCAGCGCACGCTAGCCACGATTTCTCCAACTAATCAAGCACCCACTGAGTGATGTCTTGAAAAAACTTTCTGTTCTGCCTGCTAGGATTGAAGAGATAAAGCGGTCATCCGCAAGAGCCGGTGTCGTGACGGCCTTAAGCCGGGCCAAGGCATGGCAAGCAGAGCTAGACCCGGTCGAGCTAGGTACTGGGTATCCAAGTTTGAAAGAAGATGGCACTCCTTTTGACAAGAAAGACTTTGCTGCCTGCGTGAAGGAGATACGTCCCCTGGCCAGTCTGATTGCTGATGAAACGGATCTTTCAAAATATCAGGCGGCTTATGAGATGGAGAATCTGAAGATGCCCGCGCTGGCTTATAAAGTGATGGATCTGATCCCCCCAATCCATAAGCATACTTTCGCCCCTGAAGTTGATCCGTCCCAACTTATAGATGATGAAGCTGAATTCCAAGCCTTGTGTGGCATTGATTGGTTATCACCAAACTTCCAGACGACAGAGGAGGACGAAGAACCGGCGAAGGATGATCCGGAAGCTTCAAGCCGTCAAGGTCAAGAAGATTGAACCACTGGGCGGTTCATATATTTTATCTTCTGAAAAAAACACTTTAAACATTTGGGCTCGCTGAGCCGTGTAATAGTTTAGTTGAACTCTGATTTGTCGTGCCATCGTGCACGTTTTTGTGTTTACATAACACTATTGATCCGCCAGTTGACGATATGCCCTTATGCATATGATATCATTATGTAGGGCAGATTGTATTTCCTTGTTATGCATAAAAAACAAATCACAAAATTGCTCTGGCGGTTTACCGCCAGGCGGGTCATAATGCCCAACATAAACCTGCTGGTAACTATAAAAGTCCATAACCAGGGCTGGTTTTAACTATAACCATATATAACAAAAATATCATACCTATGATATTTGATCACACTGCCGGCTTATCATACCAGTGCAGTAAGGGTGACAACCCAAAAGATTGAGCACATAATGCCATGTTTGTCATATACTGCCGGCTTACAACGCCGTATGCAGCAAGGGGTAATATCCTGAAACTCAGAGCACAACGCTTCCAAGTATTTAATATCATCATATACTAGCGACTTATAGTCCAAAGCCAGGACGGGTTATCGAAAACTACGGATATACTCAAATATGAACCATAGAGATTGAGGCTACATGGCCTGAACTGTTTTAAACCATATGTCAATATGATATAAAGATGAACCCCAAAAAATGTTCAAATAAAAAATAATAAATCAGAAAAAACAAGGCTTTCATAGGCCGCCAAGCCTAAATCTCAAGTGCTTTCATGGGCCGCACAACCACTGAGTTAAACCTTTTAAACCTTATAAGCCGGGCCTCACATGACCAATCGTCGTTTTAACTTTGACAAGTTCAGGGTCTTGCATAAGATTGATTGTCAAAAGTACGGCGGGTCATTCCAGGATTACCTGGGCGGAGTGGCAGACTTAAAAAGGCAGGATAACCCGGGTTTTTAGGTGAATACACCTGGCTTCCAAGCCTGAAAAAGGTTATGTCCTCTTTGGTGAATACACCTATGTTTGAACAAGATAACCTGGAAAGTTTTGGTGAATACACCTGGCATTCCATGCCAAAAAAGGTTATGTCCTTTTTGTGTGAATACACCTATGTTTGAACAAGATAACATGGAAACTTTGGTGAATACACCTCATGTTCCAAGCCAGTCAAGAGGGTAGTGACGCTATGTTCTCTTTGGTGAATACACCTATGTTTGAACAGGAAGCCCCAAGTGATGTTTACAGCCCAGCCTGTAAGCCGGATCAAAGGGTAGTATAGCTATGCTCAATGAGCAGGAAGCCCCCAAGTGACCATATGAAGTGTCCATAAAGACTCATTATTATCAGAAATGAAACGACAGAGGCCCTGCTTTTTCATGGATGCCGGCTTTATTATATTCATCATAATATATACATTGTCAAGATATGTACATCACAAGAGCCGGTGGCTCACGTGTAATAAGGCCGAAGATGAGCAATATTCCACGGCCGGCGGGTCTCTCCTCCGACGTGCGTGAGTCCTTGTGGTCTCGAACATCGACAAGGTAGTATGATCCATTGTTCAGATTCTTGCTGACCACATAGGGCCCTTCCCAAGGTGGGGATAGCTTGTGCATATCGGTTAGATCCTGGATAAGCCGGAGCACCAAGTCACCTTCTTGAAAGGTTCTGGTTTTGACCCGGCGGCTGTGATAACGGCGCAGATCTTGCTGGTAAATAGCCGAACGAGCCGCCGCAAGGTCACGCTCCTCATCCAACAGGTCAAGTGCGTCGTGACGTGCTTTTTCATCATCAGCTTCAACATAAGCCACCACACGGGGCGAATCGTGACGGATGTCACTAGGGAGAACCGCCTCTGCACCGTAAACCATGAAGAAAGGCGTGTAACCCGTAGATCTGTTGGGGGTAGTATTGATACTCCATAACACTGAGGGTAACTCCTCCACCCAACAACCCGGCGTCCTCTGCAAAGGAACCATAAGCCGGGGCTTGATGCCTCTCAGGATCTCTTGATTGGCTCTCTCAGCTTGACCATTAGACTGGGGGTGAGCGACTGATGATACATCAAGCCGGATATGCTCACGTTGACAAAATTCTTTCATAGCACCCTTGGATAAATTAGTGCCATTATCAGTTATAATACTATGGGGAAAGCCAAAACGGAAAATCACCTTTTTGATAAATTGAACCGCCATCGCTGTGTCACACTTGCTAACCGGCTCTGCTTCAACCCATTTTGTAAACTTGTCAACCGCCACCAAAAGGTGAGTCTTTTTATCTTTGGACCTCTTGAAAGGCCCAACCATATCAAGCCCCCAGACTGCAAACGGCCAAGCAATCGGAATCATCCTCAATTCTTGAGCTGGCACATGAGCTCGTCGTGAAAGCTTCTAACAACCATCACATTTACTCACTAGATCCTCAGCATCAGTGTGAGCCGTCAGCCAATAAAACCCATGACGGAAAGCCTTGGCTACAAGAGACATAGAACCGGCATGATGACCACAATCTCCTTCATGAATCTCTCGTAGAATCTCACAGCCTTCTTCAGGAGAAACACAATGTTGAAATGCCCCTGTGACACTGCGATGATGCAACTCTCCATTGACAATAGTCATTGACTTAGTGTTGTGGAACGTAGTATTTCAAAAAAAATCCTCCGATCATGCAAGATCTATCTAGGACAAGCATAGCAACGAGCGGGGAGAGTGTGTCCACGTACCATCGTAGACCGAAAGCGAAAGCGTTAAGTAACGCGGTTGATGTAGTCGAACTTCTTTGCGATCCAACCGATCAAGTACCGAACGCACGACACCTCCGCGATCTGCACACGTTCAACTTGGTGACGTCCCTCGAACTCTAGATCCAGCTAAGTCCGAGGGAGAGTTCCATCAGCAGAACGGCGTGGTGACAGTGATGATGAAGTTAATGGCGCAGGGCTTCGCCTAAGAACTACGACGATATGACTGAGGTGTGTAACTGTGGAGGGGGGCACCGCACATGGCTAAGACAAATCTTGAGTGCCTTTGGGATGCTCCCCTCCCCCGTATATAAAGGAGGGAGGGAGGAGGCGGCCGGCCTAGGGGGCGCGCCAAGCATAGGGAGTCCTACTAGGACTCCCAAGTCCTAGTAGGATTCCCTTTCCTATTCGGAGTAGGAGAGAAGGAAAGAGAGGGAGAGGGAGAAGGAAAGGGGGGCTGCACCCCCACCCCTTGTCCAATTCGGTTTGGGAAGGGGGAGGCGCGCGCCACCTCTTGGCCCTTCTCCCCTCTCTCCACTAAAGCCCAAAAAGGCCCATTACTTCTCCCGGTGAATTCCCATAACTCCCGGTACTCCGAAAAATACCCGAATCACTCAGAACCTTTCTGATGTCCGAATATACCGTTCCAATATATGAATCTTTACCTCTCGACCATTTTGAGACTCCTCGTCATGTCCGTAATCTCATCCGGGACTCCGAACAAACTTCGGTACATCAAATCACACAACTCATAATACAAATCGTCATGGAACGTTAAGCGTGCGGACCCTACGGGTTCGAGAACTATGTAGACATGACCGAGACACATCTCCGGTCAATAACCAATAGCGGAACCTGGATGCACATATTGGCTCCTACATATTCTACAAAGATCTTTATCGGTCAAACCGCATAACAACATACGTTGTTCCCTTTGTCATCGGTATGTTACTTTCCCGAGATTCGATCGTCGGTATCATCATACCTAGTTCAATCTCGTTACCAGCAAGTCTCTTTACTCGTTTCGTAATGCATCATCCCGCAACTAACTCATTAGTCACATTGCTTGCAAGACTAATAGTGATGTGCATTACCGAGAGGGCCCAGAGATACCTCTCCGACAATCGGAGTGACAAATCCTAATCTCGATCTATCCCAACGCAACAAACACTATCGGAGACACCTATAGAGCATCTTTATAATCACTCAGTTATGTTGTGACATTTGATAGCACACTAAGTGTTCCTCCGGTATTCGGGAGTTGCATAATCTCATAGTCATAGGAACATGTATAAGTCATGAAGAAAGCAATAGCAATAAACTAAACGATCATAGTGCTAAGCTAACGGATGGGTCTTGTCCATCTCATCATTCTCTAATGATGTGATCCCGTTCATCAAATGACAACACATGTCTATGGTTAGGAAACTTAACCATCTTTGATTAACGAGCTAGTCAAGTAGAGGCATACTAGGGACACTCTGTTTGTCTATGTATTCACACATGTACTAAGTTTCCGGTTAATACAATTCTAACATGAATAATTAACATTTATCATGATATAAGGAAATATAAATAACAACTTTCTTATTGCCTCTAGGGCATATTTCCTTCACTTAGACCGCCGGGTTATCTGCCTGGCCAAAGTTTCATCCTCAGGTAACTCACCCCGGTCATATAAGCCAAATAAGGAACTGTCCAATCAGGAATAGCATGAAGAGCCGCCACTAATTGTGCTTCCGGGTCCGGAAGAAAATGCGGCAACTTCTTACATGATTCGGACAGACTTTTAAGCATCGAGACGAGTGAGAAAATCTCATCGCAGTCAACACCTTGAACTTGTCAAAACCCTTTTGTGACAATTCGAGCTTTGTAGATAGTAACACTACTATCAGTGTCCGTCTTCCTCTTGAAGATCCATTTATTCTCAATGGCTCACCGATCATCGGGCAAGTCAATCAAAGTCCATACTTTGTTCTCATACATGGATCCCATCTCAGATTTCATGGCCTTAATCCATTTCGTGGAATTTGGGCTCATCATCGCTTCCTCATAGTTCATCGGTTCGTCATGGTCTAGTAGCATGACTTCCATAACAGGATTACCGTACCACTCTGGTGCGGAACGTACTCTGGTTGACCTACGAGGTTCGGTAGTAACTTGATCTGCAGTTTCATGATCATCATCATTAACTTCCTCACTAATTGGTGTAGGCATCACTGGAACTGATTGCTGTGATGAACTACTTTCCAATTCGGGAGAAGGTACAATTACCTCATCAAGTTCTACTTTCCTCCCACTCACTTCTTTCGAGAGAAACTCCTTCTCTAGAAAGGATCCACTCTTAGCAAAAAAAGATCTTGCCTTCGGATCTGTGATAGAAGGTGTACCCAACAGTTTCTTTTGGGTATCCTATGAAGATGCACTTCTCCGATTTGGGTTTGAGCTTATCAGGCTGAAACTTTTTCACATAAGCATCGCAACCCCAAACTTTAAGAAACGACATCTTAGGTTTCTTGCTAAACCACAGTTCATACGGGGTCATCTCAACGGATTTAGATTGTGCCCTATTTAACGTGAATGCAGCTGTCTCTAATGCATAACCCCAAAACGATAGTGATAAATCGGTAAGAGACATCATAGATCTCACCATATCTAATAAAGTACGGTTATGACGTTCGGACACACCATTACGCTGTGGTGTTCCAGGTGGCGTGAGTTGCGAAACTATTCCACATCGTTTCAAATGAAGACCAAACTCATAACTCAAATATTCGTCTCCGCGATCAGATTGTAGAAACTTTATTTTCTTGTTACGATGATTTTCCACTTCACTCTGAAATTCTTTGAACTTTTCAAATGTTTCAGACTTATGTTTCATCAAGTAGATATACCCATATCTGCTCAAATCATCTGTGAAGGTCAGAAAATAATGATACCCACCGCGAGCCTCAACACTCATCGGATCGCATACATTAGTATGTATTATTTCCAATAAGTCAGTTGCTCGCTCCATTGTTCTGGAGAATGGAGTCTTAGTCATCTTGCCCATGAGGCATGGTTCGCAAGCATCAAGTGATTCATAATCACATGATTCCAACAGCCCATCAGCATGGAGTTTCTTCATGCGCTTTACACCAATATGACCTAAACGGCAGTGCCACAAATATGTTGCACTATCATTATCAACTTTGCATCTTTTGGCATCAATATTATGAATATGTGTATCACTACGATCGAGATTCAATAAACCATTCACCTTGGGTGTATGACCACAGAAGGTTTTATTCATGTAAACAGAATAACAATTATTCTTTGACTTAAATGAATAACCGTATTGCAATAAACATGATCCAATCGTATTATGCCTAACGCAAAGACCAAATAACATTTATTTTTCGTTCAACACTAATCCCGAAGGTAAAGGGAGTGTGCGATGGTGATCTTATCAACCTTGGAATCACTTCCAACACACCTTGTCACCTTGCCCTCAACTAGTCTTTGTTCATTTTGTAACTCATGTTTTGAGTTACTAATCATAGAAACTGAACCAGTATCAAATACCCAGGGGCTACTATGAACACTAGTAAAGTACACATCAATAACATGTATATCATATATACTTTTGTTCACTTTGCCATCCTTCTTATCCGCCAAGTATTTGGGACAGTTCCGCTTCCAGTGACCATTTCCTTCGCAGTAGAAGCACTCAGTTTCAGGCTTGGGTCTAGCTTTGGGCTTCTTCATGGGAGTGGCAACTTGCTTGCCATTCTTCTTGAAGTTCCCTTTCTTTCCCTTGTCCTTTTACTTGAAACTACTGGTCTTGTCAACCATCAACATTTCATGCTTTTCTTGATTTCTACCTTCGTCGGTTTCAGCATCACGAAGAGCTCGGGAATCGTTTTCGTCATCCCTTGCATATTATAGTTCATCACAAAGTTTGAGTAACTTGGTGATAGTGACTAGAGAACTCTGTCAATCACTATTTTATCTGGAAGATTAACTCCCACTTGATTCAAGCGATTGTAGTACTCAGACAATCAGAGCACATGCTCACGGTTGAGCTATTCTCCTCCATCTTGTAGGCAAAGGACTTGTCAGAGGTCTCATACCTCTCGACTCGGGCATGAGTCTGAAATATCAATTTCAGCTCTTGGAACATCTTATATGCTCTGTGGCGTTCAAAATGTTTTTGAAGTCCCGGTTCTGAGCCGTAAAGCATGGCGCACTAAACTATCAATTAGTCTTCATACCGAGCTTGCCAAACGTTCATAGCGTCTGCATCTGCTCCTTCAATAGGTCTGTCACCTAGCGGTGCATCAAGGACATAATTCTTCTATGCAGCAATGACGATAGTCCTCAGATCATGGAGCTAGTCCGCATCATTACTACTAACATCTTTCAACATAGTTTTCTCTAGGAACATATCATAAATAAAACGGGGAAGCTATACGCGAGCAATTGATCTACAACATAGATATGCAAATACTATCAGGACTAAGTTCATGATAAGTTTAAGTTCAATTAATCATATTACTTAAGAACTCCCACTTAGATAGACATCCCTCTAATCCTCTAAGTGATCATGTGATCCATATCAACTAAACCATGTCCGATCATCATGTGAGATGGAGTAGTTTTCAATGGTGAACATCACTATGTTGATCATATCTACTATATGATTCACGCTCGACCTTTTGGTCTCAGTGTTCTGAGGCCATGTCTGCATATGCTAGGCTCGTCAAGTTTAACCCGAGTATTCCGCATGTGCAAAACTGGCTTGCACCCATTGTATGTGAACGTAGAGCTTATCACGCCCGATCATCACATGGTGTCTCGGCACGACGAACTTTCGCAACAGTGCATACTCAGGGAGAACACTTGTACCTTGAAATTTAGTGAGAGATCATCTTATAATGCTACCGCCGTACTAAGCAAAATAAGATGCATAAAGGATAAACATCACATGCAATCAATATAAGTGATATGATATGGCCATCATCATCTTGTGCCTTTGATCTCCATCTCCAAAGCACCGTCATGATTACCATCGTCACCGTCTTGACACCTTGATCTCCATCGAAGTATCATTGTCGTCTCGCCAACTATTGCTACTACGACTATCGCTACCACTTAGGGCAAGTACATCAATTTAGACGGCAGCTGTCTGCAACTACTTGCCACTTCACATACAAACGGCTAAACAGACAGCTTATACAGTGAGCCGTCTATTTGAATGTCTAGTACTGTACAATGCGTGCATGCATCCATGAGCAAGCGTGGGTAAGATCTATATATGCCATTCTGTTGCTTCTTTATGCAAATGAGATCAAACATAAATTAGATGAAGGTAACTTGTGTATATGTGAACTATATAGAAAGCAATAAATTAATAAAAAAATCGATTTGGTACAGAACTACTACATATGGGAATCATTAATAGAAAAAAATACAAAATGAGGTGAACTATAAGCAGCAAGAAGAAGCACATTTCAGATCGGTCTATCTTGATACACTGCATCTACATATGTGACAAGTAGGCCGGTTAATTAAGTATGCTCTTAGATTAATTAACCATGGCCGTGCTTGCTCCTTGCAGAGCACGAGAGATTTGATGGCATATATGATGACTGTGAAAAGGCAGAGAGTTAGAAACAGGGATGACACCCACACATTTCCCACAAGATCTTGTTGATGTCTAAACTGGGAACTTAAGAACAGAATGAATCGTACCAATGTAATGTTGGGGAGAAGAACTCGGAGGCAGCGGCCGCAGCGTTCCATGCCTGCTTGTCCATCGGCGGAGCTTGCGTCGATGAAGAGGCCGCTCTGAAGTGGGGAACAGTGGCTGCTTGCTCGGTGGTGGGGACCTGCTGAGGCTCCCGTGCCGGCGGCACCGGCGTAGGGACCCGCGTGGATTGGCGCCCCATCCTCTCAAGAACGGAAAAAAGGCTACACCAGGAGAGAGATTGAACACATCCTGGTTCGATTGAGAGGGCGTCGTGGAGAAGGAGAAGTGGAGGATGAACAAATCGTTGAGAAGAACGCGCGCTTGATCTGATTTCGTTCACGCGCGAGAACAGAGTTTGCGGGAGAAGGGAAAGCTGGTTCGTGGGAAAGGGGGAAATCTGTTTTCCTGGAAACGAGATCACGATGCAGCCCACGATAGGCGACGCCCTCGTACAATGGAAAAAAAGTCACTTGTAACGAGTGATCTGCACGGGAATAGATCGTCGTTAATTCTACAGACAGACCCGTCCTCTTCTCGCGCTCTCTCTCCTCCATATCATTTATTTTCCTACGTGTCAGGTGCTACAAATGGCTGAGTGTACCCCGTTGTACATGCCCTTAGTGATAAAGTAAAGCAATTACACGGCGATTGCATTTCATACAATAAAGCGACAACCATATGGCTCCTGCCAGTTGCCGATAACTGTTACAAAACATGATCATCTCATACAACAATTTATATATCATCACGCCTTGACCATATCACATCACAACAAGTCCTGCAAAAACAAGTTAGATGTCCTCTACTTTGTTATTGCAAGTTTTATGTGGCTGCTACGGGCTTGTAGCAAGAACCGTTCTTACCTACGCATCAAAACCACAACGATTTTTCGTCAAGTGTGTTGTTTTAACCTTCAACAAGGACCGGGTGTAGTCACACTCGATTCAACTAAAGTTGGAGAAACAGACACCCACTAGCCACCTGTGTGCGAAGCACGGCGGTAGAACCAGTCTCATGAACGCGGTCATGTAATGTCGGTCTGGGCCGCTTCATCTAACAATACCGCCGAATCAAAGTATGGCATGCTGGTAAGCAGTATGACTATTATCGCCCACAACTCTTTGTGTTCTACTCGTGCATATAATATCTACGCATAGACCTGGCTCTGATGCCACTGTTGGGGAATGTAGTATTTCAAAAAAATTCTTATGATCACGCAAGATCCATCTAGGAGAAGCATAGCAACGAGCGGGGAGAGTGTGTCCACGTACCCTCATAGACCGAAAGCGGAAGCGTTAAGTAACGCGGTTGATGTAGTCGAACGTCTTCACGATCCAACCGATCAAGTACCGAACGCACGGCACCTCCGCGATCTGCACACGTTCAGCTCAGTGATGTCCCTCGAACTCTAGATCCAGCTGAGGCCGAGGGAGAGTTCCGTCAGCACAACGGCGTGGTGACGGTGATGATGAAGTTAGCGGCGCAGGGCTTTGCCTAAGCACTACGATGATATGACTGAGGTGTGCAACTGTGGAGGGGCACCGCACGGCTAAGACAAATCTTGAGTGCCTTTGGGGTGCTCCCCTCCCCCGTATATAAAGGAGGGAGGGAGGAGGCGGCCGGCCTAGGGGGCGCGCCAAGCATAGGGAGTCCTACTAGGACTCCCAAGTCCTAGTAGGATTCCCTTTCCTATTCGGAGTAGGAGAGAAGGAAAGAGAGGGAGAGGGAGAAGGAAAGGGGGGGCTGCGCCCCCACCCCTTGTCCAATTTGGTTTAGGCAGGGGGAGGCACGTGCCACCTCTTGGCCATTCTCCCCTCTCTCCACTAAAGCCCAATAAGGCCCATTACTTCTCCTGGTGAATTCCCGTAACTCCCCGGTACTCCGAAAAATACCCGAATCACTCGGAACCTTTCCAATGTCCGAATATAGCCTTCCAATATATGAATCTTTACCTCTCGACCATTTCGAGACTCCTTGTCATGTCCGTGATCTCATATGGGACTCTGAACAAACTTCAGTACATCAAATCACGTAACTCATAATACAAATCGTCATCGAACGTTAAGCGTGCGGACCCTACGGGTTCGAGAACTATGTAGACATGACCGAGACACATCTCCGGTCAATAACCAATAGCGGAACCTGGATGATCATATTGGCTCCTACATATTCTACGAAGATCTTTATCGATCAAACCGCATAACAACATACGTTGTTCCCTTTGTCATCGGTATGTTACTTGCCCGAGATTCGATCATCGGTATCATCATACCTAGTTCAATCTCGTTACTGGCAAGTCTCTTTACTCGTTCTGTAATGCATCATCCCGCAACTAACTCATTAGTCACATAGCTTGCAAGGCTTATAGTGATGTGCATTGCCGAGAGGGCCCAGAGATACCTCTCCGACAATCGGAGTGACAAATCCTAATCTCAATCTATGCCAACTCAACAAACACCATCAGAGACACATGTAGAGCATCTTTATAATCACCCAGTTACGTTGTGACGTTTGATAGCACACTAAGTGTTCCTCCGGTATTCGGGAGTTGCATAATCTCATAGTCATAGGAACATGTATAAGTCATGAAGAAAGCAATAGCAATAAACTAAACGATCATAGTGCTAAGCTAACGGTGGGTCTTGTCCATCTCATCATTCTCTAATGATGTGATCCCGTTCTTCAAATGACAACACATGTCTATGGTTAGGAAACTTAACCATCTTTGATTAACGAGCTAGTCAAGTAGAGGCATACTAGGGACACTCTGTTTGTCTATGTATTCACACACGTACTAAGTTTCCGGTTAATACAATTCTAGCATGAATAATAAACATTTATCATGATATAAGGAAATATAAATAACAACTTTATTATTGCCTCTAGGGCATATTTCCTTCACTTAGATCGCCGGGTTATCTTCCTGGCCAAAGTTTCATCCTCAGGTAACTCACCCTGGGTCATATAAGCCAAATAAGGAACTGTCCAATCAGGAATAGCATGAACAGCCTCCACAAATTGTGCTTCCGGGTCAGGAATAGCCAGATCTTCCTCCGTGGGTAATTTGACCGAAGGGTTATGCAGGATATCCAAGAAAGTGTTAGGTGGCGCCGGCTTACGCTGGGACCCTAACCGGCTTAAAGCATCAGCCGCCTCATTTTTCCTTCGATCAACATGTTCAACTTGATAACCTTCGAAATGACCTGCGATAGCATCAACCTCTCAACGTTAAGCCGCTATGAGTGGATCCTTGGAATCCCAAGTACCAGAAACTTTTGGGGCCACCAGATCTGAGTCGCCAAAACACCTCACCCGGCTTAAATTCATTTCCTTAGCCATCTGAAGACCGTGGAGTAAGGCATCATACTCAGCTGCATTGTTAGTACAAGGGAACATCAACCGGAGAACATAAGAAAATTTATCACCTCGTGGGGAAGTCATGACAACTCCAGCCCTCGAGCCCTCCAACTGCCTAGATCCATCAAAGTGAATAGTCCAGTAAGTGTTATCTGGCTTCTCCTCAGGCATCTGCAGCTCTGTCCAATCGTTTATGAAATCCACAAGCGCTTGAGACTTAATGGCTGTTCGAGGCATATATTTCAAACCATGAGGTCCAAGCTCAATGGCCCACTTGGCTACCCGACCTGTGGCTTCTCTGTTTTGAATAATATCCCCTAAAGGAGCAGAACTAACCACAGTGACGGGATGACCCAAAAATATTGCTTGAGCTTTCGACTAGCCATGAAAACCCCATATACCAGCTTCCGCCAATATGGATACCTCTGCTTGGACTCAATAAGCACCTCACTGATGTAGTAAACCGACCGTTGAACCAGATGCTCCTTCCCTGACTCCTTCCTTTCCACCACAATGGCTACACTGACAGCTCTGCCATTGGCAGCCACATATAACAACAAAGGCTCCTTATCAATGGGAGCAGCAAGAACCGGTGGCTCAGCCAATTGTTTCTTCAAGGCCTCAAATGCCTGATCAGCAGCATCACTCCAGACAAAGTGATCTGTCTTCTTCATCATCTGGTACAGAGGGATAGCCTTCTCACCCAACCGGCTTAAGGCCGCAATACGACCCGCCAAACGCTGAACATCATTGATACACGCCGGCTTAGACAGAGAGTTGATAGCCTTTATCTTCTCCGGGTTAGCTTCAATACCCCGTTCTGAAACCAGAAACCCCAAGAGCTTGCCTCCTGGTACACCAAAAATGCACTTGGCCGGGTTAAGCATCATCTTATAAATCCGGAGATTGTCAAAGGTTTCCTTTAAATCATCTATCAAGGTTTCCTTCTTCCTGGATTTCACCACAATATCATCCACATAGGCATGAACATTGCGCCCAATCTGATCATGAAGAAAATTCTGCACACACCGCTGGTAAGTCGCCTGGGCACTCTTGAGCCCAAAAGGCATAGACACATAACAGAAGGCTCCAAAGGGAGTGATAAAGGCTGTCTTCTCCTGGTCCTTAACTGCCATCTTTATCTGATGATAACCAGAATAAGCATCCAAAAAACTCAGACGCTCACAACCCGCCGTAGCATCAATAATTTGATCAATACGGGGGAGAGCAAAGCGATCAGCCGGACATGCCTTGTTTAAGTCCGTATAATCCACACACATGCGCCAGGTGCCGTTTTTCTTAAGCACTAGCACCGGGTTAGCCAACCACTTAGGGTGAAAAACTTCATCAATGAACCCGGCCGCAAAGAGCCCGGCTACCTCCTCACCGATAGCTTTGCACCTCTCCTCATTGAAACGGCGAAGGAATTGTTTGACCGGTTTAAACTTTGGATCAATATTGAGAGTGTGCTCAGCGAGTTCCCTCGGTACACCTGGCATGTCTAAAGGCTTCCATGCAAAGATGTCCCGGTTCTCACGGATGAACCCGATGAGCGCGCATTCCTATTTCGGATCCAAATTAGCACTGATACCGAACTGCTTGGATGAGTCGCCAGGAACAAAGTCAACTAGCTTGGTGTCGTCTGCTGACTTAAATTTCAACAAAGGGTCATGCTCTGTGGTTGGCTTCTTCAAAGATGCCATATCCGCCGGGTCAACATTATCCTTGTAAAACTTCAAGTCCTCTGTCACACAAATAGACTCAGCATAAGCAGCATCGCATTCTTCACACTCCAAGGCTATCTTGCGGCTCCCATGCATTTTTATAGTGCCCTTGTGACCCGGCATCTTCAGCTGCAAATAAACATAAAAAGGCCTTGCCATGAACTTAGCAAAAGTCGGCCGCCCAAACAGAGCATGATAAGGGCTCTTGATTTTAACCACTTCAAAGGTCAACGTCTCAGATCTGGAATCATACTCATCTCCAAAAGCAACCTCCAGAGATATTTTACCAACCGGATATGCCGACTTACCAGGCACCACACCGTGGAAAACAGTGTTCGACGGCTTAAGATTTTTGTCAGTCAATCCCATGCGACAGAAAGTTTCATAGTAACGGATATTGATGTTGCTTCCTCCATCCATGAGCACCTTGGTGAATTTTTATCCTCCAACCTGAGGTGCCACCTCCAGCACCAAGTGACCCTGATTATCAACCCGAGGCGGGTGATCCTCACAACTCCACACAATGGGCAGCTCAGACCATCGCAAGTAACGGGGAACCGCCGGCTGCTACCTCTTGAGCACTGCATTGGTTTTCCCTTGAAGAGGAAAGGGTGATGTAGCAATGTAGCGTAAGTATTTCCCTCAGTTTTTTAGAACCAAGGTATCAATCCAGTAGGAGGCCATGCTCAAGTCCCTTGCACCTACACAAACAAATAAGAACCTTGCAACCAACGCGATAAAAGGGTTGTCAATCCCTTCACGGCCACTTGCAAAAGTGAGATCTGATAGAGTAGATAAGATAATATTTTTGGTAATTTTTTATGATAAAGACCAAAAGTAAAGAAAGCAAAATGAACGGCGAAAATAATAGCTTGTTGACGGTAGATTAATATGATAGAAAATAGACCCGGGGGCCATAGGTTTCACTAGTGGCTTCTCTCAAGATAGCATAAGTATTACGGTGGGTGAACGAATTACTGTCGGGCAATTGGTAGAATTGAGCATAGTTATGAGAATATCTAGGTATGATCATGTATATAGGCATCACGTCCGTGACAAGTAGACCGACTCCTCCCTGCATCTACTACTATTACTCCACACATTGACCGCTATCACTATGCATCTAGAGTATTAAGTTCATAAGAACGGAGTAACGCTTTAAGCAAGATGACATGATGTAGAGGGATAAACTCATGCAATATGATATAAACCCCATATTTTTATCCTCGATGGCAACAATACAATATGTGTCGTTTCCCCTACTGTCACTGGGATCGAGCACCGCAAGATTGAACCCAAAGCTAAGCACTTCTCCCATTGCAAGAAAGATCAACCTAGTAGGCCAAACCAAACTGATAATTCGAAGAGACTTGCAAAGATAACCAATCATACATAAAATAATTCAGAGAAGATTCAAATATTGTTCATAGATAATCTGGATCATAAACCCACAATTCATCGGATCTCGACAAACACACCGCAAAAGAAGATTACATCGAATAGATCTCCAAGAGAATCGAGGAGAACTTTGTATGGAGATCCAAAGAGAGAGAAGAAGCCATCTAGCTAATAACTATGGACCCGAAGGTCTGAGGTAAACTACTCACACATCATCGGAGAGGCTATGGTGTTGATGTAGAAGCCCTCCGTGATCAATGCCCCCTCCGGCGGAGCGCCGGAAAAGGCCCCAAGATGGGATCTCATGGGTGCAGAAGGTTGCGGCGGTGGAATTAGGTTTTCGTGGTGCTCCTCGATGGTTTGGGGGTACGTGGGTATATATATAGGAGGAAGAAGTAGGTCGGCGGAGCCACGAGGGGCCCACGAGGGTGGAGGGCGCGCCCAGGGGGTAGGCGCGCCCCCCCTGCCTCGTGGCCTCCTTGGTGATTTCTTGACGTCCACTCCAAGTCCTCTGGATCACGTTTGTTCCAAAAATAACTCTCCCGAAGGTTTCATTCCATTTGGACTTCGTTTGATATCATTTTTCTGCGAAACACTGAAATAGGCAAAAAAACAGCAATTTGGGCTGGGCCTCCGGTTAATAGGTTAGTCCCAAAAATAATATAAAAGTGTATAAATAAGCCCATTAAACATCCAAAACAGAATATATAATAGCATGGAACAATCAAAAATTATAGATACGTTGGAGACGTATCAGCATCCCCAAGCTTAATTCTTGCTCGTCCTCGAGTAGGTAAATGATAAAAACAGAATTTTTGATGTGGAATGCTTCTTAGCATAATTTTCAATGTAATTCTTTATTGTGGCATCAATATTTAGATCCGAAAGATTCAAGATAAAAGTTTAATGTTGACATAAAAACAATAATACTTCAAACATGCTAACCAAGCAATTAAGTCTTATCAAAATAACATAGCCAAAGAAAGCTTATCCCTACAAAATCATATAGTTAGGCCATGTTTCAATATCGTCACACAAACGTTCTCATCATGCATAACCCCGATGACAAGCCGAGCAATGGGTTCATACTTTTTAACGCGCTTCAGCCTTTTCAACCCGTACGCAATACATGAGCGCAAGCCATGGATATAGCACTATGGGTGGAGTAGAGTATAATGATGGGGGTTATGAGAGAAGACAAAAAGGTAGAAAGTCTCACATTGACGCGGCTAATCAATAGGCTATGGAGATGCCCATCAGTTGATGTCAATGAGAGGAGTAGGGATTGCCATGCAACGGATGCACTAGAGCTATAAATATATGAAAGCTCAACAAAAGAAACTAAGTGGGTGTGCATCCAACTTGCTTGCTCACGAAGACCTAGGGCACTTTGAGGAAGCCCATCATTGGAATATACAAGCCAAGTTTTATAATGAAAAATTCCCACTAGTATAGGAGAATATCTATCATGAAGATCATGGTGCTACTTTGAAGCACAAGTGTGGAAAAAGGATAGTAACATTGTCCCTTCTCTCTTTTTCTCTCATTTTTTTCTTTGGCCTTTTTTTTATTTAGTCCGGAATCTCATCCCGGCTTGTGGGGGAATCATAGTCTCCATCATCCTTTCCTCACATGGGACAATGCTCTAATAATGATGATCATCACACTTTTATTACTTACAACTCAAGAATTACAACTCAAAACTTAGAACAATATATGACTCTATGTGAATGCCTCCGGTAGTGTACCGGAATATGCAATGAATCAGGAGTGACATGTATAAAAAATTATGAATGGTGGCTTTGCCACAAATACGATGTCAACTACATGATCATGCAAAGCAATATGACAATGATGAAGCGTGTCATAATAAACGGAACGGTGGAAAGTTGCATGGCAATATATCTCAGAATGGCTATGGAAATGCCATGATAGGTAGGTATGGTGGCTGTTTTGAGTAAGATATAAGGAGGTTTATGTGTGATAGAGTGTATCATATCACGGGGTTTGGATGCACCGGCGAAGTTTGCACCAACTCTCAAGGCGAGAAAGGGCAATGCACGGTACCGTAGAGGCCAGAAAATTGTGGAAGGTTGAGAGTGCGTATAATCCATGGACTCACATTAGTCATAAAGAACTCATATACTTATTGCAAAAGTTTATTGGCCCTCGAAGCAAAGTACTACTACGCATGCCCCTAGAGGGGTAGATTGGTAGGAAAACACCATCGCTCGTCCCCGACCGCCACTCATAAGGAAAGCAGTAAAAGAACACCTATGTGTCGAAATTGTCACACAACTTTTACCATACGTGCATGCTACGGGACTTGCCAACTTTAACACTAGTATTTCTCAATTTCACAATTACTTAACTAGCACACTCTAATAGTACCACCTTTCTATCTCAAAACACTTATCAAGTATCTAACTTCTCATGATATTCAATGAACTCAATACGGAAGATTAATTTCAAAATTAAAGCAAATTACCATGCTGTTTAAGACTCTCAAAATAATATAAGTGAAGCATGAGAGATCAATAATTTCTATAAAATAAAACCACCGCCGTGCTCTAAAAGATATAAGTGAAGCACTAGAGCAAAAACTATATAGCTCAAAAGATATAAGTGAAGCACATAGAGTATTCTAAAAAATTCTGAATCATGTGTGTGTCTCTCAAAAGGTGTGTACTGCAAGGATGATTGTGACAAACTAAAAAGCAAAGACTCAAATCATACAAGACGCTCCAAGCAAAACACATATCATGTGGTGAATAAAAATATAGCCCCAAATAAAGTTACCGATAGACGAAGACGAAAGAGGGGATGCCTTCCGGGGCATCCCCAAGCTTAAGCTTTTGGATATCCTTGAATTTTACCATGGGGTGCCTTGGGCATCCCCAAGCTTAGGCTCTTGCCACTCCTTATTCCATAATCCATCAAATCTTTACCCAAAACTTGAAAACTTCACAACACAAAACTTAACAGAAAATCTCGTGAGCTCCGTTAGCGAAAGAAAACAAAACACCACTTCAAGGTACTGTAATGAACTCATTCTTGATTTATATTGGTGTTAAACCTACTGTATTCCAACTTCTCTATGGTTTATAAACACTTTTACTAGCCATAGATTCATTAAAATAAGCAAACAACACGCAAAAAACAGAATCTGTCAAAAACAGAACAGTCTGTAGTAATCTGTAACTAACGCAAACTTCTGGAACTCAAACAATTCTACCAAACTAGGACGACCTAGATAATTTGTTTATTGATCTACTGCAATTGGAATAAGTATCTAATCACGTTCTGGTGATTTTAAACAATTGTTTTCGTGGACAGAAAGTTTCTGGAATTTTCAGCAAGATCAAATAACTATCATCCAAGAAGATCCTATAGGTTTTAACTTGGC
The DNA here is from genome assembly GCF_002575655.3 of Aegilops tauschii subsp. strangulata. Lineage (NCBI taxonomy): Eukaryota > Viridiplantae > Streptophyta > Magnoliopsida > Poales > Poaceae > Aegilops > Aegilops tauschii. Next base: position 345,865,568 of record NC_053035.3, on the reverse strand, counting down.
ACAAACACTAATTAAAACACAAAACCACATCTAAACAGAAGCTAGATGGATTATTTATTCCTAAACAGAACCAAAAAGCAAAAAACTAAAATAAAATTGGGTTGCCTCCCAACAAGCGCTATCGTTTAACGCCCCTAGCTATGCATAAAAGCGAGGATAGATCTAAGTATTGCCATCTTTGGTAGGCAATTCTTCAATAAGACACCTATAACCCCTAGGAGTTTCTTTCTTTTTATTAATTATCAAACTCCTAGGCATGAAATCGAAAAAATCATTTGTAGCAAAAGGTTCCTTAAGGATAGCGAGAAAGTTGGGGTGAACACTTATGGATTTGAGGTCCGCATTTCCCTTACTAGAAGTTTCACCCTTATTTTTAGGAACATAATCAATTTAGCAATCTTAGCATTAGAAGGAGTGTTTTTCATGGAAGAAAAGGTAGACCCTAGGTTGGTAATAATATCCTCAATTTTATCAATTCTAGTGGAATCTTGATCTATCTTTTCATTAACCATAGGTTCCTTTTCTTTAAAAAATTTAAGAGCAACTCCTACCTTAGATCCGTTTTGGGTAATTTGGTTGTGGATCTTTCTATCCAAATTTTCAATCAACTCTACGGTGGCAACTTTATTTTCAATAATTTCAAGCCGTTGCATCACATGTTCCAAAGTTAAAATAGTTCCATTAACCAAAAGAGGTGGTGGGCCAAACAAATCTATCATAGCATTATAAGAATCAAAAGTATGGCTACCCAGGAAATTTCCTCCGGTAATGGTATCAAAATATATCTATTCCAAGGAGTGATGCCTACATAAAAATTGCGAAGAAGAATGGAAGTAGATTGCTTCCTAGTAGATCTATTTTGCGCATTGCAAATTCTGTACCAAGCATCTTTTAGATTTTCTCCCTCCCTTTGCTTAAAATTAAGAACTTCATTCTCGGGAGACAAAGGAGTAGATAAAGGATTAGCCATAACGACAAAGCAAGCGAAAAAGAGGCGAACGGAAAAAGAGGGTGAATAAAACGGCAAGGGTGAAGTGGGGGAGAGGAACACGAGAGGCAAATGGCAAATAATGTAATGCGAGGGATAAGAGTTTGTGATGGGTACTTGGTATGTTGACTTATGCGTAGACTCCCCGGCAACGGCGCCAGAAATCCTTCTTGCTACCTCTTGAGCACTGCGTTGGTTTTCCCTTGAAGAGGAAAGGGTGATGCAGCAAAGTAGCGTAAGTATTTCCCTCAGTTTTTGAGAACCAAGGTATCAATCCAGTAGGAGGCCACGCTCAAGTCCCTTGCACCTACACAAACAAATAAGAACCTTGCAACCAACGCGATAAAGGGGTTGTCAATCCCTTCACGGCCACTTGCAAAAGTGAGATCTGATAGAGAAGATAAGATAATATTTTTGGTATTTTTATGATAAAGACAAAATGTAAAGAAAGAAAAATAAACGGCAAAAATAATAGCTTATTGACGGTAGATTAATATGATGGAAAATAGACCCGGGGGCCATAGGTTTCACTAGTAGCTTCTCTCAAGATAGCATAAGTAATACGGTGGGTGAACGAATTACTGTCGAGCAATTGATAGAATTGAGCATAGTTATGAGAATATCTAGGTATGATCATGTATATAGGCATCACGTCGGTGACAAGTAGACCGACTCCTGCCTGCATCTACTACTATTACTCCACACATCGACCACTATCCAGCATGCATCTAGAGTATTAAGTTCATAAGAACAGAGTAACGCTTTAAGCAAGATGACATGATGTAGAGGGATAAACTCATGCAATATGATATAAACCCCATCTTTTTATCCTCGATGGCAACAATACAATACGTGTCGTTTCCCCTACTGTCACTGGGATCGAGCACCGCAAGATTGAACCCAAAGCTAAGCACTTCTCCCATTGCAAGAAAGATCAACCTAGTAGGCCAAACCAAACTGATAATTCGAAGAGACTTGCAAAGATAACCAATCATACATAAAATAATTCAGAGAAGATTCAAATAATGTTCATAGATAATCTGGATCATAAACCCACAATTCATCGGATCTCGACAAACACACCGCAAAAGAAGATTACATCGAATAGATCTCCAAGAGAATCGAGGAGAACTTTGTATTGAGATCCAAAGAGAGAGAAGAAGCCATCTAGCTAATAACTGGACCCGAAGGTCTGAGGTAAACTACTCACACATCATCGGAGAGGCTATGGTGTTGATGTAGAAGCCCTCCGTGATCAATGCCCCCTCCGGTGGAGCACCGGAAAAGGCCCCAAGATGGGATCTCACGGGTACAGAAGGTTGCGGCGGTGGAATTAGGTTTTCGTGGTGCTCCTCGATGGTTTGGGGGTACGTAGGTATATATAGGAGGAAGAAGTAGGTCGGTGGAGCCACGAGGGGCCCACGAGGGTGGAGGGCGCGCCCAGGGGGGTAGGCGCGCCCCCCTGCCTCATGGCCTCCTCGGTGATTTCTTGCGTGCACTCCAAGTCCTCTAGATCACGTTTGTTCCAAAAATAACTCTCCCGAAGATTTCATTCCGTTTGGACTCCGTTTGATATCCTTTTTCTGTGAAACACTGCAATAGGCAAAAAACGGCAATTTGGGCTGGGCCTCCGGTTAATAGGTTAGTCCCAAAAATAATATAAAAGTGTATAAATAAGCCCATTAAACATCCAAAATAGAATATATAATAGCATGGAACAATCAAAAATTATAGATACGTTGGAGACGTATCACCGGCTCAACGGCGTTCACAGCCCTTTTATGGAGCTTCTGATCAAGCTTGCATAAACTCGTGGTGAAGACGTGGTACTGCCCACTATTCAGCTGCTTCGGATTACTTTGATAACCAGATTGTTGCTGCTGATTCCCCTGACTAGGTTGTTGATGAAAACCACCTTGATTGCCTTGATTACCTTGGCCCTGGAAACCGGAATTATAACTTCCACCACCGTAACCCGAACCATGAGAGCCGGAGCCTGAGCTGCCGCCCAGCCCATGATTGTTCTGGAAAAGATCGGAATTTTTGTATTCTCTCATAATGAAGCAGTCCTTCCAGAGGTGAGTCGATGGCCTTTCCCGTGTACCATGCTTCGGGCAGGGTTGATTCAGCATCTGCTCAAGATTGAAACTTGATCCTCCAGTCCGAGGAGGTGGCCTTCCCTTACGACGTTGACCATTATTCTGTGTGTTGGTATTAGCCACAAAATCTAAATTATTATTAGCCTTGCGCTTACCATTGCCCCCCTGACTCGCTGGGTTATGATGCCGCCCTTTAATGTTGCCACTCTTCTTTCCCTTTCCTGGCTTTTCATCATCAGACTCGGGGTCCTTGGCACTATCCGAGTTGGCATACTTAACCAGAGCCGCCATCAGCTCCCCCATGTCGCTGCAGTGGCGCTTGAGCCGCCCTAGCTTCTATTTAAGGGGCATAAAACGACAATTCTTCTCTAACATTAAGACTGCTGAGCCGGCATTGATGCGATCTGATGAGCGCAGGATAGCTGAGACCCGGCGCACCCAATGGGTTCTTGACTCGCCCTCTTCTTGGATACAGGCGTCCAAATCCACAATTATCATAGGCTGCTTGTACGTATCTTTAAAATTCTGGATGAACTGGGCTTTTAACTCGGCCCATGATCCAATGGAGTTGGCAGGCAACACTTTTAACCAAGTACAGGCCGTCCCATCTAACATCATAGTGAAATATTTAGCACACGCAGCGTCGCTAGCATCCAGCATTTCCATGGCCATCTCATAACTCTCAACCCATGCTTCAGGGGGTAAGTTAGCTGTGTAATTAGCCACCTTACGAGAACCCTTGAAATCCTTGTTGGGGAACGCAGTAATTTCAAAAAAATTCCTACGCACACGCAAGATCCATCTAGGTGATGCATAGCAACGAGAGGGGAGAGTGTTGTCCACGTACCCTCGTAGACCGAAAGCGGAAGCGTTATGACAACACGGTTGATGTAGTCGTACGTCTTCATGATCGGACCGATCCTAGTACCGAAAGTACGGCACCTCCGCGATCTGCACACGTTCAGCTCAGTGACGTCCCACGAACTCTAGATCCAGCTGAGGTCGAGGGAGAGTTTCGTTAGCACAACGGCGTGATGACGGTGATGATGAAGTTACCGACACAGGGCTTCACCTAAGAACTACAATGGTATGACCGAGGTGGAAATCTGTGGAGGGGGGCACCGCACACGGCTAAACAATCAACTTTTGTGTCTATGGGGTGCCCCCTCCCCCGTATATAAAGGAGTGCAGGAGGGGAGGGCTGGCCCTCTCATGGCACGCCCAAGGGGGAGTCCTACTCCCGGTGGGAGTAGGATTCCCCCTTCCCTAGTTGGAGTAGGCGAAGAAGGAAGGAGGAGAGAGGGAGAAGGAAAGGGGGGCCGACCCCCCACCCCAATTCGGAATGGGCTTGGGGGGGAGGCGCCCCCACCTTGGCCGCCTCCTCCTCTCTCCCACTAAGGCCCAATAAGGCCCATAGACTCCCCGGGGGGTTTCGGTAACCCCCCGGTACTCCGGTAAATGCCCGAACTCACCCGAAACCATTCCGATGTCCAAACATAGCCTTCCAATATATCGATATTTATGTCTCAGCCATTTCGAGACTCCTCGTTATGTTCGTGGTCACATCCGGGACTCCGAACAACCTTCGGTACATCAAAACACATAAACTCATAATACCAATCGTCATCGACCGTTAAGCGTGCGGACCCTACGGGTTGGAGAACTATGTAGACATGACCGAGACTCGTCTCTGGTCAATAACCAATAGCGGAACCTGGATGCTCATATTGGTTCCTACATATTCTACGAAGATCTTTATCGGTCAAATCGCATAACAACATACGTTGTTCCCTTTGTCATCAGTATGTTAGTTGCCTGAGATTCGATCGTCGGTATCTCAATACCTAGTTCAATCTCGTTACCGGCAAGTCTCTTTACTCATTCCGTAATGCATCATCCCGCAACTAACTCATTAGTCACATTGCTTGCAAGGCTTATAGTGATGTGCATTACCGAGAGGGCCCAGAGATACCTCTCCGACAATCGGAGTGACAAATCCTAATCACGATCTATGCCAACTCAACAAACACCATCGGAGACACCTGTAGAGCATCTTTATAATCACCCAGTTACATTGTGATGTTTGATAGCACACAAAGTGTTCCTCCGGTATTCGGGAGTTGCATAATCTCATAGTCATAGGAACATGTATAAGTCATGAAGAAAGCAATAGCAACAAACTAAACAATCATCGTGCTAAGCTAACGGATGGGTCAAGGCAATCACATCATTCTCTAATGATGTGATCCCGTTAATCAAATGACAACTCATGTCTATGGCTAGGAAACTTAACCATATTTATTCAACGAGCTAGTCAAGTAGAGGCATACTAGTGACACTCTGTTTGTCTATGTATTCACACATGTACTAAGTTTCCGGTTAATACAATTCTAGCATGAATAATAAACATTTATCATGATATAAGGAAATATAAATAACAACTTTATTATTGCCTCTAGGGCATATTTCCTTCAGTCTCCCACTTGCACTAGAGTCAATAATCTAGATTACACAGTAATAATTCTAACACCCATGGAGTCTTGGTGCTGATCATGTTTTGCTCGTGAGAGAGGCTTAGTCAACGGGTCTGCAACATTCAGATTTGTATGTATCTTACAAATCTCTATGTCTCCCTCCTTGACTTGATCACGGATGGAATTGAAGCGTCTCTTGATGTGCTTCGTTCTCTTGTGAAATCTGGATTCCTTTGCCAAGGCAATTGCACCAGTATTGTCACAAAAGATTTTCATTGGACCCGATGCACTAGGTATGACACCTAGATCGGATATGAACCCCTTCATCTAGACTCCTTCAATTGCTGCTTTCGAAGCAGCTATGTAGTCCGCTTCACACGTAGATCCCGCCACGACGCTTTGCTTAGAACTGGACCAACTTACAGCTCCACCATTCAATATGAATACTATCTGGTTTTTGACTTAGAGTCATCCGGATCAGTGTCAAAGCTTGCATCGACGTAACCATTTACGACGAGTTCTTTGTCACCTCCATAAACGAGAAACATATCCTTAGTCCTTTTCAGGTATTTCAGGATGTTCTTGACCACTATCCAGTGATCCACTCCTGGATTACTTTGGTACCTCCCTGCTAAACTAATAGAAAGGCACACATCAGGTATGGTACACAGTATTGCATCCATGATAGAACCTATGGCTGAAGCATAGGGAATGACTTTCATTTTCTCTCGATCTTCTGCAGTGGTCGGGCATTGAGTCTGACTCAACTTCACACCTTGTAACACAGGCAAGAACCCTTTCTTTGCTTGATCCATTTTGAACTTCTTCAAAACTTTATCAAGGTATGTGCTTTGTGAAAGTCCAATTAAGTGTCTTGATCTATCTCTATAGATCTTGATGCCCAATATATAAGCAGCTTCACCGAGGTCTTTCATTGAAAAACTCTTATTCAAGTATCATTTTATGCTATCCAGAAATTCTATATCATTTCCAATCAACAATATGTCATCCACATATAATATTAGAAATGCTACAGAGCTCCCACTCACTTTCTTGTAAATACAGGCTTCTCCAAAAGTCTGTATAAAACCATATGCTTTGATCACACTATCAAAACGTTTATTCCAACTCCTAGATGCTTGCACGAGTCCATAAATGGATAGCTGGAGCTTGCACACTTTGTTAGCATCCTTTGGATTGATAAAACCTTCAGGTTGCATCATATACAACTCTTCTTCCAGAAATCCATTCAGGAATGCAGTCTTTACATCCATTTGCCAAATTTCATAATCATAAAATGCAGCAATTGCTAACATGATTCAGACGGACTTAAGCATCGCTACGGGTGAGTAGGTCTCATCGTAGTCAACTCCTTGAACTTTTCGAAAACCTTTCACAACAAGTCGAGCATTGTAGACACTAACATTACCGTCAGCGTCAGTCTTCTTCTTGAAGATCCATTTATTCTCGATGGCTCGCCAATCATCGGGCAAGTCAAGCAAAGTCCACACTTTGTTCTCATACATGGATCCCATCTCTGATTTCATGGCCTCAAGCCATTTCGCGGAATCTGGGCTCATCATCGCTTCCTCATAGCACTACAAAAAAATACACTTCCGTGATGATACGTGTTTGTCACAGTAGGTCGCGTTTTTTGTCATGCATGTACATCCATGACAAATTTATAACAGAATCAAGGTAGTCATACCTGTGCTGTCGTAGAAGTGTTCCATGACATTACCAAAAATATCATCATGGAAGTGTCCACTTCCTTGACGATAAATCGTGCGTCACAGAAGTGCTTTCGTCAAGGGTGACCGACACGTGGCATCCACCATAACGGAACACCGTTAAGCTATCGGGTCGGGTTTTGGATCCGATAACCCGTTAACAGCCTCGACCAATGGGGATTTTCCACGTGTAAAATCATCATTGGCTGGAGGAAACACGTGTTGGCTCATCGCTGGGACAGATGTCATCCACTCATTGGACAGAAGGCGCCTATGATACGTCGACACGTGGCACGGCCCAACAGTGGCCCATTCCTGTGAAAAGGCCGGCCCGTTTGACTTGGTCAAAAGCTGGCGGGCCGGCCCATGGAAAGCCCGTTAATGGCCTGTTCGCATATAGCCCATTTACAGCCCGCTAACCCAAGGCCCGTTACGCCCTATTCGAATTAGGCCCAGTAGCGTCATCTGGGCCATCCAATATGATTCCAGCCCGTTTTCACTTCTGGCCCATGTGTGGCCCATGACGTCTTTTAGCCCATATGAGGCCCTATGTAACTCTTGGCCTATTAACGGCCCGTGCTGAAACTGGCACGTAATGAACAGTATATTACTTTACACCCATTAACGGCCCGTGGTGAAACTGGCCTGTAATTAACAGTGTATCACTTTATACCCATTAACGGCCCGTTATTCCGTTGGGCCGTTTCCAGCCCATGTTATCTTTCGGCCTTCTCAGAGCCCATTTATTCTTGGGCTATTTTCCAGCATTCGTTTACTTACGGCCCGTTACTGTCATTTTCTGCTTGTGGGCCAAATTCAGCCCGTCGTTGCAGTCGGCCCGTTTGTGGTCCGTTAATACGTTGGGCCGTTTTCATAGCGTCATCAAATACGGCCTATTAACGATGGCCCGTTATGGTCGGCCCATGAATGGACGATTCCAACTCTAGCCCGTTTACGGCTAGAATGCGGTCTGTTTGGCCCATGTTTGGCCAATCGATCATACGGCCCGTATAAGGCCCATTGATGATACGGCCCATAGAAGGCCCATTGTTTCTACGGCCCGTAGAAGGCCCACTGTTTCTATGGCCCGTAGAAGGCCCACTGTTTATACGGCCCGTAGAAGGCCCACTGTTTCTACGGCCCGTAGGAGGCCCAGTGTCACTACAGTAAATATTAGCCCATGGTTATTGTGGCCTAGTTTTAAAAAATAGGTTATTGCAGCCACTAGCAAACCGCAGAAAAAGAACTGCACTGACTACAAGCAAACAAATAAACAAGACAACAAGGAAATAAATAAGCAAGTAACTTACACTAGGCTATCACGGCTATTACACATATTACATCCACTGGGCATCAAAGTTCGCCACCAGTGCAAATATAGGGAACACAGCAGCATATAAACGCCGCAGCAAAACAAGTCCAGAACTGAAACCACTTCAGAAGAGCTCAAGAAACAATATCCTGGGTACCCATAATGCTGGCAAGATGCTTAGCAAGCTTATTAACTTTCTCTTGTTTGGCGCTTAAGTCCTCCAGCGCTTGCTGTTGCACCAGAAAGTATGCATCTGAATTCTGCAGGGACTTCCTCAGTCCTTCGGCTTCCTGTCGCATAACATCTGATCGATGTCTTTCAACTTGAAGTTGAGACTCAAGAAGCCGAACTGATTCAGGTAACGAGTTCGAAGAGCTGGTGCCAGCAGTGGTAGCCAGTAACTCGAACACTAGATCAAGACAGGACTTTGGGGTTGTCTCAGTGTCTTCAATATAGTTTTTATCAGCTTTCTTGGAGACCAACAAGGATGTCTCACTATCTTGAACCTTATCTGTATTACTTTCTTTACCATTGCATAACAGGGTACTCTTCTCCAATATTTTATCCGCGTTCTAAAAGAGAAACAAACAAACACATCTCAGGTTTACAATGTAGTATATGAAACTCATTTTGGTAAACCAGTTCAGTAGTAAGGTGGACAGGATAACAACATGAAACAAACATATATCTATGTAGTATGGTCACTGTATGGTCTATGTCATTCTAGTTTATGTTGCCAAATCAAGATAGATACAGTTCGAATCATATCTATTTAAGACAAAGCAGCATAGACAGAATATAAGTGTGGGAAACTACACAGCAATAACAACACTTGTAATGTGCATGGCATGAGAACATAACTGTTTATTCCATTGAAACTGAAATCAACATAGAGGAAGTTACAATAGCAAACAGCCAAACACGTTGAAGAAACAGGTTTAAAACATACCTGTTGCGCCATTGGAGTTTCAATTGCATCCTTCAAATTTGAAATTAGTTGGTATCAGTAAATACAGTGATGCAAGAGCAAAGTAGTATGAACCATAGCTACGGAACCTGACCTGAGAACAATTCTTCTTCTGCTCTAAGCGTTGACTTCGGGTTCGGAGTGGTGGTCCTCGTGATTTGGGCACTGCAGTTGCCTTACTAACTGCTCGTGTTTGGGTGCTCTGTGGTGGAGACGGTGCTGTGTCAACGGGAACTGGGTGTCTATCTGCTGGGGTTGGGGTTAGAAGGGGTGTAGCTGGTTCTCTGTCCAACTGGGTAGGGGTACAATCTGCATGAGTGTGGGTTATGTGTGGTGGGGCTGGTTCTTGGGCAAGTACAACCGTGGTTCTATCTGCATCGACAGGTAGCACGATCTTTTCTGAAGACCGTGTTTTTACTCCCACAGATACTGCCATCACTCCCTCCGATTGAAATGGCTGATAAACAAGAAAAGTAATTGAATGTACAGACATTGTAAGATAGACAGGTGCAATGGATAGTAGGGAAGAAAACAGGGCATGAAATAATTCACATTTATGTTGTCTAAGCAAACAGAATAGCAGGACATAATTTCACATATATGATGGTTAATTAAACAGGATAGCATGACACAATTTCACATGTATGATGGCTAACTAAACAGGATAGAATGACATACTTCAAAATATGATGACTATGTAAACAGGATGACATGATATAACTATACAATGTGTCTATTAAAGTGGTTGGCATGCCATAAATCACAAACATGCCGTCGATGGAAACATGATGGCATGATATAATTCATGGATAGAATGACATAATTTAAAATATGATGACTACGTAAACAGGATGAGATGATATAACTATATTATGTCTTTAGAAAATGGGTTGGCATGCCATAATTCAGATACATGATGTCTATGTAAACATCATGGCATGACATAACTCAAATATATGATTTATATACTAAGGAAGTGAGCAGAGGGCAATCGCATATATGATGTGTCAACTAAGGAGATGGCATTCAATATTGTGTATATGATGTAAAAACTAAGCATTGCAATACAACATATGCATTATATGAGTAATATAACCCTGCCAAGTTTGAGCATACACCTCAGGGGGATAATAGGACTGGTCATCTGCCTCTGAATCCTCCTCTGAAGAGCTATCTGTAACCAGCAAGATATCTGCTTCAGCAGGTAGCATTGTCTGCTCTGAAGACCTTGTTTTCACTCCAGATTTCTCCATCACCAATTCAAATGGCTGATGCACAGGAAGAGCAGTTGAATATACAAACATTGTCGACAAAAGCAATGAGAAATACAAAAAAAGGACGACATGATATAATTCACATATATGACGCTTGCCTAAACAGCATGGCATTGCATAATTCACATACATAATGCCTTGCAACAAGATAACATTGCATAATTCACATATATAATGTCTTGCAACTGTTGGGGAACGTAGTAATTTCAAAAATTTCCTACGCACACGCAAGATCATGGTGATGCATAGCAATGAGAGGGAGAGTGTTGTCCACGTACCCTCGTAGACCGAAAGCGGAAGCGTTAACACAACGCGGTTGATGTAGTCGTACGTCTTCATGATCCAACCGATCAAGTACCGAACGCACGGCACCTCCGAGTTCAGCACACGTTCAGCTCGATGACGTCCCTCGAACTCCGATCCAGCCGAGTGTTGAGGGAGAGTTTCGTCAGCACGACGGCGTGGTGACGATGATGATGTTCTACCGACGCAGGGCTTCGCCTAAGCTCTGCAGCGATATTATCGAGGTGTAATATGGTGGAGGGGGGCACCGCACACGGCTAAGAGATCAATAGATCAATTGTTGTGTCCATGGGGTGCCCCCTGCCCCCGTATATAAAGGAGCAAGGGGGAGGCCGGCCGGCCTTTGTTGGCGCGCCATGAGGAGTCCTCCTCCTAGTAGGAGTAGGACTCCCCTCTTTCCTACTCCTACTAGGAGGGGGAAAGGAAGGGGGAGAGGGAGAAGGAAAGGGGGGCGCCGCCCCCGCCCCCTCTCCTAGTCCAATTCGGACCAGAGGGGGAGGGGGCGCGCGGCCTACCCTGGCAGCCCCTCTCTCTCCACTAAGGCCCATAAGGCCCATTACTTCTCCCGGGGGGGTTCCGGTAACCCTCCGGCACTCCGGTTTTTCTCCGAAATCACCTGGAACACTTCCGGTGTCCGAATATAGTCGTCCAATATATCAATCTTTATGTCTCGACCATTTTGAGACTCCTCGTCATGTCCGTGATCACATCCGGGACTCCGAACAACCTTCGGTACATCAAAACATATAAACTCATAATATAACTGTCATCGAAATGTTAAGCGTGCGGACCCTACGGGTTCGAGAACTATGTAGACATGACCGAGACTCGTCTCCGGTCAATAACCAATAGCGGAACCTGTATGCTCATATTGGCTCCCACATATTCTACGAAGATCTTTATCGGTCAAACCGCATAACAACATACGTTGTTCCCTTTGTCATCGGTATGTTACTTGCCCGAGATTCGATCGTCGGTATCTCAATACCTAGTTCAATCTCGTTACCGGCAAGTCTCTTTACTCGTTCCATAATACATCATCTCGCAACAAACTCATTAGTTGCAATGCTTGCAAGGCTTAAGTGATGTGCATTACCGAGAGGGCCCAGAGATACCTCTCCAACAATCGGAGTGAGAAATCCTAATCTCGAAATACGCCAACCCAACAAGTACCTTCGGAGACACCTGTAGAGCACCTTTATAATCACCCAGTTATGTTGTGACGTTTGGTAGCACACAAAGTGTTCCTCCGGTAAACGGGAGTTGCATAATCTCATAGTCATAGGAACATGTATAAGTCATGAAGAAAGCAATAGCAACATACTAAACGATCGAGTGCTAAGCTAACGGAATGGGTCAAGTCAATCAGATCATTCTCCTAATGATGTGATCCCGTTAATCAAATGACAACTCATGTCTATGGCTAGGAAACATAACCATCTTTGATCAACGAGCTAGTCAAGTAGAGGCATACTAGTGACACTCTGTTTTTCTATGTATTCACACATGTATTATGTTTCCGGTTAATACAATTCTAGCATGAATAATAAACATTTATCATGATATAAGGAAATAAATAATAACTTTATTATTGCCTCTAGGGCATATTTCCTTCAGTCTCCCACTTGCACTAGATTCAATAATCTAGTTCACATCGCCATGTGATTTAACATCAATAGTTCACATCACCATGTGATTAACACCCATAATTCACATCGTCATGTGACCAACACCCAAAGGGTTTACTAGAGTCAATAATCTAGTTCACATCGCTATGTGATTAACACCCAAAGAGTACTAAGGTGTGATCATGTTTTTCTTGTGAGATAATTTTAGTCAACGGGTCTGTCACATTCAGATCCGTAAGTATTTTTCAAATTTCTATGTCTACAATGCTCTGCACAGAGCTACTCTAGCTAATTGCTCCCACTTTCAATATGTATCTAGATCGAGACTTAGAGTCATCCAGATCTGTGTCAAAACTTGCATCGACTTAACTCTTTACGACGAACCTTTTGTCACCTCCAAAACCGAGAAATATTTCCTTATTCCACTAAGGATAATTTTGACCGCTGTCCAGTGATCTACTCCTAGATCACTATTGTACTCCCTTGCCAAAATCAGTGTCGGGTATACAATAGATGTGGTACACAGCATGGCATTCTTTATGGAACCTATGGCCGAGGCATAGGGAATGAGTTTCATTCTCTTTCTATCTTCTGCCGTGGTCGGGCTTTGAGTCTTACTCAATTTCACACCTTTGTAACACAGGCAAGAACTCTTTCTTTGACTGTTCCATTTTGAACTACTTCAAAATCTTGTTTCAGGTATGTACTCATTGAAAAAACTTATCAAGCGTCTTGATCTATCTCTATAGATCTTGATGCTCAATATGTAAGCAGCTTCACCGAGGTCTTTCTTTGAAAAACTCCTTTCAAACACTCCTTTATGCTTTGCAGAACAATTCTACATTATTTCCGATCAACAATATGTCATTCACATATACTTATCAGAAATGTTGTAGTGCTCCCACTCACTTTCTTGTAAATACAGGCTTCACCGCAAGTCTATATAAAACTATATCCTTTGATCAACTTATCAAAGCGTATATTCCAACTCCGAGATGCTTGCACCAGTCCATAGATGGATCACTGGAGCTTGTATATTTTGTTAGCACCTTTAGGATTGACAAAACCTTCTGGTTGCATCATATACAACTCTTCTTTAATAAATCCATTAAGGAATGCAGTTTTGTTTATCCATTTGCCAGATTTCATAAAATGCGGCAATTGCTAACATGATTCGGACAGACTTAAGCATAGATACGAGTGAGAAACTCTCATCGTAGTCAACACCTTGAACTTGTCGAAAACCTTTTGCGACAATTCTAGCTTTGTAGATAGTAACACTACTATCAGCGTCCGTCTTCCTCTTGAAGATCCATTTAATCTCAATGGCTCGCCGATCATTGGGCAAGTCAATCAAAGTCCATACTTTGTTCTCGTACATGGATCCTCTCTCAGATTTCATGGCCTGAAGCCATTTTGCGGAATCTGGGCTCATCATCGCTTCCTCATAGTTCGTAGGTTCGTCATGGTCAAGTAACATGACCTCCAGAACTGGATTACCGTACCACTCTGGTGCGGATTTCATTCTGGTTGACCTACGAGGTTCGGTAGTAACTTGATCTTGAAGTTACATAATCATCATCATTAGCTTCCTCACTAATTGGTGTAGGAGTCACAGGAACAGATTTCTGTGATGAACTACTTTCCAATAAGGGAGCAGGTACAGTTACCTCATCAAGTTCTACTTTCCTCCCACTCACTTCTTTCGAGAGAAACTCCTTCTCCAGAAAGATTCCGAATTTAGCAACAAAAGTCTTGCCTTCGGATCTGTGATAGAAGGTGTACCCAACAGTCTCCTTTGGGTATCCTATGAAGACACATTTCTCCGATTTGGGTTCGAGCTTATCAGGTTGAAGCTTTTTCACATACGCATCACAACCCCAAACTTTAAGAAATGACAACTTTGGTTTCTTGCCAAACCACAGTTCATATTGTGTCGTCTCAACGGACTTAGACGGTGCCCTTTTTAACGTGGATGCAGCTGTCTTTAATGCATAACACCAAAACGATAGAGGTAAATCGGTAAGAGACATCATAGATTGCACCATATCTAATAAAGTACGATTACGATGTTCGGACACACCATTACACTGTGGTGTTCCAGGTGGCATTAGCAGTGAAACTATTTCACGTTGTTTTAACTGAAGACCAAACTCGTAACTCAAATACTCTTCTCCACGATCAGATCGTAGAAACTTTATTTTCTTGTTACGATGATTTTCCACTTCACTCTGAAATTATATGAACTTTTCAAATGTTTCAGACTTCTGTTTCATTAAGTAGATATACCCATATCTGCTCAAAACATCTGTGAAGGTCAGAAAATAATGATACCCGCTACGAGCCTCGATATTCATTGGACCACATACATCAGTATGTATGATTTCCAATAAATCTGTTGCTTGCTCCATTGTTCCGGAGAACGGCGTTTTAGTCATCTTGCCCAAGAGGCATGGTTCGCAAGCATCAAGTGATTCATAATCAAGTGATTCCAAAATCCCATCAGCATGGAGTTTCTTCATGCGCTTTACACCAATATGACCTAAACGGCAGTGCCACAAATAAGTTGCACTATCATTATTAACTTTGCATTTTTTTGGCTTCAATATTATGAATATGTGTATCACTACGATCGAGATCCAACAAACCATTTTCATTGGGTGTATGACCATAGAAGGTTTTATTCATGTAAATAGAACAACAATTATTCTCTAACTTAAATGAATAACCGTATTGCAATAAACATGATCAAATCATATTCATGCTCAACGCAAACACCAAATAACACTTATTTAGGTTCAACACTAATCCCGAAAGTGTAGGGAGCGTGCGATGATGATCATATCAATCTTGGAACCACTTCCAACACACATCGTCACTTCACCCTTAACTAGTCTCCGTTCATTCTGCAACTCCCGATTTGGGTTACTAATCTTAGCAACTGAACTAGTATCAAATACTGAGGGGTTGCTATAAACACTAGTAAAGTACACATCAATAACATGTATATCAAATATACCTTTGTTCACTTTGCCATCCTTCTTATCCGCCAAATACTTGGGGCAGTTCTGCTTCCAGTGACCAGTCCCTTTGCAGTAGAAGCACTTAGTCTCAGGCTTAGGTCCAGACTTGGGCTTCTTCACTTGAGTAGCAACTTGCTTGCCATTCTTCTTGAAGTTCCCCTTCTTCCCTTTGCCCTTTTCTTGAAACTAGTGGTCTTGTCAACCATCAACACTTGATGCTTTTCTTGATTTCTACCTTCGTCGATTTCAGCATCACAAAGAGCTTGGGAATCGTTTCCGTTATCCCTTGCATATTATAGTTCATCACGAAGTTCTAGTAACTTGGTGATAGTGACTAGAGAACTCTGTCAATCACTATCCTATCTGAAAGATTAACTCCCACTTGATTCAAGTGATTGTAGTACCCAGACAATCTGAGCACATGCTCACTGCTTGAGCTATTCTCCTCCATCTTTTAGCTATAGAACTTGTTGGAGACTTCATATCTCTCAACTCGGGTATTTGCTTGAAATATTAACTTCAACTCCTAGAACATCTTATATGGTCCATGATGTTCAAAACGTCTTTGAAGTCCCGATTCTAAGCCGTTAAGCATGGTGCACTAAACTATCAAGTAGTCATCATATTGAGCTAGCCAAACGTTCATAGCGTCTGCATCTGCTCCTGCAATAGGTCTATCACCTAGCGGTGCATCAAGGACATAATTCTTCTGTGCAGCAATGAGGATAAACCTCAGATCACGGATCCAATCCGCATCATTGCTACTAACATCTTTCAACTTAGTTTTCTCTGGGAACATATCAAAATAAAACAGGGGAGCTAAACGCAAGCTATTGATCTACAACATAGATATGCTAATACTACTAGGACTAAGTTCATGATAAATTAAAGTTCAATTAATCATATTACTTAAGAACTCCCACTTAGATAGACATCCCTCTAATCATCTAAGTGATCACGTGATCCAAATCAACTAAACCATAACCGATCATCACGTGAAATGGAGTAGTTTTCAATGGTGAACATCACTATGTTGATCATATCTACTATATGATTCACGCTCGACCTTTCGGTCTCAGTGTTCCGAGGCCATATCTGCATATGCTAGGCTCGTCAAGTTTAACCTGAGTATTCTGCGTGTGCAAAACTGGCTTGCACCCATTGTAGATGGACGTAGAGCTTATCACACCCGATCATCACGTGGTGTCTGGGCACGACGAACTTTGGCAACGGTGCATACTTAGGGAGAACACTTTTATCTTGAAATTTAGTGAGAGATCATCTTATAATGCTACCGTAAATCAAAGCAAGATAAGATGCATAAAAGATAAACATCACATGCAATCAATATAAGTGATATGATATGGCCATCATCATCTTGTGCTTGTGATCTCCATCTCCGAAGCACCGTCATGATCACCATCGTCACCGGCGCGACACCTTGATCTCCATCGTAGCATCGCTGTCGTCTCGCCAACTATTGCTTCTACGACTATCGCTACCGCTTAGTGATAAAGTAAAGCAATTACAGGGCATTTGCATTGCATACAATAAAGCAACAACCATATGGCTCCTGCCAGTTGCCGATAACTCGGTTACAAAACATGATCATCTCATACAATAAAATATAGCATCACGTCTTGACCATATCACATCACAACATGTCCTGCAAAAACAAGTTAGACGTCCTCTACTTTGTTGTTGCAAGTTTTACGTGGCTGCTACGGGCTGAGCAAGAACCGTTCTTACCTACGCATCAAAACCACAACGATAGTTCGTCAAGTTAGTGCTGTTTTAACCTTCTCAAGGACCGGGCGTAGCCACACTCGGTTCAACTAAAGTTGGAGAAACTGACACCCGTCAGCCACCTGTGTGCAAAGCACGTTGGTAGAACCAGTCTCGCGTAAGCGTACGCGTAATGTCGGTTCGGGCCGCTTCATCCAACAATACCGCCGAACCAAAGTATGACATGCTGGTAAGCAGTATGACTTGTATTGCCCACAACTCACTTGTGTTCTACTCGTGCATATTACATCAACGCATAAAACTTGGCTCGGATGCCACTGTTGGGGAACATAGTAATTTCAAAAATTTCCTACGCACACGCAAGATCATGGTGATGCATAGCAACGAGAGGGGAGAGTGTTGTCCACGTACCCTCGTAGACCGAAAGCGGAAGCGTTAACACAACGTGGTTGATGTAATCATACGCCTTCACGATCCGACCGATCAAGTACCGAACGCACGGCACCTCCGAGTTCAGCACACGTTCAGCTCGATGACGTCCCTCAAACTCCGATCCAGCCGAGTGTTGAGGGAGAGTTTCGTCAGCACGACGGTGTGGTGACGATGATGATGTTCTACCGACACAGGGCTTCGCCTAAGCTCTGGAGCGATATTATCGAGGTGTAATATGGTGGAGGGGGGCACCGCACACGGCTAAGAGATCAACAGATCAATTGTTGTGTCCATGGGGTGCCCCCCTGCCCCCGTATATAAAGGAGCAAGGGGGAGGCCGGCCGGCCTTTGTTGGCGCGCCAGGAGGAGGAGTCCTCCTCCTAGTAGGAGTAGGACTCCCCTCTTTCCTACTCCTACTAGGAGGGGGAAAGGAAGGGGGAGAGGGAGAAGGAAAGGGGGGCGCCGCCCGCCCCCCCCCCTCTCCTAGTCCAATTCGGACCAGAGGGGGAGGGGGCGTGCGGCCTACCCTGGCAGCCCCTCTCTCTCTCCATTAAGGCCCATAAGGCCCATTACTTCTCCCGGGGGGGTTCCGGTAACCCTCCGGCACTCCGGTTTTTCTCCGAAATCACCCGGAACACTTCCGGTGTCCGAATATAGTCGTCCAATATATCAATCTTTATGTCTCGACCATTTCGAGACTCCTCGTCATGTCCGTGATCACCTCCGGGACTCCGAACAACCTTCGGTACATCAAAACATATAAACTCATAATATAACTGTCATCGAAACGTTAAGCGTGCGGACCCTACGGGTTCGAGAACTATGTAGACATGACCGAGACTCGTCTCCGGTCAATAACCAATAGCGGAACCTGGATGATCATATTGGCTTTCACATATTCTACGAAGATCTTTATCGGTCAGACCGCATAACAACATACGTTGTTCCCTTTGTCATCGGTATGTTACTTGCCCGAGATTCGATCGTCGGTATCTCAATACCTAGTTCAATCTCGTTACCGGCAAGTCTCTTTACTCGTTCCGTAATACATCATCTCGCAACAAACTCATTAGTTGCAATGCTTGCAAGGCTTAAGTGATGTGCATTACCGAGAGGGCCCAGAGATACCTCTCCGACAATCGGAGTGACAAATCCTAATCTCGAAATACGCCAACCCAACAAGTACCTTCGGAGACACCTGTAGAGCACCTTTATAATCACCCAGTTACGTTGTGACGTTTGGTAGCACACAAAGTGTTCCTCCGGTAAACGGGAGTTGCATAATCTCATAGTCATAGGAACATGTATAAGTCATGAAGAAAGCAATAGCAACATACTAAACGATCGAGTGCTAAGCTAACGGAATGGGTCAAGTCAATCACATCATTCTCCTAATGATGTGATCCCGTTAATCAAATGACAACTCATGTCTATGGCTAGGAAACATAACCATCTTTGATCAACGAGCTAGTCAAGTAGAGGCATACTAGTGACACTCTGTTTTTCTATGTATTCACACATGTATTATGTTTCCGGTTAATACAATTCTAGCATGAATAATAAACATTTATCACGATATAAGGAAATAAATAATAACTTTATTATTGCCTCTAGGGCATATTTCCTTCAGCAACAAGATGGCATTGCATAATTCACATATATGGTAATTAGACACTAAACAGGTGGCATTCACACAAAGCATGTCTAAACTAAGCAAATGACATAGCAATGCAAGATACCATACGCACGATACGAGCAACATAACCCTGCCAAGTTAGGGCATGCACCTCGGGGGGGGGGGGATATGACTGGTCATCTGTCTCTGAATCCTCCTCTAAGGAGCTATCGGTAACCAGCAAGACATGCGCTTCGTCAGATAGCATTGTCTGCTCTGAAGACCTTGTTTCCACTCCAGATTTTTCCATGACCGTGCCGAATGGCTGATGCACAGGAAGAGTAATTGAATGTACTAAAATTGTTGACAAATTTAACACATAATAAAAAATGATGGCATGATATAATTCACATATAAGATGACTGGCTAACCAGGGTGGCATTGCAAAATTCACATATATGATGCCTGGCTAGACAAGATGGCATTTCATGATTCACATATACGATAAAGAAACTAAACAGATGGCATTGACACAAAGCATGTCTAAACTAAGCAGATGACATCTTTAATGTATACAGTAAGCAATGCAAGGCACCATATGCATGATATTACCAACATCAGCATGCCAAGTTAGAGCGAAGACCTCATGGGGTAAATAGGAGTGGTCTTGTCCTTCTGAATCCCCCTCAGAACAGTTATTTTCCTCTTGATTACGATCCGAAATGGGTGGAGGGGGGCTGCCTTTGCGCCCACCATGGAACGACGTCTGCATGAAATTTTATTGCCACACAAGGCTCGTCTCTTTTGCTCTACATGATCAGTTCCATTGTGTACAATAACTGGCATGCATAGGAATAAAACATGGTGAGATTATATAAGGAGTGCATGCACAAATCCAGAGTGATGGTAGCAAACTGTGGATAGACCCAAAACCAATGATAGCAGGCAGATAATAGCTTTAGTTAAAAAATATAGATAATGGCTCCTTTAATGTTTGTTTGCACCCAACATGAAACTCATAGTAGACACCGGAGATTAACCAGATAGTAGACAGATAGTACTGATTGCTGCCCCAATATGTACCCCGCAACCATTTAAAAACTCAAGTTTCAGCATTAGTTTGGACCTGACTCGGAGTCTAATAGGTGAACACGACGATAATGTAGCATGTCATCATATTAAGCGACGCATAACGTAAGCAGACATGGAAGAGTGCGACCTCTCTTGCGGACCCGTGTAGTCCTCAAGGTCATCTGCTCAGTTGATGATGGTAATGCAGTTGCCGTGGCTGCCGGCGGCGGGGAAGAAGATCTGAGGCGGCGAAAGACAGTCTGGAGAGCGGATCCCTGCTGTGGTGAACCCTTCCGTCGTTGGAGCAGCTGAGCTGGGGTGGAACACAGCGCCACAGGAGCAGGACAAACCACACAAGGTTTTCTTTGACACATATCTGTAACAGAAGTAATTGAGTAAGGGCTTGTTTGAATTTGATGATTCTAACAATGTAGGGATAGGAAATAGACAGGAATAGGATAGGAATGCACGTGCAAAACAGAGAATTTAAAAACACAGGATTTCTGACAATCTGGGTGTTTGATTCACAACAATTGGAAGATCACAGGATGCAAAAAAGCATGGTGAGATTAAGTCAAACCACAAGAAAATGTACGGTTATAATTCTATTATGCTACTATCTCTTAGTCTTGTGCTTGATGAATAGGAATATGAAAAGGAGGAGAAGTGGAAATTAGAATTCCTACGGTTTTTCTTTCAAGGAGACACTAAAGGAACAAATCCTACAGTTTTCCTTTGCTCCATTCCTTTGCACCAAATTCATGAAAAGTAGTACCATAGGAAACTTTCCAATTCCAATGTTTTTCATTCACTTTTCCTTTCAAGCACTGGCGATTCTAGTAGGCAGGCTTGAGCAAGGAAAATCCTACACTAAAAAAATGTTTTTGTGCTACTTCTATTACTTTGGACCCAGGCCACTGCCATACTAGCTCAACTCGCAGGCCCATCGACAAATGCACAGCTCAAACGCGCAGAGATAAATAATGATGGCGTTCAAGAGAGTCCATCACGGATAGCTAAGTTGCCTGGTACCTCACTGCTTGTCATATAGTAGGATAAAATAATCGTATTTCCCGTTACTACGAGTGCTCAGTGGACAATATATATAACATGTAGAGTAAAAAAGAGATGCAACAAGTGTACAACCTCTTTGGCGAAGCCATGTCGATCTCAGCGTGATTGGGTTGGCCGGTGAGGATGCTCCGGCTGACTTGGCTGTCGGAGGAGGGGAATAAGATCTTAGGCGTCTGGAGATGGAGCCCGAGGTACTGCTCCGCTGTGATGGAGGGTTTCGTCGTTGGAGCAGCTCCGGTGAGTTGTACGACGCCGAGGCTGAAGCAGGACAAGAGAGACAACGAACAACGTTAACCTGAGTGGAATTCTAATAGCATCTCCAATACATGACGTAAAATACATAACCAAAAAGTGCTAGATGTAAAATACATCAGCCGCTCATCTCTGAACTTAACCGTCGAAACTGAATTTAACTGTCGAAACTGAACTTAACTGTCGAAACTGAACTTAACTGTCGAAACTGAATTTTGATGTCGAAACTGAACGCACTAGCAAGGTGAGGCTACACGTCGGTCGATTGACTTTTTCATCTCTGGTCAGTCGATTTTGCAGCTGTTGGATACGAAATCATGGGCCTGCGGTTCATCTTCAACCTCCACCCCCCTGAGCCGCCAGCCACCACCGGCCAGACAGCAGCCCCCGCCGCCCACGGCCGGCGGTGCACCGCCCCGCCCGCCCCGAAAACACTCCCCACCGCCGGTCCGCCGCCGCCCCGGCCATCCCTCTAGGCCCCCCCGTGCCGAGCTTTTTCTCCGGCGATCCCCACGCCACCGCCCCGCCACCGCCCCCATCCTGAACCCTAAGGTAGATAGTGGGGTACCTCTCCGGCGAGCCCCCCTCCCCGCTCCGGATGGTTCTTCCTTCACCCCAGCGAGCCCCCCACCCCCCACCCCCTGAAAATCGACTGACCCAAAAGTCGATTCAGTCGACTGAAGTGTAGCTACATCGGAGCAGCATCGCAAGCAAGAGCAAGAGCGAGAGCAGCAGCAAGAGCAAGAGCAATAGCAAGAGCAGACCAGGCAGGGGACCGAGAGCAAGAGCAGAGCAGCAGCGCGAGCGAGAGCTAAAGAAGCAGCAGCTCCTACTGATGTGGACGTCGCCGCCGAGGGAGCGACGCCGTGGAGGAAGTGCCGGCGACGCCGCCGTGGATGGAGCCGCGCCGTGTCGGCTCGGGACCGAGCGCCGGCAGCACCGTGAGATCGAATCAAGAAGAAAATGCGGCGATTAGTGTACAACCTCTTTGGTGGCGCCGATTAGGCCGCAGCTTCATCCGAGGAAACGGTGATGATGATGCTCTTCCGGTGGTGCAGGTGAAGAAGGCGGTGTGGGAATGGAGGTGGCACGAAAGACGAGGGGAACGTCGGGGCAGCTCCTTGGAGGTGGAGGACGGGGTGGCTGAACCGGCGGGACGATGAGATCGACGACGGATCCTCATCCGGTACGATGGATGAGGGACGTCGAGGTGTTGTTGTGGACGACGTCGTCGGGGAAGAGGCTCCGGCTGGGTGGCGGACGGAGCAGGGTGTGGGGTTTCATCGCGGGTTTTCGCGGCCTCGATGTACGAATGGTGGGCGGATGGGATGGCAGTGGGGAACCATGGCTTAGAGACGCGCTTGTCCGAGATGTGGGGTAAGTTACGAAAGTACCCCCACCGATTTGAGGCGGTTCTTCGGTTCAGGGGTACCACGGGCATTTCGCGTGTCGGGATTTCACAGGAGGTGGGAGTTTTCGCGCGCGTTGTAATTTCGGAATAGCAAGGCGCGGGTTGAGATGGAGGGAGTTGTCGGAGCACAACGAGACAAAGATATATCTTAAATATTTCGGGCTAACAAGGCGCGGGTTGAAGAGGCAGGAGTTTCGCAGCACGATAGACAGAGACGCTAGCTTGAATTTTCGGCATAACAAGGCGCGGCTTGAAATTTCGGAAGAACAAGCTTAACGTGTACCCAAAAAAAAGACAATTTGCACCTCAACACGCACAACACACACACAAACACCATTTAGACTAGAGTAAGGTACACGTGCATTGCACGCATGAGATTTGGCAACCAAATTATGAATAAATACCACATTATAGCATGCAAGCTTTGAGTCATATATGCATGATGTAGATGTTCGTTTAATTCTTATAGTTCATTTCATTCAAAATCATCTAGTTTTTATAAGAAAGCTAATCTATTTTAAGATTCATGGAATTGTGCGTCGTAAGACATAAAGTAAAAACAAATAATGGCAAATCATGTAGAAAAACATTTGGGCAATTCTGATACAGAAGATTCTAGAACAAATAAGAAGTGCTTGTGTTTTGATGTTTGTGCATTATGCTTAAGTTCAACCATGGAGTCTTCTAGATTATACATGTGGCGAAATCTGGTGGAATCTAGATGATATCCAACGGCCAGTAGTGCTTAAATTTGCCATCTTTGGACCATCGGATTCGCCTCATCCAACGACCATCTTTCAAAGTTAAAGTTACCCGCACACAATATAAAAAAATATAAAATATAATATATATATATAGGGGTATAGATATAGATATGTGATGCGAAAGCCGCCCATCATCTCCAATTAGAATAGTGTGTCCATGCACGGATGCGACGTGGCCAAATGATGTCTGCCATCGGTATCTCAAATTCAAATCAGTTTGACCTTGTTCAATGTGTATACATTACAACATGCTCGTTTCCAAACCACACCGCGCAGATCTCTGTTATATTCATGCATGCATGGGTTTCAAACATCAGGATCTCTTATTCAAATATTTGAATTCAACTTTACATTGATTATGACCTCACCTATTCTTTTACACCCACACAGTAGTCTTCTCTTTATAATTGTACCACTAACTTTCTCTCGTGCATGCATGCACACACACTACCAGTCGGCATTATCCATCACACGCATGCAATCTTTTTCTTCAGGTCGGTCTCCCATGAAGGCACACACCCACACACATCCCCCTCTCCATCATATCGGGCATTCTTTATCTCTCACGCGTGCATGCGCAACGATCGATGTTCCTCTATGTATGTGTGTATATAGCTAGGTCTTTCATAGATTTCCACACAAACCGATCAATCGATATATCCAGTGAGGTCTCACCCTCTTTCCCACGTCCACATCGATCAATCTATACCTCTCTATATAGGATTAACATATATAGCTAATACACCCACATTAATTATATATCCAATGTCCCCCTCTCATCATCCATGCCTTCCGCTTCATCTCTCAGACACGTGCACAATGGCGAAGACAGGGGGCAGTACGGGCCCTGCTCCCCTCCCCCCTAACATCACTATATATCGAGGCTAATATGAATGTGATCATTAGACAATTGCTACTAAAAATGGTTTAAGTTCATGAATTGACCCTCCTCGTAAAGGATTAGCAATGCTTGGCCCCCTAGCTCATTTATTTTTCATGGCTCCGCCATGCGCGCAACAGCGCACGTGTTCGCCCCCTCTCTCTAAATATCGATCTCGCACTTGTGCATTCCTTCATAGTCTCCCTCCACTCGGCCCCTCGCACCATCTTCTAGCCCCCCACCGGATTTTGCCACATGTACAATCTAGCAGACTCCATGGTTGAACTTAAGCATAATGCACAAACCTCAAAACAACAGTGGTTCTCTTTTGTTCTAGAATCTTCCGTATCATAACTGCCCAAACTTTTTTTCTAGTTGAATTGCCATTATTTGTTTTTACTTTATGCTTTACAATGCACAATTCCATGAATCATAAAATAGATTAAGGGCTTCTTTGATTCAAAGGATTCTCAAAGGAATTTTGGAGGATTCTAATCATTAGGAATTTTTCCTATCTTGGTTGTTTGATTCGTAGGATTGTAAACCATGGGAATTTTTCCATTATGATTCATTTGCACTAGATTTCATAGGAAACATCCCATCCACTCAAACCTCTTTGAAAGAATTCTGCGTTTTTTCTATGCACAATCAAACACACGTACAATCCTGTAGGATTCAAGACGACATTCCACTATAATCCCATGTTTTTCCTATTCCCGCGTTCTTAGCTTTTTTATAAAAACTAATTGATTTTGAATGAGATGAACTATAAGAATTAAACGAAGGGCTACATCAGGCATATATGACTCAGAGCTTACATGCTATAGTGTGGTATTTATTCATAATTTGGTTGCAAAATCTGATGCGTGCAATGCACGTGTACCTTACTAGTACTTCGAGTATGTGCAAAACACGTAAATTAGAATACCAATGGCACGCTACATAGTGTCTCTCTTACAGTTCATGAAGCCACGTGGCACATGTGGAGGCGTTGTCGCGACCTCCTTGCGTGGATTGATCACAGTGACGTGATGCTGGTTCCAGAAGAATGTACTCGTCCTCCCTGAGCCATACTGGCGGTACATGCACGAAGCGAAGATGTGCACGCACGCCACGCACGCACTCATTCCCTCGCACGCACACGCAGGTACACAGGCAGACGCAATTTTGTACCAAGATCCACCCCATGTGATAATTTGACGCGTGTAAAGTCGTTCACTTCATTGATGGTCAATTAATACAGCGCATGCAAATTGAGTGGACGTGAGGGCGGAAGAAAGACATTATTACTCCACTGCGCGCATGCGAGTAGTTAAATCATGGGTTGCTAGTAGTACTTCCATTGGTCTCCTTCGTATTTTGTGCCAATTTTTGACAGTAACATAATATTTACGCATTTGAGCAGTGTAGTACTTGAAATTTATGTTCCGCTAAACTCATCGGGAGCCGTTTCGGGCCTCGAAACCAAAACCATCAATTAATCTTTACTTTGTTCCCATCACATTCGAAAGCCTGCTCACACCTACTAGTACGTACCAAACCTGAACGTGTTCCCACTATGCAGGTATTAGTACTAGTGCTAGTACTTAGGTTATAAAAAGGGGAACTACCTAATCGAAAATTACTCTACCTTTCCTCCTCATAAGTGCTTCTTCTTCGTCCGTCGTTGCCATGGCCGGTGAGCAGAGCTCTAGGTCGAGAACTACTCGTAACAAGGGAGCGGCAACCAAGGCTGCGGAAAAATAAAGAGAGGGCTCGCCGCCACGCAGAGACCTCGAAAGATCTCTCACGGGCAGGCGATGGCTCCCAGGAGCGCCCTAGCCGCGGAGGCGAACATGCCGAGCCGGCGGAGCTGGAGTCGTTATCCCTCGACGGCATGCCCGATCAGCTCAATAAGCAGAAGGAGTTCATCCAAGGCTTGATGGAGTTGCTTAAGGAGAGCCTCGACGACATGCCCGCTGAGCTCAATCAGCAGGGGGAGTTGACCGCCGGCTTGGTGATGCTGCTGAAGAAGAGCATTGCCTCGGAGAAGAAGGCGACCGGCGAAATCCTGCGACTTCAGGAGGACAAGGCGAAGCTCTGCCACGAGATCGACCTGTTGAAGGAGAAGAACGCCGGCTGGAAGAAGCTGCATGAGAATAGTAGTTCCTCGATGAAGATGCTGCAGGCCCTCGTCATGGAACAGAAGGAGGAGTTGGCGAAGCTCCGCATCGAGCACCCGGCTGCTGTCAAGGTACATAATGCGGCCGTGGAACAGATGATGAAGGCTCGCGTCGAGAAATCCCGCGTCATGGATAGAATGAAGAAGATGGCGGAGGAGACGCGCAAGGAGATGGAGTGGAGGCAATGAAGAAGCAGTTATGACTCCGCGGCGAATTAGATCATTGGGGTGATAATCTTCCTTCTTCTTTTGCTCCTGTGTTTCATCTTTTGCTTCGGGTGTTTCGCCGCACGTGTCACGTTCTCTGCGAGGCATGAATAGAACAATGGTTTTTTTAGGGAATGAATAGAACAATGAGATGACTAGCAAATTAGATCATTTTTATCGCCATATGGCACTGGGCTGCCGTGTTTCGTGCTCCTCCGTCGCAGTACTACTCCAGTGGAAAACTTGAGTATACCGCACGGTTCTTTGCTCCTCCTCGATCAGGTCATCGGCGCATTTATACGAGCAGTCAAATCACAAGGCTCCGCCTTCCAGCAGTAATGAGCCGTCAAATCACAAAGGCCCTCGCCTCTCATGAAACCGACCAAGCTAGACTGCCCCGCCCTCTAGCCTTTTAAAAAATGTATACTTTTGTACAGCAGTAGTATCGATGGATTGCGCCATGGAGCAAAACTTGAAATTAAAAAAAAAGGTGATACATATAGAGAGCACTCGTCGCCAAATTATGCATATAGTACTATTAAAAAGGCTAGTCACAATAATGGTGTCCAGCACAACCGACCCCTCAAATAAAACTAAGAGGGTGCTTGGATACGTTTTAGTCCCATGACTAAAAGTAGTGGGACTAAAACATGTTAGCCTCACCCATGCTTGGATCCAAATACTAAAAAGGCTAAAATCAAGTTAATGAGCATTTATTATCCTCCAAACCCTCCAATCCAGAACTCGCCTATGTTAAAGGAGAGGAGTTAAATGCGTAGAGAGAGGACTAATCCACATTTTAGTAGGGGTACCCCTGACTAAAAAAATTTAGTCTCAAGACTAGTTTTAGCCCCTCTTTAGTCAGGGGTGCTTGGAACTTTAGCCTCTTAAAGAGACTATTTTTAGTCAGACTAAAATAAGTCCCTTGGATCCAAGCACCCTCTAAGCATCCTGGAATTCTTTGACAAAACTAAGCACCCTGAAATTCTTTGACAACTAAACTGCTGGCTATATGATGTTGGCCATATATATTGTACGTATATAATGTGAAGAAACGAGTGGTAGTACTATACCAACTAAAAGATGAAATGTAAGAAATACTAGTATGTACGTACTGAAGAGTTAAAGTAACGAGAAGAAACATAACATAGTTCTGCTGGGGGCTCAGCACAACACACCCCTCAAATTAAATTAAGCACACCTGAAATTAAACTTTGCAACTATTCTGGTAGACACTGCATTAGAACCACCATGAGCAACGACACTGCCACCTTACTCGGAGTCCTCGTCCACATCCTCGACTTCGTCCTTGTCCCTCTTCCTCTTGGCCGATACTTCTTTGCTTGAACCGCACACTTGGTTGTTGCTCTTCATCCAATCCTTGTAGATATTGAAGCAAAGGTAGCCATCCATTGCAGCGTAGTGGATGTGGTCTATATCTAGTACATTTCGCTGCCATGCATGACGATGAAACGTGTATGGAGGTTTCTCCAGTTCACCGTACGAAGGATGAACCATGGCTCCTGCCAGGGTCAGCATTGAAGGCTGACGAGAGGACACCAGCCGATTCTTCTAGAGGTCGAAGGTGTTGCCTACAACGAGGCCTGTCCGACGCAGGACTTCTTTGTCGTTACCAAAGTCTACAGTAACGAATTTGACTAGGTTGCTCTCGAGGAAGTCCTTAAAATCCTGGCACTCAACGTCGGCATGGCATATGTGGCAGACCAAGCATAAGTCATGCACGCAAACCTGGATCACGGCAGGGTTCTTCCTCTCTTCGTCCTTTAGATCCTTCTCTCGTCCCAGGACTGTGGTGTACTCAACATCTAGCCCAGCGACCCCTCATCATCTGAGTCTTCGAACATGCGTCTGAAGCGAGAAAGGCATCTTTTCACCGTCGCGGAAGAACGGGTGTAGATGACGTCGAACTCATCGCCGGTGATGGTTCTAACCTTGTACTCACCGCCGATCGTGGAGATTTGGGACGCCATGGATTTGGGAGGAGGGTTAGGATTAGTGGAACTGCCGTAATGTGAATGGACGGGACGACTAGGAGCGAACCACTGTAGTATTGAAGGACGTGCGGGGACGAGTAGGAGCGAACTGCCAGCGTGCGAACGGCAGAGTAGTGGCTTTCCATTCTCCCATGATACGGGCTTCCGAGAGCCCTTGGATCTGAGATCGAACGGTTGCATGGCATGATTCTAGACCTATGGGTGAATATCCTATCTTGGAGGGTTATTCTGCAAATTTTCAGCAACTTAGCATGCGACCGTTTGATCTCAGATCCAAGGGCTGCCAGCAGCCCGTATCATGGTCGCGCCTACCACGACCGCCGCGTCGCTCGGATGGTCGCACCCTTGGAGATTTAACATGATGCATTAGGCTATCTGATGTTGGCATGTCATACATAGTCATCACTTAGTCACTCATACTACAACAAGGTTGGCTATAAGGTTGGCTATAAGTGTATTTTTTTACTCCTCTCTATCTCTTTCTTCGTACTCCCTCCGTCCCATAATATAAGAACATTTTTGACACTAGTGTAGTGCCAAAAACGTTCTTATATTATGGGACACAGGGAGTACTAGTATTTATTGCATTTGCCAAGGAGTGACCTCTTCCAATGAAATGGTGTTGCTAAGTTTGCTTCATTTAATTAGCTATAGACTCAAAATTGTCTTTTCACCTAGGTACACGCGCTTAGCACCGTTTCTTCCTTGGGTCACCAAACTAGTCTCTCTCTTCTTGATTAACTTGGCACATCAGACTTTATGCCTATGTGGCAAGCTTAAGCACGTGTAGGAGCAAGTAAAAGTAAGTACAATAGTGCGCTTTACATGGCATTTTTGCATATGTGGAGGAAAGAGAGGCAAGGAAAAAGTGGAGAAGTGGGCTCTCATGCAAGAGCCAGCCTCTACTACATGCTGGAGAATTGGGAGAGGCACCTGTATGGAGGTGGTCAGGAATCGGGAGACTCACGCCGGTCGTAGCGCCGCAGTTAAAATGATAATGGCAAGTCAAATCACGGGGCCCCACCTGTCCAGCAGTAACTCACTATCAAATCACATAGCCCTACGTTTGCAGCAGCCTACTCCCTCGTCTTCTCGCATCTCTGTCGAACCGACTAGGCGGAACTGCCCCGCCGCCTACCGCGCAGGAAAAGCCCCGCCCTCGACTTTTAAAGAGTATACAGTATACTAATTTTGTATCCATGGATTGCGCCCGCGCCATGGAGCAAAGCGTCTAGAAAACGGCGGTACACATGTACGGAGTATACAGCACGCCCGTCGCGTTCGCGTCGCACCCCAGGCGGTCGGTCGGTCTGGCACGCTGCTCTCCGAATGGAACGCGCGTCATATTGCGTTTGCACACATATATGGGACAGCAATTGAGAACCGACCATAGGCACACTCCCCGGCCCCGCAAGCTGGGTGACCTAATAGAAGAGGGAGACGAGCGATAGTACTAGAGAAGTGTTGTACTACGTTGGTGCCTGGACGATCCCTGCAAGACACGGAAGATCAGTTCGTCCATGCATGTGACCAGACTCCAGCAGACACGCCTGGATTGGCTATCGTGTACATATCGTGCAGGTTGTGTTGTACATGGCTGTAGTTGTGGTGAGAAATCTAAAAAAAGGTTTCTTGTCATCTCGCGAAATTAGGTGTCATGTGCTTCAGATCACTGCGAGGGTTAAACAGCGACAACTGAGTTGGGCTAGTCATTGGGGGCACATGCACGAACAGTGACTACTCGGCTGCCATCTAGGTCAAGCCGGCTATGTTAATTAGGACATCTATCGACGGACCCCTTTTCTACGAGTTTATCTTTAATTTGAGCTTTGTTCCTCGTCTAGTTTGTCCGTCGGGATTCATGTTGTCTCCTTTGTGCAGTGAGGTTATGATTTCTTGTCATGTGGCATTTTTTCGTGTTATATGTTATAATCCGGCGCTTCAGATCAAAATGACGACAACTGCGCCTCCGGGCCACGTGCATGAAGACTTCTCGACAGTCATTAACGAGGTCAAGCCGGCTCCGGTAGACAAAAAAACTAGTACTACTCCACTATGTAGGCAGGAGCCTCCGCGCTTGCTTGCTAGTGTTGCTCTCTTCACACTGTCTCGGCCTCTCCAGATCTAAACACGACAGCGGTGGCCACACACTCTCTCTGCTCACCGCTGGTCACAGATCCAGCCGGATCCTCTCCGCCGGGGAAGGTGAGAAGGTGCAACGTTCACGCGGTCGTCCTTCGCGACGGCTCTTACCCACTGCTGGGCTCGTCCCGATCAGCCTGCCTTACCGTTCTCTCCCAAGCACCGCTGGCGAGGGAGGGCCTCCGACCCCTTCTTCCTCGCTGCCGTAGTGTGGGCAGATCCGGCCTCCCGCCGCCCACCTAGCGACATCCCGACGACCATCAGGTATAACTTCCTTCGAAACCGGCCTTGCTCTACTTCCCGAGCTCCTGACGTCGCTGCATTTGTATCTTTTACTATTTCTCAGGCCCCCTCATAGATAGGATCGATCGGCTGTTCGAAAACCACCTGATTTTTTTACGTTTAAGAGGTAAAACTAGTTCATGCACTCGAATCTAGTACTACTTGGTTCAAACAAGGAAGAAAGGGGTGGGGGTGGGGGAGGATTTGTTACCTGAATCTAGGACTTGGTCGAAAGAGGAAATAATGGGGGCGAAAAGTAGCAGAGACTGGCTATCCAACTGGTCTCTAGGTCTAATAGGGAAATAAAGGGAAACGCAGTACAAACTCAATATAAACCCGATCTATTGGTTGAAAAAGGAAAGAAAGTGGGGACTGGGGGACAAGTCAACAGAGTAAGTCCAGCACGAGATTTGCTAGCCTCGCACAGTATAAGGTGGCTATACCGAACAAAAATGGGACCAACCCAGATATCCTGTTCTGATGTTTGTTGCCCCGAGCCACTCTTATGTAATGCCACTGGTAAAATGTAGCAGTCGCACTGTTAAAAGTAAGGACACGTTAAACCAATGTTGTTTTCAATGTAATGCCTCCAGTAATATGAATCAATGGCACTTCTTTACATGTCCTGCTAAAATTTCCCATTAAGATAAGTTGGTTCTTTTCGTTACAAATGCAATTGTCCTGGTCCGCCTACTCTCCCGTGCCCAAAGTAATGTCGTATTTAACGGTTGTCATAGTTAATCCTAATGCCCACACTAATATCTAGCAATGCCAGTGCTTTAGAAATTGCTACTGTCCTTGTAGGATTGCCATTCAGATAAGGAACATGCTTCTTTTGATTTGATGCATGTTTCATCACTTGTTAGTCACCCTCCTTTCCACCTTTTTTGTGCAAACAGAGATATACATTTCACGCTCGATCTTAGTTGAACTGCACAAATGATATCCAAATTATAGTTAAGCATTCCAGGAGCTTCACAACCAACCTTGATGTTGCTCAATTTTATTGCAACTAATGAAGAAGAAGCTCTGTGGGTTTCGTTTTCTGATGGAAATGGGACCGGGGCTGGAGCCCTTTTCTTAAAAAAAAATTGAAGAAGAAGCTACTAGCTCACGGGACATTGCTTCATTTTAGGTGAACTGCACCAAAAGGTCACATGAATTGAATCATCCATGTTGGTGACTGAAAGAGCCAGCTTCAGCATCCCAGTCTAAGCACCCCCGGCCTCCATCCTTGCGATGCACGGTACACCTCGTTTGCCACCTGCTCGACCCTAGTGTCACTGATAAAATGAAGTAATAATACAGTTAAAATAGAGCGAGTGTCATCTCTATCATTTCCTTTCCAATGTAGATAAAGAAAGTGCTTCTCTTTGTTAATGTATGTTTCATCAACTAGTCCCATTGTTAATGTTTAAGCGTTTCTGCAAACTGGGGTGCTTAATTTTAGTTGATATGTACAAAAATAGAGATTTGAATGTCTCAAGGCGCCTCCTTGTACTACCGCTGTACACTGATGTTCATCACTGGCAGAAGGTGTATCTGGGAGACTTGGGACGATGTCCAGTATGAGGTGTACCGTATGAGGTATCGCAGGGCCCATCTCGCCCTCGCAGCATGGCATACTATGATACTATCGCAATATTTTCTTCTATTTATTTTGTGTGTTTCATCAACTAGTGCCACTATAATGTAATCACGCTTTTTCATTATCTGTGCAAACAGGGTTATTCAGCTGCATTTTGGTGGAACTGCACAAATGTACGTATGGAACCGGCATATATGCAGAGTGCGAGGTGTGCCAAGTAAAAATTACCGACACCAACCATGCTGCATGCACGCATTGGCATCCACCACCACCAGTGGGATATGTGGCGCTCTCTGTGGACGGATCTTTCTCGGCAGCAAATCATCTAACCAAATACTAGTAGCTCATATTGGCAGTTTTCTAGGGAGTACTCTTTTCTGAAAGAAGCACCAATCTATTTTTCTTTATTTGTACACTGTGTCACAACTTTGACCCAAAGGTCCAGAGCTATTTTAGGGTGATTGGCGTAGTACTCAGAGACTGATTGTAAGCATGATTTTCATTAGCTGTCACACTGATTGTAAGCATGAGCAGGTGGAAGATTAGGTTAGTGCGAAGCTTACCTTAAACCCTACCGCCGCCGTTGAACCGAGGCGAGCGTCGAGGGAACCGTGGAGAACGGCGGGGAAGCGACGTCGCGCCATCCGGCCTCCTCTTGCGGTGGGAGAACGAATACTCTTGTGGCTCCGGCTGGCTCTGCACCCTCACGAACGGCACACCATACTCGATCGATTCGTTATCCTCTGGGTGCTCGACCTTCGACCTGTACGCCCACCACCTCCGCCAGACTGTCGCCTCGGGCGAATCTGTCTGCTCCATCGCCCAGAGGAGATACTCGATGAACTCGGAGGACTGCGGCGTGACTGCCGCCGAGGAGTACATGTACATCGCCGCCCTCATCGCCGCCGTCTCGCTCTTTCGCATACATTGCCACATGGCCCGCACCGTCCTCGAAATCTCCCACTCATTGTCAAACCAACTAAGGATCTCCTTCAACCTGGCTAACTTTGCCTGGTCGCCGCCGGCGATCTGCCTGATTCGCTGCTGCATCCTCTCCATAGATGTCCTTCTGAGTGGTCCGGTGCTAGCTTTGGAAGATGGGAGGAGAGATGGTGGTCTTGCAATAGAGAAGAGGGAGAGGCGAGACAGTGGTTTTGGAATGGAGATGATGGAGAGGAGAGGAGGTGGTTTTGCAATGGAGAAGATCAGAAGAGGGAGAGGCGAGACGATGGTTTTTGAATGGAGATGATGGAGAGGAGAGGAGGTGGTTTTGCAATGGAGAAGATCAGAAGAGGGAGAGGCGAGACAGTGGTTTTGGAATGGAGATGATGGAGAGGAGAGGAGGTGGTTTTGCAATGGAGAAGAGGGAGAGGAGCGTGCGGCAGCGATTTAGGATTGGATGAGAGGGCCGGCGCGCTGTGACTGGATCAAAATCAAAATCAATTTACCCTTCAATTAAGAAAGCGACCCCACATTAACTAGTCTCCCTTTTATTCTGGGTCATAATTGACCATGATTTTCGCACATAAAATATATGTTATACGTTGCAAAAATAATATAATTTGAAAGTACATTCAGATACGAACCAAACGATACAATTTTTGGTGACATGCATTCACATTTTGCTTGTCAAATACAGTACGTGGTCAAACTTTGACCCAAAATACGCAAAACAACAAAAAAAATACTTCCAAGACCAGCGCCGCTCTTCCGCTCTTCTCCTCTTAAACCACCGCCGCTCCTCTCCTGTTCCAATCTAAATGCAGCGCCGCTCCTCTCCTCTTCCATTTCAAAACCACCGCCCCTCCTCTCCTGTTCCAGTCCAAAACCAGCGTCGCTCCTCTCCCGTTCTAATCCAAAACCAGCGCTACTCCTCTCCTATTCCATTCAAAAACCACCGCCGGCGAGTGAAGGTGCTGTGGAGAAGTAGATCGATGGAGGAGTACAGCCGATACGTGAGGATCGCAGACGGCGACCCTATGAAGCTAGCTAGGATGTTGGAGATACAGTCTTGGTTTGACAACAAGGACCAACTAGCGGCGACGGCGACATCCATGGCCAAATATCTGCAACAGAGCGAAAAGGCGGCGATACTCCCGGAGGGAGTCGCGCCGGAGTACATAGAGCTGCTCCTCTGGGCCATGGAGCAAACAGATTCACCGAATCCGATCGTGAGGGAGCGGTGGTGGGAGTATCGATCCCAGATGGAGCATCCACCAGAGATTGAAGGATCGAGCATCTACAGGGTGCCGTTTGTGAGGGTGTCCTGCCAGAGCAAGCCGATGGAGTCTTCGTCGACCGAACCCAACTGCAAGAGGAGAAAAGCAGTTGGCCTGACGACGCTTCCCCGCCATCGTCTCCCTCGCCGTTCACATCGTCTCACGGGGCGGCGGTCTACCGTCGAGGAATAGGAGGGGGCTGCCCCCCCCCAGCCCAATAGTCGGGCAGGTTGTGAATTGTCAGGAGGAGCTTAGGGTTGTCAGTATTTGCAGGTTGTGAATTGTGTTTTGTGTTGTGTATTTTGAGAGTACTTTCAGATATGAATGTCTTTTGAATTTCAGATTTGCAGTATTGAGCATATGAAGTGTTTTATGAATTCTAGAGATCTATTTTTAGCACTTAAAAAATGTAGTTTCATAGGAGTATAAAAGTGCAGACAATGTCATTCTCAGAGAAGAAACTGCAAGTTTCAGTTTCAAATAAGAAACTGCAAGTTCAGTTTTAGATAAGAAACTGCAACTTTCAGAGGCAGAGCATTTATATTAACACGGCCTTTTCAAACAGGGTTAACATCATGTTGGAAGTTTTATTCATGGTCGAAAATGGAACTACCAGCCAGTTAACATCATGCTGATCAACATTCATGCATAGCACATCTTCATATGATGCACAGTCAAAATGCCCACACAATGTCGAGTGTGCGAAACACAGAGAAAACGAGGGACGAAGTTTTGGCAAGTGTTGGACGTGGTTTTGGGCTGCCCTGTCTAGGCTTTCATTTGTAACATGCGCAGCCCACGACCTCGGATGGGAGGTCCATAGGCCTGTTTGTATTTTCTTAGGGCCGTTTTGTATCGACCGGCCTATGGACCTCCCATCCGAGGTTTTATTTTTGGCAGCCCAATTTATGTATTTTTTTGAAGAAGACGCAGAGGTCTGTTCTATTTTTCTATATAAGAATAGGAACGCCAGGTCCAACTTATGTTTCCCTTCTAACTATATTATATATATTTAAATTATTTTATATGTTATTATATATTATTTTTATTGTCATCATATATTTAACAGATACTTACATATGTAAGAAAACAATATCCCACATCTTATTAACTTATAAAAGTAATTTCTTAACAAATAAAATCCTGGATTGTTTTGGCACGAAAATCCTAGTGATTATGTACAAAAGCTTGGTAAGATTTAAGGACGAATGTAATAATATCACTTATTATTTAAATATATTTATAACAAAATGCTCAGCCCCTTTTTATTTTTTGATAACATTGCTGGCCCAACCCAACATTATAATTAGAATCAGCCCAGCAAAATCGTGTATTTCGAGAAAATGCAAATGGCCTGTAATTTTTTAGGAAATAAAATAAATGGGCCGCATGGACGCTACATTATTTGTTCACCCAGCCCAGCTAATGGCTGTAATTCAAAAAAAAGATCAAATTGACTGTAAATTCTACCGCGCAAAAACAAGACTGTAAATTCTGAAAAAATTGGTTGAATACGTGCCACATTTTTGGAGGCTGAAATGTGGGCCAATAGGTCGAAGCCAACGCAAGTCATTGTCAATTTAGTCAACAAATAATTCTGACATGTTAGCCGTTGGATTTACATCCAACGACCGGCATCCATCTTCAATCTCTTGTCTTCTTCCTCCAGCGCCGCCGGGACCACCTCCCGCCTCCTGCTGCTAGCAGCTCTTCTTAGCACGCTTCGCTATGAAGCGCTACTCCACCGTTGGCCAGGCCATCCCTCCACCCCTCCACACCTCCTGTTCTTCTCCACCGACTGCCGAACCACACCGCACTAGAACCTGTTAACCCTCGTACACCTCTCCGTCTGCGACTCTACTCCCGCGTCTTCCCATCTCCGGCTCGTTGCTGTCCGGGGCCTCGCCGTCGTCCACCACCTTGGATGCGCTCGGCGCGGCGTGGTCAACGTGGTCAACGAACGACACCATCGGAAGTAGACTGTGCGTGGAGAGGCTGACAGCTGGGTCCACGGCCGCACACAAGGAAATGCCTCCTTATTACGCGCAAAATAATGATTCCTCCACCTGACATCTGGGACCCACCGGAAGGGCCTCTGTATTTCGCGAAAATAACGTGCCCCCCGCTGACATGTCGGACCCACCAGCTATCTTCGCACGCAAGGAAGTGCCTCCTTATTACGCCCAAAAAAATGAATACTCCCCCTGCTAGCTGGAACCCAGCATAGTGGGAGGCTGACTTGTGGGCCTACCAAGTTGACGGGGACGGAGGGCTTTGTCAACTTAGTCAATATGAACGATTCTAGCTCCTGTTACCGTACGATGTTCATCCAACGGCCGTAGTGCTTCTTCAACCTCTGGTCTTCTTGCTCCAGCCGCCCAAACCAGCGCCGGTCGTGCCGCGTGCTCCTGCCTCCCGTGGTCGGCTGTGATGCCCCGGAGGCCTCACCGCCCCCAACTACTCCCATCGCTAGCCAGGCCATCCCTCTACTCACCCACACCCCCTGTTATTCTGCGGCGACAGCAGCCTCACACCGTAGCCGAACGAGTGAACCCTCGTACTCCTCCTCGTGTGGGCATCCACTGATGTGTCTTCCCCGGCTCCGAGTCGTCCCCTTCCTAGTCCTCGCCGTCGTCCACCGCCGTGGTGCTCTCGGCGCGGCGTGGTCAACGTGGTCAAGGAACGACTTCCATCGGACGTGGACTGTACGTGGAGAGGCTGACAGCTGGGTCCACGGCCGCAGCAAGGAAGTGCCTCCTTATTACGCGCAAAATAATGATTCCTCCACCTGACAGCGGGGACCCACCGGACGGGCCACCGTATTTCGCAAAAAAAAGGTTTCCCCCTGACTGCTGGGACCCACCAGCTACATCTTCGCACGCAAGGAAGTGTGTCCGGGCAAAAAAACGATTCGTCCCCCTGACTGATGGGACCCACCAGCTACATCTTCGCACGCAAGGAAGTGTGTCCGGGCAAAAAAACGATTCGCCCCCCTGACTGCTGGGACCCACCAGCTACATCTTCGCACGCAAGGAAGTGCCTGACAGTCGGGACCCACCTGGTCGAAGCGTACGTAGCGTTTTCATTCTGGTCGCGAACGTGTACGTACATATATACTGGTGGATGTAGAGGCGCGCACGTGTCGTAGTAGAGGCGTGTACGTGTCGTAGTAGAGGCGCGCATGTAGCATGTACACGTACGTACAGCGGCCAGGGTGCAAGAAAGAAAATACGGCCACGTATGTGTACATACGGGCGGGGTCTCGAACGCCTACTCGCGCATACGTACGGCCAGGGCTCGTGTACATGGCTGGGTCGGAACGGAGAAACAGCGTCGTCATCGTGTTCATGGGGAGGCAACGGAATGCGTCGTGTTCATGGGGAGGCAACGGAATGCGTCGTGTTCATCGGGAGGCAACGAAACGCGTGGGAGCCAACCGGCTGGGTCGGAACAGAATGCGTGGTCGTGTTCATCAGGAGGGCCTGGACGGAACAGGCGATGGAAACGAGGCCTGGCTCACCGCAAAATGGAGGAAACGGACCTCCTACGTTCGGAACGGGGTCCTGTTGATCGGGAGGGGTGTGGCGTACCGCAAAACGGAGGAAACGGACCTCCTACGGTCGAAATGGGGGTCCTGTTGATCGGGAGGGGTGTGGCGTACCGCAAAACGGAGGAAACGGACCTCCTACGGTCGAAACGGGGGTCCTGTTGATCGGGAGGGGTGTGGCGTACCGCAAAACGGACGAAACAGACCTCCTACGATTGAAACGGGGGTCCTGTTGATCGGGAGGGGTGTGGCGTACCGCAAAACGGACGAAACGGACCTCCTACGGTCGAAACGGGGGTCCTATTCATCGGGAGGGGTGTGGCGTACCGCAAAATGGGACTCCACGGGATACTGTTCATCTCCACCGTCGACCTCCTCCAGCCTCCACGGGCTCCTGTTCATCCAGCCTCCACCGCGCGCTACTCCACCGGCTACTATTCAACCACCCCTCCACGGGCACCCTCCACCGTCTACTGTTCATCCAGCCCTCCACACCACGGGGTCCTATTCAACCACCCCTCCACGGGCACCCCTCCACCGTCTACTGTTCATCCAGCCCTCCAACGCCACCGCTCACGGTTCATCCACCCCCCCCCCCCCCGCAACGCTCACTGTTCATCCAATCGATCGGCTTCAGTTAGCAGCAGTAGCGAAGGAATCGCTCGATCGGGTTCAGTTAACAGCCATCGATCGATCGCTCGGGTTCAGTAACGCGTAGACTACAGTGCAATCGTTCGGGTTCAGTTAGAGCCCAACGCCTCACTCGAGTTCAGTTAGAGCCAACGCCTCGCACACACATGCGTACGTGTACGAGAGAAACGCGCATCGCTCGGCCCCCGACCTCCCGCCGTAACCGGGAACTCCCCGAAATTTTCCTCCCCCTCGCTTCTACCACGGTTTTTACGTCATGGACGGCCCAAAGAATGTCATGCAGCTGCGTCTCCGGCCCGCCCAGGACGAAAAGCCCATTTTCTGTCATGATTTTTTGTCATAGAAGTAGGAGCCCACCACATCTATGATGATACCGGGTTTTGTCACAATTATCGTCATAGAAGTGTCATATGTATGACAGGAAAAAAATTCGTTCGGCCCAAAATGTCACGGATGTGTCTTTTGTTTGTAGTGTAGTTCGTAGGTTCGTCATGGTCAAGTAACATAACCTTCAGAACTGGATT
Source organism: Aegilops tauschii subsp. strangulata (assembly GCF_002575655.3). Classification (NCBI taxonomy): domain Eukaryota; kingdom Viridiplantae; phylum Streptophyta; class Magnoliopsida; order Poales; family Poaceae; genus Aegilops; species Aegilops tauschii. Next base: position 345,825,189 of record NC_053035.3, on the reverse strand, counting down.
ACCGTACCACTCTGGTGCGGATCTTACTCTGGATGACCTGCGAGGTTCAGTAGTAACTTGATCTGAACTTACATGATCATCATCATTAGCTTCCTCACTAATTGGTGTAGTAGTCACAGGAACTGATTTCTGTGATGAACTACTTTCCAATAAGGGAGCAGGTACAGTTACCTCATCAAGTTCTACTTTCCTCCCACTCACTTCTTTCGAGAGAAACTCCTTCTCTAGAAAGGATCCATTCTTAGCAACGAATGTCTTGCCTTCGGATCTGTGATAGAAGGTGTACCCAACAGTCTCCTTTGGGTATCCTATGAAGACACATTTCTCCGATTTGGGTTCGAGCTTATCAGGTTGAAGCTTTTTCACATAAGCATCGCAGCCCCAAACTTTAAGAAACGACAACTTGGGTTGGTGTCGTCTCAATGGATTTAGATGGTGCCCTATTTAACGTGAATGCAGTCGTCTCTAAAGCATAACCCCAAAACGATAGCGGTAAATCAGTAAGAGACATCATAGATCATACCATATCTAATAAAGTGCGATTACGACGTTCGGACACACCACTACGCTGTGGTGTTCCGGGTGGCGTGAGTTGCGAAACTATTCCGCATTGTTTCAAATGAAGACCAAACTTGTAACTCAAATATTCTCCTCCACGATCAGATCGTAGAAACTTTATTTTCTTGTTACGATGATTTTCCACTTCACTCTGAAATTCTTTGAACTTTACAAATGTTTCAGACTTACGTTTCATCAAGTAGATATACCCATATCTGCTCAAATCATCTGTGAAGGTCAGAAAATAACGATACCCGCCGCGAGCCTCAATGTTCATTGGACCACATACATCAGTATGTATGATTTCCAATAAATCTGTTGCTCGCTCCATTGTTCCGGAGAAGGGAGTTTTAGTCACGTTGCCCATGAGGCACGGTTCGCAAGTACCAAGTGATTCATAATCAAGTGATTCCAAAAGTCCATCAGGATGAAGTTTCTTCATGCGCTTTATACCAATATGACCCAAACGGCAGTGCCACAAATAAGTTGCACTATCATTATCAACTCTGCATCTTTTGGCTTCAATATTATGAATATGTGTGTCACTACTATCGAGATTTAACAAAAAATAGACCACTCTTCAAGGGTGCATGACCATAAATGATATTACTCATATAAATAGAACAACCATTATTCTCGGATTTAAATGAATAACCGTCTCGCATCAAACAAGATCCAGATATAATGTTCATGCTTAACGCTAGCACCAAATAACAATTATTCAGGTCTAAAACTAATCCCGAAGGTAGATGTAGAGGTAGCGTGCCGACAGCGATCACATCGACTTTGGAACCATTTCCCACACGCATCGTCACCTCGTCCTTAGCCAATCTTCGCTTAATTCGTAGTCCCTGTTTCGAGTTGCAAATATTAGCGACAGAACCAGTACCAAATACCCAGGTACTACTGCGAGCATTAATAAGGTACACATCAATAACATCTATATCACATATACCTTTGTTCACCTTGCCATCCTTCTTATCCGCCAAATACTTGGGGCAGTTCCGCTTCCAGTGACCAGTCCCTTTGCAGTAGAAGCACTCAGTCTCAGGCTTAGGTCCAGACTTGGGCTTCTTCACTTGAGCAGCAACTTGCTTGCCGTTCTTCTTTAAGTTCCCCTTCTTCCCTTTACCCTTTTTCTTGAAACTGGTGGTCTTGTTGACCCTCAACACTTGATGCTCCTTCTTGATTTCTACCTCCGCAGCCTTTAGCATTGCGAAGAGCTCAGAAATTGTCTTATCAATCCCTTGCATATTATAGTTCATCATGAAGCTCTTGTAGCTTGGTGGCAGTGACTGAAGAACTCTGTCAATGACACTATCATTAGGAAGATTTACTCTCAGCTGAGTCAAGTGGTTGTGGTACCCAGACATTCTGAGTATATGTTCACTGACAGAACTATTCTCCTCCATTTTGCAGCTGTAGAACTTATTGGAGACTTCATATCTCTCAATCCGGGCATTTGCTTCAAATATTAACTTCAACTCCTGGAACATCTCATATGCTCCATGACGTTCAAAACGACGTTGAAGTCCCGGTTCTAAGCCGTAAAGCATGGCACACTAAACTATCGAGTAGTCATCAACACGCGACTGCCAGGAATTCACAATGTCTGCAGTTGCCAGCGCGGGTGGTACACCTAGTGGTGCTTCCAGGACGTAATTCTTCTTGTGCAGCAATGAGGATAATCCTCAAGTTACGGACCCAGTCCGTGTAGTTGCTACCATCATTTTCAAGTTCTTTCTATAGGAACGCATTAAAATTCAAAGGAACAGTAGCACGGGCCATTGATCTACAACAACATAGACATGCAAAATACTATTAGGTACTAATTAAGTTCATGATAAATTAAAGTTCAATTTATCATATTACTTAAGAACTCCCACTTAGATAGACATCCCTCTAATCATCTAAGTGATCACGTGATCCAAATCAACTAAACCATGTCCAATCATCACGTGAGATGGAGTAGTTTTCAATGGTGAACATCACTATGTTGATCATATCTACTATATGATTCACACTCGACCTTTCGGCCTCACTGTTCCGAGGCCATATCTGCATATGCTAGGCTCGTCAAGTTTAACCCGAGTATTCTGCGTGTGCAAAACTGGCTTGCACCCGTTGTATGTGAACGTAGAGATTATCACACCCGATCATCACGTGGTGTCTCGGCACGACGAACTTTCGCAATGGTGCATACTTAGGGAGAACACTTGTACCTTGAAATTTAGTCAGAGATCATCTTATAATGCTACCGCCGAACTAAGCAAAATAAGATGCATAAATGATAAACATCACATGCAATCACTATAAGTGATATGATATGGCCATCATCATCTTGTGCCTTTGATCTCCATCTCCAAAGCACCGTCATGATCACCATCGTCACCGGCGCGACATCTTGATCTCCATCGTAGCATCATTGTTGTCTCGCCAACTATTGCTTCTACGACAATCGCTACCGCTTAGTGATAAAGTAAAAACAATTACAGGGCGATTGCATTGCATACAATAAAGCGACAACCATATGGCTCCTGCCAGTTGCCGATAACTCTGTTACAAAACATGATCATCTCATACAATAAAGTTTAGCATCATGTCTTGACCATATCACATCACAACATGCCCTGCAAAAACAAGTTAGGCGTCCTCTACTTTGTTGTTGCAAGTTTTACGTGGCTGCTACGGGCTGAGCAAGAACCGTTCTTACCTACATATCAAAACCACAACGATTTTTCGTCAAGTGTCCTGTTTTAACCTTCAACAAGGACCGGGCATAGTCACACTCGATTCAACTAAAGTTGGATGAACTGATACCCTCCAGCCACCTGTGTGCAAAGCACGTCGGTAGAACCAGTCTCACATAAGCGTACGCGTAATGTCGGTCCGGGCCGCTTCATCCAACAATACCGCCGAATCAAAGTATGACATGCTGGTAAGCAGTATGACTATTATCACCCACAACTCTTTGTGTTCTACTCATGCATATAACATCTACTCATAGACCTGGCTCGGATGCCACTGTGGGGAACGCAGTAATTTAAAAAAAAATCCTACGCAAACGCAAGATCCATCTAGGTGATGCATAGCAACGAGAGGGGAGAGTGTTGTCTACGTACCCTCGTAGACCGAAAGCGGAAGCGTTATGACAACGCGGTTGATGTAGTCGTACGTCTTCACGATCCGACCGATCCTAGTACCGAAAGTACGGAACCTCCGCGATCTGCACATATTCAGCTCGGCGACGTCCAACGAACTCTAGATCCAGTTGAGGTCAAGGGAGAGTTTCGTCAGCACGACGGCGTGATGACGGTGATGATGAAGTTACCAACGCAGGGCTTCGCCTAAGCACTACAATAGTATGGCCGAGGTGGAAATATGTGGAGGGGGCACCGCACACGGCTAAACAGTCAACTTGTGTGTCTATGGGGTGCCCCCTCCCCCGTATATAAAGGAGAGGGGGAGGGGAGGGCCGGCCCTCTCATGGCACGCCCAAGGGGGACTCCTACTCCCGGTGGGAGTAGGATTCCCCCTTCCCTAGTTGGAGTAGGAGAAGAAGGAAGGAGGAGAGAGGGAGAAGGAAGGGGGGCCGGCCCCCCACCCCAATTCGGATTGGGCTTGGGGGTGCGCCCCACCTTGGCCGCCTCCTCCTCTCTCCCACTAAGGCCCAATAGGGCCCATAGACTCCCCGGGGGGTTCCGGTAACCCCCCCCCCCCCCGGTACTCTGGTAAATGCCTGAACTCACCCAGAACCATTCTGATGTCCAAACATAGCCTTCCAATATATCGATCTTGTGTCTTGACCATTTCGAGACTCCTCGTCATGTCTGTGGTCACATCCGGGACTCCGAACAACCTTCGGTACATCAAAACACATAAACCCATAATACCGATCGTCATCAAACGTTAAGCGTGCGGACCCTACGGGTTCGAGAACTATGTAGACATGACCGAGACTCGTCTCTGGTCAGTAACCAATAGCGGAATCTGGATGCTCATATTGGTTCCTACATATTCTACGAAGATCTTTCTCGGTCAAACCGCATAACAACATACGTTGTTCCCTTTGTCATCGATATGTTACTTGCCCGAGATTCGATCGTCGGTATCTCAATACCTAGTTTAATCTCGTTACCGGCAAGTCTCTTTACTCGTTCCGTAATGCATCATCCCCAAACTAACTCATTAGTCACATTGCTTGCAAGGCTTATAGTGATGTGCATTGCCGAGAGGGCCCAGAGATACCTCTCCGACAATCGGAGTGACAAATCCTAATCTCCATCTATGCCAACTCAACAAACACCATCGGAGACACCTGTAGAGCATCTTTATAATCACCCAGTTACGTTGTGACATTTGATAGCACACAAAGTGTTCCTCCAGTATTCGGGAGTTGCATAATCTCATAGTCATAGGAATATGTATAAGTCATGAAGAAAGCAATAGCAACAAACTAAATGATCATCGTGCTAAGCTAACGGATGGGTCAAGTCAATCACATCATTCTCTAATCATGTGATCCCGTTAATCAAATGACAACTCATCTCTATGGCTAGGAAACTTAACCATCTTTGATTCGACGAGCTAGTCAAGTAGAGGCATACTAGTGACACTTTGTTTGTCTATGTATTCACACATGTACTAAGTTTCCGGTTAATACAATTCTAGAATGAATAATAAACATTTATCATGATATAAGGAAATATAAATAACAACTTTATTATTGCCTCTAGAGCATATTTCCTTCAGTCTCCCACTTGCACTAGAGTCAATAATCTAGATTACACAGTAATGATTCTAACACCCATGGAGTCTTGGTGTTGATCATGTTTTGCTCGTGAGAGAGGCTTAGTCAACGGGTCTGCAACATTCAGATCCGTATGTATCTTACAAATCTCTATGTCTCCCTCCTTGACTTGATCACGGATGGAATTGAAGCGTCTCTTGATGTGCTTGGTTCTCTTGTGAAATTTGGATTCCTTTGCCAAGGCAATTGCACCAGTATTGTCACAAAAGATTTTCATTGGACCCGATGCACTAGGTATGACACCTAGATCGGATATGAACCCCTTCATCCAGACTCCTTCATTTGCTGCTTCCGAAGCAGCTATGTAGTCCGCTTCACACGTAGATCCCGCCACGACGCTTTGCTTAGAACTGCACCAACTTACAGCTCTACCGTTCAATATAAATAGGTATCTGGTTTGTGACTTAGAGTCATCCAGCTCAGTGTCAAAGCTTGCATCGACGTAACCATTTACGACGAGTTCTTTGTCACCTCCATAAACGAGAAACATATCCTTAGTCCTTTTCAGGTATTTCAGGATGTTCTTGACCGCTATCCAGGGATCCACTGCTGGATTACTTTGGTACCTCCCTGCTAAACTAATAGCAAGGCACACATCAGGTCTGGTACACAGCATTGCATACATGATAGAACCTATGGCTGAAGCATAGGGAATGACTTTCATTTTCTCTCTATCTTCTGCACTGGTCGGGCATTGAGTCTAACTCAACTTCACACCTTGTAACACAGGCAAGAACCCTTTCTTTGCTTGATCCATTTTGAACTTCTTCAAAACTTTATCAAGGTATGTGCTTTGTGAAGGCCAACTAAGTGTCTTGATCTATCTCTATAAATCTTGATGCCCAATATATAAGCAGCTTCACCGAGGTCTTTCATTGAAAAACTCTTATTCAAGTATCCATTTACGCTATCCAGAAATTCTATATCATTTCCAATCAACAATATGCCATCCACATATAATATTAGAAATGCTACAGAGCTCCCACTCACTTTCTTGTAAATACAGGCTTCTCCAAAAGTCTGTATAAAACCATATGCTTTGATCACACTATCAAAACGTTTATTCCAACTCCTAGATGCTTGCACCAGTCCATAAATGGATCGCTGGAGCTTGCACACTTTGTTAGCATCCTTTGGATTGATAAAACCTTCGGGTTGCATCATATACAACTGTTCTTCCAGAAATCCATTCAGGAATGCAGTCTTTACATCCATTTGCCAAATTTCATAATCATAAAATGCAGCAATTGCTAACATGATTCGGACGGACTTAAGCATCGCTACGGGTGAGAAGGTCTCATCATAGTCAACTCCTTGAACTTGTCGAAAACCTTTTGAAACAAGTCCAGCTTTGTAGACAGTAACATTAACGTCAGCGTCAGTCTTCTTCTTGAAGATCCATTTATTCTCGATGGCTTGCCGATCATCGGGCAAGTCAACCAAAGTCCACACTTTGTTCTCATACATGGATCCCATCTTAGATTTCATGGCCTCAAGCCATTTCGTGGAATCTGGGCTCATCATCGCTTCCTCATAGTTCGTAGGTTCGTCATGGTCAAGTAACATAACCTTCAGAACTGGATTACCGTACCACTCTGGTGTGGATCTTACTCTGGTTAACCTGCGAGGTTCAGTAGTAACTTGAACTGAAGTTACATGATCATCATCATTAGCTTCCTCACTAATTGGTGTAGTAGTCACAGGAACTGATTTCTGTGATGAACTACTTTCCAATAAGGGAGCAGGTACAGTTACCTCATCAAGTTCTACTTTCCTCCCACTCACTTCTTTCGAGAGAAACTCCTTCTCTAGAAAGGATCCATTCTTAGCAACGAATGTCTTGCCTTCGGATCTGTGATAGAAGGTGTACCCAACAGTCTCCTTTGGGTATCCTATGAAGACACATTTCTCCGATTTGGGTTCGAGCTTATCAGGTTGAAGCTTTTTCACATAAGCATCGCAGCCCCAAACTTTAAGAAACGACAACTTGGGTTGGTGTCGTCTCTATGGATTTAGATGGTGCCCTATTTAATGTGAATGCAGCCGTCTCTAAAGCATAACCCCAAAACGATGGCGATAAATTAGTAAGAGACATCATAGATCGTACCATATCTAATAAAGTGCGATTACGACATTCGGACACACCACTACGCTGTGTTGTTCCGGGTGGCGTGAGTTGCAAAACTATTCCGCATTGTTTCAAATGAAGACCAAACTCGTAACTCAAATATTCTCCTCCACGATCAGATCGTAGAAACTTTATATTCTTGTTACGATGATTTTCCACTTCACTCTAAAATTCTTTGAACTTTTCAAATGTTTCAGACTTACGTTTCATCAAGTAGATATACCCATATCTGCTCAAATCATCTGTGAAGGTCAGAAAATAACGATACCCGCCGCGAGCCTCAATGTTCATTGGACCACATACATCAGTATGTATGATTTCCAATAAATCTGTTGCTCGCTCCATTGTTCCGGAGAACGGAGTTTTAGTCATCTTGCCCATGAGGCACAGTTCGCAAGTACCAAGTGATTCATAATCAAGTGATTCCAAAAGTCCATCAGAATGGAGTTTCTTCATGCGCTTTATACCAATATGACCCAAACGGCAGTGCCACAAATAAGTTGCACTATCATTATCAACTCTGCATCTTTTGGCTTCAATATTATGAATATGTGTGTCACTACTATCGAGATTCAACAAAAATAGACCACTCTTCAAGGGTGCATGACCATAAAAGATATTACTCATATAAATAGAACAACCATATTCTCGGATTTAAATGAATAACTATCTCGCATCAAACAAGATCCAGATGTAATGTTCATGCTTAACGCTGGCACCAAATAACAATTATTCAGGTCTAAAACTAATCCCGAAGGTAGATGTAGAGGTAGCGTGCCGACAGCGATCACATCGACTTTGGAACCATTTCCCACACGCATCGTCACCTCGTCCTTAGCCAATCTTCGCTTAATTCGTAGTCCCTGTTTCGAGTTGCAAATATTAGCAACAGAACCAGTATCAAATACCTAGGTACTACTGCGAGCATTAGTAAGGTACACATCAATAACATCTATATCACATATACCTTTGTTCACCTTGCCATTCTTCTTATCCGCCAAATACTTGGGGCAGTTCCGCTTCCAGTGACCAGTCCCTTTGCAGTAGAAGCACTCAGTCTCAGGCTTAGGTCCAGACTTGGGCTTCTTCACTTGAGCATCAACTTGCTTGCCGTTCTTCTTGAAGTTCCCCTTCTTCCCTCTACCCTTTTTCTTGAAACTGGTGGTCTTGTTGACCATCAACACTTGATGCTCCTTCTTGATTTCTACCTCCGCGGCCTTTAGCATTGCGAAGAGCTCGGGAATTGTCTTATCCATCCCTTGCATATTATAGTTCTACGAAGCTCTTGTAGCTTGGTGGCAGTGATTGAAGAACTCTTTCAATGACACTATCATCAGGAAGATTTACTCCCAACTGAGTCAAGTGGTTGTGGTACCCAGACATTCTGAGTATATGTTCACTGACAGAACTATTCTCCTCCATTATGCAGTTGTACAACTTATTGGAGACTTCATATCTCTCTATCCGGGCATTTGCTTGAAATATTAACTTCAACTCCTGGAACATCTCATATGCTCCATGACGTTCAAAACGACGTTGAAGTCCCTGTTCTAAGCCGTAAAGCATGGCACACTGAACTATCGAGTAGTCATCAACACGCGACTGCCAGGAATTCACAATGTCTGCAATTGCCGGCGCGGGTGGTACACCTAGTGGTGCTTCCAAGACGTAATTCTTCTTGTGCAACAATGAGGATAATCCTCAAGTTACGGACCCAGTCCGTGTAGTTGCTACCATCATATTTCAACTTAGCTTTCTCTAGGAACGCATTAAAATTCAAAGGAACAGTAGCATGGGCCATTGATCTACAACAACATAGACATGCAAAATACTATCAGGTACTAAGTTCATGATAAATTAAAGTTCAATTAATCATATTACTTAAGAACTCCCACTTAGATAGACATCCCTCTAATCATCTAAGTGATCACATGATCCAAATCAACTAAACCATGTCCGATCATCACGTGAGATGGAGTAGTTTTCAATGGTGAACATCACTATGTTGATCATATCTACTATATGATTCACGCTCGACCTTTCGGTCCCAGTGTTCTGAGGCCATATCTACATATGCTAGGCTCGTCAAGTTTAACCCGAGTATTCTGCGTGTGCAAAACTGGCTTGCACCCGTTGTATGTGAACGTAGAGCTTATCACACCCGATCATCACGTGGTGTCTCGGCACGACGAACTTTCGCAACGGTGCATACTTAGGGAGAACACTTGTACCTTGAAATTTAGTCAGAGATCATCTTATAATGCTACCGCCGAACTAAGCAAAATAAGATGCATAAAGGATAAACATCACGTGCAATCAATATAAGTGATATGATATGGCCATCATCATCTTGTGCCTTTGATCTCCATCTCCAAAGCACCGTCATGATCACCATCGTCACCGGCGCGACACCTTGATCTCCATCGTAGCATCGTTGTCGTCTCGCCAACTATTGCTTCTACGAAAATCGCTACCGCTTAGTGATAAAGTAAAAACAATTACAGGGCGATTGCATTGCATACAATAAAGCGACAACCATATGGCTCCTGCCAGTTGCTGATAACTCTGTTACAAAACATGATCATCTCATACAATAAAGTTTAGCATCATGTCTTGACCATATCACATCACAACATGCCCTGCAAAAACAAGTTAGACGTCCTCTACTTTGTTGTTGCAAGTTTTACGTGGCTGCTACGGGCTGAGCAAGAACCGTTCTTACCTACACATCAAACCACAACGATTTTTCATCAAGTGTGTTGTTTTAACCTTCAACAAGGACCGGGCGTAGTCACACTCGATTCAACTAAAGTTGGAGAAACTGACACCCGCCAGCCACCTGTGTGCAAAGCACGTCGGTAGAACCAGTCTCGCGTAAGCCTACGCGTAATGTCGGTCCGGGCTGCTTCATCCAGCAATACCGCCGAATCAAAGTTTGACATGCTGGTAAGAAGTATGACTATTATCGCCCACAACTCTTTGTGTTCTACTCGTGCATATAACATATATGCATAGACCTGGCTCGGATGCCACTGTTAGGGAACGCAGTAATTTCAAAAAATTCTACGCACACGCAAGATCCATCTAGGTGATGCATAGCAACGAGAGGGGAGAGTGTTGTCCACGTACCTCCTAGACCGAAAGCGGAAGCGTTATGACAACGCGGTTGATGTAGTCGTACGTCTTCACGATCCGACTGATCCTAGTACCGAAAGTATGGCACCTCCGCGATCTGCACACGTTCAGCTCGGTGTCGTCCCACGAACTCTAGATCCAGCTGAGGTCGAGGGAGAGTTTCGTCAGCAAGACGGCATGACGACGGTGACGATTAAGTTACCAACGCAGGGCTTCGCCTAAGCACTACAACAGCATGACCGAGGTGGAAATCTGTGGAGGGGGCACTGCACACGGCTAAACAATCAACTTGTGTGTCTATGGGGTGCCCCCCTCCCCCGTATATAAAGGAGTGGAGGAGGGGAGGGCCGGCCCTCTCATGGCGCGCCCAAGGGGGGAGTCCTACTCCTGGTGGGAGTAGGATTCCCCCTTCCCTAGTTGGAGTAGGAGAAGAAGGAAGGAGGAGAGAGGGAGAAGGAAAGGGGGCCGGCCCCCAACCCCAATTTGGATTGGGCTTGGGGGGCGCCCCCACCTTGGCCGCCTCCTCCTCTCTCCCACTAAGGCCCAATAAGGCCCATAGACTCCCCGGGGGGTTCCGGTAACCCCCCCCCCCCCCTCGTACTCCGGTAAATGCCCGAACTCACCCGGAACCATTCTCCGATGTCCAAACATAGCCTTCCAATATATCGATCTTTATGTCTCGACCATTTCGAGACTCCTCGTCATGTCTGTGGTCACATCCGGGACTCCGAACAACCTTCGGTACATCAAAACACATAAACTCATAATACCGATCATCATCGAACGTTAAGCGTGCGGACCCTACGGGTTCGAGAACTATGTAGACATGACCGAGACTCGTCTCTGGTCAATAACCAATAGAGGAACCTGGATGCTCATATTGGTTCCCACAAATTCTACGAAGATCTTTCTCGGTCAAACCGCATAACAACATACGCTGTTCCCTTTCTCATCGGTATGTTACTCGCGCGAAATTCGATCGTCGGTATCTCAATACCTAGTTCAATCTCGTTACCGGCAAGTCTCTTTACTCATTCCGTAAGGCATCATCCCGCAACTAACTCATTAGTCACATTGCTTGCAAGGCTTATAGTGATGTGCATTACTGAGAGGGCCCAGAGACACCTCTCCGACAATCGTAGCGACAAATCCTAATCTCGATCTATGCCAACTCAACAAACACCATCGGAGACACCTGTAGAGCATCTTTATAATCACCCAATTACGTTGTGACGTTTGATAGCACACAAAGTGTTCCTCCGGTATTCGGGAGTTGCATAATCTCATAGTCATAGGAACATGTATAAGTCATTAAGAAAGCAATAGCAACAAACTAAACGATCATCGTGCTAAGCTAACGGATGGGTCAAGTCAATCACATCATTCTCTAATCATGTGACCCCGTTAATCAAATGACAATTCATCTCTATGGCTAGGAAACTTAACCATCTTTGATTCGACGAGCTAGTCTAGTAGAGGCATACTAGTGACACTCTGTTTGTCTATGTATTCACACATGTACTAAGTTTCCGGTTAATACAATTCTAGCATGAATAATACACATTTATCATGATATAAGGAAATATAAATAACAACTTTATTATTGCCTCTAGGGCATATTTCCTTTAGTCTCCCACTTGCACTAGAGTCAATAATCTAGATTACACAATAATGATTCTAACACCCATGGAGTCTTGGTGCAATCATGTTTTGCTCGTGAGAGAGGTTTAGTCAACGGGTCTGCAACATTCAGATCCGTATGCATCTTAAAAATCTCTATGTCTCCCTCCTTGACTTGATCACGGATGGAATTGAAGCGTCTCTTGATGTGCTTGGTTCTCTTGTGAAATATGGATTCCTTTGCCAAGGCAATTGCACCAGTATTGTCACAAAAGATTTTCATTGGACCCGATGCACTAGGTATGACACCTAGATCGGATATGAACTCCTTCATCCAGACTCCTTCATTTGCTGCTTCCGAAGCAGCTATATACTCCTCTTCACACGTAGATCCCGCCACGACGCTTTGCTTAGAACTGCACCAACTTACAGCTCCACCGTTCAATATAAATACTTATCCGGTTTGTGACTTAGAGTCATCCGGGTCAGTGTCAAAGCTTGCATCGATGTAACCATTTACGATGAGTTCTTTGTCACCTCCATAAACGAGAAACATATCCTTAGTCCTTTTCAGGTATTTCAGGATGTTCTTGACCGCTGTCCAGTGATCCACTCCTGGATTACTTTGGTACCTCCCTGCTAAACTAATAGCAAGGCACACATCAGGTCTGGTACACAGCATTGCATACATGATAGAACCTATGGCTGAAGCATAGGGAATGACTTTCATTTTCTCTCTATCTTCTGCAGTGGTCGGGCATTAAGTCTGACTCAACTTCACACCTTGTAACACAGGCAAGAACCCTTTCTTTGCCTGATCCATTTTGAACTTCTTCAAAACTTTATCAAGGTATGTGCTTTGTGAAAGTCCAATTAAGCGTCTTGATCTATCTCTATAGATCTTGATGCCCAATATATAAGCAGCTTCACCGAGGTCTTTCATTGAAAAACTCTTATTCAAGTATCCTTTTATGCTATCCAAAAATTCTATATCATTTCCAATCAACAATATGACATCCGCATATAATATTAGAAATGCTACAGAGCTCCCACTCACTTTCTTGTAAATACAGGCTTCTCCAAAAGTCTGTATAAAACCATATGCTTTGATCACACTATCAAAACGTTTATTCTAACTCCTAGATGCTTGCACCAGTCCATAGCATCCTTTGGATTGATAAAACCTTTGGGCTGAACCGGCGCTCCACCCCCAGATGCTTCAACTGTCCGGTTTACCATTAGCGGGTCGCTGGTCCCTGCGCCAGGCGTGTTGAAGAGGTTCCTCGCCTCGTAAACCGGAGGTAGACGACTCCGGTGCCTCCTCCTCATGACTTCGTTTGAAGCGTTCTGATCCAACGTGAGCCGGAAGGACTCTGCCTGAATTTGTTGTGCCTGAACATCCAGAGCAGCCCGCTCCGCAGTCATCCTAGCGTTCTCAGCCGCCAAATCTTCCTTTGCTTGAGCTATCTCATCCTGCAGCTTTGCAACTTCCGCGTTATGCTGAGTTTAATTTGCCTGGTTAACCTCTGTTGTTAACAATGTTGTCAGAGTGTCCAACAAGTCGGATAAGACCTGAGCCAGCGGGCGCACAGGGCCTCCTGCCTCGGCCGCCGTTGCCGTTGCTGACCCGGAAATCATTGCTGTTGCAGTCGTAGAATTATGCCCTGGCTGTGTACCGGCCATGAAAATCGCGACCCGGTTCGGCGGCTCATAGGGGTCCGGAATACTATCGCCATCGGAACAGCCCCCAAGCCTGCCATCTTGCAGTTGATACAATGAAGTAGTCTCGCCCATGGACGACTCACCATCAGAATAGATGGCCGTCTCACCACCATACACAGATCCTTCAAATTCTGCCCCATGGATAAATCCCACAAAGGCGCGCTTCACAGCGGGCTGAACTCGGGCGGGTCGTGCACGCTGAGCCGTCTCGATGGTGTCGGTGCAGATGTCCGGCTCAGGGCCCGGTTCGCCGATCTTGCCGATGAAAACGTGGATTCCGCTGAAGGGGACCCGGTACCCGTACTCGATTGAGCCGGCGTCGGGACCCCAGCCTGCATCGTAGATGTAGAGCTTGCCGCGAAGACTCTTGGTCATCCGGCCCATAGCGTATCCCTTGATCCCTTCGAAGCTGCCCTGTAAGAACTCTAAACCACCATGCGCTGGCCCCATGGTGGGCGCCAACTATCGTGGAATTGTCACGGCAGATATCCTAGTCTGAGGACTTAGTCGTGGAGCCATCGCAACTAGGTTAGCTTAAAGGGGTTAAACGGGACAAAGGACACAAGAGTTTATACTGGTTCGGCCCCTTGTTGTGAAGGTAAAGGCCTAATCCAGTTTGAGGTGGTATTGCTTGGATTTCGATTACCAGGGAGCGAATACGCTTGACCTAGCTTTCGATCTATTGTTGTCCCTAAACCGCCACCGGGTCGTCCCTTTATATACACAGGTTGACGCCCAGCGGCTCATGGAGTCCCGGCCGGCTTATACAACGTGTCAGGCTCGGTGACTAACTACTCATGCCTTACAATACAAGTCATACATATATGGCGGTTTACACCTATGGGCCTTAAGTCGCCTTTGGGCTTCGGGCCCTTAGCAAGTCTGCTTTATGAACCGCCATCTTCAACATCTTCATGGGCTTCGTCTTGATGAAACACCATTGGTATAACCTGGCCCCCTCTTGGGCGGGTCATATCCAATAGTTATATCCCCAACAGCGAGTTTTATGGGTGCCAGCAGCTTGACTCGTCCTTCGACGATTTTTGCATGCGCCTCAAGAAGCTTGCCGATGAGCTCCGTGATCTCGGGGAGACGATCGGCGACGAGCTCCTCACCAGCACCCTCACCGCCGGCCTCAACGAGGATTTTGGGAACGCCGCCTCCAACCTCATCCTCATCCCGGAGCCTACCTTCACTAAGGTGGTGGCGTACCTCAAGCTGGAGGAGCGCCGGATGCGGATAGCGCGGACTCGCGTGACCCACACCGCCCTTGTTGCCGGCACCCGCGGGGGCCAAGCCCCGCCACCGCCACGCCCGGACCCGTCTCAGCCGTCGGCGCCCGCCTTCCCACCCACCCCAGTCACCCCCTTCCCGCCGCCCCAGCCGGCCGGTAATGGGGGGCGTCGCGGCGGCCGTCGTGGCGGCCGCAAGTAGCAGGGGGGCGCGGGCGCTCAGGAAGGAGCAGTTTGCCCGCCTCAGTAGTCCTGCCAGCCGGCCCTGTGGTATGCCGGCCAGAACCCATGGACAGGCGTTGTGCACGCCTACTCCATGCCGGTTCCCCGTGCCCCTGCCCCGGGTATTCTCGGCGCCCGGCCACCATCCCACCAGGCGTTCTACGCTGTGCCGTAGCCCTATGCGGCGCCCTATGGGCCCACCCCCTATGGCCAGCAGTCACAGCCAGGCGGGCTGCCGCTGCTGCCCCTGACGGCACCGCCACCCGCTCTCCCGCCGGCACCATGGGACCCGGCTGTTCTAGTGGCACTCCACACTGCTCCCTCACCGTCCACCTACACCGGCGGCGGCGACTGGTACATGGACACTAGAGCTACCGCGCATATGGCTGCCTATCCCGGTAACCTCCGCACCTCCTATCCCGTCCACACTTATGCTCGCATCACCATCGGTGATGGCTCCTCCCTTCCCATTACTCACGTAGGACATGCATATTTTCCGTCTAATTCCACTCCAATATCCATGTCTAACGTCTTAGTTTCTCCTGAGCTTATTAAAAATCTTGTTTCTGTTCGTTCTCTTACACGTGAAAATCCTGTTACCGTTGAGTTTGACGAATGTGGTTTTTCTGTCAAGGAAGCTCGCACCCGGATGGTACTCCACCGATGTGACAGCCCCGATGAGCTCTACCCAGTTCACTCCGCCACTTCCACCACCTCTGCCGCCCCTGTCGCTCTTGCCACTAGAGTGGATCTTTAGCACGCTCGCTTGGGTCATCCCAATCCCGCCACCCTTCGTCATATACTTCGGAGTTTTTCTTTCACGTGTAATAAGAACGAGGATCACTCGTGTCATGCATGTTGCCTCGGCAAACATGCTCGTCTCCCGTTTAGGGCTTCTTCTCATGTTGCATCGTACCCATTTGAGTTAATTCATAGTGATGTTTGGACCTCTCCTGTTGCAAGTAATACGGGCTATCTTTATTATCTTGTCATACTTGATGATTTTTCGCATTATGTGTGGACCTTCCCGTTGCGTCGCAAGTCGGATGTTATATCCACTCTCGCCGCCATCTACTCCTATGTTCTCACGCAATTTGGTCGTCCCATTCTTGCGTTCCAGATAGATAACGGGAAGGAGTTCGACAACCTAGTTGTTCGTACTCTCCTCACCACAGATGGCACGACTTTTTGTCTCACTTGCCTGTACACCTCGCAGCAGAATGGTCGCGCTAAGCGTGTCCTTCGCACTCTTAATGACTGCGTTCGGACTCTCCTCTGTCACGCCAATGTGCCTCCGCGCTTTTGGCCTGACGCTCTCGCCACCGCTTCCCTCCTCTTTAACATCCGTCCATGTCGTACTCGCAGGAACTTTGCACCTCATCACCTCTTCGGTGCACCGCCCTCTTATGATGAGCTTCGCATCTTCGGTTGTCTCTGCTACCCTAGCATCGCGGCCACTGCGCCTCATAAGCTTGCACCTCGCTCCGTCGCCTGCATCTTCTCGGCTACCCACCTAACACCAAGGGCTACCGCTGCTACAATCCTGTCTCCCATCATGTTTTCACCTCCCGGCACGTTTACTTTGATGAGAAGGTGTTTCCATTTCAGCAGCAGGTACCCCTAGTCGCCCCATCATCGCCGGCCACCGGCGGCCCCTCGGCGACTCCGTCAGGTGGACGGCCCCGCTCGGCTCTCGAACCGCCTCCGGGCTTTGGCGGTCCTCGCGCCGTGGGACGAGCTGTGACTCGCACCCCCACGCCGGCGCCTGCCATCTCGGCCTCCTCGGCCGACCACGCCGCCTCGGCCGGCCTCGACGCCTCGGCTGGCGCCCCCCCTTCACCCGCCGCCCCCGACTTGGACGCAGCGGGCTCGGGCGCCGCGGGCTTGGCCGCCTCCTCGGCTGCCTCGCCGGCCTCGTCGCCGGCTGCCTCACTGGCCGCCTCGCTGCCCGCCTCGCCGACCGCTCCGATGCTGCCATCTGGCCCTGTCACACGGGCTAGGACCGGTGTTCACCGGCCGAGCTTGCGGTACTTGAGCAACGAGTACCTCCTCGCTTCCTCCACCGCGGAGCCATCTCCTCTTCCCGCGTCCACTCACGCAGCCCTCCATGATCCTCACTGGCTTGCGGCGATGCAGGAAGAGTTCGACGCCCTCCAGCGGAACCGCACCTGGACACTGGTTCCCCGGCCTCCTCGCGCCAATGTCATCACCGGCAAGTGGGATTTTCGCCACAAGACCCGCTCGAATGGCACCCTTGAGCGCTACAAGGCTCGCTGGGTGGTTCGTGGTTTTCGACAGCGCGCTGGAGTTGACTTCACTGAGACGTTTGCCCCGGTTGTCAAACCGGGCACGATCCGCACCGTCCTCCAGCTTGCGGTGTCCCGAGGCTGGCCAGTTCATCAGATGGATGTCTCCAATGCCTTCCTTCACGGCCATCTTGAGGAGCAGGTTTATTGTGAGCGGCCCACCGGTTTCGTCGACGCATCTCTTCCTGGCCATGTGTGTTTGCTGTCCCGGTCTCTCTACGGGCTCAAGCAAGAACCCCGCGCCTGGTACCAGCGGATCGCAGGGTTTCTTCAGATACTGGGCTTCAGCGTCACTCGCTCGAATGCCTCACTGTTTGTCTATCTCCACAGTGACACGACTGCATATTTGCTCCTCTACGTCGATGACATTATCCTGACGGCCTCCTCCGCAGCTCTTCTTCAGCAGATTACTCTTTGGCTGCGTGACGAGTTTGTCATCAAGGACTTGGGTGCTCTACATTATTTCCTTGGCATTGAGGTTGTTCGGCGACCGGACGGCTTCTTTCTTCATCAGCAGAAGTATGCGCACGAGCTCTTTGAGCGTGCTGGCATGCTCAACTGTCACCCTGTTGCTATTCCTGTTGACACGAAGGCCAAGGTTTCTGCTCTTGAGGGCTAGCCAGCGTCGGATGCTCCCTTCTACCGGTCTATCGTCGGTGCTCTTCAGTATCTGACTCTCACCAGACCGGATCTCCAGTATGCTGTTCAGCAGGTGTGTCTCCACATGCACGCCCCTCGTGACTCCCATTGGACTCTCGTGAAGCGGATCCTCCGTTACATTCACGGCATGATGACTCTTGGGCTCACCCTCACGGCGTCCACTTCTCTGGAGATGGTGGCCTACTCCGACGCTGATTGGGCTGGCTGCCCCGACACCCGTCGGTCCACCTCTAGCTACTGTGTTTACCTCAGTCCTTCACTCGTCTCGTGGTCGTCCAAGCGACAACCCACGATTTCGCGCTCCAGCGCGGAGGCTGAGTACCGAGCGGTGGCTAACGCTATTGCCGAGTGCACCTGGCTACGACAGTTACTTCAGGAGCTGCATCACGATGTCTCCCAGGCTACGGTTGTCTACTGCGAGAACGTCTCTGCGGTGTACCTCTCCGCCAACCCCGTTCATCATCGCCGGACTAAGCACATTGAGCTGGACATTCACTTTGTGCGCGAGCAGATGGCCCTTGGACGTATAAGGGTTCCGACTGCACAACAGTTCGCCGATGTGATGACGAAGGGACTGCCGACTTCCACCTTCGAGGAGTTTCGTTCCAGCCTCTCCGTCACTGGCGCCGCTTCGACTGCGGGGGGGGGGGGGGTGTTGAGTATATTATGTATAAGGCCCACCTCCTGTTTTCCTCTGTATAGTTGAGGTTGTGGCCCCCCTCTCCATACTCATATATACGTGCCTGGTGCACCGATCAATGTATTGCGATTGCATAGCCCATACTTGTCCTTCTACACAATCTAATCAATATACTCAACATCCCCCCGTAGTCACAACGGTAGTGACGCAGACAGTAAGACTGGAGAAGAATCTGAAGGTAAGCCGACGGACACCCCCCCCCCACACACACACGGTCGTAACGGTCGATGCATCGCGGAAGTCGTGGCTTCATTGAAAACCGACGAGGTTGCTCAAGCAAGGCAGTAGCCCTTTGTGCCGTTTGTCGAGGTAGCCGAGAGCGTAGGGTGGTGTGGCCATGGTCGAGGTAGCCGTGCGAAGAATGTCGTGGTCGATGTCGAGTCAGGGTAGCCGGTGTCGAGGAAGTCGCCGTGGGGCCGCGAGCGCAAGGAGGCGCCGTGTTAGTCATGGGCGCAGTGGTGTCGAAGTAGTGGTGCGTCGGGGAGAAGACATTGTTGACGACGCGTCGCGGCGGGTTTGCCAAGCCCGGGGACACATCGTAGACGAAGGCATGCGTCGGTGTTGCCAGCACCGGGCATGCGTAGACGGACGAAGATGAAGTTGACGAAGCGCCGCACCAGGCTTGCCAGGCCCGGGGACACGTCGTGGACGAAGGCACGCTTCGGTGTTACCAGCACCAGGCATGCATAGACTGGGACCTGCACGAGCTGTACGCCATGTCGGAGAAGCCGGAGAGGCCAGCAGAGAAGGACTCGACGACAGTTGCGGCGCCAATCATGCGGGGCCAATGTCGCTCGAGGTTGTCGGAGTAGACGAAGTGGTCGAGTTAGATGATGGCGATGTTGGCGATGGGCTAGTGCTGGACGAAGACGAAGGAGGTGGACGGGCGGCGGCGGCTACGGAGGTAGCGGCGGCGGCGGCCGAAGAAGAGCAGTGGCGGCGGCTAGGTTAGTAGCGCGGCGGCAGTGCTCGAAGTAGGCGAGGAACCCGACAGCGTGACGAAGACCGGCGCGGACGATGGCGTTCACGCGCCAAGGGAGGCGGCACGACGCATACCACGAGAGTTCGACGCGCAGGGATGGCGGTGGACTGTGGGCCGCGACGCTACGGCCCGAAGGGGCGACGCAGCGGCGGCGGGCAGGTCGGGGCAACGACGGAAGACCTCGGGGCGGCGGTGGGGACCGCGGGCCGCGGAGCGACGGCCCGAAGGGGCGGCGCAGTGGCGAAACCCGGGTCGGTGCAACCGCGTGGACGGTCTCGGGCGGCGGCGGAGACCGCGTGCCACGCTCGTTGCGGCCGGATGGGGCGACGCAACGGCAGCGCGAGGGTTGGTGCAGCCATGGTGACGGCCTGGAACAGACGTACTCGGGGCGGCGGTAGACCACGGGCCAGGGCACTATGGCCCAAAGGGGCGACACAGCGGCAGCACGCGGGTCAATGCAGCCACGGGAGAACCACGGGGCGGCGGCGCTGCAGCCCGACAGGGCGACGCAACGGCAGTCCGATGCTCGATTAGTGGAGGGACGCGCTGAACTCGGAAACGATCTTCACGGGACCTACGGAAGCGCGCGCAATCGACAGGTCGCACGGCGTAGATAGAGCGGATCGCAGGTAATTGGGTGATCAATCCAATCACTCGCGAGGTTGGGTAGCTGCTCGGCTGGCGATGAAGATACTGCATGGTGCGTTCTGCGGCCGAACGTAGCAGACGCCTGCAACTGCGTTGAGCCAATGCAAGTTGCGTGATGTAGGTGGCCTGGGTGCACGTAGTAGTGCATTGCCATCCAACACACGGACGAGCAAGGGCTAGTGCACTTCAGGCATGCATCCAGCCCGCGTGAGACTTGACCCCAGGCTGCATGGTGTGGATAACCACATGCGGGCGCGGGGCAGAGCGTTTGCACCAACGCACCACGGGTGTGCCGTCCTGCAGGGAGGAGCGCGATGGAGCCAGCTGGATGAAGGCGAGGTTGAAGGAGGATCCCGATCCAATCAAGGCGACGACGGTCAACGCAGAACGACGCGAGCGACGGATGCGCGGACGACGGTCGTTCAGGGCCGCCACGTGTCGCGCATGGCCATCGTGTCGGAGAAGAAGCCGCGTAATCGTGCCGATGTCGGAGTAGAGGCGCGCAAGGGACGACGACGGCGGCGGGCGACGCAAACAGATCTTAGATCGGAAAAACCAAAAAGAAACGCCGATCCAGACGATAGTGACAGAGAGAAAAACCTGGATCAAAGAATCGGGAGAAAGACTCTCTAAGGCAGCCGGTCAACACGACCGGCGGACGAACCCTAGGTACGGGCAGTGCGGCCCCCAGCAACGGTCATGAAGGCGGACCACCCCGGAGGCGGCGCGGAGCGGAAGCGCTAGGGTTTGAATTGATTAGGCTGATACCATATTAGAAATGCCCCGCTTGGATTGGGTGTAAACTTTTACACTTGTATTTATTTTACAGATGTAAATTACGGGTCACAGCTAATTTTCCGCCGGGAAACAAAACAACCAGTCCAGGCGTGTATCCTAAAGAGTCTTGCTATGCGTACGACTCTTGCTTGTCCGATTTCATACGACATAGCAGATTAAGCCGTTCAACTCCTGATCCAAACGGCAACGCACCACTAGATTAGGCATCGTACAGAGTCGGATAGAATAAAATCGTACGCAGAGTAGTTCCGTATCCTAAACCAGTCGGATACGATCGGAAACGGGAATCCAAGCGGGGCCTAATGGTATGATGAGCTACGGTTTCCTCCGGCAGCATAGGCTCGTATCCTTATACATGAATAAACCACAGCTAGCCTGGTTCAACTGAACCATGGTTCAACCAACTATATATGCACCTGATTCTATAACGTTGGAATAGAGTGATGCTCTTCCCTTCTGAATAGGAGAACACTTACATGGCGCGAAGGGTTGCTCTGGGCCATTTTTCCTTCCTATAGCTAGGATGTTACTCCCGCTGTCCAGGTTTATTAGGCATCATATTATTTTGAATCAAACGTTGACCTTAGATTTAACTAGCAAAATGTAAGTTATACACCAGAAAAACAATACCATTGAAAAGTTCTTTCGAATACAAATCCAATCAGTTTTCAGTAAGTTTTTCTTATTAAGCGGTCAATTCTCTTCTTCTATATGGAAAGGCAGAGCTTTTGCCATGAAAAAATATATCCAATAATATACTTTTTGTGAGATACAACTTAGATTTTGTTAGTCAAATCTATGATTAAACTTTGACACAAAGTACGAGGGGTCCGATAAACCTGGACGAAGGGAGTAACGAGGATGGGTCAATCTACTAGAATGAGTTCATAAACATGTATCCATGTGATCTTAGTAATTTTCAACAGAAACTTAATTCTTGAAGCATGTCTTCGACCATGCGGGAGCATGGCTTCTTAAGCTATGGTCAACCCCCACATTGAATATAACTTGTTGCCAATGACCTCTACATCGACCTCGCATGAAAGTAAAGGAGGGCGTGAGCACCTAAGTCGGAAGAAGAATGAAGAACACTCAAAATAAATAAATAAATAAACGTGTCTACTTGTGTGAGTGTGTGTAAGAAGCCGAGCTTCAAGATTTTTGTCAAACCACTTTCGTCAAAGAATATTTTTCCCTAACGTTCTTTTTGTTAGTGATATATCTGACCTTGTACTTGTGCAGCCAGCATAATTTGGACGGGCGAGCTAGTTACATTCTTAATTAATTTGAGTAACATAAGCTCATATGCCCATAAATGACTTATTCAAACTTAAATTTGCATTGTTAGGAGTATCTAGGGTTAGTTTTGTGGTACCAACCTATACATGCTTTACATATCTTAAGTTAAGGCATATTCAGGGCAATTGCCTGCCTTTGCCTTTTCTTCTAAGTAAAATAATACTTTATAACTCTTTTGGGGCTGAAACAATGGTTGGGCAATGTTGTTCCAGCAAAGATGGCATCAGAGTGGGCCCCCTATCCGTTGATATTCAGATAGCTTCCATTGACATTTGACGTCGTCATATTCGTCTCCCAGTAATTTGACACCTGTAGTGCCGAATTACTTTGCTCTAGGATATAGTTTTTGGCTTTATTTTATGGAGAAAAGTCACCAGCTGGTGACAGACATAAGGTCATAGATCTCGGAAAGTTAGTTGGGCCAAGGTGGTTGAAAATTTTCCCCACAGAAAAAAAGGTAATTGAAATTTTATAATAAATTCCATGGTACCAGTATCGCTTGATGCAGAGGCAAGGACACTCCCTCCTTTCCGGTAGAAAATTACAGACACCAGAGTTTTTCTTAGAGAAATTCATAGACACTAGATATGATTCCAGATACTTCTCGCGTCCAACCCCCGCGTCGTCCCCTTCTAGGGCGACTCGGGCGGAGATCTCATCTGTGCCGCCGGGTTATCTCCCCAGCGTCCTCCCCTCCGTCGTTGTCGGAGGAAGCCGCCGGGCGAAGCCCCGGCCGGCCGACGGCGGCGGCGGAGGACCACTTCCCTCTCATGTCCAGATCGGGTGAGGCAGGTCACCCATCGGCGTCGGGGCGCCTCTCCCAGATCTGGGTCGCGGCGGCGCGGCGACTCGCCTCCGGCGACGACACAACGCGGCGGCATGGTGGCGGGCGGAGGCGGCGGAGCTGCAGGCAACGTGGGAGTCCGGGTGGTGCGGGCCGCTGGGCGTGTCCGCATGGTCACGACGGCCATGGTTGCGGTGGCCGACGGCTCGTCAATCTGGCGGCGGCGACGTTCGGCCTGGATCCCGGGGCGGCGGCTCTGGAAGGTGGCGGCAAGTGAAGCTCGGGCTGCCCGTGACGGCATAGCGTGGTGTTGTCCCTGTCCAAGGCGAATCTGCACCGGCGATCTGGTGGCTTGGTCTCCGGATTGGTTCGGATCAGAGACGGTGACGAGCGCACGTGATCCCTCTCGACGGCTATCACGGTTTGGAGAGGTGGGGTGGCAGCCCTCCTCCCAGGCTCCAGTGGTGGCACCCACAGGCAGTGGCCGATGTGCCAAGGGCTCCCACGGTGGCAGTGTTGTTGCGGATGATCGCCGGATCTAGGCGGCTAGATCTGGGGCTTTGAAGGCGGTCGAGATGGTGCACAGGTTGTCGGCTGGATTACTTGAGACAGATCCGGGTGAAAACCTAGTCTTTGGTCGGTGGCCGGAGCCGGTGATGGCGACACCCTTGCATCGTTTCCTTCTTGAAGGCATCATCGAGGTGAAGCTCCCAGCTCCTCCCGATACCTCCGGGGGAAACCCTTGATCATTTGATGGAAACCCTTGATCATTTGATCGGATGATGGCGGCGCTCTCGTGTCGTTCCCTTCTTGAGGGTGTCATTCTTGGAGGTGTGCATTGGATCGAGGGACCAGTGAACGGTTTTACTGTTTTACTGGTGGAGCGGCGTTTCTTGTTCGCGTCGGCGATGTGGAGTCTCGACGGCGTGGAGCAGCAGGGTCTCGAAAACGGATGTGTGATGATGGACGCGCGTAGGGAGGTGGCATTGTCTGACGTCGTGGTGGCGTCGACTGCAGGCCTGACAATTGATGCGTCGGTACATGCTCTGAAGATGAATCGGTGGAAGATGAATCGGTGGAAGATGGCGGCGGCAGCCTCTGAGAGGGCGCCAAACCGGTGAGTGCCCCAGAGCAGGTGGTTTAGTTGGGGCCTCAGGTTTTAGATGTTAGGCATTGGTGCGAGATCTGTTTGGTATTTGGCCCGGACTCTCGGCACCCCCTTCATCAGTTAGATAGGAGTAGCGACAGATGTTGGGAAGATGGTGGCTTCAGACTTACTGATGTATTTCTTTGTAATGTCTTTATGAATAATCAATAAAATGGCCGCATGCATCTTCCAGATGCAGAGGCCAGGGGGTCATCCTCCTTTTCAAAATCAAAAAAAAAAATATGATTCCAGATGGGAATTTCTAGCAGAAATGCGCATACCGTGTTTATATATATAGCCCACTGATTTGGAGCTCGAAACCATAGCCCAGATAACAAGTGGGCAACCAAGTAACATGGACGGCTGATGACCACCATGCAGAAGAAGATTGGAGTGATATATTTTTAGCTAGCTAGGAAGCTGTTTTGTCCCCTAAAAACCTAAAGGGAACCGAGCTAGCTAATCACCAACCCTTTCAAAGTTGAAACACGGCTGAATGATGTCAACTCAACTCGAGCGCCTTTTAAGCCGAGCGAGCTAAACAATGGTCGGAACCTTTCTACGCACCTATCAAGCTTTGAATGTGTCCACCTTCTCTTCAAGTTTTTTTTTCGAAAAGGGGGTCTTCCCGGCCTCTGCATCAGAGCGATGCATACGGCCATCTTATTAACGAAAGAAAAGGTTCCAACAAGGTTCGAAAGTCTCCGATAGAAAAATAATAAAAAGACAGCTCACACAGAGCAAAAGAGGCTGGACACACAGACTAGCAAGAAAAGACGCCACATCCGGCTGGCTAAATATAGATAAGTAAACTAATTGCCTATCCTATTACATGACCGCCATCCAAACCGGTTGAAGATATCCCGAGCTACCATCTCCCAGCGGATAGATCCAGTAACCAAATGCTCCCTGGCCACCATCGGAGTGAGTAGTGACCATGAACGGATCATGGCCGTGGCTCGGAAAATAACCTGCAAAAAATGAATACGTGATATTCTGTTAAAAACCAAATCATTTCTGCAAGTCCAGATAGTCCACAAAAACGCGCAAACTCCAACACGAATATGTCTCGCTAATTCAGGCTCAACCCCAGTGAGCCATGTCCCAAATAACGTGGTGACAGAATTCGGTGGAGTAATATTAAAAGCAATGTGAACCGTCCGCCAAAGTACTCTGGCAAGCGGGCAATCAAAAAAGAGATGCTTGATCGTCTCGTCCCGATCACAGAAGCTACACCTCGTAGGTCCTGTCCAATTACGCTTAATCAAGTTATCCTTGGTTAAAATAACCTGTTTATGGATAAACCACATAAACACTTTTATTTTCAAAGGAACTTTGACAGCCCAAACATGCTTGGATGTAGGAATGGAACTCAAATTAATCACATCAATATACATTGATTTAGCCGTGAACACTCCAGACCTAGTCAGTTTCCAGCGCAATTCATCGGGTTGTTGAGAAAGATGGACATCCATTAGTCTCCGAACTAGACGGAGCCAATCTTCCCAACGATTGCCCACTAACGACCGTCTGAACTGAATATTAAGGGGGTTGGATTGAAACACCGTAGCAACGAACACCTCACGTCGTTGAACAATACGATATAAAGACGGATATTGAATGGCCAAGGGTGTCTCACCGAGCCAAGTATCCTCCCAGAATCGTGTACTAGCGCCGTTACCAATAACAACCTTTGTCCTATTAAACAACGATTGTTTGACTTTCATCAGGCCTTTCCAGAACGGCGAGTCAGTTGGCCTGACAGTGACCTGAGACACGGACTTTGTCTGTAGGTACTTGCTGCGAAGGATTTGGGCCCACATGGCCTCAGTCTCAAAAGAAAGCTTCCACAGCCACTTGCTAAGAAGGCATCTGTTCTTGACTTCAAGATTCTCAATACCAAGACCCCCTTGGTCTTTCGGTCTACAGATGATATCCCATTTTGCAAGTCTGTATTTTCTTTTAAGATCATCACCTTGCCAAAAGAAATGCGATCGATAAAAGTCCAGTCTTTTCCTAACACCAACTGGGATTTGAAAGAACGATAAGAGAAACATAGGCATACTCGTGAGCACCGAATTAATCAAAATTAGTCGGCCTCCATATGACATGAGCTTGCCCTTCCAGCAACTCAGTTTCTTCTCGAACCGGTCTTCGATGCACTTCCATTCTCTATTGGTCAGCTTTCTATGGTGGATTGGAATACCTAGGTAAGAGAAAGGTAAATCCCCCAAATCGCACCCAAACAATTGCCGGTAAGCTTCCTGTTCGTCTTTGGCTCTACCAAAGCAGAACAGCTCGCTCTTATGAAAGTTAATCTTTAACCCAGTCAATTGTTCAAAAAGGCATAACACCAGCTTCATATTTCTCGCCTTGGCCAGGTCATGCTCCATAAAGATGATAGTATCATCAGCGTACTGAAGGATGGATACACCTCCATCAACCAGATGAGGTACCAAGGCACCCACTTGACCATTCTCCTTAGCCCTTCCTATCAAGATAGCTAACATGTCAACCACAATGTTAAACAAGATAGGGGACATCGGATCTCCTTGTCTTAGGCCTTTATGTGTCTGGAAGTAATGACCAATATCGTCATTCACTTTAATTCCCACACTCCATTTTTGCGTAAATGATTCAACCTGGCGTCGCCAGGCTGCATCAAAACCTTTCATACGCAATGCCTGTTGGAGAAAGGGCCATTTAACCTTATCG
Organism: Aegilops tauschii subsp. strangulata; assembly: GCF_002575655.3. Classification (NCBI taxonomy): domain Eukaryota; kingdom Viridiplantae; phylum Streptophyta; class Magnoliopsida; order Poales; family Poaceae; genus Aegilops; species Aegilops tauschii. The sequence continues at coordinate 345,797,723 of NC_053035.3, read as the reverse complement.
TACGCTTTCTCGAAATCCACCTTGAAAATGACACCATCTAACTTCTTGGAATGGATTTCATGGAGTGTTTCATGGAGAACGACCACCCCTTCAAGGATGTTGCGGTCCGGCATGAAAGCGGTTTGGGAGTGCTGCACCACAGAATGCGCAATCTGTGTGAGCCTATTAGTCCCGACCTTGGTGAAGATTTTAAAACTAACATTGAGAAGGCAGATCGGTCTGAACTGCTCAATTCTCACGGCATCCGTCTTCTTCGGAAGCAGTGTGATAGTGCCAAAGTTCAAGTGAAATAACTGAAGCTGTCCAGAGAACAGATCATGAAACATAGGTAGCAAATCCCCCTTAATAATATGCCAGCACTTTTTGTAGAACTCCGCCGGAAATCCATCCGGTCCGGGAGCCTTATTATTTTTCAACTGTGCTATAGCATCAAACACCTCCTTCTCCGAAAATGGGGCAACCAGAATATCATTTTCAGCTGCCGAGAGTTGAGGCACATCCTCAGTTCTGGACTCTTCGAGAGATATACAATTATCCTCCGGAGGGCCAAACAACTGCCTATAATACTCGGTTATATATGTTTTTAGGTTATCCTGTCCTAAAATAGTGCCCTCATCTTGCTCGAGTTGGAATATTCTCTTCTTTCTGTGCTTACCATTAGCAATCAGATGAAAGAATTGAGTATTCGCGTCCCCTTGGACCACTTTGCGAACCTTAGCCCGCAGAGCCCACTTCAATTCTTCTTCACGGAGAAGTTCTTTTAACCTCTTCTCTGCGTCAGTTTTACCTGGAGCTCAGCAGGCGTCAAAATCATGGATTCAGCCTTAACATCCAGATTCTGTATAAGAGAGAGAAGCCTGTCCTTCTCAACCTTATATACCCCACTAAGGTGCTTAGCCCAGCCCCGTAAGAAGCTTCTCAAACTCCTAATCTTATTTTGCCAACGCTCGACCGCAGTTCTACCGCCTACACCCTTCGCCCATTCCCTAGCGATCAGGTCTAGGAATCCTTCGCGTTCGAACCAGGCCATCTCAAAAGAGAAGGTGTTTTTGTTTCCCACGTGGTTCGGCTCCCCTGAGTCAACGAACAGGGGTGTGTGGTCGGAAAAACCCCGTGAAAGAGCTTGAACCGTCACAAGCAGGAACTTCTGTTCCCACTCCACACTCGCAAGAACGCGATCAAGCTTTTCGTAAGTCGGGTTGGGCAGAGAGTTAGCCCAGGTATACTTTCTACCAGAAAGTTCTATCTCTCTAAGATCCAAACTTTCAATGATAGTATTGAACATGAACGACCATCTGCCGTCAAAATTATCATTATTCTTCTCCTCTCTCCTCCTAATGATATTGAAGTCACCCCCAACTAAGATAGGAAGCTGCTCGGACCCACAAATCCGAACAAGATCCGCCAAAAATTCCGGTTTAAGTTCGGGTTGTGCGGCACCATAAACCGCCACCAACTCCCAGTTGAAGCCATCAACCTTAGACCTGACTCGAAACTTAACGGCGAAGTCACCCATCACTACACTCCGAACTTCAAGCGAATCGCATCTCACACCCAGCAAGATACCACCCGATCTTCCTCGCGGAGGAAGGCAATGCCAATCAAAATCAACACCACCCGCAAGAGAGGAAAGGAACTGGGGCGCAAAGTTGTCTCTACCAGTTTCCGATAGAGCAATAAAATCTAAACGATGCTCCAGTGATGCCTCAGCAAGAAACCTTCTTTTAGCCAGGTCTTTCAGACCTCTGCTATTCCAAAAGATTCCTTCAAGTGATCGCACATTGTAGACTAGACTTAATTTAAACCCAAAAGGTTTATATGCTGCAGCTGCCGATGATGTAAGGAGGGGACCGGAAGACATGCTTTACCGAAATTTGATTAAACAAGGACAAACAGATGGGATTAATACTAGGAACTAGGCACCCCGCTAAGGTTTCGGTGCCGCGAAAATTCAACTGATTGTTAATTAATCTGCACTTCGAATACGAATAAAAAAATTTATCACTTGCTGGTACTACCATTACATTGCTCGCCGAATGTCATGACTTTTAAGGGCCTTTTTTCCAGTCCTAGAGAAAGAACAAGTTCAGTGTTTGACATATGTTTCCCACAAGTTGCCCTTTTTTCCAATCCCGGAGAAAGAATAAGTTTGAGTGCTCACGCATATTGACTGCATCATGTTTACGCTACGCGGGTACCTGCGTATGTATATTGCATTTGCTTTCCACTCCCCCTGTATTTATATGAGCTTTTTTACAGTTCAAATATTTAGATACCGAGGGAGTACGAGATTAGTAAAGGCTTCGCACCTTTTCTACAAGGCCCGCTCATACACATTTGCCGCGTGTTCCCTACGCACAGTAAAACAATACTTGGTACGTAGTTATACGCGCAAGGACTCAAGAATGTTCTGGAATGTTCTTCTACATGGCGATTGTTCGGTGGAGTGGTGTTTATTTCTACATATTCATGGCGGCGGTTCTCGGCGGCATGGAGAACGAAACTCGGAAGAAGATCTAGTTTCAAGCTGGGCGTCAGATGTGTGGCGATGGACACGCGCAGGAGGTCGACGTTGTCTGGCGTCGATGGCAGAGAGGCCTGACAAGGTCGATACGTCAGTACATGCTTTGAAGATGGATCGAGGGAAAATGAAGGTGACGGCCCTTTGCAGCGTGTATGTGTGATACTTGTTAGATGATATGATTTAAACTTGATGTAATCTCAACCATCTCTTATCTCTATTCCCTCTCGTAGCTTTCCTGTTCTCTTCTTTCCTGTACGAGGTGTATCCTAGCGATCAACTCTTGCCTTGTACGCCACGAACAGGGGCTTTTCTGTCGCACATAAATATACACCACGTGGCTCCTCACGAGGAGTAGGAACGCTTTCATCTAATCTTACATGGTATACAGAGCCATCCTCTTCCCAATCTAGCTACCAGAAACCTCTCCATCGCCATGGCTTCCTCGACTTCAGTCGTCCTCAACCTTGGTCCTCCGCCGGCTGAGAAGTTGACAAAGGGGAATTATCTCCTATGAAAAGCCCAAGTGATGCCCGGCCTGCGAGGAGCGCAGGTCACGGGGCTCCTAGAGGGAACCGACGCCGAGCCCCCAGCCACGGTGGAGCAGCAGCAGTCGGACAAGACCATGGCTGCGGTGCCAAACCCACTGTATGCGCCATGGCTGCAGAAGGATCAACAAGTCCTTAGTCATCTGCTGAATTCTCTCTCAAAAGAGATTCTTGCACAGGTTATTGGTAAGGAAAATACCTATGATCTTTGGACTGCAATCACCACAATCTTTGCATCACAGTCACAATCTCGTATTACAAATCTGCGGATCGCCATCACCACCACAAAGAAGGGCACGATGTCCAGCTCCTCCTTCATCGCCAAGATGAAGAACCTCGGGGATGAACTTGCTGCAGCAGGTCGTCCAGTTTCAGATCCCGAGATGGTGGACTACGTACTCGCAGGTCTCGACCGCGACTATGATCCCGTGGTGGCTGCCATCGGCGCTGTCAAGACATCCATCAGTGTCGACGAACTCTTTGCCCAAATCTCTGCCTTTGATCAACGGATGGAGATGTTGGGCGATGGGGCAGAAGGTGTCGGCTTCAACTCTTCAGCAAACTTGGTATACAGGGGTCGTGGCCGAAACAACAGAGGCCGCGGCCGAGGAAACGGGGCGCGTGGCAGAGGAAGGCGTCCTCCCACTCCTTCTGGTGCCGGCGCCAACGGTGGCAGAAACTACCGAGGACGTCCACAACAGCAGCATCAGCAACGTCAACAACCAACTCGGGATTACCCTGAGTGCCAAATCTGTTACAAATTTCATGCATGAGGTGCCCGTGCATGTTGGGATCGCTATGAGGAAGATGATTATGAAGAGAAGGAGGCAAATGCCGTCACCAGCAGCTATGGCATGGTACGCGGACACTGGAGCAACAAATCATATCACGGGTGAGCTGGACAAGCTAACCATCAGGGACAAGTATCATGGACCGGACCAAGTTCACACCGCAAGCGGTTCTGGTATGAAAATTACTCATGTTGGTCATTCAGTTGTCAAAAATCCCGTGAAAAACTTGCATCTAAATAGGATCCTATATGTTCCTGAAACTTCAAAAAATCTTGTCTCAGTTCATAGGTTTACTCTTGATAATCGTGTTCTAATTGAATTTTATCCTTACTTCTTTTTGGTTAAGGACTTGGACACGAGGAGGGTACTTCTTAGGGGCAAGTGTGTGGGAGGTCTTTACCCACTTATATCATCATCGTTGTCGTCATCGTCAAATAAGCAAGCTTTTGTCGCCATCAAGCCGCCTTCTGCAAAGGGGCATAGTAGATTAGGTCATCCTTCATCAGTTATTGTTAAACTTGTTCTTAGCGAAAATAAGCTTCCCCATGCTCATGAGTCTAGTAGTGAGTCAGTTTGTGATCCATGTCAGCAAGCTAAAAGTCATCAACTACCATATCTTATTTCTACCAGTATCTCTACTGCACCCTTACAACTTGTATTCTCAGATGTTTGGGGGCCAGCTCATGTCTCAGTTGGTAGACACTTATATTATGTAAGCTTTATTGATGACTATAGAAAATTTACTTGGATCTATCTTCTTAAGAAACGATCTGAAGTGTTTCAAGTTTTCAAGAATTTTCAAAATCTTGTTGAAAGACAACTAAACACTAAGATCATTGCTATGCAAACTGACTGGGGTTGCGAATACAAGAAACTAAATTCTTTCTTTCAACAACTTGGCATCTCACATCATGTTTCATGTCCACATGCTCATCAACAGAATGGTTCTGCAGAAAGAAAACATCGCCACGTTGTTGAGGTAGGGTTAGCCCTACTAGCAAATGCATCCATGCCACTCAAATTCTGGGATGAAGCTTTTTTGACTGCTGCATATCTCATAAACTTGCTCCCTAGTAAAGTCATCAAGTTTGAGACTCCTATCGCACGACTCTATGGCATTACTCCTGATTACAAATCTCTCCGCGTGTTTGGTTGTGCATACTGGCCCAATCTTAGACCCTACAATACACGCAAACTTGCTTTTCGTTCAAAGCAATGTGCTTTTCTTGCGTATAGCCCAATTCACAAAGGAGTTAAATGTCTAGATATCTCTACTGGTAGGGTCTACATCTCTCGCGATGTTGTATTTGACGAGTCTGTTTTTCCCTTTGCGTCTCTTCATCCTAATGCCGGAGCTCTTCTTAGAAAAGAAATCCTTCTTTTTCCATCCACTTTACGAAGTTTTGATCATGGGGGCGACAATTGTACTGACCAAAATGATAATTCTGCTAGTGCTGGTACTGTGTCTTTACCTGTGCAGGATCATGGAGAAAACGCAGAGGAAAACGATGTAGAAAACGGTGCACAGAATGATTAAAATTTGGCAGAAAATGATGTTATATTTCATGAGGAGGAAGAAGACGCGGGCGCTGGACACGAGGAGGATCCGATGTCACCTGGAACTCCTGTGCGTCAGGATCTCTCGGATCGCGCGCGGGGATCTGCCCAGAATCATGCGCCGGTCAGGAGTCGGTCCATCCAGCGAACGAGCGCCACGTCGCCCGCTACAGCGTCGGTCCCGCGTCCCATGTGCGGGCATGCACTAGCACCAAAACTACCAGGCTCGGGCGCGTCAGGCTCGAGGTCGCTGTGCCCCGCGCGCCACATGCAGACGCACACAGAGGAGAGCGCGGGATCTTCTGCGGCCACCAGCGCTGAAGCAGCGGCAGTTTCGGCCACACCGGAGGCTACCAGCTCTGGGTCCGGATCCGCTGTGCAAAGCGGGTCAGATTCTTTTCCAGGATCTTCTATGGCCAGATCTTCTACACCATCTCCTGTGCAACAACCTACCCGTCCTGTTCAACCTCAACCAGCAGTCATCTCACGTGTTATAACCCGACTACAGAAAGGTATAAGAAACCCAAAAATTAGAACTGATGGTAATATATCGTATGGCATGTTGTGTATTGCAGGAGAACCAACAAATTTAGAGATTGCACTTGGAGATCCAAAGTGGAAAAGTGCTATGGATGAAGAGTACTCTACACTTATGAGAAACAAGACTTGGCATCTTGTACCAGAACAGAAAGGTAAAAATATCATTGACTGTAAGTGGGTTTACAGAATCAAGAAAAAGGCAGATGGCTCAATTGATAGGTATAAGGCACGTCTTGTTGCAAAAGGTTTTAAACAGCGTTATGGTTTAGATTATGAAGATACTTTCAGTCCTGTTGTTAAAGCTGCAACTATCAGACTTGTGCTAGCTATTGCTGTGTCCAGGGGCTGGAGCTTGAGGCAGCTAGATGTTCAGAACGCGTTTTTGCATGGTGTTCTGGAAGAGGAGGTTTACATGAGACAACCACCTGGGTATGAGAATAAGAAAACACCTCACTATGTGTGCAAGCTTGACAAAGCTCTTTATGGCTTGAAACAAGCACCAAGAGCGTGGTACTCAAGATTGAGCTCTCAGTTGAGGCATCTTGGTTTTATTGCATCCAAGGCCGATACATCACTTTTCATCTATAACAGGGCAACCACAGTTATATTTGTGCTAATATATGTTGATGATATCATAGTTGCAAGTTCTTCACAAAATGCCACTAATGCTCTTCTACATGATCTAAGTTCAGAATTTGCTCTCAAGGATCTTGGTGATCTGCACTTCTTCCTAAGTATTGAAGTTAAGAAGATTCAAGATGGCATAGTACTGAATCAAGAAAACTATGCTACTGAACTTCTAACTCGAATGGGGATGAAGGACTGTAAGCCATCACCTACACCATTATCTTCTTCGGAGAAACTTTCAGCATTTGAAGGTGAACCTCTTAAGGAAGAAGAAAGCACAAGATACAGGAGTACTGTAGGAGCTTTCAATATTTGACATTGACAAGGCCAGATATATCCTTTGCTGTTAACAAGGTTTGTCAGTATTTGCATGCACCTACCACTGCACACCGGACAGCTGTTAAAAGGATTGTAAGATACATCAAGCATACTGCAAGTTTGGGTCTTCAGTTTAAACGCTCTAATTCCACTCTTGTTAGTGCTTTCTCTGATGCTGATTGGGCAGGATGTAGTGATGACAGAAAATCAACTGAAGGATTTGCAGTATTTTTTGGATCTAATCTTATTTCCTGGAGTGCCAGAAAACAGGCTACAGTCTCAAGATCAAGTACAGAAGCTGAGTACAAATCTTTAGCAAATGCTACTGCTGAAATTATTTGGTTGGAGTCATTACTTCATGAGTTAGGAATTAAGCAACATCGTGCATCTTGTCTGTGGTGTGACAACTTGGGAGCAACCTATTTTTCTGCTAATCCAGTCTTTCATGGTAGAACCAAACACATTGAAATTGATTTTCACTTTGTGCGAGAAAGAGTTGCAGAGAAGAAGTTGGACATACGATTTATTCCTTCTAAGGATCAAGTGGCAGACGGTTTTATTAAAGCATTGCCAGTCAAGCCATTTGAAGAACTCAAGAGAAATTTGAATATAGGATAGTTGAGATTAAGGGAGGGTGTTAGATGATATGATTTAAACTTGATGTAATCTCAACCATCTCTTATCTCTATTCCCTCTTGTAGCTTTCCTGATCTCTTCTTTCCTGTACGAGTTGTATCCTAGCGATCAACTCTTGCCTTGTACGCCACGAACAGGGGCTTTCCTGTCGCACATAAATATACACCACGCGGCTCCTCACGAGGAGTAGGAACGCTTCCATCTAATCTTACAGTACTCACCGAGAGTGCGCCAGACCAGAGTGTTACCCAGTCCCGCCTATGTGGCTTGGATGGGGCATCTGGTGTTAGATGTTAGGCTTTTGTGCGATGTCTGTTTGGTATTTGGTCCGGACATTCGGCACCCCTTCATCAAAAAGATAGGAGTAGCAACAGATGTCGTCTAGATGATGGCCTCGGGTTTACTGTTGTATTTCTTTGTAAGGTCTTTGTGAATAATAAATAATATGGCTGCATGCATCTCCCAGAGGCCGGGGGTGATTCCTCCTTTTCTAAAAAAAAACGATTGTTCAGCAACTCTGTAATAAATTGACTAGTGGTGAGCATTCCATCTCAATGCCGAGCTAGGTTGGAATTGGCAAGCTCTCTTAATTATTAAGAAAAAATGAGGCAATATGACAGCAGCCAGTTTTTGAGCAATTCTGATGCAGCAAACTGAGGCTAGGTACTTCATCTAGACTCCAAAGTAGACATGGAGCATATGAGATTCTTGCCAATGCTCACAGGAACTGTCACCAACAGCTTATACAAAAGTGATAAGAAAAGAAGCATTTGGTCAATTAGTTAAAACAGTTTTGCTCGTGGGGTTATCATTGTTAGAGTAGTGTAAATCTAACTCTCAGTTTTCATGCAACTGATGGATTTGTACGTGCTTAATTCTCTCTTCTATGTTCAGTCTGAAGCTGAAAGTGAGAAAGATTAAAAAGATCAGAAGTGGCAGCAAAAGATCATCTAGATCCCCCCCTATACATAAGTAGCAAATGTCGCCTCCACAAGTTTTGTAGGTTGCTCTCTAGAACCACTTTGACAATTTTCATTTTCAGATTGCCACCAATCAAAAGGCTTCCACTAGCCGGCAGAAGCTACTATCTCTAAGAAGAAGAAACAAGTTCAAAGTATCGAGAAGCAACATATCCGACAATTTTGAGGCCTGAGGTCAGGAAGAATTCAGAGTTAGTGTATGAACCAGCAATCGATATTAAGGCCGCCTTCGGCTCCTCTCCGCTCCCTCCACTCCGCTCTGGAGCGGACGAGCCTCTAGTTCATTTTTACGGAGCGGCCTAAACTGAGCTTCCCAACTCCGCGGAGTCGGAGCGGATGGGATGGATTCCGAACACGGCCTAACACATTGATTTCCAACACTACCATATAGGACAGTCGGAGTACTGATGTAGGTCCCTTACAGTTTCAAAGCTTTCTGTGCCGGCCCTAGGGGCAACTACCTCAAAACGTGATTCATGGCATTTGGTTGGAAGGAGGTACAACATACATATATATTACAGACATACCTATCATCATACAGGAACTGCTCTACACCGGCATCATCACGGTACAGGACCAAACAAAATTTGATGAGCGGTGTGGACGTGCAAACAAATGAAGAAAACGTCAACAAAGGCAAGTGTCGTCATGATCCGTGCAGATTTTGGATGTCGATTTTCAGAGTTTGGAGCTTACGCTCAACGGCGGACAACTCACCCTGAACACCCTGCAGCCAGTCAATTTTTCGCTGGCATGCTTCCTGGTACGGTTTGCTGGCGGTGTCTACGAACTGGACTAGCTGACTAGCACTCTGAGATATATCCTTCTGAATAGCTTCATTAACTTTACGAGATAGTTCATCGGCAGCCTTGCTGACCTTCTCTACCGCAAGCTTCCGTCGACCAGGGAAATTCGATATTGCGAGAAATCTGTGAAGGGGGCAAATGCACAGCAGATTAATAAACATATACTTCGTTAAGTATCAGCCCATCGCGTGCATTCCAAACATAACTTGTAAAAGAGTGGTTTATAATTATAAATCAAGAATTACCCGCCAGCTGAGCAAAGAGCAAGAGCAAGTAGATCTTCGAGTGTAGTTGTTAGAACAGAAGTCAAAAGAGAGGCTGACAATCCAGCAACCCCAAGCCCTCCAAAAGTTCCCGTAGCCTTCACGACACAATAGCAGAGCTCAGAATGATAAACAGCCATGAAAATACAAGTATAACAAAACCAGAGACACAGCCTCTAATATAGACATGCTGAAGATTAAACTCATAACCGAACGAACAAGCATTTTGAACTTTGAAGTCTTTCCAAACTACTCCCTCCGTTCGGAATTACTTGTCACAGAAATGGATATATCTAGACGTATTTTAGTTGTAGATACATCCATTTTTATCCACTTTTGAGACAAGTGATTTGGAACGGAGGGAGTATGTGTTTTTTTTATTGTTTGGATTGCTTACCACATATGTCACGTGGTATTCAAACTATGTGGTTTAAAGCTACATAATATTCAGTCGAACCTAGCATTTAAAACCTTAAACATGGATTGTGCCTTAAATGTGGAGTGTACTCCCTCTGCTAAAACTAAAAGATTTTTGTTAGGAATTGTTGCAAAATACAAGTGTAAATGTTTTTCGTATACTACTCACATTTTATTTTTATTTTTGACATTAATTTGCAACACACTCAAAGCACTCTCCCACCCTTCTCAAAATGAAGCGTGATAATTTAGTAATCTCCCCTCATATCTTCCTCAAAACAGGCCGGGTTACCAACTTAAATAGAATTCCACGTGCATGATTTAGTGAGAGGGAGGTGGTCAGGCGCATTATGCTCTTGACTATTTTTTATGCATCTTAAACACTGATACCACATCTGATCATTCCAAATACTCTGAAAAGGTATGCACTCACATAATCCAGTAAACCATCAAAGGTGGGTCATACAGGATTCTTCAAATGCCGGTCTAATTTCTTCAAAGCGTAAATTGCTAATTGTCCAGAAAGGCACAACCATGATGCTTATGCTCAGGAAAATTCACATGAATGTTTTATTGACATGCATTCCTAGGAACAGAAGATTTGATAACCAATTATACAGAATGTGCATTAAATGATTAAAACAAATCTTCCCTCTATCTTGCTAAGAAAATAGATAAACAAAGTAACAGACACTAAGTAGCATGTTCCGGCAGTTTTAGCATAAAAAATCTTTGCTGAAATTTAAGGGAGTGGAAGTCACACTTTCTTTTCTTTTTTATTAAAACAATTTGTTTAGATAAACTTACCATAATGTTTATCTAATGAAAATAAAGTGTGTGCCAAGAAAAGGGAAAACTATAAATTTTAGTAGACATACCACTTCACGAATTTCTTCTTCAAAAACCTTAGCAGCAGCAGTAGCACTGAAGCCATCCAGTGCTTTTATGCTGAGTTTCTCTCCTTCGTTAACAAGCTCAGTTCGATCTGATGAGCCGCTTTCTTCCTGACTAACCAATGAATTCCATCTTTCATGGAAACACTCCAGATATAAATTTGCTTCACGGGTATTGCTAGAACTCAACCATTTTGAATATTCACTCAATAAATCCTACACAAAAATAAAAGAAATATTTATTTTCATAACATGAATCATAAGCATGGTGAAGCAAATAATAAAAGCATGTGGATGAAAAGCAAGAATAATGTTGAACAAACTATTGCAGCCTTATTATGAGGCTTAATAATACATTTAACAAAACGCTGCAATATTGTAACACTAAATGAAATCAACACATTTGAAAAGCTTCGACGGATTAGGTAGGCATGCTATCATGAGGCTTAATACGTTTGCAAAATGCTGAGATATTGTTACACTAAATGAAATCCACTCATTTGAGAAGCTTCAACATATTAGGTGGACATGCCTGTGCCCACATTCAATGAACTGCAAAACTCTACACGAAATACAGAAATAATAGATGAAAGTGGGTGGTCTGCAGATAGCCTAGACAATGATCCTCTTAGCACAGATAATGTTGCTGGAGGTAACAAAGTACTGAAGGCCAGTTTTCACCTGTTCAACTTGGCTAATTCTTATGGTTAGCTCTGAGTTCGAGTCCCAGCTGCCCGATGGTTACTCTAATTTGGAATGTTCACCTAATATGTTACTGCCAGTATGGTGTAGCTGGCTGGGAAGCAATAGGCAGCAAATTTGTGCTAGACCAGTTGTTTGCATCAAAGTTGGGAAAATTCAGGCATGAGCCTCATAATACCAAATCTGGGGAAATACCAAACTGTAAAAAAAATAAAACTTCATTTATTGAACATGATAAATGTAGTTGCCAAACGTACAGCTGCATCGTCAAGGGCAGGACTCAGAATATCATTTTGAACAAACGATGTGGCTTTGGCAGAAGGCCCTTTTTCTCCTGTGAGCATGTATGTAAAAATAAGGTCAATGTTTGACAACTGAAGTGTAGATTCCATGAGCGTTATAGCTCGACTTTTTGCTCTCTCAATCTGCATGAAGAAAAGAAAATAGAAGCACATTCTTGATCAGCAGGGGGAAAATGATAGCTCTCACCAAATGGCAATTCTAGGTAAGCAACAGGAATATAAATATCACAATACATTTAGGGCATATTGACCACACAAGCAGACTAAGGTCGAAGGCAATGGCATGATTAATGACTAACTACCCCTCCTAATTGCCTTTTTAAAAGAAAAACCAAATACAACTTAGATCCCCCGCCACAACTCCACAAGCGCCCTCACAGGGCCTACTAAGGGGAAGTACAAGGCATGTGTGCCGTGGAGAGGGGGAAATAGATAAGCGAAAGGTAGGAAAGCATCATCAAATTTGTATGCCAATATTTTGCAGCAAACCAAGAAAACGAAGAAAAGTATGCCTTTGTTTTCCAAAGTGATATTTCACAAACAGAACTTCAGAATATATGGGTAAAACAAAAGAAGTCATATTTGAAACACCTACAAGAGATGAAATCTGCTTCTGCCAGGAATTGCTATCAGCCTCAATTTTCAAAGCATAGCTGTTTGCACCAGAAACAAGATCCCTGATGGACGTCAAGTCATCAATAGCCTTTTCATATTCTAGTTTCACAAGTCTTTGACATGAAGTTAGCAAACGATCTGCAATACCAATTGGTGTTTCAAGTTTCAGTCGGACCCTTTCCTTTCCATTATCTGTTGAACCATCTAAAAAGCTCAGTAGGTAATGCTCAAGATCATAAAACTTGCTGCTTCTCCATCTAGGATCACTTAACAAAACTTCCCCGTGGTGCTCCCTATCGTTGTTATTTGAATATGAAAGTTTGACTTCCAGAGCAGAGCGTGAAGATACAGGAAACAGTGTTACATCCTCCGTGTTGAGTAATTTCCTTGCGTTTTCCTTGATAAAGGCAGTGGCCTCTTCAAGCTACAATTGGAGTGAGAAGCAAACCCACAAGATCAGCAAAATGGCAAATATGGAAGACTATCATGCTGAGATCTGGAACACTGAACATATAAGTATCAAACCTCATCACTGTTCCGATAGAGGTCCAATTTGTTTAGAACAAATACAACTTTCTTCTTCCACTGCTGGACATACTGGAGAAATCCGACCTAGAAGTTCCAAACAAACATTTTGGCTCTATTAGAGGGTACAAGAGAATATTTTTAAGAAAACAGACAACGCCGGTCGGATCGAAGCTAGGAGATGCATGCACTGGTCTGGAAACCTCAGTAGAAATTTCCGGAAAAAATACCATAACATCCTTCAAATGATAAATCAGAATTAAATAATATGAGCTTTTCTAACCCTAGGTCCAGCAGCTCCAGTGGCATGGACTGTCCACTTCATTTTTGTATTCGTGGGGATAGAAGTTTGGTTAGTAGATATGTGATGCAATCAGTTTGAGGTGAACAGAATCGTTGGGTTGGCAGTTGCAGGAACAACTTTATAATTTACCTAGTATGCATCAGAGCAGAATCACTGCAGTACTCTGCAAAGGCCAGAACTAACATACTAAATTGGTTTTGTAGATATTATATTTGGGTCAGTTGGTATTGGCTACTTTGTATATTTAAGTTCATCTAACAAAAACCTCAAGAATTTCTTCTATAAGTGTACCAATACCAAACAAGGAATTAGGAATTATGTTCATACATTAAAAAAAGGGAGTTGTGTATGCCAAGTACAACACAGATGAACTGATGAATGACTAGATTGATTGTATTACAAAAATGTCCCAGGTGTGTATTAGAGCATTTTAAAGACAGGTACATTTGTCACTAAAATAGATTAAAAAATACCTAATTTTGATAGCACATACAATAACAAATAGATCAAGAGAATCACTAATAGGGAATTAACTAAGCTAGTCCAATGTTAAAAACTGAGACAGCTCCAGCCTGTTTGGTTCATGCAAAAACTTCGCCAAAATAAGCTTCAGAAGGGCTGGCGAAGAAAATGACCAGAACAAGTATGGAAATAGCTCGTCCAAAAGCCGAGCAAATGACTCGCTGATGATGAACTAACAACTATCTAAGAAAGTGTGGTGTGGCAAACATCAAACCAAGTGACCCATAAAAACCATACAATGCATGTGACTTACAAGCAGCTGGAGTAGAAGTTATATATATACTTCAATCCAAAAACTCATGCAGACCACCATGTGATTGCGTAACTAGTATGTGCTTCACAGATTATCAATCTGCTGAATATATTAGTGTACTATTTGATTCAGTTACTTCCACTGCAGCATGTCATCGTCTCTTCACTAACAGCAATTACTATAAAGTGTTTAACCAATTGGCATAACAAATTATAATCCTTACCTCACTCTCAGTCAATGGTCTATCTGATGACAGTACAAAGAGTATCAAGTCAGCTCGTGGCACATATTCTTCAGTGAGTCGCTGCTGCCTCTGGAGAATGACATTTGTTCCAGGTGTATCAACTAGGTTCATCTGTTCAATAGTACACAAAGAAGACATCACGAACAAGGACATGGAGTCGTAAAACAAGGAAAATGCACTGCTAATTTGGCCTTGCAACTAGCAGCCATGCAACCTAGTACACTAAGAGAAAATAAGGTGGAACAGGGTGCCATTGCTTTTGGCACCTTTCTTAAGATGTAACAAATGCTGACCTGCAGCCAATTCGATACAACTATAACACAGCCTGTGTTTTGTGAGAACTACAGCATGTTGTAGGATAAAAAGCTGTGTTCCTGATAATCCATCCTCCTTCCTTATACTTGCAAAATGCTTCCTCAGAACTAATATATCGTCGAGCATTCCAGTGGGTTTAGATATCAACTATTCCCCTATCCCAATGTAGCTAGTTTATTCAGCTAACACAGTATTGGACAAAAGGCTATCTTTGATTAGATGCACCAGAGAAAAAAGGTACTAGCATTTAAGAACAAAATTGTGTAGCGCACTCCTATGAGATAATCAAGGAGTACCAACATGATTGCACTTCAATTATATATTTACCTCTTTTAAAATTGGAGCCGATAAATAGCATGTGAATTGACCATCCGGGTGCCGCTCACATCGTTCTATGCTTTCAGAATCAACCTCTGAATATGAGAGCAGTGTGATCTCATTTGTCGTGGGTACAACTCCTTCCTGAAGATACTTCCTTCCAAGTAGAGCATTTATAAAGGTTGATTTTCCCGAGTTAAATTCACCCTGATATACATTGGCAGGAATCCGGATAAGTGATTTATAAAATTAATAGAATAACCAGCATGTCAGAAAACATGAATGAGTTGAACATTACTGAGAAACCACAGCAAAAAAATTGTAGTGAATAAGAAGGTATGCTCGCTTTTCAGTTCAAAGAAAATGCTTTTGCACGACAACAGAAGACACCAGCAGGTCAGCTACGCAACTGTAGAAAAGGACATGTGCTCACCACTCTAATTAGATAACAATCTGATTATGTTATTGTGATAGCAGCATTAGAAATCTACTGAGACTTATGTAGGCTTATGCAAATGCCTAACCATCAAGGAAGTGACTTGTTGAATGAGGATGTTAATGGACAGATTTTTCAGTACCGAGGAGTGGGTTTCTTTACCATCGGAGCGAGCATAGTGGAAATACTATTTCTTCTACTATACTGAGGAAAGAAAGCAAGCACAAATAGAAAAGAGGACACGAATTTGAAGTTATGACCATATTTAGCGAGACAAGAAAAAATAAAAAACAGCACTAAATGCTAAGTGGTAATGGTTGATTCAACATGGTCAGAACTTTTGGTGGCTCTAAAACACTACACAAAATATCAATATCCCTTGGTGGGAAAAAAAAGTTGATTTCTGCTTTATGGAAAATGCATAGTAATAACCAAATTCTAACACATATGGATAATGTCATAACCAATATGTAATGTAAACACAAAATTACCACAATAACCAACAAAAATGGCTCACTCAGGCGAGAAGCAGCATCAACCAGAAGTTCAGCCTCTTCCATCTGTGACAATGTATCAAAAAATTATATTCAAGTGAAGCATATTCCAGAGACGAAGACATGAAGTATACTGAGTTCATTCCAGGGATCTTCAACTACCAAATGTGTAACATTAGATGATCACCATTGGTGCTGCCTTGCGGATAACATCAACAGCTTCACTGAGAATAGGCTTTTCCGTCGCTATTAGCTGCATCACTTTTTCATCCAGTTTTGTAAATCCAGCAACTTTTGTCTTCTCACGAGTTAGGACCATTACATTGTTTGTTTCTTCCAAAGCGTTAGCAGAAGAGTAAGTGACTTGTGGTACTCTATCGGTGGTATCCACTTTTAAAAAATCCCTTTCTATGATATTGTCAGTAAGATGTTGGATGCCAGCCAAAGACAAAACAATTCCAGATGCACCGGACTGGAACAGCTTGGATGTGGTATCAGAAAAAGATCCCTCGCTTTGCAAATCATTTAAAGTGAAGAAAACTGGAATCTTCACATGCTGAGCACCAGCACCACTGAAAACCCTCGAGAAGTCAGCAGTCCCGGTATTTACGATAAGAAAATCTGCCCCCTCAGAACTTGTAGCGCTTCTTGCAGAGTCCGAGGACCGTATAGTTCTAGCGACAAGCGGGAGATATATGGAGTCAGAGTTTGATTTCATCATCATACTCCTTGCAACAATAGCAGGAATACCTGCATCAAAAACGAAACACAAACTTCTTAAGAAAATCATAATGCTGCAATGCAGTCGGTGATAATAATAACTTCCTGGTAGACTAGAAAATGCAAAAATAAAACTGAAACGGTGCAAAATGTAAGTTCGAACGTTGCAAATAATTAACTGCCGGTCCACAAAAGCACAGCTACGCAACACGAGCTGGGAGAGTTCAATCAGAATTCGCCATATTCTGAATAACTAGCTCCCCGTCAACCATATGTAAGCAAGCAGCTACGGTATGCAACAGGAGCTGGGGAGAATTCAGTCACCAACCATCGTCGGCTAGCACGACGCCGCTCGCCCCGACCGCGGAGGCGACGTCGACTCGCTCCGCGATCAGCAGGTACGCGCGGTCCCCTACCGCGGCCTTGAGCGCGCGTGCAGCCTCGTACGCGCGCCCGCCGCCCTCCTCCCCGGCCTCGAGCACGACGATCCCCACGCCCCGTGCCACGGCGGCGGCCACCGAGTCACCGGAGCCGAGCGCCTCGTCGACGCCCACGCGGAGCACGAGCGCCGGGACCTGGATCTCCGGGCGCTTGAACCCGCCGGGGAACAGCGTCCTGGGCGGCTCCTTGGCAGCGCCGCCGCCGCCGGAAGCAGCGGCGGCGCTGCTGGCGTCGACGGCGCAGCGGTGGCGGGGGCGACGGCGTGAGAGGAGGAGGGAGTGCAAGGGTAGGCCCCGGATGGCGGCGGCCGGGCGCCGCAAGAGGAGGCAGGTGGTGGTAGCGGTGGCGGTGGCGGTGGAAGGGGCCAACATGGAGAGCGACAAGGATAGGAGCGCGCGCGCGCGCGTGGACAGCGGAGCAGAGAGCGAGGCGAAGTGGGGAGTGGGAGGTGGTGGAGCAGAGTTTGTCCCGGATTTGGTTGGATAGGATGGGGGACGGGACGGAGTAGAGCACCGCCGCATGGCCGGGCCGCGGGGTTTTCCCCGGTGTCATTTCATTTCATGGGAGCCGACGCTGCTTTGACTAGTAGCTGAACCACGGTTAGGTTGCCTTCCATTCCATTTTAATGCAGTACTCTTTTTTTTTTGAACACTAATGCAGTACATTGGACTCATTTGGTTTGGGGGCTTTTGACAGGAAATCATAAGAGTTAGTTCCAGAAAAAGTTCTCATGCAATTGATTTGTAGGAAACGTGGGCAGCAATGATTTTGATGTCGTTCATTCTGTGTTTTGGGAACAACAAAAAACTACACATCCAGTCAAATTTCGAAAATTCGATGGGGCACGCACCTGCCCAGCCATGCCTTGCCGCACAGAAGTCGTTGGATTCTACTCAAGGGCATAACAAATTTTAACTTAGTGATCGAGACGCTTTTATATTTTTTTACGGAGGGAGTAGTTCTAAAAGTTGTGATTTCTGTCTTTTTTTCAACATAATTTGGCTGCTGAAATTCAACGAAGTTTTAAAAACTCGCCAAAACAAAGCTTCTCAGCCTGGAAGTTGTCTTCTTTTCCAAAGATGACCTCCAAAGTGATTTGGCCGAGTGGTTCGGCCTTCTTCCTTGGGACGATGTCGTGGAAGTGTGTATGCGAAGGTCGTAGACCTATTGTGGGGAGGTCCATTTTTCTGCAGTGTTGTAGCATATATGATATGTTGGGAAACGTTGCATGGAAAACAAAAAATTATGCTTCACCTAAGCACTCCGAAAATATGACCAAGGGACAAAACTGTGGAGAGGGGCGCCGCACACGGCTAAGAGATTGTCGTGGCCTTGTGTGGTGCCCCTCCCTCATATATATAGGTGGGGGGAGAGGGAGGCGGCAAGGAGGCGCCCCAAGGGAGGCCGAATCCCCCTTGGGCTCCTGCCCTGGCCGCCCCCTCCCCCCCCCCTTCCTTATTGGCGCACGGGAGGAAGGCAGGGGAGGTGGCGCCCCCTCCCCCCTTTCCTTTCTCTCATGAGGAGGAAAAGGCAAGCGGGGCCAACCCTCCCCTTTCCTTCCCCTAGGGTCGGCGGCCAGGGAGAGGGCGCCCCAGCTCCCTTGTGGGCTGGTGTGTGCCTCCCCTTGGCCCATTAGGCCCATAGACCTCACGGGGCCTCCCGGAACCCCTTCCGGTTATCCGATGGTTACCCGGTACAACCCGAAACCTTTCCGGTGTCCAAATAGCATCGTCCTATACATCAATCTTTACCTCCGGACCATTCCGAAGCTCCTCGTCATGTCCGTGATCTCATCTGGGACTTCGAACAATATTCGGTCACCAAATCACTGACTCATATAACACTATATCGTCAACGAATGTTAAGCGTGCGGACCCTACGGGTTTGAGAACTATGTAGACATGATCGAGACACCTCTCCGGTCAATAACCAGTGGCGGAACCCGGATGCCCACATTGGTTCCTATATATTCTACGAAGATCTTTATTGGTCGAACCTTATGACAACATACGTAATTCCCTTTGTCTATCGGTGTGTTACTTGCCCGAGATTCGATCGTCAGTATCTTCATACCTAGTTCAATCCCGTTACCGACAAGTCTCATTACTCGTTCCGTAATACATCATCTCGTAACTAACTCCTTAGTCATTTTGCTTGCAAGCTTCTTGTGATGTGTATTACCGAGAGGGCCGAGAGATACCTCTCCGATACACAGAGTGACAAATCCTAATCTCGATCTATGCCAACTCAATAAACACCTTCGGAGATACTTGTAGAGCATCTTTATAATCACCCAGTTACATTGTGACGTTTGATAGCACACAAGGTATTCCTTCGGTATCCGAGAGTTGCATGATCTCATAATCGAAGGAATATGTATTCGACAATAAGAAAGCAATAGCAATAAACTAAACGATCATATGCTAAGCTAATGGATGGGTCTTGTCCATCACATCATTCTCCTAATGATGTGATCCTGTTATCAAGTGACAACACATGTCTATGCACCGGTGCAGAGACGTGCTATACAAACGGTTTTTACCCCCTTTCCGCGACGGAGTTTTAAACCGTCGCCTAGTGAGTGTGTGCGATAGGGGGGTCCTTCCCACACGACACAGAAACCGTCGGGGATAGGCCCTCCAGCCACACAGGCGGGGGCAAAATGAGCTGGTGTGCGATCGGGCGAGGCATCGAAACCCAATCGTTTCCATTCGTATGTACATCCCACACGGTGAATCCCAAAAAAAAATCCATTCGTATGTATATCACACACAGTTTTTTGTGTGGAAATGTTTGTACAAGGTGGCCTAACGCAAACAGTTCCCTGCCGGAAGCCGTGTATGATTGTTAGTTGATCCAACACGACTACTTTCTAGAAACCGTGTGGGTTGTTTGAGTTCATCGCCCATGGTGTTGTCTGAGTAACCGTCTGCAATAGAAAAACCCCAATAAGCAGGGTAATTAACCTATTATTGATAATCCATGTAGTAATCAAATTGACATTTCTTATAAAACACACCAGATATTTCATATATGTATAACGGCAACCAGGATTTCATAATCAAATTACATCAGATAGCTTCAGCACTCGGTTACACTAAAGAGGGATATACCTAGCTACGGCATTACACAACAGCACCAAGTTTCACATGCAACATCGAAAACCTTTGGAAAGTAGCATCATACACGGTAAATAGACAAATGAATCTCATCTGGGAAACTGCAGAAGCGGAAGGCGAATATTGGGCCTTCAGTGATGTTGAATGTCCTTGCAACTTTAGACCAGTGGCTATGGATAATTGCCCACCCAACCTTCGTCCTCTTCATGAAGACTTCAATATTGTATCGTGGGTGTTGAATGAATACCTTCCTCCCCTCTTGACCATGCAAGTGGTTTGAGAGGTAATCATCGGTGAACTGATTTGAAAAGTACTGAAAACAAAGATATGCATAATCGCTTTTATAAATTTTGAAATGGCGCAAGGGGTAAAAACAAGGTAGAAGAGTTAGTGTCATCCTATATTTTACTGATGTCTTCTTCATTGTGCAAACAAAGATCTTGCTATTATTCGTCGCAAGTTTCTTCATCCTAACAATCTTTCTGAGTTTCTTGACTTGATTGATATTCATGGACATCTCATTTCCCCATATGCAAAATGGGTCGAATAGTGGGTCTAAGCCTCTCACAGCAGGACCTACATGTGCAAGACCAAATTGTAAGAAACCTAAATATTAGAATGATTCCTGCAACTGCACAATAATGTGCTATTAGCGAAAGGACCATGCATGAGCAAACCTCGATGGTAAACTGCAGTGTCTCCCATTGTTTCCCTGCAACACATATAAGGAAGATCTTGATCAGGTTAACTGAGAGTTGCCATACTATCAGTTAAATATGTATTGAGTACAGCCAAATTCAATTTATTTCTCACATGCATAACAATACAAAATTTTACCCACAACAAATGAAAATCAAATTGCTGAATTGAACCAAACAGTTAAATGAACAGCAGACCAAATGAACCAAAACATTTAACTGAGCATGACATTGCAGAATAGAAATATGTATTAGAAGATAAGACAGTTAACAAAACAAAGAATGCTTGAGAACAATACTACGAAATGTAGCAATTGTTGGACTAAACTGTTAACTGAACATTACATTTCAGAATATCAGATTGAATATTAACATTACAGAGGGCAAACCACTAGAAGGCACTGGCGGTGGCCTCGAGAAAACAGCATGAGTTGTACTTTAAAGTAGACAACCGCATGGCAGTGTCGACGGTGGCCTCGAAGACGAGGTGCTCCTCCAAGATCTGGCGGTCGGCACGCATGGCAGCCATAGCGACCTCGTCTGCGCGTGCGAGCGTGATTTGCTTCTCCGCTGCCATATGCTATTGAGCTCCATGTTATACTGCGTGCAAAATGGCTGTGGGAGGCGCTTAATTGGAGGACGGGCTAGTGATTTCGACGGAAGGTGTCGCGCCGTCGGTCGGGGCATGTGGGACGGGGAAGGAGGAGGATGGTGTGGGTGGGGTGTGGATTACCTGACCATATCGACGAGGTCGCGCAGCGAGAAGAAGGGTCGTCGACGAGGAGGCCGCGCAGCAAGAAGAAGGGTCGGTGGCGAGGAGGCGGCGCTGCAAGAAGAAGGGTCGCCGGCAAGGAGGCGGCGCTGCAAGAAGAAGGGTCGCCGGTGAGGAGGTGGCACTGCAAGAAGAAGGGTCGCCGGCGAGGAGGCAAAGATGCCAGTAAAAGTAGCAGTGAAGGTTTGAACTTGGAAAGCAAGGAGGAACAGTGGAAATGTGGCTTTTGGTGGGAGGGAGGGGGCGAGGAGATAGATATTTCCGCGGTGGCAGAAAAATTTCGCTCGGTGCCGCGAGAAACTGGCGCGCATGTGTGGTTCAAGCGCAGGCGGTGGACTGTAGATGATGAAGCTTCCTGCGTAAGCCACACAAGACGGTGCGCCAAGATATTTTATATCGCATCCCACACGATTCTTGCTAGTAAACTGTTTGTGGTATACCTGATTTTTTTTCAATATGTTTTGAAAGACAAAATGGTGTTACGGAGGGAAAGGATGGTGTTTGAATTGCTATAACATTCATCTACAGTGAACATGCAACTACATGAGTGTCGTGTTAAAATTTGGAATTATTCCGGATTCGTTTGGCATTTTTATGCATTAATTGAGTTTCTAGGCATTTAATGTGCATGATTCAAATTTGAACTACAAGCACATTCTCCAGTGCACCAAAGTTTGTTGAAAAATCACATGTGTGTCTTTGGGTGAATTTATTGAAGGAAATATGCCCTAGAGGCAATAATAAAGTTGTTATTTTATATTTCCTTGTTCATGATAAAGGTTTATTATTCATGCTAGAATTGTATTGATTGAAAACTTAAACACATGTGTAAATACATAAACAAATACCGTGTCCCTAGTAAACCTCTACTAGACTAGCTCGTTGATCAAAGATGGTCAAGGTTTCCTAACCATAGACATGTGTTGTCATTTGATAACGGGATCACATCATTAGGAGAATAATGTGATGGACAAGACCCATCCGTTAGCTTAGCATATTGATCGTTTAGTTTATTGCTATTGCTTTCTTCATGTCAAATACATATTCCTTCAATTACGAGATTATGCAACTCCCGGATACCGGAGGAATGCCTTGTGTGCTATCAAACGTCACAACGTAACTGGTGGTGATCATAAAAATGCTCTACAGGTATCTCCGAAGGTGTTTTTTGAGTTGACATAGATCGAGATTAGGATTTGTCACTCCGAGTATCGGAGAGGTATCTCTCAACCCTCTCGATAATACACATCATAAGCTTGCAAGCAAAGTGACTAAGGAGTTAGTTACAAGATGATGTATTATGGAACGAGTAAAGATACTTGCCGGTAACGAGATTGAACTAGGCATGGAGATACCGACGATCGAATCTCGGGCAAGTAACATACCGATGGACAAAGGGAATTACGTATGTTGTCATAACGGTTCGACCGATAAAGATCTTCGTAGAATATGTAGGAGCCAACATGGGCATCCATGTTCCGCTATTGATTATTGACTGGAGAAGTGTCTCGGTCATGTCTACATAGTTCTCGAACCCGTAGGGTCCGCACGCTTAACGTTCGTTGACGATATAGTGTTATATGAGTTATATGATTTGGTGACCGGATGTTGTTCGGAGTCCCGGATGAGATCACAGACATGACAAGGAGTCTTTAAATGGTCGAGAGGTAAAGATTGATATATAGGACGATGGTATTCGGACACCGGAAGTGGTTCGGAGGTACCGGATACTTATCGGGTACCGGAAGGAGTTTTGGGCATCCCCGGCAAAGATATGGGCCTTATGGGCCAAGTGAGGGAACACACCAGCCCACAAGGGGCTGGTTCACCCTCTACAGGGCCGGCCTAAGGGGAGGGAAAGGAAAGGGGAGGAGGAAAGGAAAGTGTGGAGTTGGACTACCACTTCCTTCCCTCTCCCCCCTCTTTCCTTTCCCCTTGTCCATACAAGGAAAGGGGGGCACAGGAGGGCAGGAGCCCTAGGGCCAGCGGCCAGCCCCTTGGGGCGCGCCATGGCTGCCCTGGCAGCCCCCCTCCCCCCTGCCACCTATATATACATGGGGAGGGTGACGGTGTCCTGGACTAGGGGGTACTCACCACGTAGTCTCCCGATCAGTTGGATTGGGCCGAGGACCCCCATGGCCGTTTGCTCATGGGCCAGTTCGGACAACCGATGTATACACGAGGAAGATTCCACAAGACTTGGTGATCAAGACAAAGACTCCTCTCCACCGGCGTATTCGACTAGGACTCTTGTTATCCTAAGCCTCCGGTATGTTATATAAACCGAGGCTAGGCTAGTCGATAGATCATTATGACATTACTCATCACTAGTACAAATGCCCGTGCGTTGCACCGGGTTAGAAATGAAATATAGCATGCTCCACGTGTCATTATGCAATATTTTTAAGCCAATTTTTGCAAACGTATAAGCAAGATTACACTAAGTACTTTTTGTATGATGAAATTTGGACGTACCCTAACAATGTTCGTCATTACCTATTTCAGCTCCGCACTTTCATTTCATTTGAAAAACATGATTTTTTTTTATCAACCAATTTTATTTTTTGTTGTACAGAAAAACATGAATTTTTTTATCAACCAATTTTATTTTTTGTTGTACAGAAAAACACGATTCGAGGTATATGTACAAAATCAGTTTGTGCCCCTTTCTTACTACATCAGTAAATGAGTCAACTTCTTGCGATAACCAATACCATTTTGCGGAACTATCTCTTTGCTTGATAACCACTATCAACATGTCCATAACTTGAATATTTTATCACAGGGTATCAGACCCTCAAATACATCAGTTCCAAACAATGATTAATGCAACATCAGAATAGAGGAGGTGCTCATTATCAGTTGAACATGAGAACTATTATTTGTGCAGAACTCTCATATCAAATTCAGAACAACATACTCAGTTGTATGTCATCTTACTTGCGAAATTATAAATTCAGAACAGGGTATCATATTCAGTTTTGCTACTGGGAAAGGCTTGTTACACTTCAGTATGCACAATAGTACATGCTTTAACCTGTCAAATATGTAATGTCATAAACAAAGAAAAAGGTGTATTTGATTTGCCATGGAACTGCTTGAAATCGAAGATATGGATGATGGTGCAGCACACAAATAAAATTAGCATCACAGCTTAAACCTAGGTTTGTTTATGATCAGTCTGAAACTCGACTCTTCTTTTTTGCGCGGGAGTCTGAAACTCGACTCGATAGGCTGAATATACACAATGAAACACAAGTTTCAGTGAGATTCTCAGATTCACACAGGAAAGTTGCTTGGAACTTTAACCGGAAAAAGGATCAAAGTTGAACATGAACTGGGAGAACATTCTAAAAGTTCAGACTGGGCATGCTAGTCTGATGCTCTTGAAACTGCCTGTATAACCAGGACAGAAACAACAACTAAAACAGGGGATTACATCCAGTGATTAGTTCTCATCCAGTGAGCATACTACTGCGGTAATTATAGCAAATTACCCTCCTAATACCAGTTTTAATTCGCCTTGATACACGAACCAAATCATGTAAAACTCCTAACAAAGTGCAGAGTAACTGAAGCAGCTAGTCACTGTTTATCTTAGTACCCCCTCCAATCCAAATTAGTTGTTGCTCAAACTTATGTATCTAGCACTGAAATATGTCTAGATACATCCGCTCCAGCGACTGCTAATACGGATCAGAGGGAATATCAGAAAACCATGAAGGCATCAAGCTTAGTAGTTAGCATTTTAGACTGTAATATCATGAGACTAAATTTTATTAACCACTTTTGATTTTCAAAATAGGTATAACTACAGGCTTCTATGTTTTCCATCAACAACTTAGGAGAGAATCAAAATTATAAAAATCAGAACCAGAAAACTTTACATTAACAGTTTTGATGCTACGCCGCAAAATTACTTGTTATATTCGATCACAACAATTATTCTTTGCTCATTATCAAATAAGCCAAATCTGACCAAATGCTACACAACTAAAAATAAGCAATACCTGGTAGAACAGGCAAAATTGCTATCTTGGTTCTAAAATTTGCAGCAGTCCTTTCCTTTTAGCAACTAAAATCAACAATGACTATTTATTCAATTTCCTGGAGAGTTTTCCTTCTATTTTGTCAGCATCCAATGCTGGCGCTGTAGAGAAAATCTGCAGAAAAAAGGCCACTTAGCATCTAAATTTTATCGATTGTTCTGACCATGTTCAAGAAATGCAAAGTCTAAGAATTCACACTGTAAATAACTGAGGCAACACAACAGAAAACAAAAGATGAGTAGAACAAAAAAGGAGTTCAGAATATAGCATGAATTATAGTGCCCAAACAACAGCATGATTGACAACAATGTTCCTTTCTGCCCGAGCAATAACTTTTACCTTTCAGCATGGCATGATTAATACAGAAAAAAATGTTGGTTTGTAGAATGAAAGCAGAGAGCACGAAAGTAAGTAGAACGACATGGAGGCAGAGCCATGTGTGTCGCAGCGTGCTGCTAACCAAGAATTGCAAGGAATGCTAAAATCTGAACCAACAGCTGTTCAGGTTACATGAGAGAACTGGAAATGGCATAGCTCACTAATCAGGTAGAAACTGTTCAGGCAGGTTGTCCTTGAAGTTCTCCATGTCATGAGCATAACTTCATTGGCTGAAAAAACGATCATACACTTAAAATTAACAACCAACTGTATGGTACTATTAAAAAACAGTTAGCCTCACAGTTTTGTACCAATGTTTCTTCCAACGAAGGATGACCTCCATAGCTATACCAAACTGAGGCTCTTTCCCTTTGCTATACAGAATACCGAAAAAGGCTTTACGCCCCGCTATATAAATAAAGTACCACACCACACAATCATCCAAGGATGCTATACAGAATAAAGCACTACGAACAATTTCAGAGTAGGACACTGACCAACAAATGTTGCAGTTAAAAGTTTCAAGTTGAGGTCTCTGGCGCTCCCCGGCTTAGTTGTGGTAGTCGTGGAGCACAGCCAGATCCTAGTCCTCTTGTGACCGCTGACGTGCAGATCTACCATAGACAAAAGAGGCCATCGACCGAGAGAAATAAATCGATAGCGGCCTAGACCCTGCGAGCCCAGCATCCTGGATCCTAGGAGCCATGGCCTTAGTGGTGACATGGAGATCGTGGACGATGCCCAGCAGAGGAACACAACAAGAAAAGAAGGATAAATAGGACCATATTTCTCACCTTGGAGGTGTTGCTGCTGCTGCACTGAATTGTTTGAACTTCGCTTTCTCTACCTCCTCTGAAACCTGAAATATATGCAGATGTTAGAAAGCTTATAATCTGTATACGATGATTTTAACAAAAGGGGAAAAGAGTACCAAGAACAGATTCATACGTTTGGCTCTTAGCCATTACAAGCTTCAATACATCTATTTATGTATGTCGCAAACTATCATAAATGAATAATAGTATTATCGTTTAGCTATTCCATGGAACAGTTTCTCTGAACATTCTTGCTTCAAAGTTGTCAGAAGTTCTAGGCATGACAAAGACATGTACTAAATGTTCTCACAAATAACCAAAAATAAAAAGGCATATCAAGACAGGAAGATGCTTGTTTGGCCAAATAGTTACCACTCTCTGAACCATATTGCCAAAATATGGCAGGAACATGGTCGTGAACTCATCCCCATTTATCTCTCTTAACCAAACACTCCCTGACCTATGGTCCTCCCACTCACCTTCCTGCCACTGAAGAAAACATGGGACCTTCATATCAGCTCAGGATCACATATAAAGAAGATAAGTTGGCCATACGTTGACTTGACAATATAGACAAGTGCAATACTAAATTAGAAATTGTTCTTTTGAAATTAATATGGCTAGTGACTACTCCGGTAGAATACATAAGCCATTTTGATTCAAATAAACATAATAAATAATTACCAATATAAGTGAGCTGCTTAGAAATGTAATATATGATCTGCCTTGAACTGCAGGATAGCCAGAGACATTGATGAATTAATATGCACGAGCCATGTTAGGTCTGCAAATTCAGTCAGTAAAACGACAAAATGCCACTTATCCAAGCTCAAATCAATGGCTTGAGAAAAGGGAATAGATGCTAATGTACCAAAAATATTAGCTGATCACACTATTATTCTGTTTTTTACTTGGTTGTGTACTAACACTACCCTAAACATATTTCTCAAAAAACAAAATACTACCCTGAACATAAGCACCCAAAGTTAGGTGTATACTGCTATGAGTCCAGAAAGTAATCTAACTAATTTGAATATAAGACATTTTCATTTATATGAGACATTAACAGAAAAGTTTGTAAAGATTGTTTGTACCTTTATACATCCTTATAAAGGAAGTTGATAGAAAATATATACCAGAGAGGAATTTCGACATAATCACTTTTCAAAGTCAATCAAGATTAATAATCTGGCATTGGTTCAAGAAAGGATACGCAGCAAGTGATCAGGTAAGACAACTATTTGAGTACCAATCAATGTAAATAATACAACCTTTGTTCATTGTAGCAATGATACGGTGCCAGTTTAAATTACTTGTACCAGAAAAGAAGACACATACCATCTCATATTTCCCAGTGCTCTGAAAGTAAAAAACCAACAAGTGCAAGAATCGGAACAGAGAAAAGCTTACCTAGGCAAGTGGGCATGATGCCATTGGGGCTGGATGCCATGCTCAGGCAGTAGAGCTCTATTGCCAAGCTCTCCCTTCAATACCAGCCGTAGAACCGTCCGTGCTGCTTTCAAACTCTTCTTAAACCAAAATAGCATTCCCAATATGCATAAATGAAGCTACAGCTACAACCATCACCAGATTGCATCTGCAATTTCCAATGAGGAGCTCATCACGGGCTCATACTACAAGCAATACCCGCACCTGCATACACCGATACCCCTGTCTCTGTCCATCCCACGCCGCAAGAGACTTGCCTGGGATGTTCAAGCTTGCCGCCGGACGGGGAGGGGGGCGGGAGACCTAGCCTCCACCACCATGAGCGCGGCGCTGCGCAGCCGATGTAGGAAAGGAGACGGGATGGAGGTGGGGAGCGCTGCTTCTTCGATCCAGCGCTCGACGGGGAGGACAAAGGAGGACGAGTCTCCACCTGCCGCGCCCATCCTCGCCTTGCTCTCTATTCACAGGAGCTCGACCCCGCCGCCCTCTCCCTCCACGGGAACGCCGTGATCCGGGGCTTCACCGACAGGGGCCTCCGTCAACAGGAAAACGCGGCCGCGCCCAGCCCTATTTCGCGTGCGCGCGCGCGAGAGAGAGAGAGAGAGAGACGTGGGTCGGGAGAGAGGGAAAATCCTCGCCGGCGTCGTCCGGCGGCCGGCGCAACACCGGATCGAGGGTCGCCGTGGCCGGTCGCCTCCTGGCGGCTGGGATCGGGAGGCGAGGGAGAGCCCGTGTTTTTTCAGAGCCTTTTGGACGGCGGGCTGAATATTGAAAGCTACAGGGGGAGTTTTGTAAAACAGCCTGAACGAAACGTTTTTCTCACTTAAAAAGGACTGCGGATTGAATACCAGAAAATATAGGGACTTTTTTCTAAAATTTCCGCGACGGTAAGCGGGCCGAAACAGTAGCCGCTTTATTAGTACGTAAAGATAAAGATAAAGATACCCTTAGGTCTTAGACCACACCTTATGATCTCGAGGTAGATCAACTCTTGTAACCCTATATTCATCAAAATCAATCAAGCAGGAAGTAGGGTATTACCTCGATGGAGAGGGCCCGAACCTGGGTAAAACATCGTGCCCCCTGTCTCCTGTTACCCATCGATCCATGACACACAACTTGGGACCCCCTACCCGAGATCTGCCGGTTTTGACACCGACAATGGTGCTTTCATTGAGAGTTCCGCTGTGTGATCGGCAAAAGGATCAATGGCTCGCCTGCAGATCAACTGCGACGTTGGCGAATTCGTCGCCGCCTCGACTGGTCACCTTGGCTTGACCGAGGACTGTGCCCTACCTCCAATCATCATGTCCGGACGAGGGCCTTCATCAACATCAACTCCGATCTCTATCAAGATCATGGAGGAATCATCCATGGAGCTCGGGGGCTCAACGTCAACACTGCCCTCGGGCGATCGTGCTGTTTTTCTGGACAGCGAACTTGTATCCGCCGCCACCGCCTCCTCGAGTGTCGTTTTGACGATTGCTTCGGTGGAATTGTGCGGAATTAAGTCAACAACAATCATGCAAAATTTCGTCGAGTTCCGATGGAGGAATCTCCAGCAATCTACGATATACCGGAGCCCTGTCAAATCTGGACGGGAATCTGGACGAGTTTAGGGCGTGGTCTCCAGAGCCAAGCTCGGAGGTCCTTTGGAAGATCCAACCGTTCATCTGCCGCGGAATTCCCATATCTACCACCCTCAAAATTTCAGCTCGATCCGACGGTTCAAACTCCGGGAACCTTCCGATGAGTGGACCAATTTTCTGATCTGTTATTTGCGTGAATACGGATCCGACCTGAATTCATGTTTCTTTATGAACATGATATTGGACAACCTTTTTAAAGGAATTTTCTTCTAGGGTATTGTGCGTTGTTCTTAACACGTGCCCATAAAATTTCAAGCCTTCTCTGAGGTACTCTTCATCATCACGCTGGTGTCAAACCAGTCCGGTAACATTGCTCCACGGCTGCCGACCTGCGCTAGACACGTCATCGCTTTGTTAAGCCAAGCTCATCTTCTTCGGATCAGCATCTCGGCGAGCCGAAAAAGAGTTCGGCATCGCGAAGGATAAATCATCACCAACAATGCCGCCCCACGGATTACACGGAACAGGCACACCGGCATCGCCGTTCGGTCACTTCATCAATCCGGCTTTGACCGCGTCACAAGTTATGACGAGCGTCGGCATGACTGCACTGTTGCTTCTTCAAGCCGATGTCCATCACGCCGAACTACTTCAACACCTCGGCTGACATGGCAGCTGCAACGTCTCCTTACCTACCCGCTCCGTTACCTCGGCTAGACTGGGGGCTTCACCATCTCTTCATCAACCTACTCCGGAGACTTCGACGTCACCCGCCGACCAGCTTCGCCACATTAGCTGGACCGGGGGCTTTGCCTCGGTAAGCCAACCTTTACCAGCATCGCCATGCCGCCGCTCCATCGCTCATCAGGCAATGTGTGTGCGGATCAAGTCCCAATTTTGGGAGTAACCTTTTTTCAGATTGCTACAACAGATAAACTAGGTGCTATTAATCCTAATATTTTTTTCTTGCTTGGGTTTATTTTTCCGAAAAATTATTACTCTGGTTTGTTTCATCATCTGTACACATGTCTGTCAAATGATGGCCGCATTAACGATGGTTGCGCGATGGTTCGGTCCGTTTCCCGTCCGCAGTTCGGCGAACGCCGCATCTAGAGCCTGGACCGCCCTGCAAATTCAGGCTTTGTCACGCCTTCACTGCGTCACGCCGACGCCCAGCATCGACATTGGCTTCAGCGCCAGGCCACATCTCTTTAAATAAATTATTTTTGCGTAAAGAAATTATGCAAGGATTATATATATATATTATTTTTGTTGGGGAACGTAGCAATAATTCAAAAAAATTCCTACGTGTCACCAAGATCAATCTAGGAGATGCTAGCAACGAGAGAGAGGGAGTGCATCTTCATACCCTTGAAGATCGCTAAGCGGAAGCGTTGCAAGAACGCGCTTGATGGAGTCGTACTCGCGGCGATTCAAATCGCGGAAGATCCGATCTAGCGCCGAACGGACGGCGCCTCCGCGTTCAACACACGTACAGCCCGGGGACGTCTCCTCCTTCTTGATCCAGCAAGGGGAGAGGAGAAGTTGAGGGAGAACTCCAGCAGCACGACGGCGTGGTGGCAATGGAGCTTGTGGTTCTCCGGCAGAGCTTCGCCAAGCTTCGCGGGAGGAGGAGGAGGTGTTGGGGAGGGGGAGGGCTGCGCCTTGAATGTGGTGCGGCTGCCCTCCCACCCCCTCACTATATATAGGGGAAAGGGGAGAGGGGGCCGGCCCCTCTAGAAGGATCTAGAGGAGGAGGCGGCGGCCAGGGGAAACCCCTAGATGGGTTTGGGCGCCCCCACCCCCTAGGAAACTTGCCCCTCAAGCCGGGAGGGGCGGCTGCCCTAGGGGTGGCGCCCCCACCTCTCCTGGTTACGTGAGAGGGGTTGGGAGGGGTGCACAACCCCTTAGTGGGCTGGTTTGCCCCTTCCCCTTGGCCCATAAGGCCCCCCAACGCTTGCCGGGCCTCCGAAACCCCTTTCGGACATGCTGGCCACAGCCTGGTACCCCCGGAACAATTCCGGACTCCAATACCCTTTGTCCAATATACCGATCTTCACCTCCGGACCATTCCGGAGCTCCTCTTCATGTCCGGGGGTCTCATCCGGGACTCCGAACAACCTTCGGTAACCACATACTATTTTCCATAACAACTCTAGCGTCACCGAACCTTAAGTGTGTAGACCCTACGGGTTCGGGAACCATGCAGACATGACCGAGACACCTCTCCGGCCAATAACCAATAGCGGGATCTAGATACCCATATTGGCTCCCACATGTTCCATGATGATCTCATCGGATGAACCACGATGTCGGGGATTCAATCAATCCCGTATACAATTCCCTTTGTCCATCGGTATGTTACTTGCCCGAGATTCGATCGTCGGTATCCCAATACCTCGTTCAATCTCGTTACCGGCAAGTCTCTTTACTCGTTCCGTAACGCATGATCCCGTGGCTAACTCCTTAGTCACATTGAGCTCATTATGATGATGCATTACCGAGTGGGCCCAGAGATACCTCTCCGTCATACGGAGTGACAAATCCCAGTCTCGATTCGTGCCAACCCAACAGACACTTTCGGAGATACCTGTAGTGCACCTTTATAGCCACCCAGTTACGTTGTGACGTTTGGTACACCCAAAGCATTCCTACGGTATCCGGGAGTTGCACAATCTCATGGTCTAAGGAAACGATACTTGACATTAGAAAAGCTCTTAGCAAACGAACTACACGATCTTGTGCTATGCTTAGGATTGGGTCTTGTCCATCAGATCATTCTCCTAGTGATGTGATCCCGTTATCAATGACATCCAATGTCCATGGCTAGGAAACCATAACCATCTATTGATCAACGAGTTAGTCAACTAGAGGCTCACTAGGGACATGTTGTGGTCTATGCATTCACACATGTATTACGGTTTCCGGTCAATACAATTATAGCATGAACAATAGACAATTATCATGAACAAGGAAATATAATAATAACCATTTTATTATTGCCTCTAGGGCATATTTCCAACAATTTTTTGGACCGCACTGTTTTATGTGTGCAGGTAATCGATTTTGACTGTGTTACGCGGTCACTTCGGCATCACCAGCCGACCTGCATTAGACTTCGGCATCCGCCGATCACAGCTTCTTCCATGTTAACTGGACCGAGAACTTCATCTCGCCACATCGGCCGCGCAGCGTCATCGCTTCGTAAAACTGACGTCCACCATGCCGAACTGGTTGACTGGCGTGGGGGCTTCATTGTCATCTTGCCGACCAACTCCGCCAGCTCGGCTAGACTAGGGGCTTTGCCTTACCACATCGGTCGAGCCGTGTCACTACTCTGGAGTGCCGAACTCCTTGCTCGGACACCTCGGGCTTGGGGGCTGGGACCTCGGCCATGCCGAGGACTGCGAACCTTGTCGGATCTGTCACAGATCAATGGGCGTCTTCGTCCTGCCACAAGCCCAAATCGCGTCATCAACACCGAGCACATTAACCAGCTAAGTCGCTTTCATGCTCAAAGACTTTTAGTTTTAAATTTTGTTCGGTTCGACCAAGCATTATACTTTTTTGGCAAAAAGTTGTTTGTGAAAAAACTTCCCTGTCAAAACTTTGTTTATGACACACAAATTCAAATACCCCGTTTACTTGGGGGCTTCCTTTATGAAGCCTTTCCTCTTGCATATGATTATACTTGTATGGCTTCGTTCCTTGTTCGTGTATTATGCCACAATATGCACCATGTTGACTTAAGTGTTCCGCAAGCTGGGTTGCCTTGCTCCTGTGTTTACCCCTACGTTCCCGATTGTTCGGCTAGGGAGTAAAGGGAGCACCTCTGCGATTGTCACGATCGGGTCATCCGAGCTCGGACCTCAGACTGGGTGAAGCCGAAAGCTGGCGCTCTTATTGTTTTCAATCATGGTCGGCACACAACGGAACTCATGAGGGAGAAGCCGACAATCGGTTAAGACGCGTTTAAAGTTCGGGTGAACACATATATGATATAAGTACTTCGGTACATACAATCATTATACATAAAATTCTTTTACCCAAGTCACTTGGGGGCTCTTAAATTAGTATGAGACGTTCTACAATAATGTGTTTTCTTCTTGGTCGTTGCAAAGTCTTTTTCTACCGCTCATTTTTCGACTCGAGTGTATGGTCAATAGCCGGATAGCCTAGCTTCTCTCTAAAGCCGCTCGAGTTTAGTTCGCTAAACTGGCCTCGGAGAAGCACTCCGCCTTCGGGACAAGGAGCTTGAAGCCGTAGGCTGACCCGCTTGAAGTCTTGAGATCGGATGTGTCATGTTAAAGCACGACAGAAGCACAATTTTTTTAAAAGACCAATTTCTGTATTGGCACCAAAATCTCGGTTTAGTCCAGACGTCAAGCTTTTACATAAGTTTTTGGCTTTCCAAGCCTATGGCACTTTTAAACTATTTGTGTGTTTCCAGCATAAGTCTCGCAGTGCAACGCCGGACACCTTTAGAGATTCGGCAAAAACATTCTCGGATATTGCTATATCTGTATTGGTTTCGAACTGTGTCTTCGGTCAATAGTTGGGTTGCCCGGCTCCTGTGCTTGCCTCCTACGTTCCGCTTCGTTCGGCTATAGGTGTGCAAAGGGAGAACCACTGCGATTGTGCTTCCAGCTAGCATGGTTAAGCGCCTCAGTGGAGAAAGCCGAAAACTGACTGTCACAATAAGCGTAAACTGGTCAGCGATCCGATGACTGTATTAAACTATAAGATCGATAGAGGTCACCCGTGTTAAATGACGGGTTGCTCATAACATTGGCCGAAGTGTTTACGGCTTGACCTTGGTTGTCGCCGAACACTAACCAGGGGCTAGCAGCTGGCCTCCCAACTTTAAGCTCCTATGACTAAGTGAAAGTTATAATGCCCACATATCCAATTTCCTTGTTTCCGCTAACACAACCACCTTCGGGCACCGAGACGCCGGCTAAGGGTTGTCTTGTTATTGCGGAAGCACCCTATGTAGCATCTACAAAAGGGGTAGAAGCCGACGATGGGCCACTTTCAAATGATAAACGGTCGCAACGGAGTCACAATAAACATATATCATCAGCGTTTGTATTCATTATACGAGTGTTGCCTTCCGTAATTATCGTTATAAAGCCATACATATGCATCAATTTGACTTAAGATTTTGGCCAAGCTGGGTTGCCTGGCTCCTGTGCTTACCCCTATGTTCCTGATTGTTCGGCTAAGCAGTAAAGGGAGCACCTCTGTGATTGTTACTACCAGGTCATCTGGGTTAGTACCTCAGACTGGGTGAAGCCGAAAGCTAGCCATCTTAAAGGATATAATTGGTCGGCAACGACGGAAGTGAAAATTTATGTTCGCTAAAGACCACATAGTTCGGGAACTTTCCCCAAACTAAATCCTCAATATTTTGCTCCCACATTGATCGGAGCTGGGGTTTCATGATCATGCTTAGCATGACAACCCAAAGAAAGGAACCGATAGCGGGACTATTTTCTTTGGAAGACATTTCTTATGTTAAACAGTAATATAACATACCTCTCTGCGTACCTTTGTTCATAAAACCGTATGGCCGAATTGCCATGTTTGTCGTAAATATTTGCCCTTATAAAGGCTTTATAAAGTAGGACAAACACTCCTCGACTACTGGCCGAGGAGGTGGAAGCCGATGGTCGGTCAACAAAGTTTTGTACAATGCGGATCCGAGCATTAATGATGTAAAGTACTAGGGTACATAGAATAATTACACATAAAAATTGCGAGTAAAATCCATTTACAACAATCCATCTTTTAAACCTCTTGGGGCCTACCTTGGCGAGCTCGGATTTTGACTAGCTCTAAGCTCCTTTAAGAGATCTTTATTCTCTTTCCGAGAAGTTTGTGTTAAACACAACAACATTTTCTGTCAAACGGATATCGATCCTTAATTCGACCACCCGTGCCCACATTAAGGCTCGGGGGCTACCGGGCTTCGCGCTCACTATTTATAAATATTAAAGGGGCACATCGATCCCTTGATCTGGTGTTGCCACCCGACCAGTGTCTCGGGGGCTACTGCATTGCTTATTCAATGCAGCGAATTCAAAGTGCTCAGTGTTCGGCATGACCGAACTATGGGCAAGCGCGTCTTCAGACAACAGTAAGTACCATCTGGGACTTATCCGGCATCAAGCTTATATATCACGGTGACTTCTCACAACCCTCTCTCAGGGGCCTGTCCGCCGATCATCATTTCTAATATATTACACTGCGTTTCTATTCCTACGTATGCTGTCGAGCTAGGAATTGATCCTCAGGCCGATTTTGCAAATCGACCTGAGTCTCAGGGGCTACTAGGATCAGCAGTTTTATGTTTTCCTTCAGGTGCATCTCGGGTTTTAGACCGACACACACCTTAAGGGCTACTGGATATACATGTACTGGCTATATATCTCAGCAGAGAATAAATTGCACCAATCAAAAATATTCACAAAAAAATCAGCCCGCGGTCGGGGTGGTGCACCACCTCGGAAGCAGTCCGGCATAAAGCCCGGGCGCCAGTGGCTGGCTCCATAGAGGGCATTTCCGGCATTAAGCTCGGCTGAATTTGTTCAATCTTTTAAAAGACCGAGGTAGTTTCTGACACCTCGGACGCTGACCATCGTTGGAGCTCGGAAGTGGTCCGGCATAAAGCTCGGATTAGAATGGCTCGTTCCATAGAGAACTTTTCAGCGTTAAACTCGGATAACCTCCTTCAACTTTTTCAAGCCAAGGTGATCTATGACACCTCGGATATAGTCCGGCGTTGGAGCTCGGATATAGTCCGGCGTTGGAGCTTGGATATAATCCGGTGTTGGTGCTCGGCTGCAAAAGATATCTCGAATGCAGTCCGGCGTTGGAGCTCAGATGCAAGAGGACACCGCTGCACGGGAACAGCTTCAAACCCGAGGTGTGGCGTAAAAAATAATAACAAGGCATTGATAAAGGCCGAGAACTTAAAGGGGCTCCTCGGATACCTGACGTTTAAACTCTTCGGATTCACTTTGGCGATCCTCAAGATCGAAGATGAGATGATTTGTTGAACCAGTTTTCAAGACCGACGACCGAAGATGAAGAATAATTCGGAAGAATCGAAGAGCGTCCCCAACTTGAAGACCGGTTCAGGGGGCTACTGACGGTGTCCTGGACTAGGGGGTACTCACCACGTCGTCTCCCGATCAGTTGGATTGGGCCGAGGACCCCCATGGCCGTTTGCTCATGGGCCAGTTCAGACAGCCGATGTATACACGAGGAAGATTACACAAGACTTGGTGATCAAGACAAGGACTCCTCTCCACCGGCATATTCGACTAGGACTCTTGTTATCCTAGGCCTCCGGTATGTTATATAAGCCGAGGCTAGGCTAGTCGATAGATCATTATGACATTACTCATCATACCCTTAGGTCTTAGACCACAACATATGATCTCGAGGTAGATCAACTCTTGTAACCCTATATTCATCAAGATCAATCAAGCAGGAAGTAGGGTATTACCTCGATGGAGAGGGCCCGAACCTGGGTAAAACATCGTGTCCCCTGTCTCTTGTTACCCATCGATCCATGACACACAACTTGGGACTCCCTACCCGAGATCTGCCAGTTTTGACACCGACAGAGGGGGCGCCACACAAGGGCACAACATTGTCTTAGCCGTGTGCGGTGCCCCCATCCACCGTTTACTCCCTCGGTCATATTTTCATAGTGCTTAGGCGAAGCCCTGCGGAGATCACTTCACCATCACCGTCACCATGCCATCGTGCTGCCGAAACTCATCTACTACCTTACCGTCTTGCTGGATCAAGAAGGCGGAGGATGTCACCGAGTTGAACGTGTGCAGAACGTGGAGGTGTCGTACGTTCGGTACTTGATCAGTTGGAGCGCGAAGAAGTTCGACTACATCAACCGCGTTGTTAAACGCTTCTGCTTATGGTCTACGACGGTACGTAGACACACTCTCGCCCTCTCGTTGCTATGCATCTCCATGGATAGATCTTGCGTGTGCGTAGAATTTTTTTTGTTTTCCATGCAACATTTCCCAATAGTGGCATCATGAGCCAGGTCTATGCATAGATGATATGCACGGGTAGAACACAAAGAGTTGTGGGCGGTGATAGTCATACTGCTTACCAGCAACGTCTTATTTTGATTCGGCGGTATTGTGGGATGAAGCGGCCCGGACCAACCTTACATGTCCACGCACATGAGACCGGTTCCACCGACTGACATGCAACTAGTTTTGCATAAAGGTGGTTGGCGGGTGTCTATTTCTCCTACTTTAGTTGAATCGAATTTGACTGCGGCCGGTCCTTGAAGAAGGTTAAAACAGCAAACTTGATGAATCACCGTTGTGGTTTTATGTGTAGGTAAGAACGGTTCTTGCTAGAAGCCTGTAGCAGCCACATAAAACTTGCAACAACAAAGTAGAGGACGTCTAGCTTGTTTTTGCAGGGCATGTTGTGATGTGATATGGTCAAGATATGATGTGATATATGTTGATGTATGAGATGATCATGTTTTGTAATATCAACAACCAGCAGGAGCCTTAGGGTTGTCTCTTTATTGTAGGAAGTGCAAGCGCCATGTAATTGCTTTACTTTATCACTATGCGTTAGCGATAGTTGTAGAAGCAATAGTTGGCGTGACGACCTCGACGCAACGATGCTACGATGGAGATCAAGGTGTTGAGCCGGTGACGATGGAGATCACGACGATGCTTTGGAGATGGAGATCAAAAGCACAAGATGATGATGGCCATATCATGTCACATATTTTGATTGCATGTGATGTTTATCCTTTATGCATCTTATTTTCTTAGAATGGCGGTAGCATTATAAGATGATCCCTTCACTTAATTTCAAGATAAAAGTGTTCTCCCTGAGTATGCACCGTTGCTACAGTTCGCCGTTTCGAGACACCACGTGATGATCGGGTGTGATAGACTTGATACGTCTCCAACGTATCTATAATTTTTGATTGTTCCATGCTATTATATTATCTGTTTTGGATGTTCAATGGGCTTTATTATACTCTTTTATATTATTTTTGGGACTAACCTATTAACCGGAGGCCCAGCCCAAATTGCTGTTTTTTGCCTATTTCAGTGTTTCGAAGGAAACAAATATCAAACGGAGTCCAAACGGAATGAAACCTTCAGGAACGTGATTTTCTGAACAAACGTGATCCAGAGGACTTGGAGTGGACGTCAAGCAATCAACGAGGAGGCCACGAGGCAGGGGGCGCGCCCTCCACCCTCGTGGGCCCCTCGTGGCTCCACCGACCTACTTCTTCCTCCTATATATACCTATGTACCCCTAAACATCAGAGGAGGAGCAAAAACCCTATTTCCGCCGCCGCAACCTTCTGTACCCGTGAGATCCCATCTTGGGGCCTTTTCCGGCGCTCCGCCGGAGGGGGCATTGATCACGGAGGGCTTCTACATCAACACCATAGCCTCCCCGATGATGTGTGAGTAGTTTACCTCAGACCTTCGGGTCCATAGTTATTAGCTAGATGGCTTCTGCTCTCTCTTTGGATCTCAATACAAAGTTGTCCTTGATTCTCTTGGATATCTATTCGATGTAATCTTATTTTGCGGTGTGTTTGTCGAGATCCGATGAATTGTGGGTTTATGATCAAGATTATCTATGAACAATATTTGAATCTCCTCTGAATTCTTTTATGTATGATTGGTTATCTTTGCAAGTCTCTTTGAATTATCAGTTTGGTTTGGCCTACTAGATTGATCTTTCTTGCAATGGGAGAAGTGCTTAGCTTTGGGTTCAATCTTGCGGTGCTCGATCCCAGTAACAGTAGGGGAAACGACACGTATTGTATTGTTGCCATCGAGGATAAAAAGATGGGGTTTATATCATATTGCATGAGTTTATCCCTCTACATCATGTCATCTTGCTTAAAGCGTTACTCCGTTCTTATGAACTTAATACTCTAGATGCATGCTAGATAGCGGTCGATGTGTGGAGTAATAGTAGTAGATGCAGGCATGAGTCAGTCTACTTGTCACGGACGTGATGCCTATATACATGATCATACCTAGATATTCTCACAATTATGCTCAATTCTATCAATTGCTCGACAGTAATTTGTTTACCCCCCGTAATACTTATGCTCTTGAGAGAAGCCACTAGTGAAACCTATGGCCCCCGGGTCTATTCTCTATCATATTAATCTACCATTATTTCTATTACCGTTTATTTTGCTTTCTTTACTTTTAGTCTTTATCATAAAAATACCAAAAATATTATCTTATCATCTCTATCAGATCTCACTTTTGCAAGTGGCCGTGAAGGGATTGACAACCCCTTTATCGCGTTGGTTGCAAGGTTCTTATTTGTTTGTGTAGGTGCGTGGGACTTGAGCGTGGTCTCCTACTGGATTGATACCTTGGTTCTCAAAAACTGAGGGAAATACTTACGCTACTTTACTGCATCACCCTTTCCTCTTCAAGGGAAAACTAGCACAGTGCTCAAGAGGTAGCAAGACTCTACGTTCACATACAACGAGTGTAAGACAGTTTTGCACATGCAGAATACTTGGGTTAAACTTGACGAGCCTAGCATGTACATACATGGTCTCGG
The DNA here is from genome assembly GCF_002575655.3 of Aegilops tauschii subsp. strangulata. NCBI lineage: Eukaryota > Viridiplantae > Streptophyta > Magnoliopsida > Poales > Poaceae > Aegilops > Aegilops tauschii. The sequence continues at coordinate 345,757,152 of NC_053035.3, read as the reverse complement.
AACACTAGAGACCGAAAGGTCAAACATGAGTCATATAGTAGATATGATCAACATAGAGATGTTCACCATTGATGACTACCCCATCTCACATGATGATCGGACATGGGTTAGTTGATTTGGATCATGTATCACTTAGATAAACTTGAGGGATGTTTATTTAAGTGGGAGTTCATTAGTAATTTGATTAATTGAACTTAATTTATTGTGACGCCCCTGATTCGACCGTACACTAATCATGCACGCAAATGTGTATGATCAAGATCAGGGACTCACGGGAAGATATCACAACACAACTCTACAATATAAATAAGTCATACAAGCATCATAATACAAGCCAGGGGCCTCGAGGGCTCGAATACAAGTGCTCGATCATAGACGAGTCAGCGGAAGCAACAATATCTGAGTACAGACATAAGTTAAACAAGTTTGCCTTAAGAAGGCTAGCACAAAAGTAGCAACGATCGAAAAGGCAAGGCCTCCTGCCTGGGACCTCCTAACTACTCCTCGAAGCCGAACTCCATGTAGAATCATCCTCGGGATCTCTAGCTCCTAGACTCCAGCATCTGGTTGCGACAACCAAGTATAGAAAGGGGAAAAGAGGGAGAAAAGCAACTGTGAGTACTCATCCAAAGTACTCGCAAGCAAGGAGCTACACTACATATGCATGGGTATATGTGCAAAGGGCCATATCAGTGGACTGAACTGCAGAATGCCAGAATAAGAGGGGGATAGCTAATCCTGTCGAAGACTACACTTCTGGCCACCTCCATCTTGCAGCATGTAGAAGAAAGTAGATGGTGAGTTCACCAAGTAGCATCGCATAGCATAAACCTACCCGGCGATCCCCTCCTCGTCGCCCTGTTAGAGAGCGATCACCGGGTTATATCTGGCACTTGGAAGGGTGTGTTTTATTAAGTATCCAGTTCTAGTTGTCATAAGGTCAAGGTACAACTCCGGGTTGTCCTTTTACCGAGGGACACGGCTATTCGAATAGATAAACTTCCCTGCAGGGGTGCACCACATAACCCAACACGCTCGATCCCATTTGGCCGGACACACTTTCCTGGGTCATGCCCGGCCTCGTAAGATCAACACGTCGCAGCCCCACCTAGGCACAACAGAGAGGTCAGCACGCCGGTCTAAATCCTCTGGCGCAGGGGTCTGGGCCCATCGCCCATTGCACACCTGCACGTTGCGAGGGCAGCCGGAAGCAGACCTAGCCTAGCAGGCGTTCCAGTCCAATCCGGCGCGCGCCGCTCCGTCGCTGACGTCACGAAGGCTTCAGCTGATACCACGACGTCGAGTGCCCATAACTGTTCCCGCGTAGTTGGTTAGTGCGTATAAACCAAATGGCCAGACTCAGATCAAATACCAAGATCTCGTTAAGCGTGTTAAGTATCCGCGAACGTCGACCAGGGCCAGGCCCACCTCTCTCCTAGGTGGTCTCAACCTGCCCTGTCGCTCCGCCACAAAGTAACAGTCGGGGGCCGTCAGGAACCCAGGCCCACCTCTACCGGGATGGAGCCACCTGTCCTTTCAGCGCCCTCATCAGAATCACTTGCGGGTACTCAACGAGCCGACCCGACTTTAGTCACCACATGTGTCATGTATATAAAGTATATAGTATATACCCGTGATCACCTCCCGAAGTGATCACGGCCCAGTAGTATAGCATGGCAGACGGACAAGAGTGTAGGGCCACTGATGGAACATTAGCATCCTATACTAAGCAGTAGGATAGCAGGTAAGGGTAACAACTGTAGCAACAATGATAGGCTATGCAGCAGAATAGGATTAACCGAAAGCAGTAACATGGTACACTCTTCTAATGCAAGCAGTATAGAGAAGAATAGGCGATATCTGGTGATCAAGGGGGGGGGGCTTGCCTGGAAGCTCAGCCTAGAATGAGGGGTCGTCAACACCGTAGTCGATCGGGGGTCGCCGGCAGTCTCGGGGTCTACCGGAAAGAAGTAATGGAGGGGGAACACAATAAATAACAGAGCAATCAAAGCATCACAAATCGTAACATGGTAATACGCAGTGCTAGGTGTGCCCTAACGCGGTACTAGGTGATACCGACGAAGGGGGGAAACATCCGGGAAAGTATTCCCGATGTTTCGCGTTCTCGCACAGATGGACCGGAGGTGAAATGTTGCAGGTTCACTATGCTAGGGACAGGCTGCGTATCCGGATTCATCTCGTCGTTCTGAGCAACTTTCATGTAGAAAGTATTTTCATCCGAGTTACGGATTATTTTATATGATTTTCTAAAGATTTAATCATTTTCTGATTTTAATTATTTATTTAAATCCAACATTATCGAGAACAGTATGGGATGACGTCAGCATGACGTATGTGTGATGTCAGCAGTCAACAGTGCGGTTGACTAGTCAAACCAGACAGGTGGGTCCAGTGGGACCCACATGTCAGCCTCTGTTGGCTTAACAGTGGATTAACTAATCTAGCAGGGTCAATTAGGGGTATGGGCCCCGGGTGTCAGTGAGTGTTTTAGTTTAAACTAATTACTTTTATTTATAAAACATTATTAGACTAAAATAACAGAGGGGACCCACACGTCAGTGACTGGGGGCTGCCCAGTCAGCACGGTTGGCTGGTCAAACCAGTCAACAGGGGTCAGCGGGTCCACTGGGGGCCACAGTCAGCGACTGGGGGGGCCTAGGCGGTGCCACGTAGGCGGGGCGCCGGAGAGAGCTCCGGCGAGCCTCTCCCGCGGCGGCTCATCGCCGGAGGCGGCCGGAAAAACGCTACAGGGCACGGGGGTAGGTGCGGCTAGGCGCGTTCGATCGGGCGTTCGACGCCGCATCCACCTACGGTGGCGGCGCGGCCCGTAATAGGCTGGAACGATGACGGCGAGAGGCGGGGCGGTCGCCGGAGTTCGGCCGCTTTCTGGTTTGGCGCTACGGGGCACCAAAACGTGCGCGGTTTGCGCTAGCTCCGATGGAGCAAGCAGCAGGGGCGGGGATGGCCGGAGTGGCGCCGGCGACAAGCCGTGGCGGCGGTGAGCTACGGGCCTCGTCGGGGACGGCGCTACGGTGCGCGCGCGGGTAAAATAAACGTCTAGGCACGGTCTACGCAGTGCGACGAGGCCAATGAGCAGTAGCGCGCGTCCAAATGGTCGCCGGAACGACGCCGGCGACGTGCTATGCGGTGGCGAGCTCGGGCAAGTCGAGGACGGCGGCTAAAGGGAGTAAACGGCGACGGAAGAGGGATAGGAGGGATAAGAGGCTCACATTGAGCCTGCAGGTGTGCGAGAGTGAGCTCGGGGGAGGCTCGAGGCGGCGAAACGGGGCGGCGATCGACGGCGGCCGTGCGGGGAAGACGAGCTCGGGGAGGTCGTTGCAGTGGCTCCAAGCTTCAACGGAGAGGCAGAGGTGATGTAGTCGAGGGCGGCGACGGCGTACGACACAGCGAAGTGGCGATTGGGGCACGGTGGCCGCGGGATCGAGCGGAGGACGGCGACGGGGGCGCTCGGGCAGTGGGGAGAAAGGGCGAGCGCGAGCGAGGGAGAGAGGGGAGGAGGGGGATCTGATGTGGGTTAGGGTTTGGGCGAGAGAAAGAGAGAGAGCGTCGGGGGCTGATCTTATCCACCGGCGCCGTAGCAGTGCGCGGGGGCAAGTGCCCCGCGGCCATGGAGGCTCGGCCTTCTCCTGTTGCAGGAGGAGGACGAAAGGCTGAGGTAGGTGGGCTGGGCTGGCACTGTTGGCTAGCTGGGCCGGTTGGTCCAGCGTGTGTGCGGGGGGGGGGGGTTCCTTTTTCTTCTGTTTTGTTTTGTTTTTTTACTTTTTATTTATTCTTTTCTATTTCGGCTAATTGTTTGGGCACCAAATGAGTTTTGTAAAATATGAGAGCTGGCCCACAAATCACAACACAATATATTCTACCACCAAAAACTAGTTTGGGGTAAATATCATTTCATAATTCTTTTGTATTAATAAAGAGGTTATTAAATAATGTTTTCAGCCACTGTTTGAGGTTGTTTAAGTCACTTAACAAATTTCATTAATGTTGTTTACAATTTTATCATAGCCTCTGATTTATCTACTATTTATTGAACATTTTAGTTTTAATATTTGAAAACTTTTATTGTTTGCTTGATTTTGAATTTTGAATTATAATCGGTTTCGAACTAACACCAGATTAATAACAGTAATCATGGTGACATGGCATCGTTAACAGAGGTTTACTGTAGCTTAATTATCCGGGCGTCACAATTCTCCTCCACTACAAGAAATCTCGTCCCGAGATTTAAGCGGTGGAGTAAGGGAGGAAAGTGTTGGTAGCGAAAACCTAACGAGTCTTCTCGGTCTTGGCTGCCCTTTCTAAGAGGTTGATCCCTTTTGTTGATGTCTTCAATTCTCTGCTTCAGGTCATCATGATGAAGTCGTGATCCTTTCTTTGGAGTTTTCATTGTACATATGACGGACAAGGGGTAACTTCGGAAAAACGGACCTCTGAAAGGTTAACTATCTGGTTGATAACATCGGGGGAAGGTGGAAAGTAACTCTCGAATTGAAACTTAAGAAAATATCAATAGTAAATAAAGGAGGTATCGTGGGAAGTTTCGAGCGGGCAGGCAATCGCCCGATGCCTGAAACAGGGCATGAAAGGGGTTCAAAGCAACGGGGATAAGTATTGTGTTTGATACCAGAATTGATGATCTCTCGGAAGGTGGCTCGTGAATTACCTATGAGACCACGCGCGAGGAACAACTTTGGAAATGGAGGGTGTACAGGAGAGTCAGGTTTTGATCCTGTGGAACTGTGGGTTATGGGCCCACCATGTGGGTTAAAAGTAGGAATGCAGTGAGGTCTTGCACGATCATGTGAGCAAGGCATGTTTGAGGATAGCCTGTCAGTTATGTCGGCAACAACATTGGTACCAAGGGCGAGGGTCGAAGAGAACCATTTCCTGCTCGTTGAACGAGGCGGACCAATAGGCAAAGTTCTCGTCCATCGGTGGCTACCAGAATGTCATCAACAATAGGAACAGGGTCTTGCTGACAGATTTGTACACCGTGGTGTTTACATAAGCATGAGAATATTACTGCTTAGATCATATAGATCACAAGAAAGGTTAAACCAAACAATGGAAAGGAAATATGATTATCAGATTTAAACAGAACAATGGAAAGGAAAATGTGTTTAAACACATATTTCAAGGGTATATCGTTCCCAAGGACAATTAGAGAATGATATCCATGACAGGATAGAAAGTAGAAAACCATTTAGGTAATGGGAGAGGAATTTCATGACATTACCCATATAAAGGTGTTTGGATAATTGATAAGGAAAATTTAGCATTGTGCTTCAAATGTTCTTATTGATGATAGGAGTACCACATACATGCTTCAAGATAGCATTGACATGGTCTTCAAGCAAAGGCCGGACTTTGCATACACAAAGGATTCATCAGGAACAACTTATAAAATAAGTCTTACGATTTCCTCATGGAAGAACCGCTAAGCCTGCTAAAAAGGGAACTATAACAATAGGTCCTCCGGCTAGGTGTGCTAGGCATGACATCACCTTACCGGGTCACATAAGGACCAATGTTATATCTCTTGGAAATATGTTCCAACCATCATATTAGACCGAGATTCAGTTCTGATTGGTGGCAGGATACCTAGGAAGAAAAGGTGCAACACAATTGACGAGATGACAATGTAAGATTCTCGGGAAATGAACTATGGAGCGAGTTCCGACACACGAGTTCATCATTAAATCAAGGAGAGGTGAGGAGGTGGCTGATTGACTCAGCGACAATTCATTGAGATTTTCAACAGATGGATTTCCACACTTATGTGATCAAGGAGATAACATTTGTCAGATCAAATGATATAATGAGGTATGCTGGAGGAAAACATACACAGTTAAACATTGGTTGAAAGGTGTACCCGAAATATGGGCTTAGGTAGCATGATCAATGTTAGAATGGTGATCCGATAACCAATGGTCTAAGAATGAACTATCGATCATTAACTTAAAAGTAATAGGGTTGCTAGAAGTTTTGTAGTCGCACATCCTAGTTCAATTGTCGGTTTTCTGGTTAAAAACAACACGGGAACCAAGGAAGAATGGTGATGGTGAGATGTATCACTAAATCAAGAATTTTTAAAAGGTGGAGCAATTCTCACAACATCCTCGACATAACAGATGGTAATACTCTAAGGTAGAACATATCATAAGCTAGATAGCAAGGAAATCAAGATACAACACAAAATATGAACAAGTTGGTGTTGGGGGGGGGGAGGCAAGAATGTTGTCGATGATAACACAATTCATCGAGGGGCAAGGATGGTATTTCTCATCCTGAATTTCGACACACAACTAGGAAGAAGTCAAATTGTTGACAATGATCACGACAAATTTGTCGAGAGGTTTTCAAGAAGATGTAATTGATCGACGATGACATCAAGTCAAAGGCACGATGAAAGCGAAAGGTTATTGGGACCACGAGTAGGACACAAACTCGAAATCAAGTTTGCTGTTCAAGGAGATGTGATATGACGAGGAAGATCGACGCGAGATTAGCTCACTGTCGAAAGTTGTGCTTCGGGAAGAAGGACCGGGTGGCACAGTTTAGAATTTAGCACGATAAAGATATAGCCAATCAGGCTAGGAATGACGCGTTTGGGTAGAAACTCGTAAGTAAAGAAGATTACTAAAGTTGTTGAACCGTAGTGCGGACTCGGTTCAGTTATCGGTGTCTTTGAGTGTTTAATAACTGAGAGCCCGTGAAAAATTGGAATCAGTGAGAATGTAGTACTTGATGAAGAACTCATAAGAAGTTATGATGTTTTGTGTTTATCTCAAGATACCAGGGGGTAATACTCGACGATAGATTAAAGTAAAGGTTGGACAGGTGCAATGATCTGCAGAGGACAAGTGGTTTAACTTGTCTGAGAAATTGAATCAAGGGGAACAGTATGGTCAGAACCACATTTGTAAATGATCAAACCACGGATACAAGAACTTATAACAAGGGGGTAACTATTTTACGAGAAGCTTCCATGATAAGATTTACATCGTGTCCATGGGCATGAACACAAAGTTCAAGGTCGACTCCCACTTCTTTAATGCATAACCTTTCATTCACTTCTCGCGTTCAATGAAATTGTAGTGTTGAAATGTTATCTGGCAAGACATCAGAAGAGTATGACTCGTGAAAACTCTTGGGTTCACATGGATTAAGGAAGACATAGGTTCAACCCATAGGGGCACCTTGGGAACATATACCACAAACTTCAGGGGTAAATAACTCAAGCCCGATAGTAGAGCATGGGTGACAAAACGAGAGGATACAATTTACTAAAGGCATTATGTATCAGGGAAAGAACTTCCAAAGTGATTGAATATGAAGGACGTTGTCGGATAAAATCCAACAAGGTTCTGATGGTCCATAAAGGATCTGATGTGAGTATCGGCACACAACCAGAGGTAGAATCAATGCAAAGACCTTGGATTATAGAAACAACTAAGTAACTTAGAGCTCAATTGCAAAGGAATTATGATTTACAAAGCGAAGGATCAGAAACAGACGCTCTGATCAAGGATGGATAAGTTCAATAGACATAGGGGAAAAATCGATGACAATTAGATTGGCGAGAACCAGTTCACGTTTCAAATGACGTCTGAGCCGGAAGGATGAATTCTAGGCTCTGATTGAGGATTGCGAGCATTCGCAACAGATTGAATCAACAGACTCAAAATGATAATGACAAGAGATGCCAATAAGATTACGAGACTTAAGATTAATCATAATGTAAGTAAGCAAGAATTTCAAGAGAAAAAGGCTCCTAAGGATTTTCGGAAGATCGAATGGTATTTTGAACACTTTTGTGAAATACTTGAATCAACTGGGGATGAGCGGATACTCAGTAAGTGCGAGAATTATCTGTAGGGGTATTCAGGTGACAAAGAACAACAAGGCCGTAAGCTCAAAGGATTCTCGGAACAACAGAGAGAATTTCGGGGTATCTTGTAATAACAAGATCAACTGGGAAACATTGTATGAATGGCGAGTATACGTGGTTATCCATAGGAGTTTATCGATGGAAGGGAATTGCAAAAGCGATGAACACAAGTTCTCGGGTTAACAGCTGAGAGTGTCTTCAGGGTCTTCACGTGCAGTAGACAATCATCAGTAATAAGGGGCTCTCCGGGTGAAAGTGATAACGAGATCCTAATGTTAGATTTAGCAAAACTCATTTAACCCGAATAGGAGAGAGTTCAGAGTCCCAGAGTAAAGGTCGAGGAGTAAAAGATCCTAGTACCACCCAATGTCGACGTGGGCCCGTGAGCCACACAGCCATGTTAGTAAAAGTTTTGCAATGACTAGACTCAACTTCGGCCAAGGAGTTGGGAAGGGGGATTCCTACAGGCAGTTGGCTCTGATACCAACTTGTGACGCCCCCGATTCGACCATACACTAATCATGCACGCAAATGTGTACGATCAAGATCAGGGACTCACGGGAAGATATCACAACACAACTCTACAATATAAATAAGTCATACAAGCATCATAATACAAGCCAGGGGCCTCGAGGGCTCGAATACAAGTGCTCTATCATAGACGAGTCAGCGGAAGCAACAATATCTGAGTACAGACATAAGTTAAACAAGTTTGCCTTAAGAAGGCTAGCACAAAAGTAGCAACGATCGAAAAGGCAAGGCCTCCTGCCTGGGACCTCCTAACTACTCCTCGAAGCCGAACTCCATGTAGAATCATCCTCGGGATCTCTAGCTCCTGGACTCCAGCATCTGGTTGCGACAACCAGGTATAGAAAGGGGAAAAGAGGGAGAAAAGCAACAGTGAGTACTCATCCAAAGTACTCGCAAGCAAGGAGCTACACTACATATGCATGGGTATATGTGTAAAGGGCCATATCAGTGGACTGAACTACAGAATGCCAGAATAAGAGGGGGATAGCTAATCCTGTCGAAGACTACGCTTCTGGCCACCTCCATCTTGCAGCATGTAGAAGAAAGTAGATGGTAAGTTCACCAAGTAGCATCGCATAGCATAAACCTACCCGGCGATCCCCTCCTCGTCGCCCTGTTAAAGAGCGATCATCGGGTTATATCTGGCACTTGGAAGGGTGTGTTCTATTAAGTATCCAGTTCTAGTTGTCATAAGGTCAAGGTACAACTCCGGGTCGTCCTTTTACCGAGGGACACGGCGATTCGAATAGATAAACTTCCCTGCAGGGGTGCACCACATAACCCAAACGCTCGATCCCATTTGGCTGGACACACTTTCCTGGGTCATGCCCGGCCTCGTAAGATCAACACGTCGTAGCCCCACCTAGGCACAACAGAGAGGTCAGCACGCCGGTTTAAATCCTATGGCGCAGGGGTCTGGGCCCATCGCCCATTGCACACCTGCACGTTGCGAGGGCGGCCGGAAGCAGACCTAGCCTAGCAGGCGTTCCAGTCCAATCCGGCGCGCGCCGCTCCGTCGCTGACGTCACGAAGGCTTCGGCTGATACCACGACGTCGAGTGCCCATAACTGTTCCCGCGTAGTTGGTTAGTGCGTATAGACCAAATGGCCAGACTCAGATCAAATACCAAGATCTCGTTAAGCGTGTTAAGTATCCGCGAACGCCGACCAGGGCCAGGCCCACCTCTCTCCTAGGTGGTCTCAACCTGCCCTGTCGCTCCGCCACAAAGTAATAGTCGGGGGCCGTCAGGAACCCAGGCCCACCTCTACCGAGATGGAGCCACCTGTCCTTTCAGCCCCCTCATCAGAATCACTTGCGGGTACTCAACGAGCCGACCCGACTTTAGTCACCACATGTGTCATGTATATAAAGTATATAGTATATACCCGTGATCACCTCCCGAAGTGATCATGGCCCAGTAGTATAGCATGGCAGACGGACAAGAGTGTAGGGCCACTGATGGAACATTAGCATCCTATACTAAGCAGTAGGATAGCAGGTAAGGGTAACAACTGTAGCAACAATGATAGGCTATGCAGCAGAATAGGATTAACCGAAAGCAGTAACATGGTACACTCTTCTAATGCAAGCAGTATAGAGAAGAATAGGCGATATCTGGTGATCAGGGGGGGCTTGCCTGGAAGCTCAGCCTAGAATGAGGGGTCGTCAACACCGTAGTCGATCGGGGGTCGCCGGCAGTCTCGGGGTCTACCGGAAAGAAGTAACGGAGGGGGAACACAATAAATAACAGAGCAATCAAAGCATCACAAATCGTAACATGGTAATACGCGGTGCTAGGTGTGCCCTAACACGGTACTAGGTGACACCGACGAAGGGGGGAAACATCCGAGAAAGTATTCCCGATGTTTCGCGTTCTCGGACAGATGGACCGGAGGTGAAATGTTGCAGGTTCACTATGCTAGGGACGGGTGGTGAACGAAAGGGCTGCGTATCCGGATTCGTCTCGTCATTCTGAGCAACTTTCATGTAGAAAGTATTTTCATCCGAGTTACGGATTATTTTATATGATTTTCTAAAGATTTAATCATTTTCTGATTTTAATTATTTATTTAAATCCAACATTATCGAGAACAGTATGGGATGACATCAGCATGACGTATGTGTGATGTCAGCAGTCAACAGTGCGGTTGACTAGTCAAACCAGACAGGTGGGTCCAGTGGGACCCACATGTCAGCCTCTGTTGGCTTAACAGTGGATTAACTAATCTAGCAGGGTCAATTAGGGGTGTGGGCCCCGGGTGTCAGTGAGTGTTTTAGTTTAAACTAATTACTTTTATTTATAAAATGTTATTAGACTAAAATAACAGAGGGGGCCCACACGTCAGTGGCTGGGGGCTGCCTAGTCAGCACGGTTGACTGGTCAAACCAGTCAACGGGGGTCAGCGGGTGCACTGGGGGCCACAGTCAGCGACTGGGGGGGCCTAGGCGGTGCCACGTAGGCGGGGCGCCGGAGAGAGCTCCGGCGAGCCTCTCCCGCGGCGGCTCATCGCCGGAGGCGGCCAGAAAAACGCTACAGGGCACGGGGGTAGGTGCGGCTAGGCGCGTTCGATCGGGTGTTCGACGCCGCATCCAACTACGGTGGCGGCGCGGCCCGTAATAGGCTGGAACGACGACGGTGAGAGGCGGGGCGGTCGCCGGAGTTCGGCCGCTTTCTGGTTTGGCGCTACGGGGCACCAAAATGTGCGCGGTTTGCGGCTACAGCTAGCTGGCGATGCGGCGCGTCCGATGGAGCAAGCAGCAGGGGCGGGGATGGCCGGAGTGGCGCCGGCGACAAGCCGTGGCGGCGGTGAGCTACGGGCCTCGTCGGGGACGGTGCTACGGTGCGCGCGCGGGTGAAATAAACGTCTAGGCGTGGTCTACGCAGTGCGACGTGGCCAATGAGCAGCAACGCGCGTCCAAATGGTCGTCGGAATGACGCCGGCGACGTGCTATGCGGTGGCGAGCTCGGGCAAGTCGAGGACGGCGGCTAAAGGGAGTAAACGGCGACGGAAGAGGGATAGGAGGTATAAGAGGCTCACATTGAGCCTGCAGGTGTGCGAGAGTGAGCTCGGGGGAGGCTCGAGGCGGCGAAACGGGGCAGCGATCGACGGCGGCCGTGTGGGGAAGACGAGCTTGGGGAGGTCGTTGCAGTGGCTCCAAGCTTCAACGGAGAGGCGGAGGTGATGTAGTCGAGGGCGGCGACGGCGTACGACACGGCGAAGTGGCGATTGGGGCACGGTGGCCGCGGGATCGAGCGGAGGGCGGCGACGGGGGCGCTCGGGCAGTGGGGAGAAAGGGCGAGCGCGAGCGAGGGAGAGAGGGGAGGAGGGGGATCTGATGTGGGTTAGGGTTTGGGCGAGAGAGAGAGAGCGTCGGGGGCTGACCTTATCCACCCGCGCCGCAGCAGTGCGCGGGGGCGAGTGCCCCGCGGCCATGGAGGCTCGGCCTTCTCGTGTTGCAGGAGGAGGACGAAAGGCTGAGGTAGGTGGGCTGGGCTGGCACTGTTGGCTAGCTGGGCCGGTTGGTCCAGCGTGTGTGCGGGGGGGGGGGGTTCCTTTTTCTTCTGTTTTGTTTTTTTTTACTTTTTATTTATTCTTTTCTATTTCGGCTAATTGTTTGGGCACCAAATGAGTTTTGTAAAATATGAGAGCTGGCCCACAAATCACAGCACAATATATTCTACCACCAAAAACTAGTTTGGGGTAAATATCATTTCATAATTCTTTTGTATTAATAAAGAGGTTATTAAATAATGTTTTCAGCCACTGTTTGAGGTTGTTTAAGTCACTTAACAAATTTCATTAATGTTGTTTACAATTTTATCATAGCCTCTGATTTATCTACTATTTATTGAACATTTTAGTTTTAATATTTGAAAACTTTTATTGTTTGCTTGATTTTGAATTTTGAATTATAATCGGTTTCGAACTAACACCAGATTAATAACAGTAATCATGGTGACGTGGCATCGTTAACAGAGGTTTACTGTAGCTTAATTATCCGGGCGTCACATTTATCATGAACTTACTCTTGATATTTTTTGCATATCTATGGTGTAGATCAATAGCTCGCGATATAGCTCCGATATTTTTTTGATATGTTCCTAAAGAAAACTAAGTTAAAAGATGATAGTAGCAATGATGCGGACTGGGTACGTGATCTGAGGATTATCCTCATTGCTGCACAGAAGAATTGTGTCCTTGATGCACCGCTAGGTGACGGACCTATTGCAGGAGCAGATGCAGACGTTATGAACTTTTGGCAAGCTCGATATGCTGACTACGTAATAGTTTAGTGCACATGCTTTACGGCTTAGAATTGGGGCTCCAATGACGTTTTGCATGCCATGGAACATATGAGATGTTTCAAGAGTTGAAATTGGTATTTCAGACTTTTGCCCGTGTTTTAGAGGTATGAGACCTCTGACAAGTACTTTGCCTACAAGATGGAGGAGAATAGCTCAACTAGTGAGCATGTGCTCAGAATGTCTGGGTACTACAATCGCTTGAATCAAGTGGGAGTTAATCTTCTAGATAAGATAGTGATTGAAAGAGTTCTCTAATCTCTATCACCAAGCTACTAGAACTTCGTGATGAACTATAATATGCAAGGGATGACAAAAACGATTACCAAGCTCTTCGCGATGCTGAAATCGGCGAAGGTAGAAATCAAGTAAGAGCATCAAGTTTTGATGGTTAAACAAGACCACTAGTTTCAAGAAAAGGGGAAGGGAAAGAAAGGGAACTTAAAGAAGAATGGCAAGCAAGTTGCTACTCCCGTGAAGAAGCCCAAAGCTGGACCTAAGCCTAAAACTGAGTGCTTCTACTGCAAAAGAAATGGTCACTGGAAGTGGAACTGCCCCAAATACTTGGCGGATAAGAAGGATGGCAAAGTGAACAAAGGTATATTCGATATACATGTTATTGATGTGTAATTTACTAGTCTTCGAAGTAACCCCTGGGTATTTGATACTAGTTCAATTGCTAACATTAGTAACTTGAAACAGGAGTTGCAGAGACTAGTTAAAAGCAAGGTGACGATGTGTGTTGGAAATGATTCCAAGGTTGATATAATCACCATCTCACACTCCCTCTACTTTTCGGATTAGTGTTGAACCTAAATAAATGTTATTTGGTGTTTGCGTTGAGCATGAATATGATTAGATCATGTTTATTGCAATACGTTTATTTATTTAAGTCAGAGAATAATTGTTGTTCTGTTTACATGAATAAAACCTTCTACGGTCATACACCCAATGTGAATGGTTTATTGAATCTCGATCGTAGTGATACAAATATTCATAATATTGATGCCAAAAGATACAAAGTTGATAATGATAGTGCAACATATTTGTGGCACTACCGTTTAGGTCATACTGGTGTAAAGTGCATGAGGAAACTCCATGCAGATGAACTTTTGGAATCACTTGATTATGAATCATTTGATACTTGCGAACCATGCCTCATGGGCAAGATGACTAAAACTCCGTTCTCCGGAACAATAGAGCGAGCTAATGAATTATTGGAAATAATACATACCGATGTATGCGGTCTGATGAGTGTTGAAGCACGCGGCGGGTATTGTTATTTTATGACCTTCACAGATGATTTGAGTAGGTATGGGTATATCTACTTGATGAAACACAAGTCTGAAAAATTTGAAAAGTTCAAAGAATTTCATAGTGAAGTGGAGAATAATCGTAACAAGAAAATAAAGTTTCTACGATCTGATCGCGGAGGCGAATATTTGAGTTACGAGTTTGGCCTTCATTTAAAACAATGTGGAATTGTTTCACAACTCACGCCACCTGGAACACCACAGCGTAATGGTGTGTCCGAACACCGTAACCATACTTTATTGGATAAGGTGCGTTCTACGATGTCTCTTACCGATTTACCACTATCGTTTTGGGGTTATGCATTAGAGACAGCCGCATTCACGTTAAATAGGGCACCATCTAAGTCCGTTCAGACGACACCGTATGAACTATGGTTTGGCAAGAAACCTAAGTTGTCGTTTCTTAAAGTTTGGGGTTGCGACACTTATGTTAAAAGGCTTCAGCCTGATAAGCTCAAACCCAAATCGGAGAAGTGTGTCTTCATAGGATACCCTAAGGAAGCAATTGGGTACACTTTCTACCACATATCCGAAGGCAAGATCTTTGTTGCCAAGAATGGAACATTTCTAGAGAAGGAGTTTCTGTCGAAAGAAGTGAGTGGGAGGAAAGTAGAACTTGATGAGGTAATTGTACCTTCTCTCAATTTGGAAAGTAGCACATTGATATTGCTTGAAGCTACGTCGGTATTTCCCCAAAGAGGAAGGGATGATGCAGCACAGCGGCGGTAGGTATTTCCCCAGATATGAAACCAAGGTTATCGAACCATTAGGAGAACCAAGCAACACAACGTAAACAGCCCCTACACACGGATAACAAATCCTCGCAACCCGACGTATTAAAGGGGTTGTCAATCCCTTTCGGGGTACGGCGCCTCAAGATAGGCAAACGGACGTGAGGTAAATTGTAGTAGATTGATAGATCGAACGCCAAATAAAATAAATATAAATAAAACACAGCAAGGTATTTTTGTATTTTTTGTTTAATAGATCTGAAAAATGCAAGAAAAAAGTAGATCGCAAAGGCAAATATATGAAAAGAAGACCGGGTGCCGTAGGTTTCACTGGTAGCTTCTCTCGAGAAAAATAGCAAACGGTGGATGTATAAATTACTGTTGGGCAATTGACAGAACTTCAAATAATCATGACGATATCCAGGCAATGATAATTATATAGGCATCACGTCCAAGATTAGTAGACCGACTCCTGCCTGCATCTACTACTATTACTCCACACATCGACCGCTATCCAACATGCATCTAGTGTATTAAGTTCATGGAAAACGGAGTAATGCAATAAGAACGATGACATGATGTAGACAAGATCTATCTATGTAGAGATAGACCCCAATCATTTTATCCTTAGTAACAACGATACATACGTGTCGGTTCCCCTTCTGTCACTGGGATCAAGCACCGTAAGATAGAACCCACTACAAAGAACCTCTTCCCATTGCAAGATAAATAGATCAAATTGGCCAAACAAACCCCAAATATCGGGGTTTATGGAATATTGGGGTATTTATAGAGAAAAGAGGCGGTCCGAGGGGCACCCGAGGTGGGCACAACCCACCAGGGTGCGCCTGGGCATCCTAGCGCGCCCTGGTGGGTTATGCCCCCCTCGGGGCACCCCCCAGGCGCAGCCAAGGCCCATTACGTTCCTCCTGGTCCCAAAAAAATCTATGTGGAGTTTCGTTGCGTTTGGACTCTGTCTGATATTGATTTCCTGCGATGTAAAAAACATGCAGAAAACAACAACTGGCACTTGGCACTATGTCAATAGGTTAGTACCAAAAAATGCTATAAAATGACTATAAAATGATTGTAAAACATCCAAGATTGATAATATAACAGCATGGAACAATCAAAAATTATAGATACGTTGGAGACGTATCACACATAAGAGAAATCCGTTCCCGTGATGCCTACACCAACTAGAGAGGAAGCTAACGGTGATAATCATGAAACTTCAGATCAAGTTACTACTAGACCTCGTAGGTCGAACAAAGCATGTTCCGCACCAGAGTGGTACGGTAATCCTGTCCTGGAAGTCATGTTACTAGACCATGGCGAACCTACAAACTATGAAGAAGCTATGATAAGCCCAGATTCCGATAGATGGCTTGAGACCATGAAATTTGAGATAGGATCCATGTATGAGAACAAAGTGTGGACTTTGGTGGACTTGCCCAATGATCGGCAAGCCATTGAGAATAAATGGATCTTCAAGAAGAAGACAGACGCTGATGGTAACACTGGTACGCGTCAGTCCTAAATAAACGGTTTTTAACCCCTTTCTGCGACGGCGTTTGGAACCATCGCCAAGTCAGTGTGTGCGATAGGGTGTCCTTCCCACACGACCCAGAAATCGTCGGGGATAGGCCCTCCTGGGACCCAGGCTAGGGCCGTGTGCGATCGGGCGAGGCATCGATGAAGGAAATATGCCCTAGAGGCAATAGTAAAGTTATTATTTATTTTCTTATATCATGATAAATGTTTATTATTCATGCTAGAATTGTATTAACCGGAACTTAGTACATGTGTGAATACATAGACAAACAGAGTGTCACTAGTATGCCTCTACTTGATTAGCTCGTTGATCAAAGATGGTTAAGTTTCCTAGCCATAGACATGAGTTGTCATTTGATTAACGGGATCACATCATTAGAGAATGATGTGATTGACAAGACCCATCCGTTAGCTTAGCACTATGATCGTTTAGTTTATTGCTATTGCTTTCTTCATGACTTATACATGTTCCTATGACTATGAGATTATGCAACTCCCGAACACCGGAGGAACACTTTGTGTGCTACCAAACGTCACAACGTAACTGGGTGATTATAAAGGTGCTCTACAGGTGTCTCCGATGGTACTTGTTGAGTTGGCATAGATCGAGATTAGGATTTGTCACTCCGATTGTCAGAGAGGTATCTCTGGGCCCTCTCGGTAATGCACATCACTATAAGCCTTGCAAGCAATGTGACTAATGAGTTAGTTGCGGGATGATGCATTACGGAACGAGTAAAGAGACTTGCCGGTAACGAGATTGAACTAGGTAATGAGATACCGATGATCGAATCTCGGGCAAGTAACATACCGATGACAAAGGGAACAACGTATGTTGTTATGCGATTTGACCGATAAAGATCTTTGTAGAATATGGGAGCCAATATGAGCATCCAGGTTCCACTATTGGTTATTGACCAGAGACGTGTCTCGGTCATGTCTACATAGTTCTCGAACCCGTAGGGTCCGCACACTTAACGTTCGGTGACGATCGGTATTACGAGTTTATGTGTTTTGATGTACCAAAGGTTGTTCAGAGTCCCGAATATGATCACGGACATGACGAGGAGTCTCGAAATGGTCGAGACATAAAGATTGATATATTGGATGACTATGTTTGGACATCAGAATGGTTCCGGATGAGCTCGGGCATTAACCGGAGTACCGGGGGGTTACCGGAACCCCTCGGGGAGTATATGGGCCTTATTGGGCTTTAGGGGAGAGAGAGAGGGGCTGCCTAGGGCAGGCCGCACGCTCCCCCAAGGCCTAGCCTGAATTGGACTAGGGGGGAGGGGCGGCACCCCCTCCTTCCTTCTCTTCTCTCTTCCCTTTCCTTGTCTCCTACTGCTACTACTTGGAAGGGGGGAATCCTACTCCCGGTGGGAGTAGGACTCCCCAGGGCGCGCCATAGTAGAGGGACGACCCTCCCCCTCCTCCACTCCTTTATATACGGGGGATGGGGCACCCCATAGACACACAAGTTGATCATTGATCTCTTAGCCGTGTGCGGTGCCCCCTCCACCATAATCCACCTCGGTCATATCGTTGCACTGCTTAGGCGAAGCCCTGCGCCGGTAGCTTCATCATCACCGTCATCACGCCGTCGTGCTGATGAAGCTCTCCCTCGACACTCTGCTGGATCGTGAGTTCGTGGGACGTCACCGAGCCGAACATGTGCAGATCGCGGAGGTGCCGTACTTTCGGTGATAGGATCGGTCGATCGTGAAGACGTACGACTACATCAACCGCGTTGTCATAACGCTTCCGCTTATGGTCTACGAGGGTACGTAGACAACACTCTCCCCTGTCGTTGCTATGCATCACCATGATCTTGCGTGTGCGTAGTAATTTTTTTGAAATTACTACGTTCCCCAACAGTGGCATCCGAGCCAGGTTTATGCGTAGATGTTATATGCATGAGTAGAACACAAGTGAGTTGTGGGCGATACTAGTCATACTGCTTACCAGCATATCATACTTTGATTCAGTGGTATTGTTGGATGAAGCGGCCCGGACCGACATTACGCGTACGCTTACGCGAGACTGGTTCTACCAACGTGCTTCGCACACAGGTGGCTGGCGGGTGTCAGTTTCTCCAACTTTAGTTGAATCGAGTGTGGCTACGCCCGGTCCTTGTTGAAGGTTAAAATAGCACATACTTGACGAAAAATCGTTGTGGTTTTGATGCGTAGGTAAGAACGGTTCTTGCTTAGCCCGTAGCAGCCATGTAAAACTTGCAACAACAAAGTAGAGGACGTCTAACTTGTTTTTGTAGGGCATGTTGTGATGTGATATGGTCAAGACATGATGCTAAATTTTATTGTATGAGATGATCATGTTTTGTAACGGAGTTATCGGCAACTGGCAGGAGCCATTTGGTTGTCACTTTATTGTATGAAATGCAATCGCCATGTAATTGCTTTACTTTATCACTAAGCGGTAGCGATAGTCGTAGAAGCAATAGTTGGCGAGACGACAACGATGCTTCGATGGAGATCAAGGTGTCAAGCCGGTGACGATGGTGATCATGACGGTGCTTTGGAGATGGAGATCAAAGGCACAAGATGATGATGGCCATATCATATCACTTATATTGATTGCATGTGATGTTTATCCTTTATGCATCTTATTTTGCTTAGTTCGACGGTAGCATTATAAGATGATCTCTCACTAAATTTCAAGGTACAAGTGTTCTCCCTGAGTATGCACCGTTGCGAAAGTTCGTCGTGCTGAGACACCACGTGATGATCGGGTGTGATAAGCTCTACGTTCACATACAATGGGTGCAAGCCAGTTTTGCACACGCGGAATACTCGGGTTAAACTTGACGAGCCTAGCATATGCAGATATGGCCTCGAAACACTGGAGACTGAAAGGTCGAGCGTGAATCATGTAGTAGATATGATCAACATAGTGACGTTCACCATTGAAAACTACTCCATATCACATGATGATCGGACATGGTTTAGTTGATTTGGATCATGTGATCATTTAGATGACTAGAGGGATGTCTATCTAAGTGGGAGTTCTTAAGTAATATGATTAATTGAAATTAATTTATCATGAACTTAGTCCTGATAGTATTTGCATATCTATGTTGTAGATCAATAGCTCGCGATGTAGTTTCCCGTTTATTTTTGATATGTTCCTAGAGAAAAATAAGTTGAAAAATGTTAGTAGCAATGATGCGGACTAGCTCCGTGATCTGAGGATTATCCTCATTGCTGCACAGAAGAATTATGTCGTTGATGCACCGCTAGGTGACGGACCTATTGCAGGAGCAGATGCAGACGTTATGAATGTTTTGCAAGCTCGGTATGATAACTACCTGATAGTTTAGTGCGCCATGCTTTACGGCTTAGAACCGGGACTTCAAAAATGTTTTGAACGCCACGGAGCATATAAGATGTTCCAAGAGCTAAAATTGATATTTCAGACTCATGCCCGAGTCGAGAGGTATGAGACCTCTGACAAGTACTTTGCCTACAAGATGGAGGAGAATAGCTCAACCAGTGAGCATGTGCTCAAACTGTCTGAGTACTACAATCGCTTGAATCAAGTGGGAGTTAATCTTCCAAATAAAATAGTGATTGACAGAGTTCTCTAGTCACTATCACCAAGTTACTGGAACTTCGTGATGAACTATAGTATGCAAGGGATGACGAAACCGATTCCCGAGCTCTTTGTGATGCTGAAATCGACCAAGGTAGAAATCAAGAAAAGCATCAAATGTTGATGGTTGACAAAACCACTAGTTTCAAGTAAAAGGGCAAGGGAAAGAAAGGAAATTTCAAGAAGAATGGCAAGCAAGTTGCAACTCCCATGAAGAAGCCCAAAGATAGACCCAAGCCTGAAACTGAGTGCTTCTACTGCAAAGGAAATGGTCACTGGAAGTGGAACTGCCCTAGATACTTGGCAGATAAGAAGGATGGCAAAGTGAACAAAGGTATATTTGATATACATGTTATTGATGTGTACTTTACTAGTGTTTATAGAAACCCCTCAGTATTTGATACTGGTTCAGTTGCTAAGAGTAGTAATTCAAAACGGGAGTTGCAAAAATGAACAGAGACTAGTTAAGGGTGAAGCAACGATGTGTGTTGGAAGTGGTTCCAAGATTGATATAATCATCATCGCACACTCCCTATACTTTCGGGATTAGTGTTGAACCTAAATAAATGTTATTTGGTGTTTGCGTTAAGCATGAGTATGATTTGATCATGTTTATTGCAATACGGTTATTCATTTAAAATCCGAGAATAATTGTTGTTCTGTTTACATGAATAAAACCTTCGATGGTCATACACCCAATGAAAATAGTTTGTTGGATCTCGATCATAGTGATACACATATTCATAATATTGAAGCCAAAAAGATGCAAAGTTAATAATGATAGTGCAACTTAATTGTGGCACTGCCGTTTAGGTCATATTGGTGTAAAGCGCATGAAGAAACTTCATGCTGATGGGCTTTTGGAATCACTTGATTATGAATCACTTGATGCTTGCGAACCATGCCTCATGGGCAAGATGACTAAGACTCCGTTCTCTGGAACAATGGAGCGAGCAACAGACTTGTTTGAAATAATACATACTGATGTATGCGGTCCGATGAGTGTCGAGGCTCGCAGCGGGTATCATTATTTTTTGACCTTCACAGATGATTTGAGCAAATATGGGTATATTTACTTGATGAAACATAAATCTGAAACATTTGAAAAGTTCAAATAATTTCAGTGTGAAGTGGAAAATCATCATAACAAGAAAATAAAGTTTCTACGATCTGATCGTGGAGGAGAATATTTGAGTTACGAGTTTGGTCTTCATTTGAAACAATGCGGAATAGTTTCACAACTCACGCCACCTGGAACACCACAACGTAATGGTGTGTCCGAACATCGTAACCGTACTTTATTAGATATGGTGCAATCTATGATGTCTCTTACCGATTTACCACTATCGTTTTGGGGTTATGCATCAGAGACAACTGGATTCACGTTAAATAGGGCACCATCTAAATCTGTTGAGACGACACCATATGAACTGTGGTTTGGCAAGAAACCAAAGTTGTCGTTTCTTAAAGTTTGGGGTTGCGATGCTTATGAGAAAAAGTTTCAACCTCATAAGCTCGAACCCAAATCGGAGAAATGTGTCTTCATAGGATACCCAAAAGAGACTGTTGGGTACACCTTCTATCACAGATCCGAAGGCAAGATCTTTGTTGCTAAGAATGGATCCTTTCTGGAGAAGGAGTTTCTCTCGAAAGAAGTGAGTGGGAGGAAAGTATAACTTGATGAGGTAACTGTACCTGCTCCCTTATTGGAAAGTAGTTCATTACGGAAATCTGTTCCTGTGACTCCTACACCAATTAGTGAGGAATCTAATGATGATGATCATGTAACTTTAGATCAAGTTACTACCGAAACTTGTAGGTCAACCAGAGTAAGATCTACACCAGAGTGGTACGGTAATCCTGTTCTGGAGGTCATGTTACTTGACCATGACGAACCTACGAACTATGAGGAAGCGATGATGAGCCCAGATTCCGTGAAATGGCTTGAGGCCATGAAATCTGAGATGGGATCCATGTATGAGAACAAAGTGTGGACTTTGGTTGACTTGCTCGATGATCGGCAAGCCATAGAAATTAAATGGATCTTCAACAGGAAGACGGACGCTGATAGTAGTGTTACTATCTACAAAGCTAGACTCGTCGAAAAAGTTTTTTGACAAAGTTCAAGGTGTTGACTACGATGACATTTTCTCACTCGTAGCGATGCTTAAGTTTATCCGAATCATGTTAGCAAATTGCCACATTTTATGAAATCTGGCAAATGGATGTCAAAACTACATTCCTTAATGGATTTCTTAAAGAAGAGTTGTATATGATGCAACCAGAGGGTTTTGTCGATCCTAAAGGTACTAACAAAATGTGCAAGCTCCAACGATCCATCTATGGACTGGTGCAAGCATCTCGGAGTTGGAATATACGCTTTGATAAAGTGATCAAAGCATATGGTTTTATACAGACTTTTGGTAAAGCCTGTATTTACAAGAAAGTGAGTGGGAGCACTACAACCTTTCTGATAAGTGTATGTGAATGACATATTGTTGATCGGAAATGATGTAGAATTTTCTGGAAAGCATAAAGGAGTATTTGAAAGGAGTTTTTTCAAAGAAAGACCTCGATGAAGCTACTTACATATTGAGCATCAAGATCTATAGAGATAGATCAAGACGCTTGATAAGTTTTTTCAATGAGCACATACCTTGACAAATTTTTGAAGTAGTTCAAAATGGAACAGTCAAAGAAGGAGTTCTTGCCTGTATTGCAAGGTGTGAAATTGAGTAAGACTCAAAGCCCGACCACGGCAGAAGATAGAAAGAGAATGAAAGTCATTCCCTATGCCTTAGCCATAGGTTCTATAAAGTATGCCATGCTGTGTACCAGATATATTGTATACCCTACACTGAGTTTGGCAAGGGAGTACAATAGTGATCTAGGAGTAGATCACTGGACAACGGTCAAAATTATCCTTAGTGGAATAAGGATATGTTTCTCGATTATGGAGGTGACAAAAGATTCGTCGTAAAGGGTTACGTCGATGCAAGTTTTGACACTGATCCAGATGACTCTAAGTCTCAATCTGGATACATATTGAAAGTGGGAGCAATTAGCTAGAGTAGCTCCGTGTAGAGCATTGTTGACATAGAAATTTGCAAAATACATACGGCTCTGAATGTGGCAAACCCGTTGACTAAACTTCTCTCACAAGCAAAACATGATCACACCTTAGTACTCTTTTGGTGTTAATCACATGGCGATGTGAACTAGATTACTAACTCTAGTAAACCCTTTGAGTATTGGTCACATGGCGGTGTGAACTATGGGTGTTAATCACATGGTGATGTGAACTATTGGTGTTAAATCACATGGCGATGTGAACTAGATTATTGACTCTAGTGCAAGTGGAAGACTGAAGGAAATATGCCCTAGAGGCAATAATAAAGTTATTATTTATTTCCTTATATCATGATAAATGTTTATTATTCATGCCAGAATTGTATTAACCAGAAACTTAGTACATGTGTGAATACATAGACAAACAGAGTGTCACTAGTATGCCTCTACTTGACTAGCTCGTTCATCAAAGATGGTTAAGTTTCCTAGCCATAGACATGAGTTGTCATTTGATTAACGGGATCACATCATTAGAGAATGATGTGATTGACAAGACCAATCCGTTAGCTTAGCACTATGATCGTTTAGTTTATTGCTATTGCTTTCTTCATGACTTATACATGTTCCTATGACTATGAGATTATGCAACTCCCGAATACCGGAGGAACACTTTGTGTGCTACCAAACGTCACAACGTAACTGGGTGATTATAAATGTGCTCTACAGGTGTCTCCGATGGTACTTGTTGAGTTGGCATAGATCGAGATTAGGATTTGTCACTCCGATTGTCGGAGAGGTATCTCTGGGCCCTCTCGGTAATGCACATCACTATAAGCCTTGCAAGCAATGTGACTAATGAGTTAGTTGAGGGATGATGCATTACAGAACGAGTAAAGAGCACTACAAAAAAAGACACATCCATGACATTTTGGGCCGAACGAATTTTTTTTTCTGTCATACATATGACACTTCTATGACGATAATTGTGACAAAACCCGGTATCATCATAGATGTGGTGGGTCCTACTTCTATGACAAAAAATCATGACAGAAAATGGGCTTTTCGTCCTGGGCGGGACGGAGACGCAGCTGCATGACATTATTTGGGCCGTCCATGACGGAAAAAACGTGGTAGAAGCGAGGGGGAGGAAAATTTCGGGGAGTTCCCGGTTACGGTGGGAGGTCGGGGGCCGAGCGATGCGCGTTTCTCTCATACACGTACGCGCATGTGTGCGAGGCGTTGGCTCTAACTGAACCCGAGCGAGGCGTTGGGCTCTAACTGAACCCGAGCGATTGCAGTGCAGGCTACGCGTTACTGAACCCGAGCGATCGATCGATGGCTGTTAACTGAACCCGATCGAGCGATTCCTTCGCTACTGCTGCTAACTGAAGCCGATCGATTGGATGAACAATGAGCGTTGCGGGGGGGGGGGGGTTGGATGAACAGTGAGCGGTGGCGTTGCCTCTGAATGAACAGGACCCCGTGGTGTGGTGGAGGGCTGGATGAACAGTAGACGGTGGAGGGGTGCCCGTGGAGGGGTAGTTGAATAGGACCCCGTGGTGTGGAGGGCTGGATGAACAGTTGACGGTGGAGGGGTGCCCGTGGAGGGGTGGTTGAACAGTAGCCGGTGGAGTAGCGCGCGGTCGAGGCTAGATGAACAGGAGCCCGTGGAGGGTGGAGGAGGTCGACGGTAGTCCGTGGAGGCTGGAGGAGGTCGACGGTGGAGATGAACAGTATCCCGTGGAGTCCCGTTTTGCGGTACGCCACACCCCCCGATGAACAGGACCCCCGTTTCGACCGTAGGAGGTCCGTTTCGTCCGTTTTGCGGTACGCCACACCCCTCCCGATCAACAGGACCCCTGTTTCGACTGTAGGAGGTCCGTTTCGTCCGTTTTGCGGTACGCCACACCCCTCCCGATCAACAGGACCCCCGTTTCGACCGTAGGAGGTCCGTTTCCTCCGTTTTGCGGTACGCCAGACCCCTCCCGATCAACAAGACCCCGTTCCAAACGTAGGAGGTTTGTTTCCTCCGTTGTGCGGTACGCCAGGCCTCGTTTCCATCGCCTGTTCCGTCCAAGCCCTCCCGATGAACACGACCACGCATTCCGTTCCGACCGAGCCGGTTGGCTCCCACGCGTTCTGTTGCCTCCCGATGGACACGACGCATTCCGTTGCCTCCCCATGAACATGACGCATTCCGTTGCCTCCCCATGAACACGACGACAACACTGTTTCTCCGTTCCGACCCAGCCATGTACACGAGCCCTGGCCGTACGTATGCGTGAGTAGGCATTCGAGACCCCGCCCGTATGTACACATACGTGGCCGTATTTTCTTTCTTGCACCCTGGCCGCTGTACGTACGTGTACATGCTATGCGCGCGCCTCTACTACGACACGTACGCGCCTCTACTACGACACGTGCACGCCTCTACATCCACCAGTATATATGTACGTACACGTTCGCGGCCAGAATGACAACGCTACGTACGATTTGACCAGGTGGGTCCCGACTGTCAGGCAATTCCTTGCCTGCGAAGATGTAGCTGGTGGGTCCCAGCAGTCAGGGGGCGAATCGTTTTTTTTGCCCGGACGCACTTCCTTGCGTGCGAAGATGTAGCTGGTGGGTCCCAGCAGTCAGGGGGAAACGTTTTTTTCGCGAAATATAGTGGCCCGTCCGGTGGGTCCCAGCTATCAGGTGGAGGAATCATTATTTTCCGCGTAATAAGGAGGCACTTCCTTGCTGCGGCCGTGGACCCAGCTGTCAGCCTCTCCACGTACAGTCCACGTCCGATGGAAGTCGTTCCTTGACCACGTTGACCATGCCGCGCCGAGAGCACCAGGGCGGTGGACGACGGCGAGGCCTAGGAAGGGGACGGCGGGGAGCCGGGGAAGACGCGGCAGTGGAAGCCCGCGCGGAGAGGAGTACGAGGGTTCACTGGTTCGGCTGTGGTGTGAGGCTGCCGTCGCCGCAGGGCCTGGCCAGCGGTGGGAATAGTAGGGGGCGGTGAGGCCTCCGCGGCAGCACAACCGGCCACGGGAGGCAGGAGCATGTGGCACGACCGGCGCTGCTTTGGGCGGCTGGAGCAAGAAGACCAGAGGTTGAAGAAGCACTATGGCCGTTGGATGGACATCGTACGGTCACTGGAGCTAGAATCGTTCATATTGACTAAAGTTGACAAAGGCCCCCGTCCCAGTCAACTTAGTAGGCCCACAAGTCAGCCTCCCACCATGGTGGGTCCCAGCTAGCAGGGGGAGTATTCATTTTTTTTGTGCGTAATAAGGAGGCACTTCCAGTGGGTCTGAGCTGACAGCGGGGGGAACGTTTTTTTCTCGAAATACGATGGCCCGTCTGGTGGGTCCCAGCAGTCAGGGGGGAAACATTTTTTTTCGCGAAATAAGGTGGCCCGTCCGGTGGGTCCCTGCTGTCAGGTGGAGGAATAATTATTTTGCGCGTAATAAGGAGGCACTTCCTTGCGGCCGCCTGGACCCAGCTGTCAGCCTCTCCACGTACAGTACTCTTCCGATGGAAGTCGGTCGTTGACCACGCCGTGCCGAGAGCACCAGGGCGGTGGTCTGGACGACGGCGAGGCCTAGGAAGGGGACAAAGCGGAGCCGGGGAAGACGCAGCAGTGGAAGCCCGCGCGGAGAGGAGTACGAGGGTTCACTGGTTCGGCTGCGGTGTGAGGCTGCCGTCGCCGCAGAATAACAGGGGTGTGGGTGAGTAGAGGGATGGCCTGGCCAGCGGTGGGAGTAGTACGGGGCGGTGAGGCCTCCGCGGCATCACAGCCGGCCACGAGAGGCAGGAGCACGCGACACGACCGGCGCTGCTTTGGGCGGCTGGAGCAAGAAGACCAGAGGTTGAAGAAGCACTACGGCCGTTGGATGGACATCGTACGATCACGGCAGCTAGAATCGTTTATATTGACTAAGTTGACAAAGCCCTTGGTACGCGTCAACTTAGTAGGCCCACAGCCCGGATTTGGCAGAGAACATATAGCCCATTTGCGATTTGTAAGAATGTACAGCCCATTTTTTAATTCTAATGGAATTTACTACAGCCCATTTACAGTTTGTTAATAAAAGTACAGCCCAACTTCTAGCTAGGACAACGATTAATAATTTCAAACAACCGCTCAGAACAGAATTAAAAAAAAATTCCCACATTTTGATGGGATCCGAAATATTTTTATCCGAAATTTCTAGTCAGGTTAAATATAATTTCATAATAAAGTTGTATTACGTTAAAATACAAAGAAATATTGCGCGCGCAACAAGTAATGAAATTGAAAATTTCAAATTCCAAAAATAATATATTTTTCAAACTAATTACGTGTTTGGTGCATAGTAACTGTCTAGTTATTATAATTACATCCCATTTATTATTTCTTAAAGTCCATTTTCTTGTTAAGCCTAATGCATACCTCCTAGGAAAGTTTGCAGCCCAGCGGGGAGGAGAATAACAAGTTGACCCGGATATTGTGTACAACTGTCGGCCCAGTTGCATTGCTGATGTTGAAAAAAAGACATGTGTAGTACAGTACAACCTAACATAGTTACTTAGCCCAGATTCAGCGACGCCGGAAAGGCCCAAACAAGGCTTCTGTACAACTTTTTGAAGTCACTGAGCTCAATTAATAACTTAAGAAAAAATTTAGATTACAGTGGAACCTAATTAAAAGCTGTCACGAGCAAATAAATAATTCAACGGGTCCCACTTGTGCGTGTGCATGTGTGTGTGCGCGCGCGCGCGTGCGTGTGTGTGTGTGTGTGTGTGTGAGATAGAGAGAGAGACCCATCGGTCGATGCTCGTAAATACATCTTTCAGCCATATGCATTGCTGATGCTCAGTAAAAACTTATATAGTTGACACAATCATATAGAACATTATAGCACACTGAACTTGCATACAAAAATTTCACGCAGGCGGCACAATGAGGATGGAAGCAGTGGATCGCTACGGGAAGGGCTATGTTGAAACCAACGAAGTCGTACATAACGGTTCATCGTCTTTATCAATGACGGGGAAATATCTTGAATGTTGTGCAAAGAAAACACACAGACAACACAATAAGTTCTGCTAGCACATTAAGTTAACGTACATCCCTTTCTAAAAAAAGTTCAGGTACAAAATTAGAACATGTCACAATCAAATGCACTGGCATATCAATGCTTCACACCCATAGCTCGGATTTAACTAGTATCTGACAAGATTCAGTTGTTACCTCAAATTAGAGCACATCCAGGCAGCCAGCCCTGCCTCTTCTCCGAAAGAAGCCGTGGCCTCCGCCGCGCGATGGAGTAGGCCCTGTGCCATCCATCGTTCCGAGCAACACGGGGAAAGTCTGACGTTGACTCCTGTAATGGACGTCGTCGACGGACCCTGGCACCAGCAGCAGCGGCAGGACTTCGATTGATGGATTGACCACTTCTTCGACATGCACGAACACTCGATACAGGTACATCCCTAACGTGGTCCGCGGCGGCCTTGGTGGCGACGAATAGTACAACCCCGGTTCCTGCACCGGTATCTCAACACCAATCACCTTCGGTATGGTGGACGGCTTCTTCATCCATGCCATAACCATCAGAGCCCAGCTGTCTGGAGGAACAAACATACTTACGAGCTCACCTCCAAGGTCGTTAATAAGCTCGTTCATGGACTCGCTGTTCCAAGCACGTCGAGGCATGCCGTGGAAGGTAAGCTTTGTTAAAAACTCAAGCTCAGAGGGCACCGAGCCCCATCCTAGGTGCCACCGATCAAAGCTCACCAGCGCGCCATCGCAGAACAAACGCCGGGAAGATTCGAACACACGACTGCAGTCGGAAGTTGTCCGGAACCTGACGAAGAAATCAGCCGGTGGCGGACAGACTTCGACGAGCAAGTCACTTATTTGGATGCCCACCAGTAGTTCGAGACAATAAACAGTTCGAAACAACGATATGTACAACATTCAAACACTGACTAGTGGCTACTACTGACATAAACAGCAAGACATGATAGTTCATAAGAAGTCTTGCTACACCACCAAAACGCACCCATCTGCAGCGCTCAGACTCTCATGATCCAGACGAGAATGACATTCTAAACATAAGCAACTATTACATAGTAAGAGTGACATAGACGGGGATGACCAAATGACAAGGAATATGCATAACAAAAGAAAGAACTACCCATCCAGAACCAGCAGCAAAGACAACAAACTCATTCGAAGAGATGATCCAACACCATCATAATTTGCAGCCCCGCTTCAGCGACCAGTGATCCGGAGACACCAGTACTCCACCCTTTCGATGCAACAGCCCAATTACCTATCAACCTGAAGGCTTGAACCACATCACTGCCTATCGTAATTGAGACATCCAAGGATCAAAGTTAATCCGGATGCCTTTGTCATTCTCACCTTCTTTTGGCTGCAGGCTGTATCGTTGACAATCAGGGGAGTTTGCTCCCGAACTCCTAGGGCTCGCCGTGTAGACACAGTTTCCATAGCAAACAGAGCCTCTCTGCCATCAAGGTCCTTGCCAACGGTGATCTCCTGGTTAATCGGATAATTGAGTCCGAGAAACAGAGAGTGTGAACCAAGGCTGTTTACCCGCCTCCAACTAAAAAAAATCCTAAAGGCCCCAACAAGCTGGTATCCTGCTCATAGACGTAACAACCACTGTCCGGATACTCACGTATTACACGGTGCTTGTATACAGTGGGGTTTTTGCAATATAACTTTTCCGGCTCATGTGTCCGAATGATCATCAGTCTTTTGCCGTCGTCTGATCGAGCGAGGAACCAGTTGTGCTTCCTTGTTTTTGGCAAAGGTGGTGTGATTACAAAGGGCAGTAACTGTAGGGACACTGCATCATATCAAAAAGGACAGCCATTGTTAATGTAAGATCAACATTGTTCAGAGTATGATTAGGATAATGCAAGAAACAGCATTGATATGTCCCTGTTGGAACTGGGAGGAAAATACAGGGAAATGTATACTGGGTTCGAAAATATAGAAGTGCCATGCATGGTTATACTCATGTTATCTCGCAATCGATTCTTCACAGGAAACTACCATGTCATGCATGTTATGTACTCCCTCCATTCCCAAATATTTGTCTTTCTAGGCATTTCAAATAGACACAACATACAGATGTATGTAGACATATTTTAGAGTGTAGATTCACTCATTTTGCTTCGTATGTAGTCACTTGTTAAAATCTCTAGAAAGACAAATATTTGGGAACGGAGGGAGTAATCATGTTCTGTCCTCACAAACAAATTCTTCAAGGTAACTAACATACCATGCATTGTTATATACTCATGTTCTGTGGGCAAAAAATTTGTGAGGATGTTATTCTAGCCATTGATTGCTGAAGGGCGAATATAGGTATGTACACATGGTAAGCATTGCAGGATTTCACTACTTCCAAATATAGAGTTCTCCATATGCACATTTACTTCCCTAATGTATGGTTAGATGAAACCAACAGTGTGGTGCATGTTTCTACATCATGAAAATGAGGAAACTAACATGGCCATTGATACACACTCATATTTAGTAGTAGTATATAGATTACTGTAAAATAAGGATAATATCCATATATTCCTAACCGTTTGATTATTCAGGGTACAAATTGGCTGTAATGACATGGTCACAATCGCATGAATTAACTCATTCCAAATATAGCTGATTTACGATGTCTCTAATACATTGCCATAGTTCTACTCAAATTCTGCTCAAACAGGGATATGCCAATCATCACAAAAAGTTCAAACAGTGTCATGGCGTCATCATTAACATGAGACGGAAACAACTTACACGCGCCGTCCCAGCAATACGTGGTGCCATCTGCTTTGTCGATCGCGTAGATGATGCCATTGTGTTCAATAGCATCACAGAAGTGTGTATCAGCTTTGACGATGATCCACTGCGAGCCGAGTTGTCTCTAGCTAAAGAAGGCACCGGCGTAAAGATAGGCGAGTCCGCGGTCGAACAAGGCAATTAGCTTGAAGTCTGCGTAATTCACATGTCGTGTGGGCACTTGGCAGATTACAATCTTCTGCAACACAAGGTCCGTCCAACTTACATAGTAATCTAGATGACTTGGACCGCGATGGTAATACTCTATATAATCTAACGGAGGAAGGATAATCTCATGGGAGGTCTGGAAGTTCACGAGCACCAACTTTTTACTATCTTCTCTGAAGGCAGCCATCCAGTGGGAGTTCATGCCGACCCAGTACATACCTGCCAGGAAGTTTTGGGCGATGGTGATCGGATCGATGTCGTGGGAAATAATGTACGGCGACCCACTACATAGCTGCAAAGAAGTTTCGACTAATGGAGATCGGATTGAAGTCGAGGGGCATCATGCACGCCTCCGTATCATGGTGAGCCAATTTCGCAAGACCAGATAGCAGCAAGAAGGGTGTCCTGAAAAGCTTAGGCCTCGCTTCGACGATGGCCATGTGCATGTCCCTCGAGCATGCAGCCAGCCGCAGGGCGCTCAACATATCCATACACGAACAACAGAGGTCGAGGATGTCACTGGGGAGATTGCCTCAATCGCGGCTCATATGGATGCTGCGCGGTTCGCGTTCGGACATGGTGGAGTTTGGAAGGGGGCTTGATTTACGGGGGAGAAGGATGTCGGTGCTGGAGCGGCTAGCGAGGGAATAGTGGTACTGGGGGAGGCGAGTGAGGCGACGGTACACGGGGGCACAGTGAGATGGAGACGGAGACGGACACGGAGAAGGAGATGGAGATGGAGTGGTGCTATGGGAGCGGAGAGGGAGACGAGGCGAGGCGCCAATGTGCTGTACATCGGCGGTGACAGACTGCACAGTGCACAGGGTGAGGCTGACTTTGGTAACCCGAACACGCCGCCTAGACTAGTGTCAGGCGCAGGGTGTTGTCACTTCACTATGAGGACAAGATGAATAGTATTTTGACCATCAAGTGTACTCCCTCCGTCTAGGTGAGTAAGTCATCTTAGGTTGTGCGCCGTGACCAAGGAGGAGGGGAAAACGAGAGACCTTAATGTTTATTTGCTAATTAACAGCATTGCATGCAATGAACTAACCACTGCATGTTGTGTTTGGTAGTCTCAAGTCATTAAAAGTTTGCACACCCCTCATCTCTTATTGGTTGATATGTCAAGAAACAAGAAACGAGATATAAATTAATGCACCGCGCCTAAGTGTTTTGGGATTATTTGGTTTTCGTAAGATGACTTACACACCTAGACGGAGGGAGTACCACAGTTGTACTACTACTACTACTAGTAGGAACATGAGTACTCCAGTATTGTATAGCAGAAATAGGTCTCCCGTGCTAGCATGCCTGTTCACTTCATCGTTCAGGTATCATCCATATTGTGAGCAGAACCAAATTCTCGTGCATGCCCAATCAACGCCCTACCGCGATGCATGCAGTGGTCGTTTTGGTGCATCAAGGACGGCATGCAGATCGTTCCACACTTGAGAAGAGGAAAAATGGAAAGGTAGAACGCGGCAGCAGAGGAAGAGAGCGCTGGCTAACGAGGCTGGGAGGGGATCGAGCAGGAAGTTAATGCTCCACGCCTAAAGGTTTTGGGAAAACCTGATTTTCATAAGGTGACTTATACTCACCTAAACGGAGGGAGTATTCCTTAACCAGAGAATGTTGTGTCTCCCACTCACGCGCTCAAAAAAAAACTACGGCACATTTTTTATCTGTTTGCATAGGTCCCACCTATCAGGAAGGATGGGCACGTACACGAATAGGTACGACTCATCAGTCTACCCACATAGCCTTTTCGTTTAGTCTACCTAGCCATCTAATCAACTGCCTGCATGCCACTTCTCCCATTTACTTCTCCATCGGGAACCGATTCTCCTCGGCTTCTTCACCTCCCCTTCGTCTTCATTTGCATCCAAACCCCACTACGTTCACATTGTTTTAACCTCTTTAAATAGTCATCTACTACTTCAGTTAGACTAGCCATCTAATCCTAATTCTCCAAACCATAGCCCTCCGTTCCAGCGGTTCTAAATGGCGAAAGAGATCGAGATGCAGGTTTTTAGCGTCCAACATGTCCTCGTCGAAGGCTCGATGCGCATAGTTGCCACCGTCACTGTCCACCCAAGGGTTGTTCAGCAGTGGATCAACAATGTATCCAAATCCCTCGAAAAGGTAGAGACGAGGGTCATCGGTCTCGACGCAGAGTACACGGAGCGTGCCCCTGGGAAGATCCAGCGCGCCGCCGTCCTTCAGCTGTGCCTCGAAGATGATGTTTTGGTGTACCACATCATACACTCGCCCTCCATACCAGGTGAGCCTCACGATTTATTGTCTCGGGAGGACGTATACTTCTGTGGGGCAGCCATCGAAGGGGACAAACAGAAGCTAGAGCCGTACAACCTTGATTTGAAAAGCATCGCTGACCTACAAACCAGAATCAAAATTCCTGTAGAAGATTGTGATAAACAGACACCACCCCTATTCGACGTAGCAAATTTTGTGCTCGGTACAAATCTTCAGAAGGGTGATGAGACGGTGGCATTAAGGTCGTCTGGATGGGAGAATTATCCCTTGACGTACGAGCGGATAAAATATGCTGCCCTCGATGCCCGTCTGAGTTTCGAGATAGCTGCAAGGTCCAAAGAGCTTGTTGCGAAGCCGTCTCCCACAGAGAATGAGAACAAGAAGAAGAAGAAGAAGAAGAAGAAGAAGAAGAAGAAGAAGAAGAAGAGGAAGAAGAAGAAGAAAAGGCTGCACCAGCAGGAGGGCATTATGGATGGATGAACTATTTCATCTCTTGTAAAAAAATTATTCCCTCTCGGTGTATATTGATATAGATGGACTATTTCGATGGTGTGCATGTTTTTGGAACAGAGTAGTAGCGTGGGTCCGCTTGACTATAAGGAACTATTTATCCGCATATATAGCTTTCTCTGCTACTCCTTCCAGTGATCGGTATGCAGTGCATGTGTCCGTAGACATGACAGCTTGTCCATGGAAGTTCAACTACGACGACCATCACGTTTCATCTCGCGATTCCCACGACGCCTCTCCAACCCACGGCACCACGCCCCCCGACGTGCGCCTCACCCCTCTCGGTCGCACCGCCCCTCTGCCTTTGTGTGCATGACATGTGGGCCACCTAAAATGCGGCGAGCATCAAGTTTCTACCACAGCCACCCGCGATTCCCACGACGCCGCTCGAACCCATGAAACCACACGTTCCCCGACCTGCGGCTCACCCTCTTGGCCCCACTGCCCCTCTGCCTACAGGAGCATTACATGTGGACCAGTCACCTCTCGGGCCCACATGTTATTGACTCAAAGGTAGGTGTAGTAAGGCGCTGAAGCTCAGTCCCGACGACCCTGAGAGGGAAATGTAACTCCGGCGCCAGGGCTTGTGGTGCTCCCGCAGCACGAACTCGTGCCAAACTCAAGATTTGTTTCTTTACTATACATTCACACAACGATTTAATGGACATTGTAATCTCAACATGTGATGGGGAGCTCTAAATTTGAATTTGAAACTTATAAAATGAAAAGATTCAAAACAAATAAACTGGGAGAGAGAGAGTATATCGTAAGATGTGTCCCATACAAAATAAGTCCCCTGGTTTGTCACCGCGAAGATGCGGTTAGAAAGGAGCACAGCGTCTTCCTACTCGTACGGCAACAAATCGGCCGCAGACAGCATGGTCCGCCTTTGACCGCCATGTGCAAGGTTCGTGATATCTTATTCAATCTCACCGTGGTTCCATCATACCAATTCATGCGATGGCCCGTTGCATGGCTGATCCCAATGTTGGAAAAAGGTTCTACGGGAACGGTGTCACCATTGTAAATGTTGTGCAAATTGATGTTGGTACCCTCCCGTACATATGCAAGCCAATCTCCACTCGCACCGAGCCTAACCTGTGAAACAGTGGGCAGGGGGAGAATTAGGAAATGGACACGGAAGTAGTCTTTAGAATGCATTTACTACGTGATCAAACTCATCTTACCTGCTCATCGGAGGAAATCCGAGTGCCCCTCAACGTCGGCATCTCAAGGGGCGTCAACTTGCAACTACGGCCACGCCGCGCTGGAGAGACCCCCAAGGAAACATCCTCGTGCGGTCCATAGAACATCAAGATGCATTTGTATGAGTAGTTTATCTTGTGAGAGAAAAGGATGAACGAGGGAAGGCCTCTAGAGATAGAGATGGACACTACTACTACCAATGTGCTGGCCCGTGCTTTGCAATGGATCCAAAGTAGTAGAATAATACTTGTTCACGTGCTTGAAATATAAACACTCTAGTTTTGATATACATGTGTCAGTAGACATGACAGCTTGTCCATGGAAGTTGAACCACGGCGACCATCACGTTTCTTGTTTCTACCACTGCCACACCCACACGCGATTCCCACGACGCCGCTCCAACCCACGACACGACGTCCCCCGACGTGGACATGGATCCTCTGACGTGGCTATCACTGCCTTGCCCTGCCTTTCCTTCGCTGACAGGTGGGACCCACGCTTATGGGTCCCACATGTCAGTGACAGAATGGTAGGATTTTTCGCGTCAGGGGATCCTCATCCCCCCGACGTGCCCCTCATCCCTCTCGGCCCCACCGCTCCTCTGCCTTTGTGTGCATGACATGCGGGCCAGCTGAACTGCGGCGACCATCAACTTTCTACCACAGACACATGCGATTGGACGCGGTTTGCTTGCTCCGCTACTGTGGTCCGATCCGTACTCCCGCACCATCGAATTTTCATCCAGCGGCTATGACACATTTCGTCCCGGGCATCAATCCTTAGCTGGAGTACTTATGTACTACAGGTAGTACCCGCCGGTGTGGCCATCTACGCCTCGTAACGCCCCGATGCCCAGCTGTGGCACCCTCGCCACGACCACGCCACCACCGGCCGGTTCATCTCGATTGAGTGAGTCGCGAACCATGCCACCACCATGAGAATGACATGTGGGCCAGCCGCGTTTAAGGTCCGCATGTCATTGACTCATAGGCCGGGCACTAAGCCACTGAAGTTCGGTCCCGTGGGCCCTGAGAGGGAAATGTAACTCCTATGGTGGGCCTTGTGGTGCTCCCGCAGTACGAGCTCGTGCCAAAACTGGAATTTGTTTCTTACTACTACCAACTAGTACTAGTAAGGTACACGTGCATTGCACGCATGAGATTCTGGTGGTTTGTGCATTATGCTTCTACATGTGGAGCTTTCTGGATTCTAACATGTGGAAAAATCTGGTGGAATGTAAGGTTAGGCAAGTTTGATTAACTTAGGTGAGTGTTTGGTTCAAGCCACACCTTAGGCAAGCCACACTAAGGCCCCACATGACATACACACAAAAAATGTGGCAAGATTCCCTTAGGCTTGCCAACTTGTGGCTCTCATTTTGAAGAACTAATAACTTTGCCTAAGCTTAGTTGTGGCAAAGTTAGTCATGAATTAAGTTCAACCATGGAGTCTTCTAGATTATACATGTGGCAGAATCTGGTGGATGATATCCAACGGCCAGTAGTGCTCGGATTTGCCATCTTTGTACCATCGGATTGGCTTCATCCAATGACCAACTTTCAAAGTTTTTCACACACTATATAGGGGGTATAGATATAGATGTGCCGGTCCGTTGCAATGGATCCAAAGTATATCTATTTAGTGGAGTGCACTCTAAACACATTATCTATTTATTTTTCTCTAACCTTCCGTAGCCATGCAACCAAGCCACATAAGCTTCATGGGTGCCCCCCACTTCATATTATTCATACTAAGTTGATTGAAAAAAGATAAATCACCCAAAACAAGATCTTCCCGTTTTTTGTTCCTACGATTTTGTGCCGTGCACGTACCTACTAGTTGTATAGTGGTAGTACTAGTAATATAGTATTAGGAGTACAAACTTGGTACTAGTAGGAGTAGTACTAGTACGGAATGCTCCTACTCTATCAACGAGCCCCGTCTGACACCAAATTTCTTGGCTTCCGTGCTACAACTAGATCTTCCCCTAGTTTCTGTTTTCCAACCCGGTGGCGGGCGGGGTGTCGGTTTGCTCAACGGCGGTCCCACATGAAAGTGAAAATGCTAGGCAAACGCCTTCCCTAAGCTATGTGTCGTGCCGGATGGGCCGTGTTGTACTCCCGATTCCGGGCGTGTGGGGGTGCGACGCGAACGCGGCAGGCCTTTTCCTTTTACCAGCAATGTGCCCGTGCGTTGCGACGGATACAAAGTAGTAGAATAGTAGTATTTGTTCACAAACTTGAAAGAAATCACTATTGTTTTGATATACTCCTAATATATTACTCCCTTC
This sequence comes from Aegilops tauschii subsp. strangulata, assembly GCF_002575655.3. NCBI lineage: Eukaryota > Viridiplantae > Streptophyta > Magnoliopsida > Poales > Poaceae > Aegilops > Aegilops tauschii. The sequence goes on along the minus strand of NC_053035.3, from coordinate 345,719,806 downwards.
GTACCTAAATATTTGTCTGTTTTGAGATTTCAAATGGACTATCACATACAGATTATATAGACATATTCTAGTGTTTCTAGCAAGATGCCCGCGTGTTGCACGAAGTTGATGGAAAAGGTAAGCACAACTTATAAATTGACGGATGGAGTACTAGTTACAGTGATGCATATAATTAAGCAAAGGGATCGCACATGTCGGTATTGACTGGAACGAGAATGCAACAACACAATAAGAATTAAGGCCACGATGATGCGATCGCAGTGGTGGTTGCAGAAGGCAAGAAGAAAGATGGATCCACGAACGTACGACCTCCTCCTCCTCAACTTAGTGCGCCGGGCCACCGACCGGCGGCTAAGGAGCGGCGGCTTTTGTGGCGAGGTCGAGGTGCTTCTCAGAAAAGGCATCCAAGGCTTCCAGCCAGTTGAGGAAGGCCAACGTCGTAGCGTCCCCACTGGCCTTGTAGATACCTATGTACACGATTTGCTCGTACACATGGATGTGTAGGTCGACGAATTCTTGCAGGGCGAGGCGCCTCGCGGCGAGCGCGACCTCCAAGTGGACATTCTTCGTGGCGTCGGCGGGCAGTCGCAGGGCCACCAGTGCTTGAAAGAGGTTCCGGCCATGGAGGCCGATTAGGGTGGCAGGCAATGAGGAGCCCGTGCGCGTGGGCTGGAGGAGTACGGTGATGTCGTCCGCGAGCTTCTCGAGGACGGTGAACTTGTTGCTGGTGGCAACGATCATCTGGTCCAACTGAGAGTCGTAGTTGGCGTCGACGGCGGCCATCCACCAGCCGGTCTCCAACACCGTCTGGAGACGATCCTCGGCGCCATGCCGCAGGCCGGCGTCGTGGACCATCTAGCGCAGCCGCTGGCCGCTCACGCGCATCGCCGCCATGGGTCTGGAGTGAGCTCTTTTGCGCTTAGTGTAGGTGCTTAGGCAAATGCTCAGGTGCGTATGATGTGGTAGATGCATTGGAATGGAGGGGCGCCTTTATATGAGTGCAATGAGGGCAAACTGCGTTGCATTCACATCGTGCAGCCTCTTTTCCCGGACCTCCTCCCATTACTTCCCTAATGCATTAATTGAAGGAGGATGCCTTGGCCGTTCAACATATCGGGAACCGCTACTCCCTCCCTCGTCTGCATTAAAGCCGTATCGGGAACTGCGCCGCCCGCTGTCAAATCGAATACTCCCTCCGTCTAGGTGAGTATTAAGTCATCTTACGAAAACCAAATAGTAAACACATAGGCGTGGTGCATTAACTCTCACGTTGTTTCTTATTTTTTGACATAAATAGAGGAATCAACCAATAAGAGATGTGGGGCTTGTATGCTTTTAATGACTTGAGACTATCAAACATGACATCCAGTGGTCAGTTCGTTGCACAAGAACTAATACAACCCACGTCAGTACACACGCATCTTATATAGAATCACATCCAATGGCTATAAAAGATGAATGAGACCAAATTATATCTCATCTTGATGAGTTCTAGCAAAACTGTATTAATAATACTTAGTACTCCTGCGCCATGTATCATATATTAGTATCATGTAGTACTTTATTTATTGCCATGTATGACACATAGTACTCAACTCTCTCTTTCTTCATTTAATTCTATGACACCTCATCAAAATTGCTAAGGCTAGTACCATTACAACCAGCCTTAGCAAATACTAAACATTAAGTTCTCTCGTTTTCCTCTCCACCTTGGTCACCTAGACGGAGGGAGTATACTGCGCAGGCTTTTCCTGCGCGGTAGGCGGGGCAGTTCCGCCTAGTCGGTTCGACAGAGACGCGAGAAGACGAGGGAGTAGGCTACTGCAAACGTAGGGCTGTGTGATTTGACAGCGAGTTACTGCTGGACAGGTGGGGCCCCGTGATTTGACTTGCCATTATCATTTTAACTGCGGCGCTACGACCGGCGTGAGTCTCCCGATTCCTGACCACCTCCATACAGGTGCCTCTCCCAATGCTCCACCATGTAGTAGAGGCTGGCTCTTGCATGAGAGCCCACTTCTCCACTTTTTCCTTCTCTTTCCTCCACATATGCAAAAATGCCATGTAAAGCGCACTATTGTACTTACTTGCTCCTACATGTGCTTAAGCTTGCCACATAGGCATAAAGTCTGATGTGGCAAGTTAATCAAGAAGAGAGAGACTAGTTTGGTGACCCAAGGAAGAAACGGTGCTAAGAGCGTGTACCTAGGTGAAAAGACAATTTTGAGTCTATAGCTAATTAAATGAAGCAAACTTAGCAACACCATTTCATTGGAAGAGGTCACTCCTTGGCAAATGCAATAAATACTAGTACTCCCTGTGTCCCATAATATAAGAACGTTTTTGGCACTACACTAGTGTAAAAAACGTTCTTATATTATGGGATGGAGGGAGTACGAAGAAAGAGATAGAGAGAAGTAAAAAAAATACACTTATAGCCAACCTTATAGCCAAAACCTTGTTGTAGTATGAGTGACTAAGTGATGACTATGTATGACATGCCAACATCAGATAACCTAACGCACCGTGTTAAATCTCCAAGGGCGCGACCGCACGAGCGACGCGACGGTCGTGGTAGGCGCGACCACGATACGGGCTGCTGGCAGCCCTTGGATCTGAGATCAAACGGTCGCATGCTAAGTTGCTAAAAATTTGCAGAATAACCCTCCAGGATAGGATATTCACCCATAGGTCTAGAATCACGCCATGCAACCGTTCGATCTCAGATCCAAGGGCTCTCGGAAGCCCGTATCATGGGAGAATGGAAAGCCACTACCCTGCCGTTCGCACGCTGGCAGTTCGCTCCTACTCGTCCCCGCACGTCCTTCAATACTACGATAGTTCGCTCCTAGTCGTCCCGTCCATTCACATTACAGCAGTTCCACTAATCCTAACCCTCCTCCCAAATCCATGGTGTCCCAAATCTCCCCGATCGGCGGTGAGTACAAGGTTAGAACCATCACCGGCGATGAGTTCGACGTCATCTACACCCGTTCTTCCGCGACGGTGAAAGGATGCCTTTCTCGCTTCAGACGCATGTTCGAAGACTCAGATGATGAGTGGGTCGCAGGGCTAGATGTTGAGTACACCACAGTCCTGGGACGAGAAAAGGATCTAAAGGACGAAGAGAGGAAGAAGCCCGCCGTGATCCAGGTTTGCGTGCATGACTTATGCTTGGTCTACCACATATGCCATGCCGACGTTGAGTGCCAGGATTTTAAGGACTTCCTCGAGAGCAACCTAGTCAAATTCGTTACTGTAGACTTTGGTAACGACAAAGAAGTCCTGCGTCGGATAGGCCTCGTTGTAGGCAACACCTTCGACCTCCAGAAGAATCGGTTGGTGTCCTCTCGTCAGCCTTCAATGCTGACCCCGGCAGGAGCCATGGTTCATCCTTCGTACGGTAAACTGGAGAAACCTCCATACATGTTTCATCGTCATGCATGGCAGCGGAATGTACTAGATATAGACCACATCCACTACGCTGCAATGGATGGCTACCTTTGCTTCAATATCTACAAGGGTTGGATGAAGAGCAACAGCCAAGTGTGCGGTTCAAGCAAAGAAGTATCGTCCAAGAGGAAGAGGGACAAGGACGAAGTCGAGGACGTGGACGAGGACTCCGAGTAAGGTGGCAGTGTCGTTGCTCATGGTGGTTCTAATGCAGTGTCTACCGGAATAGTTGTAAAGTTTAATTTCAGGTGTGCTTAATTTAATTTGAGGGGTGTGTTGTGCTGAGCCCCCAGCAGAACTATGTTATGTTTCTTCTTGTTACTTTAACTCTTCAGTACGTACATACTAGTATTTCTTACATTTCATCTTTTAGTTGGTATAGTACTACCACTCGTTTCTTCACATTATATACGTACAATATATATGGCCAACATCATATAGCCAGCACTTTAGTTGTCAAAGAATTTCAGGATGCTTAGTTTTGTCAAAGAATTCCAGGGTGCTTAGTTTTATTTGAGGGGTGGGTTGTGCACTTGTGCTGGACACCATTATTGTGACAAGCCTTTTTAATAGTACTATATGCATAATTTGGCGACGAGCGCTCTCTATATGTACCACTTTTTTTTTTAATTTCAAGTTTTGCTCCATGGCGCAATCCATCGATACTACTAATGTACAAAAGTGGAGTATATACATTTTTTAAAAGGCTAGAGGGCGGGGCAGTCTAGCTCGGTCGGTTTCACGAGGGGTGAGGGCCTTTGTGATTTGACGGCTCATTACTTCTGTCAAATTGAATAGTACTGCGCCGCCCGCTGCACGCCCGGTGCCTCCATTAAACCCCTCCGTTAAACCCGCATGCAAACCGAGAATCGTACTCCTGCCACACATCCGTTCATGAGCGGGCCGGAATTAAACGCAACACCGGCTGAGCTCCTCCCGTCCGCCCTCAGTTTAAACGAGGCCAGACACCGGCCAAGCTCCTACCGTCCGCCCTCTATTTACACGAGGCCAGACAGACAGCGGGCAAGAATCGCACCCCTCCGCCGCTCCCCCATCTCCTCCTTCACCATTTTCTCCACTCTTCCGATGGCTTCCGATGAGCCGTTCTCCGGCATATTACCCGGCTGGGTGGCCCGCCGAGCCCTCCGGATACGGGCGAGGCCGCTCGGTGCTTCACCAACCTCGCTTGGCCCGACGGAGCCAGTTGCTGCCCCAAGCAGGCGCGTGGTTCAGCAACTCGCCGCTCCAGTTCAGCTCGATGAGGAGTAGCGAGTTGCTCCACGCCGGCACGGCGGCTAGCACGCCGGTACAGGCGCCGTCGCTGCCTCGTCGTACCGCGCCACCAGTGTCTGCGGTGGCCGCACCTCCCGTGTCTGTGGGCGCGCCTCCCGTGCCTGCGGCAGCGCCATGCAGGCAGAGACAGAAGCCGGGTGCGTGGAGAGCGACGAGTCCGTGGCCAGCTTCTCCGTGTCTGCCGCCATCATCGAGGAGAAGTAGAACACGGGAGGCCGCCGCCACTTGGGACCCATGAAGGCCACCGCCGAGGCGACGACCGCGGATTCAGGTGGTTTCTTTGCTGCTTCGTCTCTTCCGAGGACCTTCGTCGACCCCGCAAGTGTCTGACGGACATGAGGAAGACAAAGGGATCTGCGGGCGGCCATTTAGAACTAAAATAAGTCTAGATACATCCATTTCTAGGACAAGTATTTCCGGACGGAGGGAGTATTAATTATACAAGAGAGCCGGATTGGCACCTCTTAGTTCATGTAAATGTAATGAAATCCATCATGTTTATATGAAGATCCGGCTTTTTTATACGAAATCCTTCATGCTTATATGAAATCAGTCCGTGTTTGCACGAATTTCATCTGGTTGGTTAGAGTTGTAAAAATGTATGCCGCTGGCGTTTGATGTCGTCCTTCGCTTAAGGAAGCGGGAGGAAATTTACCGGCTGCCGTTGGAGATGCTCTTTATGCTGGAAAGAATAGAGTGACATCCAATCCATTTGAGTTAATTTCCTGTATGATTGTCCCTCTATAGAGAGTTAATTGCATGTACAGTGTACACGTGACTTGCAGGGTGGCTACAACTTCGTACAGAAAGTTAAAAAGAAACAAGTCCATCCTTAATCTTGTATTCTAAGTACTCTGTGGGTTCCACTGTCAGTATAGTAGCGAAAGAAGTATATATTACATAAGTAGGGTAATATATAATATAAAAATATAAAGTTAAAAGATAGAATTCGAACTCATGTCATCGCGTTGCGAGCATCCGGCGCTAACCAGCCCAGCACATTTTTGTTGTAGACCATGCTGGAGATATATCTCCATGTCTACTCTTATATATACTCCATTCGTTCCTAAAAATATTTGTCTTTTTCAGATTTCAAATGGACTACCACATACAGATGTGTATGTAGACATTCACTCATTTTGCTCCGTATGTCTTTTCAGGAAGGGGTCAGATTTGTCCTTGATTTATTTATGAGGTATCCAGATGGCACTGCACCGCCAAGAAAAGAGGGTAACATCAAAATTATGGACTACTTTTTTGAGTATGTTGGTAAGGTCCGGTCATAGTCACTTGTTGAAATCTCTATAAAGACGAATACTCCCTCCGTCCGGAAATACTTGTCATCAAATGGATAAAAGGAAATGTATCTAGACGTATTTTAGTTTTAGATACATCTCTTTTTATCCATTTTGATGACAAGTATTTTCGGACGGAGGGAGTAGAAAACAGAGTTGGTGATGATGGTGTGCGTGCCATCCTGCAATATAGGCCATCGGATTTATATCTAATGGATAGGAAAGAAACTATGGCAATTTTGCAAAAATATACCCACACGTCTCTCCACGTTCGCAAATAAGGCCTTCCCTCGTTCAACCTTTTCTCTCACAAGATAACTACTCATACAAATGCATCTTGATGTTCTGTGCAACGCACGGGCAGCTAGCTAATTTCTTTTAAAATAGTTGCTGCGATAATTGGGTTGAAGTGATATATTTTATGTCTGCCCCGAATGATTTCAGATTCACTAGTAGTAACAAAGAAAAGGTTGCCTTGTTAATTTATCGAAAACAGGGTGAAAACTATCACATGAGGCCGGTAAAAACCAGGCACACTGGGTTCAGCGTCATCGTCACTACAGCTGCGCGCGCGCGAGAAGTCTACATATCGAGGGGGCTACCGACCGAGGCACCGAGACACAATGTTTGAGAGAGAAACCAATTGACAGATTATGATCAGATCGAGTTGTCACCCTTCTGCTGTCATTGTTGGGGGGGGGGGGAGGGAGAGAAAGACGTATCGAGAGTGTGCGCGGTAGGCACAGAGGCACAACTAGCGAGTGTGTGTGTGTGTTTGAAAGAGGAGTAGATAGATTATTATCAAGATCGATGTGCCACCCTACTCCTTCGGTGCCGGGTAGTGTGTGTGTATGTTTGAGAGAGAAGCCAGTCAATAGATTAGTATCAAGATCGAGGTGTCACCCTACTCCTCCGGTGTTGGGAAGTGTGTGTGTGTGGGGGGGGGGGCAGTGACACTCACATATCTCTACTCTTATAAAAAAACAGAGTTGGTGATGATGGTGTTCCTGCCATCCTGCAATATAGGCCATCCGATTTATATCCGACGGACATGAAGGAAACTATGGCAATTTTGCAAAAAGATACCCACACCCCTCTCCGCATTTGCAAATAAGGCATTCCCTCGTTCATCCTTTTCTCCCACAAGATAAACTTCTCATACAAATGCATCTTGATGTTCCGTGCAACGCATGGGCATCTTGCTAGTAGGGAGAAGGAGTTTGTGTGACACATATCTAGCTATATTAAGGGATAGGTAGATAGCATATGTGTGAGAGACATTATTATACTTTGAGACATTAGTGGCTGTGTGTGGGCGGAATTAAAGGGGTGGGCGTGTTAGACATAGAGAGCGTGTGTGTTTCTGTGTGAGAGACTTGTAGGACGGGTAGAAAGACGAATTTAACCCTAACGGAGGGAGAGAAATACACGAAGTGCGCGTGTGTGATTCCGATGCCCACAGGGAAATGAGATATGTATGCGTGTGAGAGAGATTGCACAATTCATTCACGTATCACTATCTAGCGATCGTGGACGTGCATCGCTTGAACATAAGTCAATATCTACTTTGTATCGTGGCCAAAGGTACAATATCGATTCAACGCTATAAAGATTGGACACTCACATATCACATTTTTTTTCTATTTAAATAAACCTTTTCAGCTGTGCATGCCAAAGTTACAGTGATGTTTCTTCAAACAACCAATGTAGCTATCATGTATATGCACCATTGTTACTCTTGCATTCAAATTCATTAGTCTTGGATGATTTAAGTTTCTATTTTGAAGTAATATATGTAATATTCATATATGAATTCAATGGGTACGCAATTTATGAAATGGAGGCTATGTTATCATATGAGGTAACACTTTTAAGTAGCTGACTACAATATCCATTTCTTTATGTGCGCCTCTACACTAACACGTCAATGCATTATGTTTAAAGTAAATAACCAATGGCACTAAATTATATATTTACATGAGAAATACATAGGCTGAGCGTTTGATCCCTTTTTGGTGAACGTGCCACCACACCCGTACGATTGGCCGCGCCCGTGTGAACGTCCAAGTTATCGGCGCATCATCCCGAGTTATTATCTTTTTTTCTGGGGTGGACTTCACTCCAGTTATTAACTGCTGACGCGTGCCCCGTGTACACAGTCTAGAATGACCTTCCCGCTAGCACGGTCCAAAATTAGTTGAAACTGGATACGAACGATCCCGCGGGCGGCAAAATCTCCCGCCTCCTTCTAAAATTTCCGCCACCTTAGTGTTTAGCATGCGAAATCCCCCTTTTGTCCTTGGTGCACGGAGACCAACAGTTACAATACCGCCCTCGTCTACATGATAGGTCGGGGCTGCTTTGGTAACTTCCGGTTCCCCCACTACACGGCACCCCCATTTCCTCTCCCCCTCCCGCAAAAACGACTAACTCCACAGCACCAGAGCATCTTACATCACGCCGTCCGTACTTCATCGCCCTTTCTCCCCTCCCCTCTCGAAACCCTAGACTGCTCATCCACCGGCATACCATAGCCCATTCACTGCCAACGGCGTCCACCTCGCCGGATCTGCTTCTGCGGCCGCATCTACCCCTCCCACCTCCCCTAGAAACAAGTAGACTGCTCATCCACCACTGTACCACAGCCCATTCAGTGCCGGCCTTGTCCACGGCGCCGGATCTGCTTCGCCAGTACTCTCGTCAACCGTCGCGCATCTGCAGCGGCTCATTCGTACTCTCCACCAGAGACGCTTCGTCCACACCCCCCGGAGCCGTCCCACCGACGCCCCTATCAATGGCCTCTGATCCTCTTCGCCGACACCTTCCTCAACCCTACTGGAGCCGCTTCGCCGACACCTTCCTCAACCCTACCGGAGCCGCTTTGCCGACACCATCGTCAACCCTACCGGAGTAGCTTAGCCTATACCATTCTCAACCCTACCGGGGCCGCTTTGCCAACTCACAAGTCCACGGCTTCAGATCCGCTTCCTCGCACCCTCATCCAACCTACCGGAGCAGCTTCTGACGCCCCGTCCACGGCCGCAGATCTGCATCGTCGACACCACCCTTAACCCAACCACCGGAGCAGCTTCTGACGTCCCGTCCACGGCCGCGGATCCGCATCGTCGACACCATCCTTAACCCAACCACCGGAGCAGCTTCTGACGCCCCGTCCACGGCCTTAGATCCGCATCATCGACACCATCCTTAACCCAACCACCGGAGCAGCTTCCGACGCCCCGTCCATGGCCGTAGATCCGCGTCGTCGACACCATCCTTAACCCAACCACCGGAGCAGCTTCACCTACGCCCTCGTCCACGGCCATAGATCCGCTTCGCCCACACCGTAGTCCACCCTACCGGAGCCGCTCCACAAACACCCTACTCGACGGTTCTAGATCTCCTTACCGGACCCCGACAGCCAGCGCAGCGTCATCACCCTCAACGTTTCTAACCTGATTCCCACCGTCCGGAGAGATGCCAAGCACTCGCCACGGCCTAGGTACTTGTCACCTTTAAACCCGTCCAGCATCACCTGCCCGATGTACTTCAAATATACTAACCGGTCGCTGTTACGTGTTATGCAGCTGGTAAAAACTACAAGGACGATGTTTCTTCTGGATCTAACAGCTTGGCCAACCAAGATCCTGGACTGAGGCATTGCTATGATCTTGTAAGCGCGTCTCTCTCTCTTGTATTGTTCTGTGCCTGCCAGCGTGCTTTGCTAGGATTTTCGACCAGTAATCCCTTTGTGCAGACAATGATTTCTACTACTGGCTGCTAAATTAGATATGTAGATGTCATACATGATACTACCTCGTACCTCCGTTCCTAAATATAAGTCTTTCTAGAGATTTCACTATAGGCTACATACGGAGCAAAATGAGTGAATCTACACTCGAAAATGCATCTATATACATTTGTATGTGGTCCATACTGGAATCTCTACAAAGACATATATTTAGGAATAGGGGCAGTACATTACACAAAATCGTAGGTGGCATGTAGGAATTCCAGTGCACTACATTAGGCTCCCTTAGAGTGCCTGCTAGTCCAGCATACATAGTCATGGCTAGTTTATGGTACGCACACAATCGTTAATTGGTGGTTTAAATATGCGCAAGGGATATGCAATGTAGTATCATGTAGAGATGTCTAAAATTAGCCGTGTTAACTTGCAGATAGGGTTACACAATGAAAAAGTACAAGATGTATGTGGCAATTTCATGGAACATCGCAAAAAAAAGGAGAGGCAGCGGTGAGCCTATACAGTGTGCTATGGTACGTCACTCCTCCATTGCAATCATCATGACATGTTATTTGTATGCCAGTTCTATTAGCCAAGTTTCTTAGGGACATTTATTACGAGTTATCCTAAGAAAATAAGCACCTCTGAATATAAGCTCCATGTAATAAGCCAACCAGTTCTTTTCATTGCGTTTTCAGCTTATCTTTGGTATGATCAGTGGAAAGTCTAGATTGCACTATATTTTTTTAATTTTGCTGCCCATATGGAAATTAATTTGACTTGCAAACATCACAAATTGAACCCTGTGCAGTAATTAATATGATAGGAAAACAGACCATCACTATTTGCTCAAAATGCAAATACAAAGATACCATCTACTTGGCACAATCTACTTTGGTCAATGTTTTCCATAGAGATCCCATTGCCTAATTTAAACGAAGAACGCATGACCCACATTTAAATGAAGAACAATTATTTATTGAAATTTGATGGTCCAAGTGGCTGGTTATTATGGTATAGCAGCACCACCTGAAAGCATCATATAGCAGCAACAGCAGCTCATGGCAACTCATCATACAGCAGCAGCAGTCTGCAATTCATCATATACCAGCAGTAGCTCATAGCAATTCATCATATAGCAGCAGCAGGAGCAGCTCATAGCAATTCATCATATAGCAGCAGCAGGAGCAACTTGTAGCAACTCATCATATAGCAGCAGCAGCTCATAGCAATTATATAGCAGCAGAAACAGCTCATAGCAACTCATCATACAGCAGCAGCAGCTCATAGCAATTCATCATATAGCAGCAGCAGGAGCAGCTCATAGCAATGCATCATATAGCAGCAGCAGACGCAGCTCATAGCAATGCATCATATAGCAGCAGCAGACGCAGCTCATAGCAATTCATCGTATAGTGGATCAGAATGAAAATTTGGCAAAAAATCAGAGGAGATCCTCACCTTGTTGGATGAGCTCATCCTTCAACAACACCTCAAGGCCATGGCCTGGGAGGAGGGGAGGGGCAATAAGGTGCCTTCTGCCGCAGTGTGGCATCAACCGTAGTTGTGCAACGCCCGCCGGAGTAGTGCGTTGGACGAACCACAGTGGAGCAGCTGCTGGAGACCATGAGAATGAGGGGCGGCGCCAGAGGGAGGAGCAGTCAGGGAGATTTGCCCCTACCCGCCGGCCATGTAGCCTAGCTGGACATAGCATCGTCGAGGACCAGGCCAGATGGGACCAGTGGCGACGGCTCGATGGAGGAACCCTAGTGCTGCAGGCAGGGGATCGAGGTAGAGGGAAAGGGGAGAGGAGATGCAAGCGGGCAGGGAAATGAATGCTTGCGTGTTTGTTTTTACTTGAGGGTCAGGTGTGACACGGGCGTCAGCAGTTGCATTTTGAGTGTAATATAGGCAGACAACAGAGTCATTTCACTATTCCCCTTCCCTTCAATTTTTAGTGAGGTTCTACCCGAAACACCCCCCTCCAAAGCGAAATTAGTTAAGCCCAAGCCCATAACTCAAAAATGACTTCTTTACATCTTTTATGGCTTATTTTGACAATATGCCCTGAAAAGGCGGAATCGAACTGGCCCTTAACCTGCAATTCAATTGTGCGTGCAATGATGAATCACTCCTGCCTGCTATCTGTACATTTAGGCATCATCATACATGGCATAACCTAATACATGTGCATTCCATTGTAGAATCTGGAATATGCAATATTTATGTTAGTTCATGCGTTGCACATGATGTTTAAATGCCCCTTAAATCTGGTCAGTCAAGTGATGGTCTTTAAGCCTCCTTCTTTGCTTCTTTTCTTGATATGTAAGATTTGCTCACACATCTGTTCAATTGCTTGTTTGCATCAGCCAGCCATACTAGGACTGTTTGCTTTGATTACTTGCTGTTCTTGACCTAACACTCTAACAGAGCTTGTCAACGATTTAAACACTAAGGGCTGCTGTAGTGGGGCCTTGTCTAACTCATAGGTGACATAAAGGTTTGGCTGTACACTATAGTAGGCTCTCCAAGAGTACCTGGAGATCCAGTTCGAAGGTATGCCTAGTTTTTACATAGTGCAGACATAGTAAATGCTCATTTCATTGTGTGCAAGTGCAAGAGATGCGGCATGTTTCATTATGTGGTGTTGTTTTGTTATAATCTCATCCTTTTGTGTTCACAGACTGGAAAGTATGCATATTTATCTTCCAAGGAGACGAGTAACTAGTTTGTGTCACCTTGCAGATGGGGTGCAATGAAGATAAGATTGAGGATTTCCAAGTACAAGATGTTAGGAAGGAGCCTTGCAAGAGAAGTAGGAGCTGCGCTGAGCCTCTTCAACCTGCTAAGGTAAGTCACTGTATGCAACTCAACAGTTCAATTCCTTGTTTGTTTCAGGCATAGTTAATTTTCTTATTTCAATTGCTTTATTTGTCCTCAGTTATTGAGATGCCCAAATAATCATGCCTGATGTTCGGTACTTGTATCACTATTAGTTGACATAATTAAAGGCCTTACCATTTAATTACTCTGCCGAAGTGTGCCTGAAGCTTTGAAGTCTATTAACCAACTATTATTGCATGAGGCACACAATCTAGTTTATACTACGCTAATGATTGCATAGTTTTGCCTGCTGTAGTATGTTTGTATGAAACCCTCTGCTGTTCATTATGCTCCCTAAGACTTTAATTGAGGCACAGAATGGCCAACTTCTTGCTTACTTATACGCAACATGCTGTCTAAATTTGTAACTTGTCTGTGTTTTCGATTGGGCCCCAACATCATGCTCCTCTGGTGAGCTAAGAGGGATTTCTGTATGCAGGCTGCACATACTATCTTTTTTATAATTTTTAAAATATCACCTGCTTATGCTTCATGACGTGTAACATTTTTTTTGAAAGTGACGTGTAACATTATTGTTAGTCCTGTTTTGCCATGTAGTACAAAATAGTGTCTTGTTCGCTTCACTGTTGTAACTATATTTTTGCCCTAGTCATGTGTACTTACAGAAACATTTCAGGATGAAGTGACATCAACACAAAGATCTGCGAGCAGTGCGGCATGGCCGTTACAGAATGATTATGGATTGGAATTGGAATGTGCTGATGTTCTCAAGCATCAACTAGAGGTGGCAAGACAACGTGTACATGATTGTCAACGTATAATCAACAAGTTGAGACTGGACATGCAGATATTAGATGCAGGAGTCAAAAAATGAAACAAGACACTAAGGTAACCATGAAGGAATTGGAGATTTTGCAGACTGAAATTTGTGCTATCTGAATCCGGCCAATCCTATTTTCTGAAGAGATTATAGTTCAAATGGAGTTAAGTTGATGCGCGTCCATGATGTATGAGCTGTATTTGCCCAATGTATGTAATTTGCTGTTTGTGTATGCTTTATTATCACCTGTGCCGAACCATAATGCCCAGTGGGTATAATCGGCTGTAATTTCTTTATTGTATAGTGTAGGATTATTCTACCTTTCTATGCCTTGATCTCTTTGTTGTATAGTGTATGCTTTTTAGAGGTGATAGTATTGAGTAGGATAATTCTTTAAATATGCTATATCGTTCAAACGGGGGCCAACTCGCCCGACCATGGCCCTTCACGGGCCGTCGGATCCATGGGCCTTCTACGTCTCATTGGATCCATGGGCCTTCTACGTCTCGTAGGATCCATGGGCCTTCTACGTCTCGTAGGATCCATGGGCCTTGTACGTCTCGTAGGATCCATGGGCCCTCTACGTCTCATAGGATCCATGGGCCGCCGACTCATTTATGGGTCTTGTACGGGCCTTTAATGGGCTGTAGACGGGCCTTTAATGGAAATCATACGTTTTATGGGCTAACCATAATGGGTCGTTAATAGGCCGTATTTGGTGATGCTATGAAAATGGCCCAACAGACTAATGGTCCACAAACGGGCCGACTGTAACGACGGGCTGAATTTGGCCCACAAGCAGAAAATGACAGTAACGGGCCGTAAGTAACCGAATGCTGCAAATGAGCCCAAGAATAAATGGGCCCTCAGAAGGCCGAAAGTTAACTTGGGCTGGAAACGGCCCAACGGAATAACGGGCTGTTAATGGGTATAAAGTGATACACTGTTCATTACGGGCCAGTTTCACCACGGGCCGTTAATGGGTGTAAAGTAATACACTGTTCATTACGGGCCAGTTTCAGCATGGGCCGCTAATGGGCCAAGAGTTACAAAGGGCCTCATATGGGCCGAAAGACGTCATGGGCTATACATGGGCTAGAAGTGAAAACGGGCTAGAATCATATTGGATGGCCCAGATGACGCTACTGGGCCTAATTCGGATAGGGCGTAACGGGCCTTGGGTTAGCGGGCTGTAAATGGGCTATATGCGAACATGCCGTTAACAGGCTTTCCATGGGCCGGCCCGCCAGCTTTTGACCAAGTCAAACGGGCTGGCCTTTTCACAGGAATGGGCCATTGTTGGGCCGTGCCACGTGTCGACGTATCATAGGCGCCTTCTGTCCAGTGAATGGATGACATCTGTCCCAACGATTAGCCGACACGTGTTTCCTCTAGCCAATGATGATTTTACACGTGGAAAATCCCCATTGGTCGGGGCTGTTAACGGGTTATCGGATCCAAAACCTGACCCGATAGCTTAACGGCGTTCCGTTACGGTGGATGCCACGTGTCAGTCACCATTGACGAAAACACTTCTGTGACGCGCGATTTATCGTCATGGAAGTGGACACTTCCGTGATGATAATTTTGGTAATGTCATGGAACACTTCTACGACAGCACAGGTATGACTATCTTGATTCTGTCATAAATTTGTCATGGATGTACATGCATGACAAAAAACGCGACCTACTGTGACAAACACGTATCATCACGGAAGTGTATTTTTTTGTAGTGGAGACTTGCCGGTAATGAGATTGAACTAGGTATTGAGATACCGACGATCGAATCTCAGGCAAGTAACATACAGATGACAAAGGGAACAACGTATGTTGTTATGCGGTTTGACCGATAAAGATCTTCGTAGAATATGTGGGAGCCAATATGAGCATCCAGGTTCTGCTATTGGTTATTGACCGGAGACGTGTCTCGGTCATGTCTACATAGTTCTCGAACCCGTAGGGTCCGCACGCTTAACATTCGGTGACGATCGGTATTATGAGTTTATGTGTTTTGATGTACCGAAGGTTGTTCGGAGTACCGGATATGATCACGTACATGACGAGGAGTCTCGAAATGATCGAGACATAAAGATCGATATATTGGATGACTATGTTTGGACATCGGAATGGTTCTGAATGAGTTCGGGCATTAACCGGAGTACCGGGGGGTTACCGGAACCCCCCGGGGAGTATATGGGCCTTATTGGGCTTTAGGGGAGAGAGAGGGGCTGCCTAGGGCAGGCCGCACGGCCTCCCAAGGCCTAGTCCGAATTGGACTAGGGGGAGGGGCGGCGCCCCCTCCTTCCTTCTCTTCTCTCTTCCCTTTCCTTCTTTCCTACTACTACTACTTGGAAGGGGGGAATCCTACTCCCGGTGGGAGTAGGACTGAAGGAAATATGCCCTAGAGGCAATAATAAATTTATATTTATTTCCTTATATCATGATAAATGTTTATTATTCATGCTAGAATTGTATTAACCGGAAACATAATACATGTGCGAATACATACACAAACAGAGTGTCACTAGTATGCCTCTACTTGACTAGCTCGTTAATCAAAGATGGTTATGTTTCCTAACCATAGACATGAGTTGTCATTTGATTAACGGGATCACATCATTAGAAGAATGATGTGATTGACTTGACCCATTCCGTTAGCTTAGCACTTGATCGTTTAGTATGTTGCTATTGCTTTCTTCATGACTTATACATGTTCCTATGACTATGAGATTATGCAACTCCCGTTTACCGAAGGAACACTTTGTGTGCTACCAAACGTCACAACATAATTGGGTGATTATAAAGGTGCTCTACAGGTGTCTCCGAAGGTACTTGTTGGGTTGGCGTATTTTGAGATTAGGATTTGTCACTCCGATTGTCGGAGAGGTATCTCTGGGCCCACTCGGTAATGCACATCACTATAGCCTTGCAAGCATTGCAACTAATGAGTTAGTTGCGGGATGATGTATTACGGAACGAGTAAAGAGACTTGCCGGTAACGAGATTGAACTAGGTATTGAGATATCGACGATCGAATCTCGGGCAAGTAACATACCGATGAGACAAAGGGAACAACGTATGTTGTTATGCGGTTTGACCGATAAAGATCTTCGTAGAATATGTGGGAGCCAATATGAGCATCCAGGTTCCGCTATTGGTTATTGACCGGAGACGTGTCTCGGTCATGTCTACATAGTTCTCGAACCCGTAGGGTCCACACGCTTAAAGTTCGATGACGGTTATATTATGAGTTTATGTGTTTTGATGTACCGAAGGTAGTTCGGAGTCCCGGATGTGATCACGGACATGACGAGGAGTCTTGAAATGGTCAAGACATGAAGATTGATATATTGGACGACTATATTCGGACACCGGAATGGTTCCGGGGGTTATCGGATATATACCGGAGTACCGGGGGGTTACCGGAACCCTCCCGGAGGTTATTGGGCCTCATGGGCCCAAGTGGTGGAAGAGGAGAGGCGGCCAAGGGGCAGCCGCGCGCCCCTCCCCCCCAAGTCCGAATTGGACAAGGAGGGGGGCGGCGCCCCCCCTTTCCTTTCCCCCTCTCTCCTTCCCTCTCCTCTCCTACTCCAACATGGAAGGGGGGGGAGTCCTAGTCCCGGTTGGAGTAGGACTCCTCATGGGGCGCGCCAAGGGTGGCCGGCCCCCTCCCCCTCCTCCACTCCTTTATATACGGGGAGGGAGGCACCCCCTAGAGACACAACAATTGATCCCTCGGATCTCTTAGCCGTGTGCGGTGCCCCCCTCCACCATAATCCACCTCGGTCATATTGTAGCGGTGCTTAGGCGAAGCCCTGCGTCTGTAGAACATTATCATCGTCACCACGCCGTCGTGCTGATGGAACTCTCCCACAAAGCTCGGCTGGATCAGAGTCCGAGGGACATCATCGAGTTGAACGTGTGCTGAACTCGGAGGTGCCATGCGTTCGGTACTTGATCGGTCAGATCGTGAAGACGTACGACTACATCAACCGCGTTGTGCTAACGCTTCCGCTTTCGGTCTACGAGGGTACGTGGACACACTCTCCCCTCTCGTTGCTATGCATCACCATGATCTTGCGTGTGCGTAGGATTTTTTTTTGAAATTACTACGTTCCCCAACAAGGACTCCCCAGGGCGCGCCATAGTAGAGGGCCGGCCCTCCCCCTCCTCCACTCCTTTATATACGGGGGAGGGGGCACCCCATAGACACAGAAGTTGATCATTGATCTCTTAACCGTGTGCGGTGCCCCCCTCCACCATGATCCACCTCGGTCATATCGTTGCAG
Organism: Aegilops tauschii subsp. strangulata; assembly: GCF_002575655.3. Taxonomy (NCBI): domain Eukaryota; kingdom Viridiplantae; phylum Streptophyta; class Magnoliopsida; order Poales; family Poaceae; genus Aegilops; species Aegilops tauschii. The sequence goes on along the minus strand of NC_053035.3, from coordinate 345,702,064 downwards.
TGCTTAGGCGAAGCCCTGCGCTGGTAGCTTCATCATCACTGTCATCACGCCGTCGTGCTGACGAAGCTCTCCCTCGACACTCTGCTGCATCGTGAGTTCGTGGGACGTCACCGAGCCGAACGTGTGCAGATCGCGGAGGTGCCGTACTTTTGGTGCTAGGATCGGTCGATCGTGAAGACGTACGACTACATCAACCGCGTTGTCATACCGCTTCCGCTTATGGTCTACGAGGGTACGTAGACAACACTCTCCCCTCTCATTGCTATGCATCACCATGATCTTGTGTGTGCGTAGGAATTTTTTTGAAATTACTACGTTCACCAACAATCGAAACCCAATCATTTCTGTAGGTATGTACATCCCACACGGTAATCTGAGAAAATCATTTCCGTAGGTATGTACATCCCACACGGTGAATCCCAGAAAATCATTTCCGTTCATATGTATATCACACACAGTCAATCCAAGGAATACGTTTCCGTTCTTATGTACATCCCACATAGTCAATCCAGGGAAAACGTTTCTGTTCGGACGTACATCCCACACATTTTTATGTGTAGGCTCGTGTGTGAAAGGTGTAACTATCACACACGATATGCCTTGGTTAACTGTTTGCTTTTATCAACTATATCACACACGATTTGATGAAGAAAACTGTGTGGCATTGGGCTATCCATCGCAAGCGCTTTTACTCCTAGAACCGTTTGCAAAGGTCCATGACACATTTAGCAGGTTTATTAGTTTACAATTAATAATTCCAGTATTACGCAAATTCATATTTCATATCAAACAGCTGTTTGCCAATTTCATATTAGGCACATAAATATATTATAACATCATAGTAAGGTAGCTACATGAAAACAGCACAGTACAACATATAGCTAGTTCAACTTCATAAGAACAATATATTCATTCCCCTAATCGAGATCATCTAGACTCGTCTTATCCACCTCTGCTTTCAGTTCAGTAAGAACCCGGTTTGCACGGGCCAACTGGGAAAGTGCCTCCTCCTTCGCCAACACCATCTTAGCAAAGTCTGATTTAAAAAATCTGAGCTCATTCTCCACCTTTAACTTTTTATCCCGCATCTTGAAATATGCTTCAGTGTTGACAAGACTTTCTCTAAGCCTACGTGTGTTCTCTTCCTCATACATACTCCAGAGCTTCGCTAGGCACATCTTCAAAGAATGTGGCCACTCTTGATCAACCCACTCCAAGTAAGAACACTTCCGTTCATCCCATAATATTTAAAACTAGATCAGTAACAATTGTAGGGGAAATGGGTTTATAGCAACATAGAAAATCACCAATGCTTATTTTAAAAAACTGAAGAAACATGTTAATTATGACATATCTTCTCAAAAAGATCAATGTGCAAATGAAATAATTGGTACTGAGACAACAACCAAATTCTGGAACATCAGAAGCTATAATTAACTACAACGACGCTACAAGTTCTTACTCTTGTACAATAAATAACAAATTGAACATTTTATGAGGAAGGTAAATATAACTGCAACAGCATAGCGACATTGTTTGGATGACAGCAAATTGATACTAACAGGTGTGTACATGCACAAATTTAGTAACATAGAACTAATAGCACTAAGGCCGTCCACTATGTATGCCAAAACTGGGGTAAAGACAACTTTTGCTACATCTCGCACCGGTGCCCTGCACTGGCGAGCCGATGCAGCGGAAAAAAATCAGGGACCCGGACTCCGGAGCACGTAGTTGCTCTGATGCCCAGTTCCTTCGTGCCATAAAGATTTAGTATTTTACTGCTTGGCTGCTCGGATGTGTGGACCAAAGTTCGCTGCACAAACTGCTGAAGCGGTGCCAAATAATTTTCTAATGGCACCGCTGATGAGATGGCAACAATTTAAGATACTAGGTACAAACTGTGACACTGTCTTAGGATGCGTTTGGTTGAAGGTGTGGTATGAATGGGTTGGGACCGTGACAGTGTCTGAATCACATCTAACAAATGATTTGTAACAACAAAAGAGGGTCTAATCTTCTCTGCACATGCTAGAAACTTCCTCCCACTGTCCATAGAATCAAACGCAACTAGCTTCATGCATGGAGATTGATGGTGACAACGAGCAGATAGATCTTCAGCCACCCCGCTCCATTCATTGCCACTGATGGTCCTAGGGAGCTACAAGAAAGGAAGAAATGACTCAAATCGACCGCCGGGTAAATATCCTTCATTCCAAGTCATAGCCCGAGAGAGAGAAGAGAGGCATACCCGGGTGGTGAAGGAGTAGTCGCCGGAGGAGGAACGGCTGGAGAGGTCGTTGAAGAATACCATGGCGACCCCGGTGGTAGGATGCGAGACGGCGAGAGCGAGGAAGCGACTATAGCTTAGCAAGGAAGGAAGGAGGAAACAGGGGAAATGTGACTTGTGGTCGGGGAGAAAAGGGGGTGGGGGTAGATATTTTGGCGGTAGGCCAAAATTTTGGAAATGTGGAGGGAAACTTTGCGCGCGGTGCCGCCGGACCATTCACTTTGAACGATTATGTGCATCGCAAACGATTCTTCTGCTTTACGCGCATGGGATGAGTTTGATAATTCAAATTTTGGTGGAAATTTCCCCGGGTACGTCATTGCATAATTTAACATCGCTTGCTAATTTGGGCACACAAAAGAGCATACAGCAGATAGACCACACTTACTGAATCGAGCAATTTTAGTAATTACACAGAGCCAGTTGACCTAAACATTGCTCTAACAAAAAGACCAGCATTAAAAACAAAGCCTAAGTACACATAATTTTAACAAATCCGCCACTGCGCCAGCCTATGCATCGCCGGTATGAGATGAGACATCGATGACTTGTCCTGGCGACATGCCGCCGTTGGTGGACTCTGTGTCCCCCCTGCTGAAGTCGACCGCGTCCTCGTCCTCGGCGCCGCCCTCAAGGTGTAGTACTCGTAGTAGTGGCTGCGCCAGAGCTCGCGTTGGTACTCCACCGCGATTCCTCGACGGACGGACTCTTCTATACCTCGACCTCGGCCACGCGCAACTCCTCCTCCCGGCGCTCCTCGATCTTCGCCGCCTCCTGCATCTCCAGCTCCCGCTCGGCGATCTCATGAGGAAGCAGGTGCTCCATGGCAACTGCCGCCTTTTCAGACGTGGGTTGCATGCTGGAGTTCGAGGTGGCCTGGAATATCTTGGCGTGTGCATCCTCGATCTTGGCGTGGATGGCCTCGACCCGGGCCATGGCGACATCAGCGGCACGGATGGCAGCTCGAGCGCTCTCGGCGTTTGCAGCCGCCGTCGCAGCAGCAGTTGTAGCCGTCTCGGCTGCTGCAGCTGCCCTGTCGGCTGCCGCAGACACCCTCTCGGCGGAAGCGGCCACGCTCAATGCGGATGCGGCGGCACTCTCGGCATAGGCGGCTACGCTCTCGGCGCAGGCGGCGGCGCTCGGGGGGGGGGGGGGGGACGCAGCCATCGTACGGGCCTTCATGAAGCATTTCCACGTTGTCATCTTTGCAAGAAGGGGGTGCGGGAGTGGGGATCGGGATTCGTGGATTCGGGGGTTGCCGACACTAGAGCAGACGAGCCGGCGAAGCTTAAGGAGGGAGACTTAAATAGACCCAGATATTTTCATCGCAAAGGTTCCTAGAAAACAACTGTGTGTGATGTTGTAGATATTTTTTATTAGCTGTGAAAGACGAATTTGGAGTAAAGTGCCAACGGATGGTGTTTAAAATGGACGAGAAATTTTGTAGTACTAATACAACTGTCATGTCAAATTTTGGAAAATTTCAGGGGTCATTTGACCTTTTAAGACATTTAAGTGATTTTCTAGCCATTTAATGACCGTTATTGAAATTTGAACTACATGTACATGCAACAGATAACCATAACGGTTTGAAAACTCATATTTCGTATACTTGTGTGTGATTTAATTCCATGTGCAGTAAATTGGAAGGAATTTTCAAACATATTGGTCTAACAGCTATGACACAATTAAGCATGGAGTGACATGGCATTTTAATTCCAAAAACTAAAAAAAATCAGAAACACATGAAACCTTGGTTGATGTAATGTCATGCCACCAAGATGATGTGGTAAAAAAATTGGCATGTTTGACGAAAGTTTGGACACACACCCCTCACAAACCGGAGCAACTCACTACAGGCCTCGTGGTTCCGAGAGGGAACAATGCATGTTTGATGACGAACGGGAGATAGCTTCCTCTTACGGCCTTCAATTTTTTCTATGTCTAACGTGCACTATTACAATTGTAATGTGAAATTTTTGAAAATTCTAGGGGCCATTTGACCTTTCAAAGATATTTAAGTGATTTTCTAGCCATTTAATGATCATACTTCAAATTTGAACTACTTCTACATGCAACGCCCAACCAAAACGGTTTGAAAAATCATATTTGTGTACTTGTGTGCGAGTTAATTCCATGTGCAGTAAACTAGAAGGAATTTTCAAACATATTTGTCTCACGACATGGACACATGCATGCATACGTATGCATGGAGTGACATGGCATTTTAATTCCAAAAAATAAAAAATGATCAGAAAAACATGAGACCTTGGTTAATGTAATGTCATGCCACCAAGATGATGTGGTAAAGAAATTGACATGTTTGACGAACGTTTGGACACACATCCCTCACAAATCGGAGCAACTCACTAGAAGGTTCGTGGTTCCGAGAGGGAACAATGCATGTTTGATGACGAACGGGAGATAGCTTCCTCTTACGGCCTTCAAATTTTTTCCTACGTTTAACGTGCACGAAAATTTGGAAAATTTCTGGGGTCATTTGACTTTTTAAAGACATTTAAGTGATTTTCTAACCATTTAATGACCGTAATTCAAATTTGAACTACATCTACATGCAACGCCTAACCATAACGGTTTGAAAAATCATTTTTTGTGTACTTGTGTGCGAGTTAATTCGATGTGCAGTAAATTAGAAGGAATTTTCAAACATATTGGTCTCAAGGCATGGGCACATGCATGGAGTGCATGCCATGGCATTTTAATTCCAAAAAATTTAAAAATGATCAGAAAAACATGAAAACTTGCTTGATTTAATGTCATGCCACCAAGATGATGTGGTAAAAAAATTGGCCTGTTTGACGTAAGTTTGGACACACACCCCTCACAAACCGGAGCAACTCACTAGAAGGTTCGTGGTTCCGAGAGGGAACAATGCATGTTTGATGACGGACGGGAGATAGCTTCCTCTTACGGCCTTCAATTTTTTTCCTACGTTTAACGTGCACTAATACAACTGTCATGTGAAAATTTGGAAAATTTCAGGGGTCATTTGACCTTTTAAAGACATTTAAGTGATTTTCTAACCATTTAATGACCGTCATTCAAATTTGAACTACATCTACATGCAACGCCTAACCAAAACGGTTTGAAAAATCATATTTTTGTGTACTTGTGTGCGAGCTAAAAAATCATCAGACGACGTAAATATCTGATGTTCAAAAAAGAAAATGTAAAGATCTGGCAAGACAATCGGCCCCCACACGATTGGCACTCTATCTCGCGGCTCGAGGTTTGGTAGGTGATTGGCGGGGATCATTAATCAGACATGGTTCTGTATTGGAAACCGTCAGCTATCATGTTCACACACGAATTTTGCTGCGGGAATCATGTGTAATTCAAACTACAGTACTCGTAAATTTCGGCGACCGGCATGTGTACTGTCCCCGTCGATCTAGATTCCGGCCGCCAATAAATACTACCTTGCTCACGTCGTCCCGCCTGCATTCTCATCTACATCCTCCCCTCGCTCGCCCTCTCTCTCTCAAATCTCTGCCATGGCGCCGCCGGTCTGCCCACGCGCCGATGAGGAGTCGCCGCCCCCGAGGATGCTCACTCGATTAGCAGCGACGAGGACCCCTACGCGCCGCCTGACGAGGTTGCGCCGGACCCCCCAACTTTGGATTGGTTTTGGGGCCAGTACAATCTTTGTCTGTGGAAGTCGCTGCCGCCGGCTAAGAAAGCCAAGCAAGTGGCGTTCAAGAAGGAGATGGCGGAGATGCTCTTCATTTTGTTCCATTGTGCCATGCTTGTTTGAGTTCAGATTGATGCCATTTTCATTGATGCAAGAGTGCTATAAAATGTTTACTGCTGTTACTTATCAGATTATGATGTTTTGTCATTTTTGTGGCTTTTGATGTGTGCATCTTATGAGCATGAGCTCTACATGTGTTTTGATCTAGGTCCTGCCATCTTTACAAGGGTGCTTGCCATGTATATTGGTGATATATGTGGTTACTAGCACAAGCATGTAAACTAGCTTCGTGATGTTGCTGTTTTCAGGGACTTAGGATTTTGCTAAGTCCTTTTTCCTGCTGTTATTTTTGATGCCATGTATCCATGTTGCTACAGTAGGATCCATGCTTCTTTTGAGTATGTTAAATAAGGATGTTTTGGACATATAGATGCGCTCTATCCATCCATGCCCCTGTTTGCAATTATGGAGTGCCCTAGCTTGTCTCAATCTTGCTCTACTTTTGCTATAAAATGTTCCTGGCAGATTGTTTACATGTTAATCAATTTTGCCAAGGTTGTTGTAGTTGATCCTTGCATGCTATGACCTTGTTCTTGCCATGGCTAGTTTCATGAACATGTCTTCTTGCTGATTCTATGCTTATCTTGTCTTGCAATAGCTTGTGATGAGTGAATCGAGCTCGCAAAGATGCCTTCATAATTCTGCTAATGCCATGCTCTGTTTTCTACAGTCTGAATCTGGTAATAAAACTTGCTATGTTTATAGAGGTGCCATGATATCTCCTGTGCCTTTTTGGCTCATGATCAGTAAGGGACTTTTGTTCTATGCATTTAGTAAATTCATGCCATGCCTTGATTCGCTATGATATGTTCCTGTAACCTGCTGTTTTCTTGCTCAAAACATGGCTTTCGGATGTTATTTCTGGCATGTTAGTATTTTCACTAAGTCTGTGAAGCTGATATCTTTTGCACTTTTGCCATGCTTGTTTGAACCTTCTCTGGTGTGATTTAGCCGTAGCTCCGTGTTCATGTTTTGTCAAGCATCTTGAGTACATCACTTTCATATGCTTTGTTGTTATGTTGGAGTGCAGTAGCTTAGCTTCTTGTTGCATACTATGTGGCGTCGTGTTGTTAATCGCAGAATTGTGCCATCCTTGTTTTGCTTGTCATTTGCAAACCGTGCATCCGTTTCCGGTGATCTCTATATCGATTTCAACCGAAATCATCTCATCTTTTCAGCGGCATACTTGGTTTGCCAAGTTGATGCCTTTTTCATCTTTTCCCTTCCGGAGCACGCATATGCATTGCATATCACATCTCGCATATCATGCCATGTATTGCACCATGTTGCTTGTGCATTGCACCGTGATTTGATTGTTGGTCCTTTGCTTGTGTTCTTGCTTTGGGTAGAGCCGGGAGACGAGAACGCTTTCGAGGAACCTGTTGAGAACGCTTACGAGGATCAAGCTTTCGACAACTCTGAGAACGTTGCAGGCAAGATGACCATACCCTCGATATCACTTCTATCTTTGCTTGCTAGCTGTTCGCTCTATTGCTATGCTACGCTACCTACCACTTGCTATATCATGCCTCCCATGTTGCCATGTCAAGCCTCTAACCATCCTTTCCTAGCAAACCGTTGTTTGGCTAAGTTACCGCTTTTTCTCAGCCCCTCTTATAGCGTTGTTAGTTGCAGGTGAAGATGAAGTTGGTTCCATGTTGGAACTTGGATATTTTGGGATATCACATATCTCTTACTTAATTAATGCATCTATATACTTGATAAAGGGTGGGAGGGTCGGCCTTATGCCTGGTGTTTTGTTCCACTCTTGTCGCCCTAGTTTTCGTCATACCGGTGTTATGTTCCTTGATTTTTCGTTCCTTACGCGGTTGGGTGATAATGGGAACCCCTTTGTCGTGGAATAGTCACGGCAGATGTCCTCGTGCAAGGACTTAGTCGTGGAGCCATCGCAACTAGGAAGCTTAAAGGGGTTAAACGGGACAAAGGACACGAGGAATATACTGGTTCGGCCCCTTACGGTGAAGGTAAAAAGCCTACTCCAGTTGAGGTGGAATTACTTAGGGTTTCGATGACCAGGGAGCTAAACCGCTATGCCTGGCTATCGTTCTGATCTTACTTGTCCTGAACCACCGCTGGGTCGTCCCTTTATATAGAGAGGTTAACGCCCAGCGGCTCTCAGAGTCCCGGCCGGCTTATAAACAGTGTCCGGCTCGGACTCTTAACTATTCTTGCCTTACACTACAAGTCATGCCTTAACGGCGGTTTATCACTACGGGTCTTAAGCCGCCTCTAGGCCTTAGGCCCATTACTGAACCGCCATCCTCAAGCTTGATATTGGGCTTCATGTGATGATCGTCATGACATAACCTGGCCCCTCCTGGGCGGGTGACTCCAGTAGTTATATCCCCAACATTAGGCCCCAGATTGATTTGAACCGGTTCATGTCAATCTTCAATACCTTAATAAAAAATCTTCTGGCTTCTGTCTGCGCAAAGGCTATGACCCGCCATGACGTCATCTTCTGGATTCTTTGTAACCCGCCGTGACGTCATTCGCCATTAATGCACGTTCTGCCCAACGTATCTCAACGGATCCTTGTCTTAATATCTATCCCAAAAATTGAGGCGTCTCTGCAGCTGGATAATCATGTCTTCAGCCTCCTCGTTTCTCGCGCCCATTCATCAGCCGTCCCTTATAAGTAGGCCCGGCCCTTAGGTCTTCGTCATTCTTCCCTTTCCATCGTCTTCCTCCTCTCGACGCCTCAGAGCCCGAGCTCCGCCGCCGCCGCCGCGCATCCCGTCTGCACCAACCAAGGCCGCTGCATCGACCTGTCTTGACCAGAGAACCGCGGCGCACCTCCGCTGCTCATCAGCACCAGTAAGTCCTCGCCGTCCCGTATATTAGATCCGCATTAGGGTTCGCGAGTTCTTCTGTGTTCTTCGTGGTTCCTCGCGATTCCTTCGCAGTTCTTCCACAACGGCCTCCTTTGATCCAAGAGTAGTGCATAACTTCGGCGGTAGTCGTTTCACACCCATTTTCAATACTAGCAGATCCCTTTTGCTTGCAAAAAGACCTCATTTAGAGCTTATGAACTTCTCTGTATCAGTTTTTAGGTCTAGAAATTTTTCTTTTCTGGACGATCGTTTGATCCAAAATAATCCCTGCAATCTGTGAAACTTGTTTGTGCAACACTTAGGCAGAAAACTGCATCTGCTAGCCATGGCGGCTCATATCGCCGGCTTAAAAGAGGCCATGCTTTGTGAAATTTCCGGATCATTCATAATAGAGTTAAATAACTTAATTGCTCATGATATCCACGGCGGCTTAAATAACCTGACACAATTAGCCATATATTATTAGGCCCCTTCATAAGCCGCCATCTTGAATACTGAACTGAAATCTTCCTCCGGCTTAAATTTGAACCGGAAATTTTATTTTGTCATAGGCTTCCATCTTTCACAATGCCGCCTAAGGCTCCCAAAGCACCCATCACATGCAACTGGGTTAGATACCAACGTCACTGACAGCATCCTAGCTGATTTTGTAAAGACGGGTTATCTGCCAAGGAAAGAGATCATGTCTTATCGTGCTCCTGACCCGTCAGAAGAGAAACCTCATCCCAAAGAGGGGGAAGTTGTCATTTTCACTGATCACCTGAAACGGGGTTTCGCTCCACCCGGCTCCAAATTTTTCAGAGATATCCTGCATTTTTTTGATCTGCGACCTCAAGACATCGGACCCAACTCCGTGTCAAACATCTGCAACTTCCAAGTATTCTGTGAGGTGTACCTCGGAGAAGAACCCAGCTTGCTACTCTTTAGGGAGTTATTTTATCTGAACCGCCAGAATGAATGTGCCAACGGGCCTAGCTTGGAACTCGGTGGAATCTCAATCCAACGACAGAGAGATTGTCTCTTCCCTTATGCTGAGCCGCCAAGCCACCCGAAAGATTGGAACCAGACATGGTTCTACTGCCAAGACACTTCTCCGGCTGATGAGAACCCCCTGCCCGACTTTCGCGCCCTGCATCTGGAGTCAAATCACCCCTTGCCAGACAAATTATCTCAAGCTGAACGTCAACCACTTACTCCCACCATCAACAAAATCAAAGCTCTTCTGGGGAACGGCCTAAATGGCATTGATCTGGTCCGGGTCTGGCTTGCCTGGCGGGTGATTCCTTTAAGCCGCCGCCCCGGCTTGATGTGTGATTACACGGGCCAGAAGGATGATCCTCTTCGGCACAGTCCAGACGACTTACCTGAGGACGTCATTGATGATACAACCAAGTCTCTTCCGAACGAGAGCCTGGCAGATTGCGGGAGAGTGGGCTTAAGCCCTTTCTGCAAGGCTAACCCGGCTCCAGCGGTAAACCATTGACCTGAATACTTCACCTTCCATTTTAACGATTTTGTCTTAACTCACTAACCTTTGTTGTATTTTACAGGCTAATGATAAATTCTGGAAGGTCAAGTATGACCACGAAGCTGCCAAAAAAGCCAGAAAAGTTAAGAAAGCCGCCAGGAAAGCCGCTCCCCGTAAGAAGGGGAATAAACCTAGTGCCTCGGACCTGCTTCATCTGGAAGACACCTCCGAGTCAGAGGTAGCTCTTGATTCTTTAGGCTCCTTCTTTAACCATCTTATTGACACGGATTATCAGCAGGAGGACACCGGAGCGAGTCATGAAGTGAATGAAGAGGTAACTATAATTTCCTCCGACTCCGAGCCTTTGCCGAGACAGAAAATCCGAAGAGTAACCCGGAAAGTAAGATTTTCACATCCTTTAGCTTATCAAGATCCTCAATTTCTTTTGAAGCGACAGATTTATGAGAGTCGGAGGCAGCCCCGGAGCAGCAAAGATGCAGACCTCTCCTCCGGCTTACCCGAAGCATCAAGGAAGCGCCGGACTGAGGTTATCTCCGACTTATATTCTTTGTATCCTGTGGCGGGCGGCACTCGTCAACCACTCAATTATTCTGACTCAAACTACCAGGGAACTTCACCTTCCTCCGGCGACTCAATGCAGTCCAGCTTGCCGGCTTTCAAAACCGCTCCTGGGTAATGATGATCAGTTTATTTTGTGCTTATCTTACTTATGTTTTTGCACTAACCCTTTGACTTGCAGTGTACAAGTGAAGCCCAGCAAGAGGGCGAAGAAAAATAAGCCGGCCGAAGAGCCGGTCCTGGCTGAGCCGGAACTCAGAACGGCTGCTCCTGATGCCTCTGCTGATGAGTCGCCGGCTGTACCATCTCCTGATGCCACCACTGCTCCAACTGTTGAACAAGCTATGGAAGGTTCTGAGAACCCGGAGATCCCCAGCCCGGCTCATCCAGATGATCTGGACGTTGAGATCACCCGGATTGAGTTTGTCGAACCGGGACGACCTACCGTGCTGGCCAAGTGCTCTGCCAAGGAAGAACTTCTGGAGCGCCGCCGGGCCAAGTTGGACATCACTGATTATGCTCATCTGAGCATTGAAGATATTGTCTCTGGCTATGTGAATCAAGTGCACAACAGCCGGGATCTGGAGATTGACATGGTGAAACAAATACAGCAAAAATCTGAGGTATAACTTTCTTACTCCATAGTTATACTTACCATGCTAGCCCCCAAGTCTATTACTTATGATAAAATATGTTGTAGACTTAATACCGGCTTAGTAATCACTGCAAGAAAACCGGCTTACCTGGTAGCACTCAAGGTCCGGTTTAATCAGCATATCTGAACCGGTCCTTACCTTGTTTTAATCAAGTAGTTGAACAGCAATATGCATTAGCCCCCAAGTGCCAAGTACCTTTGCTTGCAAAGTGCTTGGGACTTATTTGCATGAACCGCCACTATAAATAGAGCTCTTCAGCATACATTAGCCCCCAAGTGCCAAGTGTCTTTGCTTGCAAAGTGCTTGGGACTTAATGTTACATTATAATCACCCTAACTGTGACCCGAAATTTATACAGGCCGCCTTCAAGCAATTTGATTCGGAGATCTCTGATTTAAAGAACCGCCTGAAGACTCAGGAAAATGAAACCCAAAAGGCCAACTCCAAGTTTGAATTCATTGTAGCTGCTCAAGAGAAACTGAAGAAGAAGTTTGAAGCAGAGAGAAAAGCCTGGGCGGATGAAAAGACGGCTTTGCTCAGCCGGGCCGAACAAGCGGAGGCCACTCTTGCTGATACAACCGCCGAGCTATCCGGCTTAAAACGCCATGTATCTCAGATGGTCTCCGCAATCTTTGGTAAGTTACTCTGTAAGTGTTTAGCCAGTTTACATCTTTTCCAAAGAGCATCTCAATTGTCATCAGCTTACTTGACTTTGCAATGCAGGTCCCAGGAGCTCCAATCTTAATCAAAACGTGCTGACAAAACTGAAGGCGGTTTATACCTTGGTGGAGCAACTTTACACCGGGTCACAATGTGCCTTAGCCGTTGTGGCTCTGTCAAATGAAGTTCCCACTCATCTGGCGGATGTACTCAGGCGGCTTGCCGTACTTCCTCAACGCTTCCAAGAGTTGAGACGAGCTTCTGCAAGAGCCGGAGCCATAGCCGCTCTGAGCCGGGCCAAGGCATTTCTACCTGAGCTAGACCCGGGTGACATTGCCCTTGGGTATCCCAGTCTAAAGGAGGACGGCACCCCATTTGACCAGAAAGACTTCGCCGCTTGCGTGAAGAGCATACGCCCTGTGGCCACACTGATTGGTAATGACACAGATCTTACCAAATATCAACCGGGCTATGACGAGGAGAATCAGAGGATCCCAACACCACGTTATGAAGCAATCAGCCTGATTCCGCCAACTCGTAAGCATACCTTCGCCCCTGAAGTCGACCCGGCCGGGTTAATTGATGATGAAGCTCAATTTGAAGCCTTGAGTGGCATTGACTGGAAATCATCAACCTTCCAGGACATGGAAACAGCCGGAGGAGCGGAAAGGGATGAACCGGAAGCTTCAGCCCAACAACACCTTTGAGCTCTCAGGCGGCTCATGGTTATGTCTTAAAGAACAATGCCTCACCTTTTGGACTCGGGGAGTCATGTAATAGAGTAGGACAAATACTTAATTTTGTCGTGTCATTGCGCACGTGTGTAGCGCTCAACACTGTTTAAGCTGCCCTTTTATATGCTTCTGGGTTATGCTTGATCCTCTGCTTTCCTTATGTTTAAAGAGCTGTCTTTAATTGTCCTGCATAGAAAACAAATCACAAGTCCCTTGGCGGCTTACCGCATGGAGAATCATATATTTTACATATAAACCGGAATATGAATCAAAATCATAATAAACCGGTTCTTGATTATATCTTTGAGATAACCATAACAACATACCTGTGATCCTTCAAGTACACTTCTGGTTTATTTAACCCAAATAATGAGGTTGAGAACTCAACTCCAGTTCACCAGCACATACAATGTTTATTATGTGCTATCAATGTTTATTGATCAAAGTTAAACCGGTGGAATAAAAACCACCCTTGAATACTTTTGATGTGATCAAAAGAACTTGTTTGCAACAAAGAGACTTCAAAAATTTGGAGGCTTCTGATTCGAATACGACCAGAGAACCGTCCCAAAGGGGTTAAGCTAAGATTCGAATACGATCATATAGCCCCCAGTGACTTTGGCGTTGCCGATCAAGAGGGTACCGACAGCTATGTTCTCTTTGGTTCGAACATGACCTATGTTTGAACAGGAAGCCCCCAAATGACCTTGAAAGTTGTTTAACGATGCTGATTCGAATACGATCCACGTCGGTTCCCAAAGGGGGTTGAGCTATGATTCAAATATGATCAAGAAACTCCCCAGTGAGCTCGGCAATATGCCAATGAAGTGGGTATCGACAGCTATGTTCTCTTTGGTTTGAACAGGAAGCCCCCAAGTGATCATATATTTAACGGCTGGATTCGAATACGATCATAAGCCGGATCAGCCTCCAAGTGATCATTTGATATCATAATGAAAATAACAATGACACATTTACCTTTGGAGGGGAAAAAAGGACAGAGGTCCTGCTTTATTATTCATCATAATATATACATGGCTATAGAAATATGTACATTATGAGAGCCGTTGGCTCAAGTGTAATACGGCCGAAGATGAGCAATATTCCACGGCCGGTGGGTCTCCTCCTCCGACTTACGTGAATGTTTGTGCTCTCGAACATCCATGAGGTAGTATGACCCGTTGTGCAAGTTCTTGTTGACCACAAAGGGCCCTTCCCAAGGTGGGGATAGCTTGTGTGCATCTGTTTGATCCTGGATGAGCCGGAGCACCAAATCACCTTCCTGAAAGGTCCTCGACTTAACCCGGCGGCTGTGATAGCGGCGCAGGTCTTGTTGGTAAATCGCCGAGCGAGCTGCTGCTACGTCACGTTGTTCGTCCAACAAGTCAAGAGCATCTTGACGCGCTTGCTCATTGTCCGCCTCGACATAAGCCGCCACTCGAGGCGAGTCATGACGGATGTCGCTAGGGAGAACCGCCTCAGCTCCGTAGACCATGAAGAAAGGCGTGTAACCCGTAGACCTGTTAGGAGTAGTATTGATGCTCCATAACACAGAGGGTAACTCCTCCACCCAACAACCCGGCGTCCGTTGCAAAGGGACCAAAAGCCGGGGCTTGATGCCTTTCAAGATTTCCTGATTGGCTCTCTCAGCTTGACCATTGGATTGGGGGTGAGCTACTGATGAAACATCAAGCCGAATATGCTCTCGTTGGCAAAATTCTTCCATGGCGCCTTTAGACAGATTGGTACCATTGTCAGTTATAATGCTGTGTGGAAAACCAAAGCGAAATATCACCTTTTTCATGAACTGAACCGCCGTGGCTGCGTCACACTTACTAACTGGCTCTGCGTCAACCCACTTTGTGAACTTGTCAACCGCCACCAAGAGGTGGGTCTTCTTATCCTTGGACCTTTTGAAAGGCCCAACCATATCAAGCCCCCAGACTGCAAATGGCCAAGTGATTGGAATCATCCTCAACTCTTGAGCCGGCACGTGAGCACGTCTTGAGAACTTCTGACAACCGTCACATTTACTGACTAAGTCCTCTACGTCAGCATGAGCCGTCAGCCAATAAAAACCATGACGAAAAGCTTTCGCCACAAGGGATTTTGAGCCGGCATGATGGCCACAATCCCCCTCGTGAACCTCTCGTAAAATTGCTTGACCCTCCTCAGGGGAAACACAACGCTGAAAAGCCCCAGTAACACTGTGATGATGCAGCTCGCCATTGATAATTATCATTGACTTAGACCGCCGGGTTATTTGTCTGGCCAAAGTTTCATCCTCGGGCAATTCTCCCCAGGTCATGTAAGACAAGTATGGCACTGTCCAATCTAGGATGACGTGAAGAGCCGCCACCAACTGTGCTTCGGGGTCAGGAATAGCCAAATCTTCCTCTGTAGGTAACTTGACAGAAGGGTTATGCAGAATATCTAAGAAAATATTGGGCGGCACCGGCTTATGCTGAGAGCCCAGTCGGCTTAAGGCATCAGCCGCCTCATTCTTTCTGCGGTCAATGTGCTCCACTTGATAACCCTGAAAATGCCCGGTGATGCATCAACTTCACGGCGATAAGCCGCCATGAGGGGGTCCTTGGAATCCCACTTGCCTGATACCTGTTGAGCCACCAAATCTGAGTCGGCAAAGCATCTCACCCGGCTTAAGCTCATCTCCTTAGCCATCCGAAGACCATGGAGCAAGGCCTCATACTCAGCTGCATTGTTAGTACAGGGAAACATCAACCGTAGCACATAACGAAATTTGTCACCTCGAGGGGAAGCTAAAACGACTCCAGCCCCCGAGCCCTCCAACTGCCTGGACCCGTCGAGAGAGAGCCGGCCGCGGCGTTGTAAGCCAGTGCGGACGAGAGAGTCGGCCATGGGCATGGACAATAAGTCAATCGCGTGTGTTGATGTAGCGGGGTGGCAATTTTGCGCAGAACAAGCGCTAGTGCAAAAAATAATATTTTCCCACGCCCCTTTTGCGACACCTTTTTGTAAAGAATCTGGTCCTGAGAAAAATATTATAGACCAAGTAATTGTTCCTTGATGAAAACAATATATGTGAAAAATGGATAGGATAGATAGCACCTGGTATTTTTGCCAAATAAACAAGGATGCTGGTGTTGGATGAATTTTCCGGTAGCCTGGCATGGTACAGATGCTTGCACGGTCCCAGTGTCAACGTACGTTGGACTGCAAACTGTCGGGCCCTTCACGCGTTCATCGGACACCGTCGTGCAGGAATGGCGTCTCGCCACAACAAGCCTAGCGTCGTCGCTGTGTAGCAGTAATGGAGTAATTGATTCATCACTTTGACTAGTCTTGTCTTTCACGTGATGGATGATGTTCCTTCTTGGAGATTGTGCCATTGTAATTCCGTTTCAATTAGCAATAGTAGCAAGTCTTTGGAAAGTAACTGCCATGGAGACACGGGACAGCGGTCAGGCTACAGCATATTTTCTTAGATGTAGATGACTGCCGCTGATCCATAGTATTTTGCCCTTTGACTCCTTGCGTACTAGCAACAACATCTGATAGACTGTCTTTTGCTGTGATCTGTAGTGCCTTCGTGGCAGAGGAAAAGGTAGCAGCACACTGTTGATTGCTACGGCCTGCGATTTGTGGACGTAGAGCAGCAGCGACTCGGAGTTGGTCCGGTTTAAAAACGCAAAGTTGACTCAGAACAGACCAGCGGTTCAGACGAAACTGCAGGGAAACGACGGTGGCTTGGTGCAGCCGTTCAACCAGGGTTGACCCGCCGGTGAAAACGTTGCCTTGGTAATTTCTGACTGAGGGGATTTGATGCCTACGTGAGTGACGGTTTTCCCGGTGCGGGTCCCTCCACACTAATTAAGGAAAACGATGCAATCTTTGGCCACTTTCAATCGTATTCCACGAACCGCGTCGGACTTTCTTGGGATATTGAAATCTTCGTGGACAGCAATCACTCGTACGTGGCCGATCGGACAGCCGCCCGACACAGTAGTCATCGGACCCGTTCGCCGATTCTCCGCTGACAGCTCTTGTAGCGGTAGTTTTGGTTTCGACGAGAATAATTCCTTCTCTTGATCTCGGCGAGTTATGGCGGTAGCAACGATCCAGCGCTAATTTTCTCTTGATCTTGAATCTCGAGTATACCGTTTGACTGTTCGTCGACGATGTAAACTTCTGCGCCGGTTCTTTTCCATCCAGCAAATCACGAACTTCTCAATCCCTGAAGAGATCCCTCCAAGATCTCAACACCACCGTGCGCCAGCCCCACGGTGGGCGCCAACTGTCGTGGAATAGTCACGGCAGATGTCCTCGTGCAAGGACTTAGTCGTGGAGCCATCGCAACTAGGAAGCTTAAAGGGGTTAAACGGGACAAAGGACACGAGGATTATACTGGTTTGGCCCCTTACGGTGAAGGTAAAAGCCTACTCCAGTTGAGGTGGAATTACTTAGGGTTTCGATGACCAGGGAGCTAAACCGCTATGCCTGGCTATCGATCTGATCTTACTTGTCCTGAACCGCTGCTGGGTCATCCCTTTATATAGAGAGGTTAACGCCCAGCGGCTCTCAGAGTCCCGGCCGGCTTATAAACAGTGTCCGGCTCGGACTCTTAACTATTCTTGCCTTACACTACAAGTCATGCCTTAACGGCGGTTTATCACTACGGGTCTTAAGCCGCCTCTAGGCCTTAGGCCCATTACTGAACCGCCATCCTCAAGCTTGATATTGGGCTTCATGTGATGATCGTCATGACATAACCCGACCCCTCCTGGGCGGGTGACTCCAGTAGTTATATCCCCAACACCCTAGACAGTTCGCCTTGAATAAAACTCCTCCAGCAAGGCCCAACCTTGGTTTTACCATTTCCTACCTAAGCCTTTTTCCCTTGGGTTCCGCAGACTCAAGGGTCATCTTTATTTTAACCCCCCCGGGCCAGTGCTCCTCTGAGTGTTGGTCCAAACTAGAGCACCGTGCGGGACCGTCCCTTGGCAACTTGGGTTACGTTGGTACCTGTATGCTTCGCTCATCCGGTGTGCCCTGAGAACGAGATATGTGCAGCTCCTATCGGGATTTGTCGGCACAGTCGGGTGGTCTTGCTGGTCTTGTTTTACCATTGTCGAAACGTCTTGTAACCGGGATTCCAAGCCTGATCGGGTCTTCCCGGGAGAAGGAATACCCTTCGTTGACCGTGAGAGCTTGTGATGGGCTAAGTTGGGACACCCCTGCAGGGTATTATCTTTCGAAATCCGTGCCCACGGTTATGTGGCAGATGGGAATTTGTTAATGTCCGGTTGTAGAGAACTTGACACTTGACTTAATTAAAATGCATCAACCGCATGTGTAGCCGTGATGGTCTCTTTTCGGCGGAGTCCGGGAAGTGAACACGGTCTGGGTTATGTATGAACGTAAGTAGTTTCAGGATCACTTCTTGATCACTTTTAGCTTCTCGACCGATGTGTTTCTTCTCTTCTCGCTCTCTTTTGCGTATGTTAGCCACCATAAATGCTTAGTGCTTGCCGCAGCTCCACCATATTACCCCTTACCTACCCACAAGCTTAAATAGTCTTGATCTTGCGGGTGTGAGATTGCTGAGTCCTCGTGACTCACAGATTCTACCAAAACAGTTGCAGGTGCCGAGGATACCTATGCAGGTGACGCAACCGAGCTCAAGTGGGAGTTCGATGAGGACCGTGGTCGTTACTATGTTTCGTTTCCTGATGATCAGTAGTGGAGCCCAGTTGGGACGATCGGGGATCTAGCATTTGGGGTTATCTTCTTTTCATTTGGATTTGACCATAGTCGGTCTATGTGTGTATTTTGGATGATGTATGAATTTATTTATGTATTGTGTGAAGTGGCGATTGTAAGCCAACTCTCTTTATCCCATTCTTGTTCATTACATGGGATTGTGTGAAGATGACCCTTCTTGCGACAAAACCTACAATGCGGTTATGCCTCTAAGTCGTGCCTCGACACGTGGGAGATATAGCCGCATCGTGGGCGTTACAAGTTGTAACGCCCACGATGCGGCTATATCTCCCACGTGTCGACACTACAAAAAAAATACACTTTCGTGATGATACGTGTTTGTGTCACAGTAGGTCGTGTTTTTTGTCATGCATGTACATCCATGACAAACGTAGGAGGTCCGTTTCCTCCGTTGTGCAGTACGCGAGGCCTCGTTTCCATCGCCTGTTCCGTCCAAGCCCTCCCGATGAACACGACCACGCATTCCGTTCCGACCCAGCCGGTTGGCTCCCATGCGTTCCGTTGCCTCCCGATGAACACGACGCATTCCGTTGCCTCCCCATGAACACGACGCATTCCGTTGCCTCCCCATGAACACGACGACGACGCTGTTTGTCCGTTCCGACCCAGCCATGTACACGAGCCCTGGCCGTACGTATGCGCGAGTACGCGTTCGAGACCCCGCCCGTATGTACACATACATGGCCGTATTTTCTTTCTTGCACCCTGGCCGCTGTACGTACGTGTACATGCTACGTGCGCGCCTCTACTACGACACGTACGCGCCTCTACTACGACACGTGCGCGCCTCTACATCCACCAGTATATATGTACGTACACGTTCGCGACCAGAATGACAACGCTACGTACGCTTCGACCAGGTGGGTCCCGACTGTTAGGCACTTCCTTGCGTGTGAAGATGTAGCTAGTGGGTCCCAGCAGTCAGGGGGGCGAATCGTTTTTTTGCCCGGACGCACTTCCTTGCGTGCGAAGACGTAGCTGGTGGGTCCCAGCAGTCAGGGGAAAATGTTTTTGTTTGCGAAATACAGTGGCCCGTCCGGTGGGTCCCAGCTGTCAGGTGGAGGAATCATTATTTTCCGCGTAATAAGGAGGCACTTCCTTGCTGCGGCCGTGAACCCAGCTGTCAGCCTCTCCACGTACAATCCACGTCCGATGGAAGTCGTTCCTTGACCACGTTGACCACGCCGCGTCGAGAGCACCAGGGCGGTGGACGACGGCGAGGCCTAGGAAGGGGACGACGGGGAGCCGGGGAAGACGCGGCAGTGGAAGCCCGCGCGGAGAGGAGTACGAGGGTTCACTGGTTCGGCTGCGGTGTGAGGCTGCCGTCGCCGCAGGGCCTGGCCAGCGGTGGGAATAGTAGGGGCGGTGAGGCCTCCGCGTCAGCACAGCCGGCCACGGGAGGCAGGAGCATGCGGCATGACCGGCGCTGCTTTGGGCGGCTGGAGCAAGAAGACCAGAGGTTGAAGAAGCACTACGACCGTTGGATGGACATCGTACGGTCACTGGAGCTAGAATCGTTCATATTGACTAAAGTTGACAAAGGCCCCCATCCCAGTCAACTTAGTAGGCCCACAAGTCAGCCTCCCACCATGGTGGGTCCCAGCTAGCAGGGGGAGTATTCATTTTTTTTGTGCATAATAAGGGGGCACTTCCGGTGGGTCCGAGTTGACAGCGGGGGGAACGTTTTTTTTCACGAAATACGATGGCCCGTCCGATGGGTCCCAGCAGTCAGGGGGGAAACGTTTTTTTCACGAAATAAGGTGGCCCGTCCGGTGGGTCCCTGCTGTCAGGTGGAGGAATAATTATTTTGCGCGTAATAAGGAGGCACTTCCTTGCGGCCGCCTGGACCCAACTGTCAGCCTCTCCACGTACAGTACTCTTCCGATGGAAGTCAGTCGTTGACCACGTTGACCACGCTGCGCCGAGAGCACCAGGGCGATGGTCTGGACGACGGCAAGGCCTAGGAAGGGGACGACGCGGAGCCGGGGAAGACGCAGCAGTGGAAGCCCGCGCGGAGAGGAGTACGAGGGTTCACTGGTTCGGCTGCGGTGTGAGGCTGCCGTCGCCGCAGAATAACAGGGGGTGTGGGTGAGTAGAGGGATGGCCTGGCCAGCGGTGGGAGTAGTACGGGGCGGTGAGGCCTCCGCGGCGTCACAGCCAGCCATGGGAGGCAGGAGCACGCGACACGACCGGCGCTGCTTTGGGCGGCTGGAGCAAGAAGACCAGAGGTTGAAGAAGCACTACGGCCGTCGGATGGACATCGTACGATCACTGCAGCTAGAATCGTTTATATTGACTAAGTTGACAAAGCCCTTGGTACGCGTCAACTTAGTAGGCCCATAGCTCGGATTTGGCAGAGAACATATAGCCCATTTGCGATTTGTAAGAATGTATAGCCCATTTTTTAATTCTAATGGAATTTACTACAACCCATTTACAGTTTGTTAAAAGTACAGCCCAACTTCTAGCTAGGACAACGATTAATAATTTCAAACCACCGGTCAAAATAGAATTCAAAAAAAATTCCCACATTTTGATGGGATCCGAAATATTTTTATGCGAAATTTCTAGTCAGGTTAAATATAATTTCAAAATAAAGTTGTATTACGTTAAAATCCAACGAAATATTGCGCGGGCAACAAGTAATGAAATTAAAATTTTCAAATTCCAAAAATAATATAATTTTCAAACTAATTACGTGTTTGGTGCATAGTAACTGTCCAGTTATTATAATTACATCTCATTTATTATTTCTTAAAGTCCATTTTCTTGTTAAGCCTAATGCATACCTCCTAGGAAAGTTTGCAGCCCAGCGGGGCGGAGAATAACAAGTTGACCCGGATATTGTGTACAACTGTTGGCCCAGTTGCATTGCTGATGTTGAAAAAAAAGGCCTGTGTAGTACAGTACAACCTAACATGGTTACTCAGCCCACATTCAGCGACGCCGGAAAGGCCCAAACAAGGCTTCTGTACAACTTTTTGAAGTCACTGAGCTCAATTAATAACTTAAGAAAAAAGTTAGATTACAGTGGAACCTAATTAAAAGCTGTCACGAGCAAATAAATAATTCAACGGGTCCCACTTGTGCGTGTGCGCGTGTGTGTGCGTGTGTGTGTGTGAGAGAGAGAGAGAGATAGAGAGAGAGACCCATCGGTCGATGCTCGTAAATACATCTTTCAGCCATATGCATTGCTGATGCTCAGTAAAAACTCATATAGTTGACACAATCATATAGAACATCATAGCACACTGAACTTGCATACAAAAATTTCACGCAGGCGGCACAATCAGGATGGAAGCAGTGGATCGCTACGGGATGGGCTATGTTGAAACCAACGAAGTCGTACATAACGGTTCATTGTCTTTATCAATGACGGGGAAATATCTTGAATGTTGTGCAAAGAAAACACACAGACAACACAATAAGTTCTGCTAGCACATTAAGTTGACGTACATCCCTTTCTAAAGAAAGTTCAGGTACAAAATTAGAACAGGTCACAATCAAATGTACTGGCATATCAGTGCTTCACACCCACAGCTCGGATTTAACTAGTATCTGACAAGATTCAGTTGTTACCTCAAATTAGAGTACATCCAGGCAGCGAGCCCTGCCTCTTCCCCCAAAGAAGCAGTGGCCTCCGCCGCGCGATGGAGTAGGCCCTGTGCCATCCATCATTCCGAGCAACACGAGGAAAGTTTGACGTTGACTCCTGTAATGGACGTCGTCGACGGACCCTGGCACTAGCGGCGGCGGCAGGACTTCGATTGATGGATTGACCACTTCTTCGACATGCACGAACACTCGATACAGGTACATCCCTAACGTGGTCCGCGGCGGCCTTGGTGGCGACGAATAGTACAACCCCGGTTCCTGCACTGGTATCTCAACACCATTCACCTTCGGTATGGTGGACGGCTTCTTCATCCATGCCATAACCGTCAGAGCCCAGCTGTCTGGAGGAACAAACATACTTACGAGCTCACCTCCAAGGTCGTTGATAAGCTCGTTCATGGACTCGTTGTTCCAAGCACGTCGAGGCATGCCGTGGAAGGTAAGCTTTGTTAAAAACTCAAGCTCAGAGGGCACCGAGCCCCATCCTGGGTGCCACCGATCAAAGCTCACCAGCGCGCCATCATAGAACAAACGCCGGGAAGATTCGAACACACGACTGCAGTCGAAAGTTGTCCGGAACCTGACGAAGAAATCAGCCGGTGGCGGACAGACTTCGACGAGCAAGTCACTTATTTGGATGCCGTGCACAATGCCAAGAGCTTTGACAAGGTCGTCCGGCGAGACGGGAGGCCAGTCGCCGTTGATGGTTACCATCAGCACTTTGCCGGCAAACTGGTCGTCAAGCGCCGCCATGCCACTGTTGAGCGACAGCACGCAGCGACCGAAGGCAGGACGGACCTCAGGATCTCCGGCTCGGAGATCCGCGTTGACCGGCGACATGATAGTGCGCTTGAGTACAGGGAGTACAGGAGGGGGATTTGGGGGAACTGGAGTAGGAATCGAGATTCCAGAGATGGGGGAGGGGTGGGAGACTAGGGATCAAAAGGTAGCATGAATTTCGAGCACGCGCCAATATGCTCTCGGCGCGCAAGCGCACGAAAACACCGGTGGCGCCCACATGTCGGCCTAAGAGTCCTTATTCTTTCTTTTTTGGAGAGCCCAGCCTTTTTTTCAGGATCTTTTGAGAGCCCGGCCTAAGAGTCATAATTGACCTATTTGGCATTGCGTTACTACTCGGCCCATATTCAACGACACCTCACTGGCCCAAACAAGTGTACATCATCGAAAAGACACTGAGCTCAAATTATATAACTTGAAAAAAGGAGATATACTCTGAACAATGGAGAATGGTGATGCCCTCATTTAGCCCACCAGTAGTTCGAGACAATAAACAGTTTGAAACAACGATATATACAACATTCAAACACTGGCTAGTGACTACTACTGACATAAATAGCAAGACAAGATAGTTCATAAGAAGTCTTGCTACACCACCAAAACGCACCCATCTGAAGCGCTCAGACTCTCGTGATCCAGACGAGAATGACATTCTAAACAGAAGCAACTATTACATAGTAAGAGTGACATAGACGAGGATGACCAAATGACAAGGAATATGCATAACAAAAGAAAGAACTACCCATCCAGAACCAGCAGCAAAGACAACAAAGTCATTCGAAGAGATGATCCAACACCATCATAATTTGCAGCCTCGCTTCAGCGACCAGTGATCCGGAGACACCAGTACTCCACCCTTTCGATGCAACAGCCCAATTACCTATCAACCTGAAGGCTTGAACCACATCACTGCCTGTCGTAATTGAGACATCCAAGGATCAAAGTTAATCCGGATGCCTTTGTCATTCTCACCTTCTTTTGGCTGCAGGCTGTATCGTTGATAATCAGGGGAGTTTGCTCCCGAACTCCTAGGGCTCGCCGTGTAGACACAGTTTTCCATAGCAAACAGAGCCTCTCTGCCATCAAGGTCCTTGCCAACGGTGATCTCCTAGTTAATCGGATAATTGGGTCCGAGAAACAGAGAGTGTGAACCAAGGCTGTTTACCCGCCTCCAACTAAAAAAAATCCTAAAGGCCCCAACAAGCTGGTATCCTGCTCATAGACGTAACAGCCACTGTCCGGATACTCACGTATTACACGGTGCTTGTATACAGTGGGGTTTTTGCAATATAACTTTTCCGGCTCATGTGTCCGAATGATCATCAGTCTTTTGCCGTCGTCTGATCGAGCGAGGAACTAGTTGTGCTTCCCTGTTTTTGGCAAAGGTGGTGTGATTACAACGGGCAGTAACTGTAGGGACACTGCATCATATCAAAAAGGACAGACATTGTTAATGTAAGATCAACATTGTTCAGAGTATGAGTAGGATAATGCAAGAAACAGCATTGATATGTCCCTGTTGGAACTGGGAGGAAAATACAGGGAAATGTATACTGGGTTCGAAAATATAGAAGTGCCATGCATGGTTATACTCATGTTATCTCGCAATCGATTCTTCACAGGAAACTACCATGTCATGCATGTTATGTACTCCCTCCGTTCCCAAATATTTGTCTTTCTAGGCATTTCAAATAGACACAACATACGGATGTATGTAAACATATTTTAGAGTGTAGATTCACTCATTTTGCTTCGTATGTAGTCACTTATTAAAATCTATAGAAAGACAAATATTTGGGACCGGAGGGAGTAATCATGTTCTGTCCTCACAAACAAATTCTTCAAGGTAACTAACAGAGCATGCATTGTTATATACTCGTGTTCTGTGGGCAAATTTTTTGTGAGGATATTATTCTAGCCATTGATTGCTGAAGGGCGAATATAGGTATGTACACATGGTAAGCATTGCAGGATTTCACTACTTCCAAATATAGAGTTCTCCATATGCACAATTACTTCCCTAATGTATGGTTAGATGAAACCAACAGTGTGGTGCATGTTTCTACATCATGAAAATGAGGAAACTAACATGGCCATTGATACACACTCATATTTAGTAGTAGTATATAGATTACTGTAAAATAAGGATAATATCCATATATTCCTAACCGTTTGATTATTCAGGGTACAAATTGGCTGTAATGACATGGTCACAATCGCATGAATTAACTCATTCCAAATATAGCTGATTTACGGCGTCTCTAATACATTGCCATGGTTCTACTCAAATTCTGCTCAAACAGGGATATGCCAATCATCACAAAAAGTTCAAACAGTGTCATGGCGTCATCATTAACATGAGACGGAAACAACTTACACGCGCCGTCCCAGCAATACGTGGTGCCATCTGCTTTGTCAATCGCGTAGATGATGCCATTGTGTTCAATAGCATCACAGAAGTGTGTATCAGCTTTGACGATGATCCACTGCGAGCCGAGTTGTCTCCATCTAAAGAAGGCACCGGCGTAAAGATAGGCGAGTCCGCGGTCGAACATGGCAATTAGCTTGAAGTCTGCGTAATTCGCATGTCGTGTGGGCGCTTGGCAGATTACAATCTTCTACAAAACAAGGTCCGTCCAACTGACGTAGTAATCTAGATGACTTGGACCGCGATGGTAATACTCTATATAATCCAACAGAGGAAGGATAATCTCATGGGAGGTCTGAAAGTTCACGAGCACCAACTTTTTACCGTCTTCTCTGAAGGCAGCCATCCAGTGGGAGTTCATGCCGACCCAGTACATACCTGCCAAGTTTCGGGCGATGGTGATCGTATCGATGTCGAGGGAAATGATGTACAGCGACCCACTACATACCTACAAAGAAGTTTCGGCTAATGGAGATCGGATTGAAGTCGAGGGGCATCATGCACGCCTCCGTATCATGGTGAGCCAATTTCGCAAGACCAGATAGCAGCAAGAAGGGTGTCTTGAAAAGCTTAGGCCTCGCTTCGACGATGGTCGTGTGCATGTCCCTCGAGCATGCAGCCAGCCGCAGGGCGCTCAACATATCCATACACGAACAACAGAGGTCGAGGATGTCACTGGGGAGATTGCTCCAATCGCGGATCATATGGATGCTTCGCGGTTCGCGTTCGGCCATGGTGGAGTTTGGAAGGGGGCTTGATTTACGGGGGAGAAGGATGTCGGTGCTGGAGCGGCTAGCGAGGGAATAGTGGTACTGGGGTAGGCGAGTGAGGCGACGGTACACGGGGGCACAGTGAGATGGAGACAGAGACGGAGACGGAGAAGGAGATGGAGATGGAGTGGTGCTATGGGAGCGGAGAGGGAGACGAGGCGAGGCGCCAATGTGCTGTACAGCGGCGGTGACAGACTGCACAGTGCACAGGATGAGGCTGACTTTGGTAACCCGAACACGCCGCCTAGACTAGTGTCAGGCGCAGGGTGTTGTCACTTCACTATGAGGACAAGATGAATAGTATTTTGACCATCAAGTGTACTCCCTCCGTCTAGGTGAGTAAGTCATCTTAGGTTGTGCGCCGTGACCAAGGAGGAGGGGAAAACGAGAGACCTTAATGTTTATTTGCTAATTAATAGCATTGCATGCAATGAACTAACCACTGCATGTTGTGTTTGGTAGTCTCAAGTCATTAAAAGTTTGCACACCCCTCATCTCTTATTGGTTGATATGTCAAGAAACAAGAAACGAGATAGAAATTAATGCACCGCGCCTAAGTGTTTTGGGATTATTTGGTTTTCGTAAGATGACTTACACACCTAGACGGAGGGAGTACCACAGTTGTACTACTACTACTAGTAGGAACATGAGTACTCCAGTATTGTATAGCGGAAATAGGTCTCCCGTGCTAGCATGCCTGTTCACTTCATCGTTCAGGTATCATCCATATTGTGAGCAGAACCAAATTCTCGTGCATGCCCAATCAACGCCCTACCGCGATGCATGCAGTGGTCGTTCTGGTGCATCAAGGACGGCATGCAGATCGTTCCACACTTGAGAAGAGGAAAAATGGAAAGGTAGAACGCGGCAGCAGAGGAAGAGAGCGCTGGCTAACGAGGCTGGGAGGGGATCGAGCAGGAAGTTAATGCTCCACGCCTAAAGGTTTTGGGAAAACCTGATTTTCATAAGGTGACTTATACTCACCTAAACGGAGGGAGTATTCCTTAACCAGAGAATGTTGTGTCTCCCACTCACGCGCTCAAAAAAAAACTACGGCACATTTTTTATCTGTTTGCATAGGTCCCACCTATCAGGAAGGATGGGCACGTACACGAATAGGTACGACTCATCAGTCTACCCGCATAGCCTTTTCGTTTAGTCTACCTAGCCGTCTAATCAACTGCCTGCACGCCACTTCTCCCATTTACTTCTCCATCGGGAACCGATTCTCCTCGGCTTCTTCACCTCCCCTTCGTCTTCATTTGCATCCAAACCCCACTGTGTTCACATTGTTTTAACCTCTTTCAATAATCATCTACTACTTCAGTTAGACTAGCCAT
This sequence comes from Aegilops tauschii subsp. strangulata, assembly GCF_002575655.3. Taxonomy (NCBI): domain Eukaryota; kingdom Viridiplantae; phylum Streptophyta; class Magnoliopsida; order Poales; family Poaceae; genus Aegilops; species Aegilops tauschii. The sequence goes on along the minus strand of NC_053035.3, from coordinate 345,674,336 downwards.
CTAATCCTAATTCTCCAAACCATAGCCCTCCGTTCCAGCAGTTCCAAATGGCGAAAGAGATCGAGATGCAGGTTTTTAGCGTCCAACATGTCCCCGTCGAAGGCTCGATGCGCATAGTTGCCACCGTCACTGTCCACCCAAGGGTTGTTCGGCAGTGGATCAACAATGTATCCAACTCCCTCGAAAAGGTAGAGACGAGGGTCATCGGTCTCGACGCAGAGTACACGGAGCGTGCCCATGGGAAGATCCAGCGTGCCGCTGTCCTTCAGTTGTGCCTCAAAGATGATGTTTTGGTGTACCACATCATACACTCGCCCTCCATACCAGGTGAGCTTCACGATTTCTTGTCTCGGGAGGACGTATACTTCTGTGGGGCAGCCATCGAAGGGGACAAACAGAAGCTGGAGCCGTACAACCTTGATTTGAAAAGCATCGCTGACCTACAAACCAGAATCAAAATTCCTGTAGAAGATTGTGATAAATAGATGCCATCCCTATTCGACGTAGAAAATTTTGTGCTCGGTACAAATCTTCAGAAGGGTGACGAGACGGTGGCATTAAGGTCGTCTGGATGGGAGAATTATCCCTTGACGTACGAGCGGATAAAATATGTTGCCCTCGATGCCCGTGTGAGTTTCGAGATAGCTACAAGGTTCAAAGAGCTTGTTGCGAAGCCGTCTCCCATAGAGGTTGAGAAGAAGAAGAAGAAGAAGAAGAAGAAAAGGCTGCACCAGCAGGAGGGCATTATGGATGGATGAACTATTTCATCTCTTGTAAAAAAATTATTCCCTCTCGGTGTATATTGATATAGATGGACTATTTCGATGGTGTGCATGTCTTTGGAATAGAGTAGTAGCGTGGGTCCGCTTGACTATAAGGAACTACTTATCCGCATATATAGCTTTCTCTGCTACTCCTTCCAGTGATCGGTATGCAGTGCATGTGTCCGTAGACATGACAGCTTGTCCATGGAAGTTCAACTACGACGACCATCACGTTTCATCTCGCGATTCCCACGACGCCTCTCCAACCCACGGCACCACGCCCCCCGACATGCGCCTCACCCCTCTCGGCCGCGCCGCCCCTCTGCCTTTGTGTGCATGACATGTGGGCCACCTAAAATGCGGCGAGCATCAAGTTTCTACCACAGCTACCCGCGATTCCCACGACGTCGCTCGAACCCATGAAACCACACGTCCCCCGACCTGCGGCTCACCCCTCTTGGCCCCACTGCCCCTTTGCCTACGGGAGCATTACATGTGGACCAGTCACCTATCGGGTCCACATGTTATTGACTCAAAGGTAGGTGTAGTAAGGCGCTGAAGCTCAGTCCCGACGGCCCTGAGAGGGAAATTTAACTCCTGCACCAGGGCTTGTGGTGCTCCCGCAGCACGAACTCGTGCCAAACTTGAGATTTGTTTCTTTACTATACATGCACGCAACGATTTAATGGACATTGTAATCTCAACATGTGATGGGGAGCTCTAAATTTGAATTTGAACTTATAAAACGAAAAGGTTCAAAACAAATAAACTAGGAGAGAGGGAGTATATCGTAGGATGTGTCCCATACAAAATAAGTCCCCTGGTTTGTCACCGCGAAGATGCGGTTAGAAAGGAGCACAACGTCTTCCTACTCGTACGGCAACAAATCGGCCACAGACAGCATGGCCCGCCTTTGACCGCCATGTGCAAGGTTCGTGCTATCTTATTCAATCTCACCGTGGTTCCATCGTACCAATTCATGCGGTGGCCCGTTGCATGGCTGATCCCAATGTTGGATAAAGGTTCTACGGGAACGGTGTCACCGTTGTAAATGTTGTGCAAATTGATGTTGGTACCCTCCCGTACATATGTAAGCCAATCTCCAGTCGCACCGAACCTAACCTGTGAAACAGTGGGCAGGTGGAGAATTAGGAAATGGACACGGAAGTAGTCTTTAGAATGCATTTACTACATGATCAAACTCATCTTACCTGCTCGTCGGAGGAAATCCGAGTGCCCCTCAACGTCGGCATCTCAAGGGGCGTCAACTTGCAACTACGGCCACGCCGCGCTGGAGAGACCCCCCAAGGAAACATCCTCATGCGTTCCACGGAACATCAAGATGCATTTGTATGAGTAGTTTATCTTGTGAGAGAAAAGGATGAACGAGGGAAGGCCTCAAGAGATAGAGATGGACACTACTACTACCAATGTGCTGGCCCGTGCGTTGCAATGGATCCAAAGTAGTAGAATAATACTTGTTCACGTGCTTGAAATATAAACACTCTAGTTTTGATATACATGTGTCAGCAAACATGACAGCTTGTCCATGGAAGTTGAACCACCGCGACCATCACGTTTCTTGTTTCTACCACTGCCACACCCACACACGATTCCCACGACGCCGCTCCAACCCACGGCACGACGTCCCCCGACGTGGACATGGATCCTCTGACGTGGCTATCACTGCCTTGCCCTGCCTTTCCTTCACTGACAGGTGGGACCCACGCTTATGGGTCCCACATGTCAGTGACAGAATGGTAGGATTGTTCGCGTCAGGGGATCCTCATCCCCCCGACGTGCCCCTCATCCCTCTCGGCCCCACCGCTCCTCTGCCTTTGTGTGCATAACATGCGGGCCAGCTGAACTGCGGCGACCATCAACTTTCTACCACAAACACACCCGATTGGACGCGGTTTGCCTGCTCCGCTGCTGTGCTCCGATCCGTACTCCCGCACCATCAAATTTTCATCCAGCGGTTGTGACACATTTCGTCCCGGGCATCAATCCTCAGCCGGAGTACTTATGTACTACAGGTATTACCCGCCGGTGTGGCCATCTACGCCTCGTAACGCCCCGATGCCCAGCTGTGGCACCCTCGCCACGGCCATGCCACCACTGGCCGGTTCATCTCGAACGAGTGAGTCGTGAACCACGCCACCACCATGAGAATGACATGTGGGCCAGCCGCATTTAAGGTCCGCATGTCATTGACTCATAAGCCGGGCACTAAGCCACTGAAGTTCGGTCCCATGGGCCCCGAGAGGGAAATGTAACTCCTGCGGCAGGCCTTGTGGTGCTCCCGCGGTACGAGCTCGTGCCAAAACTGGAATTTGTTTCTTACTACTACCAACTAGTACTAGTAATGTACACGTGCATTGCACGCATGAGATTCTGGTGGTTTGTGCATTATGCTTCTACATGTGGAGCTTTCTGGATTCTAACATGTGGCAAAATCTGGTGGAATGTAAGGTTAGGCAAGTTTGATTAACTTAGGTGAGTGTTTGGTTCAAGCCACACCTTAGGCAAGCCACACTAAGGCCCCACATGACATGCACACAAAAAATGTGGCAAGATCCCCTTAGGCTTGCCATCTTGTGGCTCTCATTTTGAAGAACTAATAACTTTGCCTAAGCTTAGTTGTGGCAAAGTTAGTCATGAATTAAGTTCAACCATGGAGTCTTCTAGATTATACATGTGGCAGAATCTGGTGGATGATATCCAACGGCCAGTAGTGCTCGGATTTGCCATCTTTGTACCGTCGGATTGGCTTCATCCAACGACCAACTTTCAAAGTTTTTCACACACTATATAGGGGGTATAGATATAGATGTGCCGGTCCGTTGCAATGGATCCAAAGTATATCTATTTAATGGAGTGCACTCTAAACACATTATCTATTTATTTTTCTCTAACCTTCTGTAGCCATGCAACCAAGCCACATAAGCTTCATGGGTTCCCCCCACATCATATTATTCATACTACGTTGATTGAAAAAAAGATAAATCACCCAAAACAAGATCTTCCCGTTTTTTGTTCCTACGATGTTGTGCCGTGCACGTACCTACTAGTTGTATAGTGGTAGTACTAGTAATATAGTATTAGGAGTACAAACTTGGTACTAGTAGGAGTAGTACTAGTATGGAATGCTCCTACTCTATCAACGGCCCCGTCTGACACCAAATTTCTTAGCTTCCGTGCTACAGCTAGATCTTCCCCTCGTTTCTGTTTTCCAACTCGGCGGCGGGCGGGGTGTCGGTTTGCTCAACGGCGGTCCCACATGAAAGTGAAAATGCTAGGCAACACGCCTTCCCTAAGCTATGCGTCGTGCCGGACGGGCCGTGTTGTACTCCCGATTCCCGGGCGTGTGGGGGTGCGACGCGAACGCGCCAGGCCTTTTCCTTTTACCAGCAATGTGCCCGTGCGTTGCGACGGATACAAAGTAGTAGAATAGTAGTATTTGTTCACAAACTTGAAAGAAATCACTATTGTTTTGATATACTCCTAATATATTACTCCCTCCGTACCTAAATATTTGTCTTTTTTGAGATTTCAAATGGACTATCACATACAGATTATATAGACATATTCTAGTGTTTCTAGCAAGATGCCCGCGCGTTGCACGAAGTTGATGGAAAAGGTAAGCACAACTTATAAATTGACGGATGGAGTACTAGTTACAGTGATGCATATAATTAAGCAAAGGGATCGCACATGTCGGTATTGACTGGAACGAGAATGCAACAGCACAATAAGAATTAAGGCCACGATGATGCGATCGCAGTGGTGGTTACAGAAGGCAAGAAGAAAGATGGATCCACGAACGTACGACCTCCTCCTCCTCAACTTAGTGCGTCGGGCCACTGACCGGCGGCTAAGGAGCGGCGGCTTTTGTGGCGAGGTCGAGGTGCTTCTCAGCAAAGGCATCCAAGGCTTCCAGCCGGTTGAAGAAGGCCAACGTCGTAGCGTCCTCACTGGCCTTGTAGATACCTATGTACACGATTTGCTCGTACACGTGGATGTGTAGGTCGACGAATTCTTGCAGGGCGAGGCGCCTCGCGGCGAGCACGACCTCCAGGTGGACATTCTTCATGGCATCGGCGGGCAGTCGCAGGGCCACCAGTGCTTGAAAGAGGTTCCGGCCATGGAGGCCGATTAGGGTGGCAGGCAATGAGGAGCCCGGGCGCGTGGGCTGGAGGAGTACGGCGATGTCGTCTGCAAGCTTCTTGAGGACGGTGAACTTGTTGCTGGTGGCAACGATCATCTGGTCCAATTGAGAGTCGTAGTTGGCGTCGACGGCGGCCATCCACCAGCCGGTCTCCAACACCATCTGGAGACGATCCTCGGCGCCATGCCGCAGGCCGGCGTCGTGGACCATCTGGTGCAGCCGCTGGCCGCTCACGCGCATCGCCGCCATGGGTCTGGAGTGAGCTCTTTTGCGCTTAGTGTAGGTGCTTAGGCAAATGTTTAGGTGCGTACGATGTGGTTGATGCATTGGAATGGAGGGGCGCCTTTATATGAGGGCAATGAGGGCAAACTGCGTTGCATTCACATCGTGCAGCCTCTTTTCCCGGACCTCCTCCCATTACTTCCCTCATGCATTAACTGAAGGAGGATGCATTGGCCGTTCAACATATCGGGAACCGCTACTCCCTCCCTCGTCTGCATTAAAGCCGTATTGGGAACTGCACCGCCCGCTGTCAAATCGAATACTCCCTCCGTCTAGGTGAGTATTAAGTCATCTTACGAAAACCAAATAGTAAACACATAGGCGTGGTGCATTAACTCTCACGTTGTTTCTTATTTTTTGACATAAATAGAGGAATCAACCAAGAAGAGATGTGCGGCTTGTATGCTTTTAATGACTTGAGACTATCAAACATGACATGCAGTGGTCAGTTTGTTGCACAAGAACACATACAACCCACGTCAGCACACACGCATCTTATATAGCATCACATCCAATGGCTATAAAAGATGAATGAGACCAAATTATATCTCATCTAGATGAGTTCTAGCAAAACTGTATTAATAATACTTAGTACTCTTGCGCCATGTGTCATATATTAGTATCATGTAGTACTTTATTTATTGCCATGTATGACACATAGTACTCAACTCTCTCTCTTTATTCATTTAATTCTATGACACCTCATCAAAATTGCTAAGGCTAGTACCATTACAACCAGCCTTAGCAAATACTAAACATTAAGTTCTCTCGTTTTCCTCTCCACCATGGTCACCTAGACAGAGGGAGTATACTACGCGGGCTTTTCCTGCGCGGTAGGCGGGGCAGTTCCGCCTAGTCGGTTCGACAGAGACGCGAGAAGATGAGGGAGTAGGCTACTGCAAACGTTGGGTTGTGTGATTTGACAGCGAGTTACTGCTGACAGGTGGGGCCCCGTGATTTGACTTGCCATTATCATTTTAACTACGGCGCTACGACCGGCGTGAGTCTCTTGATTCCTGACCACCTCCATACAGGTGCCTCTCCCAATGCTCCACCATGTAGTAGAGGCTGTCTCTTGCATGAGAGCCCACTTCTCCACTTTTTCCTTGCCTCTCTTTCCTCCACATATGCAAAAATGCCATGTAAAGCGCACTATTGTACTTACTTGCTCCTACAGGTGCTTAAGCTTGCCACATAGGCATAAAGTCTGATGTGGCAAGTTAATCAAGAAGAGAGAGACTAGTTTGGTGACCCAAGGAAGAAACGGTGCTAAGCGCGTGTACCTAGGTGAAAAGACAATTTTGAGTCTATAGCTAATTAAATGAAGCAAACTTAGCGACACCATTTCATTGGAAGAGGTCACTCCTTGGCAAATGCAATAAATACTAGTACTCCCTATGTCCCATAATATAAGAACGTTTTTGGCACTACACTAGTGTCAAAAACGTTCTTGTATTATGGGACGGAGGGAGTACGAAGAAAGAGATAGAGAGAAGTAAAAAAATACACTTATAGCCAACCTTATAGCCAAAACCTTGTTGTAGTATGAGTGACTAAGTGATGACTATGTATGACATGCCAACATCAGATAGCCTAACACACCGTGTTAAATCTCCAAGGGCGCGCCCGCACGAGCGACACGACGGTCGTGGTAGGCGCGACCACGATACGGGCTGCCGGCAGCCCTTGGATCTGAGATCAAACGGTCGCATGCTAAGTTGCTGAAAATTTGCAGAATAACCCTCCAGGATAGGATATTCACCCATAGGTCTAGAATCACGCCATGCAACCGTTCAATCTCAGATCCAAGGGCTCTCGGAAGCCCGTATCATGGGAGAATGGAAAGCCACTACCCTGCCGTTCGCACGCTGGCAGTTCGCTCCTACTCGTCCCCGCACGTCCTTCAATACTACGGCGGTTCGCTCCTAGTCATCCCGTCCATTCACATTACGACAGTTCCACTAATCCTAACCCTCCTCCCAAATCCATGGCGTCCCAAATCTCCCCGATCGGCGGTGAGTACAAGGTTAGAACCATCACCGGCGATGAGTTTGACGTCATCTACACCCGTTCTTCCGCGACGGTGAAAGGATGCCTTTCTCGCTTCAGACGCATATTCGAAGACTCAGATGATGAGTGGGTCGCTAGGCTAGATGTTGAGTACACCACAGTCCTGGGACGAGAGAAGGATCTAAAGGACGAAGAGAGGAAGAAGCCCACCGTGATCCAGGTTTGCGTGCATGACTTATGCTTGGTCTACCACATATGCCATGCCGACGTTGAGTGCCAGGATTTTAAGGACTTCCTCGAGAGCAACCTAGTCAAATTCGTTACTGTAGACTTTGGTAACGACAAAGAAGTCCTGCGTCGGATAGGCCTCGTTGTAGGAAACCATTATTGTGACAAGTCCTGCGTCGAATCGGCTGGTGTCCTCTCGTCAGCCTTCAATGCTGACCCTGGCAGGAGCCATGGTTCATCCTTCATACAGTAAACTGGAGAAACCTCCATACACATTTCATCGTCATGCATGGCAGCGGAATGTACTAGATATAGACCACATCCACTACGCTGCAATGGATGGCTACCTTTGCTTCAATATCTACAAGGGTTGGATGAAGAGCAACAGCCAAGTGTGCGGTTCAAGCAAAGAAGTATCGGCCAAGAGGAAGAGGGACAAGGACGAAGTCGAGGACGTGGACGAGTACTCCGAGTAAGGTGGCAGTGTCGTTGCTCATGGTGGTTCTAATGCAGTGTCTACCGGAATAGTTGCAAAGTTTAATTTCAGGTGTGCTTAATTTAATTTGAGGGGTGTGTTGTGCTGAGCCCCCAGCAGAACTATGTTATGTTTCTTCTTGTTACTTTAACTCTTCAGTACGTACATACTAGTATTTCTTACATTTCATCTTTTAGTTGGTATAGTGCTACCACTCGTTTCTTCACATTATATACGTACAATATATATGGCCAACATCATATAGCCAGCAGTTTAGTTGTCAAAGAATTTCAGGGTGCTTAGTTTTGTCAAAGAATTCCAGGGTGCTTAGTTTTATTTGAGGGGTGGGTTGTGCACTTGTGTTGGACACCATTATTGTGACAAGCCTTTTTAATAGTACTATATGTATAATTTGGCGACGAGCGCTCTCTATATGTACCACCTTTTTTTTTAATTTCAAGTTTTGCTCCATGGCGCAATCCATCGATACTACTACTGTACAAAAGTGGAGTATATACATTTTTTAAAAGGCTAGAGGGCGGGGCAGTCTAGCTCGGTCGGTTTCACGAGAGGCGAGGGCCTTTGTGATTTGACGGCTCATTACTTCTGTCAAATCGAATAGTACTCAGTTTAAACGAGCGGCCATTCATGAGCGGGCCGGAATTAAACGCAACACCGGCCGAGCTCCTCCCGTCCGCCCTCAGTTTAAACGAGGCCAGACGCCGGCCAAGCTCCTACCGTCCGCCCTCTATTTACACGAGGCCAGACAGACAGCGGGCAAGAATCGCACCCCTCCGCCGCTCTCCCATATCCTCCTTCACCATTGTCTCCACTCTTCTGATGGCTTCCGATGAGCCGTTCTCCGGCATATTACCCGGCTGGGTGGCCCGCCGAGCCCTCCGGATACGGGCGAGGCCGCTCGGTGCTTCACCAACCTCGCTTGGCCCGGCGGAGCCAGTTGCCGCCCCAAGCAGGCGCGTGGTTCAGCAACTCGCCGCTCCAGTTCAGCTTGATGAGGAGTGGCGAGTTGCTCCACGCCGGCACGGCGGCTAGCACGCCTGTACGGGTGCCGTCGCTGCCGCGTCGTACCGCGCCACCAGTGTCTGCGGTGGCCGTGCCTCCCGTGTCTGTGGGCGCGCCTCCTGTGCCTGCGACAGCGCCATGCAGGCAGAGACAGAAGCCGGGTGCGTGGAGAGCGATGAGTCGGTGGCCAGCTTCTCCGTGTCCGCCGCCATCATCGAGGAGAAGTAGAACACGGGAGGCCGCCACCACTTGGGACCCATGAAGGCCACCGCCGAGGCGACGACCGCGGATTCAGGTGGTTTCTTTGCTGCTTCGTCTCTTCCGAGGACCTTCGTCGACCCCGCAAGTGTCTGACGGACATGAGGAAGACAAAGGGATCTGCGGGCGGCCATTTAGAACTAAAATAAGTCTAGATACATCCATTTCTAGGACAAGTATTTCCGGACGGAGGGAGTATTAATTATACAAGAGAGCCGGATTGGCACCTCTTAGTTCATGTAAATGTAATGAAATCCATCGTGTTTATATGAAGATCTGGCTTTTTTATACGAAATCCTTCATGCTTATATGAAATCAGTCTATGTTTGCACGAATTTCATCTGGTTGGTTAGAGTTGTAAAAATGTATGCCGCTGGCGTTTGATGTCGTCCTCCGCTTAAGGAAGCGGGAGGAAATTTGCCGGCTGCCGTTGGAGATGCTCTTTATGCTGGAAATAATAGAGTGACATCCAATCCATTTGAGTTAATTGCATGTATGATTGTCCCTCTATAAAAAGTTAATTGCATGTACAGTGTACACGTGACTTGCAGGGTGGCTACAGCTTCGTACAGAAAGTTAAAAAGAAACAAGTCCATCCTTAATCTTGTATTCTAAGTACTCTGTGGGTTCCACTATCAGTACAGTAGCGAAAGAAGTATATATATTAAATAAGTAGAGTAATATATAATATAAAAATATAAAGTTAAAAGACAGAATTCGAACTCATGTCATCGCGTTGCGAGCATCCGGCGCTAACCAGCCCAGCACATTTTTGTTGTAGACCATGCTGGAGATATATCTCCATGTCTACTCTTATATATACTCCATTCGTTCCTAAATATTTGTCTTTTTCAGATTTCAAATGGACTACCACATACAGATGTGTATGTAGACATATTTTAGAGTGTAGATTCACTCATTTTGCTCCGTATGTCTTTTCAGGAAGGGGTCAGATTTGTCCTTGATTTATTTATGAGGTATCCAGATGGCACTGCACCGCCAAGAAAAGAGGGTAACATCAAAATTATGGACTACTTTTTTGAGTATGTTGGTAAGGTCCGGTCATAGTCACTTGATGAAATCTCTAAAAAGACAAATACTCCCTCCGTCCGGAAATACTTGTCATCAAAATGGATAAAAGGAAATGTATCTAGACGTATTTTAGTTTTAGATACATCTCTTTTTATCCATTTTGATGAAAAGTATTTTCGGACGGAGGGAGTAGAAAACAGAGTTGGTGATGATGGTGTGCGTGCCATCCTGCAATATAGGCCATCGGATTTATATCTAACGGATAGGAAAGAAACTATGGCAATTTTGCAAAAATATACCCACACGTCTCTCCATGTTCGCAAATAAGGCCTTCCATCGTTCAACCTTTTCTCTCACAAGATAAACTACTCATACAAATGCATCTTGATGTTCCGTGCAACGCATGGGCAGCTAGCTAATTTCTTTTAAAATAGTTGCTGCCATAATTGGGTTGAAGTGATATATTTTATGTCTGCCCCGAATGATTTCAGATTCACTAGTAGTAACAAAGAAAAGCTTGCCTTGTTAATTAACAGAAAACAGGGTGAAAACTATCACATGAGGCTGGTAAAAACAAGGCACACTGGGTTCAACGTCATCGTTACTACAGCTGTGCGCGCGCGAGAAGTCTACATATCGAGGGGGCTACCGAGCAAGGCATCGCGACACAATGTTTGAGAGAGAAACCAATTGACAGATTATGATCAGATTGAGTTGTCACCCTTCTGCTGTCATTGTTGGGGGGAGGGAGAGAAAGACGTATCGAGAGTGTGCGCGGTAGGCACAGAGGCACAACTAGCGAGTGTGTGTGTGTGTGTTTGAAAGAGGAGTAGATAGATTATTATCAAGATCGATGTGCCACCCTACTCCTTCGGTGCCGGGTAGTGTGTGTGTGTATGTTTGAGAGAGAAGCCAGCCGATAGATTAGTATCAAGATCGAGGTGTCACCCTACTCCTTCGGTGTTGGGAAGTGTGGGTGTGGGGGGGGCAGTGACACTGACATATCTCTACTCTTATAAAAAAACAGAGTTGGTGATGATGGTGTTCCTGCCATCCTGCAGAATAAGTCATTCCCTCGTTCATCTCTACTCTTATAGGAAGGAAACTATGGCAATTTTGCAAAAAGATACCCACACCTCTCTCCGCATTTGCAAATAAGTCATTCCCTCGTTCATCCTTTTCTCCCACAAGATAAACTTCTCATACAAATGCATCTTGATGTTCCGTGCAACGCATGGGCATCTTGCTAGTAGGGAGAAGGAGTTTGTGTGACACATATCTAGCTATATTAAGGGATAGGTAGATAGCATATGTGTGAGAGACATTATTATACTTTGAGACATTAGTGGCTGTGGGTGGGCGGAATTAAAGGGGTGGGCGTGTTAGACATAGAGAGCGTGTGTGTTTCTGTGTGAGAGACTTGTAGGACGGGGTAGAAAGACGAATTTAACCCTAACGGAGGGAGAGAAATACACGAAGTGCGCGTGTGTGATTCCGATGCCCATAGGGAAATGAGATATGTATGCGTGTGAGAGAGATTGCACAATTCATTCACGTATCACTATCTAGCGATCGTGGACGTGCATCGCTTGAACGTCAATATCTACTTCGTATCGTGGCCAAAGGTACAATATCGATTCAACGCTATAAAGATTGGACACTCACATATCACATTTTTCTCTATTTAAATAAACCTTTTCAGTTGTGCATGCCAAAGTTACAGTGATGTTTCTTCAAACAACCAATGTAGCTATCATGTATATGCACCATTGTTACTCTTGCATTCAAATTCATTAGTCTTGGATGATTTAAGTTTCTATTTTGAAGTAATATATGTAATATTCATATATGAATTCAACGGGTACGCAATTTATGAAATGGAGGCTATGTAATCATATGAGGCAACACTTTTAAGTAGCTGACTACAATATCCATTTCTTTTTGTGCGCCTCTACACTAACACGTCAATGCATTATGTTTAAAGTAAATAACCAATGGCACTAAATTATCTATTTACACGAGAAATACATAGGCTGAGCGTTTGATCCCTTTTTTTGTGAACGCGCCACTACACCCGTACGATTGGCCGCGCCCGTGTGAACGTCCAAGTTATCGGCGCATCATCCCGAGTTATTGTCTTTTTTTCTGGGGTGGACTTCACACCAGTTATTAACTACTGATGCGTGCCCCGTGTACACAGTCTAGCATGACCTTCCCACTAGCATGGTCCAAAATTAGTTGAAACTGGATACGAACGATCCCGCGGGCGGCAAAATCTCCCGCCTCCTTCTAAAATTTCCGCCACCTTAGTCTTTAGCATGCGAAATCCCCCTTTTGTCCTTGGTGCACGGAGACCAACAGTTACAATACCGCCCTCGTCTACATGATAGGTCGGGGCTGCTTTGGTAACTTCCGGTTCCCCCACTACACGGCACCCCCATTCCCCCCCCCCTCCCACAAAAACGACTAACTCCACAGCACCAGAGCATCTTACATCACGCCGTCCGTACTTCATCGCCCTTTCTCCCCTCCTCTCTCGAAACCCTAGACTGCTCATCCACCGGCGTACCATAGCCCATTCACTGCCAGCAGCGTCCACCTCGCCGGATCTGCTTCTGCGGCCGCATCTACCCCTCCCACCTCCCCTAGAAACAAGTAGACTGCTCATCCACCACTGTACCACAGCCCATTCAGTGCCGGCCTTGTCCACGGCTCCGGATCTGCTTCGCCGGTACTCTCGTCAACCGCCGCGTTCTACAGCGGCTCATTCGTACTCCCCACTGGAGACGCTTCGTCCACACCTCCCGGAGCCGCCCCACCGACGCCCCCGTCGACGGCCTCTGATCCTCTTCGCCGACACCTTCCTCAACCCTACTGGAGCCGCTTCGCCGACACCTTCCTCAACCCTACCGGAGCCGCTTCGCCGACACCATCGTCAACCCTACCAGAGTAGTTTCGCCTATACCATTCTCAACCCTACCGGGGCCGCTTTGCCAACTCACAAGTCCACGGTCTCAGATCCGCTTCCTCGCACCCTCATCCAACCTACTGGAGCAGCTTCTGATGCCCCGTCCACGGCCGCAGATCCGCATCGTCGACACCACCCTTAACCCAACCACCGAAGCAGCTTCTGATGCCCCGTCCACGGCCGCAGATCCGCATCGTCGACACCATCCTTAACCCAACCACCGGAGCAGCTTCTGACGCCCCGTCCACGGCCGCAAATCCGCATCGTCGACACCATCCTTAACCCAACCACCGGAGCAGCTTCTGACGCCCCGTCCATGGCCGTAGATCCGCGTCGTCGACACCATCCTTAACCCAACCACCGGAGCAGCTTCACCTACGCCCTCGTCCACGGCCACAGATCCGCTTCGCCCACACCGTAGTCCACCCTACCGGAGCCGCTCCACAAACACCCTACTCGACGGTTCTAGATCTCCTTACCGGACCCCGACAGCCAGCGCAGCGTCATCACCCTCGACGTTTCTAACCTGATTCCCACCGTCCGGAGAGATGCCAAGCACTCGCCACGGCCTAGGTACTTGTCACCTTTAAACCCGTCCAGCATCACCTGCCCGATGTACTTCAAATATACTAACCGGTCGCTGTTACGTGTTATGCAGCTGGTAAAAACTACAAGGACGATGTTTCTTCTGGATCTAACAGCTTGGCCAACCAAGATCCTGGACTGAGGCATTGCTATGATCTTGTAAGCGCGTCTCTCTCTCTTGTATTGTTCTGTGCCTGCCAGCGTGCTTTGCTGGATTTTCGACCAGTAATCCCTTTGTGCAGACAATGATTTCTACTACTGGCTGCTAAATTAGATATGTAGATGTCATACATGATACTACCTCGTACCTCCGTTCCTAAATATAAGTCTTTCTAGAGATTCCACTATAGGCTACATACGGAGCAAAATGAGTGAATCTACACTCGAAAATGCATCTATATACATCTGTATGTGGTCCATACTGGAATCTCTACAAAGACATATATTTAGGAACAGGGGCAGTACATTACACAAAATCGTAGGTGGCATGTAGGAATTCCAGTGCACTACATTAGGCTCCCTTAGAGTGCCTGCTAGTCCAGCATACAGAGTCATGGCTAGTTTATGGTACGCACACAATCGTTAATTGGTGGTTTAAATATGCGCAAGGGATATGCAATGTAGTATCATGTAGAGATGTCTGAAATTAGCCGTGTCAACTTGCAGATAGGGTTACACAATGAAAAAGTACAAGATGTATGTGGCAATTTCATGGAACATCGCAAAAAAAGGAGAGGCAGCGGTGAGCCTATACAGTGTGCTATGGTACGTCACTCCTCCATTGCAATCATCGTGACATGTTATTTGTATGCCAGTTCTATTAGCCAAGTTTCTTAGGGACAGTTATTACGAGTTATCCTAAGAAAATAAGCACCTGTGAATATAAGCTCCATGTAATAAGCCAACCAGTTCTTTTCATTGCGTTTTCAGCTTATCTTTGGTATGATCAGTGGAAAGTCTAGATTGCATTATATTTTTTTCATTTTGCTGCCCATATGGAAATTAATTTGACTTGCAAACATCACAAATTGAACCCAGTGCAGTAATTAATATGATAGGAAAACAGACCATCACTATTTGCTCAAAATGCAAATACAAAGATACCATCTACTTTGGTCAATGTTTTCCATAGAGATCCCATTGCCTAATTTAAACGAAGAACGCATGACCCACATTTAAATGAAGAACAATTATTTATTGAAATTCGATGGTCCAAGTGGCTGGTTATTATCGTATAGTAGCACCACCTGAAAGCATCATATAGCAGTAGCTCATAGCAACTCATCATACAGCAGCAGCAGTCTGCAATTCATCATATACCAGCAGCAGCTCATAGCAATTCATCATATACCAGCAGCAGCTCATAGCAATTCATCATATAGCAGCAGCAGCAGCTCATAGCAATTCATCATATAGCAGCAGCAGAAGCAGCTCATAGCAATTCATCATATAGCAGCAGCAGGAGCAGCTTGTAGCAACTCATCATATAGCAGCAGCAGCAGCAGCTCATAGCAATTCATCATATAGCAGCAGCAGCTCATAGCAACTCATCATACAGCAGCAGCAGCTCATAGCAATTCACCATATAGCAGCAGCAGGAGCAGCTCATAGCAATGCATCATATAGCAGCAGCAGAAGCAGCTCATAGCAATTCATCGTATAGTGGATCAGAATGAAAATTTGGCAAAAAATCAGAAGATATCCTCACCTTGTTGGATGAGCTCATCCTTCAACAGCACCTCAAGGCCATGGCCTGGGAGGAGGGGAGGGGGAATAAGGTGCCTTCTGCCACAGTGTGGCATCAGCCGTAGTTGTGCAGCGCCCGCCGGAGTAGTGCGTTGGACGAACCACAGTGGAGCAGCTGCTGGAGACCACGAGAATGAGTGGCGGCGCCAGAGGGAGGAGCAGCCAGGGAGATTTGCCCCTACCCGCCGGCCATGTAGCCTAGCTGGACATAGCATCATCGAGGACCAGGCCAGATGGGACCAGTGGCGACGGCTCGCTGGAGGAACCCTAGTGCTGCAGGCAGGGGATCGAGGTAGAGGGAAAGGGGAGAGGAGATGCAAGCGGGCAGGGAAATGAATGCTTGCGTGTTTGTTTTTACTTGAGGGTCAGGTGTGACACGGGTGTCAGCAGTTGCATTTTGAGTGTAATATAGGCAGACAACAGAGTCATTTCACTATTCCCCTTCCCTTCAATTTTTAGTGAGGTTCTACCCGAAACACCCCCCTCCAAAGCGAAATTAGTTAAGCCCAAGCCCATAACTCAAAAATGACTTCTTTACATCTTTTATGGCTTATTTTGACAATATGCCCTGAAAAGGCGGAACCGAACTGGCCCTTAACCTGCAATTCAATTGTGCGTGCAATGATGAATCACTCCTGCCTGCTATCTGTACATTTAGGCATCATCATACATGGCATAACCTAATACATGTGCATTCCATTGTAGAATCTGGAATATGCAATATTTATGTTAGTTCATGCGTTGCACATGATGTTTAAATGCCCCTTAAATCTGGTCAGTCAAGTGATGGTCTTTAAGCCTCCTTCTTTGCTTCTTTTCTTGATATGTATGATTTGCTCACACATCTGTTCAATTGCTTGTTTGCATCAGTCAGCCATACTAGGACTGTTTGCTTTGATTACTTGTTGTTCTTGACCTAACACTCTAACAGAGCTTGTCATTGATTTAAACACTAAGGGCTGCTGTAGTGGGGCCTTGTGTAACTCATAGGTGACATAAAGGTTTGGCTGTACACTACAGTAGGCTCTCCAAGAGTACCTGGAGATCCAGTTCGAAGGTATGCCTAGTTTTTACATAGTGCAGACATAGTAAATGCTCATTTCATTGTGTGCAAGTGCAAGAGATGCGGCATGTTTCATTATGTGGTGTTGTTTTGTTATAATCTCATCCTTTTGTGTTCACAGACTGGAAAGTATGCATATTTATCTTCCAAGGAGACGAGTAACTAGTTTGTGTCACCTTGCAGAGGGGGTGCAATGAAGATAAGATTGAGGATTTCCAAGTACAAGATGTTAGGAAGGAGCCTTGCAAGAGAAGTAGGAGCAGCGCTGAGCCTCTTCAACCTGCTAAGGTAAGTCACTGTATGCAACTCAACAGTTCAATTCCTTGTTTGTTTCAGGCATAATTAATTTTCTCTTTTCAATTGCTTTATTTGTCCTCAGTTAATGAGATGCCCAAATAATCATGCCTGATGTTTGGTACTTGTATCACTATTAGTTGACATAATTAAAGGCCTTACCATTTAATTACTCTGCCGAAGTGTGCCTGAAGCTTTGAAGTCTATTAACCAACTATTATTGCATGAGGCTCACAATCTAGTTTATACTACGCTAATGATTGCATAGTTTTGCCTGCTGTAGTATGTTTGTATGAAACCCTCTACTGTTCATTATGCTCCCTAAGACTTTAATTGAGGCACAGAATGGCCAACTGCTTGCTTACTTATACGCAACGTGCTGTCTAAATTTGTAACTTGTCTGTGTTTTCGATTGGGCCCCAACATCATGCTCCTCTGGTGAGCTAAGAGGGATTTCTATATGCAGGCTGCACAGACTATCTTTTTTATAATTTTTAAAATATCACCTGCTTATGCTTCATGACGTGTAACATTTTTTTTGAAAGTGACGTGTAACATTATTGTTAGTCCTGTTTTGCCATGTAGTACAAAATAGTGTCTTGTTCGCTTCACTGTTGTAACTATATTTTTGCCCTAGTCATGTGTACTTACAGAAACATTTCAGGATGAAGTGACATCAACACAAAGATCTGCGAGCAGTGCAGCATGGCCGTTACTGAATGATTATGGATTGGAATTGGAATGTGCTGATGTTCTCGAGCATCAACTAGAGGTGGCAAGACAACGTGTACATGATTGTCAACGTATAATCAACAACTTGAGACTGGACATGCAGGTATTAGATGCAGGAGTCAAAAAAATGAAACAAGACACTGAGCTAACCATGAAGGAATTGGAGATTTTGCAGACTGAAATTTGTGCTATCTGAATCCGGCCAATCCTATTTTCTGAAGAGATTATAGTTCAAATGGAGTTAAGTTGATGTGCGTCCATGATGTATGAGCTGTATTTGCCCAGTGTATGTAATTTGCTGTTTGTGTATGCTTTATTATCACCTGTGCCGAACCATAATGCCCAGTGGGTATAATCGGGTGTAATTTCTTTATTGTATAGTGTAGGATTATTCTACATTTCTATGCCTTGATCTCTTTGTTGTATAGTGTATGCTTTTTAGAGGTGGTAGTATTGAGTAGGATAATTCTTTGAATATGCTATATCGTTCAAACGGGGGCCAACTTGCCCGACCATGGCCCTTCACGGGCCGTCGGATCCATGGGCCTTCTACGTCTCGTAGGATCCATGGGCCTTCTATGTCTCGTAGGATCCATGGGCCTTCTACGTCTCGTAGGATCCATGGGCCTTCTATGTCTCGTAGGATCCATGGGCCGCCGACTCATTTATGGGTCTTGTACGGGCCTTTAATGGAAATTGTACGTTTTATGGGCTGACCATAACGGACCGTTAATAGGCCGTATTTGGTGATGCTATGAAAATGGCCCAACAGACTAACGGTCCACAAACGGGCCGACTATAACGACGGGCTGAATTTGGCCCACAAGCAGAAAATGACAGTAACGGGCCGTAAGTAACCGAATGCTGCAAATGAGCCCAAGAATAAATGGGCCCTCAGAAGGCCGAAAGTTAACTTGGGCTGGAAACGGCCCAACGGAATAACGGGCCGTTAATGGGTATAAAGTGATACACTGTTCATTACGGGTCAGTTTCATCACGGGCCGTTAATGGGTGTAAAGTAATACACTGTTCATTACGGGCCAGTTTCAGCACGGGCCGCTAATGGGCCAAGAGTTACAAAGGGCCTCATATGGGCCGAAAGACGTCATGGGCTATACATGGGCCAGAAGTGAAAACAGGCTGGAATCATATTGGATGGCCCAGATGACACTACTGGGCCTAATTCGGATAGGGCGTAATGGGCCTTGGGTTAGCGGGCTGTAAATGGGCTATATGCGAACAGGCCGTTAACAGGCTTTCCATGGGCCGGCCCGCCAGCTTTTGACCAAGTCAAACGGGCCGGCCTTTTCACAGGAATGGGCCACTGTTGGGCCGTGCCACGTGTCGACGTATCATAGGCGCCTTCTGTCCAGTGAGTGGATGACATCTGTCCCAACGATGAGCTGACACGTGTTTCCTCTAGCCAATGATGATTTTACACGTGGAAAATCCCCATTGGGCGGGGCTGTTAACGGGTTATCGGATCCAAAACCCGACCCGATAGCTTAACGGTGTTCCGTTACGGTGGATGCCACGTGTCGGTCACCCTTGACGAAAGCACTTCTGTGACGCGCGATTTATCGTCATGGAAGTGGACACTTCCGTGATGATAATTTTGGTAATGTCATGGAACACTTCTACGACAGCACAGGTATGACTATCTTGATTCTGTCAAAAATTTGTCATGGATGTACATGCATGACAAAAAACACGACCTACTGTGACAAACACGTATCATCACGGAAGTGTATTTTTTTTGTAGTGTCGACACGTGGGAGATATAGCCGCATCATGGGCGTTACAACTTGTAACGCCCACGATGCGGCTATATCTCCCACGTGTCGAGGCACGACTTAGAGGCATAACCGCATTGTAGGTTTTGTCGCAAGAAGGGTCATCTTCACACAATCCCATGTAATGAACAAGAATGGGATATAGAGAGTTGGCTTACAATCGCCACTTCACACAATACATGAATAAATTCATACATCATCCAAAATACACACATAGACCGACTACGGTCAAATCCAAATGAAAAGAAGATAACCCCAAATGCTAGATCCCCGATCGTCCCAACTGGGCTCCACTACTGATCATCAGGAAACGAAACATAGTAATGACCACGGTCCTCATCGAACTCCCACTTGAGCTCGGTTGCGTCACCTGCATAGGTATCCTCGGCACCTGCAACTGTTTTGGTAGAATCTGTGAGTCACGAGGACTCAGCAATCTCACACCCGCGAGATCAAGACTATTTAAGCTTGTGGGTAGGTAAGGGGTAATATGGTGGAGCTGCGGCAAGCACTAAGCATTTATGGTGGCTAACATACGCAAAAAAGAGCAAGAAGAGAAGCAACGCATCGGTCGAGAAGCTAAAAGTGATCAAGAAGTGATCCTGAAACTACTTACGTTCATACATAACCCAGACCGTGTTCACTTCCCGGACTCCGCCGAAAAGAGACCATCACGGCTACACACGCGGTTGATGCATTTTAATTAAGTCAAGTGTCAAGTTCTCTACAACCGGACATTAACAAATTCCCATCTGCCACATAACCGCGGGCACGGCTTTCGAAAGATAATACCCTACAGGGGTGTCCCAACTTATCCCATCACAAGCTCTCACGGTTAACGAAGGATATTCCTTCTCCCGGGAAGACCCGATCAGGCTCGGAATCCCGGTTACAAGACGTTTCGACAATGGTAAAACAAGACCAGCAAGACCACCCGACTGTGCCGACAAATCCCGATAGGAGCTGCACATATCTCGTTCTCAGGGCACACCGGATGAGCGAAGCGTACAGGTACCAATGTAACCCAAGTTGCCAAGGGACGGTCCCGCACGGTGCTCTAGTTTGCACCAACACTCAGAGGAGCACTGGCCCGGGGGGGTTAAAATAAAGATGACCCTTGAGTCCGCGGAACCCAAGGGAAAAAGGCTTAGGTAGGAAAATGGTAAAACCAAGGTTGGGCCTTGCTGGAGGAGTTTTATTCAAGGCGAACTGTCAAGGGGTTCCCATTATCACCCAACCGCGTAAGGAACGAAAAATCAAGGAACATAACACCGGTATGACGGAAACTAGGGCGACAAGAGTGGAACAAAACACGAGGCATAAGGCCGAGCCTCCCACCCTTTATCAAGTATATAGATGCATTAATTAAGTAAGAGATATGTGATATCCCAAAATATCCAAGTTCCAACATGGAACCAACTTCATCTTCACCTGCAACTAACAACGCTATAAGAGGGGCTGAGCAAAAGCGGTAACTTAGCCAAACAACGGTTTGCTAGGAAAGGATGGTTAGAGGCTTGACATGGCAACATGGGAGGCATGATATAGCAAGTGGTAGGTAGCGCAGCATAGCAATAGAGCGAACAGCTAGCAAGCAAAGATAGAAGTGATATCGAGGGTGTGGTCATCTTGCCTGCAACGTTCTCAGAGTTGTCGAAAGCTTGATCCTCGTAAGCGTTCTCAACAGGTTCCTCGAAAGCGTTCTCGTCTCCCGGCTCTACCCAAAGCAAGAACACAAGCAAAGGACCAACAATCAAATCACGGTGCAATGCACAAGCAACATGGTGCAATACATGGCATGATATGCGAGATGTGATATGCAATGCATATGCGTGCTCCGGAAGGGAAAAGATGAAAAAGGCATCAACTTGGCAAACCAAGTATGCCGCTGAAAAGATGAGATGATTTCGGTTGAAATCGATATAGAGATCACCGGAAACGGATGCACGGTTTGCAAATGACAAGCAAAACAAGGATGGCACAATTCTGCGATTAACAACACGACGCCACATAGTATGCAACAAGAAGCTAAGCTACTGCACTCCAACATAACAACAAAGCATATGAAAGTGATGTACTCAAGATGCTTGACAAAACATGAACACGGAGCTACGGCTAAATCACACCAGAGAAGGTTCAAACAAGCATGGCAAAAGTGCAAAAGATATCAGCTTCACAGACTTAGTGAAAATACTAACATGCCAGAAATAACATCCGAAAGCCATGTTTTGAGCAAGAAAACAGCAGGTTACAGGAACATATCATAGCGAATCAAGGCATGGCATGAATTTACTAAATGCATAGAACAAAAGTCCCTTACTGATCATGAGCCAAAAAGGCACAGGAGATATCATGGCACCTCTATAAACATAGCAAGTTTTATTACCAGATTCAGACTGTAGAAAACAGAGCATGGCATTAACAGAATTATGAAGGCATCTTTGCGAGCTCGATTCACTCATCACAAGCTATTGCAAGACAAGATAAGCATAGAATCAGCAAGAAGACATGTTCATGAAACTAGCCATGGCAAGAACAAGGTCATAGCATGCAAGGATCAACTACAACAACCTTGGCAAAATTGATTAACATGTAAACAATCTGCCAGGAACATTTTATAGCAAAAGTAGAGCAAGATTGAGACAAGCTAGGGCACTCCATAATTGCAAACAGGGGCATGGATGGATAGAGCGCATCTATATGTCCAAAACATCCTTATTTAACATACTCAAAAGAAGCATGGATCCTACTGTAGCAACATGGATACATGGCATCAAAAATAACAGCAGGAAAAAGGACTTAGCAAAATCCTAAGTCCCTGAAAACAGCAACATCACGAAGCCTAGTTTACATGCTTGTGCTAGTAACCACATAGATCACAAAAATACATGGCAAGCACCCCTGTAAAGATGGCAGGACCTAGATCAACACACATGTAGAGCTCATGCTCATAAGATGCACACATCAAAAGCCACAAAAATGACAAAACATCATAATCTGATAAGTAACAGCAGTAAACATTTTATAGCACTCTTGCATCAATGAAAATGGCATCAATCTGAACTCAAACAAGCATGGCACAATGGAACAAAATGAAGAGCATCTCATGGCGAACATTTTGATATATCATGCACCCAAAACGGAGCAGTATGCAAAGAGATATGACATGATGAATAGGAGCACATGATGTGAGAATTTCGGGACTTGGAAGAAAAACGGGGTCAACCTCAGATCTAGGGTTCTTCGTGCACGCGAGCCGAGGCGGGGCCGGGCTCGCCGGAGACGATGCGGTGGCGGCGGGATCTTGAGGAGGAGGTCGCCGGCGAGGACGGGGGCGCCGGATCCGGGCGTCGCCGGCCTGGATCTGGCCGGAGCTTGAGCCGGCGGCGACGGGCAAGGCGCGGGGCGCTCGGGCGCCGGTGCGGGGCGGCCGGCGGCGGGGTCGGTGAGGCGAGGCGGTGGCCGGAGCGATGGGCGGCCGGCGGTGGAGGCGCGGACCGAGCGGGCGGCGGCGGACGGCGGCGCGTGGCGCTCGGGCGGCGGGGCCGAGCCGCGGGAGGCGCGGGCGACGATGGGCTCGGGGGGAGGGGCGGCCTCGGGCCCGGCGGGCTTCGGCGGTGGGACGCGGCGGCGCGCCACATGGCGGCCTCCGGTTGGGGCGGGCGCGGCGGCGGACGCGTCCGGCCCGATCCGGACGTGTCCGGCGGCGGAGAGGTGTGAGGCTAGGGTTTCGGGACCCGGGATTTCGGAGGAGTGCACATATTTATAGGTAGAGGGAGCTAGGAGACTTCAATTGAGGAGCGGTTTTCGCCCACACGATCGTGATCCAACGACGGAGAGCATGGAGGGGGTTTAGATGGGTTATTGGGCTGTTTTGGAGGGGTGTTGGGCTGCAATACACAAGAGGCTTTTGCAGTTACCCGGTTCACCGTTGGAGCATCAAACGGCCTCCAAATGGAACGAAATTTGACAGGCGGTCTACCGATGGTGTACCAAGGCCATTTGGAAAAACTCGGTCCATTCCGAGAATGTTTTACACCCGCTCACAAAAAGAGACAAGAGGGGTGCGCCACGTGCATGTGGGAGTGTCGGATTGCGAAACGGACAACGGGGAAAATGCTCGGATGCACGAGACGAACACGTATGCAAATGAGATGCACATGATGACATGCTATGAAATGGATGACATGAACAAAATGCAAAACGAAAAACAAAACCCAACCACGGAGGGAATATCATAACACATAGCCGAAAATGGCAAAAGTTGGAGTTACAAATATGGAAAGTCACATCCGGGGTGTTACATAATGAATAATTAATATATATATATATATTATGAATTCCATTTTCTATCTGTTTTTGTATACTAATTTGAATCTAGTTGTTATCATCCACATATACAAAATGGAAAGCGTATACACACACATTGAAACAGAACATATAAGAATGGAAAACAGAGTACACACATTGAAACAGAGCAATAAACAGAGCAATACTATGATTGCTATGAATACATAGCTATCCACGTTGAAACGACTTTTCAAAATAAAACACGTCCATGAGACCATGACCAGCAGCCCTTGCCTAGGGTAGCTCTTGGCTCTGCCTGAACTCGTGCAGGCGTTCGTCCAAGCGGTCGACACGCTCGCGGTACATCTGGAGCGCGATCTCGAGCTCCAAGTTGGCTATTTCATCGGAGATCACCAACTCGAGGATGCGACGGCCATGTTCCTCTACTACGCCCAGGTGGACACCTAGGCCAAGGAGGCGGTCGAGCCTACGGACCAGCGCGTTGGCATCCAGCGGGCCGCGAACAAGGCAAACGGCGGCACCCATGCGAACGGCGCGGCGGGCTCATACGTCTCCAACGTATCTATAATTTTTGATTGCTCCATGCTATATTATCTTTTGTTTTGGACATTATTGGGCTTTATTATACACTTTTATAGTATTTTTGGGACTAACCTATTAACCGGAGGCCCAGCCCAGAATTGTTGTTTTTTTGCCTATTTCAGCGTTTCGCAGAAAAAGAATATCAAACGGAGTCCAAACGGAATGAAACCTTCGGGAACGTGATTTTCGGAACGAATGTGATCCAGAGGACGTGGACCCTATGTCAAGAAAGCTACCAGGAAGCCACGAGGTAGGGGGCGCACCCTCCACCCTCGTGGGCCCCATGTTGCTCCACCGACGTACTCCTTCCTCCTATATATACCTATGTACCCCCAAACTACCAGATACGGAGCCAAAAACCTAATTCCACCACTGCAACCTTTTGTACCCGTGAGATCCCATCTTGGGGCCTGTTCCGGAGCTCTGCCGGAGGGGGCATCGATCACGGAGGGCTTCTACATCAACACCATAGCCTCTCCGATGGAGTGTGAGTAGTTTACCTCAGACCTTCGGGTCCATAGTTATTAGCTAGATGGCTTCTTCTCTCTTTTTGGATCTCAATACAATGTTCTCCCCCTCTCTTGTGGAGATCTATTCGATGTAATCTTCTTTTGCGGTGTGTTTGTTGAGACCGATGAATTGTGGGTTTATGATCAAGTTTATCTATGAACAATATTTGAATCTTCTGAATTCTTTTATGTATGATTGGTTATCTTTGCAAGTCTCTTCGAATTATCAGTTTGGTTTGGCCTACTAGATTGATCTTTCTTGCAATGGGAGAAGTGCTTAGCTTTGGGTTCAATCTTGCGGTGTCCTTTCCCAATGACAGTAGGGGCAGCAAGGCACGTATTGTATTTGCCATCGAGGATAACAAGATGGGGTTTATATCATATTGCATGAGTTTATCCCTCTACATCATGTCATCTTGCTTAAAGCGTTACTTTGTTCTTATGAACTTAATACTCTAGATGCATGCTGGATAGCGGTCGATGTGTGGAGTAATAGTAGTAGATGCAAGTAGGAGTCGGTCTACTTGTCTCGGACATGATGCCTATATACATGATCATGCCTAGATATTCTCATAACTATGCTCAATTCTGTCAATTGCTCAACAGTAATTTGTTCACCCACCGTAAATACTTATGCTCTCGAGAGAAGCCACTAGTGAAACCTATGGCCCCCGGGTCTATTTTCCATCATATTAATCTTCCAACACTTAGCTATTTCCGTTGCCTTTTATTTTACTTTGCATCTTTATCACAAAAATACCAAAAATATTATCTTATCATATCTACCAGATCTCACTCTCGTAAGTGACCGTGTAGGGATTGACAACCCCTTATCGCGTTGGTTGCGAGGATTTATTTGTTTGTGTAGGTGCGAGGGACTCGTGTGTAGCTTCCTACTGGATTGATACCTTGGTTCTCAAAAACTGAGGGAAATACTTACGCTACTTTGCTGCATCACCCTTTCCTCTTCAAGGGAAAACCAACGCAGTGGTCAAGAGGTAGCAAGAAGGATTTCTGGCGCCGTTGCCAGGGAGGCTTACGCAGGGTCAAGTCAAGATTTGGACTCCTGACAACGAGCCATTTCTGGCGACGTTGCCGGGGAGGTCTACGCAAAAGTCAACATACCAAGTACCCATCACAAACCCTTATCTCCCGCATTACATTATTTGCCATTTTCCTCTCGTTTTCCTCTCCCCCACTTCACCCTTGCTGTTTTATTCGCCCTCTCTTTTTCGTTCGCCTCTTTTTCGCTTGCTTCTTGTTTGCTCATGTGTTGGATTGCGTGCTTGTCATGATGGCTCAAGATAATACCAAATTATGTGACTTTACCAATACCAACAATAATGATTTCCTTAGCACTCCGATCGCTCCTCTTACCGATACTGAATCTTGTGAAATCAATGCTGCTTTGTTGAATCTTGTCATGAAAGATCAATTCGCCGGCCTTCCTAGTGAAGATGCCGCTACTCATCTAAATAGCTTCGTTGATTTGTGTGATATGCAAAAGAAGAAAAATGTTGACAATGATATTGTTAAATTGAAGCTATTTCCTTTTTCGCTTAGAGATCGTGCTAAAGCTTGGTTTTCGTCTTTGCCTAAAAATAGTATTGATTCTTGGAATAAGTGCAAAGATGCTTTTATCTCTAAGTATTTTCCTCCCGCTAAGATTATCTCTCTTAGAAACGATATTATGAATTTTAAGCAAATTGATCATGAACATGTTGCACAAGCTTGGGAGAGGATGAAATTAATGATACGTAATTGCCCCATGCATGGTTTGAATTTGTGGATGATTATACAAAAATTTTATGCCGGATTGAATTTTGCTTCTAGAAATCTTTTAGATTCGGCCGCGGGAGGCACTTTTATGGAAATCACTTTAGGAGAAGCTACTAAACTCCTAGATAATATTATGGTTAATTATTCTCAATGGCACACTGAAAGATCTACTAATAAAAAAATGCATGCGATAGAAGAAATTAATGTTTTGTGTAGAAAGATGGATGAACTTATGAAATTATTTGCTACTAAGAGTGTTTCTTCTGATCCTAATGATATGCCTTTGTCTAATTTGATTGAGAATAATAATGAATCTATGGATGTGAATTTTGTTGGTAGGAATAATTTTGGTAACTACGCGTATAGAGGAAACTTTAATCCTAGGCCTTATCCTAGTAATTCCTTTAATAATTATGGTAATTCCTACAACAATTCTTATGGAAACTTTAATAAGATGCCCTCTAAATTTGAGACTAGTGTTAAGGAATTTATGAATTCGCAAAAGAATTTCAATGCTTTGCTTGAAGAAAAATTGCTTAAAGTTGATGAATTGGCTAGGAACGTTGATAGAATTTCTCTTGATGTTGATTCCTTGAAACTTAGATCTATTCCACCTTAGCATGATATCAATGAGTCTCTCAAAGCCATGAGAATTTCCATTGATGAGTGCAAAGGAAGAACCCTTAGGATGCGTGCTAAGAAAGACTGCTTTATAAAAGCGTGTTCTTCTAATTTTTATGAAAACAAAGATGAAGATCTAAAAGTTATTGATGTGTCCCCTATTAAATCTTTGTTCTGCAATATGAATGTTGATAATGATGGGACTGAATATGATCCACCTTTACCCAGAAGGTGTTCCAGAAATTCGGAGGTTTTAGATGTTGATGCTAAAATTGATAAAAGTGGGACTGAAGAAATCAAAACATTAGATATTAATGAACCCACTATTTTGGATTTCAAGGAATTTAATTATGATAGCTGCTCTTTGATAGATTGTATTTCCTTGTTGCAATCCGTGCTAAATTCTCCTCATGCTTATAGTCAAAATAAAGCCTTTACTAAACATATCGTTGATGCTTTGATGCAATCTTATGAAGAAAAACTTGAGTTGGAAGTTTCTATCCCTAGAAAACTTTATGATGAGTGGGAACCTACTATTAAAATTAAGATTAAAGATCATGAATGCTATGCTTTGTGTGATTTGGGTGCTAGTGTTTCCACGATTCCAAAAACTTTGTGTGATTTGCTAGGTTTCCGTGATTTTGATGATTGCTCTTTAAACTTGCACCTTGCGGATTCCACTATTAAGAAACCTATGGGAAGAATTAATGATGTTCTTATTGTTGCAAATAGGAACTATGCGCCCGTAGATTTTATCGTTCTTGACATAGATTGCAATCCTTCATGTCCTATTATTCTTGGTAGACCTTTCCTTAGAACGATTGGTGCAATCATTGATATGAAGGAAGGGAATAATAGATTCCAATTTCCATTAAAGAAAGGCATGGAACACTTCCCTAGGAAGAAAATAAAATTACCATATGAATCTATTATGAGAGCCACTTATGGATTGCCTACTAAAGATGGCAATACCTAGATCTATCCTTGTTTTTATGCCTAGCTAGGGGCGTTAAACGATAGCGCTTGTTGGGAGGCAACCCAATTTTATTTTAGTTTTTTGCTTTTTGCTTCTGTTTAGGAATAAATCTTTGATCTATCCTCTGGTTAGATTTGTTTTTGTGTTTTAATTAGTGTTTGTGCCAAGTGAAACCTATAGGATCTTCTTGGATAATAGTTATTTGATCTTGCTGAAATTCCAGAAACTTTCTGTTCACGAAAAACAATTGTTAAAAATTACCAGGACGTGATATAATACTGATTCCAATTGCAGCAGATCAATAAACAAATTATTTAGGCCGTCCTATTTTGGCTGATTTTTTGGGGTCCCAGAAGTTTGCGTTAGTTACAGATTACTACAGACTGTTTTGTTTTTGACAGATTCTGTTTTTCGTGTGTTGCTTGCTTATTTTGATGAATCTATGGCTAGTAAAAGAGTTTATAAACCATAGAGAAGTTGGAATACAGTAGTTTTAACACCAATATAAATAAATAATGAGTTCATTACAGTACCTTGAAGTGGTCTTTTGTTTTCTTTCGCTAACGGAGCTCACGAGATTTTCTGCTGAGTTTTGTGTTGTGAAGTTTTCAAGATTTGGGTGAAAGATTTGATGGATTATGGAACAAGGAGTGGAAAGAGCCTAAGCTTGGGGATGCCCATGGCACCCCCAAGATAATCTAAGGACACCTAAAATCCAAAGCTTGGGGATGCCCCGGAAGGCATCCCCTCTTTCGTCTACTTCCATCGGTAACTTTACTTGGAGCTATATTTTTATTCACCACATGATATGTGTTTTGCTTGGAGCGTCTTGTATGATTCGAGTCTTTGCTTTTTTAGTTTACCACAATCATCTTTGCTGTACACACCTTTTGAGAGAGACACACATGATTCGGAAATTATTAGAATACTCTATGTGTTTCACTTATATCTTTTGAGTTATATAGTTTTTGCTCTAGTACTTCACTTATATCTTTTAGAGCACGGTGGTAGATTTGTTTTATAGAAACTATTGATCTCTCATGCTTCACTTAGATTATTTTGAGAGTCTTAAATAGCATGGTAATTTTCTTAAAAAAATCCTAATATGCTAGGTATTCAAGATTAGCAAAAACTTTCTTATGAGTACGTTGAATACTAAGAGAAGTTTGATGCTTGATGATTGTTTTGAGACATGGAGGTAGTAATATTAAAGTTGTGCTAGTTGAGTAGTTGTGAATTTGAGAAATACTTGTGTTGAAGTTTGCAAG